>NC_090449.1:524227100-525499242 GCF_031143425.1 Pleurodeles waltl
CATCAGTTCTGGGGCGGGAACCACCACCATGCAAAGTGTTGCGGAAACAAACAGTATAAACGGAAACCCTCAACAGAGGTAAACAGAACACGCCGATGCAGACATGGAGCGAGAGTTGGAAATAATGGCAATGCTTCTCCTTGCCATATTCCCCCAGGACCATGACCGATGATGAAGACGGCGATGGTAAGTACAGTAGCCTAGTACACATGGGAAGAAAGGTCATAGTTACACACCCACCCCACAATGCACTCACAACCCCTCCCACCATTCCAAGCCATACATACCATAACAAGATGTACTTACCAGACAACAAGCCAACAAATACCTGCACCAGTGCACACACCTGTGCACAACACACCCGCACAGTGAAACGCTACACAAAGGCTCAACATTGTGCCAACAGCACTGCGGGGCACTCACATTTTGTTAGAAGAAACAACAGGAATGTCCAAATAAGGCCATTGGCCAGTCCATTATAAAGTTCCTGAAGGGCAAATATAGCCCAAACTTGACACCCATGTGTGTAAAGAAAACTCCACTGGGAAGAGGCATGAAAGGGGCAGCCAGGCACCTCAGGGAACAGGGGCAGAGAGTGGCAGGGGTGGGGACTCAGGTCCCGAAGGGGGTGTCTTGGGCTTAGGTTTAGGAGGTGGAGGGGGTTTGGGCTTGGAAGGAGGGGGGTAGCAGAGGGACCTGGGGCAACATGGGGCATCTTCCACCCTGGGGAAGGGGCACAGGAATGTGAAGGGGGGACTGAGGCAGACTTAAACGAGGAAGGAGTGGACTGGGCAAGGGCATGAGAACGTTTAGGGACAAGACAGGGTGGGCCAATGGGTTCAAACAGGTCAACACAGGAGAGGAAAAGCTTCTTAGGTGCAGTTGGAGGGGATCTGGAGTCAGGTTTGGGAGTAGAGGTTGAGGGAGTAGAGGTTGAGGGAGTTGTGGTACAAGGTGTAGGTGTGCTGGACGTGGATGCAAGCGACTGTTTAGTATGCTTGTGTATGGTGGATGGGTGTGGTGTGAATGTGTGTGAACGTTTGAGTGTTTTGGGAGGTGGGGAGGTGGACACAGTGGGAGAAGACAGGCTGCCAGTGTAGGTGGATGTTGGGTGGGTGTCTGCAGGTCATGTGAGTGTGCTGCAAGTGTATGTGAATGTAGTCGTGGTGAATGCAGGTGTGGTGTCTGGGGTGCATGTCTGGAAGTTAGCTGTTGTGGTGACTGCAAGAATGGGGGCAGCAGCAGTGACTGAGGGTGCAGTGCATGTGGGTGTGCATGGTGAGATGACAGACAGGGTGGCGGGGGAGGTTGACACACTGGGGGGTAGATGTTGTTGTGTGTGCTTTGGTATGTTGGGTGTGTGCCTGCCTGTGGTGGAAGTGTGGTGCTTGTGTTTCCAGTGTGCTTCTTGTGTGTTGATCTGTGTGCATGGCTGTCTATATGTTTGCTTGGGATGGGTGAAGGGCGTGGGGTGCTGGAAGGGGTAGAGGTGGTGGTAGGGGGGATGGAAAGACCAGGGACACTGGCTGCCAGCAAAGAGGAGGCCAGAGCCTGAAAAGATCTCGGTAGGCCGGACAATGGCACTGTGAATGCCTTCCAGGTATGCATTGCATTGCTGCATCTGGGATGCTAGCCCCTCGATGGCATGCATGATGTTTGTCTGTCCTACAGAGATGGTTCTCGGGAGGTCAATAGCCTCTTCCGTGAGGGCAGTAGGGCTGACTGAGGCAGGGAATGAGGTGCCTGGGGCGAAGGAGATGCCCATCCTCCTGGGTGAGCGGCCCAGGCAATTTGGGGGGGAGCAACTGGGAGGGCGGGGATGGTATGGGGGGGTGGTGGAAGATGACAAAGCATGGGTGGGCCCAGTAGGGTCCGCCACCACCAGGGAGCTGCCATTGGAGGAGGTATCAGAGTCACTACCTCCAGTGGTAGTTGCCTCCCCTGTGGTACTCCCCTTACCCTCCAACCCACTGGTCCCCTTGGTGTCGGTCGACTCTGCCTCCTTGGAACCGTGGGCTGCTGTATCCCCACTCACCAGTGCCTCAGCTCCCTTGCCAGATGATGCTAATGTACACAGGAATACAAGAGCACAGGGGTGGGGAAACAAAACAAGAAAAAAATATGTCAAATTCCGGAAATAGGTACATTGTGGGACACAGACACTCCCACCCATGTCAGGCACGAACCCTCAGCAGACCCAACATATGTTATGAATGGGCCCCTGACTAGTAGGCATGACCCCAGAGTACACTACATTACCTTCTTAAAACCCAACTATGATACACTGTGTGAAGGGAACCCATGAGAGACTATGCCAAGCCAATACATCTACAAGTTCAAGAGGCCACAATGAATACCATATGACAAAAATAGGACCCTTCACAGGCCTACAGACCCTGCCAAAACTAGCTATCACACTATCCCAAGGACGTGGAGGGGGGCAGGGCTACAGGGACACACCTGTCTAAGTGTCTGGCACTACAATGCATGCATCCCACAGCACCCAACTACACCCATCATAGTGGCATCACAGCAGTTTTGGTACTCACCTCCTTGTGGCTTCTGTGCTGCTTCAAGCACCCATCCAAATACGGATAGGCCACCACCAGAATTCGGGGGATTATCGGAGGTCAGGCCCTGAGGGGCACCCCTTCTTCGTAGGGAGGCCTTTCCCAGCTGGGCCTCTCTGGTCTTCCTTGCCTAGCACCTCAGGTCCTCCCACCACTTCCTGCAGTGGGTGCTCCACCAGTTGTAGACCCCCAGGGTCCGCATTTCCTTGGCGATGGCTTGCCACAGGCTCCTCTTCTGACACAAATGCCATGCCCATTCATAATGACATGGCCCATGGAGACTTGCAAATGAACAAATTACATGCAGAAAGTGCCAGACACACTACAGCTGGGCAGTCACACAGTGAACACAAACGCATACAGGCATCTGCCACAATCACACACCTCTAAGGCTGACAGATAGCAACTCACCTGCTGTTCTGGTTGCCCATACAACTTCTCATACAGGGGTAGGACCCCGTCCACCAGTTTCTCAAGCTCGTCCGCGGTGAAGGCTGGGGCCCATTCCCCTGCCATACGTCCCATCTCAGGGACCAGAGTCAGGACACAGCAGCACACGCAGTGGAGCTCTACCCTTCACGTAATGCAGGAGTCAAGTGTCAATGGTCTGCCAAATGGCAGTGGATACCACAACGGTGTGCACAGTCACCGCTGGCGGTGATCATTCTTGGCCCAGGTTCCCCATTGACAACCATGTAATCCAATGATCAGGTGCACGGCGGTGAACACAACCCACCACCTTGACGACTAACGCCAGCGGAATGAAGTCACTTCCACACTACCATACCTGGATGGCAGGAGGCTGCCTTTTTGCTTTCACCACATCTCCATAGCCTGGCCGGGGGCCTCATCCATGGCCCCATTCTCTCTCTCCTTCGTTGATTACTGACATGCTTCTTTGATCCCACCATGTACTCATGGTTGGAAGTGTGTCTACAATGTGATGCCATTATGACTGAGAAACCTCAGCACACATTAGCCTGACAGTGCACCTCATTCTTTCTGTTTGTGTGCATTACCTATGTGTTGCATTTTAGAAAAGTATAGTGACATCATGTGATGCAAGTGTATGTTGAAACTCAAAATGTGTTCATTCGTCACCCATAGGTACAGAACACCTATGCCTTTGCTACTATCCACCATGTGGTTGGTGCCATTGATGGACCCCACATAGCCCTCATACCCCCAAGAGTGAATGAACAGGTGTATAGGAATCATAAGAACTATCAATCCGTGAATGTCCAGTTGGTGTGTATTGCTGATCAACACATTTTGTATGTCAATGCAAGGTTCCCAGGATCAGTCCATGATTCATTTGTCCTTAGAAACACCAGTGTACCACACATGATGGGACAACTACAGGGGGACAGAGTTTGGCTCATAGGTGATTGTGTATGAACTGGATAAGTGACATAGCTGACAGGCAGGCTGTATGCAAGTAAAATGTGTGTATTCAAGTCCTATTTCACCCAATTTTGCAGGTGATTCTGGCTACCCCAACATGCAATGGCTCCTGACACCTGTGAGGAATCCCATGACAGATGCAGAGAGGAATTATAATGAGGCCCATGGTTGTACTAGGAGGGTGACAGAGCACACTATAGGACTCCTGAAAGCAAGATTTTGTTGCCTCTATCTCTCTGGAGGATCCCTGTGCTATGTCCCATACAAGGTGTGTAAGATAGTGGTGGCCTGCTGCATGCTGCACAACTTGGCTGTGAGGAAAGCTAGCCCACTCCTGGAAGAGGAGTGTGCTCTCCAGCCAGCCCTGGTGCTGTCCAACCAGCCCTGCAACCTCAGAGGAGGGGTGGGAATAATGGTGAGGAAGAAGAGGGAGAAGATATCAACTCCAGGACCCAGCTAATCCGGCTATACTTCCAGTGACTCTCAGGTACTGTTCAATGATGCTGATGTCTTCACTGCATTGTTTCAGTCTGACTCATGTAATAAGTAATGTGGTGTCCTTTGTCAGTGACAATGCAAAATCATGACTGAAGTGGCAGATGCCAGGGAACGCAATTGTATGTACAGTATGACATACTTCAAACACTACAGTGTGTTGGATCCCCTCCTGCAATAAAAGTGGCATTATGATGGTAACTGGCTAACGCATTCACATTCAGAATTGATTTCTCATATTGATTAAGGACATATATGTTGAGTGCATAGTAGTATTTATTCAATGTCAATATCTACATGAGTGTTGGGACAGTGAAAGGAAGTGGGCACATGGGGAACAACATACTCAGGTACATATGCTCAGCTTTTGGTTGCACAGGGGTATAGTTCATAGGGCCATTGGAAGATGGTGAGATGACAGTGGCATGTCAATGAGGTAGCTCAGTGGCACACAAGGGAGATAGTTCAGGGCAGAGTCACTTCCTGGCGCTGGTCTTGGCTGGTGTTTCTGTGGGATATCTGGATCTGAGGGCACATTTGCAAAGGTGCAGCTGGGATGCATGGGTAGGGGTGCTGATGTCATGTGAGTCTTCTGGCAGTGCCACCATTCCAGTGGATGCTGCAGATTTAGATGGCAGGGCAATGTCCTAGCTAGTGGTAGGGGCCTGCAGGTGGGTGTAGGACTTGGGCTGGCTGTGGTACTGGCGCTGCGCCACCCCTGCAATGGAGGCCAAGGTGGCCCTGAGCTGTTTCCATTGTTCCAAGGCCTCCTGGTGGTCTGCAGCCTCTGATTGTGCTCCAAGGTGGACACGATTTGACCCATCTTGTCCTGGAAATGGTGGTATGCTCCCAGGACCTCAGATATCACCTCCAGGGCTGCTGCATCCATCCTTTGTCCACCCCCCTGGGCCACTGATGCCCTCCCACTGGCCCTAGCCCTCTGTGCCTGTGTCCCCTGCACAGCTCTGGCAGTCTCACTTGCAGTTGGCCCTTCATCATCCTGCCTGTTGGTGGGTGGAGACTCTGGCCTCTGTACATGTGGGCAGCCAGTCCGTGGCCTGGTGACACTGGTGTGGGGTCATTTGGCCAGAGCTGATGTTGGTGGCTGAGTGGTAGGGGTGTCAGTGGTGTGCTGGGTGGGGCTTCCTGAGGGTGACTGTCCAGGGGTGTGGGATGGGCCAGGGATTTCCTCTGTGTCCAGACATCCCTCTGCGCTCTCCTGAGTGGGGCCTCTATCTTAAGGTGGAGGACTGGCACTCCTTGACATCTCCATCCGGGTGGCATGGTGGTGGTGCCTATGTGTGAGAGAATAGAGATGTGGGTGTCCTGTACGTTTTTGTCAATTGCAGCACTGGACAGCACTAATTGATGCTTAAATTCCCATGTAGTGGCATGCAAAGTCCCTTCATGTACATTTAGGTGCATTTTTTGAGGAGGTGGAGGTGCATTGTGGGTGCTGTAGTGCCACTGGGATTCCATGCAGGTGTAGGTGACTGTGCACAGGGAGCTGGATGGTGATTTGTTTGGGGGATTGTGGTCATGCAGGGAACTTGGGTGTGGGTGTTGTGGACTGGGTAGGGTATGGGGTCCTGGTGATAGTGAGGGGATGGGGCTTTACTTGCATTACAGGTGTGGTGACTGTTAAGGTATTGTAGTTAGCTTACCTGAGTCCAGACCTCCAGTGAGTCCGGTGAGGCCCTCCTGGTATAGGATAGCTAGGATCTTCTCTTCCCAGTTGGTGTATTCAGAGGGAGGAGGAGTGGAACCACCACCAGTCTTCTGTACGGCGATGTTGTGCCTGGAATCCAGGGGCCAAACCTTCATGCGCAGGTTGTTCCATCTCTTCTTGATGTCATCCCTTGTGCATGGATGGTTTCCCACTGCGTTGACTTTGTTGACAATCGTCTGCCATAGCTCCATCTTCCTGGCCACGGGTGTCTGCTGCACCTGTGCCCCAAATAGGTGTGTCTTGACCCTGAGTATTTCATCCACCATAGTTCTTAGCTCCCTGTCTGTGAAATGGGGTGCTTAGGAGGTGCCATGGTGTGTGTTGTGGATGGTGTGTTGTGGTTGTATTGGTGAGGGTACTGTTGTGTGGTTAGGTGTGTGGCTTGTGATGGTGGTTAAGCAATTTATGAGTTTTGGTGGTGTTTTTGTGTGTGTGACTTGTGTGATGGTTATTTCAGTGTATGCATGTTGTGTTGTCAATATCTATTGTGCTTTTGGCATTACAAATGATTGTGGGGTGTGTATGTGTGTGTTTTATAATGTTGTGGATGTGTGTCAGGTGTGTGGTTTTCAAACTTGTCAATGTGTGCATTTGTTGTTGGTGGGTTCCATTGCTGGCAGTGGCTGTCCGTACCGACAAAGGTCATTTGACATTCTCTGTCCGACAAGCTGATTTGTGCAGCATTATTTGGTGGGTGGGGGATTTTTCTGCATGGCGGTGGCGGGATGAGGTGTACTGCCTTTCCACCATCGTTGGCCCTGGCGGTGGGTGGAGGTTGGAGGATTTTTGGAGGTTTGTCTTTTTGGCATCATTATACGGTGGTGTGCAGTTCACCGCCACTGGCCTCTGGCTTTTGTTCACTGACAGCCCGGCGGTGGGCAGTGATTGCCACCATGTTCATAATGAGGGCCTATTTCTAGATACATTTACCATCAATTATGAAGGCATAGTAGAAAAAGAGGTGAGAAAAACAATATTTATTAACCAACAGGCATCCATCACATCTTGTCCACTTACATCAGAAACAGCATGTACCCTACACTGCCAGAAGCAGAGCCAGAGCTTTCTGTGACATAGCAGATTTTCCATCAGCCAGGAGTCATTTGACAACATAACACAGAAACATTCCAGCCACTCCTGGAAGGTAAGCACTTGGCAGATAATCAACAATTAGTAGTACATATTTCCTCTTAACAAAAAAAAGGAAACGTGAGCATCAAACAGGAAAACAAAAAAATAAACAAATGTTTCAATATTGCACCCACAAGGAGAGAACAGTGCACATAAAACACACAACTTATCAAGGACAAAAAACAAAAGTTCATAACAATGTGTTGGCACTACAACAATGATTCCACATCATAATCATTAAGATAGTTAATTTATTTTTTGTAGATGAAAGTCTTATTTTAGGCATATCCCCCTCTGTGACACGTTTATCAAAATGTAATAGTGTGGAAGTTTTATTCACACTAATACCAGAAAACACAACTGAATCCTGTTCAACACCTTCTTTCTGTCATCATGTCCACATTTTCAATAAAATCATTCGTCATTCCTAAAGAATCTGGAAGACGATCATCAACCTTATCTTCAGTCATTTCTCCTTCATTATATGAAATCTCACCACTCTTATTTCATCATGACTTCTGGCTAACTTCACTTATATCTTCCCAACTTTGATTACTTTAAAGGGTATGTAAAATATGATTCACCTTTTTTTACACTATTGTGGTTTCTTTAATTTAACCTAATCTTCCGCACTCATGAAATTACTACCTTCATCCCTAATTTGATAGCCTTAATCAGATTTTCCATAAGTACAACACGCTCTTCTTCTTTCTTGGCACAACTAAATTGTAGACACCCTTACAGATATCCAGTTAACTGATTTTTTTTTTCAACCAATGTATAGTCAACTCAGAATATAATTTGCATTATTTGAGATGCTCAAATGCGCTGTGATCAGTTCAGCAATAAGATCACAATAATTCCTTAACAAGCTCCTTTATATTCAGTTTAGCAGAAATAGACAATTAATGAAACGTTCCAGCAACCCATTCACATGCAATGCATATAAAGCAGTTCTTTTGTGAATTATACTTTAACCTTCTACCATCTCAGCAGTAATTGACTTGGGGCCATATGTATGAAAAAATGGCCTTGCGAATCGCAAATAGCGATTTTTAAGAAATCGCTATTTCCGAGTCGCAATTGATCATGTAACAAAATTGCAATTCGGAATTAGCGATTTCTTAAAAATCGATATTTGTGGTTTGCGAGGCCCATTTACTGAATTGCAATTTGCATTTTCGCAAATTGTGATTTTTTACTGATTCAGTAAAAATTCACAAATTGCGAGAAATTTCGAGAAAGTACGCCTGGAGGAGCCTGATGACATCACAAGCAGGAAGTGAGACATCCCAGGCAGTTTCAGGTGCCACACCCAAACCAGCATCCAGAGAGAGAGCAGCCCAGCCACACAGAGCAGCACTCTGAAGGAGGCAGCACACCTGAGCAAGGATGGACACCTCAGCCCAAGGAAAGGAGAAGGGAGAGAGAAAGAGGAAGCTCAAATTCAGCGAGCAAGAGCTTGAAGTGCTGACAGAGGACGTGGTCAGGAGCCATGACCACCTTTTTAGCAAAAGCTCACTCCAGGTGCCAGAGAGTGAGAAAAGAAGACTCTGGGCAGATATCCAATCCAAAATCTGCATAATTGGAGTGGCACATCGCTCGTTTGACGAGATAAAAAAGAGGTGGTATGACCTGCGGTCCCATGAGAAGGAGAGGGTGGCAAGAAGACTGCAGGAGGCCAGGGGCACAGGAGGCGGTCCACTCACAGAGGCACCATCCACCCCATTAGAGGACCTAGTGGAGTCGACACTCCTCCCTGAAGCTGTGACAGGGGTCACAGAGATAGACACCTCCGGCACACCAAGTACCAGCCAAGGTAAGTGCAATATTGAATTGTAACCCAATATGTGTATGCACAAAAGCCCCTTAGGAATTAGCAAGTAATGTTAAACATTGTACGAAGTAGTCCAGTCCACATCTTAGAAGCAGCACAACAATGCATTATGGGAGTAGCAGTCCACAACCCATAGCTGAAAGTAGCACATACAATGTATTTAAGTAGAGCGACACCCAGAGGAACACAACACCCACAACACAGTAAAGAGAAGTACCTGTACCTTTATTACTACTGTGTGACCGTAATTGTAACAAACATAACTGACATGCTGCATATTGTCGTTGCAGGTGGGCCAGGCCCAGCAGCCACAGCATCAGCAAGCGTAGGCGAGACTGACACCCATCCAGCATCTGATTCCAACACCAGTGGGTCTCTCACCATTGCGCCTGTCCGACGCAGGCCCAGGGCACTGCCACTGCCAGAGCTCAGCCAAGACACAGATGAGCAGCAAGAAGGGCCAATTTCCCATCACCAACAAGCAGGCGCAGCCAGATGCAGGAGGCCAGTTGTCAGCAGACCACAGCACCCCGCAGGATGGCGGCAAATTCTGGTGCACAGCAGCATGAGGCAGGTGAGGGTCCCTCCTTCTTTGGTGGGCTGGAGGCTGCTATGTTGCAGCAACAGCGCCTACAAAATAAAAGGATCCTTGGATTACAAAAGAATTTGCGGCAACATAACACCAACATGGGGGGCCTACATCGCCAGCTTGAGTCCCTCAATTCTAACATAGAACTGCTGCATGAGGGACAGGAGCAGGCATCACAGGACACCAGAGAGCTCACATGTACTGTGCGTGAACTATGCCAAGAGCTGCGCCATGAGAGGGTGAGCCACCGCAGACAGGAAGGCAGATTTATGAACATGTTTGGCGGCTTCTGTCGTTCTGTGAACAGGGTGGCAAATGCAACGTCACTGATTGCACATCGTGCAGTGGTTGCACAAGTGGAGGCAGCACACAGCAGCAGGGATGTTGCAAACGGACTGGTACAGATCACCAATGTGATCGATAACATAATGGGACAGAGGTCAGCCACACCTAGTGAGCTTGCACTGGGGGGCACAGAGGACAGTTCCAGCCCAGCAGTATAGCTGTACCAGCATTGGACAACAGACGGCATAGTGCCAGGCACAGCACTGCCACTGAGGCAGACAATAGAGGTGCCAGTGAGGTAACTGGGCGCCCGAGTGGTGTGCGTGGCTGCAAAAAATGACTGTAGCTGCCAGCGGAGTAATGTTTTCACTATGTCGTAATAGTGCATTACTCAGGTCCTTCACTGTTTCTAGTTTTTCACTTATTATTTTTTTGCAGTTCGTCGAACGAACATTACCTGACTTAAGGTAATAAATTTATTTCACTACAGGTACAGTTGTCAGTGGATTTGTGTCATTCATACTTATGTCTGAAATGGTTGTGTGTGATGTCAGCACGTCTTTGCCTTCCCTCTGCTGCACTGGTCCTGTCTGCTGGGTGTAGGGGTGGTATGGGATCATCATCCTCATCAGATTCAGTATCACATATTTCTACAGGTATGCCCCTGGTGGTAGCTATATTGTGCAAGATTGTACAAGTAGCCACTATTCTACATGTGGTCTCTGGACTGTACTGTAGTGCCCCTCCACTTTTGTGTAGGCACCGGAAGCGACTCTTCAGCAGTCCAAATGTGCGCTCCACCACGTTGCGGGTCGCCCTGTGTGCTGCTTTGTATCTCCATTCAGCAGGTGTTGCAGGATTGAGGTAGGGCGTCTTCATGTAGGTGCGCACTGCATGGGCACTGTCTCGTGGAAGGGACAGAGGGTATGATGAGTAAGTGAGCCATCTGACATCAGCACGCCATCAATGCGCCATTGTATAGAGGGACAATACCTAATAGATATCCTTCTCCAAACTCCCCAGCTAGCAGTCTTGTGTGGATTCCGCTATGGCAAAAGATGTATGAATCATGTGTGCTCCCTGGGTACCTGGCCACAAGATCAGTTATGATGTAGGAAGCATTGCATATCACCTGTGTATTCATTGAATGTTGGTATTTCTGGTTGCAGTACACATACTCTGTGGATGATGGTGGACAGATTGCCACATGTGTCCCATCTATGGCACCTACGACGTGGGGAACTGTGCTATCAGGTAAAATTCAATTTTTGTCTGCTGTATTTCCTGTGGGGTGTGGGGTAATCTGATGTACTGGTGTAGTTTACGCAGCATGGCGTTGATAAATGCATTGAAAAATCTAGAGAGGGTACTCTGTGAGACCCCTCCAGCTGCTGCTATGACCCCTTGATAGCTCCCTGAGGCGAGTAGGTGGAGGGAGCATAATACCTGCACATGGGTGGGTATGCTGTGAGTCCTTAGTGTTCTGCGCTTCAGTATGGTTTGTAGCTCAGCTATCAGATCAAGTATCATGGCTGAGTTCAACCTATACCTCTCATATATTTCCTCCTCTGTCAGGTTCAAAAGTGTAATGCACACTCTGAAAATGCGCTCCTGTCTCCCCCTCCCTCTCCTCAAACCTGCCAAGATCCTCATCTTCCTCGCCATGACGTAGAGTGCAGCCATTGGGGAAAAGAGTCTGAGGCATTCTGGGCCTTTTTATATAGGTTGCACCTGGTTACCACCTGGTTTCACTTAGTGGCATTTTGCATGTGCAAAATGCCATTCTGCGAAAAATCGCAATTTGCGATTTTTTGATGCATCTCTTTGCGACTTGGATTTTGAGACTCACAATTTGTGCCTCGCAATTTCCTACTGGAAATACCAAATCGCAAAATGCGACTCGCAAAACCAGGTCGCAACGCAAAAAATCACTATTTTTGCGATTTCTTATTTTTGGTCTGCAAATGCCTTTCATGCATCGCAGACCACGTTCGTGCACTCGCAAACGGCCGAATTTTGCGATTCACACCGTTTGCGAGTACAAAAAAGTTTCATACATCTGGCCCTTACTCACGAAAATCTTAAACAATGCCTAAATCTCCAATACAATCTCATTCCATGGTCCTTCCCGGAATTCACATTCTGAGACATCACCACAAAAGATTTCAAACAGAGAGACTTATCTTTTTAAGATCCGATACACCACCACCACAGGTTTCTTCTGTCCATTTTTTTTATTCCATTAGGTCTTCATGACCATTTGTGTTCTGAATTACTAAAGTGTTTGCAGGTTCCAAGGGAATCTAAAGAAAAGAAAAAGAACAAGGAGAGAAAAATGGTTAGTGATCACTTTTAGAAAGGATTTCTCTAAAAAAACTATGGACATTTACCCGGTGTTATAAATTGTAGATAAATCTTTATGTCATCTAAGAATATCTGTAAAAGAGAAAAAAACAGTGGCACATAGCTAAATGTATTTTAAGAAACATCGAATGCACCACATATAAAAGATTTAGGGCCTGATTTTGATGCTGGTGGAGGGAATTACTCCATCACTACTATGGCGGATGTACCATCGGCCGTATTATGATCCTAATATAGTCTATGGGGATCGTAATACGGCAGACGGAATATCTCTCATGTTTGTGACAGAGTAACCCCTCCGCCAGGATCTAAATCAGGCCCATTTTCATTATGCTAAGAACAATTCCTTGTCCAGCTTGATTGAAACACCCACAATTTTACATTGCTTACTAACTACCAACAAACATTCAAAAGAAAAGAAAGAACATTGATGAATTGTAAATTGATGGTATTTAACTAAAATATTATAGTACCTCTGAACAGAACAAGTGTTTTTAGAAGTAATATTTATATTTCTTGTTTTCAACAGGACGCTTACAGCCTGGTTTAGAGATTGGCAGACAGGGAACTCCATTCCAAATGTGTCAGAGTTTCCTGATCGCCGAACTCTTGGTCCATTCACTTCATTATTAGATGGGCAGACCTTACCTTCTCCATCGACAAAGTCCCCATTGGCTCTATCGATGGAAAGTTTCCTCTGACAGCCTGATGCAATAGGGGCAGTTGGAGGAAGAATATTACACCACTCACCCTGTTTAGAATGTACGGTGCAATGTTTTTTTTTAGGTCTGTCACTACCAGGAAAAATCTGGCAGTGAGGAACAGAAAAAATATTGACCCCCCTCATATCCCGAGAGAAAACTCTAAAGCTGTTTGGGTCAGTAGTTTTTTTTCAGAAACAAACTTTCACTTTAGAAGTTTGTTTCTGAAAAGCAAAAAAAAAAAGACGTTTGTTGAGCGGATAGGAAAACCAATGGTGGTCGTGCATCAAAGGACAGAGATCATTTCTTCCAGGTCGGTGGTCATTTCTTAACAGTAGTCCATCAGAGTGGTGGAGGTAATGTTCTGCACCACCCGGGCAGACATAGTACAGTCCATCAAACTATGGGGCATATTTATACTTTGTTTGCGCTGAATTAGCGTCATTTTCTTTACGCATATTCAGTGCAAACTTAACTCCATATTTATATTTTGATTCTAGACCAGTCTAGCATCAAACTATTGGAGTTAAAGTCATTTTATGGATGTGTGAAACCACTTTAGATCAATGAGATGCAAGGTAGGCGTTCCTGTCCAAAAAATGACTCAAAGCCCCTAGCGTGTTATTTATCCTCCCATGTAAAAAAGGTGCATGGGGGAGGCAGGCCTAAATAATGGTGCTAAGCCTCTTAGCTCCTTTATTTAATGCCTGGGTCAGGGCAGGAGTTAGGGGACCTGTGGACCCATTTCCATGGTCAAACACCATGGAAAGAGCCCACAGGTGCCCGCCCCAGGAACACCCCACCCACACCAGAGGGACACCAGAGGATGGGGGACCCCATCCCAGGTAAGTAGAGGTAAGTATTTAAAAAAAACTTAAAGTGCAATTGGGGGCCCTGAAATAGACCCCTCTACATGGCATTGGGTGCAATGGCCATGCCCAGAAGACCCTTGCCCCTGTGCTGGCCATTGGGGTGGTAGGCATGACTCCTGTCTTTTATAAGTCAGGAGTCATGTTCTATGGATGGTTTTGCATCAGGAATTGACGCTAGGCTGGTTAAAGGCATTTGTTTTGCCTCTAACCAACCTAGCATTACTTTGTATTGCAAAACCATCCATGGAAGGGTCTAGCGTCAAAATATAAATATGGAGTGAAGTTTGCACTAAATTTGCATACACAAAAATTACGCTAATTCAGCGCAAAGAAAGTAGAAATAAGCCCCAAAACTCCTTAGCATGATATATAAAAAAAATAGATGTGAATTTACATTTGTTGAGTCCTAGCAAAAATCAGATGAACAAGGTGTGGTGAAGATATATACAGATATAGATATATGCCACTTAAGACACTGTGTTAACAAAGGCACTCAAGGAAGATAGACCTCTGTGAAATCTTGTGATGATCAAGATGACAAAAATATGCAGTTGTTTTCACTGCCTCTTCCCTTAACTAATTTCTACAACTTTAATGGAATGGAATTTGTTACCATTTGAGATTTATGTTTGGGGCCAAGGGCATGAGAGGATTTGTAACATTCCTGTGCCGATCTGCAGTGTTCCTATGGAGTTCAAAGAAGAAACAAGTTAGTATGTGTTGAAGTTCATTGTGGTCCATTACACTTACACATCCCAGTGACCAGCATAAATAACTTTGGTAATTACATCTATTAATTAAGTTGGAAGGAAAAACCTGTCTGCATCAAATCTATTAGCGCATAATTTTCTTTTACACACACATTTTCTTAATTTTCCCAACACTTGCGATTCTAAAACAATTTTTCTCTCTTTCCGCCAAAAACCTTTTGTACATTTTATGACACTTCATAACACTTCATCTTCTTGCATTTCTTCCACCATTTTGTTTCATCAATTTTTCCTAAAATAGTTGAAATAGTATCAGCCACAACACAATCCCCGAACGCCTGATCCCTGTTCTGTAAGCCCTCGCCATATACTGAAGCCTGGTTAGACAATCAGCACAGGTGGTTTCACATCCTTCGATATATTTCACTTAAAGGCATATTAATACAATTTGGCAAGATTGTCATCAATAGCGATAAAGGCTTACAGTTCAATTACTATTCAGGAAAAATATGATATCCCTTTTTCCTCAACTATGTTTATATAGGTCTGGGTAAAACTTCATTTACTCTGGCCAAACCTTACATAATCGCTTGCATTTCATGTTGTTGTGCAAAATGCCTCACATTGCTCACTTACAGCACGTCGCCAAATTGTGGTTCCACTTGGCAAAAAAAAAAGAAAAAAAAAAGAAAAACAACCAGGAGCACAGAAAAACAAGCATTTGCAATGCAATGTGCCTCGCATTTGCTCGCGATATAGCTATTAGCGTTGTAAACTCTTAACCAGACTTTTCTTGCCACATAAACTAATAATGAAAAGTAAAACAGTTAGCCAACAGTCGCCATGACTGTGAAGGAGACACAGAAATGGAAACAGAAGTTCGCTCGTAGTGAATTATGCATATAACAGGGTCCATGTCATGCAAAGCACTCAACTTCTGCCCAGCAAGATCGCATGTATAGGAAATAAAACACAGTGCCTCGTATGCTTTCAGTAGTTTACTGGTGCTGTTTAAGAGGAGGGCTAACCACCAGAAAATGCATGACGTATGCATGCCTTTCACTAATGAAATCAAGTGAATTTTAAAAGGCAAGCCTACAAACCAACTAAACTGATGGGTGTGGTTAAAAGGCCACAGAGAGACTACAACAGTGACCAGAGCGCTTGCGCTTGCTCAGCCCTAAAATTAAAAAACAGACAGCGAGCGAGTGGCTTTTGTTTTCATCAAAGAGATTTTGAGATGCTTTTTAGCACGAAATGCATCTTTTAATCCAAACATGAAAATGAGGATGTATTGTGCACTTAAAAATAAGCACAAACATATTAAATTTACTCCACAGATGTCAATAAATCTCAATCGTTTTGTGATGAGAGGCAGTTCACCAAAATCTAGTTCCTAAAAAACTAAAGTTTGGCACACAATCACTTTGAACAAGATTTCTTTTAAACAACAACAATCAGGGATACCCATTCTGATCTCTTTATAGACTCAATACCACCTTCAAAGCACACAACTTTGAGCAAGTCAGAACTCTTTTCTTGCACTCGAAGATAAATTGCAAAATTTGAGATTTCTAAAACACTTATGTAGACTCCCTGATGGTTTCCTAAATTTAATAGTTATAAACACAATCAAAATGATTTGAAACAGCAGTTTCTAGAGAACATGTGGTTCAAAAATGGCCTCAATTATGCCATAACAAATACTTGATGTCCCCTTTTAGTCACATAAACCTTTCCTAGAATATATTTGTCTTGGAGTCACACTGAAGTGATTTAGGAGGTCATTACAAGTTTGGCGATACTGGAGGACAAAAAGAGGTGGTCCCACCACCAACACTGCCAGCTTGACAAAAATCCTCCCATCAGATTGCGAGCCACAAATCACAACAGTGGTTCTACCATGGTGTAAAACCATTGGCAGAGCGAACGCCTGCGGTCTCAACTCACATCACAAAGAACACCACACCACAATGGATAGTTTGAATACCCCATACCAGACAAACATCCACACACTCGACACACCTACACACTGCACTAAAAAGCACACTCCTACACAACCCACAATGCTTTGCAAACAGAACGCCACTCACAGCCACAGAGAAAGAATAACTATCCAGATTTAGCAAAAAACTTTTGCCACTTATGCACATTTCACCACGCATACATCCCACACCTGCACAACATACACAACACACAAGTTACTATCACACACAATACACAACTGTCCTTCACTCACATCAAACCACCTACACCTCATCATTAACGTTTCTTTCCACCTTATTTTTTTACTACCTCACCATCCTTACCACCATTACCATGTACCCACAAAAACACCCACGTTTCACCGATAATGAATTAAGAGTGATGGTAGACAAAATTGTCAGGGTAGAGCCACACCTTTTTTTGGAGCACATGTCCAGCAAACATCAATAGCCAGGAAAATGGAGTTGTGGCAAAGAATAGTCGACAGGGTCAATTCTGTAGGCAGCTATCAACGCACAACGGGCGACATCAGGAAGAGGTGGAATGACTTCAGGGGGAAGGTACATTCTATGGCATCCAGGCACCAGCTGGCTTTACTCAAAACTGGCAGTGGACCCCTACCTCCTCCCCCTACTTTTAAATCTTGGGAGGAGAAGGTCTTGGACATCTTGCATCCTGAGGGCCGGACAGGAATACCTGGGGGACTTGAGTCGGGCAAGTCCCTACAACATTCATGTCTCCCAAATGTTTTGTCTCGCATGCTCCCTCACCACCTTTCCTCACCTCAATCACCAAACCACCCACCACCCCTCTGTACCAAATGTACAAATAACCCTCACTGGCATACCACATGTCCGCTAAACTCACCTGGGTCCATAACCCTTGGGATTGGCATGTTAAGTCCTGGAAACTGATAGCACTGTGACTCCCAGAAGGAAATATTCCACCATAAAGAAAACCAGAGCAGTGTACG
Organism: Pleurodeles waltl; assembly: GCF_031143425.1. Taxonomy (NCBI): domain Eukaryota; kingdom Metazoa; phylum Chordata; class Amphibia; order Caudata; family Salamandridae; genus Pleurodeles; species Pleurodeles waltl. The sequence goes on from NC_090449.1 coordinate 524,244,747, forward strand.
AAATTTGAGATGTCCTGTATGTGATACTAACATGGCAATGGCAGCAAAGCAATGGCCCACTCCCACTACCATTACAAGCAAGACACAGCTATAGCTCAGCACTGGGAGGCTTTTGGGTAGCCATGCACTTTATAAAAGACTTAACATAACATAACATAGCTGAGTGCCCAATCAAGCTGCCATTAGAAAGAAGATTCCAAAGGTTGAAATGTACTCTCCCGGGGTGGAAATCTAGATGCCAACATTTTTACACATGCAGTGCATACAGATAGAGGTCAATGTCAATTGCATACTCCTATACTGTGCCCCTATTCTGACACTATTGTGCATTATTCAGCTTTTAGTGCTATGTATCATGCCATGCACTTCACCAAGCTAAAAACGTTATCACCCATGTCATTAGTCATACAACATAAGAGGGTATCAGCAGTCATATAACTACCAACATAGTTTAACATCTTTGATCACGGTGTATAGTATTGAAATACTTGAGTCTCATTTTGTTCTAACTGAGAATTGTTAGCAGCTGTCGTTGTCATTTTTGGGGATCATGTTAAGGCAGTGTGTGCATCTCACACAATAGCACTACTGCTCAAACGTAAACATAACGTGTTGTATCACTTACAGCAACCGTGTGTTCCACTTCTTCCACAGGTAAGCTTGCCATTGTCACCATAGAGAGGATACCAGAGACTGGCACAACCCCTCTGGAAGAAGGTCCGAGTGAGGACAATACCACTGGATATATGTACACTGATAACGAAGCTCGCCCATCATGGACACCTGTTCAGTAAACAACTGTCAGTCTCACCCTGCCCACATATACTCCTCCCAACCCTCTTGAATTAACATCACAGGGAACCATTCAACCCCAAACCTGTGCCCCAAGGACTGATCCTTCCATTGTGTGCCCCCCAGTACAGGTAGCTGAGTCTCCTCTTATCATCCCTGACAATGATGGACCTGCCACCACTGGGAATAGGCACGCTGAACCAGGGCACAGGCACATGGAGGTAGGATGCATGGGAGGAATGATGTGGGCCAGAGGATGGGGACACAAAGGGACAATACTGACCAGGAAACAATCTCCCAACTCTTGGGTGCCTATCAAAAATCCAAGGCATGATGGGCCAGGCATTCACCATGATGGAGAAATACAACAGCTGCAGAGGGGCAACCACCATGAAGCCATGCAGCAGCAGCTTGCAAAAAATGCCATCCTGACTTCCATTGCTGGGGTGCTGAGGGACATTAACACTACCTGAGTAGATCTGTCACACAACACAAGGCCTCTGCCACTCGTAATGAGTCAAACGCCCCTTCAAAATCTGTGGCTGTTAGTCGAATGGAGGGCCTGCCAGGGGAAGGACATGCCTCAGATACCCCACCCTCTGTACCAGAGGAACCCCCCGCCAACATGAACGTCCACCCAGACATACAGGAGGAGCAGATGCCAAGACCAAACCAGCTGCCAGGAAGTGCCACAAATACACCCTGTTGACTGTTCTGAAACCTAACTCCATATTACTATGGTACACAGACATTGGACTTGTGTTTCCAAATGGTATAGCAACTACCCTGATGATTTCATCCACCATGATTTAGCCCTTCATTGTTTACTTTCTGTTATTTCAATTTCAAATCACACATATTATTTTGCACTCCCCAATAAATACAACTTAAACACAGGTACTGTGTAAGTGTCATGTATCAACCATGTACAACTGTCATGGATGTCGTCTCTTGTCCCAATATGTCCCTCTGTATTGTACAACTATAACTATAACTAGTAGAACCATTACATTGGGATTGTAACATAGACATAACCCAAATCAACTGTATTGTACATCTCCTAACATTTATTAGTAGATTTGCAATTCAGGAGATGGAGTTGTACTGGTGGTGACTTCAGAATGTCAGCCTAGGTGTGATACACTAATAACTCACAGGATACAGAAGTTAGGGACATATTAGTCTTTCTACAAACCAGGGGCCAAACTGATTGTTTTTTTGTATCACAGGTAAAGCCTTATCACACAATCACAACTTGGTTTCCTAATACCCTATGATACAGACAGAGATCACTACTGACGTCCCCAGTCCTGGAACATGTCACTCACCATGGTCAGGTACCTGTAGGCTTGCCACTCACCTATGTCATTTCTCAGAGACATGCACATTGGTCTGCAAAGTATTAACACTGACAGCTATGTACAAGGTAAGTCACATACAATAGAAACCATTATGATAGTAGAGGCTCTGGTTCAATATTTTCACATGTGTCAGACAGAAGTGGACACACACATGGCACCATTTGACCACCTCCAGTAACATAAGGTATTCTTGTAGGAAAACTTCCATCCCAGTGTCCTGACAGTCTGGCCATATAAGTGACACTCCACATATTCATGCTAATCAGTGCCTGGTTTCATCCAGGTCCACTTCTCATGTCTGCCTGCAAATCCCATCTGCCTCTGACACTGTCTGTGATTTGCCATTGAGGATGAGCCAATCAGAAACTCAGCAAATCTGTGATTGTCAAAGATAAGGGATAGGACATAATTGTAAGCATACATCTATTCTGATACGTCATTTGTACAGATGTCACTTTGCTTGTGCAGTAACAAATCGGGACACTGTGTACGACACTGTTCAGTACACAGAACCAACTAACAATCTGCATGCATACCTGAGTCATTGGCACTGGAGCAACCTAAGATCTCCCAAATGATGGTAAATAGGAGGTGACATGCCAGGCATCAATTATAGACTACAAAATGGAATCTCACTTTTAGGAACACATCACATACCTTTAGTCATTTGAAGAACTGATTGATGAGATCTGCCCTGATGTCTCCAGCATCTCCAGCTTCATCTTCATCAAACTCATCTTCACTTGGCAAATCTGCATGTTTACCCACAGGTTCTGCTAGTTCCCCCTCATCTTGTATAAATTGCATATGACATCTCAGGGCAAGGGTGTGGATCTTGCAGCAGGGAACAATAATTTGACATACCTTGTTGGGTGAGTGGAGGAGGGCTCCTCCAGATTTGTCCTGGTGGTGAACTCTTGTCTTCAGGAGCCCAAACGTCAGCTCTGCAAACCTTCTTGTCCTTCCATTGGCCTCATTGAAGCAAACATCCCCTGATAAGGTTCGGTACCTCACTGTTGTCAATAATCAAGGAAGATTTGGATAGCCAGAGTCACCTGTAAAAAATAGGTATAACAACACAACCATATATCTTGGACATGCACATTTGTGATAGCAGTAGAAAGAATTTACAGAAACACATGTCATATGTGAATTACCAACCAGCCAGGACCTCTCTATGTAGAGTCTTGTCATCAGCAGTGGGATATTGTTGTTACGCATGATGAAGGAATCATGGTCTGATCCAGGATACTTTGCACATACTTGTGAAATGTACTGCTCTGCCAAACACACCACTTGAACGTTGATGGAGTGGTAGTGTTCCTGTTCCTGTATACCTGTTCAATGGCACTGTAGGGAACCAAGGCTACATCGGTGCCATCTATGGCTCCAAAACCACATGAGGAATGTGGCCAACAGCATAATACTCTACCTTCACATAGGCCAAATCCGCACGTTGGGGAAACCTGATGACGCTGTCCAGGGGTTTAAAAAATGCAGACATTACAGCCTCAAAACCAGACTGAACATGGGCTGAGACACTGTGAGAAAGTGGGCTCTTTCTAGCATGGTTACCCCCACTTTAAGCCTATTTGTGAGTGTGTGTCTGTGTGTTTTTACAGTCTCACTGGGATCCTGCTAGCCAGGACCCCAGTGCTCATAGTTAAAACTCTATTTGTCAGTGTCTTTTGCCTGTCACACTAGGATCCTGCTAGCCAGGACCCCAGTGCTCATAGTTTGTGACCTAATGTGTGTGTTGTCAGTAGTGCTTAATTGTATCACTGAAGTTCTGCTAACCAGAACTTCAGTGCTTATACTCTCCCTGCTTCCAAATTAGTCACTATAGTTTAGTGACTTCATATTCCAATTCCCATTGGCACACTGGACCCCCCTTATAAGTCCCTAGTATATGGTACCTAGGTACCCAGGCGTTGGGGTTCCAGGAGATCCTGATGGGCTGAAGCATTTCTTTTGACACCCATAAGGAGCTCAGACAAATCCTTCCACAGGACTGCCACTGCAGCCTGGGTGAAATAGTGCACACACTATTTCACAGCCATTTCCACTGCACCTAGGTAATTTATAAGTCACTTATATGTCTAACCTTCATTTACTGAAGGCTAGGTGCAAAGTTACTAAGTGTGAGGGCACCCATGCACTAGCAAAGGTGCCCCCACGCTGTCCAGGGCCAATTCCCCAGACTTCGTGAGTGCAGGGATACCATTACAAGTGTGCACTACATGTAGCTTCACAATGGTAACTCTGAATATGGCCATGTAAGGTGTCTAAGATCATGGAATTGTCCCCCCATTCCAAATCTGGTATTGGGGCCAATCCCATGGATCAAGGGGGCTCCACCATGGACCCCCAGTATTGCCAAACCAGCTCTCTGAGGCTTCCACTGCAGCTATTGCTGCTGCCACCTCACAGACAGGGTTCTCTGCCCTCCTGGGGTCTTAGTAGCTGAGTCCCAGAAAGGCAGAACAAAGCATTTCCTTTGGAAGGAGGGTTTTACTCCCTCTCCCTTTGGAAATAGGCGTTACAAGCTTGGGAGGGGTGGCCTCCCAGAGCCTCTGTAAATGCTTTGAAGGGCACAGATGGTACCCTCCTTGCATAAGCCAGTCTATACCGGTTCATGGACCCCAGTCCCTGCTCTGAAACAAAACTGGACAAAGGAAAGGGGAGTGACAATTCCCCTGTCCATCACCACCCTAGGGTTGGTGGCCAGAGCTCCTCAAGTGTGTCCTTGGCATTAGCCATCTTGTTTTCCAAGGTGTGGGGACACTCTGGAGATCTCTGAGTGTTCAGTGCCAGCAGGTGATATCAGAGACCCCTCCCGATAGGTGCATACCTGGTTAGGTAGCCAATCCCCCTCTCAGGGCTAGAAAGTGGGTGGGTAGTGGTGGTAGAAAGGGGTGCACTTCCCACATGTTGAGCAAGTATAGCCAATAGTAGTAGTAAAAACATGGGGTGGGTTATGGTGCTATGCGGTAAGATGCTCCACTACCTAAGAGCACACAGTAGTGATTCAAAGAAACAATAAACATGTAATTTAGCACAGACGCTGCAGCACTCAAAACAATGTTCATAATAAAGATGTCCTCCAGTTGAGTCGGTTGTAGTGGATTCCTTTAAATAGTAGCCAAGGGCATCAAAAGAGGTCGGTTGAGCATTGATCCATAAATACAGCCAGGTAGTCAGTTGAGCATAGTTCCATATACACAGCCAACACGTGTTTCGTCACAACAGGTGACTTTTTCAAGGCTACTAAATATACACAGAGATGTAGTTGCTCAGTCCAATAAATCAAGATAGAGGATGATAGCAAAGTGGTTGCACCTGTGAATTCATTTAAAAAGACATGCATCCATAATCAAGTGAAGGACAGGTGTTGACGTGCCCGTGCAAATCTTCACAAAGTGGCTTTAAAACAAGGCAATCTAACCAGATTAACCTGTGTAAGTTAGCAAGAGCCACTTCATAGAGTGTGCCCACCACATAGCAGTGTCCTGATATCTGTCACAAAGTGAGTAAACCATAACACCATCCCGTCCCGGTGAATTGGAAATTATGTGCTCAGAAAGCCCAGACATGATTAGACCAAGTAGTGGGAGACCACGTCCCAAACTACTACGTCAGACTACTGACTGCCAGCGTCCCCAGATCCCCGCCGGCCGTATTAAGAACATTCCTGTAGGCCAGCGGGCAGAAACATTGTTTCCCGCGCTGGCCCGCAGGAATGCTTGGCCGGGACATTGATGGAGCCACCGTCAATGCCTCTGTGAGGCGGGTGCCGCTGCACCCGTCGCGCAGCTCTGACCTGCACGATGGGGCACTGCACAGGGACCCCTGCACTGCCCATGCCAAGTGCATGGGCAGTGCAGGGGCCTCCAGGGGAGCCCCCGCCAGGGAAAGGCTGGAGGCTGAGGAATCATTATACGAGGGCAGCACCGCTGCCCTGTCGGATAATAATTCCGACTGCCTCCAGGCTGCCTGACGGAGGCAGCCTGGTGGTAAGTTGGCCCTCATAGTGTTCATTATGTGGCGGTGTGGCCCACCATGCCGGCTGGTGGGTTTTCCCACCACCGCCGGCATGGCGGGTCACACCGCCAAGTTCATAATGACCACCTAAGAAACAAATCATGCCCCAGCTACATTGGTACTAACACACAAACCCCACCCATCACCTGGCTGCCACCCAAACCATGCGGTTTCTTTAGATGGTCATGTTGTAATATCTGCCAGTTTGCCACGGACAAGCTTGTGAATTTTTCGGATAACTCTGTCCAAGTACATTGTATATGGCAATTTATTAACTGCAGAAGTAAATTCACAGTGTATTGCATCATTTGCCAATGTGGCTTAACTTATGTGGGCAGGACCATCTGCCCGTTGAAAGAACAGATCCAGGAACACATTAAGAGCCATTAGGAACAATTACCCTAACTACCCTCTGGCTGCCTATTTCAATTCGGCACATGCAGGTTCAGAGGTCATGGGTATTAAATTCCATGGCATTACACGCAACACTAATGATGAGAGGGGTGGGGCCATGGTCTCCAAGCTCAGAAGATGCGAAGCTAAATAGATCATTAAACTACGTGTTGTTGACCAGGGTTTCAACATGGACAGAGAATTGCATGTGTTTTTGAAACCCATACCCTGCATACATTTTCTGTGGTACTTCATCTATGGGTTGTCCCTTCATGCTTTTCCGCTGCTTATGTTGAATCTTATATTATCTATTGGTACACCTTCCATGTGGGTCCAGTGAGTGTTAGCGTGCTAACACTATGACACTACCTGCCTCCTGGCCCTTCACCTGCATCCCTCTCTTAAGTATATTTTTACGCACACTGGGCAGGATGTCTGCCTGTGGTTTAGACTACCCCAAATACTGCTGTCAAATTTTGCATACTTTGTTAACTTACTTCATGTTTTCAACTTGATACTGTGTACCTTTGTACGAACCTTGGGTTCTATCCCAGTACATGTACTTCTGCACCGACTTTTCTGTTTACTTCCTATCATTGTTCAATACTAGCGACACTGTACGCCTTTGTGATGACTTTGTTTTGAGTTTACAATATGTATATCTATGCCAGGAGATGTCTGCCTACACACTGTTAATAATCTATATCACCTCACGGACATAGTATGGTCAGCTCTACTTAGCATGACCTTGAAAATCTAAATATAATTATGGTGTTTTACTTACCCCTCCTGATCACTCCTCGTCTCCCTCAACCTCTAAACTATTTAAGCTTCTGCCCTACTGAACGGAGCATGTTCTCTACCTCTTGTGACAGGTATTGGGTCTTGACGCCTGGGTGCACTATGGATGTAAATAGCACATTTTTACACAAGCCACTTGTGTCTTTCTCCTTACCTCTCAGCCCCAGTTTTGGACTGCAGCTTTTCTTCTTTTACTGTTTTCATCCAGCATTCTTCATTATGGCCCCCTATTGACGCATGTTGCCCTGCAGACTCCAGTGTGATACTTAGGGTTTTCTTTTCTTTAACTGTTAATTTTTTTAAACTGGTTTTCTTTTGTTATATTTCGTCAGACTTTCTAATACGGACCAGTACAATCTAGTCTCTACTTGGACATTCGTTTTGACACCAATATGGCTCCATTGGTGCCCCCATCCAGTACCTTCCCTTTTCACCATCCCTCTCTGTCAATTTGCTATGTTCCAACATGGGCACCACAATTTTTCCTCTAGGTCCCCTGACTTGGCTTGTCCCTTATCTATTTTTATAGCTTTTTAAGCCCTCTGGCTTTCTGTCTGGCTTGTAGGTCGGACTCCATTTCCTGCATAGATGTGGTTGACATAGACCAGGTAAGCTACTCCATACTACCCTATGTTATTTTGTGCCCTGTTCCCCTGCATTTTCATTAATACCCACCTCGTTCACCCTGCCACCCCATTTTATGTCACTCTCTTTGTTCCGTTTTTGTGAACCATTTAGTCAGCCGATCTAGATTTGTTGTGCTCTTAACATCTAGTCACCTTTTCACTGCCTCGTTGCAAGCTGCACTGGGCCTACTGCTATAGGTCTCAGGTGCTTTCTGGCAGTACCCACCAGCCGTTTTGTTCAGTCTGTCCTTTCTCTCTCAGCCAGGAGTACATTACTTGCCAGTGTACTTTCATTTATGTGGCAGTATTATCCGCCCCTTTTTGACTACACCTGATTTGTCCTGACCTATTATGACGCCAGCTTTTTTTTTTCTTTCTTTTTTCTTTTTTTCTTTTTACTCTCTTCACCATAGGAACCAGACTTAGCACGATCTTGGTCAGCAGGGTTTACCCTTCACCCTGTTCATTTTACTAGTGAATGACCTTACCTACGTCCCTACTTACTGTGTCGTCTCATAGGTGAGTTCCCGATGCATGGTTTGGTCTCTTTTACATTCAATTTACCTCTTATTATGTGGGGCTTTTGACTTAAATTTTTGTCACTTCCCTTCTTTTAATGGAAGTTTAATTTCTTCCAAGCATGTCTACATAAGGAGGTACTACTGTCCTACTACTACATCCTCATACGCCTTCATTTTGTTTTTCTTTAAATACGTGGTCTCACACTATTTGGTCTAACCATGTTTAGGCTTTCTGAGCACATAATTCCCAATTCACCGGTGATGATGTTATGGTTTACTAATTTTGTGACAGATATCAGGACACTGCTATGTGGTGGGCACACTCTATGAGGTAGCTCTTGCTAACTTACACAGGTTAATCTGGTTAGATTGCCTTGTTTCAAAGCCCCTTTGTGCAGATTTGCAAGGGCACGTCAACACCCGTCCTTCACTTGATTATGGACGCATGCCTTATTAAGTGAAGTCACAGGTGCAACCACTTTGCTATCTTCCTCTATTTTGATTTATTGGACTGGGCAATTGCATCTCTAGGTGCATTTTGCAGCCTTGAAAAAGTCACTTGTTGTGACGAAACACGTGTTGGCTGTGTATATGGAACGATGCTCAACTGACTACTTGGCTATATTTATGGATCACTGCTCAACCGATCTCTTTTGATGCCCTTGGCTACTATTTAAAGGAATCCACGACAACCAACTCAACTGGAGGACATCTTTATTATGAACATCGGTTTGAGTGCTGTGGTTCTGGGCTATTTAGGGTCTCTCTTGTGGGTTTCTCTTCAGATTCAGTTTGCAAGATCCCTCCAGGAATCCTCTGCAACTTCTGCTTCAGTTTCTGGCTGTCAGATCAACCGCAGACTGTTCCAGGATCCGCTGTAACTGCGACAAAGTATCCAGAAAGGCTACTGTAACCCTGCAACTTCAGCTCCAGCCAGCAACTGCAACAGTTTCCAAGGTTTGCACGCTCTGAGGACTCCCTGCCTTCACCCTGCACCAGAAGAACCGAAGGAATATCCTGTGAAGTGACGGAGTCACTTCCCTGCTCCAGCAGGCAACTTCCAAGATGATGACCAGTTCTCTGGGACTCCTCTGCTAGTGACAAGGGTGCTCCCGGGAACACAGGTGGTGGATCCCTTCAACCCAGACTGTCCTAAGGTCGAGCTTTCCGAATTTGGCAGAGGTAAGATCTTGCCTTCCCGGTTTGCGACAGTACCCCTGTGCACTGCGTCATCTCTAGCTCCTGGGGCCTCTGTGCACTTGTTGCAAGAATCCTTTGTGCACAGTGTGGCCCAGGTCCCCAGCACTCGATCCTGCGACGCACAACTTGTTGAGTTGTTCTCAGGTGGCGTGGGACCTTCTTTTCTTGTGCTGCACCAACTGCAATTTACACCTTCTTTTTCCCTGTGTCTTGGGACTCCTGTGGGTGCTGCCTCCTCATTTCGAGTTGAGGCCCCCAGGTCCCGCCATTTTTACGCAAAACGCAACACTGCTTTAACCAAGGCTTGTTGGATGAATCCAGCTCCGTAAACTGCCTACATCCAACATCTCGACATGGGACATCTCCTGCACCATGCAGGATCCCACAGCCATCCTCTTTGGTGCTCTTCTGCAGACTTCTTCTAACCTGAGAATCCTCTTTTGCACCATCTCCTAGGTTGGCAGGGTCTCCTGTCCTTCCTGGAACCTTCTGAGACTTCTGGACTTGGTCTCCTCTCTTCACAAGTCTTCAGGACCAGGAATCCACCTTTTGTTGCTTGCAGTCTTGCTTGGTTCTTGTAATAACTTTTATCACGGCTTGTAGTGTGTCCTGAGGAAACTTGCAGTACTTTACTCCTACTTTCCTGGGCTCTGGGGGAGGTATTTTACTTACCTTTGTGGTTTTCTAACACTCCCAGTGCCCCTCTAAACACTACACTTGCCTAGGGGGGAATCTGTGATTCACATTCCACTTTCTTAGTATATGGTTTGTGTTGTCCCTAGGCCTATGCATCCTAATGCATTCTATTGTATTTTCTACTGTTTGCACTATTCTGTGACTATTTACTTACCTGATTGTGGTCTCTAGTGTATATATTGTGTATAATACTTACCTCCAGAAGGAGTATTGCCTCTAAGATATTTTTGGCATGTGTCACTTTAATTTTAGTAACACTGAATATTGTCTTTTATTGTGTATAAGTACTGTGTAACTATAGTGGTATTGCAGGTGCTTTGCATGTCTTCTAGTTCAGCCTAAGTTGCTCTGCTACAGCTACCTCTAGACAGTCTGAGCTGCTAGAACACTGACTAAATTTCACTAATAAGGGATAACTGGACTTGGTATAAGGTGTAAGTACCTAGGGTACCCACTACAAACCAGGCCAGTCTCCTACAGATATCCTTGTAGTTTGGGACATTGTATTCTGAAACTACCCAGTGGCCAGGAAGTGTAGCACTGACATGACTTGAATGATGGGAGGTATGCAATTGGGATTGCGAATGGCAGGCATCAAGTTTGGCTCCAACAGATGACATAGATCCATGATGCCTCTCAGGCGATATATTTATATAATGTGTCTCTCCTCCATGGTGTGCAGGCCTACTAGTGGCCAGTACACTAGAGGTTTTCTTCTGCTCCTCATTCCTGGGTAGCAATGTGGGACAGTAACAGATTGTAGGTGAATTTTACAATATACACATAATGAATATGTTCATATACATGTCACACCTATCTCCATATGTTGCAGATGAAACATATGACATTTCAAGTACAGCATATTGCTAAGAATTCTATGTCAGTTCCATTTTCTGCAGATTCCCTAAACCATCAGATTTACTTTAAATGGTTATAAGCGTGACTGGCAGTGCTTGATGATCCAACCTAGTTTACATGTGAAACATTTTTGTCGCACCTATACTCCATTGAAGTTGCAAATAGGATATTGAGAATAGATTTTCATTTCCATTACAGCCATACCTCTTTTAAACAGCTTTTACTACTCACATGCACATTGAGACTACTGAACATGAAAGTAGCACTTAAAACAAGTTCGCACTACATAGTTAATAGTAAATGATGCACCTTCCATTACTTTCCCATACATATAATTGCCTCAAAATGGCAGCTGCCTGACATGAGGAAGTGACCTAACCCCACTGGCGGATATTGTCATGGTGGTAGGCAGTGGACATTGTCATTAGAACACATTGCTGCCTTTGGCGGACTTGGGTCAATGGCGACGTCTGCCAGCAGTGACAGTCATGTGCGTGGCAGACGTGAGTGCAGAATCCCTCACTTGACTCCTGACACTGCTGCCAGCAAGACCTCCACTTCCTGCACTGCTGTGAACTGCCTCTGGGAGCTATCACTCCATGTCCTTCAGGTGATAGGGCCCCAGCCTTCACTCCAGAAGAGCTGGACAAGCTTGTGGATGAGGTCCTACCCCTGCTTGAACAGCTATGTGGTGCATCAAAGGAGCAGGTGAGTACAGTGTTATACCATTGTGTGAAGGATGCATTATATGATGGTGGACATGAAATATGAAATAGTGAAGGATTGGGCAAACATCTGTGGGTGTATAGGCATGTGTACATATGCATATGCAAACATAAAGTAAACATGGTAGATAGTGTGTAACCTACCTTCCTCTATACACAACATGCATTACAGCATGTCAAACAATAATGGTGTAAGAAGTGTTAATGGAGACATACCATGTTACAGACAATCATGTGGCCTGGTAATACGTGTCTACTCAATACCTGGTACTGACCATGCATGCTGTATGGGTTACTTCACTTCACACATTGGCTGGCTACAGATGGAAAATTGAGAAGGAGTTTGAACTGAGAGGAAAGGAATGTTTGCTTACTTGCTGTGACTGAAGTGTTCTGACCACCTGTGTTGGTATGGTGCATGTGTACATGACTTTCTCCTTTTGTCTGTGTCATTTATGCAGGTCAATGCCCATCAAAAAAAGGGAATCTGGCCTGCCAACGCCAAGCAAGCGCAGACCCTGGAGGTTCACAGCTGGCAGAGCACTCACTGCAGGAAGCGGTGGGAGGACCTGAGACGCTGGGCCCGGAAGACTGCAGAGGTCCAGCTGGGGATGTCAGCCCAATGAGGGAGGGGTGCCCATTGGACTTTGACCCCCCTAATGGCGAGTATTTTGGCGGTGCCCTACCCTGAGTTAGATGGGTGTTTGAGGGCAGCACAGCAGCCACAAGTGGGTAAGTACTGAATACACACATGTTCATCCATCTGCAAGTTCAGTGTATAATGTGTAAGTATTTAAGTCAAAGGGTCCCCTAGGAGCAACTAGATGTACAGTTTATAACACTGATATAAAGGTGTGGGCATTGTATTGTGTATAGGGACATAACACTCACCTATGTTAACCATATTGTTTTAAAGCATGTGGTGATACACATGTGACTGTGTCATATGTGTACCACTATACTGCTCTATATGTAACCTGCTAGGTCATCCTTCAGAACTTCTGAACCATACTCCTGTTGACAAGTTGTCCAGGTCTTTGGTCTCTGTCCATTTCTATTCCACTGTATCTAGCTCTATGTGCAATATAAGGTCTGACAGGTGAGAAACAGGCCAGTTATTCAAGAGTTGTGAAATAAATGTAAAGTTCATGTGAAAGTGTGATCACAATCTAAAATTTCACATGGCATACTTGCTATACTTACTCATAGGTGTTATGAGGTGTCCCCATTGTTAAGTGTGGACTGTACAATAGCAAATGTGTTGTTTAATAAGGATAAACATCCTACATGATGAAAAGCATGGTGGCAATTCCTAGTGCAAACATATCATTGACATGTGAGTTCAGACTATTTGTGCCATGTACAATGTATTGTAAGGTAAGTGGCTAGCATGCTACTCTATTAGCCAATGTATTGTAAGCATGCCATGTAGAGTAGGACATCTCCTATATAAGTACAATATACACTGGCCCATATTTATACTTTTTGACGCAAAACTGCGCCAACGCAGTTTTGCGTCAAAAAAATTAGCGCCGGCTAACGCCATTCTGAAGCGCCATGCGGGCGCCGTATTTATTCAATGACGTTAGCCGGCGTTAGCCGCCGGCGCTGTCTGGTGTGCGTTAAAAAAAACGACGTACACCAGGCAGCGCCGGCGTCGGGGGGAAATGGCGTATGGGCATCCACAAATGGTGCAAGTCAGGCTGAGGCAAAAAAATCGCCACAACCCGATTTGCGCCATTTTTTTACGACGCCCATCCCCCATTGAAATGACTCCTGTCTTAGCAAAGACAGGAGTCATGCCCCCTTGCCCAATGGCCATGCCCAGGGGACTTCTGTCCCCTGGGCATGGTCATTGGGCATAGTGGCATGTAGGGGGGCACAAATCAGGCCCCCGTATGCCACAAAAATAAATTAAAAAAAATACTTACCTGGACTTACCTTAATGTCCCTCGGGTGGGTCCCTCCATCCTTGGGTGTCCTCCTGGGGTGGGCAAGGGTGGCAGGGGGTGTCCCTGGGGGCAGGGGAGGGCACCTCTGGGCTCATTCTGAGCCCACAGGTCCCTTAACGCCTGCCCTGACCCAGGCGCTAAAATCCGGCGCAAATGCGGGTTTTTTAGACCCGCCCACTCCCGGGCGTCATTTTTGCCCGGGAGTATAAATACGACGCATATGCATCGCATTAATTTTTTAAGACGGGAACGCCTACCTTGCATATTATTAACGCAAGGAAGGTGTTCACGCAAAAAAATGACGCTAACTCCATGAACTTTGGCGCTAGACGCATCTAACGCCAAAGTATAAATATGGAGTTAGTTTTGCGTTGAATTTGCGTTGAAAAAAACGACGCAAATTCGGCGCACACGGAGTATAAATATGCCCCACTGTATTTTGCCAAAATCATGTGCCATACGTACTTTTGCTGTTCTATTTCTGTTTTGAATGATTTTAGTATGGCTAACCTCAATTTACACTAACTTCATTGTGTTGCAGGTGTTGTAGTTGACATCCACATATTTGTGGAAGGGTATATGATATCAGTCAATTTGCTGGACTCTAGGTGTATGTTTCAATCATGGCTACTTAAGAAATTGTTTATGTAAGTATAGCTTTACTCCAAAGATGTAAGGTTACTCATGTCTGAAGTGCTGGTAGTGATGTTGGTATTTTGATATTGTTAATTTGAGGTTGATACTCATCATGATTAGCAGAACTGTATGTGGCCTTCATGGACATGACAGGTGTTCATTGTATTGAAGGTGTTGGTATTCTCCCTGGGGTTGCCTGTGGGTAAATCCTATGTGCTAAGTAGGCCCCTATTGCTGTACATTACATTGTTTTCTATGTGAGAATGACTAAGATGAGTAGGTCCACATAGTATGTATACAGCTTTCCAAAAACACAATTGATACATGTGTTGTTGAAATGGAATTGAACTCTATTATACACCAAATTTGGATATGTCAGATGGAGTAGGTGCATTTGTGTTTTTTGCCATTGTGAATGTATTGCTAAGCAACATGCTGTGTTGTAATGGGAATGTGATGAGGTAACTTTCATTGAACATGACATCTGCTAATGGACTGAGCAGGTGTACATTTGGAGTATTTATGAATTTGGAATCAAAGTTAACACTCATTCCCATTGATGGGTTGTTGTTTCACAGTGATGCTCTGTATTGGGACACACTTTTATGTTGACAAATCATCTTGTACAGGAATAGTTTGTATTATAGCTCTACAGATAGAACAGTGATGTAGTATGTATACTTTTGCAAAAAAACTCTTGATACATGTATTGTAGAAATAGATTTGAATTATATTTTACTCTCAATCTGGATCTGCCGAATGGAGTAGGCGCATCTGTGTTTTTGTCATTGTGAATGTTATAGACACAGTTACATGTTATGAGTGTGATTAATAAGCAACATGCTGCGTTGTAGTTGGAATGTGATGAAATAACTTTCATCGGACGTGACATCTGGTAATGGACTGAGCAAGTGTAGATTTGGAGTATGTATGAATTTGAAATTAAAATGAACACTAATATCCATTGATGGATTGTTGTTTCACACATTTTGCGCTGTATATGGACACACTTTTTATGTTGACAAATAATCTTGTGCAGGAATAGTTTGTATTATAGCTCTACTGATAGGATGGTGATGTAGTGGTCAGATATTTGGCTTATGTTGGGTGTGACATTGTTGTCATATAGGGTTGTAGAACGTATGTTGCTGTGACATGATATTGTCTCAAAATGGTTCCTACCTGGGGTTATTGTACACCTAGATGTGATGTTACTGTTGGGTGTGGTATAATGCAAGTGTATGTAATGAATGTGATGACCCTTCCTCTCTCTGTTTCTCAGCACCAGCAGGCAAAGGAGACAGGGCATAGCTGAGTGGGGAAGCTGATGGTAATGGGACCCAAAGTCATGATACCACCCACACCGAGTGACCCAGTGGCCCGGAGGTAGAGGGGAGTGCCATGGGGAATTCAGGATCCAGTTCTTCATCTTCAGAATCCTCTTCCAGTGGACACTTCCTGGTGGTGGCTGACCCCAGAACCATCTAAGTCCACCACCACCACCATCTAAGTCCGCCACCATCTTACTACCACCGCCCTCCCTGTAGCTTCCCAACAAGTTGGCCGTGCCCGCTCACCCAAGAGGGTGGGTGTCTCCTTTGCCACAGGCATCTCTGCCCCGCTCCTGTCATTTCTGCTGCCCTCAGTGAGGAGGCCATTGACCTCCTGAGGTTCATCTCTGTGTGTCAGTTGACCATCATGAATGTCATCCAGGGACTTGTATCTCAGATACAACCGAGTAATGTGTTCCTTGAGGGTATTCACAGTGTACTGGCTGGCCTACAGAGATCCTTTCAGGCTCTGGCTGCCACACTGATGGCAGGCAGTTACCTTTGTCTCACCAAACCAGCCAAAGCACACAGACAGACAGGCATGCATCCACCTCAACATCTAAGGGTAGCTCTGACAAACATAAGTACCACAAGACACACCACCGGCATGCACACAAGCAACATTTAGATGCACACACAGCAACAGTCACATCCTGCCCTGACACCCCCACCACCCCACTTTTACTGACAGCACACCTGACACACCTGCAGACACCACATCAACATTCACAGATCTAGTCACTACACCAATCCTACCCACAGACATCACCACAGCATACCATCAGACGTCCACCCCAGTCACCACACCTGCAGACACCACAAACACTGACATACATACATGCAGCAAATCCACTATATCTGCAGTCATCCCCCCAAAAGACACTTATCCACCCACCATGGCATCACCCAGCACCTCCACCCCCTCATCTCAAGACATATAATCGCCCTCACAAACCCACCCATCAGACGCCCACCACACACAAACGTATCATGCACAAACATGCACCCAAGACATCCACATCAACACCTCAGACAACCAGTCCCTCTCCTTCCACACCCAAACCCTTTTGCTATGACCGTCTCTGTGTATCTATAAAAGCTATCCTTTATAAGTTTGCCCTTCTCCCTACTCCTCTACCACCCCGTGACACCCCTAGACGTTCCATGTCCCTCCCCAAGTCTGGCTTTTCTGCCTCCAAGACCTCCCCTGCACCACTGCAATTACCCATGTCCTTCCCCCTGCCAAGAAGTCTACCTCTCCCAAAAAAAACAACCCTCCCCTAAACCTAAAACAAAGCCAACCCCGAAGCCAGATTACTAAGGCCAAATATACCAATGTGCGGTCAGAAAGGACTGTTGATGCACATCAAATTGTTTGTGATCACGTTAATTTTGTTATTTGTCTGATAAACTGAAGAGTTGCAGGACGAAAGTAGGCGTTTGTAGAGAGCCACACAAACGCCTAGCTAATAATTTCACTGTGGGGTATAAAATTTGCATAATTTGCTTTTGTATAATTACGCAACATTTCAGAACAATAATGCAAATTTACACATAATTATGCAAAAATAGGCGGCATATGACACTATATTTTAGAGCACAAAGCATCCTCACATTCATTTTAGACATGAGGACATATTTCCCACTAAAGAAAATGCAAAGACAACTAGCTCTGCAAACAGCAGTCTCTCACATTCTGTACATTTGCATTATTCCTGCGTGCTTGCACTAAACTGTTGCTGCAAACTGTTTGTAAATACATGACGTGGTGTCATAGCATAATTTGGGGAATTTCATGTAACAAACATAACAAGCGTAAGGAGAAATTATCGAAATTATGCAAGATTATGACAGGGAAACAACAATTTTGCCCGCGTCTGAGTCTTTTTGTAACTTCACACAAATGGTTGCAAATACAGGGATGGAAATTACGGAGGCACTGATAGCTATACTCAGACGAAGTACAGGCAGACCACTAAGGGCCTGATTTATATTTTGACGTATGGCCTGTCGTTCCACTATGGGGACAGAGTAAATTACTCCATCACCATGGTGACATGACCACCTGTAAAATTTAGAAATGACAGCCAAGCAGGCATTCATTTATAATGCATTGATAGGATTCACCATCATTGTGGTTCCTACCAATTCCTATCACTGTTTGATGCAGAGCTGTTTTCTTTTTTTATTTGCAAAAAGAAAATCCAGAAACAGCTTTTTTTTTTTTTAAATAAAACAGTAATGCTCCCCTTGACATTGGAAGCCTTCTCCCATGGTGGGGAAGCATTATTTGTATCTTTACTCTCCCAGGGTTTGTCTTGTTGTGACCGACAGTAAAAATTTACTGTCCACCCATCCTGATTGGGTAGGTGGACATGTAGCCATTTCTCCAACAGCCTTACTCTGTTGGTGAGGTTTAGATAGGGCAATGACAAAGTAGTCACGCCATAGCTAAACCTAAGGTCCACCTGCAATTAAATCAGGCTGGCGGACCATTTGGTCACCAGCGTGTATACTTTGTCGCCGTTGCAGCAGGAGATCTCCATCTTTTCAACTATTCTTTCTCATTCACTGAATCTCCAAACTGTACTTGAATGACTGTAAATGAGTAGAATAACACTTCTTTGTAGTTAATGAACAATGCTAGCAAACTGAATATAAATCCACTTCCAATATGTTTTAGATATAATTCTTGTTCAGCACTCAATTGATTGATACTTTTTACAGGGGACAAAAGCTTAGGTAGCTTTTAACAGGCTGTAGAAACTTTCTAATTACATGCATCCAGACTGCAATGCCAAAATTACTCTTAGTGCCAAACATTCCACACATTAATTTTCATTATGTCATGAGTCTTATACAGAAAGAGAGGAAAGCAGGCACAGGTTTGCACATGAATTGTTCTCCATCTAGATTTACAGACATCTTAAAAATATTTTAACTTAAATTCTCTAAGTCATTGTGCTGTCTATGCAAACAATGGGCCTGATTCACAAAGGTACACTTTTGAGTAAGTATACTACTCAGTGTAGTGATTTGTTGTTTTAGGGAGAGCAGGCACCACTAATATATTTTATATTTAATTTTGTATGAATTTTGTCCAGGTGTTTTCCATAGTGTTGCACATTTTCATTTTTTAGGGTCTAATCTGCTGTAGACCTTTGAAATAGTTTTTCAGATTCTTACTGATTGTGTGATAGAGATATTGTTGGTTATTTTAGGGGCTTGTGGTAGCCCTTGTCATAATTTCAAAAGTAGGGTTTTTTGGGTGCATGTGCCTGTCAGTGGTTAGGCCCAACATGGCTCCAGGATTCTAGGATCATGCATCCATACATGTTTTACTGTTCCTCCCCATTTATTTACCCACAATTTATGTGTGTGTGCGTGTGTATGTAGTTTTGTAAGATGGTTGACTTATTGTTTTTCTTCAGCTTTCTAAATTTTTTAGAAGTGGCAATTGTTGCTAAACTCTCTCTGCCTCATGAGCTCTGGAGAGAGGCCCTGGAGGCACAGCAGCAATTATTTAATTCATTTATGCAATTTTGTCTACCTCCCATAGGGGTCCCATGTATCCTGGATGAATGTTTACTAGAATGTAATTAATTTATTTGATTTTGTGTACCTCCTTTTGCCTCCTACAGGGATCAGATGGGCCCTTGAAGGCCACCAGCTATTTTTCGATTAATTTATTCAGTTATTGCCTGTCTCCCCCTGGGTCCCATAGGGGTCCGATGGGCCAGAAGGGACACCAGTTATTTCTTTCAAATTTTCCCTGCCTCATCCTGCTTTCCAGAGGAGTCCAATGGGCTCTAGAGGAATGCCAGTTATTAATTTAGCAATTCATTCAATTTGTGGCGGCCTCCCCCATAGGGGTCCCATGGTCCCTGATGGGACAGCAGCTTATTTTTAATTAATACATTTGATTTTTGCATAATCCTTCCCCTGCCTCCTATACTGGACCTTTAGGGCCCGGGGGGGGGGGGGGGCACCAGATATATTGTAATTCATTATTTTGATATTTGCCTGCCTACTCACCTCCCACTGAGGTCCTATGAGCCATGGAATGACACGAGCTGTCATTTGATTAATGTATTCAGTTTTTGCCCACCTTCCCCTACCTCACACGCTGGTCTCATGGACCCTGAAAAAACACCAGCAAATACATAGTTATTGGATTTAACTTTTCCCTGTCCAGGGGGATCCCATGGGCCTTGGAAGGACACCAGCCACTATTTAATTAATTCATTTGTTAATTTTTTTTCCTGCCTCCCACAGGAGTCCAGGGGATGTTGAAGGGCCACCAGAGAATATTTAATTATTTTTTTTTATTTCTGCTTCCCTCCCATAGGAGTCCCATGTGCCCTGGAAGGGCTTCATCAATCATTGAATTAAATAATTTGATTCTCGCCTTCCTCTTTCTTCCTCACACAAAGGATCCATGGGCGCTCAATGGATACCACCTATTATTTATTGAATGTGCTCAATGTTTATCGGAGTTCCACAAGGGTCCTTTTGGTCTTGGAGTCACATTAGCTATTATATAATTAATATATTCATTTTTTTTCCACCTCCCAAAGTGGATCTTTAGGACTTGGAAAGATACCACATCCTAGTTTATTTATTTGATTTCTGCCTGCCTCGTGTAGGGGTCCCAAGGGCACTTGAAGGCGATCAGCTAACATTTAATTAATTTATTTCATTTGCGCCTGCCTTCCCCTGCCTACCAGAGTGTTCCCATGGCCCCAGGATAGACACCAGTTTGATTTTTGTGTTCTTCCCATAGGGTCGAATAGGCATTGGCGGGACACCAATTCAGCTTTTCCTGTGTGATGTAAGCAAAAGGTAGTTAGTTTATGGATAGGTGTACTTTTGCTAAACATTTGTGATGATGATGGTGACAACTTGTATGACAGTGACTAGTTAGCCCAAGCCTCACTGACTTCTTTTATGATTTTTGTTACCTGGTAGATAGAAGTCCGCAAATTAGCTGACAGTAATACCAGAGTTCTCTGCTAAGTGCTTCTGCTATATAAAAAGGTGACCAAAAAAGAGGGGGATCCTGCCACGAAAGTGGCCAGTGAGGATAAGAAGAAGTCGGTTGCCAGTGATGCAATTGGCACCAATCTGTCATCTTTTTTCCAATGTACCTGCTACATCCTCTTTTGGGCAGGAAGATATTGGAAGGAGGATCACCCCTGAACCGCCAACAAAACAGGCAATTGTCTCTCAGTGCTTCAATGACTGTACTCATGGAGAGCAGTGAGTCTGAAATTGTTTCAGTAAACAGAATCTTCATATGAAAGTAAATAACAGGAACCACATATTGAAACACTTGATCTTCCAGAAGTAGGAGCATAGCACGAATTTGAGCTTGCTAAAGAACAGGATGTTGTTGTGACCGCTCTTTCACATCAGCTTCACGATCTCTGGCAGTGAACTGAAAGGCCACTACCGCATCATCTTCCATCTCCCCTTCTAATGATCTTGACATAGATTGGACTCTGATTGAAACTCACTATGAGAGACAAGAGAAAAAGAACGTTCCTGAACGCCCTGAAAGTGAAGAAAATTATGAACCTGTGGTTGTTGATGTGGAGAGTACCATTGGGGAAGGAAGCATAGATCACCTCTACTCACCCTACTCTGAGTATGCAGTTCCACCAACACTGTCTGCTTCCATCTTCTCAAGACCCTAACAAGCTTCAGTAACCTCTACCGCAGTCACAATTCAGCCTAGCAAAAGGTAAATAAAACAGCCTAGCTCCACCACAATAAGTTCTTTATGTTTTGGCATAATAAAAAAGCTCTTACCATTTTGGGACATCTTTATTATCCAGTCATGCGAGGAAATCATTACAACATCTTCAATTTGTCATGAAAGATTTTGTGCCAGGTGTACGCTACTTTATGTGGGCCAGCTGACTCATCTGAAAACTCAACACGCAATTGAGAGGGAAGAGAATCTCAAAAAGATAGTGGCAGGTGAGAGAGGAGATGCTAAACTGATAAAATGAGGTGCTGGTGAGGAAGAAGAAGAATATGTCAATGCCATACAAAGCAGCCATGTGAAGGCCACTCAGAGTTTATCGTCATCACTCACAACAAACTGAGAATGTCACCAGAGACAAAAGGATACGGTCACCTTAAACCTTTTAAATAGCCTACCTGCTACCCGTAGGTCACCCGAGAAGATATCACCAAGAAAAGAGTCACAACCACCAACTATCAAGGTAATATTCAAAAGGAGTCAACGTATGACTTAATCCATGATAAATGTAATTTATAATTTGGAAGATGGGCAAAATGTTAAAGTTCGATGAATTTGATGACCTCCCTTCTTCTTTTATGAAGGAACGAGGATTCTGGAATTTGTGGCAATCCTCTGCTAAAGTGTAAAGTTGTCAGCTGGACCTGTTTTTTTCCGTTGCTGTGAAGGTGCTGCACCAAGTGTTGAATTGTTTGGTGAAACTAAAGGAAAGCATTTTTGAGTCCACCCATCTCACAACAGATATTTGGATCAGTTGTTAAGGGAAAGATTACATATGCAACACTGCACACTAGATTTCCTTTGAGGATGTGAAACAAAGGCTGTCCACTGGTCTCACTTCTGCTGATGCTTTTTGAGGAATTTGCAGTATGCAACAGTTGTGATGTTCACCATGGAAACTTTGCATACAGCTGTCACTATCTTGGATGAAATGAATACCAATGTGTACTTATGACTTCAACCCAGAGAAGTCAGCACTGGATGTGTTGCCACTGACAATTTAAGTAACAATGTCAAAGCCATGGTTAGCTGAAGATATGTTAGACTCCTATGTTTAGCACATTGCATCAACGTAACTCTGCAGGACTCTAACACAAAAGAAGAGGCAGTCAGCAACATACTGGTCACCTGAAGCAGAATTTGCACTCATTTTAGTCATTCCTTCAAAGCCCATAAGCAGTTGAGGATCATTTAGTGCACTAATAGAGTCCCTGTAAAAACGAACCTAGTGCCAACGCCTAGAACTCCATTTACTATGTGCAGCAATTCCTGTTTAAGCAGAAAAGGCTTAAAATTGATTACGTGCTTCAAAGAAGAGGGGATACAATTGACAAATCATGACAATTGAAGTTGAAAAATCAGGGCTGGTGGTGTGCCTCATAAAAATGGCACTGTCTATAGAGATTATGACACAGTAAGTCAGCAAGGAGGAGAGTACCATGAGTTGTTACACCTGCTGCAGGAAATTTTGCAAAAGAAGGAACCAAAATTTTCAATGTCAATGAAGAAGTTTCTCTGGTCAAAAGCTTAATCCTTCACTGCACTGCTTTTGTCCACTGTATACCACTTTCTTACAAAAGAGAGACACATAGGCAGATTAACACCACAGAGGTAACTTGCACCAATTAATATCCAATGACGATTCTTATTAGTGTGATGAGGTGGGTATTACTATATAAACTAAACTTGACATGTGATGTTTGGGTGATCATTCAGGATTATCAATTCTTCCTCGTGTCACTAGGATTGTTACTGTACTTGATTGTTTTCATTAACTTATGTCAATCATACCTTTATTTTTTTGAGACCACTCAGTTTATTTAGACTAGCTAAGACTCAGTTTCGTTTCATTCTATTGTTCAACAGGTCGATCTATTTTTGGATGGAATAAAATATGCAAGTACCACTGATAATGGCCAGAAGAAGGATTAATGCCAATCTACTTCTGTGGGACACAAGGGGAATACAAAAGTCCTATTCATGTTGATTAAAGAAAGTAGCATTGATTAGGATTATGTAGACTTGTGGAACAAATGGAATCTGACTTTAAGTGTTTGTGATCTGGACTTGTAACATGATGGGCACAATTACATTTGTTTTATTGTTTCGGAGATCTGCTCGGTGTATTCGGCTAGTTGTCTGGCTGTCTCTGATCAATACAACATAGACTGTTAGGTAATGGTACTCCACTGTGCCACTGTGCCAGTTCATCTTTCACCCATTGACACATCATACTTCATGCTTACCTTGACTCTCCAATATTGCCATCAACTTTTTGCATTCCTTCTTTTCTGCAAGGAACCTCCACGGCACTGCTGTTCTGTGGTTTAGCCCCAAGGCAGACAATTCCAGAATAATGCAGTCACACATTCCTTTTGTAAACAGCATCACTTTCCTTTTATTATATATTTTTTTAACTGAGTGCGTTACCCCTCATTGTATTTCTGTAGCCTATGTAACGATTAGAAAACTGGGAGTCTATGTACTGCTAAAGAGAAAAGCTGTTTGAATTTGGTAATTGGACTGGTATCCTTCTACTGCAACAGATGCAATTTGCTCATGGACTTGATGAATGTTGTGTTTATCTATTTGTCACCTTTCGAGAATTCCCTGAACCTGTCCATTCATAAAATCCCAAACCTACTTCCCCCAATTTGTGCAAACAGTTGTGCTGTTAATTTCAACCACCAACAAATCTCACACTTGGCAATGTGGATAAGGTTAAAGCTACTCCAACTTTTACTGGAGAGGATACCAAAAAGTGCAAATTTACTGTCATCCAGGCGAGAAAGGGACATCACACTGCAGAGAATAAACTACAGGAGTGATTAGCCAAGATTAAGTAGAGTGCATGTCTTTGCACAATCTATGCCCCATGCATTCTACTGAAGTAAACTTCAACTGATTCCAGAAACTTAAGTACTTCAGTATGCTTACGTTAGTATACAATTCACACAGTGATAGTCTCTGTCTAGCAACTTGTGATGCAGAATGAGAATCACTTGGCTGGTTCACCACTATCATTGAGAATAAGAGCCTTGCTTTTCCTGTGATGCCTTCCTTGTTCGTGGCAGAACACCATAAACATTAAAGTCTTTGGAAAACCCTGCCTTAAGGTATTGGGTCTATTGGGGAAGGTCACAGAAATCACTTTTACTACTCCGGTAAGCAATGAGGTTCAACAAACAAGAAGGATGGATTGTTGTTTTGGCTCTGTGTTGAACAATATTAGTGGTTAATAGTTAGAAAGGGTAGTATAATGGCAGTAAGTAGGAGAGTGGGTGCTGCAAAACCTGATTAGGCCATTAAAAGGGGAAGTGTTGAACTTGGTCATGGTCAGTTTTCTATTCTGTATTGCAGGGGGGGCTGGAAAATGTAAGGTATGCTAACGAACCTAACCAGGCAAGAGAGGTCAAGAAGAGAGAGACTAAAGAAAGGACAATAGAGATGGACACATTTGGACAAACGTTCTGTGATGGGTCAGATGCAGGGCTCAGCTGCTGTCTTTACTACATTATTAGAGATTCCTGTTTAATTAATGGGGATTCTACACTAACATGTAATGCCTAGTAGCAAATAAAAAATTAAATAAAAAAAAGACACCTATTGTAGACAAATTAACCAATTTATTAACATTAAATTAAAACTCCCAACCTCAGCTCCCTTAACAGGCCCACTCCCCTCTCCCTAAAGCCAAAAAGAACCACTAACCTATTGAAAATCTATCCCATTCCCAATTGTTCTTCCCACCTTTGCCTACCTCAACAAGTTCACAGTCTCTATAACAGTTCTTCTGTGGTTTCTACCTGCCATAAAATAAAATATCCTGCTGTGGGCTCACAATACATTGCTGGCCCTCCTTCTTCCCTCTAGGACTTTTTATATGTGCCCATTGAAGGTCTTTGTGGTTGGAGTGTAGTGCCTGTGTTAGACCTGTCAGCCCTAGGGTGGTCTTCCCTTAAGCTGTTTGCCTTCCTCATTCATTTATACTGCTCTTCTTTTTGCTGGCTTTAGGACTCTGAGCACATTAGCACTGCTAACCAGTGCTAAGTTGCATGTGCTCACTCCTTAAACATGGTAGTATTGGCTTATCTCCAATTGACATATTTAATTTACTTATGAGTCCATAGTAAAGTGGTACTGCATGTACCCAGGGCCAGTAAATTCAATGCTTTTAGAGGATGTGCAGCCCTGACTGTGTCACCTACTTAAGAAACCTTTTAAACTTGTCTAAGACCTGCCATTGAGGCCTGTGAGTGCAGTTTAAACTGCCATATTGACCTGGCAAAAAAAACATTTGCCAGGCCGAAACCTGCCTTCTTAATACATATATGCCACCCCTAGGGTAGGCACTGGATATCCCAGAGGGCAGGGTGCAATGTATTTAAAAAGTAGGACATGTACCTTTATGTTTTACATATCCTGGCGGTGAAAACAATTAAATTAATTTTTCCCTACTGCAAGGCCTGTCTCTAACATAGGATACCACAGGAGTGACCTTATTACATTTTTTAAGTGCAATTTCCAAATGTGAATAGATAATTAGTTCAAGTTTGGTGTCTCTGGAATCACAATTTAAAAACCTAATGTATGGTGAAGTTGGATTTCAAACTGCAATTCTGAAAATGCCATTTTTGAAAGTTGGTGTTTTCTTGCCTTAGCTTTTCCCACACAACATATTGACAAAGCGGCTCAATGTAATCATTGCTCCACTTTGTAAACCCTAGTGACACATTATGCGTGCACCAGGCATAATGCATTCAAGGGAGGATTCCCACATAGGGAGGCCCAGAAAAATGGTGCGGTGAAATTTATTGGATTTCACTGTGCCATTTTTAGCATCATTATCAATGCCTGTCTAAGGCAGGAGTTAAGATGACACTCCCATTGAAAACAATGGGTTTTCCTCTGCTTTGCTGTATAAAATCCATAATTTATGGCACTAATCCATCAAAGTGACACATTAGCACCATAAATTATAACGCTAAGTGTGTGGACATGACTGCCATGGTGCGCTGAAGTGTAAATGCAGCATACACATGGTGTCATTAGGGGCCGCAATGGGGCACTATAAAAGTGGTGCATCATGAATGATGGGCCACTTTCCAGAAATATGCCCCTTTATTTGTTATGTAAAAAGAATGAGTTGCAAAAAATGCACATAAATTGCCATAGCAAAATATGGCACTCTAAATATGCTGCATAATGTATTTAATTTATTTGATTATATATATATATATATATATATATATATATATATATATATATATATACATTCTACTTCCTCCTGAGTCCTTTCCTGAGACTCTAGACTAGTCACACATTACATCCTCCACCCAAAATGAATTAAATGTACAACAAATGTTTTATTTCTGGGCTATGAAGCAAGTGAGTGTTGGGTATGGAAAGGTCTAATAAAACACCAGAGCTTAGGTTAGGTATACACATGTCCTCATAGGGTTAGATGTGTGAATATTGAAAGACTGAAGATGGAACAGTGTAATCAAAGCAATAAAAAGGCAGAAACAGAGAGAAATGTGACACACGTTGAGATGAGATTGTAGGTTGGATGGGACATAATGGGGTGTGGTAGGCATGAGTGGGCATTAGGCCATGGAGTCTTTCATCTCCCTATTAATTTCAAAGGAAGAGAGGCTAAGATAAAAACATAGGAAGGAAGATGATTTAAAAATAATTAGTATCATGGATTGGAAGGAAGGAAGGGATATCTTAACAAATGCAGCAGAAGTCATTGAGGAAGGAAAGAGACTCAACACTCATCCCAGCAGCTGCTTGGTCCCCTTCCATGGCAGGCTGCTCCCCCTTGCCCTCCTCCACAGCCTGGAGTGGTTGATGTTATAGATAGATAGAAATGTAACACATACACATACAGGAATCAAATGTTCACCAAGGTCGACGGAATTTGATCCAGCAACAGAGTGTGGTAGAACCATCTATCACAACCACATTAAGGCAACAATAAATGTAAACAGTATGACCCATTTGGCCACAAAGGGAAACTCAATTCGAAATTTAAGGTTAGGTGATTTTATTACATTACGCATAATCAAAATCATGTAAATAATTCTCAAAACAAAGTTATACACCTACGCTATTACTAAGGGTTCCGCAAGGTAATGGAGGAAGTTTAGTCTCATTAACAGTAACAAAACTAAACATTCAATGACCACAATGCAGAACACTAAAATAATTAAAAGTAAAAGAGACATACGTCTTTGCTAAGTTTGGAGATACATCAATTCAAATTCAACAGAATTTCAAATAGGATTTCGGGAAGGAAGGGTAACCCTATTATGGCCAAATCATGGGCTAGCATGTGTGGGGACATACACATGATTAACAAAATTAATCAAAAAAGGGATAAAATAATTTGGAAAAGGGAAACTCAAAATCACTAGATTTCTAACAACTGGGGACAAAAATAGGATCAACTCTCTCAAGAGAGCTGTCACCCATCAGCTTTTCCTTTCTTGTCTGAATCCATCAACAGATTCTGCTTCTTTTCCTCACTCTCTCACAAAGTCTAAAATGCATCATCTTTTCTTTTTTTGGGAATATTTTGATTCATCAAGGGGACCAGTCCACATTATGTTTAAGGGCCATTGTCCAATCAAATTTAATAGTTTGACTCCAAATTGAAACAGTTCACTTCTTTCCCAAGTCTGTCATTGGAACATCTCTTCTGTGGGAATCCAAACAGATTTGAAACAAATGTATACAAACTCAGTCCATGTTTGTTGGAGGCAGCTTGGTCCTGTTGGCTAAAATGTATGATCAGCCAGGTGGAACATGCCACTCTTGTCCGGAGTAGTTAAGTACACCTTCTAGATAACCTGCACTCACCCGTGGGCTGCTTGGCACAGAGAAGTCAGGCTTATCTTGGAAGGAATGTGTAAAGGAACAGCACAGAACGTTCCTACAACACTCCTGCTGAATGACCCCAAAAAGAGACTTCACATTGGTTGTCTGTATAGAAAAATTGTATTCAACACACACACACATGATTAACCCAGCTTGATTAGAATGTGATCTCCGTGTAAATGTCAATGAGCACTCAATACAATATGCAATGAAAGATTGGGCGTAAATCTCAATGAACAACAATAATAGGCCCAAAAGATTTAAATATTTATCACTGTATATTAATTTGAGGAAACCCTACATTCCCTCCCCACACAGCATAAAGTGCCCACCCACTGTCAGCACTAGGCCCACCCTCACAGTACCCATGATCAGTGTAACACATAAAATCAAGGGTATGCTCTGGAGCTGACAGTAGCAGCACAATGTATATCACAGTATAACCATACTCCCACCTAGACCCATGGCCTCAGCGTGCTAGTTAAATGTGATGGCAACCTTATGAACTCCTTGGTAGAACTTGAGTACCCAGCAACACCACAGTGCTGCCCCAGCACTCACTCATTCTTGCTCAGACTCAGTACCTTGCATCCACCCTGTGCCTAGGCATGGGGCCCCGGTATCAGTTGGTGCTGGTATGCATGCACACACTCTGGTATGTACTCGCTTCCGGCACCCTAATGCGATGCTTGAGTATACATATGAAATGTAAATCATCCTGTTATACAGGTAAAGACATCTCAAGCCAGTTTTGCATATGTTGCATGATGTAAAAGCATACAGCTTTGCATGGCAGCCAGGAAATCTGCCCAACATCCCAGTGTGCAAGGGAGGTGTACCATCTACACTGGGTTGTGTTCAAATTCAACACACATAGGCTGTGTCATGGCTCACACATCAGGAATTACGGGCCTCATTCACAAGGCCCCAGGGACACACTGGGCCACCGGAGCATCGTTTTTTGTGATGCTCCGGTGGTGCAGTAGGCCAGTCCATATTTACAAGGAAATGCAAAGCCACCTAGAATGGCTTTTCATTACCTTGTATACATGGACCTCTTAAACGCAGAACACTGCATGAAAGGAGCATTCCATGTGTGTTGCTTGGGGTGTTCCCAGGTAACTTGAAGGAATCTGATGCATTCCAAGATTTACAAGGCCAGGAATGTGTCAGATTCCTGCGCCACTTCAGGGGCGGTCTATGAGTGACACAACGGAGAGAAATATCTGTATTTCTCCCCGTTTTATCCTATTTCAATGTGTGCTGTATTCTGCAGCACACATAGAAAGAGGAAAACACCTTTTGTGATTGTATCTGTGCAGAAATACAATCATCCACACAACGCAGTCACCCTTGCACCAGGGTACAAGGGTGCGTTGGTGCCAGGCAGCAATTGGTGCGGTAGTGCAGGGGGAGAGGGCAGAAATGCACCGTATCTTGTAGATATGATGTATTTCCCTCCTTTCCCGGTGCCACAGGTCAGAGCAACAAGGCACTTGCTGCCCTGCCCTGCGCCATGGGCCTGGTAAATGATTCTGTAGGTGTAAGATGACCAAACATGGCATGTGCCATGTAACTGTACACATGTATTGTAGAATGCAAAATAACTCCCATTTCACGTGTGATGTGTAATGCTGCACACAGACAATACTCACTATGCCTCTGAGACAGCAGCCTTGGCTGGAAGGTGCACCCGCACACACAAATACCATCTTCAAAGCAAAGAGGAACACCTACAACCCATGATGCAAGTGTGAATGTATACTTGCTAGGCAACTTGCATGAAAGTCTAGTTGAATGGAATACAACAGTACAGGAGGTCCCAATTATTGTATACATCTTCTTAGAGATGTCGTACAGTGCAGAAGGTCAAACAGCTGGACAGCAGATGAGCACCTATAAATCTGCATGAGACGTGTTGTGTGTACATATTGGGCAGAATGCTGTCAGTCATGTACGCATTGTTCCCCCACTGTGACATGCAGCCATGTATTAGGAAATGCCAGTTGTCACATCATGTCACACAGTTGGGATGCGTGAGTGCATACCGTATGAGTGCATACCGTATGGATGGCATTATGTCAACTGCCATGGACAATACAAAACAAACAAAGGCATGGGCAAATGTAATGTAGCCCAACATCAACATCCGGAGATGAGCATGGACCCACACATGTGTCTGTGTCAGTCATATATGGTATGTAACCAACAACCTAGGCTGGACCTTCAAAGGAAGTTTCACATCCACATCCTGTCTCACCACACATGTAGTGTGCACACAATACATTGAGTGGACTAGAGAGATAGGAATCAGCCACCACTAAAATCTGCTGCAGAACTATGACAGTCATGATGTTGAATTTTACTATGTATCAGCTCATGCACTGTATTCAACACCACATATAGTGAGTGAAGAGGCCCCTGGAAACGGCAGTACACTAGCAGGATTGACATATTATGTGGACATAGGAGAAGTGCATGACAATACCAATACATATAACACACATTTGGCAGGACATTTGCAAATACGTTAATCCAAAACAATGACCCTGTTTTTTGTTTTTTTTACATTTCATCTGACCAAGGATTTGGCATCCAGCAGTGGGTGATGACATCATTTTCCAACCCCTAGAATGAGACAGAAATGGCCCATAACCAGGTGCAGATCCACACAAGAAACATAGTTGAGCCGATCTTTGGCCTGTTCAAGGCTCGGTTTCGCTGCCTTGACATTGTTGGGGGGAGACTGTTGAAATCGTCCCCCTTGGTCTGGAAAATCATATTGGCCTATACAATATATGTGTCAGGACAAATGTCCCCTGTGATAAAGAACAGGAGGTCCAAAGGGAAGAGGAGGAGGATGACCCACCACATCATCAAAACAAGTAGAACACTGCAGCAGGTGCAAGGAGACGTGCACATATTGTACAGCATTTCTTTTGATAACAACATGTGACAAAAGGCATACAATTTGCCAAATATGTGAATAAATGATTTAACCTAGCATATTCCTTGGAGTGTTTGTCAGAGTCCCACTAAAACAACCCTTATCCAGGAAAACATAAGTGAGCCATAAAAGTCTTTAATCAAGTGTGAACACCTTCATCATCCTCAAAGTACAAGACACAATGCACTAATCACTGAAAAGTGTGGTGTGTAATGTCATCATTGCATGTGAACAAATATGTTGAACTTAAAAACTCATACCTGCAAATTAACTGTTGGGATAAAAGAAAAATAGACACATCAATATCACTACATGGTGCATTAGGCCCAAACTGGATCTTAATGCCTATAAGTAGCAGTCATAAAATGCTACAGTGGATCAGTGTGAGATATGTGACAACTCAGTGGCTGAAAGATTCTAAACATTGGTGAGAACTCACTACATTCACGTCATTTGCACTCACATGTATGACAAACAGTAAAACCCTCATTATGACTTTGGCGGTTTCCGGGCAAGTTGACGTGCAGAATACCACCACCCTATAGTCAGTGCTAGTGGTACAGTCACCGCTATATCACGAGTCACTAAGTGGAATATGCCCAAATACAGCCACAAATGCAACACCACCAGGCCAACCAACGGTGAAAGAATGACTGTCCGACCACCAGCCCGGCCATGCCGACACCATTCCATCTGCCCTATTAAATGTCAGTTTCCTGCTCAGCGGTCCATGCTTGGCAGAACACGATTGGTGGTGTGCACCTCCGTGGTTCAAAAAAGTACCGTCAATAGTAGACAACACCACATTGGACAGTTTGAATACCCAACACCTGAGACACATACACAAACCACACACCCCTGCTCACAGCACTATAAAACACCCCCAACATGCACCCACAAACCCTTGCAAATCCTACGAACAGCACATATAGCGACAATCCATTTAACTCAGATCCCATACGCCACAGGCACCTTCACACTGCACACTCAGCACACACCACACAACTACATAGTTTGCACTAGGCACACATCATACTCACACACTAACACCTCAATCCACCTGCCATCCCACCAACCCCCACACACTGCACCCTACACGCACTACACTCTCCCACACACACAACATGGCATGTCGAAAGCACCCACACTTCACTGCAAATGAGTTGAGGGTTTTGGTAGATGGTAGATCCACATATTTTCGGAGCACAGGTCCAGAAAATATAGTTCGCAAGGAAAATAGAGTTAAGGGAGAGGATCATTCACAGGGTCACTTCAGTGAGCACCCACCCATACACAAGGGAGGACATCAGGAAGAGGTGGATAACCTAGGGGGAAGGTGCGTTCTATGGCATCCATGCACCAGATCACCCTGAAACAAGACTGACGGTGGGCCCCCACCTCCATCCCTTGAGTTGACATGCTGGGAGGAGAAGGTCTTAGACATCATGCATCCTGAGGGCCTGACTGGAATCATAGGCAGACTTGACTCTGGTAATGCAACAACACCCCCCAGCTACCAATCACTCCTGCCCAGCATGCATCCCCACCACCAGTCATTCCCCAATCAATCCCACCCCACACTTCTGGCCCCCCCCACACACCCCACGGCCCTCCTCTGCATGCCACACCACCCCACTGCTACCATTCCCACACAGTCACCCCCTAATGAGCAGATACTAACTACAATACCAAGCACCACAACTCCTACAATGCAACACTGACTACACATCAGAGGGCCACAGTCCGACTTCACAGTGGAACACCTGCATGGAAAACTGTACCACATGCCACACCAACTGGCAGCCTCGACTGCATTTCAACACATGGCAATGACAGCAATGTTATCCATTATCCTCAACTCTCAATGGCACATTGAAGCAATGGTACAATCTGCATCCCCCAAACAATGTCTCCATTACTGCAGCTGTCATTGCCATCACTCGGAAGCAAGTCAGGCTAAACCATGTATGACACAATGTGGCCACCAAGTACATCTCCAAGTGGAACTCACTCCCTTTCCATCCACAGCTTCGGCTGCCACTGCCAACCTCCAGTGGATGCCAGGGTCAGACATCCCTCCACAGGATGAAGGCCCCAGTGGATGTCTGGACATGTGACGACATGCCTGGCCCATCAGGGATGACTGGTCAGTCCATACCCAGCAGCCCCACCCTGGACACACCGAACTCCCCCACCCATGTGGCAACTATACCACAGCCAGCCTTTCGTCCCCAAACCTGTGCCCCAGGGACGGGTCATTTAAAGTGTGCCCCATAGTACAGGGGCCAGAGTCAAGGGAACATGCTGAAGACAATGAAGGTCCAGGTGCTACTGGGAGTGGGCACACTGTGCCATGGGCAGAGGGGGCCAGGGGTAGTGGGGGTGGACCTGTGATCCAAGAGATGGGCAGTCACAACAACAGATTTCCCAGGTGGCCTCTCCCAAATCCTGTGTGCATACCACCAAACCCAGGACACGATGGGCCCCATACGACCGTAGAGGAGAACCAGATGTCTTAGCAGGACACACAGTACATCCCTCAAAACGCTTCTGAACATCGGCTATAACATCCCTGCTGCCAAACCCGCAGTCATCTGGAACAAGCCTGTGGCAAAAAAGTGGAGGACTGACAACACCTGTACTGTGGGAGGGATGGCATTGGGATGGCATATGGCAGGCACCAGACCAGGCTCTATTTGGGTCACAAGATCCATGATAGTCTGACTATCCAGTCTGAATGACATGTCGTTCTTCCTGGGTGGCAAGGTCCACCAGTGGCT
This sequence comes from Pleurodeles waltl, assembly GCF_031143425.1. NCBI lineage: Eukaryota > Metazoa > Chordata > Amphibia > Caudata > Salamandridae > Pleurodeles > Pleurodeles waltl. The sequence goes on from NC_090449.1 coordinate 524,279,056, forward strand.
GGTACACAGGAGCATGTCTTATCCTTAAAATTGCACTGTATCTTGGAATAGGAGAGGGAGAAGTCAGAATGAGCTGCATTGACTGTGTGGACACAGTAAAGCTGTGCAGTAGTCACAATATTTCACCCATTACACACCCAACATTCAGTCACTATTCACTAAATAAACGTAAAATGAAAGCTGCCTGTTCTGCATGCACAGGACAGATGGAAGTGACCTAATACCGCCGGTGTTTGACGTCATGGAGGTAGGCGGTCGCAACCGCCGTGCAACTCCTCATTGTTTAACATGGTTGTCTATGAGAGACTGGAGCCAATGGTGAACTGTACATGACTTTGTCCTTCTGTCTGAGCCACCCATGCAGGTCAGTGCTCATCAGAAGAAGGGGATTTGGTGGGCAATCGCCAAGCAAGTGCAGATCTTCAGGGTCTATGTCCGGCTAGGCACCCACTGCAGGAAGAGGCGAGAGGACCTGAGATGTTGGACCCGGAAGACAGCGGAAGCCCAGCTGGGGACCACCTACTAATGAGGGAGGGGTGTCCGTCAGACCCTGACTCCTGTAATGGCCTGCATTTTGGCGGTGGCCTACCCTGAGCTAGATGGGAACTTGAGTGCACTACAGCAGCCACAAGGGGGTCAGTACACACTCGCACCTCATTAATGTGTTGCATAGGTGGGTTTCGGTTGAGGACTAGTGGGTAGCTGTAGAGTAGGTTCTAGGTAGATGCCTTTCCACTATAGGTATCAGTCACCCTGGAAGAATTGGCATCACAGATGTGTGCCCATACCATGCAGACAGTGACTTAAGGGGGCAAGTACTTCCAATGTGTAATTTGTGTGATCACCCTCAACCATGTTTTGGAACCCAGCTCCTGCCAACATCATTAGTACACCTGATTTTCAGTGCATTGTGATCTATATTTGCCTATCACTGTGCAGGGGAGATTAGTGAGTCCAAATTCTTCTTCCATGTACCTTATGTCTAGTGAGGCAGAGTGGGGCTAGATGTCATGGTTCTAATTGTCAATGGCTTAGTAGTCATGCCATCTACGTATGCAGGATTCAGTTGATACAGGAGTACAGGAATTGATTCCCTAACTAGCCTTGTGGAGTTGCCAAGTACTGGACAAGTGTGACTAGTGTGACTCACATCAGGTACATGGGTACCATTGCTCCACTAACAACAGTACACATCAGGATAGCTGTTGTTTCCCCAGTGGTGTCTCACTGTTGTAGCATTTATAGGTGAGGGCACAGTGTGGCTTGGCATTGCAGCAGATAATGATGTTGTTATTCGGTGTGACGGTTGTGCTGGCATTGACCAATTGTACCCTGTGTCTCTCTCCCTCCCTCCCTCCCTCCCTCTCCTCCTCTGTCTTTCCGTGCATCAGCATCATCTGGTGAAGGGGCACCAGCAAGTGCAGAAGCTGCACCCCTTGGACCCATGAGGCTGAATCCAGCAGAGCAGAGGGGACCAGTGGGACAGAGAGTGACGGGAGTGCCACGTGGGAGACAGGATCGACCACACCATCTTCTGATTCCTCCCCTGATGGCTGATCCCTGGTGATGGCAGACCTATCTGGGACCACTCCAGTTACATCCTTGTCCACCACTCCCATTTTGAGCACCACCCTCCCTATAGCTTCCCATCCAGTTGCCTGTGTCCGCTCACCCAGGAGGATGGGCATCTCATTCGCCGCAGGCACCTCTACCCCCGCCCCAGTCAGCCCTGCTGCCCTGCTGCCCTTAACGAGGAAGCTACTGACCTCCTGAGGTCCATCTTTGTGGGACCGTCAACCATCCTGAATGCTATCCAGGTAGTGGCATCGCAGATACAGCAGACCAATGAGTTACTGGAAGGTATTCACGGGCCCTGGCTGGCCTGCAGAGATTGTTTCAGGCGCTGGCCTCCTCATTGACGGTGGCAAGTGCCCTTTCTTCTTCTGTCTCCCCTCCAGCTACCTGTTCCCAATCCCACATCCCTTTTCCTTCACCCATCTAAGGCTCATTTTCTGACCCACATGCATTGACATCAATAGACACGGTATGCAAGGATAACCAAAAGCACCACAAACGCCACCACCGCCATGCACACACACAACATTTAGATGCAGACATGACAACATCCACTCCCTACACCGACTCTCCCACCACCACCCCCTCACAGCCACTACAATGCTCACACCTGCAATGACCACCTCATCAGTCCCAGATCCTGCCACAAGTGTACTCACTGACAAGGTTACCTTATCAGACTTGCATTCATGCACCCCATACATCACATGCACACTCAACACAACTGTCATCACCCCCACATGCAGCACACCCACCCTACCTGCAGACACCACTACTACATTAACTTATACATCCCCTCTGCCATCTCCCTGCATCTCCTCCCCCTCCTCCCACTACATCTAAGCACCCACAGCCATCCACCCAACAGTCACGCAGCACACACATGGCATCCAAGGACGAACCTGCACCCAAATCACCTCCATGTACACACCTTTCAACCACTCCCTCTCTCTCCACTCCCAACCCTTTCTGCCATGACTGTCCCCATGCCCCCAATTAAACATTTCCTTTGTGAATTTTCCCTGTTCCCTAGCATGGAACTCGTCCCTGCCCCCCAATTGCCCTGTTACCTTCCCCACGCCCCTGCCTTCGACCTCCCAGTCCTCCCCTGGTTGTCGCCTATCCCCTCCCCCACCTAAGACTTCCACCCCCAATAGTCCACAGTCACCCCTCCGAAACCCAGACCCAAGCCCACTCCCCCCAAACCTAGGTCAAAGCCCAAACCTCCCCCATCCAGGTCTAAGGATCTTCCTCCAAACACAAACCCAGCCCGGAGGCCACTCACCTCTGAGGTACCTGAATGCCCCATTGATGCCCCTGCCTAGTGGAGGCCATCAGTTTTCTGTCAGGAGTCAAGTTGGGCCTCTATTCTGTGCCCAGTGTGCAGGGGCAATATGGACATTTTGGACTGGCCCTTGGGCCCTTTTGTAAATAGGTCTTCATTACATTCTTTATAATATATCTGTACCACCACACTATTGGTGTTGATGGTAACCACCTTCTCCTGCCTTCCTTCCAGATGTATGTGTCATAAATATGCAATTTGACATATGCGAGGGTTTGTGTGTGTGTGTGTGTGTGTGTATGTGTGTGTGTGTGTGTGTGTTGGTACGGTTGTGTGTTTGCATGTGTGGAAGGGTGTGGCTTGCTATGCCATGTGTGTCTGTTGTGTGTGTGTACTAATGTCCTTCCCTCCAGTGTGTGCTAGGCGGGTGCACTTACGGTTGGTGTATTTGGCACCGTCACTGCTACTGGTATGGAACCTGTGGACATGACTGTGCTCCTAAAAGTGAGTGCTCCCTTTTGAGTGATTTGTTTCTGCCAGGCTTTTCATGGCGGTAGGACCACCCTGGAAATCCTGGCAGTGTGCTGCCTTGTAATAGGGTCCAGGGAAACAGCTTCACCGCCGTCCTGGAAATGCCTGCCGCTGGCAGCGGAGGTCCCTCCGCAGTGGCGGTTCGGGCAGAGACTTGGCTGTCTTCTGTTGGTTCTATCCCAGTGCTCATAATATGATGGTCTGCTCTCCTGGGGCCGCGGCGGTGCGACCATCACCTCCACAGTACGAGTCCACGGACCACCATACCTGTAATGATTAACTAAGTGTATCACAAACAACAGTACTCCTGCATGTTTAGCAAAGTGTCGGTCAAATCACTGATCATCTTGTTCGTCTGCTTATCAATGTCATAGCACATCTCATACTTTAGGAAATTTACATGAGTCTATCAGGAAACTGAATAGCATGTATATATACATCTGGGGCCACTAGCTATAATGACTATACCCCCCAATCCAGCCCTAATCACTGTGCAGCTGACAAAGGATATAATTCATAGCTGTGTATGACTACTCTTCACAAACACACCAATATGGAAGCCTAGTAGAGTCATAACCATTTCCTTAACAGGACCTGATAAATTGTGGAGGGGACTTCCAGAGTCAGGATATGTTTGGGGGCCAATTACCCTACTTGCCAAAAATGGCAACTAAACTAATACTTGCCACAAATGGCAACTAACCTAATACTAGTGTGCTACATGTTGCTGAATACATAGCCAGGGCATAATCTCCCATGGCACAGTGACAATGAGGAGCAGGAAGAACTAGACAATGATTATGGTGAAGATGAAGAGCAAGCACAGGAAAGATCATCAATTGCAGCAACACTGATGATGTACCAAATACTAGTCATGTGTTTGGTACATGACTGAATGACTCTCACAATATCAGAAAAACGTGATAGCAAGAAACATGGTAACTATGTAAAACTACACATTTCATCACAACCAGTGTGCAGGCAATATACCTGCCCTGTCACAGTGAGAGAAATTCATCTTTTTAGCATGTTCACCCAAATGTGCATGGCTGATACTAGTAGTGACTGACAATGGCTGTACCCTGGGTCTATGCAACAGGCCCAGGGCCACTTCTCAAAATGAAACTTATATGGTGAATTGATACAAGTAGAATTACCAATGACAGACTTCTGTAAGTCCCTTGTCGGTAATAGGGCAAGGGGGAATCAAACTTCCTATAAGTCCCTAGTATGTAGTAGGGCAGGGAAATTTAGAGGCCCAGTAGGTTTTCTTCATTGGAGTGTGCACTGCTACCTTGTCTGCTGTCATTGCTGAAGTCAGCCCTGCAATGCATACTATAACTCAAAAGTTTAATGTGTACCAAATCAAGTTTGGAAGAAAATGTACCTCCAAGGTCTAAAAACACAGAATTCTTATAGGCAATTTAAACCTAAGGTTTTCTCCTGGTACCCAAGGGATGGGATACCTTTTAACTATGTGCAGAGAGCCCTGGAGAGGGTAACACTGCACATCAAAGTTTATGAACATTGTTGAAACTTAGCACCATAGGCCAACATGGTAAAATATGACTTAAGTCAAAATATTATAAGGTAGGAGATAAACGTGTCATGACAGTACTCCAAAGATTGGCAATGTGAAATCCACCAACTTGCCACTGTTGACTTTAACATAACCAATACCAGTAAGAATTAACAAGACTTCATGTCCTGTAAGCAAAATCCAAACTGCTAGTGGGCTCCCCTAAGATTGCAAGTCGTACAGATATGAGCCTAGGTACCACAGGCCAATTGCACTGGTGTCACCTCTCACATGGATCATCTGGTTGCACAAGCCTCTCACCAACATCCATGTGGCCATGTAAAGTTCAGCTGTGTGGCACATAATGGATTCATAGCTATGGAGTAAAAGAATGCAACCCAAGAAGTTTATAAATGTCACTCAATGTAATGGGTGTACTGGAGGGATATTGTTGGTGCATCAGTGCTGGACAGCCCACATTGATTACCTGGATGACTAATGCATTCATATAGATGTCAATATGTGGCTGTTGAAGAGAGCGGCTCACATATCCATACAATCTGCTGTCATTTTGCATAACAGTTCATTCCACAACAGCATGCACAAGTACCATCCATGGGCCAGCCCGACATGGCCAATGTGAGCTACATAATGCAGGACACATTGAAGCATATGGGCAAAAGTCACATCAATTCATTTATCCTTGTGTTTGCTCTCCTGGGGATGTCTAACACGTTTGTGACTGAGATTGGTCCACATGAGGTAAAATACATGGGGATTGTAAGTGTACACACACTGCAGTGCACAACCAACCCCACCTTGATGCAGAGTTTAGTCAGGGTTTGAGGTATGTCGCCTTGCTGTGCATTGTCCATTGTACGTCAGAGGTCAAGAAAAGGCATGCATGATGTGTCTACATTGCACCCTCAGCATGATTGCAAATCACTTGCACCACAAATCATGTGAAATGGACAAGTCAGGGGACCTTGACATGCTACTCCATTTGGAAATGGCACCTTCAGTTTAACAGTATCCTCACCAAGTTGTGCATGGTATAAGTAGCATGTGTGCACATTGGCCATTTATATACACTGAGTTGTTCCCTGGTGTCCCTGCAAATGTATGAAGGTGTTGTACATGTATGTGCTGACATTCATAACAACTGTACTTTATAGACACAGCTAGTAGCTGTTGCAGCAAAAGAGGGTGCACCCTGTTGTGCAGAGGAGCCTAGGCCCATCCTCTTTATTAGAAATGGGGTCTTTGGTTGGCATTCAGGTTACACCCTGTCCAAGTAAGGACCCTCACTCTTGTCAGGGTTAAGGAGAATCACCCTCAGTTAACCCCCGCTCACCCTCTTGTTCGCTTGGTATGAGCAGGCAGGCTTAACTTCAGAAGCAATGTGTAAAGTATTTGTACCAACACACACAGTAACTCAGTGCAAACACTACAAAATGACACAACATATGTTTAGAAAAATAGGCATTATTTATCTAAACAAGAGAAGACCTAAACAACAAAAAACTGACATACACAAGTCAAGTTATGAATTGAAAACTAAAAAGAGTCTTAATCCTTAGAGAATAGTGAGAATGCAGTTATTTCACAAAAGTACCTGGGCAGCGTCAAAATAAAGCTCCACAGGAGAGTGTGCATTGAAAAAGGCCAGCGGTGCATCAATTTCTTACCAGCAAGCAAGAACGTGCATTGTTCCTCCTAAGGTCGGGTTGGTGTGCATCATTTCTTCTCTCCTGCAAGAGAGTGATGCATCGATCCAGACAGGCACCTTGGGTCTGGGCAGGCTTTGTGTTGATTTTTTGTGCCCAGCAATGTTATGTTGAAATCCAGTCGCACGGTGTCAAGAAACCATGAGCGGGGGGGCTTGCGTCATTAGCAGCCGCTGTGGGTGTTGCACATCATTTCTCCAGCCACATTGGGTCGATCTTCCAGCCACGATGAAGATAGAGCGTTGATTTTAGCCACAGGGCTGGTGGCGCATCGTTTATGAGCCGCAAGGCAGGTGGTACGTCAAAGGTTTCCCTGCACAGCATTCTTTGCATGGATTTTCAGTTCTTATCTGCCAGCTTCACTTCTCAAGGGCCTAAGGACTGGATATCGCACCAATTGACAGGACAGGAGACTAAGCAGAGTCCAGGTGCTGGCAGGGGAAGTCTTTGATGGCCCTGAGGCTTCAAAAACAGGAGGCAAGCTGAATTAAAGCCCTTGAAGATTCTTCTCAAGCAGGAATGCACAACAAAGTCCAGTCTTGGTCCCCTTTCACAGGCAGAAGCAGCAACTGCAGGATTGCCCAATAAAGCACAGTCACAGGCAGCACTTCTCCTCAAATCTTCAGCTCTTCTCCTTGGCAGAGGTTCCTCTTGATTCCAGAAGTGATCACATTTTCAGGGGTTTGAGGGGCCCTTCTTATTCCCCTTTCTGCCTTTGAAGAAGGCCTACTTTAAAGAGAAGTCTCTGTTGTTTTCAAGATCAGGCTAGGCCCCAGACGCTAACCAGGGGTTGGAGACTGTATTGTGTGAGGGTAGGTATAGCCCTTTCAGATGCAAGTGACCACTCCTCCCCTCCCCTCAGCCCAAATGGCCCATCAGGATATGCAGGCTACACCCCAGCTCCCTTTGTGTCACTGTCTAGAAGAGAGGTGCAATCAGCTCGACTGTCAAACTGTGATATGCATTTGTTTTCAAATCACCTTTAAATCAATCTGTGTGCAGTAGTCTCTTACTTTCATATACGTGGTCTTGGTCTGTGAGTGATTTTTCCACAATTCAAGACACTTGTGACTGATATTTTCTCAATTTCATTTTCAACAGGATAACTCAATCCAACAATCATCAAAATTATTGTGATTGCATATAGTACAGCTAGACCCACACACACATTCTTACAGTTACTTCTCTTATTTTGATCGGGTTTCATGGCTTGTCTACACTCAGACCACATTGTATTCCAAATTCAAAAATAAAATAAAATAAAATAAAAAATAAAATAAAAAATGCAAAGCTTCTTGAATTATTATACTGTCTTATTTTGGTCTTTTCTTTGTTTGAGCAAAGCTAAACCAAAAATAGTTTCTTCAAAAATACAAATAAAAATTACTGCAATTATTCACAAAGTTCCTTCATCTTCTTGAAAGTTCATGTAGAGTTTCTATACATGCAGATCTTCAATTGCTCCTACTAAAAAGTTCAAATGTCTCTAATAAAGGCACAGTTCAAAATCACTGATAATCATTTCCAGCAAGTAATGTCTTTGTTCCTCAAACGGCATTGGTATTTCAAGGTTCAATTCCAAAGCAATTTTGTTTTCCAAATTGTTCAACCGGAGATTATTTGTTAACACAAAAGGCAACAAACTCCTTCTCCCAGTCATCATTTGTGAAGCAAATACATTCAGGAGGTGAATGTCTTCCACTTGGCACTTTTTTCTCCTTGACCTCCTTGTTTTTCAAATTTGAACAAGCATTTTGCGGTCCATTGGCCTTCAAAGCAATACACAACAGTACAACATTCTTAATCAATACAACATCATGTATAAATATAAATAAATAAAAGCATAAAATAGATAAAATCCTAAAACAACATCTGTAACATTTAATATTGGACATTTTTAATTAAAATACAGCGTCACATATACCAAACTGCAACAAAAAATTATCATAGGATCTACAGGTTTTTAAGGTCTTTGGTAATGTATTACAATTAATGAGCCCAGATCTTGGTATATTTTACGCAACAGCTTCTAATTGCACTTGATATTTGATTATTGATGGTTAAAATACAATGTCGTAAATGCCAGGCCGCAACTAAGAATTTGCTCACTGCTAATATTAAATCATGGGATCTGTGGGTTTTTAAAATCCTTAATGATTGGTTACAGTTGGTTGAACCCAGTTCTTGACAAGCTTTGTGATCCACTTTTTCTGTGGGATAGAGTAAACAGGGCAGAAAAACAGAAAGTGCTCAATACACTCAGTCGCACCACCACGCGCAGGACACATATCCGTGTTGGTAGACTGCCCCCATTTACTAGTCAAGGACAATAGAGGCAAAACTCCAAATCGAAATCTTGCATATAAGCTTTTGGCCAGTAGATTTGGTATGATATCTAGATATGGCTCATACTGTGGGAACCACTTAAAATTAAGAAAGCAATCCGTTAGCCGGCCATAAGATTTATAAGTTATGTAATTGGCCCCAATATAGGACCAATAAGTTGTATTCAAAACATTTTTGTGGCGTCTTTCTAAATTATGGGGGTTCTCCGAGTACTCAGCCAAACCCAGTAATCGAAACCAATGAGATACGTGTCTGATCCATGGAGTTGTTGCTGCGTTTGGTCTTTTAAATGGATCAACTAATGATGCTTTATAAAAAATCTATTCTGGGGTGGTCCACAACCTTATCCAGTAAATTAACGGTCTCAAGATAATTAGGTCAGCTACCCATTTTAACCCTAGATCTAGAAAAAGGGGAATCAAGGTTGTGCTGAGCGGACACGCTAACAGGGCCCTGGCAAATGTCTTCTCTCCCACTGTTATTTTGATACAAGTGCTGGATCCCCATATTTCTGCACCATATAGAGCTGCCCCCTGTGCCTTAGCTATATACATTTTTGTAGCTGGTAGTACTGCTTTAGTAGTAGAGCTTTGGTAAAAGCGAAGTACAGAGGCAGCTCTATGCTGCAGGATCCCTGAACTCTTTAGAATCTGATCCTCCCCGGATAATTTACTGGATACTCTAACACCCAAATAGTCTATGGAGTTAACCTTACTTAACGGGACTCCATTTATACAGATAGAGCAGTTTTTGCTAGAACCAGTATGAAACACCATCAGTTTAGTTTTACTTACATTGACCTCCAGACCATGTTCTTTACAGAAAATATTAAACCTATCTACCAGGGTTTGTAGCCCCATTGGGGTTTTTGAGATAAGCAACGAGTCATCTGTAAAGAGGAGAATGGGGATTTTATGTCCATCCAGAGAGGGAGCATCATTTTGACAAAAGTTCATGTACTTCACTACCTCATTTATAAATAAGGTAAAAAGTAATGGAGCTAGTACACAGCCTTGGTGCACTCCCCTCTCAGTTGGAATCTGCTCTGTCAATTTGCCTTGGTGCCCCCATCTCACTTGTGTGTAAGTATTTTCATGGAGTCTCATTATCAAATGCAATAATTCAGCTGGGACCCCCAATTTTCCCAACACTTCCCACAATTTGGCTCTAGGAACCAAGTCGAATGCAGATCTCAAATCAATAAATTCTACATACAAACACAGTTTGGCAGGGACTACATACTTCCAATGCAATACTGCCAACCTAAAGACCTGGTCCACTGTGCTGGTTTTTGTCAAAAGCCTGCCTGAAGTGGGGAAAGAATCTGGTGGTCTACGACCCAACTAGTTAACCTCTGCAGAAGTTGTTTTGAAAAGATCTTTTGCATATTATCTATTTGGCTAATAGGCCTATAGTTGGTCAGAAGATTTACATTCCCCTTTTTGTAGATTGGTATAATTTCTGCCCCTTCCAGGTCTCAGGAATTGGCACCCCCGTGCAGCTATACTATTTGTGATTGCGTTTATGTACCATGACCATAGGTTTGGTTCTGATCTATAGAGGTCTCCTGGGAGTTTGTCCGGACCAGGTGCCTTACCTGGTTTAAAATAATTCACTGCTTCTATGGTCCCTTCCAAAGAAAAGAAAATAGAATTTTTTATATCACAGTCACCCCCCAAATAGGGTCTGACTTGAACTGGAATCTGACCCACTCAATCAGGAATATGTCCCAGCGGCTTCCATAGAGTCCACTGGCAGGGCATAAAGACTAGTGAAATGCTCCACCCAGCTTTCCAGTTGGATGTGGTTGGCAGGAGATGTCCTGCCTCCTGATTGTCTTTTGGACAGGAGTTCCCAGAAGAGCTTGTTATGGTTTGTTCTTATGGATTCTTGAAGTTCCTGCCACATATAATCTTCCCACTGCTTTTTTGCTTGATTTGTGATTTCTTTATATTTACGTCTTGCTTGTTGTATTTCCCCCTCGGAACCGCTAATAAGTGCATCTTTTAACCCTGTCTTGGCCCAAGAACAGGATTCATCGAACCAACCACAGTGTCCCTTATCCCTTCCAAGCGACCCAGATCTTCTTTTTTAATAAAAAAAAAACCTCTGTAATTGTTTGGTCAGATTAACATGAATATCAAGAATCGGGATGTTATCTACAGCCTGTTCCTCATATATTGCCAAATTGTCTATGAACGCTTGATAAATGCCTCTCAACAGATGGGGATTAGTCATCACTTTGGGTGATGTAACCTTAGTACAATTGATGGTCCAACGCAGTGAAGGGGCCTCAGTGCATATAGTGTTGGATGTTCTCCTAAACATCTCCCCCAACAATGTAAGTAGCAAGAGGAAATGGTCACTCTCACTTCTGGCTTCTACTTTCATGTGCCTTAAATACGGCCATAGCCTGACATCCACCAGAAAATAATCAAGTGTACTTATAGACATGCCCCGTTTAAATGTCGGGGCAAGGTTTAAGTCAGATGATGTCCTGCCATTACAAGCCCTTAATCCAAATTTTAAGCAAAGGGTAGCAAGCTGTATGGCCACACAAGAAAGTGTGCCGGACCTCATGCTATTTAGCTGAGGAATCCCCCACAGCTCATCTTCCTCATCTGTTAAGCCACTAAGCAAAGGGGAAGGCTCAAAGGTACAGTTCATATCTCCCGCTATAATCAATAAAGTTGAAGGATGTATAGTCTCCAGATAGCTAATTAATGTAACTAATGTTTGAGATTCATTGTTTCGCGAAACTGATAGATTATATACATTGATAATAACTATAGTTAAATCTTGTTTGAATTTAGTTTGAATACCTATTAAATCAGCAGAATCTATTTCTAGAGGCTGGTGATCATATTGTACATCCTTGTTTATGCATAACAAAAGCCCGCCCTTTGCATGGCCCTTACTCTTCTCTGGGGGTGTAGCAAGGACAGAAAACGAAGAAAATCCATCTATAACCTTGTCTCTCTCAGCCCAGGTTTCCTGAAAAAGACAGATGTCTACATTTTTTATAAAGGAGCCCCAATCGGGGTCATCCAATTTCTTATCAAGGCCTGATATATTCCAGGACAATAAAAGTAGTGGACTATCTGTGTGTTCTATATTGTGAGTCTGCCTACCAAAAACCCTCCAATCAGTACAAGAGCTGCCTTTATCCCACATCAGTCCCCTACCATCCTCCTCTGTATAAAATACCTCGTGGCTTATCGTGTTAGATACCTCCATATCTATGGGCAGTCATGCAGGAATTAGCTGCGAGGGGCGATCAAGGTCCCTCTTGAACGTATCACCTCTGCAGATGCTACGTGATGAATCTGAGTTTACTACAGTACAAGGACTGAGGGGATCTATCATGAGCCTAACCCCCCCTCCCTTCTTCGCCCCACGTGAACTGGTCCGAAGATCAAAATCCATAACTGGGTTACCATGAACTTATTTGCTAAATAAATGGTAATCTTATCCAGATTAGTACCTGTGACACTCCTTCTATCTGCTGCCATGATGTCTGAACGAATAATTGAGAGGCAATTCCGTCGAATGCGGAGCCAGTGTGTCAATTTATTAATCAGAGAATCCTGTTTCTCAGTTGTACCTGATGACAGTTTAGGAACATCTACCAGATAGATAATATTATCACCTTTACCCCTATCCTGTACCTGTGGATTATTTGCTGCTTCACTTTTGTCTGTACAAGAAGTGGAATTATAATTTTGGGGGGGTTAGGAGATCTAGCATGTGATGCAGTAATTGGGGCCTCTGTTCCAACTACGGTCAGTGAGTCGTGGACCCTGGCTTGTCCTATTTCTCCATCAGCATCAGAATGAACGATGTTACCTGCCATGAACTTTAAATTATTACTACATCTACGTGTTCTGGCAGGCATTTTGTTGAAGCTCGATTTATCGGGGATGTGAGAATAATGACCCACTTTCCAGTCTGGGATGGACAGAGGCTTGCATTCTGTGGGTAGAAACGCCCCTCTCGACGTATCCCCCAAAAGTGGATTAATCACTCCAGGTGTTTTTTTCCATTTAATCTTTTCATTATCTCGTAGGCATTTACAACTACAATGGCATGTCATTTTCCCTTTTACTAAGTTTGTTAGAACCAGTACTAGATCCTTGACTTCATCAACTCTCTGTAAAACTGAGGCCAGATCAGTTCTACTGACCCCGGGCTCTCGGGTTCCTAAATCAAAGTGGGGGCTATGTGGACTCTCGCCTGAAATGACAGGTCCAGACAAACCTGGCATATCATTGTTCTCTTGCAATAATTCATAACGATTGGTACACAATATATTGGAAACCACCTTGATCACAGGACTCATTACAGGAGGAAAATACTTCCCTGCCTCATAAGAAGACCCCTTCTGTGACACTATAGAACAGGATGCATTAGCATTAGAGGTCGGCGAGGGGGCCCCTGGAGGAGTCCAGTGAATATCATTGCTTTTGCTAGCATCATTCTTGTGTATAATGACTGAGGAATTACTTTTGCCCTTCAAATTAAATATGTCCGGGATTTTCCTGGCCCTTGTTTGACCCTCTTTATGGGGCCTCGATCCTGATGAGTGGGTACCTAATATAGACTCGACCTCCTCAAAGAGGAGGTCGATAGCGTCTAGAGCATTCTGACCACTCAGGGGAACTTGGTTAGCATAGTTCCCAGAACGTTTCTTAGCTTTCTTAGTTCCCTTGAGTGGTGCCGGCTATTCTACAGCCTTCCTCTTCCCCATAGTATATAGATAATAGCGGGTCTAGAATATAAATATGAGCAGACTTTACTTGGGTATTACACTTAAAAAATTATGCTTCCCCACAGCCAAGATGGTGGGCCCTGCCCGGCCTCCTCCGGGCGTTGACGGGCGAAGATGGGCCCGTCTTGGCCCGGACTTGGCCCGGGCACACGCCCGCGCACGTCCCGCTACGCGTGGTCCCCGGCCCAATATATAGCCTCTCAAGGTCTGGGGAATAGCGATCACTTGGGGGATGTAGTCCCACCCCAGGTCAGGCAGAGTCAGGCAGGAAGATGGCACGTCCTGCTATGCGTGGTCCCCGGCCCAATATATAGCCTCTCAAGGTCTGGGGAATAGCGATCACCTCGGGGATGTAGTCCCACCCCAGGTCAGGCAGAGTCAGGCAGGAAGATGGCCCGTCCCGCTACGCGTGGTCCCCGGCCACTTTATAGCCTCTCAAAGTCTGGGGAATAGCGATCACCTGGGTATAGCCTCTCAAGGTCTGGGGAATAGCGATCACCTAGGGGATGTAGTCCCACCCCAGGTCAGGCAGAGTCAGGCAGGAAGATGGCGCGTCCCTCTACGTTTGGTCCCCGTCCCAATATATAGACTCTCAAGGTCTGGGGAATAGCGATCACCTGGGGGATGTAGTCCCACCCCAGGTCAGGCAGAGTCAGGCAGGAAGATGGCGCGTCCCTCTACGTTTGTTCCCCGTCCCAATATATAGACTCTCAAGGTCTGGGGAATAGCGATCACCTGGGGGATGTAGTCCCACCCCAGGTCAGGCAGAGTCAGGCAGGAAGATGGCGCGTCCCGCTACGCGTGGTCCCCTTCCCAATATATAGCCTTTCAAGGTCCGGGGAATAGCGATCACCTGGGGGATGTAGTCCCACCCCAGGTCAGGCAGAGTCAGGCCAGGCAGAGTCAGGCAGGAAGATGGGGCAACCTCCTTGTTACACTACCTTCACTGCCACTCTGAGCTGATTTGTCTGTCACTTCAACAATGATAGGAGGAACTTTTATCACCAGCTCTGGGCTTTTCTCGGGACACTGATTTCCGGGTACAACTCTTTTTCTCTGGCAGGACAGGGGTTTCAACGTGATCTGAGCTAGCAGGAGTTACCTGACTCTGTCTCAATCCTTCTGTACCTTTAACTGCTGTTAGCTAAATGAGAATTTTACCAGACCATGCATGCTCTGCATTAGCCACTTGTCCAGTCCCCACAGCTTGGATACCCTGAACCCTCTTTTTCACTGTAACCACCCCTTTGGGAATAAGCACTCTTTCAATAAGAGGACTTGAAACTTTATGTGTGTGGCTTGCATGAATCCAGTTCAGGAGACCAGCACACTTCACATCTGTTGTTGTTACTACAACATCCTGATATGGCCCTTTCCAATACGGTTCCAAGCATGTCTTTCTTATATGCTTTTTCATCATCAGCCATGTGCCAGGATTCCGGTTGTGACAAACTTCTTATTGCAGTTCTGCAGTTGCTTCTCCAAGCTCATGAAACAAATAATGAACCCCATCAGCTAGTCCTTTGCAATAATCTAGTACCAAGTAATCTATAATTTTCACAAGAGCATTTGCAGGCACTGTTGGGAATCTCATAGCATGCCCCATGATGATCTCATGAGGTGACAAGCCTGTCTTCCTGTTAGGTGTTCTGTGCATACTCATCAGGACAAGAAGCAAAGCGTCTGGCAATTTCAGTGTTGTAGATGCACATACTTTCGCCAGTCGAGACTTTAGTGTTCCATTTATCTGTTCTAACAGGCCTGAAGCTTCTGAATGATAACTGCAATGCAACCTTTGCTCAATTTGTAATGCCACACACAGAAATTTAAGAAACTCACTGTTGAAATGAGTTCCTCAGTCTGATCCTAGAGAAGTCGGAAAGCTGAATTGAGGTATCAATCTCCTCAATTGCAGGTTTGCAACTTTGAGGCTATCATTCTCTTGAGTTGGGTAAGTTTCTACCCAGTGGGAGAAAATACAGACAATAACTAGAATATATATCAGTCCATTGCACACTGGCAGCTCAATAAACTCAAGCTGCATTCTTTTGAATGGTCCTTCTGATCTACCTATGTGTCTCAGGGTAACAACAATGCATTTCCCTATATTCATCGGCTGACATTTTGCACATCTTTGACATACTACTTCTGCAACTAGTCTAAATCTGGTATTATACCAAGTTTAACTAAATGTTCTGCTCATTGCTTCTCTACCTATGTGTGCCTGTCCATTGTAAAACCTAGACAGCGGGGACCACAAACTATTTGGCAACACTGCTTTCCCATCACTTGACACCCAAACATCATCCTCATTCCTACAGACACATCCTGCTCTAACCCAACCCTGCTGTTCTTCTTCTGTCACTTCTTCCTGCAATCTTTTAACTTCTTCTCAAGTGTCAATGGCTGTCATAAAGATATTTTGACTTGTCTCATTGTTGTTTCCATTGCTCTATTCCTCATTAAAGGAAGTTCAGTGCAAGGCACAATACCTAGCTACTTCGTCTGCATGGGTATTGCCCAAGGACACATTATCATTTGTCTTTTGATGAGCTATACATTTTACAACTGCAATTTTCACAGGTAAAAGTAATGCTTTTTACAACTGATAAACGTTGTCACGGTTTCGGATAGGTGATCGAGAAGAGGTCATGAAACCCCTCTGGGACCACAACTGTCCAAAGTCATGAACGACACCAAACCACACTGGCTATCAGTGCAGATGGTCATTTTGAGCTGTTCAGAAGCACAGCATGCTCTCGTAAGAGCAATCAATTTGACTACTTGGGCAGAAAAGACTCCTTGAAGCCAAGAAGCTTCTATTACATCTGAGACTGTGCAAACTTCACAACCAGTTCTGAGGTTTCCATCAAGGTCTTTCAAACAGGAGCCATCAACGAATATGACATAGTCATTCTTGTCCAAGAGAACATCTTGAACATTATGTCCAGGTTTGGTGCACAGTTCATTCACATCAAGACAGTCATGCTCAACCACATCTTCACGGTTACAATCATCTTCAACAGGATTTGGTAAAAGATTGGCCACATTCAAGACATTGCATCTTTTTATATTAACATTTGAATATCCCAGTACAACTTGCTCATAATGGGTCAAATGTGCATTGGTAAGGTGTAGGTTCATAAAATATCTACTGAATGGGGAATAAAAACATTCAGTGGATGGCCCATAACAATTCCTTTGCACTGTTTGATGCTGATGCTAAGGGCAGCCACAGTTCTTAAAGAGCTATGCAATGATGCAACTACAGTATCAAGTGTGACTGAAAAATATGCCACAGGCTTGTATGCCTTTCCATGGAACTGTGTCAAAACAGAGAGAGCACATCTGTTGTAGTTGGGTATTCCCAGAGCTGGGGTTCGACACAAGCTTCCGCTCAGCTCTGAAAAGGCATGCAGACATTCATCATCAAATGGTACTGGGTCAAACACATCTTTGTGTGTCAGCCTCTGTAAGGGCTTGGACACAAGGAAAAAATTCAGAATCAGCTGGCGGCAGTAGCCAACCATTCCCAGAAACATTCTGACCTCCCTCTGAGTAACTAGGGGATTCATCTGCATGATTGCTGAAACTCTCTCTTGGGACACCTTCCTTGCACCGTTTTCAATGTGATGACCTAAATATCAGACTTCCTTTTTACAGTACTGCAATTTTGCTAGCAAAACTTTATGTCCATTTTCTACTAAATTATTCAAAAGAACTATGGTGTGTCTCCCGCATGCTTCTCTGGTATTTGACGCAACCAAAAGGTCATTAATGTATTGCAATAGAACTAAATGATAAGGCATTTTAAGAGACTCCAAATTATTTTTTAAGATCTGATTAAAAAGGTATGGTGGTTCCATATACCCTTGTAGAGTACGTCAACATGTTCAAATACAACTGCCAAATTTAATGAAATAAAGAAGCTGGCTATCTTCATGAAGGGGATGGAAAAGAAGGCCTGACACAAGTAAACGACCATAAACCACTCCGCTTCACAAGAGTCCTGAAATAAAATCACTGCTGGATTCGGTACCAACATGGAAAGACAATCTTGCTCACTTTTTTTAGATCCTGAACTATGCAGTGTTTTCCATTGGGCTTTGGCAACCCTAAAATAGGAGGGTTACGAGGGCTTCCCAAAATTTCCATCAAAACACCTTGCTCAATCAGGTTCTCATTTAATGGAGATATTCCTGCAATTGTCTTGGGTGTCACATTGTAAGGTGGTATCCTCGGATATCCTGCCTTTCACTTCAGGGTTATTTGAAATGGTTCAACTCCTTTTATGAGTGCGATGTCCTGTCCTGAAAAATCCCAAACATCATGAATAACTGTTTCCTGCAGTTCTTCAGGCAAATATCACATCATCATTGGGTACAATGTGACACTTGGGTAAAGCTCTATAATTTTACAGGGCACATCTTCTTCATTTGTCTGAATAGCAATTCCTTTTCGAGTGCAGCTGATGGGCAGTTCACATTATAAAATACCTCATGTCCCAACAGACTTACTGGACTTACACCGCAAACCACAAATTGGTGCTGAGTTTCAAATGAGCCTATTTTTACTGGAACATGTTCTGTAACAGGATTTGCCAACTGCTTATTTGCTTACACGCAGACATGCATTCACACAACTCAACATACACGCACTCACTCCCCCCAAACATGCACACACAAACAACATGCAACACACACCCACATACACGCACGCACAGACATACACATCCACACACACACAACACCCCCTCCCCTGTCGGGGCACCCACTTACCTTATTTGGCGGACGGCTAGTAGCCACGGCAATGGTCTTCTGGCAGCCGTTGCCACTGCGGTAGGCCGTTTTTACCGCCAATGTTATAATGAGGGCCTCAGTTTTTCAAGGCATCAATTACCCTATAATATTTTTTCAGCCGTTCTTCAGATGGCACACCTGTTACTGGATCTCTCTGACGTTCATGATCAGGCCAACCAACACTTCTTTTGCACTCAGTCCACAAGTGAGCTGGGACAACAATCTCAACCAAAATATTCAAGTCTTCCCGCAGGCACTTTGAAAGTTTCACAAACGTTTCTGCCTGTTTGTACCATTCCATTGGCTCCTCTCTCAACCTTGGGTAATCATTGGTGAATGACAGTATATTTAACTCCTTCTCCAGGGTACATGAGCATAACCTCCACCTTGTATTTCTCTTATTGGCATCATTTTTACATTGTCCTCAGTCTGATTTGCTCCTGCCAGAGACAAATTCTGCTTAGCTTTCTTCTAATCTAATTTCTTTGCCCATCTCCTTCTAATTTATCAGAACGTATGGAATTCATTCCTTAATGTTCATTCTCATTCCAGGTAATCTCATATTATTAATGTCCTCAGTACTGAACTGTAAACTATAACTTCTCGTTAAGGGTTTCGATTTTTCTAAGTCTACTTTTTATTTCTCTGCCACTTCTACTAATCTTTTATAAGACTGTCCTGCTCATTGTGTAACATCCTTCAACATGAATTACATTTCATCTTCTGTGTACGTTTCTAATTGAGCCATGTCTAGCGTTCCCAGTATTAATTTGTTCAGTTCTAAATTCAATCTGGGTATACTCACTGTCCTATCGCTCTATGGTGTCTCTTTGGATCTAACATTGCCATGTGTCGCACTTGTTGCACCGTGTGGGCTCAGATTGTTTAACCAATCTGTCAACTGTTGTGACATGAAACTTTGCAAACTGAAATTGTTTCTCTGGGGCACTTCTGCTTGCAGGGTACTGTAATGTATGCTTGTAATCTAATCATATGTGGGCATGTGGAGAAGTGGAGTTCCCTGAGGAAACTTCACATCAAAAACTGGTCCTGCAATTTACATAGGGGTCAAATGTGGAACAAGAGAAGCTGATCTCCCTATATCTGAATTGTTTGAATAAACTGATCTCTGCATACTAATTGGTAGTATCCCAGCAGATGCAGCTGTTATTTTAGGAAATGCTGAAACATTAATTGAATGAACATTACTTCCAGAATTACCTGAACCATACAAAGGAACAACTGTACCTATAGTTACAGGTACATTTGGTGCATCTGGACCCATAAGATGTATATGATTCTGGGAAATTGTTATTCCAGCATTTTGCCCTGCTAAAACAGTACTGAAAGTCTGTCCTGTTGTTTGATTTAGGGTAACATTTGACATTGTCTGCACTGCTGTAAACATAGGCATAGCCTGATTCTGAATACAATTCTGCACATGCATATTCACAGGAGGTGCCTGCACTGTCTGGTTCACATTAGGACTTGGCATTACCTAATTCATAACTGGGCTTGATACTGCTTGATTTACAACTGGACTTGAAATGGGCAGTGCTGTATTAACAGTTAGAACTGGTGGATAAACCGCAGAAACTTGTGCCACTAAATTAGCAGGGGTACTTGGAACTATCTGATTCTGTATTAGCTCAACTAGAGCAGTTGACACATTTGAGACTAAACTGGGCACTGCTTCACTTCTTGTTCTTGTCTCAACTGAATGATCCAGTGGGGGATGATTCATGGAAAGCTGATTTATGAACTCATCTTTCAAGTCATTCTCCTATGTGAGTGTATTTTTACGTTTGTCTTCTAGTGTCTGCTCTGTCTTTGCTGTCTGTTTATTTCGAGTCTCATGTTTTATTCTCCTATCACTTTCCTTTGTAATAGCTGGAAATATTTTCACTCCATCCAATACGTCTGCCCTCCACATTTTCTGTTCTTCATCCCATCTAGCTTCCGTAAGTGTCTTAATTGCTTTCTACATTCTATTCTCATATTTTGTTGTTGTTCTCTGCCTTGAAATAAGTTCCCAAATACTAAGTGCTGGTGTTGTGGATAGTCAAAGACTCATACAATAGTTTTCTCAAATGTTCTAATGTTCATAAATTAAATGTTCCATAATGGGCAAAAGCTAATGGACCCTCCTTTTCATTTTTTTTTTGTACCACTGTTCTTGCCTCAAACATGCAGAAACACCTTTTAATTATGCCACATGATAAGCTGGAGTTTCTTTGGATGGGGCTTCTGCACCCTCTATAACTGGAATAAACACATCTCCTCCTAGCACACTTCTTAATGCCTTGAAAATTTAAATTTTTGTTCAAATTCAATTAATTAAAATGATTTTCAGCTGAATCAGGAAGTAATTTCAATCCCACAATTATTTTCACAAGCCGTTCTCAACTTATAACAATGTGATACTGTCCACCAATACCAGCACAGCTTCACACTAACTGACCTATACTAGCACAGCACAAAATGACATCACACTTACTTTTGTCAGTAGCAGCAGTCACTGTGTGACTGTCTCTCCACACACAATCAATTACTCGTGCACTAAATGCAAAATACTGCGAGCAAATAACAACCTTTCTGCGCACTATGGGTAGAAATTCAAACACTCTGAAAGCTGCACGGGCTACGCTTCCTGCAGCTTTCACAATTACACAACGAGTGAAAGTTGACCAGCAATTCTCACTCCGGTTAATATAGATCCTCCACACAGGATTCACTGAACACAACCAAAAGCTCATACTCATTCAAGGAAAAACTATTGGCAGCGTCAATGACATCTCATGACAAGTACCTCACTGCAGGCAATTAATTAACCAAGTGTCTTCTACACTTGTGAGATATCCCGGGATCCTAGGCCATGTCGGATAAATCAATAACAACAACAGCAGACATTTTTAAGGGAAAAACACCACTTCACTTCACTGCAATCTTCAAGACAAAAGCATCGCAAGTACCAAACCCTATAAAAATTCACACAAGCCATCACTTGTAAACACAACACTGAAACTTCATCAATCTCTGGAATGGAACATGGAACACATTACAGGGTGGATAGTGTTTGGACTGGGCACTCTCTAGTGGAACAAAACCATTGGTCTGCTACCAGAAAACTGTGGTAGCATTTTTCATCCTTTGCCGGAATCAAATGCTCACGAGGTCGACAAACCTTTTCACCCAGCAATAGAGTGTGGTAATACCATCTATGATAACCACATTTAGGCAACAATAAATTTAAACAGTATGTCCCATTTGGCCACACAAGGAAAACTTGAATCGAAATTTAAGGTAAAGGGATTTATTACATAGTAAGTAAAACTTTATTCGGTACGAAAAAATTCATCCATTAAAACACATAGGGGGTCATTCTGACCCTGGCGGTCACCGACCGCCAGGGCCAACGACCGCGAAAGCACCGCCAACAGTCTGGCGGTGCTTCCATGGGCATTCTGACCGCGGCGGTACAGCCGCGGTCAGAAACGGGAAACCGGCGGTGTCCCGCCGGTTTCCAGCTGCCCCAGGGAATCCTCCACGGCGGCGCTGCAAGCAGCGCCGCCATGGGGATTCCGGCCCCCTTACCGCCATCCTGTTCCTGGCGGTTTTCACTGCCAGGAACAGGATGGCAGTAACGGGTGTCGTGGGGCCACTGGGGGCACTGGCATGGGCACTGCAGGGGCCGCCTAACAGGGCCCCACATTGATTTTCAGTGTCTGCCAAGCAGACACTGAAAATCGCGACGGGTGCCACTGCACCCGTTGTACGCCTTCAACTCCGCCGGCTCCATTCGGAGCCGGCTTCCTCGTTGAAGGCGCTTTCCCACTGGGCCGGCGGGCGGCCTTCTGGCGGTCGCCCGCCAGCCCAGCGGGAAAGCCAGAATGATGCGGTCATTCGGCGGCTCCCGCCGGGCGTGCAGTTACCGCCGCCGGCGGGAGTCGGAATGACCCCCATAATCACCAATGCATTTGTATATATAACAATAAAACCATATATAATAAGAACACCCAAAAAATATAGACATATAAAACCTCGTAGATAAAAACAATAAGATTAAAGAATTCATCCTAAAAACTCTTGTTGGAAAATGGGTTATTGGTAAGGGCAGGTAGGTACCTACACCTAACAACAAGCCACTAACCTCCACTTAGGTCCAGTTAGGTCTCAGTAAATTAACCCCAGCTCAACCCTTGGTAGCTTGGCAACGAGCGTCAAGGCTTAACTTAGGAGACAGTGTGTAAAGCATTCAAATATCACAAAACAGTAATTAAATAAAACACAGGAAACAGTTTAAAAATCCAAAACCAATTTATAAAAATAGTTTATATTTTTATCTTTAAAATGACACCAAAACGAATAAAATCGGATAAAGGGAACCGGAGATATGAATTTTAAAAGAATTATTATTTTTCTAGCGCTTAGAAACAAAAAGCGCCAACCGGGTCATCTGGTTGCACCTCGACCGGGGCAAAGTCAAACTTTCAGGCTGACCACGATGGAGCCCTGCTCGGCTACAGGTCGCGGGAGGCCTCGGTTAAAAAGTTACCTTCTGACTTACTTTATTTTGAAGATTTTCTTCAGCGGGACGAACCTGCCAGTCCTATCCGACCTCCTGGAGCCCTTCTCTGGATACGTGATGCTGGATTCCTCGGTGGAGATTTTTACCTTCGGACTTAGTCGTTTTTTCGAGGTGAAAATCCTTCGACCGGGGTAAACCTGGATCTTGATCCGACGTCCATGGAGCCCTTCTCGGATACGATGGCTGGGAGGTCCCGGTCAACTTTTTACCTTCGGACTTAGTCTCTTTTTTGGAGATTTTTCTTTACCGGGACGAACCACCAAATCAGGCCGGGTCGCGGTTGAGGCAAGCCGGCTAGAATTTCCGCGGTGGGTCGGTCCCTCTATGGAGCTTTTTTACAAAAATTCTCAAATCTTCTCCAAACTTCTGGGGCTTCACCCAGATGTTCTTTTAAGGTTCTTTTGGGGTCCACAGCTCACCCCAAGGGTCCAGAAGTTCTGAGATGGTCCTTGGGGGGTGCGGACTACAACTCCCAGAATGCACCTGGCGCAAACTCCTTTTTGGCCACTGGACAGTGGTCAGCTGGTCACTTTCTTCAGGAGTTGGTGCAGGGGACTCTGGATAGCAATTTTTCACCTGTAGCAAACAGGGAGTCCCTCCTTGAACCGGTTGAAGCCAGGCAAAGTCCTTCTTGTGGTGAAGCCCAAGTGTGCAGCTGGTGCAGTCCTTCTGAGTGCAGGTTCCAGGTGCAGGCCAGGGGTCCAGCAGGGCAGTCCTTCTTCTCCTTTAGTTCTTTTCTTGTTGAAATCTGGTGGGGATCTGAGGTGTGGGTGCAGGTCTGCCAGTTTTATCCTTGCTCCTGGGTGAAAAGCAGGGGGGTCCTGGTTCTCCAATCAGGTACAGGGTCGTCCCCCTGTGATGACCACTTCCTTGGAAGTGTGGCAAAAATACATCCCAGAAGGCAACATTCTCTAAAAATCCAACATGGCTGAATCTGATTTTTGGAGGTTACATCTGGCTGAGCACACCCACTGGTGTGGCTAAAAATCATAAACACACCCCTCTCCTGCCCTCTCCTAATCTAATCAAGGGGGCACCTAGTTGTCTGGGGTTGCAGGATGTGGGGGTGTTGCTGGTTGCTCCAAATGTCCTTCTCTGCCTTTGAAGACCAGTTTGGCAGCCCTCCCCCTTCCTGCCTCACCATCTGCTGAGGGGAGATTCTCTCCCACAGGCACATTCCTTTGTGTGAAGCCAGGCCACTTCACACCTCATCAAGGCAGCTTGGCTAAGCTGCTACAGGCTGGCCAATCAGAGCACAGCAGCAAAAACAATGCAGGGCTGAAATTGGCATCTTTTTAGGTAAAGTCTAAAACTCTTTACCTGAACAAGTTATATTAAATCCCACAACTGGAAGTTGTGGGATTTATTACAACAATTAATTTGATACCAAATTATTGGTATGCATCTTTTAAGGAGACTTTAAAATTTAAAACAAAGTCTCCCCATTCTAGCCTATGAAGGCCATTTACTACAATGAGGGAAAAACGATTTGGCTGTTTTTACCTCACCAGGGCTTATAAAACTATTTTTATAAAGTCCCTGCTTATAGTTACATGGCACCCAGCCCTAGGGGCACATAGGGCACACCTTAGGGGTGACTTATATGTAAAAATAAGGTAGTTTAAGACTTTGGAACTACTTTTAATTCCAAAGTCGAATTTGCATATAACTTTAATTTAAAAGCAGCCAGCAAGGCAGGCCTGCCTTTAAAATGACACTGGGCACCTCAACAGTGTACCTATGGGTGCACTACCTATGCTGTGGTCCCTAAACCTACATGCCCTACCATATACTAGGGACTTATAGGTAGGTTAACTTAGCCAATTATAATTAGCCTAATTTGCATATTGATTTTACACAGAGCACAGGACCTGGGACTGGTTAGCAGTACCCAGGGCACCATCAGAGTCAGGAAAACACCAGCATAAAGTGGACAATGGGGGCAAAACGTTAGGGGGCCTCTGCAATCAGCCCTGTTTTCTCACAACTCTACATTATTACGCCAAGTAATTGCTCCCTTCAGGAATGATCCCAGGCCCTTCCACACAAATACATCTGAGGCCATTTGCAACCACATAAAAGCAGGACAATATTGCACGAAACCCTTGGGCCTTAGGAGGGGTAATAGAAATCGAGTTCTAAACGGTGCATAAAAAACACAAAACAATGTAAAATGGGACAAGGTCTGTTGGGACACCCCATCACAGGGGCAGGGTCTAATAAATGTTTCCCCATACTGACCTAGCGGGAAACACGGATTACTTCTAATGATTCCCAAACGGAATCGAGTTATAAGGGACCTTTCCCTCTCATCCTTTATCTCTAAGAGATAGCGCTCAGGACCCACCCTCATCTTTAGCATGATAAAATCCCTGATCGATTTTTTCACTAGGACCTCCCCCTCCCTCTTGGTCACCTGGATTCTCAGAAAATTATCCTTAGCCCATTTCTTATCACAACTAGTCAGGCCCTCAGGATAATCAACCAATTCAGGCCGCCCCAGATCATGGGCCATCGTCCTCATGTGCACAAGCAAGGGAATATTTTTTGCATTGTCACAAGCCAACCAGTCCCTTAAGATGTCCCTATTAAGAGTGGCATGTTCGTTACTCCAGATTGAGATCCATAACAGAAGGGGAGCCAACTGGATAGTGTCCTGCACAAACTCAAGCTCCAGTTCCAGATGAAGGCAAAAACCAGGGATATTTTGTCTCACTCCCAGTAGCCTTCTACAGAACTGATTTTCTTCCACCGTAAGGGCTCGGGTATCCCTATACCCCCAAAGTGCCGCATCATACAGCAGGACAGGGAGGCATTTCCGCCTATAGATTTCAAGCAAAGGCTTGATAGGTTTACTACCTACCCTTACAGCAAAGTCAAAAGTCGCACCAACTGTTGCATGAAAAAGCACACCCCTTCTGGCAATACAGGGTTTCCAAGATCCTTTCTCATCAAAAACAACCCCTAAGTATGGGAACTCATGGACCCTGCTAATAGTTTGGTCCTCCACCCTTAGCTCCCCCACCCTACTCAGGGGTCTTCCGCAAACCATAAAATGTGATTTCTTAAAATTGACCTCTAAACCCAAAGCTGACATAAAGGAGACATAGGCTCTAACTATTTCCCGGAGGCCATTCATAGTGCGGGCCATGAGGACCGCGTCATCCGCGTACGTCAGCACAGGGATATCAACACCATTCACCTTTGGGACATCCCTGCAATGTTCCATCAAATAATCTGACAATCCATTTGTATATAGAAGGAACAAAGTAGGGGCCAGAACACACCCCTGGCGCACACCCCTTGAAAGCTTAAAGGCCTCTGAGCATTCCCCATTTGGCCCCACCCTCACATTTGTAACCGTTCCAGAGTGGAGATACCGGAGCAGCTCAACAATATTAGGATCCAACCCTAGCAAATTTAACCTCTCCCACAATATAGACCGGTTCACTTTATCAAAGGCACAGCTAAGGTCCATAAAAGCAAGATAGAGGGTACCTTTCCTGGCCTGCGTGTGTTTACCGATCATCATCAATAAGTTAAGACATTGTTCTCGCGTACCGAGGCCTTCCCTAAAACCATACTGGTCCTGGCTTAAAATATCATTTCCTATCAACCAGGCCTCCAGACGCCTTAAAATAATCCGACCCAGAATCTTCGCAGAAGAGTCCAGGAGAGAAATAGGGCGATAAGACTTAGGATCGTTTCGATCGCCCTTTATAAACACTGGGACAATGCAGGCCAATCTCCAAGAGGCAGGGATGCCCACAGTAACTGCTGCATTGAGAACATTTAAGAGAATAGGTGCCCATAATTGGGGGTTAGATTTATACAAATCCATAGGGATCAAATCCGGGCCTGGAGCTTTATTGCTAGCGCTACTCTGTATTGCATCCATAACTTCCTGGAGCGAAAACCTAATTGCTAGGTTAGGACCCATGTCATACTCGTTATCCCGGTTATTTCTTAGGGGAGTGCCCTCAAAAATTCTACAAAAGTAAATTACCCAGGCCTCCGGGGCGATGTTACAGCCAAGGCCCTCAGATGTTTCTGTTCCAAAGGAGCCTCTATTTACCACCTTGCAAAACAGACCAGGATCCTTCAGAGCTATAGCACGCTCTAACACTTCCCAGGCTTCATCTTTATGTTTTAGCTTACTATCCCTCAAGGCCCTTTTATACTTCAATCTGGCTTCTTTTATGAGGACCCAATCTCTAGGATGTTTCTTAGTAGCCATTTTCAGGTTTGCCCTTGCATCATAGCAGTCCTTGTCAAACCAACCACATTTGCGTGTACTGGGGTGGCTGCCTACTGAAAATAGACAGTCTCTCACTGCTGCATTTACTACTGTTATTGCATCCACACCAGTTTTAGGATTAGGAGCCTCTGTCAAGAGTGTTTCCATAAATAAGTGTAGATTTTCCCCCACCACCCTTCCTATAACTTTTTGGGAATCTACTTGCTTCCACCCAAGCCGCCTACACTGGTCTTTTATCTCCACTGCTACAGGCCTGCCTCGCCCCACTTTACGTAGGGCCCCAGGGAGTTTAAAGGACACTATAATGGGATTATGATAGCTGAAACACTCCCCTAGCACCTCTCCCCCGATCACCAGATCTTTCATAGGTGGAGACACAAAAATATAGTCAATGGTGGTTCCAGACCCTCTTCCCACATAGGTTGGGAGTTGGTGAGTGCCTACTGCTTCTATATCACAAAAATTCCGAAGGCCCGTCTTCCTAAGTTCCTTAATTAGAACCCTGCCTCTGGAATCCTGCAGACCATCCACTAAATATTCCTCGCAGTCACACATAAAGGGATTGACCACAGTACTAAGCCTTCCCAACTTAGCATTAAAATCTCCAGAGACAATAGCACAGAATTCCAGCTCCACCTCCTCCATTCTATATTTCAGAACCTGAAGAACGGAGAACAGTGCCCCAATTTGGCACCCCACATCCCACACAGCATTATAAAAATTTACCAGCAAAATATTAAAGCTCTTGGAGACAATTACCCATACCAGCAATATACCTTGGTGGTTACGGTTAATTTGAAAAGCACCCACTATCTTGGAGAGGCGAATTAGGGTGACCAGGCCACCTTTCGAGCGGCCACCAAAAGACGGCACGGCTGGAATTGCAAATCTGTCATACCCACCCCACACAGACAACCCCTCCGACCATGTTTCCTGAAGCATGATAACATCATTGTTAACCACACACCCAACCCACGTCTGATCAGATAACTTAGCATCATACCCTGCAATATTCCATGAAATAAGACTACACTGTGAAGGCACCTCTTCCTGCGTGGTCAGGGTCTCAGCGCATTGTCAGTCCACCCCTTCCAAACATAAACTACTGTTGGTGACAATTCTTCTGCCAGTTACCTGCAGGCTATTCTGACCTAGGGGGGGATTCCTGCCAAAGCCAAAAGAGACCCCAGCACTCAGTCGCATATGGTCATAAAAATAACCCAGAGGGACCATACCTATTGTGCCTACTCTAGGAGCAGCAGGACGATAAGTAGAAAGGAGCCTTTGAGTCAGGGCAGGATATCTAACATTTATAATGATACAATCTCCATTCCCCACCTTATTTTTGGGCCCCACCCAACCAATTCTTCTGGCAAGGAGAATGTCCTTAAAATCCTTACATGAAAAATCACAGTTCTTACTCAACTAGTATCCAACCTTATTTGTGAGTTGGGCCGTAGACTCAGTTACCCCAGGAGCAAGAGCAGGTACGTTCGTCAACACCACCACATAGGGGGCACAAGCAGGGGGGAGATCCAAACAAGCCAATAGAGGCCTGGCCGTCGGCGGATTCAGATTATCATTCCCATCCAGCTGTTGGCCGACCCCCCCCAACTGCCACAGATTCAGGATCAGGCTGCCTACTACAACTAAGCCTATTAACAGTCCTGTCCACACTTAATAGGGAAGTCGGTGCAACCGGAGCAATCTCAGCGCAAGCACCCTGACCCCCAGAATTTACAGGATTAACCAATAGCTGAGATGTTTTTCCCAGAGGCCCCAATGACCCTGCAGCTTCTTCCGGCAGGAGCAACTCCTCACTGGAATGGGATTGCCTGGTCGAGGCCACACATCCACCTACACAATGCCTCCCTTGGCTTCCTTGCATACATATCAGACAAAACTGCTTTTTCTATGGCCGATAATTTCGCCACAACGGGGGACAAAATCTCCTGGATCATTTCCAGAAATGTTGACAATAAAAAAGTTACATCACAGCCCAGATGCTGGCAAGGTGCAGGGTCACTGCTCAAACCCTTAGGGAGCTCCAAGAGAGGTGTTTTCGACTTGGGCATCATTTTCTTTAAGACCTTTTTTTTCCTCAGGGTAGGGCTACATTTATCCATGGGGCAGGCCGGGGGAGAAGATAATAAAAGTCTTTTACTTCTTCTGGAGGGGCCTTGGCCACCAGAACCCTCTGTTGTCTCTATTGTCTCTGTTGACTCAACCTGAACAGGCTCAGCAGCAGCCATAACAGCACCTTGGTCCCCCCGAAAAAGCCACCTCCACATCCATGACCTCCCGAGGGCCACTATCTGTTGGGGCCTGGCGCCAGTCCTCCAGTTCCATGGATAACCTCCTCTCTGCCAAATCGATTTCCTTTGTTACAACCCCGACAGCTTTTGCGAGGAAGGAGTCCAATGTGGTGGTGCCGCTTCCCTGTCTACTGCCGCCACCACCACCCCCCAATGAACCAGTTAACGGACCTCTTTTCCTGCCCATTTTTACAGTAAAACAGTTTCAACCACAAAACAACAAGCAAAACAGCCTAATAAGTGAAAGTTACAGACTATTAAAAACCCACTGTAGAACTCCAAAATATACTGCCAAATATTAGCAAATATATATAATCACCCTCCACTGGAAACGAAAGAGGGGTGGCCCAACCCAGCCTCTTACAGGAGATGACGTGCGCAGGACGGGCGCGTCCCGCGTAGCGCGAGCATGAAAATGAAGGGATGGCCGCCGCCCCCTCCACTCAAAAGTGCTTTAAAAAGTTAAAGGGCTCCTGCCCTCGGACCCACCGCCGCCGCCGCCTCCTCCTTTATGAGTGCTTCCCGCGTAGCGGGAGAGTGAGCCTGAATATGAAGGGCTGGCCGCCGCCCCCTCCACGCAAAAGTGCTTTAAAAAGTTAAAGGGCTCCTGCCCTCGGGTCCACCGCCGCCTCCTCCTATATATGCGCTTATTACATACTCATAATCAATGTCATGTAAATAATTCTCAAAACAAAGTTATAAATGTACATTATCACCAAGGGTTGCCGAAGGCAAACAAAGAGGTTTAGTCTCACTAACATTAGAAAAGTTAAAAATTCAATGGCCACAATGCAAAACACTAAAATATTTAAAGGCAACAGAAGCATACATCTTAGCTCAGTTTGTAAATACATCAATTCAAGTTCAACAGAATTTCAAACATGATCTCAGGACAAAAGGATAACCCTATAATGGCCAAATCATGGGATGGTATGTGTGGGGACATAGACATGCATAACAAAAACTAATCAAAAAGGGGCCAAAAGACTTTGGAAAAAGAGAAACTCCTGATCATTAGATTCCAACAACTGGGAAAAAAAATAGGAAAAGTGCCAGGAGCTCAATGAAGAGTCTTCCGAAGGGCTTAGGGAAATTCTACATCTTAATATAATAACTCATAGGATAAGGATAGAGAGGCATTCCTCTCCAGGGGTACAGCTTACAATGATTCTTCTTCAATAAAAGTTCAAAGTTGAACAGGCATAATGTCTCTCCAGAAAGATGTCACCCATCAGCATCTCCGTTCTCGTCTGAATCTTTCAAAACGTTCTGCTTTTCTTCCTCACTCTCTCTCAAAGTCCAAAATGCATCATATTTTCTTCATTTTT
The DNA here is from genome assembly GCF_031143425.1 of Pleurodeles waltl. NCBI lineage: Eukaryota > Metazoa > Chordata > Amphibia > Caudata > Salamandridae > Pleurodeles > Pleurodeles waltl. The sequence continues at coordinate 524,310,095 of NC_090449.1, forward strand.
GGGAGTCTTTGATTCATCAAGAGGATCAATCCACATTAAGTTTGAGGGTCATGGTCCAATAAAATGTAATCATAAGACTCCAAATTGAAACAGTTCACCTCTTTCCCAAGTCTGTCATGGTAGCATCTCTCTTCCGTGTGAATCCAAACAGATTTGAAACAAATGCATACAAAATCAGTCCATGTTCCTGCAATGTAATGTTTCCAAGGACAAATGGGCACATCTCTCCATGTTTAAACAATGGGATCTATTACAAGAGGACTGTGCTTCTCATGGGAATGCAATCTGAAAGACTTCATGTTCTGAAAAATTACAATTCAACACTTTTACATGACTGAAAAATTCAAGCTGTGCAGGTCTCACTTATGCTAACACAAAATCATGAAATTACATTCAGTTAATTCATTTTCAATAAAACACGTTATATCCAAGTTTATAAATGTAACATAATAATATTTCATTAATATGAATAATACATTATATTTCAGAATAGGAAGCTTTGTTACTGCATATCATCAGGTGCCATAGAGAAGTGTATTTTTCTTACTTTACACACATTTTAAAAACCATTAATCATTTACTAATCACAAGAAATCCAATATTGTTTGTATATGCACTGCTAGTCTGGAGTCTAAATTACATTTTTACATCAGTTTTATCCTTATAACATGATTTAAATCAAAAGGCACCTAAGACAAACTCTGAAATACAAGCAATTGCACATTTATATTGTGTCAGTGCAGCATTCTACAGTAGAGTTTCACTCTTATACACTGAACGCTTAAATGCACATTCATACTGAGAGATGCTTGAGGACCTGCTGGAAAAATAGCAGTCAGCAAAGATGAGCTGGGAGGCTGAAATGGGGATGGCAATCTCCCCAAATGACTTGAAATTTTCCTGTGGACAAATGACCATGACATCTTCCATCAGTAGACTGAGGATTATCCATTTAAAATGTTTGCACTAGGCCTATTACACCACAAAAACTCTGTAATGATTCGGTCGCCAAGCGGACTCCAACTACATAAGGTGTGAGACACCAGAGGTAAACCTTCTACACCTGGCATGGTCATGCCCAGGAATTGTGTCCTATAGAAATGAGGCAATTACCACACTGAAGCAAATCCTTCTTTGTGATATCCCACTAGATATAAGAATGGCCCTACTTAACTGGATTGAGAAAATCACTTGAACCCACAGAAAACTCCTTACACTGTCATTACTGCTAGCAAAGCATTTTGGGCCAGATGTAGGAAACGTTTTACATGGCGCAAACTGCAAAATTCGCAGTTTGCGCCATGCAAAACGCACATCACGATGCACATTCCCATTTTGCGAGTCGGTACCGACTCGCAAAATGGGAATGCGACTCGCAAATAGGAATGGGTGTTCCCCTTCCTATTTGCGATTCGCATCGCGATGCAGAATTGCTTTATGACTGCTAATGCGGTCGCAAAGCAATTTGCAGTTAGCACCCATGTGAAGTGGGTGCTAACTCATTTGCAAAAGGGAAGGGGTCCCCATGGGACCCCTTCCCCTTTGTGAATGGCTCTCAAAATATTTTTTCAGAGCAGGCAGTGGTCCTCTGCCCAAATTGCGACCCACCTCATTAATATTAATGAGGTGGGTCTTTGCGACACCCTTGCGATTCGCAGATGGTGTCAGGGACACCATCCTGCATATGTTATTGCGACTCGCAAATTGCGACTCGCAATCCTGTATTTAACTACATCTGGCCCTAGGTAGCTTCCTACTGGGCAGGCACCCTTGACTGAACTTTTAACAGTGGCTACAAGCAACGACATACTATAATGAAAACTCACAATATATGAAGAATTACCCCCCTCACCCCCACGTCCTGACCCAGAGATATATGGGACCTATTTAAACTTTACCTATTACTATCTCAGGCAGAAGATGAGGACATGCCTCAGGGTAAATGAATATATAGCTGTAGGTTCACTGTTTTGCATTACCTTTCCATGATTATTGCAGAATCTTCACTACGTTGTCAGAGTGAAATTATGTCTTTCTGAGCCTCTCTATGTTGTAATTGCATATGATGCAATTTATCATTGCATGCAGTTATTAAATAAATAAGTAAATAAATGTGAACAAGACAGGCAAGTGTAAGGATTATGTTCCTCTGCAAAGTAAGTGACACATATTTGCAAAGAACACAGCCACAGTTCAAAGTCTTGGTAAATGGCACAGGAAGTAAACCTCCTCCGCTAAACGTTGCCATTGTCCTTTGTTTAATTAGAATGACTCTCATGAAATGTAAACATAACTTGAAAATTCTACTTACAGTCAGGGTCCCTTCTTAACTGTGTCGTGGGGCTCTCAGCTTCGAAAACTTGCTCATTTGTGGATGAAATGGGTTTCTAAGTAGGCAAACCCCATTTGTTTCTAAATTCATACATTCTCAACTACATATTGAATTATGTTTCTCTTCAATGTACTACTAAACATCAAACAGTGTAATCCAGTATGTTAATTTCAGCTATCAAGAAGTATTTCTCTGTTTTTAAAAAAGAAACGTGTAATTCTTTGCTTGAAAATACTCAACGATGCACAGTATGTGTTTTTGTTTATTTAGGTATATATCATCACTTTATAACATAATTGCTTCAGGTGACTTTGGGAGTAGAAGAAAATGTTGTTGAGAAATGTGTGTCAAGCCTCAATATTATAGCAATTTGCATTTCTTACTGGATGTGGCTATTCTTTTGGTCATAATTTACATTTGTAATATGTATTCCTGGGATGATCAGTGATGCCCCTTCCAAGTGCAGTCTGTATGGTTTGTACCTACAAAATCTTCATTAGAGTAGATAGGAGTAATTTTGTTCAATTAAATAGTTTAAGCGGGTTCAAGTAAAAAGGCCAGCGACAAGAAACATCTACAAAAGAAAGTGGCCATGGCATGGCCAAAGCGCTCATCTTCAACAAAAAGATTAGCCTGAGGCACATTCCCCATATCTTGAGTCCATATCAGGAAAATTAATTGCAGGCAGGTGAGTCCAGCCTGGAGTTAATATTCATCTATAGTGAGTAATATAGGTATCTGGCCAACTGAGACGCTACATATGAAATCTGCATAAACCTTTAGAGAGTGATTAGCCTTGTATTTGCTGACATTAGATCTGAATATGCGCTGGTACTATGAGCAATCAAATCTATCACCTCTAAATTTCAGCGACTATATTTGCGTCAGCACAAAGACAAGGACAGGAGCAGGACCAGGAATTGTGTTGTAACTCTTTATGGGACATGATTAGACTCTAGATTTTAAGACGAAAGCATGCTGTTAGTTGAATCTAAGGTCAAGAAGGTCCAGTCTATTTGCTGGAACCTTCTACAACTCAACAGAAGAACAGCTAAACTTCAGATACCTGTAGCTTTCCAGTCAGGATGTTCGACCTCAACTGCTATGTACAGACTGTTGCTGCATTTTGCTAAGACCACCCAAAAATATATTACTTCCCTGCATATTAGCACTGAACCAAATGGTATGTCAAGAACTTCTAAGCAGAATATGATAAGCATTTTCTTAACCTGAGACAAAGGCCACCCTTCCCTTTACGTAATCCTGGCTTCCAAATCCTTCTGGCTGGTGTTTTGCTTGCAAGTTTCCAATATGACCTAATGACCCCATAGCTGTTGCAAGAGCTACTACCGTGGGTTCACTGACGGAAGTCAGGTTTGTCCTGACATTATGTATGAAAGTGTTTTACTATGACACTATTGCATTATTACCAGACCTAACATTAGATACAAGCATTATGGAGTCATGTTAACTCTCAATTTATGTTTAGGAAAGAGAAAAATGTCTGAAGATCAACCTACTAGCACTTGTTTTATCTTTTGAGGACAATACCAGGTGATGTGTCGATAATACGACACAAATTTTGTTGATTACTGAAAATGTGAGCCATTTTTGGCATATACAATTTGTGTTAATAACGAGCAGGAGCAATGCTTCTGCCTCTTACACCCTAAAATCTCCTAAGATATTTCACTACTGTGGAAATAACTGCACTTAATGCAAATACCAGTCAAATGATAGTATGTTGCCAATGAATGGAGAACAGAATTGTTGAGTATTATTTTGGTGTTTCCAGAATCTGAGTTTTTAAACCGAGATCATCGTGTAAACGTTAGCCTTTACTTGATCAACCTTGCTACCTCCTGAAAGTCAAAGCCTAACAACAGAAGTATTAGGTATTTCAGTGATCTCATGGCAATACAGGGGCCGTGAGGTTTGCAGGCCACATTTATATACATGACACAGCACAATAAACACAGACACACACGGCAGGTATGCAACTCCTAACACATCTAACAGAACACTCCACCAGAGAAGCAAACCAAAAAACAATCAGAAAACACCACAACTTGTCACCCGATGCTATACAACTCTTTGTAATCCAAGAGCAAAACAGAGCAGGGACACAGCACCAGCAGCCAAGGCATAGTCACAATAAACACTAGTCAAGCAAACCACACCTTAAAAAATCTTAATACAAAACAGGCGCTATATACCGATATTATACCACCACACAGAAGAGTGTATTATAGTTTGTGAGGTTGCAAACCCTTTAATAACTCTTTTTTGCCGCCAGGGTAGACTTAAAGGCCATTCCAGTTTTATCTTTTAATAATACAAAGCACAGTTTAACAATGGCAAGTGTTTCAGTTCCTTTAGGGGCTTGAATTAATTCAATGGATAGTGCCAGATTTTCAGGGAAATTGAGAATAAAAATAGCTTGTGAGACCAAAAAACCTTGCTACTTACAATTTAGAAGATAATTGTAGTAGATATTATTAAAGTCATATGCACTGAACAGAGCATTTGGCCTTATGCTGACAATTTTCTAGATCAACAATCACTAGGCCTGACAAGATAATGCTGGCTACGGAGAACTGATTGATTACAAAGCCACAGCAAAACAGTTTTTAATGTCTGCCATGCTGTTCCTCTTTTACAACATGGCCCTTCAGAGATTACTCTCCGTTGGATTCAGCTTCCTAATAACATATCAGCAATAGGGGCTGTGATTGGGGTTATAGCTCTTGAACTCCAAATTGTCGTGCAGGCCTTAAGAAGTCAACAAGCAATCAGTAAATACAACAGACTTTTTCTTAGCAGCATCGTTGCCAATCTCAAATATAGATTTTTTAAACCACGGATAACACAAAATACTAGGTTCTTTTTCCTCTAGCTTATCACTGACATTGTGTGAAGCAGTCTTCATGGCAACCTATTACATCAAAGAGTATACAAAATTAACCGGTTGCATAAAAACAGGAATACATATTTTAAAATATTACACATGTGGGTTTCAGCAAGGAGAAGTGAAACAAAACATATATATTAATTTGCGCTGATAGCAAATCTTTAGAGCAGGGGTCTCCATTCTTTTCTGTTGTGTGAGCTACTTCTGATCAGGGCAAACCATAGTGTACTGCTGAAGGCCAAGCAACTTGTTCATTGCCACCAGACACCCCTACACCCAGGTTTAGGCCTAATGCCCATAGAGCCAGGTACCATCGTTTGAACAAAATACTTTGACTAGAGCCCTATGACAGTGCTGTTAGTGGGAGCATGGCCTGTTGTGATGTATAAGCTGGTGTGTATGAATGGGATATATGTGTTTAGATGACTGAGAGCCTGTGTTCTATGTACTTGTGGCACAGGAGATACCTTTTGCATATGTGCACCGGTACATGTACACCACAAACATAAAAACATATTACAAATTTAAAGTGCAGAAAATTCTCCAAAAATGTTCAGTACATGGAACTATTTTTGCACTTTAAATTTCTCCTAATTAAATAAATGGTTGTATTTCTCATTCATAAATATGGCACTGTGTACCAGTCAGTCCCTAGTACAGTGCTCTAGAGGTCCTCAGGGTCTGGTAAATCAAATGCTACTAGTGGGCCTGCAGCACTGGGTGTGCCACCCACACTAGTAGCCCTGTAAACATGACTCAGACCTGCCACTGCAGTGTCTGTGTGTGCAGTTTTAAACTGTCAATTCGACTTGCCAAGGGTACCCACTTGCCAGGTCTAAACCTTCCCTTTTTATAAATGTAAGGCACCTCTAAGGTAGAGGCTAGGTAGCCCAGTATGCAGGGTGCAGTGTATGTTAAAGGCGAGACATGTACTGATGTGTTTTACATGGCCTGACAGTGAAATACTGCCAAATTCGGTGTTCACTGTTGCAAGGCCTATCTCTCTCACAGGTTAACATGGGAGCTGCCTTTAAATATTATTAAAGTGCAGATCCCCTTTGGGAGCAGATAGATATGTGGAGTTTAGGGTCTCTGAACTCACAATTTTAAAATACATCTTTTAGGAAAGCTTGTTTTTAGATTGTGTGCTTTAAAATGCCACTTTTAGAAAGTAGGCGTTTTCTTGCTTAAACAATTCTGAGACTCTGTTTGTTTGTGGAATCCCTGTCTGGGTCAGTTTAGCAGTTGGGCAGTTTGTATCTCTCCTCTAGACAGTAACACAAAGGGAGCTGGGGTGTAGCCTGCATATCCTGATGGGCCATCTGGGCGGAGGAAAGGAGTGGTCACTCACACCTGAAAGGGATGGGCCTGCCCTCACGAAATTCAGTCCCCAATTCCCTGGTGTGTGTCTGGGGCCTGGCCTGGGCAAGGCAGGATCTTGAAAACAGCCGGAACTTCTCTTTGAAGTAGACCTACTTCAAAGGCAAAAAGGGGTATAAGAAGAGCACCCAGAACCCCTGAACTTCATATCACTTCTGGAATCAAGGGGAACCTCTGCAAAGGAGAAGAACTGAAGAGCTGAGGAGAAGTGCTGCCCCCGCCTGTGACTGTGCTTTGTTGAGCTATCCCACAGGTGCTGCTTCTGCCTGTGAAAAGGGACAAAGACTGGACTTTGTTGTTCATTCCTGCTTGAGAAGAATCTCAAAGGGCTTGAACTGAGCTTGCCTCCTGTTGTTGAAGTCTCAGGGCCATCAAAGACTTCCCCTGCCAGCACCTGGACTCTCTGCTGAGACTCCTGCTCTGCCAAGAGGTGCTCTATCCAGTCCCTGGGCCCTTGACAGGTGAAGCTGGCAGCTAAGAACTGAAAATCCAACAAAGATCGCTGTGTGGGGAAACTTTTCATGCACAACCAACCTTGCATCTGATAAGTGAACTGCCGCCGGCCTCACGGCTAAAATCGATGATCCACCTGCATTGCAGCTGGAAGATCAACTCAACGCGTTTGGAGAAACGGTGCGCAAAACACCCACAGCGGCTGCTGTTAAGGACGCAAGGCCCCATGTAGCATGGTTTCTTGACACCGTGGGACCGGACTTCAATGCAATATCGATGGGCACAGAAAATCATCACAAAGCTTGCCCAGACCAGAGGTGCCCGTCCAGTTCAACGCATCGTTCTCTTGCAGGGAAAAAAAAACAAAGCACGCCGACCCAACCATGGAGGCATGACACACGTTCTTGCTTGCGGGTGAGAAATCATTGCATCAGTGGCCTTTTTTGATGCACACTCGACCGTGCAGCTTTATTTTGATGCTTAACAAGGTGCTTTCGTGAAATAACAACGTTCTCACTGTTTTCTAAGGATTAAGGCCTTCATTACAACCCTGGCAGAAAATCCCACTTGCCGCTGTGCCGACGGCTGCCAACATACTGTGACCGCGGCGGTATTCCACTACGGGTAGTAAGACCCACATAGAGAAATCCACCACAATATAGACACCCACACAAGTCCGTCACACCAAAGGTCAGTGATAAACTGGCGATAGCAAAACCCACACCATCACGCCAACAGGAATACGCCCACAGTATCACGACCCACGAATCAACGAGGCAGTCTTTCAACCGCGGTAAACCGTTGTCAGTACACACCGCCGTGCTCAAAATACACATACATATGCAAAACACAACCACATTGGATAATTCAAACTACACACACCTGACACACATACACACACCACACCCTCACCACTATAAAACACCCACCCACCCTTTCAACGAAAAAATTTGAACAAGCAGAGAGAGAGAAAAGCAAAGATCACACCATCATTCAGAGGCACAGAACACCATCACACATACACCATCCACGCACATCACATAATACATCACAACGCAGCACCCCACACATCAACTCACACATCACTCACACCACATTATGGCACCACAAAGACACCCCAGGTTTTCTGAGGAGGAGTTCAGGGTCATGGTGGAGGAAATCATCCGGGTAGAGCCACAGCTATTCAGATCACAAGTGCAGCAGACCTCCATTGCAAGGAAGATGGAGCTATAGCGGAGAATCTTCAATAGGGTCAACGCAGTGGGACAGCATCCAGAACCCGAGATGACATCAGGAAGAGGTGGAATGACCTATGGGGGAAGGTACGTTCCATGGTTTCGAGACACCAGATTGCTGTACAGAAGACTGGCGGTGGACTCCCACCTCCTCCCCCACAACTAACAACATGGGAGGAGCAAGTCTTGGCGATCATGCATCCTGAGGGCCTCGCAGGAGTAGCGGGAGGACTGTACTCTGGTAAGTCAAATCTTAACTACTTTATTGCCCCACCCTACATGCATGCCATCACAAACTCCTACCCTTCCCCCTACCCTCACTCCATCACTCCAACACCTCACATATACCCCACTATCACAACCCACCCATCCCAATGCCAAGCCATGCATGCAACACCAATGCATGGACCCCATCACAGACCTGCATGGACACCCATCACCACAGTATGCCCAGTAGAGAGACTCACCCAACCCACTTAATCACCAATTGCACGAGGCCAAGGCGACAGTGCAAGCACATTAATACAGGGGAACACACCCATTGCACAAGATGGCATACATAGATACAATAACAATGCATTTACATCCCAACAGGACCCCTACCCAACGTCACCGGACAGGAGGTGCCAGCCATATGCAGTCCCCCCACAGAAAATGCCCACAGTGATGACGGCAGCTCTGCACCCCTGGATCAGGATGACCAGCCTGGCCCATCTGGGACCTCTCGACAGTCGGTTCCCCTGCAACAGTCTCAAACCACCACAGAACCTCGACCCCCTCAGGAAACACCAGCACAGCACCCACTCAGTGGGCCCATGCCATTGTCCTCAGGACACGTCAATCAGCAGTGTGTCCACCACTACAGGGATCCCAGGCAAACCCACTAACCCTGGACGATCAGGGACCTAGGGTAAGTGGCAGTGGGCACACGGTTCAGGGGACAGAGGCACAGGACAATAGGCAAGCTGGGAGGACTGCTGTGAGACAGGGGGAGGACAGGCCCAGGGAACCCACTCTCCACAAGGCACTCTCCAACATAATGGAAGCATACCACTATTCCCAGGAGACCATGGGCACGGTACTGGCCAAGTTTCAGGAGACCCAGAGGCTGCAGGAGGGACATTACATGGGGATCAGGGATGACCTCACCAAGATATACACCATCCTGGTCACCATAGCAGGGGTGCTGGCTAATATGGGCAAGACCACAAGGGAGGCAGTGGCACAACAAAGGGCCCCTGACACTAGCCAAACTGAGTAACAGCCTTCCACCTCCGCCGGCGCTACTAGACAGGAGGCACCGCCACAGGAACAACAGGCCACCAGCACCCCAACCCCAGCAGAAGGAGAACCACCCTGCAAACAGTCCCTGCGATCCAGGCAGAAGACAGAGAACATTGCCAAGACCCCGCCAGGAAATAAGACTCTCCTGATTGTCACCCGTCTGTCCCACTATGTCACGCTATCCAACTTGAACTGCCATTACTCACCTTCCTATGTCCCATTGGACAATGCACCTGTGATACCAAGAGAATGGATTCTACTATGGACATTCCTCCACCATCGCCCCAGCTCCTTGCTCATACACCTATAGTCATTAGCCCCTAAATAAACACCCTTTAATCACAAACCAATCCGGAGTCAGTCTGACCTTTCCCAAATGTATTGTTACAACATTAGCAACAAATAGCAATGCAAATGTCCATTTACTCATACCAATGTATGACAGTTGTTGGGCAGCAGTACATATAGCAGAAGGCAGAATGTGGTACCCAGACTGCAAAAAGTAAATCCAAAGGGAAGTCAGTGTCCATAGACAGAGGTGAAGTGGCTGACATGTACAATATCCTACAGTATTCTGAAATGTGAGGAGGAGTTACTGTCTCTTACCTGTGTGTCACTGGAAGTACTGCATGATGATGTCCGTTCTGTTGTCAACATCTTCTTCCTCTGCCGCCTCTTCCTCACTGTCCAGAGGCTCCACCACTGCCACAAGACCATCACCAGGCTCATCCTCCTGCACAAAAGGCATCTGGCCTCTCAATGACAGGTTGTTCAACATATAGCATACAACGATGACCTGACACACCTTCGGTGAGTAGTATAGGGAGCCACCTGTTAGATGGAGGCACCGGAATCTGGCCTTTAGGAGGCCGAACATCCTCTCAATAATACGCCTACTTCGGCAGTGTGCCTCATTATAGCGGTCCTCTGCCCTTGTCCTGGCATTCCACACTGGGTTCAGTAGCCATGAGAGGTTGGGGTAACCAGAGTCACCTGCAAATTTTGAGGGATACCTGTTAGACACACACTAACCCTTAGGGACTACCCCATACCCAGACACCTACTCATACTGTGTCGGGATCTTGGGCTCACCTATTAGCTGCACCCGGTGCCTCTGGAGTTGGCCCATCACATTAGGGATACTGCTATTCCTCAAGATATAGGCATCATGCACAGAGCCAGGATACTTGGCTTTCACATGGGAGATGTACTGGTCAGCCAAACACACCATTTGCACATTCATTGAATGGTAGCTTTTTCTATCTCTGTACACTTGTTCATTTCTGTGGGGGCGGGGGGCAAATGCCACATGTGTACCATCAGTGGCACCAATGATGTTGGGGATATGTCCCAGGGCATAGAAGTCAGCTTTCACTGTGGGCAAATCCTCCACCTGGGGGAACACGATGTGGCTGCGCATGTGTTTCAGCAGGGCAGACAAAACTCTGGTCAACACATTAGAAAACATTGGCTGAGACACCCCAGATGCCATGGCCACTGAAGTTTGAAAGGAGCCACTTGCCAGGAAATGGAGCACTGACAAGACCTGCACTAGAGGGGGGATACTTGTGGGCTGGCGGATAGATGACATCAGGTCTGGCTCCAATTGGGCACACAGGTCTTGGATTGTGGCACGATCAAGTCTGTATGTGACTATGATGTGTCTGTCTTCCATTGTCGACAGGCTCCCAGGGGTTTGTACACTGGAAGATTCCGCCATCTCATCATCTGCCCCAGCGGTTGTAGCCTATGGAGGAGAACGGTGAGCAGAGGGTCATTTACCACATAGGTAGCACAACTATGTCTGCAGTAATGTTAGTAAATCCTTGTGTGAAATATTTAGGGCCTGATTACAACTTTGGAGGAGGTGTTAATCCGTCCCAAAAGTGACAGTAAAGTGACGGATATACCACCAGCCGTATTACGAGTTCCATAGGATATAATGAACTCGTAATACGGCTGGTGGTATATCCTTCACTTTACCGTCACTTTTGGGACGGATTAACACCTCCTCCAAAGTTGGAATCAGGCCCCATGTGTATTGGAGTGGCTGCTGACAACCAGTCCAAATGCAGGTGATCATATACAAATCAATAAAGGCACTCAGAGGGTCATTACAACATTGGCGGTAAAAGCCACTTAACGCCGTGCAGAAGACCGCCAATACACCGTCGCGGCCGCGGAATTCCGCACAGCTATTATGACACACATCTCGGAATCCGCCGAAATTCAGACACCCACACAAGTCCGCCACACCAAAGGTCAGTGATAAACTGGCGAAAACAAATCCTCCACCGTCACGCCAACAGAAACACGCCCGTGCTATTACGACCCACGAATCCACGCAAAATACACACACATCTCCAAAACACTGCCACATTGGACAATTCAAAATACACACACCTGATACACACACAAACACCACTCCCACACACCCAACACAATATAAAACACACACCCACATCACCCACAAACCCCTACGACCAAAATTTAGAGACGAAGGCGACAGAGAGAGCACAGCAATAGACAACCCCACCACACAGAGGCACACGACACCATCAGCCACACAACATCCACGCACAAAACACCCCACACCACTACACATCACCACACTCATCACCACATACACCACCCCACACATCACCTACACCACCCCATGGCACGCCAAAAACACCCCAGGTTTTCGGAGAAGGAGCTCAGGGTCATGGTGGAGGAAATCGTACGGGTAGAGCCACAGCTATTTGGATCACAGGTGCAGCACACCTCTATAGCTAGGAAGATGGAGCTATGGCGAAGAATCGTGGACAGGGTCAACGCAGTGGGACAGCACCCAAGAAATCGGGAGGACATCAGGAAGAGGTGGAACGACCTACGGGGGAAGGTGCGTTCCGTGGTCTCCAGGCACAACATCGCGGTTTAGCAGACTGGCGGCGTACCCCCACCTCCTCCCCCACAACTAACAACATGGGAGGAGCAGGTCTAGACCATTATGCATCCTGAGGGCCTCGGAGGAGTCGGTGGAGGAATGGACGCTGGTAAGTCAAATCTTAACTTATCATATCCCCCACCCTACCTGCATGCTATCACACCCCCCCCACAATCATCCCCTCCCCTATCACTCCAACTACTCACAAATGTACTAATAAAACAAACCACACATCCCAACACCAAGCACTGCATGACACAACAAAGTATGGACACCCATCACTAAAGTATGCCCACTGCACTTACCCATAACATCCCCTAACCATCATCACACAAGCCCCCACACAGGAATGCTAGCACTGGTGTACACGCCCACCCACCCATTGCACACCATGACACACACAGATGCAATAATCATGCTTTTATACCCCTGCAGGACCACTACCTAACTTCACCAGACAGGAGGGTCCAGACATCTCTACCCCACCCACAGAAGAGGCACACAGTGATGACAGCAGCTCTGGCCAACTGGATCCAGATGACCAGCCCAGACCATCGTCGGCCTCAGGACAGTCGGTTCCCCTCGCACAGGCACAGCCCAACACTGACCTTCCACCCTCTGGAAACACCAGTACAGCACCCACCCAGCGGGCCCATACCTCCGTCCCCAGGACACATCAATCAGCTGTGTGTCCACCACTACAGGGAACCCAGGATAACCCACCACCCCAACAACAACAGGGACCTGGTGGGCAGTGGTAGTGGGCACACGGTCCAGGGGACGGAGGCCCAGGAACACGGGGGAACTAGGAGGGCTGCTGTGCGACAGGGGGCGGACAGGCCAAGGGAACCCACTCTCCACAAGGCCCTCTCCTCCATCATGGGAGCATACCACCACTCCCAGGAGACGATGGCTACGGTCCTGGTCAAGTTTCAGGAGACCCAGCGCCTGCAGGAGGAACAGTATTTGGGCTTCAGGGAAGAACTCAGAACCATCAGCTCCGCCCTGGGCACCATCGTAGGGGTGCTGAAGGACATACAGAACACCATGAGGAACACCATGGCACTCCAAGGGGCCCCTGACACTAGCCTGGACGATGAACTGCCCACCACCTCCGCCGGCGCTAGTTGACAGGACGCCCCGCCACAGGACCACCACACCAGCACCCCACCCCCTGCAGACGGAGAACCACCCCTTAAGCGGTCCCTGAGATCCAGGAACAGGACAGAGCATGATGGCAAGACCCCCGCCAAGAAATGAGACCACCCTGATTGTCATCCCACTGTCCCACTTTGTAACCCTGTCCATATTGGAACTGCCCCAGCTCCACTTCATATGCCCATATGGGCAGTGCACCTGTGAGACTAATAGACTGGACTCTGCCATGGACATTCCTCCACCATCACCCATCACCATTTTACCACCCCTCCCAATAATTAGCACTTAAATAAACACCCTGGAACCACAAAACAATCTGGAGTCAGTCTGTGATTTTGAAAATGTGTATTAGCTATGACAATGACAAAATCCGTTCTCAATAGTAATGTCAACATACCTATGTCACACATCACAAGTCCATGAAGGATGCAAGCAGATGACACACGTTGGTAACCACACCTGTGAAACCGTAATGGAAATGTACAACTCAGTTACCAAATACTGCTTGAAATTGACAGACAGGATAGAGGTAGAAGTGTGAAAGTAAATGTATTAGTAAAGAAAGTGTTCTCACCTGTGTGTCACTGGAAATATTTCTGTTTGACTGAGTTCCTGTTGTCAATGGCTTCTTCCTCTGCTTCCTCCTCATCACTGTCCACAGGCTCCACAGCTGCCACAACACTGTCATTTGGACCATCCTCCTGCAGAAAAGGCACCTGGCGTCGCAAAGCAAGATTGTGAAGCATAGAGCAGGCGATGATGATCTGGCACACCTTCCTTGGTGAGTAGAATAGGGAACCACCTGTCATATGGAGGCACCTGAACCTGGCCCAGGTGCATTCGATCACCCTCCTAGTCCGCCCATGGGCCTCATTGTAGCGTTCCTCCGCCCTGGTCCTGGGATTCCTCACTGGGGTCAATAGCCATGACAGGTTGGGGTAACCAGAGTCCCCTAATAGCTACACCCAGTGCCTCTGGAGTTGACCCATCACATAAGAGAGGCTGCTATTCCGCAGGATGTAGGCGTCATGCACTGAGCCAGGGAACATAGCACTTACCTGCGAGATGTACTGGTCTGCCAAACATACCATCTGTATATTCATCGAATGATAACTCTTCCGGTTCCTGTACACCTGTTCACTCCTGTGGGGGGGGACCAGAGCTACATGGGTCCCATCAGTGGCACCGATGATGTTAGGGATGTGTCCCAGGGCATAGAAGTCACCTTTAACTGTAGCCAATTCCTCCACCTGAGGGAAAACGATGTAGCTCTTCATGTGTTTCAGCAGGGCAGACAACACTCTGGACAACACGTTGGAAAACATAGGCTGGGACATTCCTGATGCCATGGCCACTGTTGTTTCAAATGACCCACTTGCTAGGAAATGGAGCACTGATAGCACCTGCACTTGAGGGGGGATTCCTTTAGGATGGTGGATTGGTGACATAAGGTCTGGCTCCAACTGGGTACACAGTTCCTGGATTGTGGCACGGTCAAACCTGTAGGTGATGATTAAATGTCCCTCCTCCATTGTCAACAGGTCCACCAGCGGTCGGTACACCGGAGGATTCCGCCATCTCCTCACATGTCCCAGCTGACGGTGCCTAGGAAGGACAACAGCGACCACAGAGTCAAGCAATTCAGAGGTATGTACCCACAGCTACACAGAACATGAAACAAATTCCAAAAAGTTGTCTGTATGTGTGTTGAGTCCAGGCCTCGGTATGTGTGACGCAGTTGAAAATGAAGCCATGTGGGCCCCTGAAATGGCGGAAGCCTGACCTCTAAACTGGGACAATGGGATTTGATGCAACTGTGCTGGAGTTGTACACCGTCGCGGTAGGCGGTCGTAGACCGTGGTGCAATGCTGCATTGGTTAACATTGGACCCTATGGGTCCCAGGAGCCAATGAAGAAGTGCGCCGGCGGTGATGATACGCACCGCCGCGGACGTCACCGCCGCGGACATGACCGCCATTTTCTATCTGTTCAATCACTCGATACCTGATCTTCGACAGGAGAGGACCTACACTGCAAGTGCTGCTGTGACCTCGGTCTGGAAGAGACAATGGCATGTGCGTCTGGGGAAAGGGCCCCTGCCTTCACTGCACAGGAGTTGGAGAAGCTCGTGGACGGGGTCCTCCCCCAGTACACGCTACTCTACGGTCCTCCAGACCAACAGGTGAGTACATAGGGTGCAAGTTGTATGGGCTATGCCTGGGTGGAGAGGGCTGGATGTAAGAAGGAAGGGGGCAGAGTTCTGCGAGCATGAAGGAGTGGGAACGCCTGTGCCACATGGCAAGGGTAGGGATTGGGCCACTGACTTCGACGGTGCAGTTGGTAATGACTTCTCTTCTTCCCCTGTACATGTCATGTAGGTCAGCGCCCACCAGAGGAAGGATATTTGGCGTGCCATCACCAAGGACGTCCAGACCCTGGGGGTCCACCAGAGACGGAGCACCCACTGCCGTAAAAGATGGGAGGACATTCGCTGCTGGAGCAAGAAGACGGCGGAGGCTCAGCTGGGGATGGCCTCCATACGCGGGAGGGGTGCCCGTCGCACCATGACCCCACTGATGTTCCAGATCCTGGCGGTGGCCTACCCTGCGTTGGATGGGCACATGAGGGCATCACAGCAGACACAAGGGGGTGAGTAGACTCTCATTCTGCTGACTTTGCGTGCAGTGGAGAGGTCTGGGTGGGGGAGGAGGGCTGTGGGTTTCCCTAGGCTAGGGCGGATTCCATAGGCTAGGCCCCTCCGTAATGCAGGCCATGTGCCACTCCACCCCACCTCTGTAGAGTGCCAAGTACAGGTATACACGCCCCTGTGTTATCTATGTGTGCAGATGTCCACCATAGCCATGTAGGCCATATCCCAGGGACTGCATCTGTAGAGCCTAAGAGCGGGGCGTAGTGCAGGGGGCTGCTGTGTCTGTATTGTCCGCCAACGGTAGCGGTAAGCCATGCACTCAACCTGTCTTTCTTCTGTTTCCCCACCCCTTTTTGTGCTCTCCCTGTTCTTTTGTGCATCAGCATCATCAGGCGGAGGTACAGTGGCACCTGAAACACGAGGGGGCTGCATCCCACATGGCCCTGGAGGGCCACACCACGGACTCAGTATACACCAGTGGGACAGAGGGCGAGGGGAGCTTCACGACGGTCACCGGATCAGCAACCAGCGACACAGACTCGTCCTCCGGTGGGAGCTCCCTTGTGGTGGCGGCAACATCTGTGCCCCCCAATTCTACAGGTACAGCCGCCACCCCCCCTACCAGCACTGCCCTCCCAGCAGCCCCTCAGCCTTCGCACTGTGCCCGCTCACCCAGGAGGGTGGGCATCACCTTCGCCCCAGGCACCTCAGCCCCTGCCCCTGTCACCCCTGCTGCCCTCAGTGAGGAGGCCATTGACCTCCTCAAGTCACTACTGTTGGGCAGTCTACCATTGTGAATGCCATCCAGGGTGTAGAAAGGGAGTTGCAACACACTAATGCATTCCTGGAGGGCATTCATTCTGGTCAGGCTGCCCATCATCTTTGGCCTCAGCACTGATGGCAGCCATTGTCCCTGTGTCTAGCCTCCCCCCTCCAACTTCCTCCACCCAGACCCAATCCCCTGTTCCTCAGCCTATCCCAAGCACACCATCAGACCAGCCTGCACACACCTCAACACACAAGGGCAGCTCTGGCAAACATAAGCACCACACATCCCACAGGCACTCACACAAGCATCACCCACATACAGACACAGCAACATCCACTGCCTCCACTGTGTCCCCCTCCTCATCGTCTCCCTCCTCCCTCCCAGTCTCGTCTACACTCTCACCTGCATGCACTACCACTACAGCCACTAGGACTCGCACCAGAACACCCAGCACCACACCCCGCTCACCCGCACTCACCACCCCCACTACCATTTACACGTCCCCTGTGTCCTCTCCCAGTGTGTCTGTGACGCCCCCTCCCAAAGTACACAAACGCGGGCACACACACACCCAACATCCATCCACCTCACGACAGCCTCCAGAACATACACCTGCAGCCAAATCATCCAAAGTTACACCTCCTACAACCACCTCCTCTTGCTCCACTCCCAGACCCCCTCCAGCTACCCGTCCCAGTGTTCGTCAGAAACTTTTCCTGAGCAACGTTGACCTCTTTCCCACCACCCCCCCCCCTCCAATTCATAGGTCCCGTAGTAGCACCTCAGCCAAAAAATCTCTGGTACCAGTGGTGCCTGTTAGTGGTATGTGTAGTGCACCTGGCACCAGGGCAGCCAGTGTGACACGGAGCCAAAGCATAGCCAGTTCCCCCCCCTGTGAAGCACCAGAAATTGGACAGTGCCCGATGGGAGAGGGTGAAGACTCCTGCCGGCAAAGCCGCTCACAAGGGTCCCGGGGGGAGTGTCGAGTCAGCTGTGACTTCTCCCAAGGTGGGGAAGGGGCAGAAGAAAGCGCCAAAGTCTGGGAAGAGCTGCCCGGCGGAGAAGGCCGCCATCATCCCCGCTGCCCAGGACGCCACCACCAGCCCCATCGTCACTGGTCGGGAGACCACCGCCAGAGTCAGTGCCCAGGAGGGCAGCACAATCGTCACTGGTCAGGAGACCACCGCCAGAGTCAGTGCCCAGGAGGGCAGCACAATCGTCACTGGTCAGGAGACCACCACCAATGTCAGTGCCCAGGAGGGCAGCACAATCGTCAATGGTCAGAAGACCACCGCCAATGTCAGTGCCCAGGAGGGCAGCACAATCGTCACTGGTCTGGAGACCACCGCCAGAGTCAGTGGCCAGGAGGGCCCCGGCAGCCACAGCCCCGCCTGGCAATGAGGGACCGCCATGGCACACACCGCTGCACAGGTCAGAGACAGCAAAGTCAAGCACTGCTGAACAGGGCAAGCACCGCTGAAAAGGTCAGAAACTGCAAAGTCAAGCACCGCTGAACAGGGCAAAGACCGCCATGGCAAGCACCGCTGAACAGGGCAAGCAACGCTGAACAGGTCAGAAACTGCAAAGTCAGGCACCACTGAACAGGGCAAAGACCGCCATGGCAAGCACTGCTGAACAGAGCAAGCCCCACTGAACAGGGCAAAGACCGCCATGGCAAGCACCGCTGAACAGGGCAAGCACCGCTGAACAGGGCAAAGACCGCCATGGCAAGCACCGCTGAACAGGGCAAGCACCGCCAACTCAAGCATAGCTAGCCCATGTGCGGCAGGAGCAGTGACGGAACTGGGACAGTCACGGGGAGAGTGATGCACTCTGGGCACCAGTCCCCCTCCCGAACCAGTGGAGAACAGCATCCACTACCTCAGTCCTTAACAGGATGAAGCACTCTGGGCACCAGTCCCCCTCCAGAACCAGTGGAGAACAGCATCAACTACCTCAGTCCTTAACAGGATGAAGCACTCTGGGCACCAGTCCCCCTCCAGAACCAGTGGAGAACAGCATCCACTACCTCTGTCCTTAACAGGATGAAGCACTCTGGGCACCAGTCCCCCTCCAGAACCAGTGGAGAACAGCATCCACTACCTCTGTCCTTAACAGGATGAAGCACTCTGGGCACCAGTCCCCCTCCAGAACCAGTGGAGACAGTTATCCACTTGAGAGGCTGTGGCTTTGCATTCCCCAGGATGGTACAGTGGGCAACCCACCCACTGCAAAGACTTGTGAGACTGTGGCTTTGCACTCCCCAGGATGGTACAGTGGGCAAACCACTCACTGCAAAGACTTGTGAGACGGTGGCTTTGCACTCCCCAGGATGGTACAGTGGGTAAACCACCCACTGCAAAGACTTGTGAGACTGTGGCTTTGCACTCCCGAAGGTTGGTACAGTGGGAAAACCACCCACTGCAAAGACTTGTGAGACTGTGGCTTTGCACTCCCCAGGATGGTACAGTGGGCAAGCCACCCACTGGAGAGACTTGAGAGACTGTGGCTTTACACTCCCCAGGATACATCAATGGGCATGGAGCCCCGTTGTGGATCTGGCGTGGTGCTGTCATCCGGCTGAGGTGCCCCCCCTTCCCTTCCCCCTGAGGTGCCTGTTGTATTTCTATCTGATGCCCCTGCAGTGTTCTCTCCTTTCTGGACAGGTATCGTGTGTGGGCCTCAACCATGCATTTTGGGCCCAATGGTCCACGGACATTGAATGGTGCATACCTGCACTACTAATCGTGATGTATATTTTTGGAATGTGTATATATTTCGGTATATATTAGCTTACTGTATTTTAATACATTACAATGGTTGTACTCATTTCCTTTTGTCTTTGCATTCTTCCGG
The DNA here is from genome assembly GCF_031143425.1 of Pleurodeles waltl. Lineage (NCBI taxonomy): Eukaryota > Metazoa > Chordata > Amphibia > Caudata > Salamandridae > Pleurodeles > Pleurodeles waltl. The sequence continues at coordinate 524,330,049 of NC_090449.1, forward strand.
GGGGGTTGGGGGTTGTTACTGTGATGTTTGGAAATGCATTGGTGTGTGTGTTGTAGTGTGCGTGGGTCGGGGTGGAGGTGGGGGTGTTGCGTGTGTGTGTCCGTGACTTTTGCTTCCCCCCACCCCTATGTCGTAGGTGCAGTACTCACCGTTGTCTTCGGCGCCAGCATTGCTGATGTTCGTAGAGGAGCAGGAACACTATCGCAGGGAGTATTTGGAGTTCCGCCTCCATGGTGCCCTCCTTCCTCGTGGAGTGTGTTAAGGTGAGCGTTTTCCCATTGAAATGGCTGTTTCTGGTGTGCTTTTATCCACGGTGAATCCGCCCCGGAAAAGGTGGCGGATTGGCCTGTTGTAATACTGTGGGCGGTACTTTGTCTTCCGCCTGTCTGTTGGCGGTGACCGCCGCGCTGCTTGTCTGTAACGCCGTGGCGGTCGGAGTGTTATAGTGGCTGTCTATGTTGGCGGTTTCCGCCACGGTCATAATTCCCTTTTTTTTTCTGCCGGCCTGTTTGCAGTATTACTGCCGCTTTAACACCGTCCGCCAGGGTTGTAATGAGCCCTTCAGTAAGGAGAAACACACAGACATATGTGGCTGCTGCAATATGACATTAATAAAACAGTAGCACAAGCACAATTACTGGCAATGATAATCAAACAGCAGAATAACTTTGGCACACACATATATATATATATATATATATATATATATATATATATATTACTATCACAGACAATTGCTGAATAACATCTGAATGCACAGAGCAATTAACTGCAGAAATCAGAGAGAGCAGTAGAATCAGGCCCTTCGACTCTCACCAGTGGCAGAAAGCTCAATAAAATGATCTTTCTCCCTCCTGGCAGCTACGGCGTAACAAGGGGCAGGAGCTTACAGTGTGACAGCAGTTCGGTATGACTCCATCATGAGCTTCCCTGAAGCGCTGGCACCTGTGATTTACACAAAAAGTTGACTTACCCATCTTTATATTCGCTTCTTATGGGATGTTCCACTATTATCATTGTTTACAACCTTGTTCTTACTGGTACTCCTCAATCAGGCTTTAAGGGCCTTCAGATTTCTCCAAAGGCCCATCAGAGTTTGTCCTCTCAATGGTATGTCTCTCTCATGATTTACATGACTGCCTGGTACAGTAAATAAGGTAGCGGTGTCCTAGGAATGTTGAAAACAAGCGTCATGCACTCTGTGCAGCCTGGTACGAAAAAAGAATACTTTGACCTAGGATTCAACCTGTGGGATGATGGAAACAAGCATCACAGGCTTGGCACGGTGCAAGGGGTTTTTCTGCATGCATTTTCATTCATAAACACTGTCCATGCTCATTAGCCCTTCATGTTACAATGTCTTCCACACGCTTGACCTATACTGGACACCATGTATTGGTAAATAAAGCAATCAACTTTATTTACAATTACAAAAGGCCCTTTGTGCCTCTTGGTAATTTTATTTTCAAGCCTAAGGATGCATTTTCATACCTACAGAATTTTCTCCATATTCAAGAATCATTACTTGATTTCTAATTCTAACTAATATTTCCATTGCCGTTTTCCTATCCTCAGTCCAGTTGATTTTTGATAGACAATCCAAACAGACCACAACATGAAATACAATGTTTGTGAATTAGCTCCTTGTTCCCAAAATAAGGACCTGAGTCACGCTTTAGCATTTCCCTCATATGACTCAGGGCTGGAAAAGATCACCTGTACACCAGTCTCATAATAACATGTCTAACATAAGCAAGCCATGGAATATTAACCGTTTATTAACTAGGGCCAAGAAGTATTTTAGAATTAGTCTTGAAAAGCCTGCTTCCGAGGCGTGTCAAATTTTAAGCTATAATTTCAGGGAGCAAGGGTTATGGTATCCTCCAGCTAATTCAGTCCAAACTCAGCATGACAGATACAGATAGTGGTGCCTAGAGGGACATTACGAAGTCTACATAAGAAGCTATTTTCTACCTTTTGTAAGATTTCAGAATTACAATAACCCTTGATGCCTGCTTCATAAAGACCCACCAAAAACAAATTCAACTTAGAAAGAAGTAAAAGCTCTAAATAGCTCTCTTACAGGCTTATGCACCACTTCGGACGCAAAGTTAAAAAAGTGCTTCCATCACTGCGAATAGTTGTTGCAATCTTGAAGTCAGTAAGAAACCCCAAATGTGGTTCGAATCAAAAGGAACTCCACAGTAATTAAAATTTCACAATTTAGCAACGGCAACCCTTCCATTGAATGAGCTTAAGTTTTAGTAAATTCAGGTAGCTAATATTAATAAAGGACTCAAGGGCATATTTATGAGACTCTAGCACCACCTTGCATCACATTTGAGGCATTTATTTTGATGCAAATGGGCATTATGGTGGCATTTCCCATGCACCATATTTGCAAAGTGGTGCAGTGCTTGCATTGTGCTACTTTGTAAACCCTTGATCCACATTATGCCTGCGCCAGACATAATGTATGCAAGGGGCGTTCCCCTGTTAGGGGGGCTGACTAAATGAGCAAGGAAATCTATGTGATTTCCTTGCACCATTTGTTTCGGTACTTTTAATGCCTGCTCGGAGCAATCATTAAAAGGGGGCTTAGAATGGCCCCTATGTACTCTGCATGAGTAGCTCCAAGAAGGGAGAGGGAGGGACCCCTGTAATCTATCAACCCAAGGGACAGGGCACGATATCACAGTAAAGATACGATAATCACCTGATATATTCCAACAGTTCATTGTTGAAGAAAGAAAGGATGAGAACGTGGTTCCACCAACAAGATTTGAGACTGAGGGCCATTTTAACGGCACAGTATTATTTTTCAAATAATTTTATGAATTTTCTGAAAGAGTGGAATATATGAGGTGATTCGCCTTGAGAAAATAGAGGAGTAAGAAATACCCTCTGGATAAGGATACGATTTGGTGACTATCATTGAATTTTGATATAATCCACCATGAATGCAGATATGGAATGAATATGGATTGGGAGACTGTAAAATCGTCCTGAGGAAGGTGGTAAAATGGACTGTGAAAAACCACTGGAACGTGTTGCTGGACTCATTGGAACTGGCCAATAATAGATGAGATATTGGTTTCATCAGTCAATTGACCTCTGTATACCTGATTTGGAACAGCGAAAAGACAATAGACCAGGGAGGTTGTCTTGTGTGTGGCCTACCAATTTCGTTAGGCCAGAGATTGTACAGAGGTCTCCTGTAGGGCGTGTTAGCTTTTCTATGATTGTCTGTTTTTAATGTTTTTTATTGTTTATGGGATTATTTCTAAAATATGAAATAATGATATTCCTTTATTAAGATTGATCATTTGAGTAAATGAATGTATGAGAAGAGAATTGAGTTGTGGATAGTGTGATAATTATCCTGGGGGGTTATTTCTTTTAACTACTCTGCAGGAGTAGCCTCAACATTTTAGCACTACTCCTACAAAGTAAATCAATAGCGCCATATAGAATGAAGCCATTGCCCCCTAACCTGCACCATGGTGCGCCATATTTTAAATATGATGCACACATGGTGGCAGTAGGGGGGTGCTAAGGAGTGCAGGGAAAGTGGCGCTGCACTCAGTGCAGCGCCACATTCCATAAATCTGCCCCTTGGTGCGATATACCTTCATATCTAGATCACTCATATAAGCAAATAAAGAATCCATCAAAGTTTGAAGGTCATTAGCAGTTCTCGCTACGATAACTGCTTCATCTGCATAAAATAAAATAAGGATGGGGCAATTCCCCATTTTCGGCATATCCTTCCCATTTTACAATAAATAACTATCCAACCCGTTAATATGAAATTACAGACAGAGAAGGGGCCAGAATACAGCCCTGGCAAAACCCTGACTATAACTTATTGATAAGGAATTCTCTCTGTTTGGGTCATCTTGAAACCTAACGAAGGTGTCCCAATGTTTGTGCCTCAATAAAGTGTTTAGTGCCTTTTCTACTTCCATAATTTCTATCATTGACCAAAGCTTGGAGCAGTTTACAGTGTCAAACTCACATGAGAGGTCCATGAATGTTAACAGTAGGGTACCTTTCTTTGCTCAGACGTACATTCCTCTCAGGAGGGATAAGTTGCAACATTGCTCCACTTTTCCACTACCTGGCCTTAATCCAAATATATTATTTCTTTCCGCCTAATCCTTAAATCCAGGAAGAAGGATGACACCCAGAATTTTTGCAGTGGAATTCAATAAAGATTTTGAACAGTAGGAGCTTGGCTTGTTCCTGTCTCCCTTGTCAAAAATGGGTACAATGATTCCTCTTTCATAACTGAGCTAGAGGGCACACAATGGCCACCCAAATTAAATTTGTGAATATACATGCCCAAAGCTCAGTATTCTCTTTGAAAATGTCCACAGGGATGCCGTCAGGATCTGGATCCTTTGTCTGTGGACTTTGTTCTGAGGGCTATTGTGATTTCCTTGTCACCAATTGATCCAGTTAACTCAGAAGCTGCCTCAGGGTCTGCTGTTAGATTTTCCCCAGCAGCTAAAGATGTCTGAAGGAGGGTGCCTGATTCAAAATCCTTAAAACCTTACAGAAGTGAACTTGGCATTAGATATTCAACTTTTGGGGTGGAATTTTAGTAAAGAAGGGACGGTTTATAGCCCCCCAGAACAATCTATTTTTTCTAGCACTCTCTACAGATTCCAAATCTTCCTATTCTGACTATTTAATGTGCTCTTTCCTAAATTCCAAGAATGCCTTGTATGTCTTACAAGCTGTTTAATACTCTCACTATTACTTGGGAAAGATTTAGAGCCAGATTCATACTTTTTCAGGCAAAACTGCATTAGCGCAGTTTTGCATGAAAAAGTATAGCACCGGCTAGTGCCATTCCAAGATGCCGGCCAGGTGCCATATTTATGGAATGGCACTAGCTGGTGCTAATGCCCTGTTAGTGTCCTTGGAAAGGATGCTAACAGGGCAGGGGAGGTGTAGAGGGAACCGGAGCTTGTGCAACAAATTGTGGTGCTACACTGTTTAGAGGCAGAAAAATGCCTCTAAGCAGTGTAGCACCATTTTCTGGTGCACAACCCTGATGAACACGGCTCCTGTCTTATGAAAAACAAGAGCCATACCCACCACCCCAATGGCCATGCCCAGGGGACAAATGTTCCCTGGGCATGGCCACTGGGGCCAGCACCGTGCAGGGGGCCCCAAGTCAGGGCCCCTGAGTGGGAAAAAAGAAAATACTTACCGGGACGTACCTGGGATGGGTCCCCCATCCTGTGGTGTCCCTCTGGTTGAGGTGTCCATGGGGCCAGGGAAGGGCACCTGTGGTCTTTGACCATGGAAATATGCCTACAAGTCCACTTACGCCTGCCCATACCAAGGCGTTAAATATTGGAGCTAAGCAACCTTAGCGCCATTTTTTAAGGCACCCACCCCCGTGCTGGATTTTAACACGGGGGGATAAATATGGGGCAAAGGCCACATCGTCCTTATCTGGACTGGAACACCTACCTTGCCTCTTATTGACGCAAAGTAGGTTTTCACATCCAGCAAACTATGTTAACTCCATAACTTTGGCACGAGACGTGTCTAGCGCCAAATTATAAATATGGAGTTAGGTTTGTGCTGAATTAGCCTATAAACAATTACGCTAATTCAGCGCAAACCAAGTATAAATATGGGCCTTAATGTCTGTCTATAGTTGTTTATGGGCAGCGGAGCAGGCTTCATTGAACCATCTATGGGAAAAAATTGGTTTGACCACAAGTTTAGCTGTGAGCGACTGAAAAATGGGTTGACATAACAATCAGCTGGCATTATTATTCAGTAACAAGTGTTCAGTAATTGTGGTTGGATTGATAATCTACCAATTAATTCTCAGTCTCTTGTTGGTACAACAATTCATGGTTCTCACATTCATTTTATTCCCACTGCTCAAATCTGATCTAATGAACAGGGAAATCAAATAGCGGTCACTGGTACAATTTCTAATTTACTTTAAAGTCAGTGATCAAGGGACAAAAGTCTTTTGATAACAGAATAAAATCAGTAGTACTATGGTGACCTCTTGCAGTGTAAGTTGGTGTCTCAGGAACAGATGCTAGTCAGCGCTTCGATGCCTTTGGGCCAGAACGCACTTTAGAAATGCACTATAGATACATACACACATTATCACTTGTGAAGATCATATAAATTTTAATGATCAGCCTATTTACAGAGTCCACATAAGGAGTATGTTTAAAATGAGTAAACTTATTTGGCGTTGTCGTCCTCTACCCCGCAAAGAGTCTGACCACTAAACTTACCTAAGGGGATATTAAAGTTGCCAGTCCAGTTTTGGACCCTGAGTGGCTGTTTAACATATAGGGGGGTCATTACAACCCTGGCGGACGGTGTTAAAGCGGCGGTAAGACCGCAAACAGGCCGGCGGTAAAAAAATGGGAATTATGACCATGGCGGAAACTGCCAACAAAGACAGCCACTTTAACAATCCGACCGCCACAGCGGTACAGACAAACAGTGCGGCGGTCACCACCAACAGACAGGCGGGAGACAAAGTACCGCCCACAGTATCACAACCTACCAATCCGCCACCTTTTCTGGGGCGGATTCACCGTGGATAAAAACACAGCAGAAACAGCCATTTCAAAGGGAAAACGCTCACCTCTACACACTCCACGAGGAAGGAGGACACCATGGAACCGGAACTCCAAATCCTCCCTGCGATAGTCTTCCTGCTCCCATACGACTATCATCAACGCCGGTGCCGAAGACAACGGTGAGTACTGCACCTACGACATAGGGGAGGGGGAGGGGGAGGCAAAAGTCAGGGACACACACACGCAACACCCCCACCCCGACCCTCACCCACTACAGCACACACACCAATGCATATCCAAACAGTACAGTAACAACTCCCAAACCCCCCCAGAAGAATGCAAAGACAAAAGGAAATGAGTTCAACCATTGTAATATATCAAAATACAGGAAGCAAATATATACAGATATATATACACATTCAACAAAATATACATCACGATTAGTAGTGCAGGTAATGCACCATTCATTGTCCTTGGACCACTGGGCCCAAAATGCAAGGGTGAGGCCAACATCAGATACCTGATCAAAACGGAGAGAACACTGCTGGGGCATCAGATAGAAATACAACAGGCACCTCAGGGGGAAGGGAAGGGGGGGCACCTCAGCCGGATGAGTGCACCACGCCAGATCCACGAGGGGGCTCCATGCCCATTGATGTATCCTGGGGAGTGCAAAGCCACAGTCTCTCAAGTCTCTACAGTGGGTGGTTTGCCCACTGTACCATCCTGGGGAGTGCAAAGCCACAGTCTCTCAAGTCTCTACAGTGGGTGGGTTGCCCACTGGACCATCCTGGGGAGTGCAAACCACAGTCTCTCAAGTCTCACAAGTGGGTGGTTTGCCCACTGGACCATCCTGGGGAGTGCAAAGCCACAGTCTCTTAAGTCTCTACAGTGGGTGGTTTGCCCACTGGACCATCCTGGGGAGTGCAAAGCCACAGTCTCTCAAGTCTCTACAGTGGGTGGTTTGCCCACTGTACCATCCTGGGGAGTGCAAAGCCACAGTCTCTCAAGTCTCTACAGTGGGTGGTTTGCCCACTGGACCATCCTGGGGAGTGCAAAGCCACACTCTCTCAAGTCTCTACAGTGGGTGGCTTGACCACTGGACCATCCTGGGGAGTGCAAAGCCACAGTTTCTCAAGTGGATAACAGTATCCACTGGTTCTGGAGGGGGACTGGTGCCCAGAGTGCTTCATCCTGTTAAGGACAGAGGTAGTGGATGCTTGTCTCCACTGGTTATGGAGGGGGACTGGTGCCCAGAGTGCTTCATCCTGTGAAGGACAGAGGTAGTGGATAACAGTCTCCACTGGTTCTGGAGGGGGACTGGTGCCCACAGTGCTTCATACTGTTAAGGACAGAGGTAGTGGATGCATGTCTCCACTGGTTCTGGAGGGGGACTGGTGCCCAGAGTGCGTCATCCTGTGAAGGACAGAGGTAGTGGATGCATGTCTCCACTGGTTCTGGAGGGTGACTGGTGCCCAGAGTGCTTCATCCTGTTAAGGACAGAGGTAGTGGATGCATGTCTCCACTGGTTCTGGAGGGTGACTGGTGTCTAGAGTGCTTCATCCTGTTAAGGACAGAGGTAGTGGATGCATGTCTCCACTGCTTCTGGAGGGGGACTGGTGCCCAGAGTGCTTCATCCTGTTAAGGACAGAGGTAGTGGATGACAGTTTCCACTGGTTCTGGAGGGGGACTGGTGCCCAGAGTGCATCACTCTCCCTGTGACAGTCCCTGTTTCGTCACTGGCCCTGCCGCTCATGGACTAGCGGTGCTTGAGTTGGCGGTCTTTGCCCTGTTCAGCGGTCTTTGCCCTGTTCAGCGGTGCTTGAGTTTGCAGTGTCTGACCTGTTCAGCGGTGCTTGCCTTGGCGGTCTTTGCCCTGTTCAGCGGTCTTTGCCCTGTTCAGCGGTGCTTGAGTTTGCAGTGTCTGACCTGTTCAGTGGTGCTTGCCATGGCGGTCTTTGCCCTGTCCAGCGGTGCTTGCCCTGTTCAGCGGTGCTTGAGTTTACAGTGTCTGACCTGTTCAGCGGTGCTTGCCATGGCGGTCTTTGCCCTGTTCAGCGGTCTTTGCCCTGTTCAGCGGTGCTTGAGTTTGCAGTGTCTGACCTGCTCAGCAGTGCTTGCCATGGCGGTCCTTCATTGCCCAGCTGGGCTGGGGCTGGCGGTCCTTCATTTGGCAGCTGGGCTGTGGCTGGCGGTCCTTCATTGGGCAGCTGGGCTGTGGTTGCCGGGGCCCTCCTGGGCAGCTGGGCTGTGGCTGGTGGTGGCCTCCTGGCCACTGACGATGGGGCTGCCCTCCTGGGCACTGACTCTAGCAGTGGCCTCCTGGCCAGTGACGATGGGGCTGCCCTCCTGGGCACTGACTCTGGTGGTGGCCTTCTGGCCACTGACAATGGGGCTGCCCTCCTGGGCACTGACTCTGACGGTGGCCTCCTGGCCAGTGACGATGGGACTGCCCTCCTGGGCACTGACTCTGGCGGTGGCCTCCTGACCACTAACGATGGGGCTGCCCTCCTGGGCATTGACTCTGGCGGTGGCCTCCTGGCCAGTGACGATGGGGCTGGCGGTGGCCTCCTGGCCAGTTACGATGGGGCTGGCGGTGGCCTCCTGGGCAGCGGGATGATGGCGGTCTTCTCCGCCGTGCTGCTCTTCCCAGACTTTGGCGATTTCTTCTGCCCCTTCCCCACCTTGGGAGGAGTCACAGCTGAGTGGACACTCCCCCCGGGACCTTTGTGAGCGGCTTTGCTGGCTGGAGTCTTCCCCCCACTCCCGCCAGGCACTGTCCAACTTCTGGTGCTTCACAGGGGGAGGACTGGCTGTGCTGTGGCTCCGTGTCACACTGTCTGCCCTTGTCCTCGGTGCACTCCACATACCTCTAACAGGCACCACTGGTACCGGAGATTTTTTGGCTGAGGTGCTAGTATGGGACCTATGAAATGGAGGGGGGGTGGGAAAGAGGTCAAGCTTGGTCAGGAAAAGTTTCTTCGGTACACTGGGATGGGTAGCTGGAGAGGGTCTGGGAGTGGAGGAAGAGGAGGTTGTTGTAGGAGGTGTAACTTTTGTGGCTTTGGGTGCAGGTGCATGCGCTGGAGGCTGTCGTGAGGTGGATGTATGTTGGGTGGGTGTGTGCCTGCGTTTGTGTACTTTGGAAGGGGGCGTCACAGACACACTGGGAGAGGACACAGGGGACGTGTAAATGGGTGTGGGGGTAGTGAGTGCAAGTGAGCGGGGTGTGGTGGTGGGTGTGCTGGTGCGGGACCTAGTGGCTGTAGTGGTCGTGCATGCAGGTGTGAGTGTAGATGACACTGGGAGGGAAGAGGGAGACGACGAGGGGGTGGACACAGTGGAGGCAGTGGATGTTGCTGTGTCTGTATGTGTGTGATGCTTGCGTGAGTGCCTGTGGGATGTGTGGTGCTTATGTTTGCCTGAGCTTCCCTTGTGTGTTGAGGTGTGGCAAGGCTGTTCTGATGGTGTGCTTGGGATAGGCTGGGGTACAGGGGATTGGGTCTGGGTGGAGGAAGTTGGAGGGGGGAGACTAGAGACAGGGACTATGGCTGCCATCAGTGCTGAGGCCAGAGTTTGCAGGGTTCGATGAAGGGCAGCCTGACCAGAATGAATGCCCTCCAGGAATGCATTTGTGTGTTGCAATTCCCTTTCTACACCCTGGATGGCATTCAAAATGGTAGACTGCCCAACAGTGAGTGACCTGAGGAGGTCAATGGCCTCCTCTCTGAGGGCAGCAGAGGTGACAGGGGCAGGGGCTGAGGTGCCTGGGGCGAAGGAGATGCCCACCCTCATGGGCGAGCGGGCACGGGGTGAAGGCTGAGGGGCTGCTGGGAGGGAGGTGATGGTAGGGGGTGTGGCGGCTGTACCTGTAGAAGTGGGAGGCACAGATTTTGCCGCCACCACAAGGGAGCTCCCATCGGAGGACGAGTCCGTGTCGCTGGTTGCAGATCCGGTGACCGCCATGAAGCTCCCCTCACCCTCCGTCCCACTGGTGTATTCTGAGTCTGTGGTGTGGCCCTCCATGGCCATGTGGGATGCAGCTCCCTCGTACTCCGGTGCCACTGTACCTCTGCCTGATGATGCTGATGCACACAAGAACAGGGAGACCACAAAAAGGGGGGGGGGGGCGACAGAAGAAAGACAGGTTGTGTGCATGGCTTACCGCTACCATTGGCGGACAATACAGTCACAGCAGCCCCCTGCACTACGCTGCACTGTTGGGCTCTACAGATGCAATTCCTGGGATGTGTCCTACATGCCTATGGTCGACATCTGCACACATAGATGACACAGGGCCATGAATAGCTGTACTTGGCACCCTACAGAGGTGGGGGGCGGGGGCACAGGGCCATGCCTTACGGAGGGGCCTAGCCTACAGAAATCGCCCTGGCCTAGGGATACCCACAGCCCTCCTCCCCCACCCAGACACCTCCACTGCGTGCAAAGTCAGCAGAATGAGAGTGTACTCACCCCCTTGTGTCTGCTGTGATGCCCTCACGCGCCCATCCAAATCGGGGTAGGCCACCGCCAGGATCCGGGACATCAGGGGGATCAAAGTCCTACTGGCACCCCTCCCACGTTGGGAGGCCATCCCCAGGTGAGCGTCCGCCGTCTTCCTGCTCCAGCGGCGGATGTCCTCCCATCTGTTCCGGCAGTGGGTGCCCCGTCTGTGGTGGTCCCCCAGGGTCCGGACGTCCTTGGCGATGGCACGCCAAATATCGATCTTCTGGTGGGCGCTGACCTATATGAAATGTACAGGGGGAGAAGAATAGTCATTACCTTCTGCACCCTCAATGTGAGTGGCCCCCCATCCCTACCCTTGCCATGTGGCACATGCTCTCACCGTCGTTTGATGCATGCCTCAATCGCTCCCCTCCCCCCCATCTTTCATCCACCCCACTCAACACAGGCATAGCCCATAAAGCATGCTCCCAGTGTATTTACCTGCTTGTCTGGAGGACCGTAGAGTAGCACGTACTGGGGGAGGACCCCATCCACAAGTTTATCCAACTCCTCCGCAGTGAAGGCAGGGGCCCTTTCCCCAGTCGCATGAGCCATTGTCTCTTCCAGACCGAGGTCACAGCAGCACTTGCAGTGTAGGTCCTCTCCTGTCGAAGATCAGGTATCGAGTGATTAAGCAGATAGAAAATGGCGGTCATGGCCGCAGCCGCGGCGGTGCGTACCGCGACCGCCGGCGCACATCGTCATTGGCTCCTGAGACCCATAGGGTTCAATGTTAACCAATGCTGCACTGCGCCGCGGTCTTCGACCGCCTACCACCACGGTGTGCAACACCAGCGCAGTTACCTCATTTCCCATTGTCGCACTTTACAGGTCAGGCAGCCGCCATTTCAGGGGCCCACATGGCTTACTTTTTACTGCGTCACACATACCTAGGCCTTGCATCAACACTCATACAAGCCATTCTATGGATTAAGAATCGTTTTCTGTGCAAGCTGTGGTTACGTACCTGTGGGTTGATTGACTCTGTGCTCGCTGTTGTCCTTCATAGGCACCGTCCGCTGGGACAAGCGAGGAGATGGAGGCATCCTCCGGTGTACAGACTGCTGGTGGACCTGTCGACAATGGAGGAGAGACATGTCGTACTGACATACAGGCTTGACCGTGCCACTATTCAGGAACTGTGTGCCCAGCTGGAGCCAGACCTGATGTCAGCTATCCGCCAACCCACAGGAATCCCCCCTCAAGTGCAGGTGCTATCAGTGCTCCATTTCCTAGCAAGTGGGTCATTTCAAACAACAGTGGCCATATCATCAGGGATGTCCCAGTTTTCCAAGGTGTTGTCCAGAGTGTTGTCTGCCCTGCAGAAACACATGCGGAGCTACATCGTTTTCCCTGTGCTGGGGAATTTGCCTACAGTGAAGGGTGATTTCTATGCCCTTGGACATATCCCCAACATCATAGGTGCCATTGATGGGACCCATGTGGCTTTGGTCCCCCCCCACAGGAGTGAACAGGTGTACAGAACCAGGAAGAGTTATCATTCCATGAATGTCCAGATGTCCAGATGGTATGTTTGGCAGACCAGTACATCTCCCATGTTAATGCCAAGTTCCCTGGCTCAGTGCATGACGCGTACATCATGCGGAATAGCAGCATCCCTTATGTGATGGGTCAACTCCAGAGGCACCGTGAGTGGCTATTAGGCGAGCATCTGGAAGCAAGACAGTGGGAATGGTTGTCTGGGTCTGGGGATAGCCCTACAGGTTAGTGTGAGTCTAACAGTTGTCCCTCGCCATTTGCAGGTGACTCTGGTTACCCCCACCTGTCATGGCTACTGACCCCAGTGAGGAATCCCAGGACAAGGGCAGAGGAACGCTACAATGAGGCCCATGGGCGAACTAGGAGGGTGATCGAGCGGACCTTCGGCCTCCTGAAGGCCAGGTTCTGCTGCCTCCATATGACAGGTGGATCCCTATTCTACTCACCAAAGAAGGTGTGCCAGATCATCGTGGCCTGCTGTATGCTTCACAACCTGGCTTTGCGACGACAGGTGCCTTTTCTGCAGGAGGATGGTCCAGATGGTGGTGTTGTAGCAGCTGTGGAGCCTGTGGAGAGTGAAGACGAGGAAGCCGAAGAAGACGACATAGACAACAGGAACACAGTAATACAGCAATATTTCCAGTGTCACACAGGTAAGAAGACACACTGGCATACTATATGTACTTAAACACTACTACCTCTCTACTGTCTGTCCTTTTCACCCAGTGTGTGGTAACTGAGTTGTGACTTTCCCTTCCGATTTCAGAGATGTGGGCCCCACTGTGTGACATCTGCTTTGTTTCCCCATGGACTACAGCTGTGTGACATTGGTATGTTGGCATCACAATGTAAATACGCATTTTGGCACGGTAATGTCTAATACATTTGTTCAAAATCACAGCCAGGCTCCTGATTGTTTTGTGCAATAACTGTGTTTATTACAGTGCTCTATATTGGTGGGTGGTTGCAAATTGGTGAGGGGTGATGGTGGAGGAATGTCCATGGCAGAGTCCAGACTATTAGTATCACAGGTGCATTGTCCAAATGCCTGTGGAAAGTGGAGCTGGGGCAGTTTAAGGCTGGACAGGGTGACAATGTGGGACAGTGGGATGACAATCAGGGAGGTATCCTTTCCTGGCGGGGGTCTTGGCATCTTACTCTGTCTTCTTCCTGGATCTCAGGGACCGCTTGCGGGGTGGTTCTCCTTCTGCAGGTGGTGGGGTGCTGGTGGCCTGTTGGTCCTGTGGCGGGGCCTCCTGTCCACTAGCGCCGGCGGAGGTGGTAGGCAGTTCTTGGTCCATGCTAGTGTCAGGGGCCCTTTGTGGTGCCACAGTGTCCCGCAATGTGGTGACTACCAGATTCAGAACCCCTACGATGGTGCCCAGGGCGGAACTGATGGTTCGTAGTTCCTCCCTGAACCCCAAATACTGGTCCTACTGCAGGAGCTGGGTCTCCTGAAACCTGGCCAGTACCGTCGCCATCGTCTCCTGGGAATGATGGTACGCTCCCATGATGTTGGAGAGGGCCTCATGGAGAGTGGGTTCCCTGGTCCTGTCCCCCCGTCGCACAGCAGCCCTCCCAGTTCCCCTGTTTCCCTGGGCCTCTGTCCCCTGGACCGTGTGCCCACAGCCAATGCCCCCAGGTCCCTGTTGTTGTTGGGGTGGTGGGTTAACCTGGGTGCCCTGTAGTGGTGGACACACCGCTGATTGACGTGTCCTGGGGACAGAGGTATGGGCCCGCTGGGTGGGTGCTGTGCTGGTGTTCCCAGAGGGGGGAAGGTCTGCTGTGGCCTGTGGCTGTCTGAGGGGAACCGACTGTCCCGAGGTCCCCGATGGGCCGGGCTGGTCATCTAGATCCAGGTCGACAGAGCTGCTGTCATCACTGTGGGCCTCTTCTGGGGGTGGAGTGGACATTTGTGGACCGTCCTGCGCGGTGACGTGGCGTTCGGGTCCTGCAGGGGTATAAAACCATGATTATTGCATCTGTGTGTGCCATGGTGTGCAATGGGTGGGTGCCCGTGTACCCCAGTGCTTGCATTCCTGTGTGGGGGCTTTGGTGACGGTGGTTTGGGGGGGGATGGGTATGTGCAGTGGGCATGCTTTGGTAATGGGTGTCCATGCTTTGTGGTCGCATGCAGGGCTTGGTGTTGTGATGGGTGGGTTGTGATGGTGAGACATTTGCAAGGAGTAGGAGTGATGGGGGTGAGGGTGGGGGTATGAGTTGGCATGCTGGTGGGGTGGGGGGGATGAAGTAGTGAAGATGAGACTTACCAGAGTCCATCCCTCCAGATATTCCACCGAGGCCCTCAGGATGCAGGATCGCCAAGACCTGCTCCTCCCATGTTGTAAATTCTGGGGGAAGAGGTGGGGGTCCGCCGCCAGTCCTCTGCACTGCAAGGCGGTGTCTGGATACCACGGAACGCACCTTCCCCCGTAGGTCGTTCCACCGCTTCCTGATGTCATCCCTATTTCTTGGGTGCTGTCCCACAGCGTTGACCCTGTCGACTATTCTGCTCCATAGCTCCATCTTCCTGGCAATGGACGTCTGCTGCACCTGTGTTCCGAATAGCTGTGGTTCTACCCGTACGATTTCCTCCACCATGACCCTGAGTTCATCCTCAGAAAACCTGGGGTGTCTTTGCTGTGCCATGGGGTGGTGTAGGTGATGTGTGGGGTTGATTGTGTGGTGCTAAGTGTGGTGATGTGTATTGGTGTGTTGTGTGAAGTGCATGGTAATATTGCTGGGTGATGGTAATATGCGCGTCTGGGTGCTCGGTTCTCTATTTCTCTGTGCGTGGTCCCGATTTTTTAGGAGTGGGGGTTTGTGGGTGATGTGGGTGTGTGTTTTATATTTAATTGGGTGTGTGGGAGTGGTGTGCGTATGTGTCTCAGGTATGTGTATTTGGAATTGTCCAATGTGGCTGTGTTTTGTAAGTGTGTGTGTATTTTGAGCGCGGCGGTGTGTACCGCCAATGGAATACCGCGTTTGAAAGACCGCCGCATGGATTCGTGTGTCGTGATAGTGTGGGTGTATTTCTGTTGGCGTGACGGTGTCGGTTTGGTTATCGCCAGTTTCTCGCTGGCCTTTGGTGTGGCGGACTTTTGTGGGTGTCTGTATTTTGGCGGTTTGCGTGTTGTGGGTCAGAATGACCGTGGCGGTTTACCGCGGCGGTATGTTGGCGGTCTTCTGACAGCGGTATTCACCTTTTACCGCCAATGTTGGAATGACCCCCATGGTGTCTTACCTTGCCAAATGTAGTTTTTATCTAAATTTCAATATGACAAAGTAGCATGTGAGGAATGACCACAGGCAACATGCTAAAAACATACTTGAAACGGTGGAGTTACTACCATATTTATCACCTGCTTATGCTCCACAAGGATAGTTGACATTTCTTCTGCTTTGAAAAGCCTCTCGACATTTGTTCCTATATTGTTACTCCCTAGTATTTCCAGGTACTTCATTTTGGCATGTACCCATTGAACTGAGTAATCATGAAGTGAGTGAACTGTAGTATGTTATGTCATTGGCAGGACTTTGCTTTCAGTCCAACCTGAAAATTAGTAGAACATTGAAACTGTCCTAACTAGAGCTGGCATGGGTACAGAAGTGTAGACCATAAGATGTCTTTAATTTTTGCTGGCTGGAGTGTCTATGCCTGATATCTGATAAATGATAAATGACATAACCAGAGGTTCCTATTCCAATAGAAAGAGAACAAGCTGGGGAAAAGGGGCCAAGCTTGTCTAGTGCCCCTGTTAATTTCAGTCTGTTGAGACATAAATCTATTTCAATATGTTACGGCCACATGATTACGAAACACTCAGTTTGTCTTGGTGATAAATTTTGGCCCTAAGCCCATTGTGGTCATTATGCGAAACAGATATCCTGACTCCAATACATCAAATGCCTTCTTGGTATTGAGGGAGAGGGAGCCACCTTTTGATCTGTGACATGTCTGGCTCGCCACCGTAGATGTATCAAAGCGTGTGTATGGTTATGTGAAGAGTTGCCCGGAACAAATTACAATTGATTCTCTGTACCAATAAATGGATGACTCTCTTTAGTATGTTGGCTAGGACTTTAGCTAGGATCTTGATCTGGGGTGGTCAATGAAATATAGGTTTTTCTTAAGTCTTCTTGTAGGCCGTCCTTCTTCATGGCTCTATTTAACATGACCCCCAGCAAGAGGATTGCATATCTAGCAGTTGTTTATCTTTTTTTAACCCATCCTCCCTTTGGTACCTTCCCATTTACACTGTTTTAATACAGTAGTGTCAGAGACTTCACTAACCATAATTCAACTGTTGCGTTCTCCTCAGAGATCAGTTGCAAGGTACAGAATCAGGATAGGATCTGTGAAAGTTTGTTCAATAACATCCTTAGTAGGAGCTTCGGAAGTAGTAGAAGGAGATAAATTCTCTGGTAATATCTTGGGGACAAGTCAACAAAGAATTGTGTTGGGTATAAATTGCCTTTATGACTGACCTAGTCTGCCTCTGTTTCAGTTGTGAGGCAGGAAGCTATCCAGCTTTTTTATCACATTTGTAGTGTCTCCTTTTATTAAGGTGTTAGGTTTTTTCAACTATAGTGTAACAGTGTTATTCAGTTCATATATTGTCAAAATAAGATTTCTCAAGTTAGCAACAATTGGCATTGCACAGTAAGTCTGATGAAGATGTTTTTTTGTTCGGGTAGTCCGTACCTTAGAGTGTCCATTCTTCAGACCTTATCTCTTTGTTCTATAAACTGTATATCAAAGTGAAGAGTGATTTGGATTGCGAGCTAAGATGCAGACAACCCCTTTTTTACAGTTGGTGGTTGTTAGAAATGGGGTCTTTGGTTGGCAGCCAGGTTATCCCCTGTCCAAGCAAGGACCCTCACTCTAGTCAGGGTAAGTCACACCCAATCCAAATTATCCTGTGCCCACCCTCTGGTAGCTTGGCACTGAGCAGTCAGGCTTAACTTAGAAGCCAATGTGTAAAGTATTTGCGCAAAATAACTCATGCAATAACACAGTAGAACACCACAAAAATTCACCACACACTGTTTAGAAAAATATATAATATTGATCTGATAAGATGCAGGTCAAAACAATTAAGATGCAATAAGTATATGCTGAAAATATCATTGTAAAATTATATAAAGTGTCTTTAGTCTCTTAAAAGCAACAAATATCTCTTGCAAACACAAAATACCTGATTGCGTGCAAAATCTCTGCAAGGAATTGCAGAGGAGGAGATGCATGGAAAACAGGGAGGTGTGCGTTGATTTCTCGAGCCGCACACGGTGATGCGTCATTTGTTTTTCACACAGGGAAGGCTTTGCATCAATTTCCGGCGCTCAGTCTTGGATCCTCTTCGGGTTGCTGGGTTTTCAGACCCCCCTAGGGACGATGCGTTGAAATCCGGCGCTAGCAGGACGAAGTCACAGGGGCTGCGTCAATCCGGTGGGCGTTGCGCAGAAAATTCTACTGCATGGCAGGCGCTGTATCGATCCCTCCCAGGAAGTCGGGCTGTGTTGTTCCATCTCAGCTGTGTGTCGATCCAGTGAGCCGTGTGTCAAATTTTCAGTCGCTATGCTGGTTCTGCATCGATCTTCTCCTTGCGAAGGCAGGCTGTGTTGTTCTGGTTTAGCGTGCATCAACTTTCACTGCACTGAGATTTCTTTTTGCAGGAATGAAGTCTTTTTGGTCCTGAGACTTCAGGGAACAGGAGGCAAGCTCTATCCAAGCCCTTGGAGAGCACTTCTCAGCACAGCCAGAGAGCAGCAAGGCAGCAGGACAACAGCAAGGCAGCAAACCTTCTCAGAGAGCAGTCGGGTCAGTCCTTTGGGCAGCCAGGCAGTTCTTGGAAGGTTGTAGGTTCTGGTTCAGGTTCTCTTCTCCACGAAGTGTCTGAATTGGTAGGGGCAGAGGACCTGTTTAAATACCCAAATGTGCCTTTGAAGTGGGGGAGACCTCAAAGAGTGGCTTAGAAGTGCACAAGGTCCCATTTCAGTTCAATCCTGTCTGCCAGGGTCCCAGTAGGGGGTGTGGCAGTCCTTTGTGTGAGGGCAAGCTATTGCCCTTCGACATGTAAGTGTCAGGCCCTCCACCCTCCCAGCCCAGGAAGACCCATTCAATATGCAAATGTATGCAAGTGAGGCTGAGCATCCTGTGTTTGGGGTTTGTCAGAGTGAATGCACAAGGGAGCTGTCAAATGAATTTAGCCAGACGTGGATTGTAAGGCACAGAAGGATTTAAGTGCAGAGAAATGTTCACTTTCTAAAAGTGGCATTTCTAAAATAGTAAAATTAAATCCGACTTCACCAGTAAGCAGGATTTTGTATTACCATTCTGGCCATCCTAAATATGACCTTCCTACTCCTTTCAGATCAACAGCTACCACTCAAACAGTATATGAGGGTAGCCCTAATGTTAGCCTATGAAAGGAGCAGGCCTCACAGCAGTGCAAAAACAAATTTAGGAGTTTTACACTACCAGGACAGGTAAGCTACACAGGTACATGTCCTGCCTTTTGTCTACACAGCCCCCAGCCCCATGGGTTTCCTAGGGCCTACCTTAGGGGTGACTTATATGTAGAAAAAGGGGAGTTTTAGGCTTGGCACATGCTTTTAAAAGGTGTTAGGTTTTTTCACCTATAGTGTAACAGTGTTATTCAGTTCATATATTGTCAAAATAAGATTTCTCAAGTTAGCAACAATTGGCATTGCACAGTAAGTCTGATGAAGATGTTTTTTTGTTCGGGTAGTCCGTACCTTAGAGTGTCCATTCTTCAGACCTTATTTTTTTGTGCTATAAACTGTATATCAAAGTGAAGAGTGATTTGGATTGCTAGCTAAGATGCAGACAACCCCTTTTTTTACAGTTGGTGGTTGTTAGAAATGGGGTCTTTGGTTGGCAGTCAGGTTACACCCTGTCCAAGCAAGGACCCTCACTCTAGTCAGGGTAAGTCACACCCAATCCAAATTATCCCGTGCCCACCCTCTGGTAGCTTGGCACTGAGCAGTCTGGCTTAACTTAGAAGGCAATGTGTAAAGTATTTGCGCAATTAGTCATGCAATAACACAGTAGAACACCACAAAACTACACAACACACTGTTTAGAAAAATATATAATATTGATCTGATAAGATGCAGGTCAAAACAATTAAGTTGCAATAAGTATATGTTGAAAATATCACTGTAAAAATGATGTAAAGTGTCTTTAGTCTCTTAAAAGCAACAAATGTCTCTTGCAAGCACAAAATACCTGGTTGCGTGCAAAATTTCTGCAAGGAACCGCAGAGGAGGTGATGCATGGAAAACAGGGAGATGTGCGTTGATTTCTCGAGCCGCACACACAGTGATGCGTCATTTGTTTTTCACGTAGGGAAGGCTTTGCATCAATTTCCGGCGCTCGGTCTTGGATCCTCTTCAGGTTGCGGGGTTTTCAGAACCCCCTGGGACGATGCATTGAAATCTGGCGCTAGCATGCCGAAGTCACAGGGGCTGCGTCAATCCGGTGGGCGTTGCATGGAAAATTCTACTGCATGGCAGGCGCTGCATAGATTCCTCTCAGGAAGTCGGACTGCGTTGTTCCATCTCAGCTGTGTGTCAATACAGTGGGCCGTGTGTCAACTTTTCGGTCGCTACGCTGGTTCTGCATCGATCTTCTCCTTGCGAAGTCAGGCTGTGTCGTTCTGGTTTGGCGTGCGTCAACTTTCACTGCACTGAGATTTCTTCTTGCAGGAATGAAGTCTTTTTGGTCCTGAGACTTCAGGGAACAGGAGGCAAGCTCTATCCAAGCCCTTGGAGAGCACTTCTCAGCACAGCCAGAGAGCAGCAAGGCAGCAGGACAACAGCAAGGCAGCAGTCCTTCTCAGAAAGCAGTCAGGTCAGTCCTTTGGGCAGCCAGGCAGTTCTTCTTGGAAGGTTGTAGGTTCTGGTTCAGGTTCTCTTCTCCTCGAAGTGTCTGAATTGGTAGGGGCAGAGGACCTGTTTAAATACCCAAATGTGCCTTTGAAGTGGGGGAGACCTCAAAGAGTGGCATAGAAGTGCACAAGGTCCCATTTCGGTTCAATCCTGTCTGCCAGGGTCCCAGTAGGGGGTGTGGCAGTCCTTTGTGTGAGGGCAGGCTTTTGCCCTTCGACATGTAAGTGTCAGGCCCTCCACCCTACCAGCCCAGGAAGACCCATTCAATATGCAAATGTATGCAAGTGAGGCTGAGCATTCTGTGTTTGGGGTTTGTCAGAGTGAATGCACAAGGGAGCTGTCAAATGAACTTAGCCAGATGTGGATTGTAAGGCACAGAAGGATTTAAGTGCAGAGAAATGTTCACTTTCTAAAAGTGGCATTTCTAAAATAGTAATATTAAATCCGACTTCACCAGTAAGCAGGATTTTGTATTACCATTCTGGCCATCCTAAATATGACCTTCCTAGTCCTTTCAGACCAGCAGCTACCACTCAAACAGTATATGAGGGTAGCCATAATGTTAGCCAATGAAAGGAGCAGGCCTCACAGCAGTGCAAAAACGAATTTAGGAGTTTTACACTACCAGGACAGGTAAACTACACAGGTACATGTCCTGCCTTTTGTCTACACAACACCCAGCCCCATGAGTTTACCTAGGGCCTACCTTAGGGGTGACTTATATGTACAAAAAGGGGAGTTTTAGGCTTGGCAAATGCTTTTAAAAGGTGTTAGGTTTTTTAAATTATAGTGTAACAGTGTTATTCAGTTCATATATTGTCAAAATACGATTTCTCAAGTTATGTGGCCAAAGCCCTCCTCTATTTCAAGCAAAGGAAGGGCTCCCCAGTCCTCCTGCCCACTCCTCACCTTAATCCAGACTGCGGGACATGCAGGTTGGTGGGGTAGGGGGTCACCACACAACTGCTACACCTGTCTCCTCCTTTCATTGCAGTATCCTGGAGCACTATCACAGGCCTCACTTGGCCTCTGGGTACAGCAACATGGTGGTGCCCATCCTGTTCACTCACTACACTCCTGGTCCAGTCAAAGGGGCCAACAGATGGACAAGTGGTGAGTTACTTCATGTCTGCTGCCTTTGTCCCTAAGTAGCTCCAACGCACAGTCTTGGCTGGTTTTGTAGTGCATGACCCCACATTCTTTCATTGAGTGCACAGTCACCATTTCAAGAAAGGGTGCCATGACTCAGCTCGGCCCGATCTACCATCATTCACCGGTCTCGCTGCTCCACAGTATATTCTAGAAGGCAGGCATCCCTAGCAGATCTTGAGGATAACCATCAGGAGGTTACATGTCTTTTAATGAGGATATGTGATGGGATGGACTTGTGACCTGGAGACACACTTAGACATGTGTCATGCCATCAGTGTACAGGCCAACACCACCCATTAGCAGTAATACTTTACATTAAACTTTGCCAGAAGCTGCTGCTTGACATAAAAACACACAAAAGCCTTTTATAGAGTTTGACAGAAAGGATTCTCCCCCACAAACTTGGCACGTACCCTGCCTGCCAAATTTCAAGTGATATAGGCTATAATACCGCAGCAATTATGGTCAGCGAGACAAAAGCCACATTTGTGACAGAGTAGCCTGTCCAAAACTCTCATTAAAACCCAAAGTTTCTGAGCTTAGGTTGCCTTGGTTCAGGATTTCTTTGGCAGCTGCTGGCTGTGCACATTGACAATAAACAAAAGCAGGAGAGGTTCACAGAGCATTTAGGGGGTAGGGTAGTGCCTGGCTGGGGGGAGGAAATGATTTAATAAATAAATAACACTTACCTAAATCATTGCCGCCACCGCCACCACCTTGCTGATCCTCTTGCCTTCACTGCAGCACCAGGAACAGGCTCCCAGCCTGCCCTGCAGCCAATCTGAACTCTGCTGTCATGCTGCTGGCAGCATGACTGCAACATTTAGATTGGTCAGAGCGCCAAGCCAGTGCACTCCAACGCAGAGTGAGAGCCTCGGCCTTCTGTCTCCAACCCAGC
Source organism: Pleurodeles waltl (assembly GCF_031143425.1). Classification (NCBI taxonomy): domain Eukaryota; kingdom Metazoa; phylum Chordata; class Amphibia; order Caudata; family Salamandridae; genus Pleurodeles; species Pleurodeles waltl. The sequence continues at coordinate 524,352,594 of NC_090449.1, forward strand.
ACCACAGTGCCGGGTTGGAGAGAACCTAGTGAGCATTTTTGTTTGCCCAGCCCGAGACACCCAGCCAAACATACATGCGCACTGAGGGGGAGTGCTGGCACTCCCCTTCAGTTCCTGTAATCACCCGTGGACATGCCCCTTTTACAAAAAAATGATAATAAACACAATTTATTACCGTTTTCTTGTACATGTTTTGCAGCAAAACAATCCTCAACTTAATTTATGAATGTTACATTTCGCTATGTGTTACTGATTCTCCTATCTGATTAGCTAGAAGAACATATTTGGCTCAGGTTCCTGGTCTTATGGACTCAACACCTTTGGGGAGATTTGCATTTAGCTCTAGCTTTGAAAGCCAGACTTAACTGGTATTTTTCAGCTCTTTTTCAACTCTGTCGCTGAAAGCGAATCTGAACTTGTATTTTTCATCCCCCTTCCTACTCCTTTCCTCCTTGGGTATATTCTTGCCTAAACACGTTGATAATGGCAAATATACTGATTACTATTGAAAATGTCTTTAAAACCAGATTATTTTACCATAAATGCATAGCTGGCATGCTTCTCTCACTGTTCACTCTCACTGCTCCAAATTTCTGTCTTTTCATCTCTGCTACCTTTCTTCTAAGGTCATGCAATAGAAATAACATATAGGTACAGGCAGACAGACTGGAAATCACTGTGTCCTAATAATAGACTATTTTTCAAAGAATGAGGAGGAAATCCATCCAAGGCTCCAGCACGAGGAATTTGTCTACCAGGTTACAGCATGGCATTACAAAGTTGTTGGATTAGTGCCCGCTGGTCATGCTGTGGCAGGCATTTCTAATCATGTTTTTCTTGCTCAATTCACTGGAAATGTTGAAATAAAAAAAAATGCCGAAACAGAGATTAGACTAAACTCCCTCTTTTCTATGGCTATGACTTCTCATTAGTCCATTCCATAGTCAGCTGCTGTAGTGCTTTTGCCTCATGGCCCGGAGCACTGCACAGGCTTCAGGAATGAACCTAGAAGTGGATGAGCCAACAACTTAACAGGACCAGCTGAGCCAGAGCTTCGGCAAGGGTCTGGCTTGGCTGTTGAAGCCTGTGCACAAGACGAGCCCTGAAAATGTTTAACATGTAAATCATACAACAGACATCACATAAATATAATAGTTGCTTCATAATTTAAAAAAAGTGTATTTCTTTAACATGTAAAAGCACTTACATTGGTATGTCACATTATAGCACTGCACTAAGAAGTACTTACTAAAAGTGATAGTTTTAAATTATTAACTTAGAGCCATTCCTGTCCCCACTCTACTCTAAATGGCAGTGGCATTAGTGAAATAAGGGACACAACAGTTGTCATGTGAACCCTGTATGTGACCCATATTGTTATAGAAAGAACAACATTATAGTCTATTAAATGAAACACCATTTTTACAGTGTTGGTATTTTAAACTCACATATTTGGAGGTTCCTTTACATGTAAAAATGAAAAGAATGTGGATCAGTAAAATAAAATATTTCCCCATGATCACACAATTTGGTAAAAGGGGAAGCAGTGATTAATCTGGGGTTTGTAGTTTTACTTTGTACAAACAATCCACGACATTGTCTGTCCTTTTTTCCTCAGATGGTAATGCTTTGTTTTTACCTCTGTGTGAAGGTAGAGAGAGGGTGGCAAGTAGAACCCATTTAAAAAAGCTGGGCTTGAAGTTCCAATTGGTCCCTGAGCTGAGCCAGAGCCAAGCTTGGGACAGGCTTGAGACTTTAGATGTTGTCTCACCTTTAGCTTCGCTTCTGACAGCACAAGCTTTAGTGCTGGGGGCAGCCTGGTTGACACTCTTTGTTGGTGAAGTGCTCACACCCCCAAAGACCTTGTTCTCCATAGATTCCCTCATTGCCACCCTCCATTGTTCAAATGTTGGCCGTCATCTCTATACAGACCCTCTGTCATGTGTATTTATTTATTTTTATAGTGTTACTCATCCCAAGTATGTAGAGTAGGGTGTAACAGTGAGTAACATCTCATACATATTATACAGAGAGAAAGACTCATTTAAGTATTTAAGTCAGTCTATAGGAAATGTTTAATTAGTTAACTGTGCTATATTAGCATTATAATATATGAACTGCAAGTAATGAAAGGAGCTCTGTGATAAGTAACCCATTGAGCTACCTACATAAAAAAACAGTTCTTTAATCTTCATGTTACATGTTGTACTTTGCATGAGTCGCATTATCACTCTGTGCTACTTTATGATTAGTCTTAATTGGCACTAGGCAAAATTTGGATCTTTTCAACCAATATTTTAATCACTAGAGTTATTCTGTCATTTTTTCATTATTGCCTAAAAAATGGTGGCACACTAGGAATTCTGTAGTCTGTACCTTTATTCCATTAATTAGTTTCAAAACACAGTGCTGGGAATGAAGCCTGGGTGGCACAGGCCCCTAAAGAAAAGCAGAATACTGTGCACAGGTCTCAGCAGAATGAACTACATGTTGTAACTTCTCAGGCTGGCCCATTGTCATTCTGTATGTGACAATCAGCCAGCAGATAGAATGACAATCGGCCCGTCGCAGTATGTCTGGGAGGGGCTGCTTCATCTCCTTCACTTCCGATGAGTGTGAGCTGGCCCCAGTGATGACTTCTGCAGAACTCAGAGGCTTCTCGCCGGGCAGCACCATAACTAACTTAAAATCCCCAGAATTACGGACAAAAGGCATCCATTAATGGGATCATCATGGGCAACGGACATGAGGTACAAATAAAGGGCTGTCTGTGAAATTTACGGATGGGTGGTCACCATAACCTCAGGACGACTGTAGGCACTGAGGCTCTCATTTTGAGTCTTGTGGTAACTGGACCGCCACGGTGGTGGTGGCCATGACAGCGACGCCAGGCTAGCGGTGCAGACTGCCATATAACAACTATGGCGGTGAACCCAACGCAACACAGCCAACGTACCACCAGTATTGCCACTGCAGTCGAGCTGCCGCCGGTAGCCATCTTCAGGCTGGCGGGATCCAAAGTACCGCCCCCCATATTATGAGGCACCAGACTGCCAGGATTTCCAAGAGGGGCTGACCACAATGAAAAGCTTGGCGGAAACAGAAAGTACAAAAGGAGACATTCACCTCCAGGTACACAGACGCGTCTTTGGCTGCCATGGCAAATGAACTGCAAGTCCTCCCAGCATTTTATCTCGCATTACACACCTTCAGGGCCAGCAACAACGATGAAGATGACAACCGTAAGTGCGTCTAGCACATAGTGCAGGAAAGGGCAGTGATACATGCTCACACATAACACACACTCCCGGCACAGACAGCGAAGGGCACACACACACACAAACAAACGTACCGTACCAGCACACACATCTACACGCACACACAAAATACGAAAAAGCCAAGTACCCAATACACACAAAAAGCCAAGCAGATACGTGCCAAACACACAGTGCAACACACACAAACACCACCAACACAGTCATACACATCTATACACAGCACCCCATAATCACACAACGACAACTAGACCATAGACACTTCAACCAAGTCATAGACAGTCATGTTGAGAAACACCACACATCCACACACACAAAAAGCTGTATTTGCAATGACACACAATCAATATCAGTGAACAGGCATCCAAACAATGACACAGGTGACACGTCACGTACAACCAGCATACAAAGGAATCAATAGATGCAGCACCATACACACGGATGCACATAACACCCCATACAATCCCACAAGCAAGCAGTCAGACACATCACGACATGCACATGGCACAACCCAGCGCATGCAACAACACAGGCATAACCCATATACAAACATCACACACCGTTGCACACAGATATCACTCCACCATGTAGAAGAAAATCAGGACAAGCATCTTATCTTGCCAACCACAGCAATATGGGCAGATGTATTGTGAACCATGAAATTAAATATAAACTATATACAAAAAGTGCCTAATGGCAAGTTCAATGTGCACATAGCACGTAGTCCACATGTCATGGCCCCAACTTGACTCCTGACAGCAAATAGGCCTCCATGTCATAGGGGCATCAATGTGACAGGCAATCACCTCAGGGGTTTGCGGGTGGAGGCAGTGGGGGTGGCTTGGTTTTGGAAGTGGGTGTCTCTGTTTGGGCTTGGGAGGGGGGACTTTGGCTCTGGTAGGGGTTGACTTCTTACTGGGTGGAGGAGCAGGGGCAAGACTAGAGTGGGCAGTGAAGTAATGGGAGGGGAAAAGGCCTGGTAGGGACAGGGGGACATGATGTTTGGGGGCAACACGTGGTGGGACAGGAATAGGGAACGGGTCAAGAGTGGCAAGGAAGACTTTTTTAGGTACACAAGGGTGGTCTCATGAATAAGGGATGGGAGTGGAGGTAGAGGAGTGCTCAAGTGTTGGTGTGCTGTACGTGGATACTGGTATGTGTAATATGTGTATGTTGGGTGGGTGAGTGGGTGAGTGTGTCTGTCTTGGGAGGAGGGGGATAGGAATGCAGGGAGAGACAATGGAAGACGTGTGAGTGAATGTTGGGGTGGTGTGTGCAATTGAGGTGGATGTGCTGCAGGTAATAGAGAAGTTGGGCGTGGTGAGTGCAGATGTGGTCTGTGGGGTGGGTGTCTGTGATTCTGCTGCTGTGGTGTTTGAGGGTATGACAGGAATACTGGCAGGATCAGTGTGTGATGATGCAGTACTGTCAGGTGTGAGTGGTGATGTGACTGTAAGGGAGGCAGTGTGGGAAGTGTCTGTTGTGTATTCAGATGTGCATTGTGTGTTGTGCATGCCAGTGGGTTCCTTTGCGCTGCTTGTCTTTGTCTTTGCACACCTTGTCTGTTGTAGTGGGTATATGCTGGTCTGTAGGTGTGTCTTGGATAGGAGAAGGGAGAGGGGTTGTGGATTGGGAACAGGTAGCTGGAGGGGGGACCACAGATGAAGGGACACTGGCTGCCATCAATGAGGAGGCCAGAACCGGAACGATCTCTGTAGGCCAGACAAGGCACTGTGAATGCCTTTCAGGTAGGGATTTGAATTCTGCATCTGGGATGCCAGTCCCTGGATGGCATTCACGATTGTTGTCAGCCCCACGGAGTTGGACTTCAGGAGGTCAATAGCCTCCTCTTAGAGGGCAGCAGGGCTGACAGGGGCAGAGACAGAGTTGCCTATGGTGAAGAAGATTCCCACCCTCCTGGGTGAGCGGGGACGGGAAACTGGATGGGGAGCTACAGGGAGGGCAGTGCTGGTAAGGGTGGCAGAGGACAAGGATGGTGCTGGGGTGGTCCCAGATGGGTCTGCCACCGCCAGGGAGCCACCATCAGAGGAGAAATCTTAATTAAATGTTGTGGTAGCTCTAGTCTCCACCGTGGTGCTCCCCTCGCCCTCCGTCCCACTGGTCCCTTTGGCTCCGCTAGTGCCAGCCTCCTGGGTCCTGTCGGCTGCAGCATTCCCATGCGCTGGTGCCATTCCTCTTTCGCCAGATGATGGCAATGCACACATAGACAGAAGTGGACAGAGAACGAGGGTGTGAACGAAAGAAAAGGAGGAAAGGGTAAATGTCTACACATTCACTACACATACAAACAATACAAGTGCTAACCAGAACCCCAATGCTTTTGTTTTCTCTACTTACCAAATTTGTCACTATAGTTTAGTCACTCCATATTCCAATTCTAATTGGCACACTGGACCCCCTTATAAGTCCCTAGTATATGGCACCTAAGTACCCAGGGCATTGGGGCTCCAGGAGATACTTATGGGCTTCACCATTTCTTTTGCCACCCATAAGGAGCTCAGACAAACCTTTCTTCAGGACTGCCACTGCAGCCTGAGTGAAATGGTGCCCACACTATTTCACAGCCATTTTCACTGCATTTAAGTAACTTATAAGTCACCTATATGTCTAACCTTCATTTACTGAAGGTTAGGTTCAAAGTTACTGTGTGTGAGGGCACCCTTGAACTGAACTAGCAAAGGTGCCCCCCATGTTGTCCAGGGCCAATTCCACAGAATCTGTGAGAGAGGGGATAACATTACACGTGTGCACTACATATATGTCAATACATATATGTAGCTTCACAATGGTAACTCTGAATATGGCCATGTGAGGCGTCTAAGATCATGGAATTGTCCCCCCATTCCAAATCTGGTATTGGGGCCTATCCCAGGCACCCTGGGGGCTCCACAATGGGCGCCCAGTACTGCCAAGCCAGCTCTCTGAGGTGTCCACTGCAGCCCCAGCTGCTGCCACCTCACAGACAGGTTTCTGCACTCCTGGGGACTGAGCAGCTCAATCCCAGGGAGGCAGGACAAAGCATTTCCTTTGGGAGGAGGGTGGTACACCCTCTCCCTTCGGAAATAGGTGTTACAGGCTTGGGAGGGGTAACCTCCCAGAGCCCCTGGAAATGCTTTGAAGGGCACAGATGGTACCCTCCTTGCATAAGCCAGTCTACAACGGTTCAGAGACCCCCAGTCCCCGCTCTGGTGCGAAACTGGACAAAGGAAAGGGGAGTGACAACTCCTGTGTCCATCACCACCCCAGGGTTTGTGCCCAGAGCTCCTCCAGTGTATCCCTGGCATTAGACATCTTAGATTCCAAGGTGTGGGGACACTCTGGAGACCACTGAGAGGCCAGTGCCAGCAGCCGATGTCAGAGACCCCTCCTGATAGGTGCATACCTGGGTAGGTAGCCAATCCCCTTCTCAGGAATCATTTAAGGTCTCTCCTCTGGGTGTTTCCTCAGATTCAGCTTGCAAGACTCCTCCAGGAATCCTCTGCATCCTCTTCTTCAGCTTCTGATTGTCGGATCAACCGCAAACTGCTCCAGGAACCACTATAACTGCAACAAAGTATCCAGGATGACTCCTGTGACGTGCAACTTCAGCTCCAGCCAGCATTTGCAACAGTTTTCAAGTTGTGCATGCTCTGAGGACTGCCTGTCTCCACCCTTCACCAGAAGAACCGAAGGAATCTCCTGTGGAGTAATGGAGTCTCTTCCCTGCTTCTGCAGGCACTCTTCAGCGACAACGACTGGTACTCTGGGACTCCTTTCCTGATGACAAGCATGCTCCCTGGAACACAGGTGGTGGACTGAAGTGACCTAGACTGTCCAAAGGTCCACCTGTCCAAATTTGGTGGAGGTAAGAGCTTGCCTCTCTGTTCTGCAACAGTACCCCTGTGCACTTCGTCTTCTCCAGCTCCTAGGGCTTCTGTGCACTTCTTCCAAGAATCCTTTGTTCACAGAGTAGCCCAGGTCCCGAGCACTCTATCCTGCAATGCACAACTTGCTGAGTTGTTCTCCAGCGATGTGGGACTTTCCTGTGTAGTGCTGTAACAATCACACTTTGCATCTTCTTTGTCCCTGTGTTCTGGGACTCCCGTGGGTGCTGCTTGGTCTTCTGAGGGTTCTCTGAAGTGCTGAAGTGCTGGGTCCAGGCAGCCCTTTTTTGACGCAAACTGAGTACTTGCTTTAACCTAACCAAGGCTTGTTAGAGGAATCCAGCGACGCAAACAGCCTGAATCCAACAACTCGACATGGGACATCACCTGCACAAAGCAGGAACCCGCAGCCATCTTCTTTGGTGCTCTTCTGTATTGTTCTTCTTACCGGAGAATACACTTTTGCACCATCTTCTAGGTTGGCAGGGGCTCCTGTCCTTCCTGGACTGTTTTTCGACTTCTGGACTTGGTCTCCTCTCTCCACAGGTCTTCAGGTTCCAGAATCCATCCTTTGTTGCTTGCAGTCTTGCTTGGTTCTTGCAAAATCCTTTATCACGACTTGCAGTGTGTCCAGAGGAAACTTGCTGTACTTTACTCCTGATTTCCTGGGCTCTGGAATGGGGTACTTTACTTACCTTTGGTGTTTTCCTACACTCCCAGCTCCCCTCTACACACTGCACTTGCTTAGGGGGGAATTCATGATTCACATTCCACTATTTTAGTGTATGGTTTGTATTGCCGCTAGGCCCATTGCAATCTATTGTATTTTCTACTGTTTGCACTATTATATGACTGAATACTTACCTGATTTTGGTTACTAGTGTATATATTGTGTGTAATTTGTACCTCCACAGGGAGTATTGCCTCTGAGATATTTTTGGCCTTGTATCTCTAAAATAAAATACCTTTATTTTTGGTAACACCGAGTATTGTCATTTGTTGTGTATAAATACTATGTAACTATAGTGGTGTTGCAGGAGCTTTGCATGTCTCCTAGTTCAGCCTAAGCTGCTCTGCTACAGCTACCTCTAGACTGCCTAAGCTGATAGAACACTGCCTACATTTCACTAATAAAGGATAACTGGACCCTGTATAAGTTGTAAGTACCTTAGGTACCCAATACAAACCAGGCCAGCTTCCTCCAGTCATTACCCAAATACAGTGCCAACAAGATCACTTTGGACTACTACAGTAGACTCAGTAATGAAGTATGAAGCCAGAAATGCCTCATCATTGGAGTAACTAACATGTACAGGAGAATACGTGGTACAGTACCCCCACTTCAGTTCCTGCATGGCATTACATAGCTAACGTACTACACTGCAACATTATTGGAGTGACAACCAGGACTGTACACTCCCCAAATTCCGCCTGACCTCGTAAATCCCAAGTCCAGTGAGGGACACAGTAGACAACCATGCAGAAGTCACCTAATAGTCTTCACCTATCCCCTTGTGACTGTTGTGCTGCCCTAAAGTGCCCATCCAACTCAGGGTAGGCCACTGCCAGTATACCGGCCATTAGGGGGGTCAGGGTCCGAAGGGCACCCCTTCCACATTGGGAGGCCATCCCCAGCTGGGTCTCTGCCGTTTTCCAGGCCTAGTGTCTCAGGTCCTCCCTCTGTTTCCTGCAGTGGGTGCTCCTCAGCTATGGACCCCCAGGGTCTGCACTTGTTTGGCGATGGCTCTCCACAACCTTCTTTTCTGGTGGGCCCTGACCTTCATGAGAAACATTAAGAAAATGGAAACCATGATGTAGAAGATACCTATATAGCTGCAACCTTTGGCAACACACAACATACATGGTCCATGCACATTGCCAATACACCAAACACCACATACATCATGTGTATGCAATACCCCAAATCAGTCATCATATGTCAATGTGCACACACATTCACTGTCAAACACCACCTGAAATGGAAGACAAAGGACGTTGTACTGGCCTGTTGCTCTGGAGCCCCATACAACTGCCCATACAGGGCTATGACCCCTTCCACCAGTTTTTCCAGCTCCTTAGCTGTCAAGGCTTGGCTCCTGTCCCCTGCAGTGCATACTATCATGGCTCCAGGATACAGGACACAGCAGTACACGAAGTGGAGGTCTTCCTTGCCTGAATGCCTGGAGTCAAGTGAGCTTGGCCCTACAAAATGGCGATCACAAACACAGCGGTCATGACCGTCAGTGCTGGTGGTGATTGTCATTGGTCCTAGTTTCCCATAGACGTCAATGTTAACCAATGAAGAGTTGCATGGCGGTTCCGACCGCCTTCTGCCATGACAACTGCTGGCAGCGAAATTAGGTCACTTCGATCTGTCCTCTGCATGCAGGACAGGCGGCTGCCACTTTAAAATGTTACATGACTGTCCTGGATTCCCACTGCATCATTATCTGCATATTGTCACAATATGCTTAACTGTAGGTTACATTTTGTCAACACTCACATATGTAGTCGGTGTCAGGTGGCATTACCACAGTTGTTAGTACATATGTTTGTGTTGACAATCTGTATAATGGAACATATGCAAAGTCTCTGTCTGTACATCGCTATAAATCCTGTATGCATCCCTTTTCACAGGCAGGGCAATATGAGGCATTGTCTGGGTAGGAATGGAGTGTGGAGTAATGTGTCTTTCCACAACATGACATCCAAATAACATGACCAGTAATTCCTGATTGTCATCTGTCAGACAGGGGTGACTACATTGTGAGATGTGTCCAGATTGTTGTTTGTCTCCCTGCCTAGATACCACCAGTATGGAGTGAGGAGGAATGCACCAGTTTACTGGCCCCTAGTAGATCTTGAAACCACGGAAGAGCGCCACATCATCATGACCTATCAACTGAACCGTGTGTTCATCAGGGAACTGGTCGCCCAGCTGGAGCCAGACCGGCCAGCTTTGAGAAATCCCCATACCATCCCTCCAACAGTCCAGGGATTGGCAGTCCTGCATTTTCTGGCCAGTGGCTCATTTCAGTTGACTGTGGGACTGGCTGCAGGGATGTCACAGCCCAAGTTCAGTATGGTGTTACAGGATGTGTTGGATGTCCTACTCAAGCATATGAACAGGTACCTAAGGTTCCCACAATGTGCTGAATTGAACACTGTTAAGGCAGCCTTTTTCAACATTTCAAATGTCTCACATGTAATAGGGGCCATTGATGGGACTCACATCGCCTTGGTACCTCCAAGGACCAATGAACAGTTCTACAGAAACTGAAAAGTACATATTTGCTCAAAGTACGAGTGGTGTGTCTTTCAGACGAGTACATATTACATGTGACAGCGAAATTCCCTGGTTCGGTACATGATTCCTATGTTGTGAAGAACAGCAGTGTCCCTGCATTAATGTCACACCTACAGGGAGAAAGGGCCTGGCTAATAGATATGTGTGCTGCTGCCCATGTCAGATGTTTGATATCCCTCCCTACGCAGTCTGCACTATGTCTAGCACTGTTTCCTATAGTCATATCTCCTTTTCCACTCAGGTGACTCCAGACCCCAACCAGCCCTGGCTCCTGACAGATGTTACATAACCAACTACAGGAGGGGGAACAGTAAGGCACGTGGCCGGATGAGGCAGGTGATAGAGAGGACCTTCGGCCTCTTGAAAGCTAGATTTTGTTGCCTCCATGTGTCCAGTGGTACTCTTCATTACTGACCAGGGAAAGTCTGCAAGATCATTGTTGCATGCTGCATTCTCCAGGATATGGTCCACAGAAGGCACATCCCACTATTGTAGGAGGGGGACATTGATGCTGGAGCAGTGCCTGAGGCCGGTGACCCTGATACTGAAGAGGAGGCAGACCAGGAGGAGGAACATAACAACAGGACTGACCTGATTTGTCAATACATTCGATGATTTTCAAGTATGTGTGATTTGGATGTTCTGTGCACTTGGACCATGTAATGTAAAAGCTAGTCTGTACTTAGATTTTGCATGCATCAAGGTGTGTGTGGAGACTACTACCTTCTATCTTGGTTTCTGACCCTGAAAGGTTCCTGAATTACCAGGAGGGGTAGTGGAAATGCATTGCTGCCAAGGACATGTGTTTAATGCTGGTGCCATGACAAAACATCCCTATGGTTGTACCCAAGTTTATTGATCCTGAGTCTGTCTGTTTGGGTAAATTTAAGGGACACTTATTGGAGTTGTCCTGTTGTGTAAGCCTACCATGCTGTATTGTCAGCTGCTGTGTGGCAACTACCTGTTCCTGCAAGGAGGTGATCGGTAAAGGATGTCACCTATGAGGGATCTTTACATTACTACACATGTGTGTGACCAACAATCCAGGTCTTTACATATGTGGTATCATAACTGCTGGGGCAATCATCCTGTGTTTGTGTTATACTGCTGTTGATCTATAGATATGGACTACATGCCTTACAACATTGTGCCTTATTCCATGTTTTTTCCCTCTTCAGGTCGCATGTCTGTTTGCAAGCTGATTACTGAAATGTCTGTTGACACCCTTGCCACAGGATGTTACTACAATATCGATGTACTTACACCCCTGATGGAGATTCTTATTATATCTGTCACTTTGACATTCTTGTTGTCAAGATAGGTGAATTTGATTGTTGCTTGTAAACAGAAATGCCACTTTATACAATGAAGACACATACATCATTATTTGTGCTCATTGGTGTTTATTGAGCGTTTCACATCACAGTTCAGAGGAGTGGGGACATGGTTTCAGTGATAATCAGAGTGAGTGATCCAGCTGTATGTTTCACTGGTCCTGTATCCATTAGCCTTCGGATGATCGGAACTTGACATTGGACAGCCAACAGGGTGTATCAGTGGCACACAAGGGTGACAGTTCAGGAGCGGGGTCACTTCCAGGTAGGGGGATTGGTCTTTGTCTCAGGTCTTGCAGGATGTCTGGATGGTCAACCTCTTTTAAGGGGGAGTACCTTTGCAGCATGGGCAGGGGTGCTGGTAGCCTGTGGGTCCTCCTGCTGGGCCTCCATTCCGGTAGCAGGTGCTGATGTAGAGGGCAGAGGTGTTTTGTGACTACTGGATGGGGCCTGCTGTTGGGTGGAGGACGTACACAGGATGGTGTTGAGTTCTTGGAATATCCCTAACATGGAGACCAAGGTGGCACTGTGTACCTGCCACTGCTGCATGGCCTGGTATTCACCCTACAGCCTTTGGGTCTCCTGCAAGGTGGTGAGTATCTGGCCCATCATGTCCTGGGATTGCTGGTAGACTCCCAGTCATGTCCTGTTGCTGGCTTGTCCTTTGGCCCATGATTTCCCTCCCACTGGCCCTTGCCCGCTGTGCCTGTGCCCCTGGTGCAGTGTGTCCCATCCCACTGACACCAGGACCTTCATTGTCTTGGAATTGGAATGTTGACTCATGCCCCTGTAGTGTGGGGCACATTGATGTTTGATCTGTCCTTGCGACACAGGTTTGGGAAGGTGGGCTATGCTGTGCAATGGATGCCACAGGAGAGGGGGATTCAGTTGTGGGCAGGGTGAGGCTGGTGGTGGTGGACTGACCACTCATGCCTGATGGGCCAGGTACGTAATCCCTGCCCAGACATTCAGGGGATGCCTTCTCTTTTGGACCTGCTTCCAGGGCTGGGCTTTCAGTCACTGGCATCCTCTGTTGTGCGTTGTGTGATACATGTTCAGTGTGATGGTGCCTGTGATATCTAAGTGCAGTGCCTTCTGTCAGTGTGTTCTTTCCTCGCTATGTCAGACTTCCTTGGTGCAAAGGATTTTGGGTATGTGTGGGGGGTATTTTGTAGTGCTCTGGTCAGGTGTTTGTGGTGTGTCTATGTGTCTCAGGTGTGGGGTGTTGGTTTTGTCCAATGTGGTGCAGCGTTCTGGTGGAGGTGCTTTTTTGTCTGTGGTGGTTTGGACCGCCAATGGATTGCCGCCATGTTAACACCACGTTGCTGATTTGTGATTCATGATTTGGAGGGCAGGCTGTTGAAGGTGTGGTGGTGCTGGTGGTTGGAATGCCTCTTTCACGCCATCAAACAGGCCAACTGAGACAGATTTTTGAGTTTTTTGGCAGTGTTGTGTTGGTGACTCGTAACACAGCGGTTTTCTGACTGCCATCACTGGCAGTCTTTCTGTGCATGCTTACACGGCGGTCTTTGGTAAAGGCGGCTGAAGTCAAAATGACCACCTATGTCTCCCTTGCAGGAAATGCTACATCGGTTTTACAAACACAACACTACATGGTTCAAACCCGAGTTTGTCAATACTCTAGTTCACTGAAGTGTGGACTCTTTGCGAATGTCACGTACATCGTTTCCCCTCACCTAAAGCGCTCAGTGCAGTGCTGTCGGTTATAGCTGCAGATGATGGGAACTATGGGCCTGATTTAGAGTTTAGCGGATCGGGTATTCTGTCACAAACGTGATCGATATCCCGTATTACGATTTCTATAGCATATTATAGAGTCGTAATAAGGCAGACTGGATGTCCTTCACGTTTGTGACAGAGTAACCCCATCTGCCAAACTCTAAATCAGACCTGTATAGAAGATATGCTCACTTTCGATGTTTGTACAATTTACACCTTGTACTATGTACACTTGCTCAATTACTGGCGGATGTACGCTTTATATTTCAATAAACAGCCACTGGGGGAAAAAATACCAGATTATCTCATTCAATGCTGTCCATTTTCCAACGCGTTGTGACGACTTACTGTCTTTTTTTGGATCCCAGAAGCCATGTTGTTGCTTTAGTTGTATTCAGAAAATCGAAAGTCATGTCACAATTGAGTAACTAAGCCGTTTCTGTAAAACTCAATATGAACGCTTTGCTATTGTTTACAGTGATATATCTCTTGCAGTTTCACAAAAACAGTTCTCTAATCTGTCCATTGTACGAATTTCTTGTCATCAGGATTTTAAATATAACTTTTAATTTTTAATGCTTCAAATGTGATGGAACGCAACACTTTGATTGCAGGAGAGGAGGTAAATATTTGTTTTCCATTTTAATCTTAACAGTTTTGTAAATAAACTAAATAAAAAGCAAAATAACTAAAGTGAACTCATTGTATAAATTACTAATGTCCCCGAATGTACAAAAATCCAAGCATCCATCCATGATTGTCCTTTCGGTTTTCTTGAACCAGTTTATTGGAATCTCAGAGTGGCATTCTGGCAGAAATATCGTGTGATATCCCCACACTCTGAACATCAACGAAATGCAGCCTCCTTGTGACCCTGCCTCCAAAGCTGAAATCCGTCTTCCCGTGATTTATGTTGCTGTCTACAACCCAGTGATGCATTGTCCGAATGCAGGTATGCTACACAATAAGTAGATAAAATATATTAGAAAACTATGTATGGGATTCAACATTTAGAAAATTGCCTGTCATAATTTATACGGTCGATACCTGCCGACGTCTTTCATTGAGAGGACCATGTTAATATGCAACCATTAATCACTCTGTCTTGTTAAATTCAAACAATGAGCTGACGTCACAAATATGTTGTTGCTATTGAAGAAAACGTGCAATTTGTTTTGATATTGTTTGTGCTTAAAACGAGCCGGGTATCGTTTGTGTTAGTCCTAATACACTCTGGGCTTGTGTGTGTAATTCACATAATTTGCTTACTCCCCTGTTAACATTTTGTGCACAAAGCACTGTAATTACACCGAGTAGTATAATGACATAATTTCAGGAGTTTCCTGTAACAATTGCGTTGGAGGGGGGTCATGTTCGACCTAGACCTTGTGGCAGCATCTCCCCATGGATTTTGCCTATTGTTGGCATGAGGACTCTGTACACTTTACACCTGCTAACCTGCACTAAAGTACTTGTGGTCTCTCCTTAAACATGGAACATAGGCCTACACCTGATTGGTACACTTGATTTACTTGTTAGTTCCTAGAAAAATGTATTACATGTACCATGGGCCTGTAAATTAAATGCTACTAGTGGGCTTGCATCACTCATTGTACCGCCCACTGAAGTAGCCATTTAAAACATGTCTCTGCCTGCCACAGTAGTTGGTAGTGCAGTATTAAACTGCCATTTCGATCTGGCAAAATGAAGCTTTAGCCAGGTCTATACCTTCCTTTATAATACATAGGGGTGACCCATAAGGTTTGCCAACAAGGATCATGGGGCAGCCTGCATTGTATTTGAGAAGTAGGACATGTGTACTTACGTTTTATATGCCCTGGCAGTAAAAAAACTCCTAAAGTCGTTTTCCGCTGCTGTAAGGCTCATCTCTCCAACTGACTAACACTGGGTCACCTTATTACATTTAATAAGTGATTTATTTTAATTTCTTGTAAGAAAGGGGTTATACATTTTGATTGGTATCAGGTAGTGATATGAAGTTTACACTCAAATGAACTGTAATTGAAAATCCATTTTAATGATAAAGTCAGTTTTTAATTCACAATTCTGAAAATGCTACATTTAGAAGGTTGCTGTGTGGGGCAAGGGAACCCACTAGTACTCATGGACCAGGGGTCAAAGTATGCTGTAAAGGAACAAAGGCCTCTCAAGAAAAATAATAGACACCAATAACAATAGTAGCAAAATGGAATCTATATACACTTTACAGAATTAAAGATGTAAAAATCAGAACATTTATTTACAAACTGAAGAATGTGGTGGCAAAACACAAGCATACAGTGAAAAACATGTAAAGTACATAAAAGACATTCTTCAGGCATTAAAACTGTGACACATAACCATGTCTCCTCGTACATTATCTTTGTCCTGATGATGATCCCAATACTTGTCAAAGGGATCAAAACATCGTCGACTGGAGTACTTGGACTTAGTTTTGGTTTATTCTCATTAAGCAGTGATGAGTACTGTTGGAATGTGACCTCATTTCTTAGGTTTTTTTGTGTCACAGTTTTAATGCCTTTGGAATCTGTGACAACAACGATGACAGCAACAGTAAGTACACACACTTACCTGTTACTGTTGTATATTGTCAATTTTTGAATGCTTACACAACCTACATTCAGGAAAGGGGGTATGAGGGTGACACTCACACGAAGCACCACACTGACATGCACACTCACACATAGCCACACACACACACTTGCACATATACAACAACCATGCTACGGCCGCCACACACACATATACAGACGTCAATATCACACAGAGGTATGTAAGGAAACACCACACATACCCACCCTCACACAGTACCACAAAATACCAAAACATGTCACAACCACAACGCAACTGCACCATCTACAATCTATTGTCAGGGACCCACAGTGGACACCTCCCATGGACATATCACACATACATTACAACATAACACCAACAGGGAACAAACACACACAGTTACACAACCATACTACTTATTGATCGACTTACACAGAACATCATATCTAACATACCTGCACAAAACATGTGCAGTCAAAGCGCACAAAGCCTCACAACACACCAACAAACACATTTCAACACAAATACCACTCAATACCAACACAACAAAATGTGTCGAACACGCAGATGTCCATTGCACAACACAGACCCTACCATTGTTACACATAAGCACTGCACACAACCGCTCATACTGGCTATACTACACCAGTAGCACAAGCACAACACACACACACAGGTATAGACACACAATTAGTGTCAGCCAGGAACATCTCCATACTATAGAAAGAAATGCATGTCAAAGATGTAACCACAAAACCAACCACAGGTAGGTTTAAATTATTATTTGAATACCAAATTTAGAGAAACAAAGGGCATAGGCCAGTCCTTAGAAAACAGTCTGAATGCACAGTGCACAGATGTGTGCCCTGAACTTGACTCCAGACTGCCATGTAACCTCCACATGTAGGGACATCAAGGGTGCAGGCAGGCACCTCAGGGTTTATCTGGGGGTTTTGAGTTTAGGTTTTGGAGGGGGGCTTTGTGAAATGGCTTTGGGGGGGTTGGCTTTGTTTTAGGTTTAGGGGAGGGTTGTGTTTTTTTTGGGAGGGGTAGACTTCTTGGCACGGGGAGGGGCATGGGTACTTGCAGGGGAGGCAGGGAAGTTCTTGGAGCTGGAAGGGCCTGTCTGGGGGAGGGACACTGACTGTCTAGGGGTATCATGGGGTAGGAGAGGAGTAGGGAAAAGGGCAAACTCAGAAAGGAAAGCTTTATTAGACACACAGGGACAGTCCTAGCAAAGGGTTTGGCTTTGGAAGGTGGGCGAGTGGTTGTCTGAGGTGTCGGTGTGGATGTCTTGGGTGCATGTCTGTGTGAGGTATGTGTGTGTGTGGTGGGTGTCTGTTGGGTGGGTGAGTGAGGGCATTTATGTGTTGGGATGAGGAGGGGGTAGAGGTGCTGGGGATGGTGTGGTGAGTGAGTTAGTGTCAATTGAGGTGGTGACTGCAGGTATGGTGGATGTGCTGCATGTAGGTATGTCAGTGGTTGTGGTGTTTGTGGGTGTGGTAACTGGGTGGATGTCTGAGGGTATGGTGTAGTGCTGTTTGTGGGTAGGACTGATGTAGTGTCTGGATCTGTAAATGTTGGTGTGGTGTCTGCAGGTGTGTCAGGTGTGCTGTCAGTAGTGCTGGGGGGTGGTGGGAGTGTCAGGGCAGGATGTGACTGTTGCTGTGTGTGCATCTGAATGATGCTTGTGTGCATGCCAGTGGTGTGTCTTGTGGTGCTTATGTTTGTCTGAGCTACCCTTGAATGTTGAGGTGGATGCATGCCTTTATGTCTGTGTACTTTGGTTGGGTTGTGGAAGAGGGGCTTGGGATTGAGAAGAGGAAGGTGGAGGGGGGACGGAAGAGGGGGACTGGCTGCCGTCAGTGTGGAGGCCAGAACCTGAAAGAATCTCTTTAGGCCTGCCAGTGCACTGCGAATACCCTGAAGGAACACATTACTCTGTTGCATCTGAGTTACAAGTCCCTGGATGACATTCACGATGGTCGACTTAGCCATATAGATGGACCTCAGGAGGTCAATAGCCTCCTCACTGAAGGCAGCAGTGCTGACAGGTACGGGGGCAGGGGCAGAGGTGCCAGCGGCAAAAGAGATGCCCACCCTCTAGGGGGGTGGTAGTATGGGGGGCGGTGGACTTGGATGGTGCTGGGGTGGTCACAGATGGATTGACCACTGCCAGGAGATGTCCACTGCAGGAGGATTGTGAAGATGAAAACTGCATCCTGTCTCCCCTGTGGCACTTTCCTTACCCTCTGGGCCACTGGGAACCTCGGTGCCAATGATATCCTGACTTTGGGCCCCTTGGGCAGCAACTTCCCCACTTGTCTGTGCCCTGTCTCCTTTGCCTGCCTATGCTAAGGAACAGAGAGAGAGGTAGGGTCATCACATTCTTTATTTACACATACATTACACCATTCACAACAGTAGAATCACATCTATGTGTAAGACACCACCAGGTAGGAACCATTTTGAGCCAACATATGTGACACCACCATACTTTTTACAACCCTCTATGACAACAATGTCACACACAACATAAGCCAACTATCTGACCAATACATCACCATCCTATCAGTAGAGCTATAATACAAACTATTCCTGCACAAGATTATTTGTCAACATAAAAAGTATTTCCATATAGAGAGCATCAGCGTGAAACAACAATCCATCAATGGGTATTAGTGTTCACTTTAAATTCAAATTCATACATACTCCAAATCTACACTTGCTCAGTCCATTACCAGATGTCACGTTCTGTGAAAGTTATCCCATCAGATTCAAATTACAACACAGAGGAGGTTATTACAACTTTGGAGGAGGTGTTAATCCGTCCCAAAAGTGACGGTAAAGTGACGGATATACCACCAGCCATATTACGAGTTCCATAGGATAAAATGGACTCGTAATACGGCTGGTGGTATATCTGTAACTTTACCGTCACTTTTGGGGCGGATTAACACCTCCTCCAAAGTTGTAAAAAAAAACAGAGTGTTGCTTATTAATCACATTGATAACATGTAACTGTGTCTATAACATTCACAATGACCAAAAACACAGATGCACCTACTTCATTTGGCATATTCAAATTTGGAGTAAAGTAGAATTCAAATCCTTTTCTACAACACATTTATCAATAGATTTTTTGCAAAGGTACATACATACTCTGTGAACCTACTCATCTTAGTCATTCTCACATAGAAAACCAAGTCATGTACAGCAATAGGGGCCAACTTAGCAGACACTTACCCACTTATCTACATACAACCCCAGGGAGCATACCCACATCTTCAATACAAAGGACACCTGGCATGTGCATAAAGGCTACATACAGTTCTACATATCATGATGATTATCAACCTCAAATTAACAATATTGAAAAGACAACATCACTATCAGAAATTCAGACATATGTATCCTTACATCTTTGGAGTAAAGTTACACTGACATAGACAACTTAAGTAATTATGATTGAGACATACACCTAGAGTCCAGCAAATTGACTGATAACATAAACCATTCCACCAACATGAGAATGTCAACTACAATACCTGCAATTCAGTGAAGTCAGTGTAAATTGAGCTTTTCCATACTAAAATCCTTCTAAATAGATTCAGATTAACAGAAGTAAGTTTGCCACACTTGGATCACAAATCTTGAAAAATGGCAGAAATTACCAATGTACACATGATGTTGGCAAACAACAGAGTTAATGGTATCATATAGGAGATGTCCTGCCCTATGTATCAGGCTCACAATACATTGTCTAAGGGAATAGCGGGATAGCCACTTACCTTCACAATACCATGTACTTGGTACAAATAGTCTGAACTCACATGTCAATGACATGTCTTGCCCTATGAATGTAGAACTACCACCATGTTTTTCATCATGTAGGATGTCCACCCTGATTATACATTGCATTTGCCAATGTACAGTCCACACGTAATAATGGGGACCCCTGCTCACACCTCTGAGTAAGTGTAGGGAGCATGCCATGTGAGATTTCAGATTGAGATCACACCCTCACATGAACTTTACATCTAGTTCACAAGTCATTAATATTTGGCCAATTTTCCATTTGGACAAGCCTATTTGTGAAGTGGTGTCACTCATACAACATGCATGATCAGTACCAGGTATTGACTAGACACATGTGACCATGCCACACGATTGTCCATAACATGGTATGTCTATTAACATTTCTCACACCTTTATTTTTGGACATGCTGCAATCTATGTTGTGTATAGAGGAAGTTATATTAGACACTATCTACCATGTATCACTACTATATGCCTGCCTATGCACATGTACACATGTGCACATGTCCATATATCCACACATGATTGTCCAATCCTTCACTTCCACACATGATTGTCCAATCCTTCACTTCCACACATTTCATACACTATCATACACTCCACCTTTCACACATTGATATACCATTAGACTCACCTGCTCCTCTGGTGCACTATATAGCTGTTCATACAGGTGTATGACCTCATCCAAAAGCTTGTCCAGCTCTTCTGGAGTGAAGGCCGGAGCCCTATCATCTGCAGGATGTGGCATGATAGCTACCAGAGGCAGTACACAGCTGCTCACGTAGTGGCGGTCTTCCTGGCAGCACTGTCAGAAGTCAAGTGAGGGATTCTGCAGAAGATGGCGATGTCATCTGTCATGCACATGACTGTCACCACCGGTGCATGTCGCATCTGGCCCAAGTCCACCAAGGGCAGCAATGTGTTCTAATGGCAATGTCCACCGTGATTGTAACAGTCTAATGTGATGATAACATCCGCAGACAGAGTTAGGTCAATCCCTTATGTTCAGTACAGAAGGTCAGGCAGCTGCCATTTTGAGGCAAGTATAGGAAAGTTATGAGATGTGCATCATTTACTATTAACTATATAATGGAAACTCATGTTAAGTGCTGTTTTCATGTTTAGTAGTCTCAATGTGCATGTGAGTAGTAAAAGCCATGTAAAGGAGGTATGACTGGTAATGGAAATGAAATTCTATTCTCAACATCCTATTTGCGACGTCAGTGCAGTATAGGTGCAACAAAGATGTTTCACATGTAAACTAAGTTGGACTATCAAATACTGCCAGTCACACATATATATGCACATAATGTACATTTGCAGATTTAGGGAATCTGCATTAAAGGGAACTGTCAGAAAATTCATAGCAATCTGCTGTACATCAAATGTCACATGTGTCATCTGACATCATATGGGGTATGTGTGACTTGTATATAAATACATTCATGATGTGTACATTTTAAAATACACCGGCAATCTGTTTCTGTCCCACACAGTTACCCTGGCATGAGGAGAGGAAGACAACCTCCAGTGTACCACTACCTTACTTTGAGAAGTCATATACCATTCATACCAGACGAGGGAGAGCCAGCAGAACCTGTGGGTGGAAATGCAGATTTGCCAAGTGAGGATGAGCCTGATGAAGATGAAGCTGGAGACAGCAGGGCAGATCTTATCAATCAGGACTTCAACTGACTAAAGGTATGTGATGTGTTCTTAAAAATGAGATTACATTTAGTTGTCTATAATTGATGCCTGGCATCACACCTCTATTTACCATCATGTGTGAGGTCTAAGGTTGCTCCATTGCCAATGACTCAGGTATGCATGCAGATTGTTAGTTGTTTTTTGTACTGAACAGTGTGGTAAACAGAGTCATGATTTGTTACTGCACAAGCAAAGTGACACTAGTACAACTGTCTTGTCAGAATAGATGTGTGTTTACATTTATGTCCTACCCCTTATCTTTGACAATCACAGAATTGCTGAATTTCTGTTAGGTCCATCCTAAAAGGCAAATCAGAGACAGTGTTAGAGGCAGATGGGATTTGCAGGCAGACATGCGAAGTGTGTTGGATGAAACCAGGTACCTAATAGCATTAGTGTGGGTAGTGTCACGTATGTGGCCAGACTGTGAAGAGTGTGAAGACACTGGGATGGAAATGTGTTTTTCCTACAAGAACACCTGTATGGTACTGGAGGTAGTCAAATGGTCCCATGTGTGTGTCCATATGTGTCTGAGACATGTGAAAATGTTGAACCAGAGCCTCTACCATCATGAAGGTTTCTGTTGTATGTGACCTACCTTGTACATAGCTGTCAGCGTGTTAATACTTTACAGACCAATGTGCATGTCTCTGAGGCCTGACATAGGTAAGTGGCAAGCATACAGGTACCTGACCATCGTAAGTGAAAGGTTCCAAGACTGGGGACATCAGTACTGATCTCTGCCTATATCATGGGGTATGATTATTACTAAGCTAAGGTGTGGCTATGTGATAAGGTTTTACCTGTTGATGCAAAGGACCAATCTGCTTGCCTCCTTGTTTGTAGAAAGACTGATGTGTCCCTAACTTCTGTATTCTGTGAGTTATTAGGTATATGACACCTAAGCTGACATTCTGAAGTCACCAGCAGTACTACTCTATCAACGGATTGCAAATCTACTAATAAATGTGTGGAGATGTACAAGACCACTAATATGGGTTATGTCTATGTTTCAATCCTAATTTGATGTGTCTCCTGGTTATATAGTACACTTGTGATGTCCATAACAAAGGTTGTGCAATACAGAGGGACATATTGGGGCAAGTGTTGTCAGACTTGAGAGTTGTACATGGTTGATATGTGACACTTATACAGTATCTGTGTTTAATTTGTATTTTTTGGGAGTGCAAAACAATATGTGTGATTTGAAACAGAAATGAAATAAAGTAAATAGTGAATGGTTCAGTCATGGTGGATGAAATCATCAGGGTAGCTGCTATGCCTTTTGGAAGCACACATCCAGTGTCCTTGCACCATAATAAAATGGAGTTGGGTTTCAGAACAGTCAACAGGTTGTATCTGTGGCACACAAGAAGCAACTATCAGGGGAGTTTCACTTCCTGGAAGTGGGTTTGGTCCTGGCATCTGCTCCTCCTGGATCTGGGTGGATGTCCACATTTGTGGGGAAGTTCCTCTGATTTAGAGGGTGAGGTGTCTGATGCATGTCCTTCCCCTGGCAGGGCCTCCAGTTCACTAGCAGCCACAGATGTTGAAGGGGCGGATGACTCATTAATAGTAGCAGAGGCCTGATGTTGTGTGGCACACCTACTCAGGGTACCGTTGATGTCACTCCAGCAATGGAAGTCAGGATGTCATTTTGTGCTGCCACTGCTGTATGGCTTCCTGGTGGTTGTTTCTCTGCAGCTGTTGAATTTCCCCCATCATGGTGAGTACCTGGCCCATCATGCCTCGGGAATTTTGGTAGGCACCCAAGACATTGGAGTTGGTTTCCTGGTCAGTGATGTCCCTTTGAGTCCCCATCCTCTGGCCCACACCATCCCTCCCACGCACCCTACCCTGAAGTGCCTGTGTCCCTGGCACAGTATGCTTACTCCCAGTGGTGGAAGGTCCATCATTTTCATGGGTGAGAAGAGGAGACTCAGGTACCTGTACTGGCGGCACACAATGGTAGAAACAGTCCTTGGAACATAGGTTGGGGCAGAATGGTTGCCTGTGATGTAGATGCAAGAGGGCTGTGAGGAGTCAGTGTGGGCAGGGTGAGGCTGCAAGTTGTTGACTGACCAGGTGTCCCTGATTGGTCAGCTTTGTCATCAGTGTCCAAACATCCAGGGGTGTTGTCCTCACTGGGGCCTTCATCCGGAGGGGTTGCAGCAGTCTCTGGTATCTTCTTGATGGTGACAATGGCAAGGTTCTCTGTAGGAGAAGTGGAACACACAGTTGATGTAAGTGATACAACAAGTTATGTTTAAGTTAGAGCCCTAACATGATCCCCAGAAGTGACAATGACAGCTGCTAACAATTCTCGGTTAGATCTATATGAGACTCAGGAATTTCAATACCATACACTGCGCTCAATGATATTAAAATATGTTGGTAGTTATTTGACTTCTGATACCCTCTTATGTTGTCTGACTAATTAAATGGGTGATAACTTTTTTTGCATTGTCAAGTGTATGGCATGAGACATGGCACTAAAAGCTGAACAATGCACAACAGTATCAGAGTAGGGACACAGCATAGGAGTGTGCAAATGCCATTGACCTCTAGCTGGATGTGCTCCACGTGAATCCACTTTGCCATCTAGATTTCCACCTCTAGGTGAGTAAAGTTCAGTCATTGGAACCTTCTTTCTAAGGACATTTTGAATGGGAACTCAGCTGCAGCTATGTTTTGCTTGTAATGGCATTGAGTGGGCTGTTGCATTGTTGTCATTGACATAAACTGTTTCACAGTGGAACATTCATGATAGGTTACATTGGTTATTAGTTTCACATGCATGACATCTCACATTTGGTGAACTGTTCTGCTTTTCTTTATGGTGGCATATTGCCTTCTGGGAGTTGTATTGCTAACAGTTCCCAGGCCATTCCCAAGGGCTGTGGACCCAGGTGAGTTTAGTGGACATGTGGCATGCCCGAGAGGAGTATTTGTACACTTGGCACAGAGGGGGGTGAGTGGTCTGCTAATTGAGGTCGGGTAAGGTGGTGAGGGAGCATGCAAGACAAAACATTTTGGTGACAAGAATGTTGTAGGGACTTACCAGACTCCACTCCTCAAGGTATTCCAGTAAGGCCCTCAGGATGCAGTATGTTCAAGACCTTATCCTCCCAATATGTGAAAGTAGGGGGAGGAGGTGGGGGCCCCCATGCCAGTTTTGATTACTGCCAGCTGGTGCCTGGATGCCATGGAACATAGCTTCACTCTGAGGTCATTCCACCTCTTCCAGATGTCCTACCTTGTGCGTTGATAGCTGCCTACGTAATTGACTTTAGCAACTATTTATTGCCACAGCTCCATTTCCTGGCTATTGATGTTTGCTGGATCTGTGCTCTGAACAGGTGTGGCTCTATCCAGACAATCTCCTCCAACATGAGCCTCAACTCATCATCAGTGAAATGAGGGTGTTTTTGTGGGGACATGGTAGTAGTGGTAAAGACGGTGAGGTAGTGCTAAACAAATGGCAGAAAAAAATGTTAGTGATGAGATGTAGGTGCTGTGATGTGATTAGATGACGGTTATTTGTATTGTGTGTGATAGTAAATTGTGTGTTGTGTACATTGTGCAGGTGTGGGATGTATGCGTGGTGATATGTGTATGGGTGGCAAACGTTTTTGACAATAAATCTGTGTTTGTTATGCCTCCTCTGTGTCTGTGAGTGGTGTTCAGTTTGCAAAGGATTGTGGGTTGTGTAGGGGTGTGTTATATAGTGGAGTGTGTAGGTGTTGACTGTGTGGATGTGTGTCAGGTGTGGGATATTCAAACCGTCCAATATGGTGGTGTGTTCAGTGTGATGTGTGTTGAGTCTGCTGCTCTTCGCACCACCAGTGGTTTTCTGCCATGGAAGAATTTTGTTGGGATTTGTACATTGTAAACAGATCTGCTGAGTTTTGTTGGGGTGGAGGTGCTGGTGTGCGAGGCTGCCTCTTTTCTGTACTCCAGTGTACTGCCGATTTTGGAATTTTGGCTGTTTTATGGCAGACTTCACAGTGTGACTCTTAATACAGCGGTCGGACTACTGCCAACACGGTGGTTTCCTAGCAGCTGCCAATGACCCCCTTTGTTTTTGTGTTACCACAAGTAAGTTGAAAACATTGTATCAGGGTGTTGTTTATTTGATATAAGTCTTGCATCAGTATTTATTTGTACTTTATTTGATTTTTAAATTTGATTTTGGTTGTGATGGGTGGCCTGGGGTTTCAGTAGAGGTCTAGTTATTATTTTGCATTTAATATTTTATGTTTTGTAAGGGAAAAAGTTTGCACAGTTCAGTACATTTTTCCATGTTTGTTAAAATTGCACTTTTCCTTGATTTTACTATGTGGCCTAGTCTTCCCACGGTCCACCAAACCAGTACTAGTCGTAGCTACATAGAACAACTGTTTCTGTAATATATGTTGTTTTAAAACATCATTTAGCCAGTGATGGTGTTTAATTAGATTACATTTTTTTGTATTTCTTCAAAAAGTTATTTTGGTGGGGTAACATTTTATGCCTTGGGAGGAGGTATGTTGTAAAATTTAGATAGCTCATTTAAGTTTCATTGTTGGCATGCTGAATTAATGGTAGTGTTTTTTTCATTGTTTCCATGCCTCCTTTGTCTGGCCATTGTGTGTGTGTTTGCCATAGACTACCATATGTCTTTGACCTCCATGCCATGCGGCTGGGGGTCATTTTGTGTAGTCAATGTTCATAGAAATGGGGTCTCTTGTTGGCAGTCAGTTTACATCCTGTACAACTAGGCACCCTCACTCTAGTCAGGGTAAGGGAATCACATAGCTAAGATAGCCCCTGCTCAACCCCTTGGTAGCTTGGCACAAGCAGTCACTCTTATCTGCAAGGCAATGTGTAAAGTATTTTCACAAACATACACAACAAAATAGTGAAGAAACCACAAAAGGACTCCACACGAGTTTAGAAACGTAACCAATATTTATCTAATTGAGACAAGACCAAAAATGACAAAAATCCAACATACACAAGTAAAGATGTCAAATTTTAAAGTAAAAAGAGTCATAATCCATAAGACTCTACGGATGTATTGTTTTGGCACAAAGTACCTGGTTTGCTCCAAAGATAAAGTCACGGTGTGAGTGTGCATCAGAAAAGCAAACAATGCAACAATTCCTTACTCGCAAGTGAGGCCATGCATCGGTTCTTTCTCTGCCAGGTAAGCAATGCGTCACTTCTTTCCCCGCAGGGAAGGGATGTGCCGATTTCCGGGCAAGCAGCCTTGGGTCCATGCAGTGATGTTGAAGATTTTGAAACACAGGGATGATGCATGGAAAATACAGATGCATAGCAGCGATGAATCTGCGCAGAACTGACGATGCATTCATTTTTCAGCTGCAGTGAAGGCGCTGCAACAATTTTTCTGCCACTCGGCTCCAGTGGGTGGAATTTCACCTTCGGTTCACCAGCTTCTCCTTTCTCAGGCCGTGGGACTGAATGTGGCACCACTTGGCAGGGTAAAGGTCTCAACAAGAGAGCTCAGGTGCTGGCAGATGAAGTCTTTGATGGCCATGAAAATTCAAAACAGGGGGCAAGCTCAGTCCAAGCCCTTGGAGAAACTTCACAAGCAGAATTTCAGAAAACAAAGTCCAGTCCTTTCATCCCTAAGGCAGAAGCAACAGCAGGCCAGCACAACAGAACAACTGACAGAGTGGCAGGTCCTCCTCAAGCATCAAGCTCTTCTCATTGGCAGAGGTTTCTCTTGACCCAGAAGTGTTCTAAAGTTGTAGGGTCAGCAGTTCAATATTTATGCTCATTTCTGCCTTTGAAGCAGGCAAACATCAAAGTAAAGTCTTTGTAGTGCACAAGACCCTGCCTCTTCCTTGCCGTGCCTCAGACACACACTAGGGAGTTGGAGACTGTATTATGAGGTGACAGACATGGCCCTTTAAAGTGCAGGTGACAGCTCCTCCCTCCCACTCTAACCCAGGGAAACTCAACAGAAAATACAGGACACCCCTCAGCTCTCTTTGTGTCATTTTCTAGAGGGAATTCACAACCAGCCCAACTGTCAGTTTGACCCAGACATGTAATCAGTAGCCAGGGACAAGCACAGAATGGTTAATCAAGAAAATGCCCACTCTCCAGTAGTGGCATTTTCAAACATACAATCTACAATCCAACTTCACTAAAGGATGTATTTTTAAATTGTGAGTTCAGAGACCCCAAACTCCAATCTCTATCTGCTCCCAATGGGAAATTACACTTAGAAGGTATTTCTAGGCAATCCTCATATGTGCTTCTACCGTAGGCCTGCATGCCTTTTTTGTTGTGGCCGTGCCTCCTTATTTGCTCTCATGGTTTGACCATGTGGCTGATGGCCATCTTGTGCAGCCAGCCAGTGTGCTTTTGCCATAAGCCTACATGTGTTCTTCTTTGTTGTTCATGCCTCTGTGCTTGTTGTTTGACCATTCTATTCTATTCTGGGGATTTATAAAGTGCATAGATACCCGAAGGCCTCCCAGTACTAGTACAGAACCAAGATGTCAGACCATGTGGTCGGTGGCCACTTTGTGTAGACAGTCAGTGTGCTTTTGCCATATGCCAGCATGTGTTCTTTGTTGTCTATGCCTCCTTGCTTGTTGTTGCTGTTTGACCATGTGGCCGGCAGCCATTTTGTATAGGCAGTCAGTGTGCTTTTGCCACAGGCCTGCATATGTTCTTTGTTGTGATCTTGCCTTCTTGCTTCTTGTTATTGGTAGGCCTTTTGGCCGGAGGCCATTTCGTGTAGCCAGCCAGTGTGTAAATCCTTTCTTTTCAGCTTTTGAAGCCATCTTATAGAGATATTGAATGGAACGAGCAATGCCTTTTTTGTTTTTGTACGTTTATGTACTTTTCTCTTATGTCAGTTGAATATGTATGAGGATCATTGTAGTATAGTATATGTATGAGCTGTGTTTAATATTATATGCATTTTTTCAATTTTTCCCCTGTACCTCTTTGCCTCCCAATGGGTTTTTATTTTGTTAATTTATTTTTGAATTTATTTATTTTTGTACCGTTTGTTAAAAGTTTAACATTTGAAATTTTGTTTTACATTTTCCCTCCATCCCTTCCATTGGCGCCTGCCATATGCGCCTGCCACACCCCAGCATTCAATTGTTAAGGAGGGTCATTACTCATGTTCTGCTGTAGGTGCACAGCCACACACACATCAGCATTCATTTTTAAGGAGTATTCCATTTCCCCCTAGATCTTCTGCCCACAACAGGCGCACATCAACATTTATTTTTTAAGGATTATTCCATATTCCCCTGGACCCTATGCCTGCCATAGGTATGATTATTCCATTTTCCCTGGGTCCCTGCCTGCTATAGGCTCACAACAGTATTCTTTTTTTATTTATCTTTTTTTTAGCAGTTTGGTAAGAACATATCATATACTTCCATATGCATCACAAGTACAATTTGTGGCATCAATGGCATTACCGGCCTTTCTCAACAGACATTCCCTCTCCAACCCCTCCCAGTCCACCTGAGGCCCACAACAGTTCCCATCTAGGATGGGTGTTATTTCGACGAGTGGGTCAGAGCATACATTTCCCCAGTAAGTGTTCCAGTAGCCCCAATTGTTTGCCCATTTCCAGGGGCAGCTCTGGCCTTCGTAAACCACTTACTCTGCCAACATGCACCAGTCCATGTCTCTCTTCCAGTCTCTCACTTCCGGTGCAAGGGACACCCATCATTGTCTTGCAATGTTTCTTTTGGTGTCTGTCATTTCAAGGATCATCCATGACACCGCCACCCTCCCCAAACATGTGTCCTCCGAGATGTTTAACAGACACCATCCGGAAGAGCCAACTATTGTACTACCCCACACCTCGTTCATGCAGGCAATCACTGAGTTCCAGTAACTTTGTAAGGCAGGGCACTCCCATATGATGTGCAGGAAAGATCCTATCTGATCGCAACACCTCACACAATGAGTGTTGTTTGTTTTGTCTATTTTGGCCCTCACTGTGCCTGCCAGGTAGGATCTATGCACGATCGGCAGCTGCACCAGGTGATCCCAGTCTCTAATCCCCGCCTCCCTTGGGAAAGCCAGTGCCACATACCATTCGTTCTCATCTAAGCATCTCACATCCCCCTCCCATCTCCCCCGAGGTATGTCAGTGGATCTGGCACATTGTTGACTAGCTGTTGATAAGTTAGGAATATGGCTTTTTTGTGTAGGTGCTCTTCCAGCAGTCTACTCTCCAGGGAGGATAACTCAGACAGGTCCATTCCCCTCGGAAGCACCGACCAAAGAGCGTGGTGCACCTGAAAGTAGTGGTAATATTCGGATGGAGCCAATGCATACTTGGTCTGTAGGTCTGGGAAGGGGACAACCTGATACTGTGACCATAGATCTTCAACTTTTGATATGCTTCATAGGTCCCACTTGTCAAACCTTGGCAAGTCTCTCAGGTTACCAAGTACCCCAGAATCCCATAGGGAGTATCCTGTGTAATTTTTCCTTCCCAGCCCAAGGCGCGAAGAGTGATATACCAGTGGGTGAATGTTATCACTGTTGTCATGTCATCTTGGGGGTTGCAAGTAGGGCTCTCAAATACACCCTCCTGGCTGCATCAGCCGCCTATTCATATAGTAGGCTGGATCGTCTAGTAATGCATGCATCCAATAATTTATGGTTGTGAGTTACGCTGCCCAGTGATAATTTCTGATATTAGGAAGGAAAATCCCACCATCGTACCAGCTCCTAGTCAGCTTGGCCAAAGCTATTTGTTCTGTGCCTCCATCCCATAGTAGATTTCTGAGTTCCTTGTCTATAGCGCTACAATATGATGTGGGTACTGGGTAGGGCATATTGTGCAATACGTATAAAAGAGCGGGATAGACATCATCTTGAAAAGAGGGGCTTTGCCGAGCAATGACAAGGGGAGAGCCCTATGTTGTTGTACTTGTCGTCTACGGCGGGCCCGTAGTAGGGGGAGGTCATGGGAGTAGAAGCGCACCGGGTCCCTAATTATGTAAATGCCCAGGGATTTAAAGTCCTCAGTCACCACTTCAGCTTCACAGTCGCGCAACAGTCAGGGGAATCTTTTGAGGATATAGATAGCAGATTTGGTCCAATTTATTGTTTAGCCTGAGTAGTGGCGGAATTGAGCCTCTATATGTACTATGCGGTCTAGGGTTGGGAGAGTCTGCCACATATAGCAGAATATCATCAGCATAGAGTGATGTTCTGTCTTCCCATTGGTCTGTCCAGCAGAGGCCACAGACAAAGGGGTCATGAGTCACCCAAGCTGCCAGCAGTTCCTAGACCAAGGCAAATAGGAGTGGGGAGAGTGGGCACCCTGTCTCATGCCCCGGTGGAGGGCAAATGATTCAGACTAAGTGCTGTTCACTACAACGTGGGCTTGGGAGGCTGTGTATAGGAGTTGCATCGAGCTTATGAATTGTGGGCCAATGCCTCTCCAGCATAGCAAACAGGTACTGCATTTCCACTGTGTCAAAGGCCATTCATGCGTCGAGGGACAAGATCTCAACGTCTTCCTATATGTTGTCCCTCTGGCCTATTACCCTGTGCACTCTACGGAGGTTAAGCGCTGTATTGCATCACAACATGAAGTCTGACTGGTCCAATATCATCAAGTTGTGGATTGTGGAGGTCAACTGTTAGTCCAGCACCTTGGCTAGTATTCTCACCTCGATGTTTAGCAACAAGATAAGCCTCAGACCCTCAGTCCTCCTAGGGTTTCCCTACCTTGTGGATGACCTCTATGGAAGCCAATGAAGAGTGAAATCAGGGAAGAAGGTAACTCAAGAGTTACCTATGTATACTGGAGGGGTGCTGCGGACTGCTTGAAGAATTATGTCTCAGTCTCAAAAGGTAAAGCGTCTTGCTATAATAGGATGAGGTGGTGTGCCAGGCTTTGGCATTGTGCCTGTGATACGGTGACCTCGCTCCACCAAAAAGAATTTGTAAAGTCCCCGTAGTTGCAGCTATTTCAGGATAAGTTCCTCCACAAACAGGTTTATGGCCAAACCCTCTGTCTTTATGGGTACCCCTATTATCCACACATTGTTTCTGTGAGACTGGCCCTTCAAATCCTCCAACTTCTCTCTCAGCTGTTCTGCTGTGACTTGGAGCATTTTGACCTGCGTAGTGAGGACTGTGTTGTTGTCTTTGCACTGCTGTAAAGAACTCTGCCTC
Source organism: Pleurodeles waltl (assembly GCF_031143425.1). NCBI lineage: Eukaryota > Metazoa > Chordata > Amphibia > Caudata > Salamandridae > Pleurodeles > Pleurodeles waltl. The sequence continues at coordinate 524,384,419 of NC_090449.1, forward strand.
TTTTACTCAGGTGGCCAGGTTGCGCATAACTGCTCGTAATAGGGCAACTTCCATAGACACTGCATCATCCTTGCATCCAGAGAACCATAGACCCCCCTGGATAGCCATCATTACATCCTTCAGGGTTGGGTTGTCCCCCATCAACGGAATTGTCCGAGGCCCCTACCCCACCTCTGTAATTTCCCTGAGTTGCATAAATCTGTCCAGCTTCAATTGATGGCCCTCCTCTTGTGCCCTTCCCTCCTGTCATCCTGCTGGCACATGGTATCAGTGTCTGCTTTGGAGGAGCCGACATAGAAATGGCTCACCCGCAGTAGCACAAGGTATTGGTTTTATGACAGAACCACACATGCTGGAAAAATGCATGCCTTAACAATACGGTCGGAGCCATGACTGTGTCATTTCCACGCATGCCTTTACCACGCATGCCTTTAAAACAAACTTTGTTGTAAAAGCATGCCTAGTGAAGGCATATGTGGAAACGGCATGCATAGTTCTGTCATACAGCCCCCCACCTGCCCTGATTCCCAAAACTACCCCATTCCTAAAAACTAAACTACTCTGCCCTCCCATCCACTCTAAGCCCTAAAAACTACCCAAACCCCACCCCTAAAAACTAAACTACCCTTACACCCACCAACTGCCCTGAGCCCTAAAACCTTCCCCACCCCTACTATGTAAACTACCTTGACCCCCAGCCTACCCTATGCCTAAAGAAAAACTCCCCCACCCTGCCCCTGAAAACTAAACTACCCCAACACCCAACACCTGCCCTGATCCCAAAACCTTTTCCAACCACTACCCCACCTAGCCTAAGCCCTAAAAAAAAAACTACCCTGACCCCCCACCCCTGCCCCTAAAATCTAAAATACCCTGACACCCACCACCCACCCTGAGCCCTAAAACTTTCCCCCACCCCTAATAAGTAAACCATCCTGACCCCCACTCACCATAAGCCTTGAAAAATAAAACTACCCCTAACCCCACCCCACCCCTAAAACATAAACTACCCCATCTCCCTACCCTTGCCTCTAAAAACAAAATCACCCTGAACCCCCATCCACCCCAAGCCCTAAAAAAAAAAAAAACCTCAATCCCCTCACCCCTAAAAAATAAACTAAAACCTTAAGCACTAAATCTAACCCCACTTACCTTGCCGGTCCTCTTCTGATCCTTCCTCCTCTCCACCTACTCTTTCTTAAACCTTCCCTGCCCCTAATAAATAAATGACCCCACCCTAAGTCCTTCAAAAAAACAAGCATTTGCAATGCAATGGGTCTCGCATTTGCTCAAGTTAGAGCTATTAGCATTGTAAGTTCCTAACTGGACTTTTCTTGCCACATAAATTGAAAATGAAAAGTAAAAGAGTTGACATAAGCAAGCCAATTTAAAGCACTATGGCTGCCTTGAGCATTAGTGCGAAGGAGAGACACAAAAGGAAAAAGAAGTTTGCTCACAGTCAAACCTATCTGAAAACATGTAATTATCCATTATGTTGATGGCCAAGAGAGTAACAAAATTGCCTGAAGGAAGGGCAAACGTAAAGCATTTACCAATGATAACAAAGGATTTTTTAAACGAGTGAAAGTGATGGACGTGCAGTGGGCGTGGATTAAAGCCCACAGATAAGATTACAAAATGCCAGAGAGATTGCACGCTCGACCTAAAAATGAAATGGATATATGTTCTGCCAGGTGGGTGGTATCAGACAATTAACACTCTTCTACTCCATGCCTACCTTTTACACAACAGCCCATCAGCTTGGTCTCCAGCTCTGGTCTTCCCCCCTCATTACTACTGCAAATCTATTTCTGCCCTAGATCTTTTGTGACTTCATGGTCTGCTTTTGTTCCCATTTCTGTTGCTAATGAGTTCTACTATCCACTCAAAAGAACATGCAATGCCGCATTTATTTTTTGGTCTTGGTTTCTCAGCTATAGTGTCTGTTAATATCTCTCCTCTGCCATTTCACTGATTTACAAAGCCTCCCACGTGCTTTCCCTCTTTTCGGGGTCAACTGAGTAATGTTCAGGAAAACAGTAAGTAGAATACGTGCCTCAGGCTATCTCTTCTTTTACCCTTGTGTCAATTGCAGGGCCTACCAAAACTGTCGCACCTGCTCATCCCCTATCCGTAAAAATATAATAGACACTCTTCAATAAAAAAAAAAAAACAGTAGAATAAAAATAGATATTTTTGATTCCATTTCTGTACCGGCCCTACTGCTGAATTCAAATGGCCGGCACGTCCTGTGACTCCAGTGCAAATGCGAATGGCGGGTTTGCAACATGGAATCGTGAGTTCTTATTAAGAGAGACGGTCACTGTGCCTCCAAGCACAGGATTAAATATACAACAGGCACCGGAGGGGGCCTCAGGGGAGGGGGTGCTCCTTTCGTGTGCAAGTGTGCCAAGTACCACCCTTTTAATCAAGAGGTCGACGTTCATTCGGGTAACTTTGGTTCCGTTTGGAAAGTGTTAAGAGAACACGACATTTAAGAAACTAGGAAATGTGTAGAGGAAACAATAGGAGAGATGGCAATGACAAAAGAGAGGAAGTGCTGTAACTGTAGAGAGAGTGGTACGGGAAATTGAAATAGAGAGAGTCGGCTCTGGGGATAGGAAAACGAGTTGGACAGTGACAGAACACAGAGGGGCAGTAACAGAGAGATGGAGCAACAATAGGATGAGGTAGCTGTGATCAGTGTTTGCTAGCAAGCGATGAGATGGCAGAAGACAAAAAGATAGTAACAATACGGGTGCAGCGAGAAGAGAAAGATATAGCAAGAATCAGTCACAAGAGGGAGAAAAATGACTGGAGAGAGTTAAAGAAGGGGAAATGACAGATGGGATCGAGAGGGGGTGCAGTAACAAAAGAGAGCAAGCGAGATCGCGCTGGAACAAAAGATAATGAAGTTATCGCAAGGACCCTTTGATCTAAATGACGTAAGAGAGTTGACCCCCCACTCGGCCCTCTGTTGACTAACGTGTGTGTAAGGTCGGCGGCTTCGGTGGGGCAAGGATGCAAAAATGCAGAAAGTCAATATAAAACCTTATGTATTCATGTGTTTACGGCATCGGCCGTGACGTCTGAGGCCAAGGATAGTTCAAACCAGGGGTAGCAGCGGCTGCTCGTGCTGGACATCCATGAAGCAGTATGTTTATTAGGTGATTGTGGCAATATTTCCAAAATTCCTTTCTCCTGTTGCGATGTAGTTTATAGCAAACCGTCCATTCTGATTTGTTTATTCTGAATAAAACTTCTCTGTGCGTTTTTTGCGCGTGAAGTACCCAGGACTGCTGCTGTTTGCTTCGCAGAGTGTTGTGCTTGGCTCACTTGGGGGTAGGAGTTAAGGGTTTCTTAAGCAGTGCTGAGTGTCTCATGAACAAGACAGATCCTGGCGGCTGATACTCATTTGTGGCTTAATGTTTAGGGCTCCCTGGAGTTTGTCTGAAAATGTAACTGATTTCCGCTGCTGAGGTGCCGCTTCGAAGATGCAAGGCGCCCTTTTACCAGGAGATAAGTTCAGTCGGTGAAGTCAGTAATTCTTGTTAAGCCACGTTTGTGAAGGCCATAAATAACGCGCTCAGCATGCCCGTTAAACTGCATTTCCATAGCGCTACACTTCAGAACAAACATTTGGAATACTATAGTCTTGCGTTTGCTCATGTTAGAGCTGATCGCGTTGTAAACTCTTAACCCGACTTTTCAACTATCGGGCAAAAGTGCATTTATGTACATAACCCGAAAAAGTGAAATCAATTATGTAAAGCGCTCGACTTCTGCCAAGCCAGATCGCGCTCTAAACTAGAGAAAAAAAAAGTCCACGAGCCAGATGGAAAACAGCGAGCCTCGCATGTTTTCTGTACTTGGTCGCTGCGCTCGAGGAGGGCTAGCCACCGGAAAAGGCATGCCATATGCGTGCCTTCGACTAATGAAAGCAAGCAGATTTTATTAGGGAAGCCCACGAACCAATAAAAAGCACTGATGTGAAGTTGACAGGGCTCGGAGCCCTTTTCTAAATACAAAAGAGTCTCCCTGCATAAGCATGCGCGAGCGCATGCAACGCAGGCTCGACCCTAACTAACCCATCCCGCCCCATCCCTAAAAGTAAGTTACTCAGTCCCCCACCCACCATAAGCCCTAACAACTAAACTTCCTCAAGTCCCCCATTCCTGCCCCTATTAAAAAAATAGCCTGACCCCTCCCCCACGCCCTTAATCCACATCACCCCTAAAAACTACCCTCCAACCCTGCCTCAGCCTCACTGACCTCACTGTGTCCTCTCCCGAGCTCACTGCCTTTTTCCGTGCCTTAACCATGCACATGCGTAGATTCGCACATGCGTGGTTAAGGCACAGAAAAAGGCAGTTGTTGTTCCAGCAAGCATTTTTATGCATTATTTGCATTGCGTAGTTAAGGAAGTTTTCCCAAGGTAATATGTACCTGAGGGTGCCTACCGGGGGGGAAATAACTGCTCCTGCATGATCTGCCTTGGCTCAGTTTGCTCAGTTTGCCCAGTGTCTCGGTGGCACTAGAGTCTCCTTGCCTCACTCATCTCAAGGGGCCATGTTCTCCCCAGATGGATGTAGGGCCTTTTGGCCGCCTCCGCTCCTACACCACCGGGGCCCCACAATGCCAGGTGTCCCGTCAGTGCTCCAGGTGCTAGTCCTCTTTTGTCCTTGGTGACAGGGCCTTTACTATGTATCCAATTTGGCCCCAGGGCTGTGCCCCAGTCAGTTGACTCCTCCGAGCACAAGAGCTGACCCCACACCCGGGCCAACGTACAAAGCACAACGGGACCCCTGGGTGGGGGATCCTCAAATGAGGTAGAAAGGCTTCACAGGCCCTCATGGAGTTGCGTCCAAGACCTAAGCGGTTTCCACCTTCTATTCCCAACACAGCCTTGATTGGTCTGTCGGAACACTTCAGTGGGGATGGTCTCCGGCCACCCCCACCATGGGCCCCCCATGGAGTTCTGGATGTCGGCTGGGACCCCTCTGTTTCCCGGGTCCTGCCCGGGTCACCATCTCCGGGCCCGCTAGTGATGGTGGTCCAAGGCCAGGCCTTCCCGGCCACGATGACCACCGTCCAGGAAAGCTGACAATGGCACAGCCCCCAGTCGGTACCTCTGGTCATGCACAGTCGTTCATGGCCGAGCGTCTTCAAGGCTGCGCTAGGCCCTCAGTGTGCTTCGCGAGTCCCACTGTTTCCCTTGGTGGGCTGACGGTCGCAAGCGAGGCCCCGCCTTCCAGCATTTCAGCAGGCCCCACTGTGCAGTGCAGTTGATCAGTGCCCCACAGAGCCTCCAACTCAGTGCCTCGGTGTCCCACTGTGGGACGAGGACTAGGATTGTCTCGGTTACCCGCGGGGCGGATTAATTTGTTGGATTTTAAGGGGTTTGGTCGGGTGGTCGCTGGAGCTCCTTGGCTATGTGGCCATCTTGTTCAGCAGTTGGACACGACCCAACCAATATTCATTTTTAAAGGAATATTCCATTTTCATATACCCCACTGCCTGCTACAAGAGTATTTCTTTAGCTGAACATAAAGCAAACAGTTACATATGCATGTTGTTATCCTGATTGAAATTAAATATTATGTTATGGTGGTGTGGTTTGACTTTGGAATGGATACTCTATTGTGGTTAATTATTTAGGATGATAAGTAACCACACTAAGTTATACTGTCTGTACTATGAATAATTCAAACTGCAAAAATGGCAAGTTTACCTAAATGTTTTTCTTAATTGTTTGCTTTCAGATGCACAAGGCACATCATCCCTAGTACTGCAAGACTGAAGGTCGGCACAAAGTGATGTGACCACAAGGTATGAATCCTCCAGTCTCTTCCACTTGTGCAGATAAGTGCCACTGCCCAATGACTGAGCTTGAAGATTTCCCCAAATAAAGCTGCTGCCAAGAAAGTGGGCAGTGAGAAGGAGAAGAAGAAACAGATTTTCACCATTGGTGTGCCGCCTCAAACTTTTTTTCAGGAAATGTGTGCCTTCTGCGCTGTCCTTCGGGAAGCAAGCCGGAAGCAGTATTATCGCATCAACAGCACCACGCCAAGCTAAGCCCAAGGCCATGTCTCTCAGCAAAGCAGCAACTGCAGTCATGACAATGAGCAGTGAGTCTGAAATGGATTTGTCTTAGCTGCAAACTAGTACATGAATCTGAGCACAGTGGACAAGATCCACAGCCAGAAATAGTAGATCTTCATGACGTAGAAGCAGAACAGGAGGTTTAGCTTCCTGCTGAGCAAGATGTACTTTTTCTTGAACAATTGGCTTCATGATCTCCAGCAGGAAAAAGGAAGGGAACTCCACTATCTTCTCCAAGCCCCCCGTCTGATGATCTGGACATGGATTGGAGACCAGCTAAGTCTGAAACCCACTATGAGAGACAAGGGAATAGGAAAGTTCCTGAAATCCTTACAATTATGGAAGGGGATAAGGAGAACATGTCAGCTGGCTCAGAGGACAACAACGTTAACCTTCCTATCCATCCTGCTCTAATGGATGTGGCACTGATACCACCGCTGCCAGCATTCCATATTTGTAGGACCTCCGCTGAGACCAGTATCCACCACTACCTCAGTTGAAGTATGCACTACAGAGAGGCAATCATTGACATACCCACCTACTGCCAGTTCTTTGGGCATTGGCAGTGACACCAGCTGCCCACTAAAAATGTTTTCTTCCCCAGTTGGGGACTTCTTCACAATCAGCAAGCAGGAGGATAACATTGCAATATGCTACATTTGCCACACCAGGATTCATTAAGGTAAGCCTGGTTCACACTATGGTCCTGGAGGCCAAACAACCCATATAAAAAACATCATGCAATCCAGTGAAAGGGATCATTGATATTGACACACCCGCCTACCGCCAGTTCTTCAGGCATTCGCAGTGGCATCAGCGGCCCACTAAAAACGTTTTTCTCTCCAGTTTGTGACATCTTCATGATTAGAAAGCAGGTGGATAACATTGCATTATGTTCCATTTGCCACACAGGTGCTCGTTGAGGTAAGCCTGTCTCACACTATGGTACTGGAGGCCAAACTACCCATATGAAAAAACATCACACAATCCAGTGGGAGAAGCATTTGCTGCCGACGGTGGTGGAGATGAAAGAGGGGAATCAGCTCTGATCACAGTGGGAGGTGAAAGTGATGAGAAAGAAAAGGGTGACAGTTTTATGAAAAGCAGCCCTGTTCCCACCAGTGAACCTATATCACCCACCTCAGCAACCTCAAAATGGTACAAGATTCAGATGGAATCATCCAGCAGACAGTGAATGCCTCAAGACGCACATTGAGTCTCCCACCTCCTGGTTCTCTCCGGAACTCGTCTGTGTCAGTAGCACCTGAAAAAAAAAAAAAAAAAAACAGGCTACTATTACGAGCATATTTAAGCAGGGGGGCACTACAAATGCAATTACCCAATGACACATTTGTACAACAGGAACTTTGCTAAAATGTTAGCGCTGAGTCTCCTCCCTTTTTGTTTTGCAGATAGAGTGGAGTTTATAAAATTTGTGGCATCCATCTGCCCGAAATGGATGGTTCCCAGTTGGACCTATTTTACCATAGTTTCTACAGGTAGAAGTTCCAGCGCTCCATCGCAATGTGCTGCGATTGGTCGGACAAGCTTTGCAGCATAGTGCTGTTTGCACTATCCACTTGACAACACATTTGAACCAGTTGTCAAGCAACTACAGGCCTCATTGTTAAAGAAACTTTTAAGGTTATTCAGCAGACTGCATCAGCAGCCATTTTCACCATGGAGAAATCCCATACAGGTACAAACATCTTGGAAGACTTTAACAGCAAGGTGTTGACTAGCTGTGACCCAGAGGTCTCAGAATTGGATGTGTTGCCATGGACAATGGCAGTAATATAGGTAAGGCTATGGCAATCGGTGGGTATTTCAAAGTCCTATGCTTGGTGCATTGCATCAACCTGATTGGTCAGGACGTTCTTAAAAAAGAAGCAACAGGCAACAACATAGTGACCACCCACAGAAGAATCTGCACTCATTTCAGCCATTCTTTTAAAGCTCAGAAGCAGTTGAGGATCATTCATCATACTATTAGAGTACCAGTATTAGCCCTCATACAAGAGGTGCCAACATGTTTAAACTCGACCTATTACATGTTGCACCATCTGTTTGAGCAGTACTAACCAATCAATAACTATGTCATTCAAAGAGGAGGGGATGCAATTTGGAAAAGCATGAACATGATGTGGACATATGGGGCCTAGTCAAATGCCTGACAAAGATGCTATTTCCTTTTGAGGTTTTTAGACAGGAAGTCATCAAGGAGGACCGTACCATGAGCCAAGCTATGTTGTTGTTGCATCTGCTACATGACCAGTTAAAAAATGTGTGGAAAAGGTTTGCCAGTGTGAACAGCAAAAAAAAAGCGCATGAGTTGATTGAGAGTTCGCTTGGCTGCAAAGAGACATTATGTTCTTCAAAGAATATGTTTGTGCCACAATACTTGATCCATGGAGCAAATAAATACTGACCAATTTAATTTCTTTTTCAGAAAGGTATGTTTTACTATACAAGATGTGGATTGTTGAGCAAGGGAGATGCCTGGAAGAGGAATGGCTATAAGTTAGAGTCCCATGCAGAATTTCAGGTATGCAGCCTTCAACCTCCAGAGATGGCAGTGCTGTTGTCTCACAGTAGCCAAAACCAGCAACAAGATTACCAGCAGCAACAACAACAACAACAGCAATAGAAAACTCTGACCCAAACAATGTAACGTCTTAGTTTCAAGTGCCAGGGCTTAATTTAAAAGTGCTGGGGTGAAGGCAAAAGAGGTTGAGCAAGTGGTAGCTCCAATGATCATTCAGAGGATGTTCCAGGACTATCTGGATTTCCCAAACAAGTCTAGGTGGATCAAAAACCATTGCTATATTGGTATGGGAAGATGTACCAATGGCCAGAGCTCACCAAGCTGGTATTAAAATATCTGGCTTGACCGTAGCCATTGTGTATGTATTCATTGCAGCTGGTGCAATCATAATAGTCAGAGGGACCAGTCTCTTGCCTCAAAACGTGGAGAGATTGACCATGATTAAAATGAAACCATGCTTCATATCACACAATTGCACTATTCCTGAAAAGAGGAGAATGAGGATGAGGGTTATTGGTCAGACTCAAGTGCATTAGTTGACCAACTTCTGGGGGAACCACCTGATCCTGAGGACAAATTCTACTTCCCTGACTGGGTACTGAGTAGGCTGCCTTAGAACTTTTTAATTATCATCAAACTGATTTGCCAAATGAATGGCTATAGCTACAGGAACATTATATATTTTGTTTATGTGTGACTTATGCAGCCCCAAGATTTTAGGCACATGACTAGCGAAATTGGAATTGGACAGGAGTGCAATGAATAAGCCTCCCCATTTGCTTTGCTTCACTAATGACCAAGTTGAAGCACTCATGCACTGACAAAAATCTCTGGAATGTACTTCTTAGTCCAAAAAAGACATTTATTATTTCACGTAGCAAGGTTCGTAAAAGGAGATTAGCATGCTGAAAGCACACGTTTAAAAATGATCACAGCAATTAAATGAAAACATGTACAAATGATTCTCCACTGCAATATACACAGCAAATATATGTTTCTATATTATAATGCAAAGCAAATAATGAATTACAAAATATGCATCACCATGAGGCAAGGGCATAACTGCTTCATCTCCCTCCTATTCAGCATCAGATAGTCAGATCCCAGAATCGGTCGAAGAGAGAGAGATCAATTATCCTCATGAGAAGGATGACACACTCTAGCATCCTGGATATGCCTGAGATCTGCAAACACTTTGCGTACTCAGTCCATCTGGTCTCGGCCTCTTATACTTTGAACAAACAAGAGAGGAAAATTCTAGAACCTCCCTCTCACTGCAGGAGTTTATTCATTCAAGAAATGCAGATTGCTTTAGGCCAACTTTGAAAATTACAGGTCGGGACTTGGCCACAATCCCAAGGTGACAATTCAAAACAAGACCGTTCCCTGACATCTTAGTACATCAGCCTAAGCCCTTGGTGGGAAAGAACATGAAAAATAAAAACATGTGCACATTGTACAATGTTGAAAACTACTTGCATCTTTTAACGTGGCAGTGGCTAATGCTAAAATAAAGTCAATAGGCAAAATGAATCGGGTGGTCACTAAGGTGACTGTGTGCTGCTAGGCTAAGTGCAACATGGAGTCAGTGGTCAAAACTTAAATATCACTACACCATTCCCTTCAAGGACATTGGTGACAATTTCTGCTTTTGTCCCATGGCTATCTTCCTTTTTTTTGCCCTAGCAGGGCTGCCACACTAAAGATTATTTGGTGTACAAGACTGCCAATTTTTTGCTTTCATCAGAAGAGGTGATACAATTGGATTGGAAGTGGTAACTATTGCACTAATGAGTGATATATTGTTGAATGATTGTGAGTGATGGTTGATGATTCATGTGGTGGCAGACAGTAAGGGAGGGTGTTGAACTAATTTGTAAACTTGATTTTGATGATTTGCAATGTTCAGGGCCTGATGGTTGATTTTGCCTGAAGGTGATTGGGCCTTACACTCTTAGCTAAATTTACTTGCAAGATTCACTCCTTGTTGTACTTTTATTTCCAGTTCTTCAGAGGCCAGATCAGTCAGCTTAGTTAATAAACACAAATCTATAGAAAACTCTCAATAGCAGTGCATTGCAGGTCTATCTCTCCCAATCCCATTTGGGTCAGGACAGAGTCAACTGATTCACTACTTGGAGTCAGGACTCAGGCTGGGACTACCTTATGAGCCAAAAGAAGTGAGATATTGATGTCAAAGGCAAACTAACATTGTGATGACTGTAATAGGTCTACTCAGCTCTGTGTATTGGAAAGAGGTACGTTGATTTGGAAAATAAAAAGGAGCATGTATGCTGGCTCAAACGTGAAACTCCTCTATTTTGTGGTTTTGGTCGGAAGGCAGCTGTTTTAACTGTAGACAGACATGTGATGTCACATCGTCACAGAATGAACACACTCATCTAAATGTTGTGATGACAGTTGTGAGATTGAGTACATGCAAATACTTGCCTGGGATTGGTTGTAACATTGCTCTGACTGCTCAGTTAATCACACGTGAGTCATAATGAATGACTGCAGCAGCCTATGTTCTGCCTTTTGGTACACTTCTCATGAAGCTTACCTTCTGTTTCTCTCCTTGACTCTACAATATAATTTTTGTTTCACAAACCACAGGCCTTCTCTTCTTCTTCATGAAATGTAAAAGTTTGATAACACTCCTGCTTACCTCACCAGACCAGTTCAGCAAGGTTCTCAAGAAGCCGGACATTCCAAGAAGAATGTAGATGCACTGTGCGATTTGGCATTTATATACTGAATCATTTTTCTTTTAACAATCATAATTTTCAGAACTGTGTGGGGTCTTGCTTCTATAAATTTGTATTTTTGAAACCTAGATGACAGAACATATATATATATATATATTAACTTGGGGCTCTTGGGTTGAAGGACTGTTTGCAATGCATTTAATTGAACTTTTCCCCAACTACCCATTCTCATCCATTCATCAAATTTCTAACCCTCTTCCCCCAGGCTATGTGATACACAGTGAGGTGTGACTTATGAATTTCGACCATAAATTTATCAAACACTTGGTGCAGCAGATATGGTGACAATGACACCAAATCACCACAGGATCTTCTATTGGCTTAGGAATAGCCCACACTATCCCTACTTACGTACCCATGCTTAAAAGGGATGCATAATTTAAATGTATGACATCATTCATCAACTTCATCATTCAGGCCTTTTGTTGTATAAAAGCTTAACCTTCTGTTCCTGAGTACGCGCTTCCTGACTCGAGGATTTTGTAAGTTTAATTTTCATTGCTTTTTCATAAACTAAATACTAACTCCCAATTGCTCAGAAGTTTCCATTCCTATTTTTTGTTATAACTTATAATATCAGGTGTTTGTGTCATGGTGGTAGTCTGGTCTCATTCTTTCATAAGTTATGATATAAATTAATACCCCACTAATTCTGTGTTTTCTTTCTAGTTGCTTGTGATGGGTACTCCTTCTGATTAATCCTACAGTTGGAGTTCACCTAGGTCGGAGTGGGACTTCGCTTGTGATGTCTTCCCTGTTAGCGTGCTAGTTTGCTTCTTCTACCACCACCATTAGGCACCATTAGGAAGGTACTTGGGGAAACCATGCAATAATGTTCCGGAAGATTGAAAAAGGTAGCAGCAATTGCTTTATCTATTCAGGTAAGAGAACTATAGAGTGAAGTGAACTAGTTTAGTTAGTAACTTAATTCTACTGAAGTTTAAGATTTTTAGAATAGGTTGTTGTATGTAATATAAGCATACCCACTAGTGATCAATGGCAGTTACAGGGTAGTAGGACAAGGGTATACCTAAATGTTACACACTTAGATAAGTGTTGTAAAAAAGCAGGCTGCATTAAAAGGCAGCAGTGCAAAGTAACACAAAAAATAAACATTTCTGTCATAAACAATTTCCCTTTAATGTGTTTAACAATAAAAACCCACACCCTCAACCTACAATAGGCCCACCCCACTCTCCAAGCAAATAAAGAAATCACCCCAACAAATGTCAAATGGAAAAAGAAGAAATATCCAAAGTCTAATGCACTCTCCACCCACAAAAAAGTCCCTTCCACCAAAGCAAATAATGAAAAAGACCTTCAGAGGGCATCATCAATATGGGTGTGAAGATGTACCACCGCTCGCCGAAGCAGCGCCAGCTTACGTAAAATGCAACTTTAGAAGCAGTCTGGGTCTGATAAGGGAGGCAGAGCACTGGTGGATCCCAGCTGCCGAAGGTGTGCTTGGGATGGAGGTGCTTGTGGCTGGCTGGGCATTCTGGGGCCCAGTCAGTGGCAGATGCCTCCATCTCCTCCTCCTCCAGAGCCACTAGCTGGTGATATTTGCCCAGGTGGCTTCCATCCATTGCCGCCACAGCTGGGTTTCTATCACTTAACAAGATGATGAACCAGCAGAAGTAGCTGTATCAAGAATTAAAACAAAATTGTTAATAATGCTCACTGCCAACACTTTTTTATATAGTGGGCCAGTAGCAGTACTTGGCTGGTCCCCTAGGACCATTGGAGTTTTCGAAGTGATTAGTCACATGGCCAAGTTTTCCCCACACATGTAGCACATAAAAGTATGATTGGCTGCAAAAAATTAAAGCCATAGCACCACCAGAATAAAACTGAGTGATTTATTTCTTCTGAAGTATTTCTGACGAACGAATCCTAAACGTACACATTTTGTGTAAAAATAAAAATAATTTAGCTCTCATTAAGGAGTAAGGCATTATGCAGCACAATTATTAGTATTCTTGTTGTGCAACATTAATGGAGGCATTTTAGCATTGGGTACTACTTTGCTACTCTCTGCAGTCTGCAGCTCGGACAGCTGTAATGGACAATGTATTATCTTACTTTAATTTCAATCATTCTCTCCTTCTCCAACTACCTTTCAATTCTACCCTGACTCCAAAGAGACAGATGAGTAATAATAATACTATGTCACACACGTGACATACAAAATGTAGATATCCTATCTGTTATAAGATGACAGTGGAAAAATGATGCACTGCAGTACAGGGAAAGGAAAAGGATATAGATTTTATTTGTCATGTTTGTCACAGAGTATCCCATTTGCCACGCTATGAATCAGGTACTTAGTTCCAATTTGCTCCCTAGCCTTGCCCTCCACCACAAATTGTTTTCAACACATACCTTTGCTTGGCAGTAAGGAATGTTACTCTAATACTGGGTTAAGTTAGAGGGATTACGTTAGGTAGTGGTTAGGAAGAGGTTTTGCTAAAGAATAGTGGGATGTGTCTGATCATCATGTGCTAAACTTTGGCTTAGTCAGTCACTGTAGCTGATGAATGACAAAAGGGACAGAACTTAGGAAATAATAATGATGTGAAGTACTAGTAGGAGGTGGCTGAGTGGGTACTGGGAAATAATCCTTGTTTTCAGTTTGTAATGCAATGAAAACTTCATAATGCCACATTAACTGAAGCAGACACAGATGAATTGAACTATGCTGCAGTTATGTCATGAGTGGTGAAATACCAGGGGCCGGGAGGTAATGAATGATGATGTGTGGGATATTTGGCTCACTTAACAAATACAGTATACTTAATTTGTCAATCAGCAAGCAACGTGACTTACTACCATCCGTCCTTGCTACCGCTGGGACTCACCCTCCTCCCGCCTCCAGGGACGCACAGGTGCTGCTGACACTTCCGGCCCGACACTTGTGGCATTTGCATCTGGAAAAAAAAATTACACATTTTAGTTGCCAGATTCACTTCTTGATAGATTATTATTATTTTTTAACAAAGTTCAACCACAATACCTCACTACAGTTCAGTTAGCAGTATCTTTTATCAAAACTATCACATTGACAGGCTTATTAGAAAAGGCAGGTAGTTAAGCCAACCAAAAATGTTTCATACTGGCAATGCAGAGCTATGATGACTCTGAGTCATGGAAACACAATGAAGGAGTAGAATGGCCAATGCAGGACATATGGTTGGCAAATGCAGTGTGTTCTCTAAATTTCCTGCCATGCTGCAGTCATAGAAAACCACTGGTATACTGTTCAAATGAATTAATAGCGGAACATTGGGGGTGTACGTGACATTGGCCATTCTCTTGTTTTGACTGTTTGAGCATGAGCAAAAAAGGCTTTTCAACAAGCATGCTTGGTGAGTAATAGCTTACCTGGGCCTGCAATGTGCACAGTACCAAAAATCTGATCTCTAAGTCTTACAGTACAACAAGGCATATAAGGGGAGAGGGAAAGCTTACTAACAAAAAGCAGAAGAAAACTATAGTACTAACAAAGCAGGAGAAAGCTACAGAGTGCAGACAGGAGGAAATCAGCTACAGAAAAATGAAGTATGGAAAAAACGGATAATGCACGAATACCAAGAATTTATTAACAAACATTAGATAGACGAGTTAAAAAAAATAAGACAGTAGAAAAGAACAAGGCAAAGGCAAAGTTATTCTAATAGTAGGGAGAGGTAAAAGTTAGACAAAGAGTATTTATAACAGGACTTACTGGGGCCAACAGAACCATCGCCAATGCTGGTGGTTCTGCCCACTGCAGCACTGGTGGTTGCAGCGCCTTCACCCACCTGTGATGTGATAAAGAAGAAAAAAAACAGTTTGGTGGTACATTTAATCTCCCAAAACATATTTTGACAGACAGACTCAGTATCATTGTTCTTTTCCATATCAGATCACCGACAGATCTAGAATTCCTATTCCTAATTTCCTAAACTACATTTTGAACTAATATGCATTGCACATTTGCAATGAATAACCATTGCTTTTCAACACCCTTTGATGGCCCAATTCACTCTTCCTTTTCAATAGATACAATACTTCACTGGGAGATTGGGACTGTATGAGCTATATAAAGAAAGGCACAGAGCACAAACACAGTGATCTAATACCCCTATCTTAGTGACAGGACAGGGGACTCTGCATGACTTCCTAACTAATCAACCAAAGCGAGCACTGATGAGTACAAGTAGAGATGCCAAGCACCTAGCTAGCTCAAGCTGGATCAGATATTATTCATAAGGCAAACTTACCGCTGAGTCTGAGCTGCATACTACTTGAAAAAATAATTAGCATTTTTAGAAAACAAAAAACAAAAAACAAAAAATTACTCACCAAGCTCCGCAACCTCAACACCCACTAGGTCCTGTTTGAAGTCTAGCAGTTCTGCCCTGTAATGCATCAGCTGCTGTGTCATGCGCTGCACCAGAGTGCTACAGTGCATGCACCAGCACACTCTACCCCACAGTAGCAGATGCCCCTGCAGGGAGTGCCCTCTCCCAGGCCTGCCACCTACTGCCAGCTTGGAGGGGAGGTGGCTTTGCATAAAAAAGCACAAGCAGCCACCTCAGCTGCCAAAAACATGGGGTGGAGCTTCTCCCCTTGGCAGGGCCAGTAACCTCAAGATGTGCAGCTTGTTGCAGCTGAACTGCCACTGTCGCTTGCTTGCTCAGACAGAGCTGGGGTGAAAAAAAAAGAAGAAAAAGAAAACACCATAGCAGAAAGTAATTTGAATTTGAATTTTGAATTGTATTAGACAGTTTTATTAATTAAAATCCTTACAGTAAAGTATATACATGCACCACCCACCCCCACCGATGAAAAGGATAATACGAACAAATCAACAAATCAACCTTTTTTCCACATTTCATTCATAAACGTGCTTTGATCTCTTAGAAGAAAAACGCTTTTCCTCCTTGTTAGCTGCCCTTTTTTATGATTGCATGCCAAGGGTGACAGCCTTTATGGATTACCTTGCATAAGCTAGGAATAAACCTCAGTAATTCCATACTTAGGCCTGTGATCTCAATTGTTCGAGTCCCATTATTGCACTCAATGTTACCCTTCCAAGTACAGGCCAGAAGTGGGACTTTTATAAATATTGCACTGGGCCTTAGGTATTACATTTACCAAATCCAAAGGCACCTTTCTATAGATATTGCACAAATCTCTTTATTGCATCAAACTTCCTATAGCCTCTCACATAGCCTAGTGGTGCCATTCCCAAAATTAACCATTGAGAACAGATGAGGCTGAACCACAGGGGGTTATTGCACTAAACTCGTTATAACCCTTGAGGTTGCCTCCATGCTTCTAATAAATCTAGAGAGGAAGACATCTCATTACTGCACTCAAATATTTCAAATGATGGGTTTCCTCCAAAGGATTCTATACCAAAAAGAGGGTTTCAGTAAACATTGCACTAATCCCATTGATAAGGCGTCCCTTTATGTCAGTTTTATACACATTAGGACTCGTTTTAGGCCAATGAATCTTGTGACCCAGTGGTGAGACACCGTAGGACTAGATGGCTGATCAATATGTCAAGCAATATATCAATAATGTCATCAATATTCACCACTACAATACACTTTACCTTGGTTATAGACATTAATCAAATTGTCGACGCAACCATGACCTTTCAGCCATGAATAACCACACCTGTTGATAGAATTTTATTAATTTTATTCCCTATTGATTACAATCTACAAGCAGAAGAGTCAATCTCAATACCAAAAAGCATAAAAGTATAGTCACAATATGGCAACTGTGATAAGATTTCATTAATGCAAGAATCACAAACATAAGAACATAGCAGGGCGTGAACATAGATCAGAACACAAATAATATCACGTAAGTCTTAGTTCAGCATAGCGCAACGTCAGTCTTTTGTCTATAATCGTCAGTCAGAGAGATTACTTATCCTAACCACCAATTAGCATCAGCATGTTGGACTTTATGCAAAATAATTTAGAACATCAATTTAGAAAAATATCTAGCTATGGCCTTTATAGAAAATAAGCAGTTGGTACCTAGAAAGGAAAAGCAAACAGACAAATTACAAATCACATTGTCATAATTACCCTCCAGGAATAGGTCAGCACACAGGATCAGTCTTCGTCTTCAGGGCATCAGTCGAATCGACATCAGTCTAACCTTTTCTAAGTACAGGGGACACTTCCCTCATAAGGAGGGGAAGCGTAATGGGCAGTATAAGGGTGAGAATGGTTTATTAAGTCTCAAAGTCACCAAACAGAGTGACAGAGTTTCTGGATAAAATCAATAGTATTCCCTACCTAGTTCTAACGTCCCTTCTGTGACATGAGTTTTTATCCCTTTTTCGTAATACCTTCCCCCAAAATTCTATTGAACATCCACTATACCCCACTATCTTTAACCTATCAAATTATACATTAGGTAATCCCAATTGTCACCCCACGATAATTTATAACACTTTGATTGGTCTTCATAATTGACGTCTTCGGAGGTGGCACATCCGGGGGGTTTTCATCACCGCTTGGCACGTTTCTCGGGTCATGAGTTCCTTTGTCTATGGTCAAATGTCCTTGTACATTCTTTCATCTACTTTTGTTTCAAATTGTATTTATATTCATACTAAGGCAGCTAGAATGCGGATGAGAACGGAATTGGGTTTGTTACATAAAGCGAAGGAAAACAACAAATGCAGGGTCATGGCCCTTTGCAAGTCAGCACACTGAAAAACAGAGAAAAATGCTTTAATATGAGAGCTAGGCTAGTTAGGCTACGCTAACTTAAGGCCTAAGAGATTTTTCAATACAATGCGATATCGTGAATGTTAATATAAATCATAGCATGAACAGTTTTACTTATCATTATTAGCTCACGTATATAATTGTGACCACACACGTTATAGTCGAATTTCAGATGCATATTTAAGCATTACTCTAATTATTGTTGTTTTCTATGCAGCATTAGTAATCATTGATTTAAGCATTTCACGTCTAGTATATGTAATATTTAAACTACGCTCTCTCAGTCCCTCCTCTGATGACGCTCGTCATCACACCAAACTTTCCCTTGGCCTTTCACTTTTAATTTTTCACCTTGCGCATAATGCGCATTTTAACATCTTGCCCTTTGTGTGAAGTTTCCCAGATTTCATTAAACATTTTCTCTCTTTTTCACTTTCTTCGTTTCTTCTGGTTCTTTTAGTCCAATTTTTCTTTATTTTGTCATTAATTTTGCATGCCCCCCACAATCCTAATAGACAGACCAGAACAATTAATAGACCCATTAATATTTTTGCAAGTACCCCATTCCAAATGTTGGTAAACCAGCTCCCAACTCTGGCAATTCCCTTTCCAAATTTCTCCCAGACACCAAGTTCTTTCAAATCCTTCAAATCTGTACTATCTCTAGTAAGGTTAGTAAGCATACTTCTAATCTTTTTACTGTTATCTGGAATGAACGAGCAACAATGACGCACGTTGAGCATCTTGCAGACCCCTCCACTCTTTGCTAAAAGAATGTCTAAAGCAAGCCAATTTTGAAGAGTCATAGCTCTTTCTGCAGCAAGTTCAGTATCCATCAGGAGTATAGCCCCTGTGAAATTTGTCAGCATGTTATCCACAATAGGAGACAACTTTTGAATCTTCATAGAATTCAAGATAACCCCCACTGAAGGGATTATAGCTCCGAATATATCACCAATGACAGTCGCCACTGATTCTCGTTTTTGTCTAGGATGTTTTAATTCAGACGTTTTAGGTATTTGTTTTAAGTCATCAATCTGGTAAATCTTTGAGAATACTATTCCCAAATAACATGTCCCATACCATCCCTTAGGGAGACGGTAATAAGCATAAGCCCACATATGTAATAAATTCCAGGGATCGCTGGATCCTGTCCATTCAGAATATAGGTCCATTTACTCTGAAACAAAAACACATGCTTGCACTCACTCGTTCCCACAAACAGATTGTCCTGCTCAGATTTTGGCCTATATATACAAAGCCTACCTACATGTAATGCATCTATAGCTAGTTTGCCTTGTGTCTTGATTGCAGTGTAAGCATAATCATTTGCGTACGTGCGTTTTTCTAACCCTTTTTCTAATCTCTCTTTCAATGCTTTGCGTCTATCATCAGTGTGATCTAAGAAGCTTTTCTCTACAGGTGATAGCAAGCAAGTCAGATTATTGCCATGTGCATAAGCAGTTCCAAATGTAAACGTCGGCTCAAAGAATCCTCTAACTATTTTCATATCATGTTCCTTAGCTAACTTGTTTAAAAATTCAATCACAGGCACAAAGGAAAACACAACATCCAAGTTTGAATAAAAGTATTGCACATGTTCTTGATTATAGAATCTAGTTAGTAGCAAGCTGCAACTAATCCCATAAGTAAGAGGGAGGCTATGATAAGTAACTCCCTCCTGCACAGATGAAGGAATCTTAGTGCATATATAACAATCTTTCGCATCCATGGTTTCCACATACTCATTTAGCAAGCGATAGAAGACATTAGTAGAAAGTTCCCCTTTTGAATTATTTCCCTCATGCATGTGTCTTGCATCCTGCTCAAATCTCTCCCAGGGTGTTAGTGTGGTAGTTTCAGGTTTTGATGTAGCATTAATGGTCTCTTTCTCTATCCATGGCGTTCCCACAATCACTCCCACAATTATTATTGCACACACAACACCTATTATAAGTCCTAGCCAACCACACACTTTACTTTTCTTGCTACTACTTCTATTATAAGCCATGTCTGTATAGAAACAGATAGTAGAATAACAATCAATTAGAGGATGGGTTAAAACTCTCTTGCTTTCTGCGTGTATTTACAGCGTCTTCACTCACTCCAGGACCCCCTTTTGTCAAATCAGCTTAGCAGCTTGTCGTAATCAGGTTTCTTAAAAGTCAATCTGGTTCTAATGTCACTTTCGGTAAGTTATAAAGTCTCCCTTTCAGTTTTCAGATTTTCAAATTTTAACCAAGTTTTCTTTGTATTCGTTCAGGTACCGTAGTATTGGCCTGGCACTTCCCGATCAAAACAGAATGCTAGGAATTCCTGTTGCCACTCAGATGTTGTAGCATACGCCCATTCAGGACCTGTATATCTTCTGTTTGCGACTCTTTTTCTTTTCAGCCTTCGTTCACCCTGTTGTTGTCCTTCACTTAGGTCTTCCACTCGGGAGGTGTCGTTCTCCTCTATTATTGTGTCTCTTGGTACATCTCTTATCTTGAAGAGTGGTTTATCTGGCCAGTTATCACCTTTATGCATCTTCTTTTGATGTGTCTTTCTAGGACGCTGGACAGCACCCTCCTCTTGTGATATAGCGTTCTCACTTGATGGACCTGCAGCTGGCTCAGAAGGCTCTGGCTCACTCTGATTTCTCTCTACTATTTCTCCTTCTTTTCCTTCTTCTTCTTCTTCTTCTTCTTCTGGGTCTGTACCGGGTTCAAGTTCTAACCCGTATTTGTCTACTTCTGGGAGAACCTCTCCTTGATTTAGTTCTCCTGCCGCCTCTACTGAGATAGGCACTCTGTCACCTCTCTCGAACTCATTAAATGCTTGAGGGACGAGGCTGTTCTCAGTGGGCTCTCCGACAGTCTCGGTTTCTTCTTGACTGTTTTCTGGTCCTGACACTCCTCTTCCTGAGGCTGTTTTGCCGGTAACTTCAAGTTCCTCTTCAGCAGGACACGTTACCCTTTTTGTGTGACTGGCATGTATCCAATTGGGAACTCTGGCACACTTTACAGAAGTAGTAGTTGTCAAGATTACTTGATATGGCCCTTTCCAACGTGGCTCTAGACACGACTTTCTCACGTGCTTCTTGACAACCACCCAGTCACCAGCTTGTAGAGAGTGGCCTGGATCGCCAATCGGTGGCAATGTGTTAGCTTCCACCTGGTGAGAGAAAGAGCGAATCACATCAGCCAAACCCTTGCAGTAACCCAATACCATATCATCTGTAATATTCACTAGCACATTTGCAGGTACTGCTGGTAATCTCATAGCTCTACCCATGAGGATTTCATGGGGGGATAATCCTGTTTTCTTGTCTGGGGTGTTTCTCATTGAAATCAGCACTAAAGGTAATGCATCTGGCCATTTCATATTAGTAGCTGCGCACATTTTTGCCATTCTCGATTTCAAAGTACTGTTCATTTGTTCTACTAGTCCTGATGCTTTGGGGCAGTAGCTACAATGCAGCTTTTGTTTGATGTTAAGTGCGGCACACATTAGTTTAATCACCTCATTGTCGAAGTGTCTGCCCCTATCTGACTCTATAGAGACCAGAAACCCGAACCTTGGTATCAGTTCCCTAAGTAGTAATTTTGCAACTGTCAGACTGTCATTCCTGCGTGTGGGATATGCCTCAATCCAGTGACTGAAAACACACACAATCACCAACACGTACTTTAACCCTCCACAGAGAGGCATTTCAATGAAGTCCATTTGCATCTTGTTGAATGGACCGCCAGCTCTCCCAATGTGGCTCAAAGTTACCACGGTTCCTTTCCCGGCATTCATCTGTTGACAGATGATGCACCTGTGACAGGTAATTTCTGCGGCATGTCTGAATTTTGGGTTGAACCAATCGATTTTGAATGACCTGATCATTGCATCTCTTCCAAGGTGAGCCTGTCCATGATAAAGTCTGGCAAACTGAGATAGAAGACTGTTTGGCAAGACTAGTTTCCCTTCCTCTGAGACCCACAAATCATCAGCCCTTTGTACACATTGCATTCTTTGCCAAGAGCGTTTCTCCTCTTTGCTTGCACGACTCTGTAATGTTTTTAACTCATCTTATGTGTCAACTACCCGCAATGCAAGGTTCAGACATGTGTAATTTTCAGTTTGTGGTAATAATTCCCATTGCTCCTTGAACGATGTACAGTTCAATGCACAAAACCTTGCAACTTGATCTGCATAGCCGTTTCTCATGGACACAAAGCCTTGGGATCTAATATGAGCACTGCATTTCACCACGGCAATTTCAAGAGGTAACTGAATTGCATGTAACAAATCCTTTATTTGTTCATCATTTTTCACGGGAGAACCAGATGAGGTCATAAAACCTCTCTGTGACCAAAGTTGGCCAAAATCATGTACAATTCCGAATCCGTATCTGCCTTCAGTATAGATAGTGACTCTCAAATTCACAGCTGCATAGCTTGCCTTAGTAATTAATTCTGCCACTTGAGCGGAAAACACCCTCTTGAGCCAGGAGGCTTCAACGATGCCAGCTATAGTGCACACCGCATAACCAGCTCTTAATGTTCCAGCGGAATCTCTTAGACAGGACCCGTCGACAAACATGATACAGTCATTTTCTTTCAATTGTGTGTCCTGAATGTCTGGACGAGGTTTGGTACATAATTCGGTTATCTCAAGACAGTCATGTTCAAATTCTTCCTCATTTTTGATTTCAGTGTTTTCAACAGGAAGTAAGGTTGCCGGGTTCAATACATTACATCGTTTAAGAGAGACATTTGGTGACCCCAGTATGATCGTCTCATACCTAGTGAGACGAGCATTTGTCATGTGCTGAGTTTTAGTTCGAGTCAACAGAATTTCAACTGAATGTGGAACCATTACTGTTAGGGGGTATCCCATGACTATGCCTTCACATTGTGTAAGGCTCTGACCAACTGCAGTGACTGCACGCAAACAACCCGGTAAGGCTGCTGCCACAGGGTCCAGGGTAGCCGAAAAATATGCTACAGGGCGATTTGCATCTCCATAGACCTGTGTTAAGACAGACAAAGAACAAGCATCACGTTCATGACAAAACAACAGAAAAGGTTTCGTATAATCAGGCATCCCTAATGCTGGTGCCCTGCACATGCATTCTTTTAACTCCATAAATGACTCAAGTTCTTCCTTAGACAAAGTTATGGTATATGGCTCATCCTTGATAGGTAATTGAACATTTTGTCTTGCACAGTAAGTCCCTTTCCAGTAAGGATACCGGACTCGAATCACAGACTACAAACCTATGTAGCCCCTGAAAGTTGCCGATCTCAACCTGCACTGGATCTGTAATCGGGTTTGTCAGATACTGATTTGCTACTCCAACAACTCTTATAGTACGACCTGAAAGAGGCAATCTTGGAACCTCTGCACTTCTAACTGTGGAGCGTGTGGCTCCTGTGTCATCCAGGAACGAGACCTTGTAACCCATCACCTTTCCTTCCACATATGGACCTCTCTGATCCACCTCTAAGGATGCTGCAAGCCTGCATTCCTCACTGTCTGAGCTATTGTCTGACCATTCCTCATTCATTCCATTTTCACCTCGTAATGGGAACTGTTGTACAGTATTATTTTGATTCGTACCCTGACGTGTGACCTGTTGAGGAAGCATCACCTGTTGCTGTCCCATCGGAGCCATCTGTAATTGCATTTTCTGTCTAGGTACCATAGGAATCTGCTGTTGTACTGGTTGCATTTGCACTGACTGAAAACGCAGCATTCGTATCTGTTGCATGGGCTGTGCCCCTTGCATTTGTACTAAATTGTTCTGGAAATTTGGGTGTTGATGTCTCATTCTCGGGCCCGTACATTTTGTAATGTACCGACATTTGCACTTTGCTGAACAACACCATCCTGTACCATATTCGGGCACTACCATTTCCAATGCCCCACGCCCCCGCATGCGTGACATGGTGACATCTTTTTCACCCCTTGTACGTCATTTTGAACCACAACAGTATTCAACTCTGGACCGCGATTCACAAACCCTTGACCCCTCGGCTGGGTCTGAAACACACCATTCATTTGCGGATGTTGCTGTATCATCTGTTGAACTCCGTTTCCCTGTATTCCTGCCTGTGCAGCCCTTATCTGCATCACCATCACTTTCTCTTTCAATTTCTTTTGCTTCAATTCAATCTACAGTATTTCGCATACTGCAACACTTCATCAATCGGCTTTGCCTGCCAACAAATCAGATGATTCTTAATCATCTGGCTAACTTCTGGTCTCAATCCTTCAACGAATCTAAACACAAAATGATTCATGTCTTTCGGTTCAATGGTCTCAGTACCGCTATAGTGTTTGAATGCCTTCAACAGTCTTTCATAGTAAGCATGTATTGATTTTTTAACTTCTTGAGAGGTCCGGTCGATTTTCTGCCAATCAGTCACTTTCGGCGACACCTTTTGTTTAAAAAACTCAATCACCTTATGATAATACTTCATCACCTCTTCAGAGGGTGCCCCTGTCACCTTATCCCTTGCCGGTTCCTTCGTTGGCTAATCTACCCCTCTCTTGCATTCGAGCCACAAATCAGGCAGAACAATGATCTCAAACAAAGTATTCAAATCTTCCCAGAGACACTTCACAAGTTTCACAAACCTATCTGTTTGCTGATACAATTCAATCGGTTTTTCTCTGAATCTGGGATAATCGTTAGTAAAAGATAGGATGTCGCCTCTGGTCCACGGTACATGGACTAAAACACCACCAGCTTTCTCTCTCATAGGTAATATTTTTACTGATTCTAGATCGGGTGAGGCCTTAGCTTGATTAGACCCTGGACTGTCACTCTTTTCCTTGTCTTTTTTCTTTGCCCATCTGCCTTCCCATTTCTCCAGTGCACCCCAAATTTGTGCGCTTCATTCCTGCAGACCTCATATGCTCAAAGTCTTTAGAATCAAAATCCAATCTGTAACTTCTTTTCAGATGTTTAGTATTTCCGATATCAATATTGTATTTATCTGCCAGGTTCGCTAATCTTTGATGCACCTTGCCTACTTCTTTGGTAATTTTTGGGCACAAGAATCTTAATTCTGCTTCCGTGTATGACTCCAACCTATTCACTCCCATTGTACCTTCCACTAACTCAACAGCTTCTGCCCCTAGTCTTACAAGGTTCAGGTATTCGTCTTGTTTTTCCTTTTCTGGTTCGACTGTAACCACTGCAGCCTTTTGGGAAGTATAAGTCTTTTCTAACCATTTGTTTAGCTGTTGGACTGTGAAACCCTGCAATGAGATGTTCCCTGCATGGATCATTGGTGAATGTGAGGTGTTTGTACTCGTTGTCTGTGGAGTTAAAACTCCTAATCCTGCTTGATGCATTGCTTTGATGGGTGCTCCCACTGGACTAAGGTCCATTAAAGACCTCGGCTGTTCAGCCGCTTGTTCTCCTGGGGCCATTATCTGGGGGGTTCCCATAGACCCTCCTCTTACCTCGTCTTGAGTCATCACTCCCTAATCACATACGCCATTTTTACCCTGTGCATACTATGGCACTGGTGGACCAACAGTAATTGGCAATGATATAGCAGCAGGTGTCTGACCTGTTCCCAGACTTCGTGGAGCAGTAACTCCATAGGTCTGTTCCAAGGTACCCGGAATAGGTACTAATGGCGGACCAGCTACTGGGTTATACCCTGGTATCAGTTGTGGCTGTGGTTGGGATAGTAATTTCGGAGTTGACTCAATCTGTATTAACTTTGGTTTCGTGTATATCGGGTCTGGAGGCACAATCAGATTTGTAGTAGTCTCAAGTACTAGAACGTCTGGGTAGATTCTCTGTATCTGCGGTGGAGGTTGCAACTGTATCGGTATGTCTGGAACAGTGGGTACACTGACACCATTCTGTATCAAAACCGTATCACTAGTCTGTACCGTATCATCAACTCCCTTGTTCTGCGTCTGGTTCCCAGGGTCTGTGCTAGTACGCGGAACTCTGTCGCTCACCGCATAAGGTGGTGGGCGATCATGCAACAACCTGTCCATAAATTCCTCATCATCTGAATCATCTTCCTCTTCCCAAGGTCTTTTATTCTCTTTAGATTTGTCTGAGTCTTTATCTGTTTTACAGGTGGCTTTCTTTCCCTGTGTTTCTTCTCCCTGTGTTATTGCTGGGAATAATTTTAATCCATCAACAATTCCCCTTCTCCACATTTTGCTCTCATCATCCCACCTAGCTTCTGCATAAGATTTTTCTGCCCTTCTCAGTCTTCTCTGAAACTTTTCTTGCCTCTGTTTAAGAGCCATTAGATCCCAAACCGCTAATGCCTCATATTGAGCTGGCCTCGGAGGTGGTTTCTGTTCACTTAACATCCACCACAATCTTGCGAGAATCCTCGTATTAAACGTCCCGTATTCCGGAAACGCTAAGCATCCCTCCTTCTCAGTTAGTTTGCGCCACTGTTTCATCCATAAACATGGAGCAACACCTTTTTCTTCCATGCCTATATAAGCTGGAGTAACTTCATGTGGTGTAGGCTCCCCATTAGTTGCTATAATATATGTGTCTCCCTTCAGAGCGCTCGTTAAAATGCTTTAACAAAATTCATTTTTGCGATTTTCTCTTGTTTTGTATTTAATCAGAAGTGACTTAGTTCCCAGGGCACTCTTCACCCACCTTCCTCAACCTATTGTCTCTCACGGAAGGCAGCCAATCCGTGCGCGACCCCTCTCGACAACTGACCTATCTCAGCGCGGCACCACTGACGTCACACTCACACAAACTGCAGCTGACAAAGTCTTGCGGCTCGTCCGCTCCTTACTAAACCCATTTCCCTACTCTTATACTGTGGAGTACGCCCACTCCTACTAAATAACACATACTTGGCCTAAATACACACAGATTTCACAATCACCTGGAAAAAGGCATAAGCTAAGCAAGCGCAAAACCCTAAACCACATACATTATGGCGCTGAGAACAGTCCCAACTCACTTAGGCAGGCTCCGAGATCCCGGGAAGTCATGGTGAACTTAGAAACCCATCATACCAACAAATTAAACAATAACTCTCCGTCCTAGTGCCCCCAAGGGCCAAACCGTCGCTCTGCTACCAGAACTGATAACGCTTCCCTTTATGTCAGTTTTATACACATTAGGACTCATTTTAGGCCAATGAATCTTGTGACCCAGTGGTGAGACACCGTAGGACTAGATAGCTGATCAATATGTCAAGCAATATATCAATAATGTCATCAATATTCACCACTACAATACACTTTACCTTGGTTATAGACATTAATCAAATTGTCGACGCAACCATGACCTTTCAGCCATGAACAACCACACCTGTTGATAGAATTTTATGAATTTTATTCCCTATTGATTACAATCTACAAGCAGAAGAGTCAATCTCAATACTAAAAGCATAAAA
This sequence comes from Pleurodeles waltl, assembly GCF_031143425.1. NCBI lineage: Eukaryota > Metazoa > Chordata > Amphibia > Caudata > Salamandridae > Pleurodeles > Pleurodeles waltl. Next base: position 524,411,960 of record NC_090449.1, read on the forward strand.
GTATAGTCACAATATGGCAACTGTGATAAGATTTCATTAATGCAAGAATCACAAACATAAGAACATAGCACAGCGTGAACATAGATCAGAACACAAATAATATCACGTAAGTCTTAGTTCAGCATAGCTCAACGTCAGTCTTTTGTCCATAATCGTCAGTCAGAGAGATTACTTATCCTAACCACCAATTAGCATCAGCATGTTGGACTTCATGCAAAATAATTTAGAACATTAATTTAGAAAAATATCTAGCTATGGCCTCTATAGAAAATAAGCAGTTGGTACCTAGAAAGGAAAAGCAAACAGACAAATTACAAATCACATTGTCATAATTACCCTCCAGGAATAGGTCAGCACACAGGATCAGTCTTCGTCTTCAGGGCATCAGTCGAATCGACATCAGTCTAACCTTGTCTAAGGACAGGGGACACTTCCCTCATAAGGAGGGGAAGCGTAATGGGCAGTATAAGGGTGAGAATGGTTTATTAAGTCTCAAAGTCACCAAACAGAGTGATAGAGTTTCTGGATAAAATCAATAGTATTCCCTACCTAGTTCTAACGTCCCTTCTGTGACATGAGTTTTTATCCCTTTTTCCTAATACCTTCCCCCAAAATTCTCTTGGACATCCACTATACCCCACTATCTTTAACCTATCAAATTATACATTAGGTAATCCCAATTGTCACCCCACGATAATTTATAACACTTTGATTGGTCTTCATAATTGACGTCCTCGGAGGTGGCACATCCGGGGGGTTTTCATCACCGCTTGGCACGTTTCTCGGGTCATGAGTTCCTTTGTCCATGGTCAAATGTCCTTGTACATTCTTTCATCTACTTTTGTTTCAAATTGTATTTATATTCATACTAAGGCAGCTAGCATGCGGATGAGAACGGAATATGGTTTGTTACATAAAATGAAGGAAAAGAACAAATGCAGGGTCATGGCCATTTGCAATTCAGCACACTGAAAAACAGAAAAATGCTTTAATATGAGAGCTAGGCAGCCGAATCTAAAACTCACGCTAACTTAAGGCCTAAGAGATTTTTCAATACAATGCGATATCGTGAATGTTAATATAAATCATAGCATGAACAGTTTTACTTATCATTATTAGCTCACGTATATAATTGTGACCACACACGTTATAGTCGAATTTCAGATGCATATTTAAGCTTCACTCTAATTATTGTCGTTTTCTATGCAGCATTATTAATCATTGATATAAGCATTTCACGTCTAGTATTTGTAATATTTAAACTATGCTCTCTCACCATTATTGCACTAAGCTTTCGATGGCACCCTAGGCACATTTCATTCCTCACCCACACCCATTGTCGATAGCCTGCTGATATGCCGCAGCCATTTACTCACAATATCAATGCCCCAGGGGGATTCTTCAATAAACGTTCCCCTAACCCTATTATTGCATTAAGTTATGTCATGTCACACTAGGGCTCAAACCTCACCTCACATGTGCCCGGCACCAGGCCATCCTATATTAAGTGTTGGCATCTTCCCGCTATCGAATCATAACATGATTAAACATGATCATATTACAAACAATCTCAATCCATGGTTCTTCTTTGAAGGATCAGAGTCAGTATGATTATTTTTACTAATACATCACTACTTTCAGGGAGGGAGAATTCGAACATGATCAAATTACGAGCAAGCTCTTAATTAAGGAGCTCTTAGTCCATGTTCCTTCTTTGAGGGATCAGTGTCAGTATGTTTCATGAGTTTTTGCTTTGTCGTCACCGCTCTCATATAGCGTACAAGGCAGCTTGAAAGCTGACTTCATTCACCTTTTAGACAGCAGATGATGGCACTCCTGTATGATCGAATATTTAAATTAACATTGGCCAAAGCCAGAGCCACATGCATCAGTGACTCTTCTGATTTGCTGAACATGTATTGCTTATTTGTTTCGCCATTACACTAGCACAATCACTAGCACTTTACAGGCATTCTTATGGATGCAAGGTAGATTCACACATCTAAAAAATGGTGCAAACTGCAATATTTTGACATTAGACAGGTCTAACATCAAAATATAAATAAATATGAAGTTAGTTTTGCGCCAAATTTGAATTTAAAAAAATGACATCAATTTGGCACATATGGGGTATAAATATGCCCCCATGTACTTTAGCCAATTTTGTTTGGTAAGTTTGATCCTGCTACCCCAGTGGAGCGCCACCCTCCTTTTCGCCAATAGCAGTGAAACATATATAATCTTGTGGTTAATAGGTTGTAGATTATGTGCCAGTCCCAGAAAGCAGACTGCAGGGTAACAAGGCACTATCACCATGTTTGTCAAAGCAGCGATAACTTGTATCTAATAGTCCATTACAGGAGAGCAGTGTCAGGCCAGATGTAAGATGTCTGCCTCCCTCTCCTAATATTGCACACAATTTGTATAATCACATACCCCAATTTTATACAATTTAGCAGGAGTGTGATATGTTTGATGTAGGAATTTAAGGTAAAGAATGTGTAAGGTACAATTAGAGGTGAGGGTATTTACTTGCGTGCAGCGGAGCTTCAATTCAGAACCTTCCAGAGGTCGGGGTGTATTGTATTACAGCATGCCATGGTCTTAGTCATAGTCAGTGGCTTGTCCTCCTGTGCTGCATTATAATGCCTAGTGATTAAATGAGGACATGTGGAACTCATAAGAAGCACCAGCAGCTCAGTCAGGGCAGGAGACACTTTCAGGAATTGCGGGTAGAGCACCCTCTTGGCCACCTTTAGCCTATAGTATGTAAACATCCATCTAACCTAGGGCCTTACTAATAGGGAGTGCTCTTATTGCTTCCTTTACGTCGTCGACTGTGATGGGCTACATAAGATATTTCCTTTGCTTCTGGACAACCATGCCATTGCTACATCTTCCAGATAAGCATGAATTTCAGCTGTTGTGGCTGTCTTGTGGGTGCCGTAAGGCTTTGTATAGAAATGTGGCCAATATTGCGGGCATGTCATAACACAGCTGTGTAAGTAATCTTAATGATGTTCTCAGTACCTCTGAATGACCGCAGTTTACCAGCAATTCTTTAGCCTGGTCGCTCTCCCTCCTCATATGCGTGCACGTCTCTTGGAAAGAAACTGCACCTCTTGTGTGGCACCGACAGGTGTTCTCTGACTGCTCTCAGAGTTACTGGGTTGGGCTTATGTTCGTCCACTATCTCAAGCATGTGGCTTTGAGAAACCACACCTGGGCCTCCAGACAAGCACCCCTTATCATGATCTTGAAGGCCTCCCAGAGTGAACCCTTCCCCTCCGCAGTTTCAACATTGATTGCAAAGTACTCAGTGATGTCCGAGTGAACACTGTCTTTAAACACAGCATCCAGCAGCACTTTGGCCCAAAATCACCACAAAAAGGGTGGGGGAGTACATATCAGTAACACTAATCTCAATAGTACGGGCAAGTCGTTCGATAGGGTCCTGGGCATATGTTCAACCCTGTCTACCCATGGACAGTTCTCTTCTGACATCAACCAGTAATTCAATCTAGACCCCGTACCATGCATGAGGGATACACATGTGCCCTCTCTTTCATGTGGGTATCGGAGGCCTCATGCATCAACTAGGCCATATTCAGCCAAACCCTCCCTCACCAAATGCATTGCCTGTTTACCATGCCAGTCAGACCTTGCCGATGTATCCTGCACCTGATCAAGTTATGTATTCAGCCCCTTACCCACAGTAGAGTGGATGGTGACAGGGTGTGTAGTTGGCTACACATGGATATAAAGAAGCCTGTGTCATCTACTTTTAGGGCATAGGTATTCACTAATATAATATGTGTACCATAGATCATCCATTGAGTAATTGTCAACCTCCCTTGGTCATCTATCACTAAGTGGTAAATGTAAAGCGGATACGTCATTTCACCAGTATCAGAACCACTCTAGGGAGGAGTAGGATGGTGCTAGTCAATACCCGGCCCAACTAGAGCCTATAGTTGCCAAAGCAGTCAAATGGGTCTCCTGCAAAAGCGAGGTCTGGATAGCATGATGGTCTAAGTAGTTAAAGACTAGCCTGATTTTATGAGGGTTGTTCAATCCATGAAGATTCCAGATTACCGGTTCACCTTACCCCAGTTTGATCATCATAAGATGCAATGTAGTACAAGGATCTAGTGTGTGGGTACAACAATCTGGTGCATCTGACATGATCAACCAATGTGCTAACACGCTAACAAAATCCCCCCGCTCACTTCAGTATTCGGAACTTGTTAAAGACATTTCCCATAATTTTAACAGAAAACAGCAAACTTGCAACTGAAAAAAGTTCCGAATTAACATAGTTAGTTAACCCCCATACGGGGTGCTCACTTATAAGGCAGCTCCAGGGACCCAGCTTCCTCCCGGTGTGCAGAGGTGGCCAGGCAAGTCTTATCTGCAAACCATTGCAATGACGTAAATCGTGAAGACAACTGGTGCTATCTCCAGTGCTGATAGAAGTAACAGCACCTCAACTCCACCAGAATCAACAGACATAATTTCACCATCATGGTATATCTTCTTCTATTGAGTCGCCAGGGCGTTGTTCATGTTTCTGTGGAGATAGCATCATGAGGTAGCCCTTGGCTGCCTTTCATGTCAGGAAGATTCTCTGCTTCCCCTTATGTTCTTCAAATGGATTCCTCCAGAAACCAGGAAGACAGTCCCCCACGCACTCATCAGCAGCAGACTGGACTACGGTAACGCCCTCTACACCGGCACCACACTCAAACTCAAACACAAATTCCAGAGAATCCAGAACACTGCTGCACGCCTCGTCCTTGGCCTCCCCCGCCACGAACGAATCTCACCACACCTCAAATCCCTTCACTGGCTCCCCATAGACAAGAGAATCACATTCAAGATCCTCAGCCACACACACAAATCCCTCCACAACACCGGCCCAACCTACCTCAACGAAAGAGTGAACTTCCACACTCCCACACGCAACCTCCGATCAGCCGACCTCCCCTAGCCACAGTCCCCCGCATCCAACGCACCACCACAGGAGGCAGGTCCTTCTCCTACCTCGCCCCAAAACCTGGGACTCCCTCCCCACCAACATTCGCAAAACCAAAGACCTTCTGCTCTTCAGAAAGAACCTCAAAACATGGTTTTCGATCAGTGATTCCCCCCCCCCCACTGCCTTGAGACCCTCACGGGTGAGTAGCGCGCTCTACAAATTTTTTGGATTGATTGATTGATTGATTTGATGTAGAGTAATGCGGAATACGGCAGCTAGGAGCAGGAACTACGTCCTAGTTGCTTAGACTGTTATCGTAAAGTCAGGGTAGAATGCAAACTGATTGCCTGGTAATTGTTGTCTTGCTTCACCCTCGCCATGCAGAATACCGCTACTCGGTCTCAATAGTTTAATAATTTCACTATGATGGGGTGCAGTGTGCCCCTGGGGAGTGGGTGGTGTCATGCCATCAATGTGTGGTGCACCCATTCCACAATCAACAGGGCTGACAAGTTTTCAGCTCCAAATATTGACAGCAACATTGTTTCCACATATTGCTCTAGCTTTCCAGTGTTGGATTCTGGCACAAAGTTGTGTGCAAGTTATTTCTGCACGAGCATGCTTCGAGATCTTTGTTTTTGGCTTGGATAACTGCCGTCACCTTTTCCATGTTGAGACATCTTGAGTTAATTGTCTGCAGGTCATCTGCCGCATTTGAAATCTTTAGCTCAGCAACTGTGATCCTCTCTGCTTGCTTATTCAGCTTAGTGGACATATGACCCATACGTATATTAAACTGCCAATTTTGCCATCAATGGATTGCAGGCTGGTGTGCACCACCTGTGAAATGCTTCTAATGACGATAAATCACGTGAACTGCTAGCCTGTTCACTGTCTCGGGAGGCATCTTGTGTCAGCTTAATGAAGTCTCTAAATTAAGGGATGACTGGTTTCTGTCTGTCTTCCCCATCTCCTAGCCAGATCAGTGTACCATGAGGCAGGGCTTAGAGTCACTTCATGTTTCAGCCATACCCCAGGTCAATGTTGAGCTAACCAGGAACCAGTGATCGATTTCTTCTCCAGCCCTGGCCCAGATGCCCCTCCACTATCTTCCGAGGCAGTCCCTAGGTGCAGTCAGAGGCCACACAGCGCAAGCGCTGCAGTGGTGTGGCAGCTAGCGGCTTGTGTTGTGTATATCACCAATGCCACACTCGTGTTTCTCTGAAGGTATTCCCAAGATGCGTTGGTTGAGGCCGCTGTGCCACCAATTTTTGCTGAGCTCATGTCAAATACTGTCCAGCTAGATCCCCCCTAGAGTTTTCTCTTGTGCTCCTTTGCTGCCCAGAAGCATTCTCTTCCAGTGTATCTGTAGGTAGAGCCCTCTATTTAATGTCCCAATCGACAGTGTATTGGTTAGCGTCCCAATGAGGTTCAAAAAGGCAGTTTTCTGCTCAATGCTTTTTTCACTGCCTAATGTTGTTACCCAGATGTTCACACACTGCCCCCAAGCAGGTCATGCAGCACACAACAGCGACAATTGTAGCCTTTTTAAAGGATGCACTATGTGTATGTCTCACCACCACAGAGTCAAATTAAACTTGGGCTATCTTGTCTGCAGGCCTCCATGGGGTATATCATAATTCTGTCTAAACGCTGCTCTTTATTAAGCTGACATCCCATCTCAGAGACCTATGCCTCACTGCCTCTCCTCATCCTCCCCTCTCTCCTACCTTAGCACTCCGCTGGGAACCTCAGGGTGGCGCTTCTCTCCATGGCCCTTCAAAGCAGTCCCAGCCACCGGCCTCACCCCTGGGGCCTGCATTTCAGGTAGCAAAAATAGTCTCAGCTACACAAGTCTCCTGCAGGAAGGCCTTCCTGCAGTGGACTCGGTGTAGCCGAGACTATATTGTCTGCAGGCCTCCATGGCAAATATCTCAGGGTTGTCAGAGGCAGCACAAACTGGTTGGCTAAGGAAAAGGCCCGCCAAGGTGGAACACGCCACTCCCATCATGGGTGGGTGATTACACTTGCTGTATAACCTGCTCTCCCCTTTGGGTAGCTTGGCACAGAGCAGTAAGGCATATCACAGAGGCAATATGTAAATTAATGGTGCAGCACTTCCCCACCACAACCATGCTGAGCAGTACAAATGAGGCTTCATGCACCATGTAGGTATCTGGAAATTGTATTCAACACATACATTGTCAACAAAGCATGATTATCATGTAAACCTGGGAATAAATCCCTTTAGTAAAAGCATTCACATTATTAGGCCCAACTCTGTGTAACACTGTAGGAAGGTAGCCTCTTTCTAGCCTTGTTACCCCGACTTTTGGCCTGTTTGTGAGAATATGTCAGGGTGTTTTTACTGTCTCACTAGGATCCTGCTAGCCAGGGCCCAGTGCTCACAGTGAAAACCCTATGTTGTCAGTGTGTTTGATATATGTCACTGGCATCCTGCTAGCCAGGACCCAAGTGGTCATAAAGTATGCCCTGTATGTGTTTCCCTGTGTGGTGCCTAACTGTATCACTGAGGAGTCTCTGCTAATCAGAACCTCAGTGTTTATGCTCTCTCTGCTTTTAAAATTGTCACTGTAGGCTAGTGACTAATTTCACCAATTCTCATTGGCACACTGGAACTCCCTTATAATTCCCTTGTATATGGTACCTAGGTACCCAGGATATTGGGGTTCCAGGAGATCCCTATGGGCTGCAACATTTCTTTAGCCACCCACAGGGAGCTCAGTCAATTCTTACATAGGACTGCCACTGCACAGGTAAAAAGCCTAGGAGTTTTGTGCTCGACTCCCGTCTCACGATGGAACTACAAGCAAAAACAATCTCTTCTGTTTGTTTTGGTTTTATTAGATCTCTTAGGAAGATTCTTAATCTTCTTCCGGTCACATCCAGAAGAATTCTTGTCCAGGCATTGGTTCTTTCCCGCCTGGATTACGGGAATTCTCTCTACCTTGGCTCCCCAGAGTATGTAATAACGAAGCTGCAGATTGTGCAGAACGCGGTAGCTAGACTCCTTACTAACTCTCCCAGGCACCTATCTGCCAAGCCGGCTCTTGCAGCACTTCATTGGCTTCCACTCAAACAGCGCATCCATTTTAAATCCATGTGTATCACCCACAGAGCTCTACACAATAGGGGTCCATTTCTCTTCAGAAAGCAGATCTATATTTACGCTCCTTCGAGACACCTGAGATCATCATCTTCGCGGCAGATCTTTATAGCCTGTGTCAAGAGATCATGGGCAGGTAACTCTTTCATTATTAAGGCTGCCCGTCTCAGGAATGGCTTCCATTCTGAACTCTGCCATGAACCATCAGAATCTCTGTTTAGAAAGAAGTTGAAAAGTACTCTTTTTAGTTGCTAATCTGTCCTTCTCTGCACCTTCCAATAACTTTCCTGTACCTTTAGCGCTGGGATGCCCTAGGGTAGCTATGCGCTCTACAAATACATAAAACTAAACTAAACTAAACTAAATAACTTTGACCCTCGGGTAGGTCGCTTCCCCGCCTCTGCAGCTCCACCTGCCCAGGCCCCTGCCACTTCTTGAAGGTCTTAGGTTTACCTTTGCGTTTTTTCTTCTGTGAATTTCTTCTTCTTTCCTGTTGCGCTTTCTACTGTGAATTTATTTTTCTTTTTCTCTCCTGTTGCACTTTTCTTCTGAACTTCCTTTTCTTGCCTGTTGCGCTTTTCTTCTGAATTTCCTTTTCCTTCCTGTTGCGCTTTTCTTCTGAATTTCCTTTTCTTTCCTGTTGCGCTTTCTATTGTGAATTTCTTCTTGTTTACTGTTGCGCTTTCTATTGTGAATTTCTTTGTCTTTTTCTCTCCTGTTGCGCTTTTCCAGCTTTCCCGCTTCCTGCTTTCCGGCCTCCCGCTTTCCCGCTTCCCACTTTCCCGCTGCTGCCTCCCGTGCGGCCCCGCCCCGCTCCCATTCGTTGTCCTCCCTCCCGCCTCCCGCCTCCCAGCTGACCCCCTCCCCTCTTATGGCGGCCGCTGTGCGGCCGCACCGCTGGCGCGCCGAAGGTGACCATAGGCAAGCCCGTCTGCGCCCGTCCGCGCCTGGACCGCGCCCAGCGCCAGAACCCCAGCCCCCCACCGCACTCAAAACACCCGACTAAGATACGACGCCGCCTCCCTCAACGCCCTCAACCCCGGACGAACAGCCACCTGCTACCAAGCCAGCCCTAAGCGTACACATGGACCCTTCACCTGTCAAGCCTGCAAGTACACATTCCACCTAGCCTGCAGACCTCCTACCGACACTCGCACCAACAACCACCTCAAGTGCATCTTTCTCAACACACGCTCCGTCCACAAGCACGCCATTGAACTATGGGACCTCCTGGACACAACAGCACCAGACATCGCCTTCATCACAGAAACCTGGATGAATGCTTCCTCGGCTCCTGACATCACCATAGCCATCCCTGACGGCTACAAGATCGCCCGGAAGGACCGCATCAGCCAAACCGGCGGAGGAATCGCCATCATCTACAGGAACTCCATCAACATCACGACCACCACCGAAGACACCCCCTTCGCCACCGAACACTTCCAGATCCACACCGACCCCAGAACCACCCTCAGAGGAACTCTCGTCTACAGGCCCCCGGGCCCACGTGCCCAATTCAGCAAAACCATCATAGATTTCATCAGCCCGCACGCCCTAGCCTCACCAGACTACATCCTCCTCGGGGACCTGAACTTCCACCTGGAGAAAAACAATGACAACAACACTGCCACCCTGCTCGCCAACCTCGCCAACCTCGGACTCAAGCAACTAGTGAACACCCCCACCCACACCGCTGGCCACAAGCTCGACCCCATTTTCTCCGCCAGCAACCACATATCCTTCAGCCACTCCTCTGAACTACACTGGACCGACCACAGATGCGTCCACTTCACCTTCAAACGGGAGACCCACCACCATCGCACACAATAAATCCCCCACAGACACTGGAGCAAAATCTCCACAGAGCAGCTCCTCTCAACACTGAACCAAAACCCACCAGTCATCACCACTGACGCCAACAACGCAGCCCACAGCCTCACACAGTGGATCACCAACTGTGCCGAAAACCTCGCTCCACTTAAAAGCCACCCAAGCATACCAGCATCAGGAAACCCCCGTGGTTCACGGACGCCCTCAAAGAATCCAAGAAATCCTGCCGTACCCTCAAAAAAACTTGGCGCAGAGAATGCACCACAGAAAACATGTCAGCCCTCAAGATCGCCATCCGTGAACACCACCAGCTGATCCGCTCCACCAAAAAGACTTCATTCAAAGAGCGTCTAGACAACAACACCCACAACAGCAAAGAACTCTTCAACATCGTCAGAGAGCTCTCCAACCCCAGTGCCAGCTCCAACGTCATCACGCCCTCACAAGAACTCTGCAACTCCTTCGCTACGTTCTTCCACCGGAAGATCGCAGACCTACACGACAGCTTTGGACCCCAGACACCGCCGCCCACCACTGAACCAACAGCCCCCACTACTACACTCAACGACTGGACCCCCATCAGCTCTGAGGAGACCAGAATCACCATGAACACCATTCACTCCGGCTCCCCCTCGGACCCGTGCCCCCATCACATCTTCAACAAAGCCGACTCCATCATCGCCCCCTATCTCCGGGGCATCATCAACAGTTCATTCTCATCTGCCACCTTCCCCGAGAGCTGGAAACACGCGGAAGTCAATGCCCTCCTGAAATAACCCATGGCTGACCCCAACGACCTAAAGAACCTACGCCCCATCTCTCTTCTCCCCTTCCTGGCCAAGGTCATCGAGAAGACCGTCAACAAGCAGCTGACCAACTTTCTTGAAGCTAACAACTCGCTCGACCCTTCCCAATCAGGATTTCGGGCCAACCACAGCACGGAAACCGCCCTCATCGCAGTCACCGACCCAGGATATTGGGGTTCCAGGAGATCCCTATGGGCTGCAGCATTTCTTTAGCCACCCACAGGGAGCTCAGTCAATTCTTACATAGGACTGCCACTGCACAGGTAAAAAGCCTAGGGGTTTTGTGCTCGACTCCCGTCTCACGATGGAACTACAAGCAAAAACAATCTCTTCTGTTTGTTTTGGTTTTATTAGATCTCTTAGGAAGATTCTTAATCTTCTTCCGGTCACATCCAGAAGAATTCTTGTCCAGGCATTGGTTCTTTCCCGCCTGGATTACGGGAATTCTCTCTACCTTGGCTCCCCAGAGTATGTAATAACGAAGCTGCAGATTGTGCAGAACGCGGTAGCTAGACTCCTTACTAACTCTCCCAGGCACCTATCTGCCAAGCCGGCTCTTGCAGCACTTCATTGGCTTCCACTCAAACAGCGCATCCATTTTAAATCCATGTGTATCACCCACAGAGCTCTACACAATAGGGGTCCATTTCTCTTCAGAAAGCAGATCTCTATTTACGCTCCTTCGAGACACCTGAGATCATCATCTTCTCGGCAGATCTTTATAGCCTGTGTCAAGAGATCATGGGCAGGTAACTCTTTCATTATTAAGGCTGCCCGTCTCAGGAATGGCTTCCATTCTGAACTCTGCCATGAACCATCAGAATCTCTGTTTAGAAAGAAGTTGAAAAGTACTCTCTTTAGTTGCTAATCTGTCCTTCTCTGCACCTTCCAATAACTTTCCTGTACCTTTAGCGCTGGGATGCCCTAGGGTAGCTATGCGCTCTACAAATACATAAAACTAAACTAAACTAAACTAAATAACTTTGACCCTCGGGTAGGTCGCTTCCCCGCCTCTGCAGCTCCACCTGCCCAGGCCCCTGCCATTTCTTGAAGGTCTTAGGTTTACCTTTGCGTTTTTTCTTCTGTGAATTTCTTCTTTTTTTTCTGTTGCGCTTTCTACTGTGAATTTCTTTTTCTTTTTCTCTTCTGTTGAGCTTTTCATCTGTGAATTCCTTTTTCTTTCCTGGTGTGCTTTCTACTGTGAATTTATTTTTCTTTTTCTCTCCTGTTGCACTTTTCTTCTGAACTTCCTTTTCTTGCCTGTTGCGCTTTTCTTCTGAATTTCCTTTTCCTTCCTGTTGCGCTTTTCTTCTGAATTTCCTTTTCCTTCCTGTTGCGCTTTCTATTGTGAATTTCTTCTTGTTTACTGTTGCGCTTTCTATTGTGAATTTCTTTGTCTTTTTCTCTCTTGTTGCACTTTTCCAGCTTTCCTGCTTCCTGCTTTCCGGCCTCCCGCTTTCCCGCTTCCCACTTTCCTGCTGCTGCCTCCCGTGCGGCCCCGCCCCGCTCCCATTCGTTGTCCTCCCTCCCGCCTCCCAGCTGACCCCCTCCCCTCTTATGGCGGCCGCTGTGCGGCCGCATCGCTGGCGCGCCGAAGGTGACCATAGGCAAGCCGGTCTGCGCCCGTCCGCGCCTGGACCGCGCCCAGCGCCAGAACCCCAGCCCCCCACCGCACTCAAAACACCCGACTACGATACGACGCCGCCTCCCTCAACGCCCTCAACCCCGGACGAACAGCCACCTGCTACCAAGCCAGCCCTAAACGTACACATGGACCCTTCACCTGTCAAGCCTGCAAGTACACATTCCACCTAGCCTGCAGACCTCCTACCAGCACTAGCACCAACAACCACCTCAAGTGCATCTTTCTCAACACACGCTCCGTCCACAAGCACGCCATTGAACTATGGGACCTCCTGGACACAACAGCACCAGACATCGCCTTCATCACAGAAACCTGGATGAATGCTTCCTCTGCTCCTGACATCACCATAGCCATCCCTGATGGCTACAAGATCGCCCGGAAGGACCGCATCAACCAAACCGGCGGAGGAATCGCCATCATCTACAGGAACTCCATCAACATCACGACCACCACCGAAGACACCCCCTTCGCCACCGAACACTTCCAGATCCACACCGACCCCAGAACCACCCTCAGAGGAACTCTCGTCTACAGGCCCCCGGGCCCACGCGCCCAATTCAGCGAAACCATCATAGATTTCATCAGCCCGCACGCCCTAGCCTCACCAGACTACATCCTCCTCGGGGACCTGAACTTCCACCTGGAGAAAAACAATGACAACAACACTGCCACCCTGCTCGCCAACCTCGCCAACCTCGGACTCAAGCAACTAGTGAACACCCCCACCCACACCGCTGGCCACACGCTCGACCCCATTTTCTCCGCCAGCAACCACATATCCTTCAGCCACTCCTCTGAACTACACTGGACCGACCACAGATGCGTCCACTTCACCTTCAAACGGGAGACCCACCACCATCGCACACAACGAATCCCCCACAGACACTGGAGCAAAATCTCCACAGAGCAGCTCCTCTCAACACTGAACCAAAACCCACCAGCCATCACCACTGACGCCAACCACGCAGCCCACAGCCTCACACAGTGGATCACCAACTGTGCCGAAAACCTCGCTCCACTTAAAAGCCACCCAAGCATACCAGCATCAGGAAACCCCCGTGGTTCACGGACGCCCTCAAAGAATCCAAGAAATCCTGCCGTACCCTCAAAAAAACTTGGCGCAGAGAATGCACCACAGAAAACATGTCAGCCCTCAAGATCGCCATCCGTGAACACCACCAGCTGATCCGCTCCACCAAAAAGACTTCATTCAAAGAGCGTCTAGACAACAACACCCACAACAGCAAAGAACTCTTCAACATCGTCAGAGAGCTCTCCAACCCCAGCGCCAGCTCCAACGTCATCACGCCCTCAAGAACTCTGCAACTCCTTCGCTACGTTCTTCCACCGGAAGATCGCAGACCTACACGACAGCTTTGGACCCCAGACACCGCCGCCCACCACTGAACCAACAGCCCCCACTACTACACTCAACGACTGGACCCCCATCAGCTCTGAGGAGACCAGAATCACCATGAACACCATTCACTCCGGCTCCCCCTTGGACGCGTGCCCCCATCACATCTTCAACAAAGCCGACTCCATCATCGCCCCCTATCTCCGGGGCATCATCAACAGTTCATTCTCATCTGCCACCTTCCCCGAGAGCTGGAAACACGCGGAAGTCAATGCCCTCCTGAAATAACCCATGGCTGACCCCAACGACCTGAAGAACCTACGCCCCATCTCTCTTCTCCCCTTCCTGGCCAAGGTCATCGAGAAGACCGTCAACAAGCAGCTGACCAACTTTCTTGAAGCTAACAACTCGCTCGACCCTTCCCAATCAGGATTTCGGGCCAACCACAGCACGGAAACCGCCCTCATCGCAGTCACCGACGACATCAGTACTCTGATGGACAACGGAGAAACAACCGCCCTCATCCTCCTGGACCTCTCGGCTGCCTTCGACACCATGTGCCATTGCACCCTAATAACCCACCTCCGCTCTACTGGAATCCTAGGACAGGCTCTTGACTGGATCATCTCGTTCCTCTCCGACAGAACCCAAAGAGTCTACCTCCCGCCCTTCCGCTCAGAACCCACCGAGATCATCTGCGGCGTACCCCAAGGCTCCTCGCTCAGCCCAACCCTCTTCAATATCTACATGAGCCCCCTCGCCGCCATCGCATGCAAACACAACATCATCTCCTACGCCGACGACACCCAGCTGATACTCTCCCTCACCAAAGACCCAACCACCACCAAAACCAACCTACAGGAAGGAATGAAAGATGTCGCAGAATGGATGAAGCTCAGCCGCCTAAAACTGAACTCAGACAAGATGGAGGTCCTCATCCTTGGACAATCCCCATCCACCTGGGACGACTCCTGGTGGCCCACGGCGCTGGGCACCGCACCAACCCCCTCAGACCACGCACGCAACCTCGAATTCATCCTGGACCCCCCCCCCACTATGACCAAGCAAGTCAACGCCGTCTCGTCATCATGCTTCAACACCCTTCGCATGCTCCGAAAAATCTTCAGATGTATCACCACCGCAAAACTACAGAAACGTCTCCAACGCATACAGAACGCCTCCGCACACCTCATCCTCGACATCCTACGCCACAGCCACATATCCGCCCACCTGAAACACCTGCACTGGCTTCCCGTCAACAAGATGATCAACTTCAGGCTCCTCACCCACGCACACAAAGCTCTCCACAACATGGGCCCCGAATACCTCAACAGCCGCCTCTCGTTCTACACACCCACCCGTCAGCTTCGCTCAGCCAGCCTCGCCACCGCCACCGTCCCACGTATCCTCAGAACCACCGCAGGAGGAAACTCCTTCACCTACCTGGCAGCCAAAACATGGTACTCCCTTCCCACACACCTAAGAACTACCCAGGACCATCTCGCCTTCAGGAAGCGCCTCAAGACATGGCTTTTCGAGCTGCAGTAACCCACCCCCCCTCCCCAGCGCCTTGAGACCCTCTCGGGTGAGCAGCGCGCTCTATAAATGCATTGATTGATTGATTGATTGAATAACGTCCATGTTATTTCACAGCCATTTTACACTGCACAGAAGTAACTTGCAAGTCACCTATATGTCTAACTCTCACTGGATGAAGGTTAGGTGCAAAGTTACTTAGTGTGTGGGCACCCTTGTACTAGCCAAGGTGCCCCCACATTGTTCAGGGCAAATTCCCCGGACTTTCTGAGTGCAGGGACACCATTACACCCGTGCAGTACATATAGGTCAATACCTATATGTAGCGTCACAATGGTAACTCTGAACATGGCTAGGAATATGGAGTTGTCACCCCAATACCATTCTGGGATTGGGGGGGACAATTCCATGCATCCCCGGGTCTCCAGCACAGAGCCCGGGTACTGCCAAACTAACTTTCCGGGGTCTCCACTGCAGCTACTGATGCTGCCAACCCCTCACACAGGATTCTGCCCCCCTGGGGCCTGGGCAGCCTGGTCCCAGAAAGCCAGATCAAAGGATTTCCACTGAGAGAGGGTGTTACACCCTCTCCCTTTGGAAATAGGTGTGAAGGGCCTGGGAGGAGTAGCCTCTCCTGGCCTCTGGAAATGCTTTGAAGGGCACAGATGGTGCCCTCTCTGCATAAGCCAGTCTACACCAGTTCAGGGATCCCCCAGCTCTGCTCTGGCGCAAAACTGGACAAAGGAAAGGGGAGTGACCACTCCCCTGACCAGCACCTCCCAGGGGAGGTCCCCAGAGCTCCTCCAGTGTGTCCCAGACCTCTGCCACCTTGGATGCAGAGGTGTGAGGGCACAATGGACAGCCCTGAGTGGCCAGTGCCAGCAGGTGATGTCAGAGACCCCTCCCGATAGGTGCTTACCTTTCTCAGTAGCCAATCCTCCTCTGTGGGCTATTTAGGGTCTCTCCTGTGGGCATCTCACCAGATAACAAATGCAAGAGCTCACCAGAGTTCCTTTGCACTTCCCTCTTCGACTTATGCCAAGGATCGACCGCTGACTGCTCCAGGACGCCTGCATAACCACAACAAAGAACCAAGAAGACTACCAGCAACATTGCAGCGCCTCATCCTGCCGGCTTTCTCAAATGTTTCCTGGCGATGCATGCTCTGAGGGCTGTCTACCTTCACCCTGCACTGGAAGACAAGAAGAAATCTCCCGTGGGTCGACGGAATCTTCCCCCTGCCAACGCAGGCACCAAACATCTGCATCACCGGTCCTCTGGGTCTCCTCTCATCCTGACGAGCATGGTCCCTGGAACTCAGGAGCTGGGTCCAAGTGTCTTCGACAATCCAGTGGCCCTTCTGTCCAAATTTGGTGGAGGTAAGTCCTTGCCTCCCCACACTGGACAGTAATCCTGTGTACTGCGTGAACTGCAGCTGCTGGGGCTTATGTGCACTTTTGCAAGACTTCCTTCATGCACAGCCTAGCCCAGGTCCCCAGCACTCTGTCCTGCATTGCCCAACTCACTGAGTTGGACTCCTACTTCGTGGGACCCTCTTTTGTGATTCTGAGTCGACTACTGTCCTCATATCTTCTGTCTATTCAGGTGCTTCTGCAGGTACTGCCTGCTTCATGAGCTCCCTGTGTTGCTGAGTGCCCTCTCTGTCTCCTCCTCCAAGGGGCGTCCTCCTGGTCCTTCCTGGGCCCAGGCAGCA
The DNA here is from genome assembly GCF_031143425.1 of Pleurodeles waltl. Taxonomy (NCBI): domain Eukaryota; kingdom Metazoa; phylum Chordata; class Amphibia; order Caudata; family Salamandridae; genus Pleurodeles; species Pleurodeles waltl. The sequence goes on from NC_090449.1 coordinate 524,428,953, forward strand.
CCCAAAATCCTCAACTGTGACTCTTGCAGCTAGCAAGGCTTGTTTGTGATCTTTCTGTATGGAAAACTACTCTGCATCCTCCAGCACACCGTGGGACATCTTCTGACCAAAGGAGAAGTTCCTGGCACCTTCCGTTGTTGCAGAATCTTTGGCATCTTCCACATGGAGGCAGCCCTTTTGCACCTTCATCCGGGGTTTAGTCGGCTCCTGCCGCCCAGGACACTTGCGTGACTCCTGGACTTGCTCCCCTTCCTTTGCAGGTCCTCAGGTCCAGGAATCTGTCTTCAGTGTTTTGCAGTCAGTTGTTGTCCTTGCAGAATCCCCTATCTCGACTTTACTGTCTTTCTGGGGTAGTAGGGTAACTTTACTCCTACTTTTCAGGGTCTTGGGGTGGGGTATCTTGGACACCCGTAGTGTTTTCTTACACTTCCAGTGACCCTCTACACACTACACTAGGCCTGGTGTCCATTCGTGGTTCTCATTCCACTTTTGGAGTATATGGTTTGTGTTGCCCCAGGCCTATTTCTCCCTATTGCATTCTATTGTGTTCTACATTGTTTGCACTACTTTTCTAACTGTTACTTACCTGATTTTGGTTTGTGTGCATATAATTTGTGTATATTTCTTACCTCCTAAGGGAGTATATCCTCTGAGATACTTTTGGCATATTGTCAATAAAATAAAGTACCTTTATTTTTAGTAACTGAGCATTGTGTTTTCTTATGATATAGTGATATATGCTATAAGTGGTATGGTAGGAGCTTTGCATGTCTCCTAGTTCAGCCTAAGCTGCTCTGCTATAGCTACCTCTATCAGCCTAAGCTTCTAGAACACCTCTGTTCTACTAATAAGGGATAACTGGACCTGGCACAAGGTGTAAGTACCACAAGGTACCCACTATAAGAAAAGCCAGCCTCCTACAAACACCCACAACAGTATGTATGAGTCAGAAAACTATACTTTCCCTCCCCTCACCCTCGTGCAGTGCCAAATGTTGTTAGCACAAGACCCACCCTAGATTTTACCAACTTCAATGTAGCACATAATTTCAAGACGCACCCTTGTTCCCATCGTTAGCAGCAATAAGTACATACAAGGCTTGGAAAACTTTCACATAGCACTGTGGCCTAAGCCGCACTATTTAATCGAAATGCCAACCTCAGGAATTCAGTGTCAGAAGAATGTGACAAGCAACATCACAGCGCTACACTCACATTCACCCAGACTTAGGGGGTCATTATGAACATTGCGGGATTACCCGCCGTATTCATGCTGGCGATCTAAACACACACTGCCAGCCCATTGAAGACCCCGCCGGCCCAATAATGAACATTCCGCTGGGCCACTGGGCGGAAACAGTGTTTCCACCAGCCAGCCAGCCCAGTGGAATACTGGGCCTGGACAGTGCCAATGGCTCCACATGGAGCCGTCTGCAATGTCGCAGTGAGGCGGGTGCAGCAGCACCCGTCGTGCATATCACAGCGTGTAAATCTGGCAGTGACATGCGTGACGGGCTGTGCACGGGAGTCCCTGCACTGCCCATGCCAAGTGCCTGGGCAGGTCAGGGGCCCCCAGGGGTCCCCGTAGCACCCTTTCCGCCAGGCTTTCCCTGGTGGGGTAAACTTTCAGGGAAAGCCTGGGGGAACACAGGTTCTTTATCCGCAAGCAACGCTGTCCTGTCGGATAAGGAACTCTGCCACTGTCAGGCTGCTGGCGGCGGTAGCCTGGCGGTGGTGGAGTTCCTCCTGTGTGTGTACATTATATGGCGGTCCAGACCACCATGCCAGAGGCGGTAATTTCCACCACCCCTGGCATGGCGTTCTGGACCGCCATGTTCATAATGACCCCCTTAGTCTTGCACACCCACTCTGCACATCTGCACGGTGCCACATGTATCAGTTGGCTTGTGCACACATTCACTCATGCACAGTTGTTCCTAGCACCCTAATATGGTGCCTTGATATCTGGCTAGTGGATGCCACAGTGTCTGCAGGCACCCTGGGTCCAAAACTGCCATCCACCTCCCAATCAGCTTCAGCTATCCTGCCCTACTACGAACCAAAGATTCAGTCAACCTTCACCTTGATAGTAGGCTGCTCGTGACCAAAGTCACACTTCGCAGGATCCTGGGGGCAAGGTGGGGAGGAAGAAAGACATCAGCCGATCCGGCATCAACTAGCAAGAGCGTTTGTGCTCCCAGTAGGAGGTCTACAACAAACAGGGGGAGGGTCACTGGGACCTCCTGGTAGCCTCTGCTGTGTCCAGCCAGACGTTCCAATGTTGCCAAATAGTTACCAACTGTTCCACCTCTTGAACGGAGGTACACCATTGGGGCACGTTGACTTGAGCCACCCTTGACAATTCCGGTTGCACACAAAGAGTTACTAGGTCTGCACTACCTATAGAAGGAGGCACCGCGTCTGGTGCGCGAAAACTTGCATTGCACCAGACAGTTATGATCTCACGTGAAAAGCGCTCAGTGCTGTACCTCCACAAAAATGAGGCACAGAGTCAGGGGCCTGATGACCTTGGTTGCCACCAAACATACGATCACTCCAAAGACACTTCCCTATATGGCACCTCCTCGGAAAATAGGTATTAGTCTGCTGCGTGATGACTTGTACCTCACCAGACAATCCCAGATGCTCCCACGTAAAATGTAAATTGTGCACCTCGCTGGAATAAGGCACAACATTCAGCACTCGATGACTTACGTATGCCTACACAATCCAGCCACATGAGGAACTTCATTTCCATACCTCCCTAGACTGAGGCACAAAGTCTGATACACAATGACTTTAGTTGCACCAGACTTCTTGGTCACACACTTTCGATGCAAGTTCAGCCATGCCATACAACATACAAGGTAGAGTATAGCACAACTCCAGTGGCATCCTCATCCCCTAGGGTAGCCACCTATGAACAGCGCACAGCGTGCAATGCACATGCAGCTGAAGGTCACACAAAGAAATGAAACCCACTTGACAACTGCAGGCCATGTGGGGTCCTTCACCAGGTGATCCCATTCACATCACAAGACGTTTCAGCGTGCAGTGGTCCTAGTGATGAAGGCCACTCACCTGAAGAATGGCAGTACTTGGCAAACTCCACACCAGGCAATTCCAGTCTCCAGGCACAATATTTAGCCCATTCTCATGCAGCTGCTGCCAGGTGGAGTCCAGCATACAATGTAGGTGCAGGAGAGGGCACCACTCCCCAGTTAATAAAGGTAGATGATGTAAGTCCCTCACAGTAGGTCTTTGATGTCTCCAAAACCTCCACAGAGAAAAGGGGGGCAGGCCAGCCTGCCTTAGAGACCACACTTTGCGTTACTGCACAGCAGCAGGCAGTCGGCCCAGGCCAGACACAATACAGGAAGGGTGCGCAGGTCCCTCCTTTGGACAAATATCCTATGGGCACAACAGACTCCTCTGGCCAAGTACACCATGCGGTCAAGTGGTCCCATGCCACTGTAGATGCGACTCCCCTTTGCAGATGGGTAGTACTCCTAGTTATACTAAAGTGTGCCTCTGAAGTGTAGGTCCCATCCCACTGTAGATGCGACTCCCCTTTGCAGATGGGTAGTACTCCTAGTTATACTAAAGTGTGCCTCTGAAGTGTAGGGTGGTTCAAAGGGTTCTCCTTTGAACCACTTATGTCTCCCCTAAATGTTGTCCCTGTCTGCCCAAGGCCATGGAATGTAGATCTTTATCTTTAGTAGGTTCAGGCTCTGGGTTTAAGAGGCCAAGTGTCAGAAACCTCTCTGTTCAATTGATCCATTTCAGACCCTAAATGGCAGGGGTTTGTCACTCTAGATGCTGAACTTTTATAGCTGTCACTTGGGGAATGCATAGATGTGCTCTTCCCCCGGAACGAGTGGAATGATCTGAATTTACAGGACAGGCTAAGCATTTTAGAACTCAGAAATAGAATCTTACTAGAAGTGGCATTTCTAGGGCATTAATAACAAAACTCCCTGTACATCAGAGGGGGTTTGCCATTCTGAATCCAATAATACTAAACATCATGAGGTTGCTCCTCTGCAATCCACTATTGCTGCCAAACCTAATAAGTCTCCCATGTTACTTTAAGAGCAAATCAGCTCTCATGGGCAGTACAAACATTTGTGGGGACTCCGCACTCCCTGGGCACATGTGCCTTGGTGCACACCCAAGCCTGCAGAGCACTAAGGGTAGAGCCACCATCAGAGGGCAAGAGTGACTATACTGCTGTGCGCTATCAGGTACAGTTCCTATATTAAAATACCCATGTGCAAGTGTGCATACGCTGGCAAGTAATGCCAGATCCAGGATCTATATAGGAAACCACCCACATCTCAATATGCACACACAGGCTAGTGATGTCAGTCTCCAGTTACACATGGCAACATCCATGTGCAAGTATTCTCACACTGGCAAGTTGTGCCAGGCTCATTATAGGTATAACACCCTGGTGCAGTTAGGTACCTAGAGGCCAGCTATGCCAAGCTCGGCATATATATGAACACTGAGGGGCACATGGGCATGGAGAGGCCAACTAGGCGAGGCTCAATTTATATGTCAGACATCCCTATACAAGGGGCATATATTGGCAAACTAGGCCCAGCGCAACATTCAGGAAATCATCATCATTAAGGTGGGCACACCTTGGCCTCTTGTGCCACATTCAGTGCCTCCAAGGCCCTCTGGATCAAGTGCACACCCCAGGGCCTGCCATAGCTGGTACCACCCATGTTGGTCTGTGCCACCTCTCACCCAGTAGAGGATAGGTGTGTGCACTTCCACCCTGCACAAACAGGGGAACAGTGCCCAGGGCTCAAAGACCACTACTAGAGGACTGGCCCATCCCATGGGGGGATCTTCCCTACTATGACAGAGTACACCTTTGTATATCTGCCCTGCCTTATGCCTACAACCTGTTCCATCTTCAGGGCCCTCCAGGGGGTGCTTAAGGCTGGCTTAGGGTTGTCTCCCTCAGAGAGGCGGCCTCCCCAAGTGCAGGTGCACTAGTGCCCCCATAGCCCCTGCAGTCGGTACCAAGACACGGTTGACACGATCTTCTAGGGGGTGGCACATGCAGTACAATGTCCTCCTTGTAGCCAGGGTTGTACCTGCCCTGGGTATGTGGGGTACCTTTTTTACAGGGTCAACCTGGTTACAACACTTCAACCATGCCCATACTCAACCCTTCATAAATAGGGAGGAAGGGGGTGTGCATGTTCCCACTGCCATATAGTGGAAAAGTGCCCAGAGATCTAAGGTCATGCACAAGCGGTCAGCAAATACTGGGACAAAAAAGCAAAACGTTTCAGGAAAATTCCCAAAGGAGTGCCATGTCCAATACCGGTCAACTAGATAAAGAGTCATGATCTGTCATTAGTCAGATTACTTTCCAAATCCACGATGAGGAGACTAAATAATGAAGGCACAAGGATGCATCCTTGTTTAAGGCCTTTATCTATGTGGATTTTTTTCTGAGGCTGACAAATTTGTTGTCAACTTGATTTTCACCCATGCCCCACTATATAGGGACTTCGGAGATTTCAAGAGGCATGGTGCAATCTACCAGCAATTAAGCTTGGCCCACAACTGTGCTCTGGGTGTATTATTAAAGGCGTTGGTGAAGTCAATAAACGCTGCCAATAGTGGTGGGGTGTTTGGCCGAGTGAAGCCCTCAATCAAACAGGTCTGGGTCAGACGATTATCCTCTAGATGGCAGGTTTTTTGGATCCCTGATTGAAACCTAGGGATAAGCTGTTTCACGTTACACAAGGTTTCAAATTCTCCATTTAGGAGCCAAGTGTATCCTTTCCCCTCTACATCCAAGAGTGAAATCATTCTATAATTACTTGGCTATTGGCAACAGCCTTTTTCATTCAATGGGCCCAGAATAGACCCCGTCTAGCTGTCGGGTGGAAACAGTTGGCATAAACAAATAACAAAGTGGGAGCCTACATGGAGGTGTCTAATTAAAGCAGAGTGGCAGGTACACCATTTGGACCAGGGGCGCCTGACCCTCTTAGTCTACTTAGCATCCATCTGATGCTAATTTGGCTGCCATTAGGGAGCAAGCCTTCCCTCAGCAGATGCCCACCTTTTTCCAGGGACCCCATCTCTGTTTCCCTGACTTTGCAGGCTTGATTCTTTCTTCAATATAAATGGTGCTGGCACGCTCAACTCACACTGTAGCACTTGATTATCTAGCCATGCCTTTTCGCTCTTGCTTTTTGGTGCTATCATACTTGGGGTCAATTTAAGGGTTGGCATTTTATATATTTGTTAAAGATATCTCCTCCAGTTCTTTGGCATGATGTTATAGTCTTTTTAGTTTTTTCCCTAAGTGAGGCTTTTGATAGACCCTATATTTTTCTAAAATCCCTTACTTTCATGGCTACATGGCGTTTTGCTCAACTATGTTTGTCTTTCTTAAACTGCTCCACCCATTTTAGTTTCCTATATGTTCACCTGAGAAGTTTAATCTTTTCTTTCAGATCCCTGCTCAGGCCCCTACTCATTCTATTGGAGTTCAGGATTTTGTTTCGTGCGTTCTTTAGCTTTTTTGCTTCAATTTGTCAGACGATAAGATGTTTGTGCTCAGGCCATCTTTTCCCACTGCTGGGGCTAATAAAAGGATCTTGAAGATCTTTAATCACACTCTTCTGTCATACTTTGGGGTTGCCTTGTAGCTTAAAAATGTCTAGAGTCCTGTTAACCCATCATGTTGTCACCCTTTGATATTTCTCCAAATCCTGATCAGTACACTCCCATGCGATTTGCTTCAGAGGTGCCATATCCTTTTGGCTCTCTATCATTTTCCGTCTTGGATGACTAAGTAGCTTGTAGATGATGACAGAGGATAACACTGCATGATCACTTGATACTTTTGGTATTATGTGAAGATTGTCAATGAGATGTAAGTGATAAATGGAGAACCAGATATAATACAGGGTGGCTAATATGTATGGGGATATGTGGGCGTATGCAGCTGGAATATCACCCTTAGTTCTGCCATTCAGGCACAGTAGCCATTCACAAATAGGAGGCCTAGGGCTTCAAGCTTCGAGGCAAGTAAAGAGATAAAAGCATCTTTTTTCTGATCTAGTAGCGCTATGTCGTGGATTTTCCAGTAGGAGATTTTTTCCTTCTTTCCAATCTTCAGCGGTGCTTGGCCCCCGAAGATTCAAGCTGAAGTTGTCCCCAATTAGATACATCGGATCCATGTACTCTGACTTCATGACATCTAGCTTCTCCAGAAGGGCTGTTTCTGTTTGCCCCTTCATAGTCAGTGCAGGGTGTAGAAAGATATTTCCAATTATGATTACGTTTGGCAGTGTCCTATTAGGAGATTTTATTGCAGTGATTTTAACAATTATAGCATCTCTATTACCAGCCAGATTTTAGTGGTGTTAATGGCCTACTTAATTTTTCTGTGAATCAATACCTTACCACTTGGATGGCCGCAACACGTTGAGAGTCTTGTTGAGGCACTAAGGGGGTCATTCTGACCCTGGCGGTCATGGACCGCCAGGGCCAACGACCGCAGGAGCACCGCCAACAGGCTGGCGGTGCTCCCATGGGCATTCTGACCGCGGCGGTACAGCCGCGGTCAGATACGGGAAACCGGCGGTGTCCCGCCGGTTTCCCGCTGCCCAAGGGAATCCTCCATGGCGGCGCTGCAAGCAGCGCCGCCATGGGGATTCCGACCCCCTTACCGCCAGCCTGGCTCTGGCGGTTTCGACCGCCAGAACCTGGCTGGTGGTAACGGGTGTCGCGGGGCCCCTGGGGGACCCTGCAGTGCCCATGCCACTGGCATGGGCACTGCAGGGGCCCCCTAACAGGGCAAGCAGACACTGAAAATCGCGAAGGTGCACCCCTTCCACTCCGCCGGCTCCATTCGGAGCCGGCTTCCTCATGGAAGGGGGTTTCCCGCTGGGCTGGCGGGCGGCCTTCTGGCAGTCGCCCGCCAGCCCAGCGGGAAACTCAGAATAACCGCGGCGGTCTTTTGACCGCGCAGCGGTATTCTGGCGATTCCCGCTTGGCGGGCGGCTCCCGCCGCCCCCCAAGCTCAGAATGACCCCCTAAATTTGATGTGATCTTCTAAAGGTTCTTTCTCCAGCTTCCATGTCTTTTGAAAGCATATCACATCATGTGCCCATAGCTCTTACAGATCTCTTCTTTTATTTTCATCTCCCAAGATCCCTCACATTCCAGAAACATACGTTCAATTCTTTATTCCGAGCTGTGCACCCTGTTCCATGTTAGGTGTGCGTGTTCTGTGACCAGGCCAGCCAGTCCCAGTTTGAGTTCTCCCAGGTGGATTTAATCTGTGCTATGATAACTTCTTTCCCCCAACTTTGGCAATGTCACCACTAGGTGCATCTATCTGTTCCATGTTTGGTCTGGTGACTTTAATCTGCATTTGGGGTTTTAAAACTAGTGGTTTGCCTTTATGTTGCTCTGGCTCAAATGATGAAAGTCCATGCTTTTTGTTTTCTAGAGCTGGTTGCCTTCTGTGAGCTTGGATACCAGTTGTGTTCCACCTCTCTTCTTGTGCACCTTAGGCATTCTTCAGTATTGAGAGTAATTTCCCTAGTGATGGATCATTTCAACAGTATTCCCTTATTTGAAGAGTGGTTGAGGATTGCTGGGTACCGAAAGTTCTGGTGCCGTTGAAGCTTTATTCTCTAGGTTGCACACAGGGATCTATTTTGCTCAATATTATGCACTAATTGAGGGTATGGCCAACAGCCAGACAAGATGGCCGATTCTTAGATCCCACACTTAACATTTAGACTCAAAACATCTGAAACAGGATCCGCTCATATACGAAAGGGCTCATCCCCGAGGCCAGATAGACCGGGCGCCCTGCTCAGCAGCTCTGGTGTGACTTTGGATCGGTGCGGTGGGTGGGTCGCCCGACGCGGCCTACCACAAGACAGGAGCCTAAGGGGTGGAGCAGCAGCCTAGCGACAGAGGGTTGCTGCGGACCAAAGGCACTGCTGAGAGCTGCAAATTGCGGGCAGGTGCAAGCCGGAAGGTGGGGACTCACAAGGGGGACCCGCGTGTAGGACTGAGCACCCCTCTCTGACTGGCACTGGGTCGCATGGCTAGCGAATGGCCAGGGAGACAGAGATGGGCTGGGAGCTGAGGCTGGGGATGACGGGTCAATAGATTGGGCACCCCGTTGCAAATTGGGGTGCTGCCAACTTGGTCTGAAGGAGAGGTGGCTGCCTTGGGTGGCCTGACGGCCTCAAAGTAAGTGCCAGAGAGGAGTGTGCAGTGACTGGAGCGACAGTGTGGGCTGCCTGCTCCCAACCCAAAAATACACCTGGAGGTGCTTCGCGATACACTACTTCAGAGGGGGAGGCGAGTGGCATAGCAGGGAAACTGACAAACTGACGGAGGTACCAGAAAACCCCCCAGGTTGGGCAGCAGTGAGTACTGTCGCGCTGCTCGCTCCCTCAATCGTTCCACTGCTCCCTGAGTCCAACGACTGGTGGCCCGGTCATGACTGGAGGCAAGGGGGAACATGCCATCCACCAGTCCAAATTGGAGAAATACACACTACCAAAAGAAGCCCCTGGTGCGGAAGTATCGCTGGACTCCACTATTACTAAACCAGACCATCCTTTGCCAAAGGAGGAGTCTCTCACATTGCAAGACATTATGGTATTATGGTATGCTATGCAGACAGTGAAAATCATGCTGGGGCCCTGTTAGGGGGCCCATGCACTGCCAATGCCAGTGACATGGGCAGTGCAGGGGCCCCATGACACAAGTTCCCGCCATCCTGTTCCTGGCGGTAAAAGCCGCCAGAAACAGGGTGGCGGGAAGGGGGTCGGAATCTCCATGGCCGGATCCCCTTTTCTGACCGCGGCTTTACCGCCGCGGTCAGAATGGGCAGGGAAGCACCGCCAGCCTGTTGGTGGTGCTTCCGTGGTCCTCCACCCTGGCGGTCGATGACCGCCAGGGTTGGAATGACCCCCTTAATTTCCCCCTTTTTTCTGTTCTTAGCTTTTATACTTGTACATCTGAAATGTTGCTTCGCAGAAAGAATCGTCGTTGAACAGTGGGGGAAAAACAATCCTATGGATTGTAGAAAAAAATAAAACTGCATAGTAAATCACCACAAATAATTGGCACTATGTATTGCACTCTCTACAAACAGTTATTGAATTTTTTATGTACAATTTCTACAGTAACCTACACAAATCCATCCAAAATTAAACATTAAAAGGACATTTATATTATTGAGACCTTTTTGTAGCCCCCACCCTTGTAAGCTGAATGATGTCTAAACCAATGATGATCTTTCTAGTTGAAAACAGATTGATTACTTCTTCCAGAGATATTTCATTTAACTTTATTTGAAGAAATAAATATAACATTTTATAGTAGTTTATACTGGTTTCAATGCGAGATTTCAGTTGTTTCATTCTTCTTTTCCAGTTTCAGTGTTTCATTAGAAAAAAGTATTGTCCTAATGAAATCAACTCTTTCAAAGAAGAAAGGTGTTTGTTTAGTTTTGGAGAACTTTTTAAAGACATCACCCCTGGTAGCCCATAAATTGTCCAAAACACTGATGATCCTTGTAGATAAAATAAGAAACATTACTTCTTTTCCCACAAATATTTCTTTAAATGTACGTTGAAGATACACAAGGTAAAAATGTTGTAGTTTGAATGGTAGTTTTTATATCAATTTAAGGTTGCAATGATTTTAATGTGTGTACCCAGTTTCAATCTTCAAATAGATATTGTAGTGTTCGGATGTTCTATTAACATAACTATGGAAGAGAGAATGTTTCTTTTAATTTACTCACTATTTAAAGACATCACCCCTAGTAGGCCAGATAATGTCTAAAAACACTGAGATTCCATGTTGAAGAAAAAATTTAAATTATTCTTTTTTCTTCAATATGTATAGAACTGTGGTTGAAGAAACAGAAGGTAAGAATTTTGTAGTTTGAAAGGTAGTTTTTGTTTGAAAATGAGGTTGATGTCATTGCATTCCGTCCATCCAGTTTCAGTCTAAAAATAGACAGTGTAGTATCTAAAGGTTACATTCACTCCTTTGTGAAAAATAATAGCTACAGTTGCATACATGATTTTCCAGAAATTGAAATTTGTCCAGCTTTGAAGTTTATAATTTCAGTTTTCCAATTTAGTTCCATCTGCTCCGAATTGTTGTAACATCACTATGAGATATTTTCCAGTTTGGACGATTCCAAATACACACACCTGATACACACACAACTCCCACACATCCATTACAATATAAAACACACACCCACATCACCCACAAACCCCTACGACAATATTACAGAGGAAAGGCCAGAGAGAGACACTACAAACAACTACCAAGCATCCACAGGCACACAATACCATCACCCACATAACTTCCATGCACCTCACACAACACACCACTAAATATCACCCCACTTATCACTACACACACCACCCCACACATCACCCACACCACCCCATGCCACGGCAAAGACACCCCAGGTTCTCTGAGGAGGTGCTCAGAGTCATGGTGGAGGAAATTGTCCGGGTAGATCCACAGCTATTCGGATCACAGGTGCAGCACACCTCCATAGCTAGGAAGATGGAGCTATGGCGCAGAATAGTGGACAGGGTCAACGAAGTGGGACAGCACCCAAGAAATAGGGATGACATCAGGAAGAGTTGGAACGACCTACGGGGGAAGGTGCATTCCATGGTCTCAAGATACCACCTTGTGGTTAAGAGGACTGGCGGCAGACCCCCACCTCCTCCCCCACAACTAACAACATGGAACGAGCAAGTCTTGGCGATTCTGCATCCTGAGGGCCTCGCAGGAGTAGATGGAGTAATGGACTCTGGTAAGTCAAATCTTAACTATTACATCCCCCACCCTACTTGCATGCTTACACATACCCCCACCCTCACCCGCATCACTCCAACTCCTCACAAATGTCCCAACATCACAAACCACACATCCTAACACCAAGCCCTGCATGCATCACCAAAGCATGGCCACTGCACATACCCATACGCCCCCCTAAACTACCATCACACAAGGAATGCAAGCACTGGTGTACAGGGTCACCCACCCATTGCACACCATGGCACACACAGATGTAATAAACATCCTTTTATACCCCTGCAGGACCCCTATCCAACGTCACCGGACAGGAGGGTCCATACATGTCCACACCACCAACAGAAGAGTCCCACAGTGATGACAGCAGCTCTGTCCAACTGGATCTAGATGACCAGCCCGGCCCATCTGGGACCTTTGGACAGTCGGTTCCCCTGACACAGTCACAGACCACCACAGAGCTTCCCCCCTCTGGAAACACGAGCACAGCACCCACCCAGCGGGCCCATACCTCTGTCCCCAGGACACGTCAAGCAGCAGTGTGTCCACCACTACAGGGAACCCAGGCTAACCCACCACCCCAACAACAACAGGGACCTGGGGGCAGTGGCAGTGGGCACACGGTCCAGGGGACGGAGGCAAAGGAACAAAGGGGAACTGGGAGGGCTGCTGTGCGACAGGGGGAGGACAGGCCAAGGGAACCAACTCTCCCTAGGCCCTTTCCAACATCATGGGAGCATACCACCATTCCCAGGAGACTATGGCAGCGGTACTGGCCAAGTTTCAGGAGACCAGGCACCTGCAGGAGGAACAGTATTTGGGCTTCAGGGAGGAACTCAGATCCATCAATTCCACCCTGGGCACCATTGTAGGGGTGCTGAAGAATGTCCTCAACACCAGGAGGGAAACTGTGGCACCACAAGGGGCCCCTGAGACTAGCCTGGACAATGAACTGCCCACCACTTCCGCCGGCGCTAGTGGACAGAAGGCACCGCCGCAGGACCACCACACCGGCACCCCACCCCCCGCAGAGGGAGAACCACCCCGCAAACGGTCCCTGAGATCCAGGACAAAGACAGAGCACAATGCCAAGACCCCCACCAAGAAATGAGACCGCCCTGAATGTTCTCCTTTTGTCCCACCTTGTCACCCTGTCCATCCTCAAACTGCCCCAGCTCCACTTCCTATGCCCATTTGGGCAATGCACCTGTGAGACTAATAGATTGGACTCTGTCATGGACATTCCTCCACCATCACCCCTCACCATTTTACAACCCCCTCCAATATTGAGCACTGAAATAAACACCCTTCAAGCACAAAACAATCTGGAGTTTGTCTGTGATTTCGAAATAGTGTATTAGCAATTACAGTGACAAAATGCTCTTTTAATTGAAATGTCAACATACCTATGTCACACAGCTCTAGTCCATGAGGAAACAAAGCAGATGTCACACAGTGGGACCCACATCTGTGATATCGTAAGGGAAAGTGACAACTCACTGACCATACACTGGGTGAAAATGACAGACAGTAGAGAGGTAGTAATGTTAAAGTACATGTAGTAGGCAGGTTTGTATTCTTTCCTGTGTCTCACTGGAAGTATTGCAGGATAACCGAGTTCTTGTTGTCGATGTCCTCTTCTTCTGCCATCTGGACCATCCTCCTGCAGAAAAGGAACCTGTCGTCGCACAGCTAAGTTGTGAAGCATACAGCAGGCGAAGATGATCTGGCACACCTTCTTTGGTGAGTAGAATAGGGATCCACCTGTCATATGGAGGCACCTGAATCTCGCCTTCAGGAAGCCAAAGGTCCGCTCTATAATCCTCTGAATCCGCCCATGGGCCTCATCGTAGCGTTCCTCTGCCCTTGTCCTGGGATTCCTCACTGAGGTCAGTAGCCATGACAGGTTGGGGTAACCAGAGTCACCTGCAAATGGCGAGGGCAACTGTTAGACACACACTAACCTGTAGGGATATCCCCAGACCCAGACAACCAGTTGCAACAAATAAATGCATTCCTGGAGGGCATTCATTCTGGCAGGCGGCCCTTCAGCGAACTTTTCAGACTCTGCCCTCAGCACTGATGGCAGCTATTGTCCCTGTCTCTAGCATCCCCCCTCCAACTTCCTCCACCCAGACCCAATCCCCTCTGCCTCAGCCTATCCCAAGCACACGTTCAGACCAGCATGCACACACCTCAACCCACAAGGGAAGCTCAGGCAAACATAACCACCACACATCCCACATGCACTCACGCAAGCATCACACACATGCAGACACACAAACATCCACTGCCTCCACTGTGTCCCCCTCCTCCTCGTCTCCCTCCCAGTCTCGTCTCCACTCACACCTGCATGCACTACATCTACAGCCACTACTTCCATCACCAGCACACACACCATCACACCCCGCTCACGTGCACTCACCACCCCCCACTACCATTCAGACGTCCCCTGTGCCCTCTCCCAGTGTGTCTGTGATGCCACCTCCCAAGATACACAAACGCAGCCAAACACCCTCCCAACAGCCATCCACCTCACGACAGCCTACAGCGCATGCACCTTCACCCAAAGTCACCAAACAAACACCTCCTACAACTACAACCTCTTCCTCCACTCCAAAACCCCCTCCAGCTACCCATCCCAGTGTTCCCAAGAAACTTTTCCTGTCCACCCTTGACCTCTTTCCCTCACCTCCTCCACCCCTTCAGTCTCCTAGGGCCTGACTCTCCAGGTCCCAACCTAGCACCTCAGCCAGAACATCTCCGGGACCAGTGATGCCTGTAGTCACCAGAATCTGGAGTGCACCGGGCACCAGGGCAGCCAGTGTGGCACGGAGCCACAGCATGGACAGTCCCCCACCTTTCAAGCATTAAAAGTTGGCCAGAGTCCAGCGGGAGGGGGGAAGACTCCAGCCACCAAAGCTGCTCCCAGGGGTACAGGTGGGAGTGTGGAGTCAGCTGCCACACCTTCCAAGGTGGGGAAGGGGCACAAGAAACTCAGCAAATCTGGGAAGAGCAGCACGGCGGAGAAGACCACCATCATCCCCGCTGCCCAGGAGGCCACCGCCATCATCGCCGCTGCCCAGGAGGCCACCGCCATCATCCCCACTGCCCAGGAGGCCAGCACCAGCCCAGCTGCCCAGGACAGAACCACCAGCAACAGCCCAGCTGCCCAGGACAGGACCACAAGCACCATCCCTGCTGCCCAGGAGGCCACTGTCATCATCCCCGCTGCCCAGGAGGCCACTGCCAGCACCAGCCCTGCTGCCCAGGAGGCCACCGCCAGCACCAGCCCAGCTGCCCAGGACAGGACCGCCAGCACCAGCCCAGCTGCCCAGGACAGAACCGCCAGGACCAGCCCCGCAAGGCCATAAAGGACCGCCAGCACCAGCCCCGCTGCGCCATAAGGGACTGGCAGCACCAGCCCCGCTGGGCTATAAGGGAGCACCAGCACCAGCCCCGCTGGGCCATAAAGGACCGCCAGCACCAGCCCCGCTGGGCCAGACAGGACCGCCAGCAGCTGAGTCACTGCCAAGGACCCCGCCGCCACAAGCACCGCTGAACAGGACACTGCCGCCACAAGCACAGTTGAATAGGACACTGCTGCCACAAGCACCGCTGAACAGGACACGGCCGACACAAACACAGCTGAACAGGACACTGCCGCCACAAGCACCGCTGCCAAGGACACCGCCGCAACAAGCACAGCTGGCCTATGAGTGCCACGGGCACTGACGCTACTGAGTCCGTCACGAGCAGGATGAAGCACTCTGGGAACAAGGCCCCCTCCAGAACCAGTGGAGTAAGGCATCCACTACCTCAGTCCTTGGCAGGATGAAGCACTCTGGGCACAAGGCCCCCTCCAGAACCAGTGGAGAGATAGACCCACTACCTGAGTCCTTGGCTGGATGAAGCGGTCTGGGCACAAGCCCCCCTCCAGAACCAGTGGAGATTCAAATCCACTACCTCAATCCTTGGCAAGATGAAGCACTCTGGGCACAAGGCCCCCTCCAGAACCAGTGGAGACTGTTATCCACTTGAGAGACTGTGGCTTTGCACTCCCCAGGATGGAACGGTGGGCAACCCACCCACTGTAGAGACTTGAGAGACTGTGGCTTTACACTCCCCAGGATTGGACAGTGGGCAAACCACCCACTGTAGAGACTTGAAAGACTGTGGCTTTGCACTCCACAGGATAAAGCAGTGGGCAACCCACCCACTGAAAAGACTTGAGAGACTGTGGCTTTGCACTCCCCAGGATGGAACAGTGGGCAAACCACCCACTGGAGAGACTTGAGAGACAGGGGCTTTGCACTCCCCAGGATGGAACAGTGGGCAACCCGCCCACTGTAGAGACTTGAGAGACTGTGGCTTTGCACTCCCCAGAATTTAATAGTGGGCAACCCGCCCACTATAGAGACTTGAGAGACTGTGGCTTTGCACTCCCCAGGATGGTAATGTGGGCAACCCACCCACTGTAGAGACTTGAGATCCTGTGGCTTTGCACTCCCCAGGATTGAACAGTGGGCAACCCACCCACTGGAGAGACTTGAGAGACTGTGGCTTTGCACTCCCCAGGATGGAACAGTGGGCAACCCACCCACTGGAGAGACTTGAGAGACTGTGGCTTTGCACTCCCAAGGATGGAACAGTGGGCAAACCACCCACTGTAGAGACTTGAGAGTCTGTGGCTTTGCACTCCCCATGATGGAACAGTGGGCATGTGGCCACCTCGTGGATTTGGCGTCATGCACTCAACTGGCTGAGGTGCCCCCCTTTCCCTTCCCCCTGAGGTGCCTGTTTTATTGCTTTCTGATGCCCTGCAGTGTTCTCTCCGTCATGTTCGGGGATTGAGTATGGGCCTCGCCCATGCCGTGTGGGCCCAGTGTTCCACTTTAATGGAGCACTACCTGGACTACTATTCTTGGTGTATATATTTGTTTATAATGTATATATATTTTTGCGTACTGGATTTTAATGTATTACAATGATTACACTAATTTCCTTCTGTCTTTGCATTCTTCCATGGGGTTTGGGGGTTGTAACTGTAATGTATCATGCTGGATTTGTGTGTGTGTTGTAGTGGGTGAGGGTGGGGGTGTTGCGTGTGTGTGTCCCTGTTTTTTCCCTTCCCCCTCCCCTGTGTCATAGGTGCTGTACTCACCGTGGTCTTTGCCGCCGGCGTTCGTGCTCCTGGTAGAGGAGCAAGAAGATATGGGCTGGCAGGATCTAGAGCTCGGGTTCCTAGGCGTCCGGATTCCTCGTGGGGTGTGTAGAGGTGAGCGTTTTCCCTTCGAAGTCCTGTTCCTGCCGTGTTTTTGTTCGCATTGAATCCGCCCCGGAAAAGGTGGCGGATTGGACTGTTGTGATACTGTGGGTGTTACATTGTCCTCCGCCTTTCTGTTGGCGGTGACCGCCATGCTGTTTGTTTGTATCGACCTGGCGGTCGGAGTGTTAAAGTGGCTGTCTATGTTGGCGGTTTCCGCCATGGTCGTGATTCCAGTTTTTTTTTCCGCCGGCCTGTTGGCGGTCTTACTGCCGCTTTAACACCAACTGCCAGAGTTGTAATGACCACCATATACATTAGCTGTGCTCAGTAGTTTTTATTTCTGAGTGACACGTGCAAGTGGTGATGAGTCTGGCTATCCCAACGTTCCCTGGCTACAGACACCTGTGAGATATCCAACTACAGATGTTGAAAACTGTTTCAATGAGGCCCACGATAGGACAAGGTATGTGATCGAGACTCTTTGGGCTACTGATGCCCAGATTCCAATGTCTACACATCTCCGAAGGTACCCTAATCTACAATCCACTGAATGTCTGCCAGATCGTTGTTGCTTGCAGCATGCTACACAATCTGACCCTGAAATGTCACATCCCATTGCTGGATGCAGAGGAGGTGGCAGCTAGACCAGTGGGTGATGAAGGGGACATAGGGGGTGATGAGGAGGAAGATGATGAGGATGTAGCTCTCTCAAGAGTAGAGTTGATCCAACATTACTTCCACTGTAATACAGGTATGTATCATATGTATTGTATGTGACCTGTACTCCTGGCTGCCTTGTGACATATATCCCCCTTGTACCTGTTAGCACTGGTGGTATTGGGTGCAACTCTGCCTCTGGGTGGGTTTGGGGGGGTCACATTTGCTCATCAGTGGAGTTGTTACTTGTCACATTTCAGTACAATTCTCCCAGTTGTGTTGCTTCGCTTGTGACATGTTTGTGCATTTCCATTTCTCCCTGAACTGCCATATTAACTGCAATATGTGTGATAAACATTGTGGTGGCAACAGTATTGCTACCTATCCTAAGAGTCCACATTGGAAGGTAGTGCAACACTACTGTTTCCAAATATGGAACATGCCTTAAGTTTAGCTTTGCCTGCTGTGATGGAAGGGTCTGACATGGGTATATGGTTAGAGCTGACACTTGCCATCTCACCCTAGGGACTTTGTAATTGTAGTGCATGTGTGTTGTGTTGGCATATTTGACTCCTATAGTTATTGTTGTCCCTGTCTTGTTCTACGTGCAGGGATTTTGTGTGGTGCACTTTGGTTCTTGCATCACCTGTTGCCTCCCTTGTCACATTTCTCCAGCCTCTGCCTCCTCCACTATCATCCTTGCTGCATATTGCTCCCCCTTCTGTCACCCTTACAGACTGTTGCAGGACAATGGGTTGACAGTTAAACTTGTTATGCCAGAGTAAATGGTATGTCTTCCAATAAAACACATAGGCCCTCATTCTGACCCTGGCGGTCTTTGACCGCCAGGGCGGAGGACCGCGGGAGCACCGCCGACAGGCCAGCGGTGCTCCAATGGGGATTCCGACCGCGGCGGTAAAGCCGCGGTCGGACCGGCACCACTGGCGGGGTCTCGCCAGTGTACCGCGGCCCCATTGAATCCTCCGCGGCGGCGCAGCTTGCTGCACCGCCGCGGGGATTCCGACCCCCACTACCGCCATCCAGATCCCGGCGGTCGGACCGCCGAGATCCGGATGGCGGTAGGGGGGGTCGCGGGGCCCCTGGGGGCCCCTGCAGTGCCCATGCCACTGGCATGGGCATTGCAGGGGCCCCCGTAAGAGGGCCCCTACATGTATTTCACTGTCTGCTGCGCAGACAGTGAAATACGCGACGGGTGCAACTGCACCCGTCGCACAGCTTCCACTCCGCCGGCTCGATTCCGAGCCGGCTTCATCGTGGAAGCCTCTTTCCCGCTGGGCTGGCTGGCGGTCTGAAGGCGACCGCCCGCCAGCCCAGCGGGAAAGTCAGAATTACCGCCGCGGTCTTTCGACCGCGGAACGGTAACCTGATGGCGGGACTTTGGCGGGCGGCCTCCGCCGCCCGCCAAGGTCAGAATGAGGGCCATAGTAGCTGTGCTCAGTAGTTTTTATTTCTGAGTGACACATGCAAGTGGTGATGAGTGGGGTCACAGTGGGTGAAATTGTCAGTGTAGTTAGCACAGTTGTAAGTAGTCTGGGTCCAGTATAGGGGGCCATGGGAAAACAGAGCGATGACAGTAGACAGACAACAGGGTGTCTCCATGGCATACAAGGGAGAATGTTCAGGAGATGGTCACTTCCTTGAAGTCATGTTGGTCTTGGCATCAGTTAATGCAGGATGTTTGGTTGGACATCCTTGCTTGTTTGGGGTTCCTCAGCTGCAGGGGGAGGGATGCTGGTGGTCTGTGTGTCCTCTGGCAGGGCCTCCAATCCACAATCTGCCACTGAAGTGGAGGGTTCTGTTGGGATGTGACTAGTGGAAGGGGCCTGCTGGTGGGTGGAGGGCTCAGACAGGAAGCTGGTCAGTTCCTTCAGCACTCCTGCAATGGAGGCCATGGTGGCATTTAGGGCTGCCACTGTTGCATGGCCTCTTGATGGTGTTCCCTGTGCAGCACCTGGTTCTCCTGCACAGTCATGAGGATGTGGCCCATCATGTCCTGGGTTTGGTGCTATGCACACAGGAGTTGGGAGGGTGCTGTCTGGCCAGTCTGTTGTTGTGGCTGTCTGGTCCCTTGGACCACAGGTCCCCTCTCACTACCCCTGGCCCCCTGTGCTTCTGCCACTGGTGCAGTGTGCCTACTCCCAATAGCACCAGGAACTTTATTGTCTTGGGTGTGTGCCCTTGACTCTGGCCCTTGTACTGTGGGACACACCTCTGATTGACCAATCCCTGGGGCACTAGTTTGGGGATGAAAGGCTGTCTGCAGTGTAGTTCCAACATGGGAGGGGAAGTCCGGTGTGTCCAGGGTGGGGCTGCTGAGTGTGGACTGACAAGTCGTCCCAGATGACTAGTCAAATCGTCACTGTCCAGACATCCACTGGGGCCTTTATCCTGGGGAGGGCTGTCTGACCCTGGCATCAGCTGGTGGTTGGCAATGGCAGCAGGACCTGTGGATGGAAAGGGAGAGAGTTACATTTCGGAGATGTACTTGATGGTTACATCATGTGATGTATGGTGTAGGCTGAACTGCTTCCCACTGAAGGCAATGATAGCTGAAGTACTGATATTGTTTGGGAGATGCGGATTATGCATTGTTTCCACGTACCATTGAGGGTTGAAGATAGTGGATAGCATTGTTGTCATTGCCATGAGTTGGAATGCAGTTGAGGCAACCAGTTGGTGTGACAAGTTTTCCATGCAAGTGTTCCACTGTGAAGTGGGACTGGGCTCCTTTGATGTGTAGGGAGTGATGCATTGTGGGAGCTGTAGTACTTGGCATTGTGCTTGATATCCATGCATTAGGGGGTGACTATGTGGGGATGGTGGCAGAGGGGTTTTGTGGCATTCAGGGAAAGGGCGTGGGGTGCGAAAGTGTGGGATGGGGTGGATTGGGGAGTGATGGGTGGTGGGGATGCATACTAGGTAGGAGTGGTTCATGCCTGTTGGTGGTGTTGACTTATTAGAGTCGAACCCTCCTATGATTCCAGTCAGGCCCTCATGTCCAAGATCTTCTCCTCCCAGGAGGTTAACTGAAGGGGTGGAGGTGGGGGCTCATAGCCACTCTTGTCCAAGGTGATCTGGTGCCTGGACACCATGGAATGGACCTTGCCCCTGAGGTCATTCCAAATCTTCCCGATGTCCTCCCTTGTGTGTGGATATGTGCCAACTGTGTTGACTCTGTCAACGATGCTCTGCAATAACTCCATATTCCTTGGGAACGATGTTTCCTGACCTGTGCTACAAAATGGTGTGGCTCTACCGTGACAATTTCATCTACCATGACCCTCAATTCACTTTCAGTGAAACGTGGGTGCTTTTGACATGCCATGTTGTTTGTGGGGGTTTTAGTGCATGTAGGGTGCAGTGTGGGGTACTTGATTTGGTGGGGGTGTTTGGATATGGGTGCAGATGGGTTGTGGTGTTGGTATGTGAGTGTAATGTGTGCCTAGTGCAATTCGCGCAATTGTGTTGTGTGTGCTGAGTGTGCAGTGTAAAGGTGCCTGCGGTGTATGGGATCTGTATGAGTGGACCGTCACTATGTGTGCTGTTCATAGCAATCATAAGGGATTGTGAGTGTGTGTGTGGGGGGCTGTTTTATAATGCTGCTAGCAGGTGTGTATGGTTTGAGTATGTCTCTGAGGTGTGGGGTATTCTAACTCTTCAGTATTACCGAAAATTGGAGGTACCTTTTTGAACTGCGGTGATGCGCACTGCCAATCGTGTTTAGCCGTGCATGGACCGCTGGGAAGAAAACTGACACATAATAGGGTGGACATAATGGTGTCGGTATGGTGGGATTGGTGGTTGGACAGTTATTCTTTTGCCGTCGGTCAGTCTAGTGGTGTTGAATTTGTGGCTTTAGTTGTTTTCACTTTGTGACTCAAAATACAACGGTCACTGTACCACCAGCACTGACTGTATGGGTGCAGTATTCTTCACGGCGGTCTTGCCCAGAAACCGCCAAAGTCGTATTGAGGGCCTAAGGACCTGATTTATGAAAAGTTAGCGCTGCCTTTAAGTCATTTTTTTGATGCAAAAGCGGCGCAAACTTACATATTTTGTAAGTTTGCACAGCTTTTGCGTCAAAAAAATGATGTAAAGGCAGCGCTAACTTTTCATAAATCAGGCCCTAAGTGTTTTCCTCCAAAAAGTACATCATAGACTGTTACTAAAATCTGCTGCATTCTTAAGTGTATGAAGGTAAGCATTAAGTTTGATAACTTGCTGACCTCATCAATGATTAAAAGCTTCAGTTTCTTCAATACTCTTGGCACCTCATGATAGGCTTCACCAGATAGATTCTGGTATTCCAGTTTATTAGTATGTTCAGCAGGTAGCATAAGTAGTCAAAGTAAAGTAGCTCCTTTAATGTAATGTGTAGCTAATCCTGTTGGTGCTGTCAATCCACATGACTAATTTGATTCTGTAGTCCTCTGTAGATAAGCGGTGAGAACTTTAATTAGAAAGCTTTTTCCAGTGCTAGCTTGACCACTGATGTATATAGTATTCGCTTAAACGAAGAAAGTTCCCATTATTTCTTCTCATGCAGAAAGCCATGCTCTATTTTAACTTTATCTTCAATTTAAATGTCTTTCTGTTTGACATTCAGTTGTGCTACTAAGGGCCTGATTTATATATTGGTGGTAAAGGTCCTGCTGTTGAATTTC
Source organism: Pleurodeles waltl (assembly GCF_031143425.1). Classification (NCBI taxonomy): domain Eukaryota; kingdom Metazoa; phylum Chordata; class Amphibia; order Caudata; family Salamandridae; genus Pleurodeles; species Pleurodeles waltl. The sequence continues at coordinate 524,451,425 of NC_090449.1, forward strand.
TGATGGAAAACCGCCCTCCGCCATGAGAGTCTGCACCCCGTATTTAGATGTCAGATGAGGCAAGAACAAAAGACCGCTGCTGGTTCGCCACCATCTGCACGAATCTTCACCCGCATTGACTGTGCCATAGGCAAAAGCGGCTTTTGGAGACACTCCAGACCCTTTTACTGATGAGCCAATCACAATGAGCAGTCCCACCAACTCAACTGTGGCGGCTACACCTCCACACTAGAGTTGGTGGATTGACAGCTATATAAACACAACATTCTGAACACTTTCCAAGTATCCTTTCTCCATGAACCCGCTGTTACCAGTCCTCCCATTGCTCCTGGGCTAGGTCAACTATGAAAACACCACAATACGGTTGTACAATTCTGAAGTTTGTAATGCTGAAAAATGAAAATGTATCTGAGCAGACCTCGAGATATAAGTAGCATCCACCATTTTTTTACGCACTGCATCCATGGCAATGGACACCTACACAAAAAGACTCAACAATCACAAAGAGAAATGTGTCCGTAAAGGTGTGTGCAAGAATGTACCCAAAAGCTCTTAAGTATCAACTGAAACAGTATCCCCAATTTAAACCAAACAAACCAATCATAATCTAGCAATTACACTACAACCTGCTACATGTGGGTGTACAGAGGATGTAATACAGTATTCACCCGTGACCTGCAAACATGTCAGAAGTGTAGAAAGGTCACATATCCCCTTGGTGTGTGCAATATATCACAAATATAAGATCAGATTCAACTGTAACATGTCTGGTCATCTGTGTAATGCATATTTGCATATTATAGATGTATCATGTCAAAATAAACACACATCCATTGTCCACTGCAAAAAATAGAAACAAATATCATTTTGGTATAAGTGTACAGTGACAAAATAAATGATTGCACCAAAAGTTCATAAGTAATGTACAACACTAATGGATGCATTTATAAAAAATAAAAAATAAACCATAAACCTCTTTTTGTCAGTGTCACAAAGGAGAGTAAGTGCATGGCTCACACATACACACAAATAACATAATCAGCCAACGGTTAGTAACAATTGAATAATAATCAGCAACTTCTCCTCGGGGTAGGAACAAGGACAATTAAATGTTGTCTGTGGGATGTACAACTCTCTCACCAATGTGGACACATTCCTGCTTATAATACAGTTTTTGGCATAGAAATTCCTATTGGGAATCATAGACTGGCTTACATGTATAATTGTGCAGGACTAAGGACTCAGGTCCACCAAATACTGTCGACATAACGTGTCATAAGTTTGCTGGAGAAACTGCTTTCAGACATTTGTCAGATAAGTAAGGATGCTGCTGTACAAATAATATCAAAACATTTGGTGCAGGAGCACATTCTCACATTGTCATAGCACCAAATTAGCAATGTCAAGTCTGATATATCAGCTGCTTCATAATGATGTTGTTTGCCACAGTCACCAATAATAAAGCCTACATTCACTACACACATTTGTGGCATACCAACACACCTAAACCAATCATGACATGGGCCATGTATTTTGAAACTGTCCCTCATGTCAGTGTGGAAATGCTGGCAATCCTTCTGTTTGCATGCAGCCATATATCTGCCCACAAAATTAATTGCCTTGGCAGGAGAAATCTAGAGGCATGCTACAGCACAAAGCAGTACAACACACACAGTAGCAAACACAGGCCCTCATTACAACTTTGACGGGCGGCGGAGGCCGCCCGCCAAAGTTGCGCCGCAGGAATACCGCACCGCGGTCTGAAGACCGCGGCCGGCATTCTGGGTTTCCCGCTGGGCAGGCGGGCGGCCGCCTTAAGGCCGCCCGCCAGCCCAGCGGGAAACAACCTTCCCACGAGGACGCCGGCTCGGAAACGAGCCGGCGGAGTGGGAAGGTGCGACGGGTGCTACTGCACCCGTCGCGTATTTCACTGTCTGCTATGCAGACAGTGAAATACAAGCGGGGCCCTCTTACGGGGGCCCCTGCAGTGCCCATGCCATTGGCATGGGCACTGCAGGGGCCCCCAGGGGCCCCGCGACACCCCCTACCGCCATCCTGTTCCTGGCGGGCGAACCGCCAGGAACAGGATGGCGGTAGGGGGTGTCAGAATCCCCAAGGCGGCGCAGCATGCTGCGCCGCCTTGGAGGATTCTGACGGGCAGCGGAAAACCGGCGGGAGACCGCCGGTTTTCCTGCACTGACCGCGGCCAAAGCGCCGCGGTCAGAATGCCCTAAGGGGCACCGCCAGGCTGTCGGCGGTGCTCCCGCCAACCGCGAGCCTGGCGGTCACAGACCGCCAGGCTCGTAATGAGGGCCACAGTCTTCTCAACTTACATCTCCAGAACTCATCACTGGCTTAGGATGTGTGTCTTCCTCAAAGTTGATGACATACAACATAGATAGAAAGTAAAGAGGTTAAACCACAACTGTATCTACAGACAATGACTTACCCCCTTGTTGCTGCTATTGGGCCCTCGACTTCCCATCACGATCGGCGTAAGCCATGCAAGGATGTGGGCTATTAAGGGTGGGGGTCAGGTGCAGAACACCCGCCTGGATCACTGGGGGCAATGTCCGACTTGACTCTCAGCTGATTTTCCTATATCCCGATGCAGGTCTTCCCAGCTCTTCCAACAGTGAAGGTTATGCCGCTTGTGGACCCCGAGGGTCTAAAACTTCTTGGACATGACCCTCCAGATTTTCCACTTCTGTTGGGCCTTGACCAGTATAGATAACATAAAAGAACAAGAGAAACAATTTAGTGTCACAGTTGGGTGGTACTGCTGCGACATTATATTTGATAAATTCACACGTACATTTACAAAACAGTTACTAGATTTTCTTTCCATAAAACTATCATGAATGTAAGCTACTGATTTCCAGTGATTGCAAGTGGACTGTCAATACTTGCTAGCTTCTCATGTTACCTAATTAGGTTTACAAAATCATCTTGACCAGAACTATGCAACAAATTCTGTTGTGGGCGCCACCCCGATCATTCACAATCAGTGTGAGCTACTGATTGGCAAACCACCTGCACAATCCTTGCATAATCATACTCACATCTACATTGGCTTCCTGCCTAAACTCCCAAGAGTAAGAACCCATTGTCTGCATCATATCCAGTGACTGACGGCAAAATATGAGGGCCACTATGTGTTAATGAGAGCATTGATTTGGTGGTTGTTTGAACAAATGTGATTTCTAATGAGGCAGACTGAGATGGATGATGGTGAGCCAGTGTCATCTGAACTTGCTTGCACCTAAAATAGGTCTACCTATATGTGGCTCCATGACAGGGTTAAACCATACAAAGCAAACTGATGCACAATAAGTGTTGGAATCCCATGTGACTTTACAGCATCTGACAACTCCAGACCCTCTACATTTTTCACTCATCATCACTGTCATTTCAACATTGGCTGTATGTTCTCAGTTATACTACTGGTACACTGTTTACTAGCCACTGGTAGTCATTGGCTTGGAGTTTGTGTGATGAAATGGGATTTGTTTTTTACACTAACACATATTACAGTTTTTGCTATCAGGTGACTTAACATTGTCATGCACACACATTTCAGACACAAATATATGTCCCAGCTACATCATTCTGTCAACTCCAAGTGCAACATCACCCACATTACCAAAAAGGAACCAAATAGCCTGTAAATAATAAAGAAAGAGGTTACTCAGTGAGATATTCCCCAATCGGACATGTAACTGTTCCTCCGGGGTCTCATAGAATGGGCTGTACAGGGACAGAACCTCCCTGGCAAAGATCTCCCGGCTCCTCAGGGGAGAAGGAAGGGGTGTTGTCAACCGCTGAGGTTTTAAAATAAATAAAAAAAAAATGTTTAAAAGAACAAAAAAGGCGCACATTTTACAGTTCAAACGTATTATTTGCACATGATGACAAAAATCCCAAATAAGTTAATTTTAAGATCTTAGTGGACCAAATATTTGATGTCAATATGTGTACATGTATTAGCCAATGGCATTCCTAATGTTACCCAGAAGTCAGATGTGTACTCACAATAAAAGTAAGGAGTGACCATTTCACCTGAACTTTTCTATTGCATACATACAGACTTCTGAACCAAGTCATGGGTAGGAGATGGCAGCCTTAGATGTTCCAGCCCTTTCCAGACCTCGCAACTATGAGGAAAGGGACGTCATCAAGCAATATCGTTAAATAGGCAAATTATCCTGGATTTGTGTCAATAGTTGGAGCCTGCTCGCCTACCTCACAATAGGAATCCAAAAGCCATAGCTCCAATAGTAAACCTCATGGCAGTACTGCATTTTGTAGCCACTGGCACTTTGCAATACACTGTGGCAGTAACTGGGGGGCTTGTTCCAGCCAGCATTGAGTGGTGTGCTACAAGAAGTCCAGCTACATCCGATTCCCATGTCCACAGAATTTGGCCACTGTCAGGGAAAATTTTATGCTTTGAGTGGAATACCACATGTGGTTGGAGCAATAGATGGCACACATATTGCCTTGGTGTCTCCACACAACAGAGAAGAGGTCTACCACAATCAGAAGAACTTCCATTTCATCAATGCACAAGTTTTCTGCTTACCAGAGTTATACATTTCAAGTGTATGTGTGTCTTCTTCCCTGGCTCAACACATGATTCACTCATACTACAGAACAGCAATATATCCATACAGATGTCACACTTGGAACAGAGAAGGCCTGGCTTGTTGGTAAGCGTGTTGATCTTTTGCCTGAATCCTAATTTAGGAAAGGGCAATGGTTTAATTAATGAGTCATTTGTTGATGTGTTCCTTCTGTGTAGGAGATGCTGTGTATCTTAACTGCCCATGGTTATTGGCACCGCTGAGGAATCCAACAATGCCAGGAGAATTCAACTTCAATGAGGCCCACGGAAGAACACCAAGGTCAGTGGAGCTGTCCTTGGGGCTTTGGAAGGCTAGGTTTAGGTGCCTAGACAACTCCGGGTGAGCCTTCCTTTACTCACTCAATTAGGTGTGTCAAACCACGGTTTCTGTTAGAAATGGGTCTCTAGTTGACAGAAGGTTTGGGCGAAGCTCACAAAGTTCTACTCCTCTGAATTCCACAGAGTTGACTTACAACTCCATTGCATTCCGCAGAGGCAGAGTTACCGTGAGTGGCGGAGTGCCAGTGCTGTCTGCTCAGGCATAGTGGTACCGTGTCCTGAATGCACCTGATCTCAGAAGCGCAAAGCACTTCCGAGATTGGGGGCATTCAGGACAGGGCTGTAGGCAGCCTAAAGCTGCCATTTCAGGCCACTTGTGCACCGGCCTGCCCCGTGTTCAGTGCAAGCTAGTGCACAAGAGGCCTGAAATGGCAGCTTTAGCTGCCTACAGTCCTGGCCTGAATTCAGGCCAAGACCGTAGGCAGCAAAAGATCCCATCTCGGGGCTCTTGTGTGCCAGTGTGCACAAAAGAAGAAAAAAAACATGGACTTACCTGGGTCCTCCACTGGGGTCCTCAATGCTCCCAGCAGCCTGGCTCTCTGCCTCCCTCTGCCCCAGGTCCCGGGCTGCTGGCAGAGGGAGGCCTGGATCCATCGCCGGCAGCAGCTCCATGCCGGCTGAGAGTGCGCACTGCAGCCCAGCTATGGGCCACAGTGCAAGCGTAGATCGTCTGCACTTGCGCTGTGTGGCCCATAGCAGTGCACACGCAGTGAGCTCCGCTCTGCTGGTGGGGCTAGCAGAATTTTTGGTTGAATACCACACTCCAAGCTGACATGGAGTGCCAAAAACTCTGTTAGTTCCACCAGAGAAGAGGGGGTCACCTTCCATCCCTAGTTGACAGTCGGTTTGCACTCTGTACAAGTAGGGATCCTCACTCTTTTTAGGGTACGGGAGATACACAGCTCAGATAACCCCTGCTCACCCCCTTGGAAGCTTGGCACCAGAAGTCAGACTTATCTCAGAGACAATGTGTAAAGTGTTTGTACCAACACATTCAGTAACACAGTGCAAATACCACAAAAGGACTCATCACAGTAGCTAATATTTATCTAAACCAAAGAAGACCAAACGTCAAAAATCCAACATACACAAACAAAGGTATGAGTATTTAAAGTCAAAAATAGTTTTAATCCATAGAAAACAATGATTGCATTGTTTTAGCACAAAGTACCTGGTATGCGTCAAAGCACGGTCGATTGTGCATCCAAAATGCAAGCGATGCGTTGATTCTTTACTCGCAAGTGAGGCCTTGCGTCGATTCTTTTCTCACCAGGTAAGTGTTGTATCGATTCTATCCATGCATGTAAGGGATGCATCGATTTCCAGACAAGCAGCCTCAGATCTGTGCGGTGATGTTCAAGATTTTGACTCCCAGGGATGATGTGTGGAAAATTCTGATGCACTGTTTAAAGAGTCCGTGTTGAGAACAGGCGCTGCGTCAACTCTTCAGCCACAAGGCAGGCTCTGCATCAAATTTTCAGTCACAGGACAGGCACTGCATCGATTTTTGTGATGCGCACACAGAGGTGTGTGGATTTTCCCTCGCAGGTTACCAGCTTCCATTTTTAAGGGCCCAAAGACTGGATTTGGCACCACTTAGCAAATCAGGACTCTCAGCAGAAGAGCCCAGGCACTGACAGATGAAGTCTTTGATGTCCATGAGACTTCTTAATAGGAGTTAGGCTCAGTCCAAGCCCTAGGAGAATCTTCAAGAGCAGGATACACAGCAAAGTCCAGTGTGTGTCCTCTTTAAGGCAGAAGTAGCAACTGCAGGCCAACCCTGCAAAGCACACACAGCAAAGGGGCAGTACTTCTCCTCCAGCACTTCAGCCCTTCGCCTTGGCAGAGGTTTCTCTTGATCCAGAAGTGTTCTAAAAGTCCGAGGTTTTGGGTCCACTACTTATACTCATTTCTGCCTTTGAAGTGGGCAAACTTCAAAGGAAAGTCTCTGCTGTTCACAAGATCCTGTCTTGCCCAGGCCTGACCCCAGAAGCACTCCAGGCGGTTGGAGACTGCATTGTGTGAGCACAGGCACAGCCCTTTCAGGTGCAGATATCAGCTCCTCCCACCCCACTCTAGCCCAGAAGGACTCATCAGGATGTGCAGGACAGACCTCAGCTCCCATTGTGTCAATGTCTAGAGGGAATTTACAAAACGCCCAACTGTCAGTCTGAACCAGACATGGATTCCACAGGCAGATAAAGGCACAGAATGGTTAAGCAAGAAAATGCCCACTTTCTAAAAGTTGCATTTTCAAACAGACAATCTAAAAACCAACTCTACCAAAAGATGTATTTTTAAATTGTGAGTTTGGAGACCCCAATTCCAAATCTCTATCTGCTCCTAATGGGAAATTGCACTTAAAAGACATTTAAACACAGTCCCTATGTTAAGCTATGGGAGAGCTAGGCCTTGCAATATTGAAAACCGTATTTGGCAGAATTTCACAATCAGGACATATAAAACACACCAGTACATATCCTAACTCTTAAATACACTGCACCTGGCCCATGGGGCTACCGAGGGCCTATCTTAGCGGTGACATACATGTAGTAAAAGGGAAGGTTTCGGCCTGGCAAGTGGGTACACTTGCCAGGTTGAATTGACAGAGTAAGACTGCACACACAGGCCCTGCAGTGGCAGGTCTGAGACATGTTTACTGGGCTACTCATGTGGGTGGCTCACTCAGTGCTGCAGGCCCACTAATAGCATTTGATTTACAGGCCCTGGGCAACTCTAGTGCATTTTACTAGGGACTTACTAGTAAATCAAATATGCTGATCAGGGATAACCAATCATTATCACAATCTATAAAGGGAGCACTTGTACTTTAGCACTAGTCAGCAGGAGTAAAATGCCCAGCAAACCAAAAACCAGCAAAAACAAAGTTCAGCACACAGTCAAAAATAAAGGAAGCAGATGCAAAACGACAGGGGAAACCACACCAAGGATTCCAGGTCTAACAGTTGCTGGTTTCACTCTCTATAACACCACACTGAGGAGAGCCATCCCTACAATTGCAGAGGAGGGAGACCAATATGAGCCCTTGGGTGAGGATGTTAACATGCTCTATGAAGATGCCAGTGCTTAAGAAGGAGTTGGCTTACATCAAGATGTGATTGCCCACTTCTTCACCTGAGCGTAAGTTTATCTTTACACATTTTAAGCTCCAATGTCAGTACAACTTGTACCCTAGGGTATATATCTTGCCTGCTATTTAGTGGATCAGAATTTCCCTGCATTGGGTTATGTGGTCATTGACATAGATGAACTGTGCTTGTGCTAAGTATGTCTGTCCTCATGACCTGTCAATCAGGTTCAATTTAATAGGTGCTAAAAATATTTTTTTCTTGTTATTTTGTGTCAGAGCCCTTCATCATGTCATCTTCATTTGGAGATTCCAAAGCTGTGACATTTGCTGTGATATGCTGCTGTTTTGAAGTACAAAGTGTACATGTGTTGATCTTGGGACAGACACCTAGTTGGGATGGACAGATATTTCCCAAAGACTACTTGGATGTTCAGAAGATTGTATCTGACCTGTTATCTGTGTGATGCTGCCATCAAGGCATTAAATGCCACATGTGTATGTCAAGCCCTACCATACTGTTCTCCCTTCACATTGGGTAACTCATCAATTTGTGGACAGTAGATGTATCTGTTGATGTGATTCATCATATGTGATAAAACATTTTATTAACACACCACTGAATGGTGAATCTGTCATTGCAATAGATGTTGCCATAGTGTCCTGTACTGGCCACTTGGTCTCAAATTTTGTCACTACCATGATGTAGACTATAGGTGTTATTGATGTTGAATTCCTGTTGTGAGGGCAGGACATATGGCTCCAACTGAGGTCATACATCAGTGATAGTTTTCCTATTTAACTTGTTCCCATTGCATGGTAATTTTCCTTAATGGTATCAAATTATTGGAGTATATAACCTTGAAAGGCATAGATATTGGGGTTAGGAGTGTTTTTTGTGACCTAGACTCAATTTCTACAAGGGCCTGTTTCTAACATTTGTACGAGAGTTTGTTTGCTTTAAAAACTTTTGTTGACACTTTTCTTCTTTGTAATTTCAAAAAAGTTTTCTAAAAGGATGTTCTTTAGTTTTCCCAACATGATGGTGGAAAGATGGACGCGACAAAGCAAATGTCACAAAAATCAAACAAGAGTCTTTTAGTCTGTGTCCATTACATTTATTATGATAAAAAACAAGAGTGAGGGGAAATAAAATAGGATGAAAAAACTACAAAGAGTCTATCATGGTGGATGGAAAAATGGTAGTAGAGCCAAATACAGTTTGAAGTCCAATGTCCAAAGTACTACTGTCCTCTGAAAAGGTAAGCATGCCCATGAAACAATCCACAAAGTGAATGGTAGGCATACAAGGAGGAAATTAGGTTTGCTGTCTCTTGGAGGCAGTTGTGTTGGTCTTGTCACCCTCTGCTGCTGGTCCAGATGGTGCTCCCTTCTGGGGACGAGGGGGGCACAGGTGCAGGGACTGGGATGGTTGGGGCAGACTCATCCTGTGGCAGGACCTCCCTGTCTGTGGCTGGTAGTATTATACTTTGGCCAGGTGTTGAGAGACCACAGACAGAGGCAGATTGACTGGGAAAAGCTCTGCACATAATTTGATAAATGTGATACAACACCCGAGTCAAGGAGCACAAATTGGAAGTGAAGATCTGCATCTCCTCGTTGTTCTCCCTCTGCACCTGCTTAATGTCCTAGAGCTTATTTAGGACCTGGCCTATCATATCTTGGGACTGTTGGACCGATCCCAAGACTTGGCCAAGGGTGGTCTGGCTAACAAAAACCCCAGTGACCTTCCGTGGCTGGCCCACGGATTCCCTCACAGGACCCCTAACCCCACTAGCCTGTGCCCTTGAAGTGTGCCCCAAACCACTGGTTCCTGGCAGGCCTGTTGTCTGAGTTGTTGGTGTGCTCAACAGTAGCCAGGACTAGGGGGCACAGGATTGGTGTGATGATTCTTGGTGCACAGGAAGTAAAGGGGTCCACGCTAAGGTCTTGTTGCAGCTGAGGTGGGAGGTATAGCTGTGAACTGGGCTTGACTCGCTGGAGCTGTGAGGCCACACAGACCAGATGGACCAGCTTGCTCTGCATCATCTGGACTTGCAGCATTGGAGTCTTCACTGAAACCTAGAAACAGAGAAATTGACTGATTAGGCCATTGTGTTATTTTTATTGTTTTACCAATGCAGACTGATTTACACTGATGACAACTCCAGTAGTGACCTTGTATAGATGTCCTGAAATGCCAAAGCATTACTTCAGATCTGTAGGTGACATTGACCCCAATACCGTGGTGAGTAGATTGATGTATTGGATCCTTCCAAAGCCTAGCAGGCTGGAAAGCATTGGATACAAAAGTGGTTCATAATGCACATGATACTATGATTGGTCATCATATGGACAGTGACATTTCACTTGTGTATGGCAACTAAGTCTGTTCAGCACATTTTTGGATATCATGGATTCAAAAGACAATGAATAATATAAGCACTTTCATCAATTCAATGTAGCTACAAGCAGATGTCAACATGGTTGATATACCCAAGAAGTGATATTTTAATCCATAACACGAAATGGTGACTGACAAATACACTAGCTTTTGAAAACGTGTGTGCAAATAGAAGTAAAGGACAGTGTAACAATATTTCATTCCACTTTTATTTTTCAGATGCAATAGCACAGCATCCAGGTAGTTGTAGTCATCTGTTGACAGCACGGAAAATACGTGTTTGAAAAATAAGTTACACATATCACTTTCAAAGACTATCTTAGAGGTGAAAACACTTTTGCAACTGGTACACACATATGGATATAATGTGACTAGGAGAAAATACAACTTAGGAACACTGTACTGTCCTGTAAAAATAGATATTGTTTTGGACCAGGTTTTGAAAGCACAACAACATACATTGATAGACAGTAATGGTCAGAGACCATGCAAGGGACCATCCATGGGGAACTACACATAATCTGATTATACATATTGCATTATGTTAGAAGGTGAGCTACATCCACACTGCTGGTAATTTGTATGACACAACAGATTTTGTTTAGTCAAAATTAGCGAAATCTGTGTTGCTAAGGTTGTTGCAGCATTTTAACCATCTACCTTAAGAGCAGGACTCCATTCATGATTATGGAGGCAAACATAGATCCCACCAGGGATTCCAGACAAGCCTTCAGTATCGAAGATTTGCAAGCGCTTTTCCTCCCAATGAAAGAGCTGTAATGAGGGGAGAGGACAACCACCGCCAGCTCTCTGGAACTCTATGTGATGCTTGGAGGCCAGTGAATGAACATCCCCACACAAGTCATTCCACCTCTTCCCATTCTCATTCTGTGTTCACAAGTTCGTAGCTACTGCACTCACCATGTCAACTATTTTGGTCTACATTTGCCTTTTTTGGTTAATGGTAGTATTTTGGACTTATGCTCCAAACAAACGTGGCTTCACTTTACTGATTTCATCCACCATGACAGACAATTCTCTCTCTGTCAAACAGGGATTTTGTCTCCCTGCCACTGTGAAATATACTTAAACAAAGCTAATGCAAAACAAAATGAAGGGTACTGTAAAAAAAAATAGATTTAACAAATAAGACACAGAGGGAGAGGTAAACAGAATAATAAAAACATCTCCTATGTTGTGGATTTGGCTGGCTGGCTGGTCTTCTGCAGTGGAATGGCTAAGGATCATGTTCTGAAATGCGTGTGTTTTATAGTGTGTTTTGCAGATGTCCACAATTTTCTAATTTGCAACAGGTGTGAGCTACTAGCATCCAAACAATGGTACTATCCTGAACAGGACCCACAAAGGACTCCTGCTTTAATGATCCCGCCACTGACACACCACCACCACAACTGTGTGGCATAAATAGCTTGGCGGGATGCTGCTGTTAAAACAGCGAAAGAGTGGTAATTGTCAGCTTCAGAGTCTACTGCGTCAGCTGCGGGATGCAGCTGGGGTGACAGATTACACTCCATTGTGGTGGTCTTTGGCTTATCCTCAATGCATCTAAATGCCGCAGACTGAGAGACCACAAACAGCACGGTCTTTTCAGGCCAACCACTGATGCCGCTTGGCTTAAGACCGCCAAGGTCTAAATCAGACCCTAAGTGTTCAAAATCAACTGTTTCCTCTCTCGCTTGTTGCATTGCAGTCTCCACCTCATTCGTATCTATAGCTGCTTCATTTTGAATAATTGGTTATCTAAGAGGATCTTGACTTGTTGGTCCAGAACTTTGGCTTCTTTGTGAGGTCTCCTTAACTATCTCAGCAACAATAGTCTCTTCCTTTTCAATCTCTCTTCCACAGCATTGAAGGAATCTTCGTAAGTGTCATAGTTTCCAAATAATTCTGATTCCTCACGCACGGCTTGAACAGCTGCAAAAGTGCTAAGTAGAAAAACTCTCTTCTCTCTGCAGTCTGGCAACAAAGTTTTCTGTGGTTAATTAAATGTCCTTTGCTATGTTTCACCAAACAACCATTACATCCAAGTACTGCATATTTTCCTTGCATTCTGTTTTCTGTGACAATACTTCTATTCCTGTTATATTGAAGTACTTCATAGAGGCACATGTTTTCTAGATGTGGACTCATTCTATGGTAGTATGCACCCAACATGTTTAATTTTACAGTGCCTATACTTTCTGGATCAAATTCAGAAATATACTGAATTTCTGGAAAATAATTTAGCACTCTATTTCGAGTGTTTGCAAGGCTTAGACTTACCTATAAAATTCCCCTTGACTTTGAGACCAATCTAGATGAACTCAACTGACCTGAGCACTCATAGTATCCTATTTCTTTGTGGGAAAGCATCTTTAAGCTGAAGCAGCGCACTTTCTTGGTGAGACTCTTTTCTGCAAAAATCTCCTCCGACATTTCCTTCATCTCTGCCTTCTCGGATTTTGTATATATGAAGTCACGTAACAAGTAACAGCGATGGAGTTGTCTACAGCAAACTGCATATCCATGTTCATTATCCCCATTTTCAGAATCACTGGATTGTAGCCATTAATTTACTTCTAGGCCTCTTTTCAGGTTATATGTGGTTTTCAGGGGATTTTCGTATATGTGTCAGTCTGACTGCAGATAGAAAGCTGTTTACTCTTCCTTGTGGACTAACAGGTCCAGGGTATCCAAAACAACATTTTGTGTACAATTTTCCTTTGCATCTGTATTTTCTACGACAGTACTTACCACATCTATGAGTTTGAAACCATAGAACATATCTGAGACATTTCTCACCGCTGTTTTTTGGGATGGCACATTTTACATGCCATTCTATGAATGACAGGACAGACTTATCACTGTCTGTTCCAAATTTTGGTACATCTTTTATCCATAAGAGCATATGAATATGAGGAACACCCCGTGCTTGGTACTCTTTATGCCAAAGAAAATTAGTTACTTTACCAAAAGGAGGGTTAGTTTTGTTGCAGACGAAAGACCTCATGGTTTGAAACAAGTGGGTAAAACATTTGCAAGTATTAGCAGGATCTAAGAATCAAAGTTCTCAAGCTGTCTTTAGATTTATGTCCTTAATGTTTGAGTTTGTTTCTGGCAAAAACTCATGAAGGTCATCCCATGCATATTCAGCACAACTGGATGTCGGAAACCAAGTAGGTGCACCTATTTTTCTTTACATGCATATCAGCTCTCCGTGACGACGATACCAATGCTGGTTGAGGACACGTTGGCACGCCATCAAATTAATCAAGTTGTAGTCCATATTTTTTTTTTCTATCCTTCAAATCTGTAAACAAATTCCCTTGCCAGAGATTTTGCACATTCACACCTGTCTTTAATGTCTTTAAAATATGGTTTATTGGTTAAAATAGTCCTGACAAGTCACTCTCAAACACTAGGTGGAGTATATATGGGATACACTGACGAAATCTATGGTCCTCTGAACATAGTATATTTGATCTACATTTTGCTGCTGGTATTTGTACAGGGCAGTCATCATATCGACCACCTACTTCTGTGGGAAACAGATATGGAAAATAACGAGCTTCTAAACTTTTCTCCCTCACACTCTTCGGAGTTCCTTTTGCTTCTTTCAATTGAAAGATATCAATACCATCACTGATACACTCTTTAGAATGGAGAGGATAGCTACTGTAGTAATCATAGATTTCTTCTAATCTGGTTTGATCCACCTTTTCAATCTCACCTCTTGATGGTAATGTTTCATCCTCCGTATGTGTTAAATCTTGAAGAGCATCTACATTTTTACATATAAGTATAAATATTATTTTGTACCAGATATATGCCCTCATTACAACCCTGGCGGTCGGTGTTAAAGTGGCGCTAAGACCACCAACAGGCCGGCGGTAAAAAAAATGAAATCACGACCATGGCGGAAACCGCCAACATAGACAGCCACTTTAACACTCCGAACACCACGGCGGTACAAACAAACAGCATGGCGGTCACCGCCAACAGACAGGCGGAAGACAATGTACCGCCCACACTATTATGACAGGCCAATCAGCCACCTTTTCCGGGGCGGATTCAACACAAATACAAACACAGCGGAAACAGGACTTGGAAGGGAAAACACTCACCTCTACACAACCCACGAGGAACTAGAACGACATGGAGCCTGAACTTCAAATACTCCCTGTGATAGTATTCCTGCTCCTCTACCAGGAGCATGAAAGACGGTGGCGACGACCACAGTGAGTACTGCACCTACAACACAGGGGAGGGGGGAGGGAAAAGAGAGTGACACACACCCGTAACACCCCCACCCTCACCCACAACAACATACACACCAATACATGTTGCAACATCACATTTACACCCCCCACCCCCTTGGAAGAACTCAAGGACAAAAGGAAATGAGCTGAACGATTGTAATCAATAAAAATCAATTAGTCAAAAACTTTATATACAATATAAACAATTATGTACCAACCAATCAAGTCTGGGTAGTGCACCATTCATAGTCTGTGGACCACTGGGCCCAAGATGCATGGGCGAGGCCCACACTAGATACCAGACTCGAAACGGAGAGAACACTGCCGGGGCATGAGATCGAAATGAAACAGGCACCTCAGGGGGAAGTGAAGGGGGGCACCTCAGCTGGGTGAGTGCACGACGCCAGCTCCACGAGGGGGCTCCATGTCCATTGATGTATCCTGGGGAGTACAAAGCGGCAGTCTCTCAAGTATCTCCAGTGGGTGGTTTGCCCACTGATTTTTCCTGGGGAGTGCAACGCCACAGTCTCTCAAGTCTTTACAGTGGGTGGGTTGCCCACTGCTTTATCCTGGGGAGTGGAAAGCCACAGTCTCTCAAGTCTTTACAGTGGGTGGGTTGCCCACTGCTTTATCCCGGGGAGTGCAAAGCCACAGTCTCTCAAGTCTCTCCAGTGGGTGGTTTGCCCACTGCTGCATCCTGGGGAGTGCAAAGCCACAGTCTCTCAAGTCTCTCCAGTGGGTGGGTTGTCCACTGCTTTATCCTCGGGAGTGCATAGCCACAGTATCACAAGTGGATGCCTTTCTCCACTGGTTCTGGAGGGGGCTTTGTGCCCACAGTGCTTCATCCTGCCAAGGACTGAGGTAGAGGATGTGATACTCCACTGGTTCTGGAGGGGGCGTTGTGCCCAGAGTGCTTCATCCTGCCAAGGACTGAGGTAGTGGATGTGATTCTCCACTGGTTCTGGAGGGGGCTTTGTGCCCAGAGTGCTTCATCCTGCCAAGGACTGAGGTAGTGGATGTGATATTCCACTGGTTCTGGAGGGGGCTTTGTGGTCAGAGTGCTTCATCCGGCCAAGGACTCAGGTAGTGGATGTGATTCTCCACTGGTTTTGGAGGGGGCTTTGTGCCCAGAGTGATTCATCCTGCCAAGGACTGAGGTAGTGGATGCCTTTCTCCACTGCTTCTGGAGGGGGCTTTGTGCCCACAGTGCTTCATTCTGCCAAGGACTCAGGTAGTGGAAGTGATTCTCCACTGGTTCTGGAGGGGGCTTTGTGCCCAGAGTGATTCATCCTGCCAAGGACTCAGGTAGTGGATGTGACACTCCACTGACGGTGGTGCAACATGCATGCTGCCCATGCTCCTGGAACTGACCACTGGGGATGGCAGCCATGTGTGCGGTGGTGCCACTGGCTCAGGATGTTGCGGGGCCGCTGGCAGTGCTGGCGCCGGTGTCAGTAGCGGCGGTGCTGATGGTGGGTTCACTGATGGCAGTGCTGGTGAAGGGCTCAGTGTCTGGGGTGCTGGTGGCGGTGTCAGTAGCGGCGGTGCTGGTGGCGGGCTCACTGACGGCGGTGCTGGTGAAGGGTTCAGTGTCTGGGGTGCTGGCGGCGGTGTCAGTAGCGGCGGTGCTGGTGGCAGGCTAACTGACGGCAGTGCTGGTGAAGGGCTTAGTGTCTGGGGTGCTGGCAGTAGTGTCAGTAGCGGCGGTGCTGGTGGCAGGCTCACTGATGGCTGCCATCAGTGCTGAGGCCAGAGCCTGAAATGCTCTCTGTTGGGCTGCCTGGCCAGAATGAATGCCCTCCAGGTATGCATTTGTTTGCTGCAACTGCCTCTCTACACCCTGGATGGCATTCAGTATGGTAGACTGCCTAACAGTGAGGGATCTCAGGAGGTCAATGGCCTCCTCACTGAGGGTAGCAGGGCTGACTGGGGAAGGGCCTGAGGTGCCTGGGGCAAAGGAGATGCCCACCCTCCTGGGTGAGTGGCCACGGGACACACACTGAGGGGCTGCTGGGAGGGCGGTGCTGGTGGGAGGGGCGGCGGCTGTACCTGTTGATGCGGTGGGCACAGAGGGGCCAGCCACTGCAAGGGAGCTCCCATCAGAGGAGGAGTCAGTGTCACTGGTCTCTGCTCCTGTCCCCGCCGTGGAGCTCCCCTCGCCCTCCGTCCCACTGGTGACTTCAGTCTCCGTTGTCTCGCCCTCCAGGGCCATGTGGGATGCAGCTCCCTCCTGCTCCGGTGGCACTGTTCCTCTGCCTGATAATGCTAATGCACACAAGAACAGGGAGACCACAAAAAGGGGGGGGGGGAAAGAAGAAAGACCGGTTCAGTGCATGTAATACCGCTACCATTGGCCGACACTACAGACACAGCAGCCCTCTGCACTACCCCATGCACTTAGAGTTCCCTAATTAATCACAGGGACATGGGGTACAAGGCCTATGCCCGATTGCTGCACACATGGAGGTCACAGGAGCCTGACTAGGTCTAGATGGCTCTTACCACTGGTGGGGTTGGGGTGCCTCATAGCCTGCCTCACAAAGGGTCCTTGCCTACAAAGCTTGCCCTGGCCTAGGGGAACCCACTGCCCACTTTCCCCACCCAGACACCTCATAAGGCATGCAGAGTCAGCTGAATGAGAGTGTACTCACCCCCTTGTGGCTGCTGTGATGCCCTCAAGCGCCCATCCAACTCCGGCTATGCCACTGCCAGGATCCGGAACATCAGGGGGTGTCATGGTGCGACGGGCACCCCTCCCACGTTGGGAGGCCATCCCCAGCTGGGCCTCCGCGGTCTTCTTGCTCCAGCGGCGAATGTCCTCCCATCTTTTCCGGCAGTGGGTGCTCCGGACGTCCTTGGCGATGGCAAGCCAAATAGCTTTCTTCTAGTGGGTGCTGACCTAGAGCAATAGTAAAGTGGGAAAGGAAAAAATGTAACTGTCCGGGCCGTCACAGTCATTGGCCCATGTTCCCACCCTTGCCCTGACGCACATACACTCACCGTCCGCTCATTCAGGCCTCAGCCCCCCATGTATCTTCCATCCAAACCACTCCAAACAGGCATTGCCCATACAGCATGCTCACAGTGTACTCACCTGTTTGTCTGGAGGACCATAGAGTAGCATGTACTGGGGGAGGACCCCATCCACTAACTTGTCCAACTCCTCCGAAGTGAAGGCAGGGGCCCTTTCCCCAGACACATGAGCCATTGTCGCTTCCAGACTGAGGTCACAGCAGCACACATATCTAGGCCTTGCATACACACAGAGACAGGCACATAGCTTATTGACAAATGTGTGCAATAAATTATTTTTTTACTACCTCAGTGTTGGCTGACTCTGTGCTCGCTGTTCTCGTCCATAGGGCACGTCCGCTGGGGCAGGTGAGGAGATGGCGGCATCCTCCGGTGTACAGACCGCTGGTGGACTTGTCGACAATGGAAGAGAGACATGTAATAGTCTCCTACAGACTTGATCGTGCAACAATCCATGAACTGTGTGGCCACTTGGAGCCAGACCTGATTTCAGCTATCCGCCATCCCGCAGGATCCCCCCTCTAGTGCAGGTCCTGTCAGTACTCCATTTCCTGGCAAGTGGGTCTTTTCAGACTACAGTGGCCATAGCATCAGGGATGTCCCAGCCTATGTTCTCAAACGTGTTGTCCAGAGTGTTGTCTGCCGTGCTTAAACACATGCGCAGCTACATTGTTTTCCCTCAGGTGGACGATTTGCCTACAGTGAAAGGTGACTTCTATGCCCTGGGACATATCCCCAACATCATAGGTGCCATTGATGGGATACATGTGGCCTTGGTACCCCCATGCAGGAGTGAACAGGTGTACAGAAACCGGAAGAGCTATCATTCAATGAATGTGCAGATGGTGTGTTTGGCCGACCAGTACATCTCCCATGTGAATGCCAAGTTTCCTGGCTCAGTGCATGACGCTTACATTCTGAGGAATAGCAGCATCCCTTATGTGATGGGGCAACTCCAGAGGTACTTTGTGTGGCTAATAGGTGAGGACAAGGACCCTATACCCTGTGAATAGTTGTCTGGGTCTGGGGTTGTGTCTAAGGGTTAGTGTGTGCCTAACAGTTGTCCCTCGACATTTGCAGGTGACTCTGGGTACCCCAACCTGTCATGGCTACTGACCCCAGTGAGAAATCCCTGGACAAGGGCAGAGGAATGGTACAATGAGGCACATGGATGAACTAGGAGGATAATAGAAAGAACCTTCAGCCTACTAAAGGCCAGGTTCCGGTGCCTCCATATGACAGGTGGTTCTCTGTACTACTCACCAAAGAAGGGGTACATTGCATGAGACATGGCTGCATGTAGATATGTGTGTGTGCTGGCAGTTTGTCATTTGTGGGGTATGGCTGGTGGCAGTGTTAATGCAGAGGTACAGGTCATGTGTGTGCCTGATGAGGGGCAAATGCAGTTTGTAGGGTATATGTGTGACAGACTGGATTGTCTGGTTCATGGTGCCCCTCTGTTTGTTTTTCCTCTACAGATCAGCACCCATCAGAAGAAGGGATTGTGGCATACCATCGCCAAGGATGTGCAGACCCTGGGGGTCTATAGCAGGTGGAGCATCCACTGCAGGAAAGGTGGGAGGACCTGAGACGCTGGGCCCAGAAGAACACGGACGCCCAGCTGGGGATGGCCTCCCAACGAGGGAGGGGTGCCCATTGGAAAATTACCCCCTGATGGCCTGCATACTAGCGGTGGCCTACGCAGAGCTGGATGGGCGCTTGAGGGCAGCACAGCAGCCACAAGGGGGTGAGTACAGTTGTGTAACAACCATCTTTTTTTCCTGGCATGGGATCCTGGTGGTGGGTTTTAGTTATTGGGTGCCCCTTAATGCTAGCTCAGACATGACTGTGTGGTCCAGCTCAGGATAAATGGGTGAATGGCAAAATCTTGTTAACTAGCTGTGAGGCATTCCATGTCAGACAGGGCTTAGTAGGTCCCAGGAGGGGTGCAGATGGCAGTGGTTGGCTCTCATCTTGCTGTGGTACCCAGTCAATGGAATGCCTGTGTGGTGCATAGTGCTCAATCTTGATCCCTGTGTGTGATGGTAAGGTTTCTGCCATCTGTGGTGTTGGCGCTGTAATTGACCCAGTGCTCCCTTTCTCTCTCTCCCCCCTATTTTCTTCTGTCATCCTGTCCATGTGTGCATTAGCATCATCTGGCGGAGGAGCAGGGGTACCAGCTACCTAGGGAGCTGTAGCCCACAGGACCCAGGTGGCAGAGTCCACCAAGCCAAAGGGGCCAGTGGGAAGGAGGGCGAGGGGAGCACCACGCTGGGGACAGGAGGTGACAGCACTGACTCTGATTCCTCCTCCGATGGAAGCTCCCTGGTGGTGGTGGACACCTCTGGAACCACCCCAGCTACAGGCACAGCCGCCACCTCGTACTAGCACTGCCCTCCCATTAGCCCCCAACCGAGTTGCCCGTGCATGTTCACCCAGGAATGTGGGTGTCTCCTTCGCACCAGCACTTCAGGCACTGCCCCAGTCAACCCTGCGGCCCTCAGTGAGGAGGATATTGACCTCCTGAGATCCATCTCTGTAGGGCAATCGACCATAGTGAATGCCACCCAGGGGCTGGCATCCCAGATGCAGCAATGCAATGCCTACCTGGAGGGCATCCACAGTGGGTTTGCGGCACTACAGAGATTGTTTCAGGCTCTGGCCTCCTCTCTGATGGCAGCCAGTGTCCCTGGTCCTACCGTCCCCCCTCCAACTACCACTTCCCAGTCGCAGTCTCGTCAACCGCAGCCCATCCCATGCACACATACATACAAGCATGCACACAAAACATCACACAAGAGTGGCATAGACAAACACATGCAGCACACTTCAAGCCATAAGCACTCACACAAACAACAGACAGTTGCACACACTACAATATCCACTGACTCCACTGTCTCCTGTTCCTCCTCCTTCTCCCTCACAGTTACATCCGCACTCACACCTGCATGCATTACATCAGCAGCCACGACCACCATCACCACATCATGCAGCACACACACCTCACTTGCAGACACCTCCACAACATCCATCCACACGTCCTGGTTTGTCCTCTCCCACCCTGTCTGCCCCTCCTAAGAGACACAAACACTCCCATTAAGACACCCAACAGCCATCCACCTCACACACACACACACACACACTTTCCATGCACCTGCACCCTGGTCCAGCAGATGTATACCTCCTACAGCCACTCCCTCTACTTCCACTCCCATCCCTTCTTCCACATCCGGCCTCAACGTCCCTAACAAGCTTTTCCTTGCTGAACTTGAACTCTTACCTCTCTCTTCACCCCCGTCCTGGACGTAAGAGCAGGGTCCCAACGACCCAGCCCAGCACCTCTGCCAAACAGACTGCCACTGATCCCACCAAAAAATCAGCTGCTGGCACAAAGGGGCCCCTGAGTGTGACAGCACCCACTCCTAGTGAGTTCACACCTGTGCCTCAGAAAGGGAGGACTAGGGTGGCAAAACCCAAGGGACAGAGGATGGGGTCAGTGGAGGTACCTCCTAGACCTGGAGGCAAGGACACCAGTCACATGTCAATCGCCAAGGAGGCCCGTAACTAGAGAAAACACATGGACCCCCCTCCACCACCAAAGAAAGCCAAGGTTCACCCTCTACCACCAAAGAAAGCCAAGGAGACCCCTCTACCACCAAAGAAAGCCAATGAACCCCCTACCACCAAAGAAAGCTAAGGAGCCCCCTCCACCAGCAGAGGGCAAGGAGCCCTCTCCACCAGTAAAGTCCCCCAAGGGGCCCCCTCCACCAGCAGAGGGCAAGCAGCCCTGTCTACCAGCAGAGGCACCCAAGGATCCCCCTCTACCAGCTGAGGGCAAGGAGCCCTCTCCACCAGCAGAGGCACCCAAGGAACCCCCTCCACCGGCAGAGGTCAAAGAGCCCTCTCCACCAGCAGAGGTACCCAAGGAGCCCCCTCAACCAGCTGAGCGCTTGTAGCCCACCTTCCAGAGACAGTTGGGCAAGGGTCCCCCTCCAGAATCAGTGGGCATGTTATCCACCCCAGAGACCGTGGTCTTTCACTCCCCTCCAGAGACAGTTGTGCAAGGAGTCGCCTCCAGAACCAGTGGGCATGTTATCCACTCCAGAGACCATGGCCTTTCACTCCCCTCCAGAGACAGTTGGGCATGGAGCCCCCTCCAGAACCAGTGGGCATGTTACCCACTCCAGAGGCTGTGGCGTTTCACTCCCCTCCAGAGACTGTTGGGCAAGGAGCCCCCTCCAGAACCAGTGGGCATGTTACCCAGTTCAGCTAAGGTGCCCCCACCCCCATTCCACCTGAGGTGCCTGCCCATTTTCAACATGATGCCCCTGAACAGTGGAGTCCAGATTATGTCAGGAGTCAAGTTGAGCCTTGGACTGTGCCCTGTAGCCATGTGGCCCTTTGGTACTTTGGACTGGCCATTGGCCCAATCTGGACATTGACACCTGCATTTACATTCATGTTCCATTATGGTGGCTGTTGACAGCAAATTACAGTGTTCATACATCAGAATTGTTGTCCTTGCATTATTTTCACGTGGGTCCTGTGACATTCTTTTTACTCTGCAGGTGGTTCTGTGCATGGTGCGTGTGTGAATGGTATGTGTTGTGCGTGTCGCTCTCCTTTTCCTCCCTCCCTCCCTTGTGTGCTAGGCGGCTGTACTTACCGTCATCATCTTTATCGGCGTTGGTGTCCCAGGACGGCCATGGTGTGGTAGCGCATCAGGAAGACTTGAAGTTCCGGTTCCATTGTGGTGGCGGAGTCCTCTGTGTCACTGATGGTGAGTCTTTCATTTTCTGTACTGTGCTTCCGCCAGGCTTTGGATGGCATTGGTACCGACCCTGAAATCCTGGCCATTTGCTATGTCATAATATGGTGGGTGGTATCTTGACTTCCACCTGGCTGTTGATGGCTACCGTTGGGGTCAGTGGTGTTAACGCCCTGCAATTGGTGTGGTACATTGACTGCCTATGGGAGGTATCACTGCCATGGTCATAATTTGGCTGTAATTACCTCCAGGCTGTTGGCGGTATTACCGCCACTTTAACAGTCACCGCCAATGTCATATTGAGGGTCATAGTCATGAACCATTTAAGATTGCATCCTCCTCCTCCATGCCCGCCCCCTCTAGTGTATTTGCAGGGTGGCCATGTGAATTCTCCAAAGGAGTCCTGCTGTCTGGGTGTTGGAACTGATATACTAAGGCCTCCCAAGCCCTCGCCACATCTAAAGAACGCCGTCCCCTTCAGGCATCTCGAAAGCAAAGGGCCCCCTCACAGGTAGCCATCTAATCAGTTCCTTTTGATATATGCCCAGATTACGCTATTCCGCATCCGCAATGGCAAAGTTTTTATTAATTCTGCTAGGTGTCAATTACACCCTGTGTAGAATTTAAAAATTAACAATCCTAAACCAGGCATTTTGTGTGGCCTTGTGCATATATTCAAAGATATACTTCCACTCCTCATCCAGGATGTCTGTGTCCAAAATCTCCTCCCATTGGGCCTTCAGTCGTTCCATGGGTTGGTCAAAATCCTACCTCAGCCTACGGTACAGACAAGTCACTGCTTTGTTTGTGTTGCAGCAGTCACCAGATATTGACAGCTCTTGATGGACTCACCTCTGACATACCTCGCCCTAAATGCTTCCAGATAGCCTCCACGACCACCTTATGCAGGAGAAACTGTGTCCTCAGAAAGTTGTAATGGTGACTGAACTCTTCAAACGGGAGGAGGATCTCCATGTCGGACAGACTCGTCTCCATTAGCACTTCTGCCTCAGTCCATTCCGCCAGGCCACGCCAGCTCCTGCCATGCGGCAACCCTTGGATAAACCGCAATGGCAAGTCTGGAGAATACAAAGATCGTAGTCCATACATTCTGCGGAATACTGACCCTTGTTCTGTTAAAGGTTCTGTGTCTTCCGAGTGTCAGTGACCTCGCAGAGAGGAACCCTAAGCATTATTCATGCCAACCTCTTCAATGAGGGAGTTGTGAGGGGCACCACCCTGCCCTCCATAACCCTCCCAGCCAACCACTGGGTTAGTCAATGTAGCTACGCAGCCAGATAATAAGATTCAAAGTCGAGTTTCGCTAGACCACCAGCCCTCGGGTGCCTCTGGACAGTCATTAGTGCCACTCTGTGGCACCACAAGCCCCATAGTAATTCCACAAGAATGTAATATATGGTCCTGAAATAGGCCGGAGGAATTCACACCAGTAGTGTACAGAAAAAATAAAGCAGGCAGGGAAGGGAAATCATCTTTAGGCGGGCCACCCTGCCCGCCACTGATAGCAGCAATGTACACCAGAACTCTGCGCTACTTCTCAGGGCTCAGAATGCTCTACCCACATTACCCTCTGTTACCTCAAATAGTGAGGTTCCCATGGGAGGGGTCCCAAGCCCTCCGGAGGCAAGCTAGAAGGACGCACTGGGAGCATGCAGGGTTTACTCCAATTAAGGTGGAGGCCCAAGGGATTGCCAAAATGATCAATTAAGTTGAGCGTCCCATCCAGATCTGCCCACGTGTCCCAGAGGAAAGCAGGCAGTCATCCACATATAGGGCAATATACATATAATACATCTAAGTCTGCACCGTAATGCCACGAAAGGCCGCACCTGACCTGGCCACACATGCCAGAGGCTCCATAGCCAGAGCGAATGAAAGGGTTGACAGAGGCCAACCCTGACGGGTGCCCCTCCTCATACTATAGCTAGTGGAGACTGCGTGGCATATCCTGACTCTGGCAAAGGGCTCTGAATATAAGAGCCGTGTCCAGGAGATGAACCTCTGGGTCATCCCAAAGTGTTCCGGTACCTTCAAGGCTATCAAAGGCCTTCTCAATGTTAATCGCAAAGACTGCAGCTTCAGATTAATTAGCTGCAGTGTTCTCCAGAATCCCCAGGAGCCCTTGGATATTATGGGTTTTACTTCGACCAGGGATGAAGTCCACTTTGTTGCAATGAATGAGGTATGGCATATGTGGAAGAAGGCGGGAGGCCAGGATGTGGCTCAGAATTATGTAATCAATGTTCATTATGGACAGCAGGTGATAGGCTCGCCTGTCCTTGGCTGATTTAGCTGGCTTCAGGAGGGGCACCAAAAGGACCTCACAGGAGGAGGGAGGGAGTCAATCCATTTCCCAGGATACCCTAAATAGCTCAGCGAGACGAGGAGCCAAGCTCTCCACATAGGTGTAATAGAATTCCACCAGGGAATCCGTCTGGTCCTGGGGTATTATTCTGGGCCATGGCCTTTATGGCCACTTGTATTTCTGGTTTGGTAATATAGCCTAGCAGGGCCTGAGCTACCTTGGGCAAAGCCCTAGGAAGATGCAAGGGAGCTAGAAAAGCTTCCATCTCATCTGGCTCAACTCCCCCAGTACTGCTACACAGCTTTGTAAAGTATTCTTGGAATTCCCGATTGATATCCTCTTGGTGGTATACGGTATCTCCTACCTCCGTGTCAATTTCCACTATAACCAAGCCCCATTTTGCTCGGGTTGCCAGCTATGCCAGCATTCTTCCCACCTTGTCTTGCTTGGCATAAGTGAGCATCGTGTATGCTTTGTAATCAAAGCATTGGAGCTGCTCAGTGTGCTTAGCTACTTTCTCCTTGCATCGCAGTGAGGAACCAAGACTGCGTGTCAGAAATCGAAGCAAAGCCCCTTGCAGCGTGGAAAGAAATGCTGCATCGTCTGTGCCGTGTCGGAAAATCCGACACACACCTTATTTTTTTCACGCATCGCCTCCTCTGCGGTCTCTGTGGATGGTAATTTTGATGCAAACCAGGTACTTTGTACAAACAAAAGACAGCTGTTCATTACTAAGATTTAAGACTCTTTTTAAACATGCAAAAGTGATATCTTAACTTGTGCTGATTGAATCTTAATTGTTTTGACCTTAATTTAACCAGATAAATATCTTATATTTTTCTAAACCTGTATGGTGTATTTTTGTGATGTTCTCACTGTGTTTCTGTATGATTTATTGCACAAATACTTTACACATTGCCTTCTAAGTTAAGCCGGACTGCTGAGTGCCAAGCTACCAGAGAGTGGGCACAGGATAATTTGGATTGTGTGCGGCTTAACCTGACAGGGCTTGTGATCCCTATTTTGACAAAGGTGAATACCTCTGCCAACTACTGACCCCATTTCTAACATTAGTAATCAGCGGTGGGATGGGACTTGTGTTTGTGCAGTAACATACAATAGCTACGTGTACAGTACTTACCCACAGTTAAAGGTCAATTCGATGTTTTCTCTATTTATTGCCATTTTTTTCTGCTTGACATTTTTAAATTAATCCTCAACAACATGTCTCTGGCTGGGTCTCAAGGAGGAGCTGGAGAGTTTGACCTAGCTAAGCTTGAGATATACACTGTCAGTTAGCTGAAAGGGTTCTGCAAGGAGATGGGAGTGCCTACCTGGGGTGCCTCCAGGAAGGAGGGGTACCAAAAGGCACTGGGGGCCTGGGCAGAAGCCTGTTCACAAGAAGATGTTGAGGTAGAGGGGTCAGAGGATGGCCCCCGAGAGGATTTGCCAATAGCAGTGGGGGATGACACCCCTGGATTTGTGCCCCCTGTTAAACCAGGGAGCAGTGTCTGATGTCACAACCTGGCCAGAGAGAAAAGGAAGGAGGAGAGAGAGTTTCAACTGCAATTGGCAAGGTTAAACATGGAGGCAGAGCTAAGGAAGGCTGAGAGAGAAGCCAAACAAACTGAGGTTGCATCTAAGAGGGCCTTGGCTGAAAGGAAACTACTTCTGGCTCATGAACTGAGTCTAAAGGAGTTTGACCTCAAGTCTAGGCAGTCTAAGTCGAGTCCAGCAGTGATGGTGGCAGCATACATACATCTCTTGCTGTAGACAAAAAGTTTTGTATGTCCAAAGATGTGGTGCCAAGTTATGTGGTGGGAGATGTCATTGACAAATAGTTTGATGCCTATGAAGTTGCACTAATGGCCCATGGGGTTTCTGCGGAGAAATGCAGGGCAGGTTTGTGGAAACATGTACCAATAATTGGGAGGGACACTCTTCTCACATTAGAACCAGGGAACCATAACACATGCCTACTCATAAAAGCCATTTTAATTGCCAAGTTTGGACTGACCCCTGAAAAGTATTACCAGAAATTCAGGGACCGTTCCAAACTCTCCACGCAAACTTGGGTAGACTTTTATGATTTCTCTAGCAAAGCACTGAATGGATGGGTGAGGGGCAGTAAAGTAAATGATTATAATGGGTTATATGATCTGATCCTGAGAGGGCATATGCTCAGTATTTGCTTTACAGAGTTGCATCAGCAACTGGTTGTCAGTAAGCTGACTGATCGTAGGAAGCTTGCTGAGGAGGCGGACCTCTGGGCTAACACCAGAGTGCCCAAAAAGGTACCTGGGAGTGACCCCAAGAAGGATGGTTCTGGTTTACCCCAACAAAGTGAGGGGGAGATTAAAGATGATCCAGACAAGTCTGAGAGTAAGGGGGAAGGAAAGGGTTCCCATGCCCCATCTGAGACACTGGGTGGTGGTTCTGGTGGGCGGTGCCCCAGAGCACCCCATTTCCAACTCTGCTGCCTTCAGTGGTCCCATCTAGGACACAAGCAGGGGGATTCTGACCGTCCAAAGAAACCGCCCACTGGTGGGACCTCTACAGGGGTGGCCAATGTGGCCTTAGCTCAAAGTAGTTCCCTGTGGCAGGTCACAGACCATGCCCTAATCTCCTTCAGTTGGGAGATAGACTCTGAGAGTAAGCTGGTTATCCTTGAGTGTGTGAGTCGTCACTTCCACCAGGTGGGAGTGAATGGGGTCCCAGTCACTGCTCTGAGGGACACAGGGGCTAGTCATAACATGTTGATGGAGAGACTAGTTTCCCCTTAGCTGTACACAGGCCAGGTGTATAGGGTGGCTCTAACCCACGGAGAGGGTTTCTTCCACCCTATGGCCCTGGTTTCCCTGGAATGGAGTCGGGAAGTGACCCAGAGAATGGTCATAGTTAGTCCCTAGATGGCCATTGACTGCATTACGGAGAATGAGTTACCCCGGTGGCAGGAGAACTGAGAGGGGTGACCACTAAGGGTACCCTGACTGTTCAGTTGTGTGGTAGTGCCACTCCTCAGAGGAGTACACGGAAGCCCAAAGGTAGGGGCAGGGTGAGGTAAGGACTCCCCCCTATCCCCTGTTCAGCCTCAGGGTACAGACCCTAGGTTGATTGACTAGTGTGAGGATACCACCCCTGACCTGGTGGAGTGGAGTAGGGGTACAAGACCCCTGAAGCTACTGATCCCCACTCTAAGACACCTCAGAGGTCAGGAAAACCTTAAGAGCCCATTGTCAGATTCAAGGATGGAGGAGGAACTTGCCCAAAGGCCCCGTTCAGGGCCTCTACCTAGCAGTGGGTGGTCTGGGGCCTGGCTCTTGACACTGACAGCTGTCAGTGGCCCCTTTGGTTGCTGTCCTTATGGACAGAGTTTTCCCTTGGTTGGGAACAGAAGTCAGACCCAAAGAGTGGTAAGGGCCACATCACTTTATTGTCCATGGTGGTACTTTCTGCCTAATGGGATGCATCTGTGAGCAAATTAAAGTTAGGAGCTTCACAGGTGGGGTCCACAGATGAGGAGAAGGGTTCTCAATGGGTCAGTTCAGTGGTCCCAGAGAGTATAGACAGAGAATCCCAACTGAATTCAGAAAGGTATAGAACTGGGAAGTACCCCTGCAGTAGTGGGCCATTGTCTATGTTCTATCGCCTTAAGCAGAGAAGTCCTTCAAAGTATTGATTAGCCTACCCTGACTTTAGGCTGAAAGGGGGATATGTTGGAAAAGGCCTCTCTGCAGGGTCACCCCCAAACTTTTTGCCTTCCTACTCTTTTTCTGACCTCATTTTTGCTGGCTTTAGGACGCTGGACACTTTACCACTGCTAACCAGTCCTAAAGTGCATGTGCTTTCTCTCTAAAACATGGTAACATTGGCTCATACCCAATTGGCATATTTAATTTACTTCTAAATCCCTAGTAAAGTGCACTACATGTACCAAGGACCTTAAATTGAATGCTACTTGTGGGCCCGTAGCACTGGTTGTGCTCCCACATAAATAGTCCCTTAACCATGTCTCAGGCATGCCACTTCAAGGCCTGGTGTGCAGTTTTACTACTACTTCAACTTGGCATTTAAAAGTACTTGCCAAGCCTTAAACTCCCCTTTTTCTACATATAAGTCACCCATAAGGTAGGACCTCAAAAACCCATAGGGCAGGGTGCTATGTAGGTAAAAGGCTGGACATGTACATGTGTGTTTTATATGTCCTGGTAGTGGAAAACTCCTAAATTACTTTTTCACTACTGTGAGGTCTGCTTCTTTCATAGGATAGCATTAGGGCTACCCTTATATACTGTTTGAGTGGTAGATACTGATCAAAAAGTGGTAACCAAGTCATATTTATTATGGCCAGAATGGTAATAGAAAATCCTACTTATTGGTGAGGTTGAATTTTATATTACTATTTTAGAAACACCACTTATAGAAAATGAGAAATTATCTGCACTTAAAATACATCTGTGCCTTACAGCCTGTCTCCAATCCACATCTGGGCTGTACTGATTGACAGCTCCCTTGTGCTTTTTACCCGGATAACCACAAACACAGGATACTCAGTCACACCTGCACTTATCTGCAAACTGAATAGGTCTTCCTGGGGTGGGAGGGTGGAGGGCCTGACACTTAAATTTCAAAGGCTAGTGGCCTGCCCTTACACAATGGACTGCCAAACCCCCTACTGGAACCCTGGCAGACCGAGCGGTAATGAAAGGGGACCTTGTGCACTTCAAAACCACTCTTTCAAGTCTCCTCCAATTCAAAGGTGTTTTTGGGTATATAAACTGGGTCCCTGACCTGATCAAACTGGACACTTCTGGACCTGAACCTGCATCTGGTCACGAGGAGCTGCCTGCCTGTCCAAAGGACTCACCTGGACTGCTTTGCTGTGAAGGACTGCTGCCTTGCTGTTGCCCTGCTGCCTCGCTGGCCTCTGACTTTGCTGAGAGGTGCTCTGAAGGGCTTGGATTGAGCTTGCCTCCTGTTTTCTGAAGTCTCAGGGCCAAAAAGAATTCATCTCTTCAAGGAAACTACTTGTGCACTCAAAATTGAAACACAGCCTGCCGGAAATGGCACACAGCCTGGCCTACGATGAGAAAATCGCAGCACAGCTGAACCGGAATGATGCAGCCCAACTACCCAAGCGAAGGACGCCTTGGCTGTACAATTGTAATTGCCTCCCAGGATGAGTGCATGCATCGGATGTGGCTCTAGGGTTCAGCAGAGGCCCATAGATGCTGCTGAGGACTATCTCTTTGCTATCTAACTGTCCCACCACTACTACATAGCGTTCCTCTGGATCCTTCACCCGCGATGTGCATTGGAGGGGGACTCCCGGGTGGATCCAAATAAGTACACCTGTGCAAAGACGAAGTATGCGGTATAGCAGGCCTGCCCCCTCCACCTGCTGTGCAAGACCACCCATTCTTTAGAAATAATGTGTGTTTCCTGTAGAAGTGCTATGTGCAACCCCCTCCTATTCAAAAAAGAAAAGACTTTGTGGCCCTCATTTTGACATTGATGGTACAAAACGCATACTGCTGCGGTGACGGCCGCCAAAAGACCGACGCCACAGCTACCATCCGTCTGCCATAATATGACCACAGCCGGATTTCAGCCACAAGAAGGGTGGAAATCTGGATGTGGCCATGCTGGCAGATGGCAGTAAGGTGGCGCTGCTACGACAAGCTGCGCCACACCAGTAGACTGTCGCCAGCCATATTATGACAAATAATATGGCCTGGCTGTGTTCTGCTGGTGGGTGCTGCTGGCGGTAGCAGCACCCCGTCCTGTCCCCTGCCGGAAGACTCCTTGGATCCAGATAAGTCGGGTCTCTGAGAGGGGGGATCGGGAGTGTTGTGTGTGTGTGGGGGGGTACATGTATGTGTGAGTGTGTGCGGGAATGTGAGTGTGTTTGTAGTGTTATTTACATGCATGTATGAATGTGTGTGAGTACGTGTATGAATGTGTGTGAGTGCCTGTATGTAAGTTAATGTGTATGCATTTTGGCATGTATGTTATGATATGTGTGTGGATGTGTGCGTGAATGAATGTATGCATGTGTGTATGTATGTGTGGATGAATGTGTGTCTGCGTGCATGTGTGTTTTGGGGGGAGTGGATTTAGGGGGAGTTGAGGGGTGTCTGGGGAGGTTTGGGGGGAGGGGGCCTCCTATCAGTGACAAGGAAGGAATTCCCTGTCACAGATAGGGCCTACCGCATTGGCTTTCATGGCGTTATGAATGCCACGAAAACCGTGGCGGTAGGCAGGGACATAATACCGCCGGTGGCACAATGGCCACTGCCGGGCTGGAGATTCTCATCTCCAGCCTGGCGGCTGCTACCGCCATGGCGGTCTGAGTGGCACATTTGCGGGTTGGCTTCAGCCAACCCGTCAATGTCATAATGTGGTACTACCGCCACATTAGCACAGATCGCCAGGGTCATAATGACCCCCTGTGTCTTTTACCCATCGTGTGCATCCCCCTAATATTCCAGCTCAAAAGGTTATACCTTGCAGCATTCGTCATAAGCTTGTGTTATGAAATTGCAAATGCCATGTTGGCTTCAGCGTTAGGTCATAATCGAGAAGCACTTCATTCTCTAGCCATGTGTCACAGCACAGGGCACACATCAGGCACAAATAAACATTCCAGAAACAACAACAATAAAAACTCCCCCAAATCCCCTACCTCAGGACAAGCAGGCAGAGTCACCCCATCCAAACAAGTGAAAAACTTAAAAGTCAAGTTCAGGTGCGAAATCTGCCCCAACTATCAATTGAAGAGGGTCAATAGCATCAGCTTCCCCCCTCCCAGTGCCCCCCATCCAAGTCCCCAGTTGAATAAGCAGAGAAGATGGGGATAGATTCTCTACATCACCATATGACATAATAGGCAGACCCCCCCATGTTGATTGAGGATCAGTAACATAGAACCTGTTGCCATCGATCTGGGCATGGAGTCCCCCCCCCAGGATTTCTGCCACAGCTACAAACAGTTGAGCAATAAAGAGTGGTTTAGAGTCATTAGGACAGGATGGTCAGAACATGTCATTCGCCATGCTTGGGGTCACCACCGGAAGCTCGGTCATTGAAAACTCTGACCCACTGTCCTCATTGTTGCTCTAAGGTTCCGAAGGCCCACAGCCCCCTCTCTGTTCCCGATGTGAGGGATATAGCATCGCCACTTTCTCAAGCGCTCGTTGTTGCACTCGCCAGGCTTCCTCCTTAGACACAGTGCCTACTTATCGATTCTGCCCGCATCGTGCTCTCTTTTCTGGTCCACGCCCTTTCTGAGGTGAATTTTGGTTGGGAGCCAACTGTGGGTGTACCTCAATCCAGTCCCATGCCTCCTGAGGCCTATGGAAGAAGATGGTCCCCTCTGGTGCAATTACCCCCAGGTGAGCCAGGAACAGCATAGAATATTGCATCCCTGGGTGGGGACCACTCCCCTCAGGCTCCCACCCTACCAACACTCTTCAGCTGTAGCTGTTACCTCTCAGCCTGGGGCAGCCTCCCTGGTATGGTCAGCCCCGCTGGCATTCCTCCTGTTGGCACGCTGCCTCCACCCCGCTGAGGTGATGGTCTGCCCCCAGGCACCACTGTCTGCCACCAGTCTTCCTGGCACTGCAGTCACACAGGCAGGCCAGGGGCCCAAACAGGCTCAGCCCTGGGCTTCCGTAGTCTCTGTCCTGTGCTGGGAGCCCCGGCCCTATATCAGGTCATCGCAGGCCTTCCAGCATGGCTTGGCTATAACCGCTATCCCCCCCCCTTGGTCGGGGCGTCTCCCCTGGCAAGGTCAGCTCTGTTTTCACTCCTCCCACCAGCACCAGAGCCCAGCCACTGCCTCTCCTTCGAGGCTATTGTCCGCCTGTGCCACAGGTCAAAGGCTGGCACTGCAAGTCACCGGTCCTAGTGCCTCCACTACTTCATGGGCTCCTGTCCAGGGCTAAGCACGCTGGCATATATCAGTCTTCGCGGGTGCTCTGCAGGCACCCTCCTGAAAGCAATGTAGAGCTAGGTAAGCGCAAAGGCCCTCGGTCGCCCAGCCCCCATCTTAGACCTTGCGGCAGGGCCCGTGTGCCATCTCTGCCAGTCATCAACATCACAGGTATCACTGGGGCCCATCCAGGGGCTCTCCACCCTCAGTCCACCTCTGTGGTCCTGGAGAGGCATACTGGGAGTACCGGGAGTCCCCTAGTCAGGGGGGATTACCATAGATGGTGGGCCACTGGGTGAGATCTGTGAGGTCTGCGTCTTATCGCATTGGCAGTTAGTCATGCACCCTTTGTGCGCCTGGGGAGGGTTAGTGACCATTTTGTGTTGCCATGGCAGCATGGATTTATTCCCAGCCGGTGCACCATCTTAGACCTTGCAGCAGGGCCTGTGTGCCATCTCTGCCAGTCATCGACGTCACAGATATCACTGGGGCACATCCAGGGTCTCTCCACCCTCAGTCCACCTCTGTGGTCCTGTAGAGGCATACTGGGAGTACTGGGAGTACCGGGAGTCCCCTAGTCAGGGGGGATTACCATAGATGGTGGGCCACTGGGTGATATCTGCGAGGTCTGTGTCTTATCGCATCAGCAGTTAGTCATGCACCCTTTGTGCGCCTGGGGAGGGTTAGTGACCATTTTGTGTTGCCATGGCAGCATGGATTTATTCCCAGCCGGTACACCACCGATCATATAAGACGTTTTATCTCTCTTTTCAACATAATGGACAGTACTGATGGGGAAATGTTCATGATCCTCCTTGACGCAGAAAAAGCCTTCAATAGAATATCATGGCGATATTTATGGCATGTAATGGGGCAGAAAGGAATTGGTGCATGTTTCAAAGCAGAAGTCAAGGCAATGTAAAATACCCCTTTCGCTACATTGCAGATTATGGTGGCAGAATCTGGAAGGATAGTGCTGACCAGGGGCACAAGACAGAAATGCCCATGCTCATCCATTTTATTTGCCGTTAATATTGACTCATTCATAGTGCTACTTATCCAGAATGAAGATATCAAATGAGTTTGAACAAATGGTTTATAATCAAAGATGCTTGCAGATATGGATGAGATGACAGTGGTAATTTCAACAGATGTGGTCTGTACTCAGAACATCACTTTAATAGACGACAGATGAGTAGAAACCACCACCTATGTTAGTGTAAAGGGTAATCCTAAGGTTTCCACTCTGTGTCCAAGGAATTTGGAATCTATGATAGGTAACATCGATACAGACTATAGACATTTTAATGGGCTACATTTATCAATTATTGGTAGATGTAGTGTTCTAAAAATTCACATTTTCCCCCAGGTACTTCATTTTTTCATGCTACTCTTCAAGTTGTTGAAAGGTCCTTACTGAAGAAGCTGGATACTATTTATACCAACTTAATTTGGCAGTATCAGGCAGTTAAGCAATCCCTGGAACATTTAATTCTCCTGTGAGAGAAAGGAGGCTGGGGTGCACCTAGTTTTTTATTCTACAAGTGGTCTACCCTCCTCCAACAGATAGGTATATTGTTGTGGGACGGTAGTAGAGGAGTTGAAAACCCCTTGACTGGAACAGTTACCCCAACCATATATGAGCTTGCTTTCGGAAAGGCGGTGTAGCATGCCTTCTCCAACAAATAGAGCTGAGCTATTACAAGAAGGTTTGGTTCAAGAGTGTGAGATCGGCCTGGAAGGTCTGGAACGGGGTTAAAAAGATGTATAACATCAGACCATATAACAGATAAACCCCTCTGTGGCATACAGCATTTTTCCAGACTCATTTTTATGACATCATGGGAAGAGAATGGGAACGGTTGGGCCTCCGTACGTTAGGTGACTTTTTTTTATCAGATCGCATATGTTTATTTGCTGGGCTTAAGTCAGAGTTTGATATCGATTCCAGGACCTTTTTCTGGTACTACCAGTTTTGGACTTTTAGGAGTCAGGTTAATCCTGACAAAATTTATCTGGACAGGGTAGAAATAGTGGAAATAATAAATCATCATGAGTGTAGGATAAGGCACATCTGTAAGCTTCTTAGACATAAAATGCCCAATGATTTGGAAAAAATTGAACCTTAGTGGTTAAATGACACGGGGAAGGT
Source organism: Pleurodeles waltl (assembly GCF_031143425.1). Classification (NCBI taxonomy): domain Eukaryota; kingdom Metazoa; phylum Chordata; class Amphibia; order Caudata; family Salamandridae; genus Pleurodeles; species Pleurodeles waltl. The sequence goes on from NC_090449.1 coordinate 524,486,351, forward strand.
GAGTTGGATGTATATGCGTCAATTGAGCTAGAAATGAAATTTTTTCTCTCATCCAGTTTGAAAGCTCAGCACTACAAAATAATTTCCAATTTGTACTATACCCCAGCAAAGCTCTTTAGTTAGGGCAAAAGGGCAGATGACAGCTGCTGCTGGTGTGGCAAGGTCCCAGCAGATATGCAGCATATGTTTTTTAGGTCTCAGAAGCTATCCTGCCTGAAGGTGGGCATAGAGTCTTGTTTGGGGATGCTCTTTGGACATAATGATTGCAATACCTATAGCATGTACTGGACTTATTTTATATTCATTTGAATGGCTGTAGCATGTCTGTAAATTGCCATGGATTGGTAAAGCCCCTCACCTCCCAATTTAGGTACCTGGATTGGGTGACTTCTGGGATATATAATGTTGAGAGATCGCTCTACAAATATAATTGTAGGAGGGCCAAAGAGCAGGGCAAAAAAGATCTGGTCCCCATGACTAAATGGCTGACTGGCTCCCTAGGGTATTCTGACTGGCTGCACCTACCCGAATATTTGGGGTTGAGAGTGACTACTATGGTAAATTGTTGGGGTTGAAAGGAAGAGTAGGGGGTGGACAGTGAGCTTGTTCTCCCTTTGGCCGGAGGAGATGAGGGCCATATCAATAGATTTGCTGCCTCTGGTATGCCCATGCAAGGGACTTTGTAATCAAGCATTATTGTGTAGATGTGTTTAATATTTGCATATGGCGAAAACTCCTATTTTTTGCCTCTGTATTGATCTTTTTATGGCTGTTTTTCCTCAGTGTTCCCAACTACTGTGTTAAAATAAAACAGATGTAAAAAAAATACCCTTTCCTCAACACTCCTTTAGCAGGGCTTTAATAGCAACCCACTAGAACCATTAGGTCAAAAGTGTACAACATATTATACAAACAAATAAAAGCATATCCTATACTACATTACATATTTTGTTTGCAAACACAGCTGATTATAGACATAATTGCTGTTCAAAACCACAACCTATTTTTACCTATCTGCATTTTAACACCATCCAATGCAATGTATCCTTTTTTTCAAACAACTCCTGCCCTCCATTTTAACTGCCTTTCATTTTTAAAATATCTTATTTTCTCCAGCCTTCTCCTGTGAGCTATTTCTGCTTGATGTTAAAATGCTTAGAGTGTGGATTGTGGGTCACAGCTTTGTGTTTTTGGAAAGAGAGAGTGTGATAGAAAGAGTGGCATTGACAGGGACTTGGTTTGTCAAATGTGGATATTATGTGGCTAGGCCAGAGAGGGTTAAAGTGGCATCAATTCCTGCGTTTGGTAGAAAGCATTAGAGATTGCCAACTGTGTCACCTCATGATTGTGCACCTTGGTGGTAATGACCTGTTCAGACTTACTGGAGTAGGAATGGAAATCCTAATGAAAGATAACTTTGCTCAATTAATGGTGTTTTTCCCTCTCATTTCCTGGTTATTCTCTTTCCACAGATAGACAAAGCCAGGAAACATGTCAGTAAAACTATTTCTGCATTCATCAGAGACCATGTCATGGGCTCTATCTGCAACTACTTGAGCTTCACATGGATAGAATCTATAGAAGTGATGGAGTTCCTTTCACAAACAAAGGCAACAGTGTGTTTCTAAGTAACTTGAAACACTGCATCATGTATTATCTGTAGACATCACCCGCAGCATGATAAACACAATGTCCGTATTTATACTTTATTAGCACCACGTTAGCATCAAGTTTGCGCCGCTTTTGCGTCAAAAGGTGGTGCAAATGCGTCACTAAAAAAATATAAATACAGGCCAAAGATCTGTTTTTTTAAAACGTTTAAAATTTTGCAGATACTTTCTGAATAATCAAAACAAAAGCATACATTCAATGCACAGCACCACAATTAAAAATCACAAGTACTTAAATCATTATGGGCCTGATTTAGATCCTGGCAGAGGGAATACTACATCACAAACGTGATGGTTAACAAATCTGCTGTATTACAATCCCTATAGGTTGTAATGGGATGGGATCGTAATACAGCGGACGGGATGTCTGTTACATTTGTGACAGAGTAATCCCCTCAGACAAGATCTAAATCAGGCCTTATATCTATTAAAATGGGAGCATCAGTGTCATTGACTGTGTGAGTGAGTGAATGAGTCTATAAGTGGGTCTGTGACTGAATATATGAGTCTCTGAGTCTATGAATGCATGCATGAACCTCTGAGGAGGTCTGTTACTGTCTGAATGAGTACCTCAGTGGGTGTGTGAGTAGATGCATGAGTCTCTGAGTAGGTCTGTGAGTGTGTGCATGGGTCTCTCAGTCAATGAGTGTGTGCATGGGTCTCTGAATGGGTTTGTCAGTGCCTGTATAAGAATCTCATTGGGTGTGTGACTATGTGCATGGGTCTCTGAGTGGGTCTGTGAGTGGGTGCATGAGTCTATGAGTATGTGCATGAGTCTCGGAGTGGGTCTGTGAGTGTGTGCATGAATACCTCAGTGTGTGTGTGCAAGTAGGTGCATTAGTATCTGAGTGGGTCTGTGAGTGGGTGTGCAAGTCTCTGAGTGGGTTTGTGAGTGGACGCATGGGTCTCTGAGTCTATGAGTGCATGCATGCGTCTTGAGGAGGTCTGTGAGTGTGTGCATGAGTACCTCAGTGTGTGTGTGATTGGGTGCAAAAGTCTCTGAGTTGGGTCTGTGAGTTGGTGCATGAGTCTCAGAGTAGGTCTGCGAATGAGTGCATGAGTCGCTGGGTCTATGAGTGTGTGTATGAGTCTCTGAGAAGATCTGTGAGTATGTGCATGAATAACTCAGTGGGTGTGTGAGTAGGTACATGAGTCTCTGAGTTGGGTCCATGAGTTGCCACATGAGTCTTTGTGTCTATGAGTGTATGCCGAAGTCTCTGAGTGAGTCTGTGAGTGTCTTCATGATTACCTCACTGGGAGTGTGAGTGCATGCATGAGTCTCTGAATGGGTCTATGAGTGTGTGCATGAGTATCTCAGTGGGTCTCTGAGGCAGTGCATGAATCCCTGAGAGGGTCTGTGAGTCAATACATGAATTGTTCATTATATGAGTGCATGCATGAGTCTCTGAGTGAGTCTCTGAATGTGTGCATAAGTACCTCAGAGGTTGTGTGAGTTGGTGCATGAGTCTGAGTGGGTCTGTGACTGGGTTCAGGAGTCTCAGAGTCTATGTGTATGAGTCTCTGAGCAGGTTATGAGTGGGTGCATGAGTCTGAGTGGATCTGTGAGTGGGTGCATGAGTGTCTGAGTCTATGTGTGCATGCATGAGTCTCTGAGTGAGTCAGGGACTGTCTGCGTGAGTACCTCAGTGGGTGTATGAGTGGGTGCATGAGTCTCTGAGTGGGTCTGTGAGTGTCTGCATGAGTGCCACACTGGCAATGTGAGTGCCTGCATGTGTCTCTCAGTGGGTCTATGAGTGTGTGCATGAGTACCTCAGTGGGTCTGTGAGGTGGTGCATGAGTCTCTGAGTTGGTCTGTGAGCTTGTCCATGAATCTTTCAGTATATGAGTGCATACATGTGTCGCTGAGTGAGTCTGTGAGTGTGTGCATAAGCACCTCAGTAGGTATCTGAGTGGGTGCATGAGTCTCTGAGTTGGTCTGTGAGTGGGTGCATGAGTCTCTGAGTCTCTGAGTATGTGCATGAGTCACTGAGCATGTCTATGAGTGTGTACATTAGTACCTCAGTAGGTCTGTGGGTGTCTGCTTGCGTCTCTGAGTAAGTTTGTTTGTGTGTGATTGCGTCTCTGAGTGGGTCTCTGAGTGTGTGCATGAGTACCTCAGGGGGACTTAGAGTGTACATAAGCCTCTGAGTGAGTTTGTGAGCAGGTACATGACTCTCTGAGGGGGTCTGTGAGTCGGTGCATGAGTCTCTGAGTCCATGAGTGCATGCATGAGTCGCTGAGTGTGTCTGTCAGTGGGTGCTTGAGCCTCTGAGTCTAGGAGTATTAGTAGTGTAGGAGGCTTTCTCACAATATGGTGTATAAAAATGACATACACTGTACAGAGAGTCCAAGCAACCCCACCTTGGTATCCAAAGGTAAAAATAGATTACCTAATGCATTATTTTTGTGGTAGTGTGGGCTAACAGGCTAATTCAGGAGTCGTGCTCAACATTTGTTCTACTCACATTATCAATAAATGAAGACACACTCAGAAGAATAACTCAAGACCGATTTAGAAAAATAGTGTGGATTTTTATGATTTTTTTAAGACATAGGTGGCCATTATGACATTGGTGGTGAGTGTTAAGGTGGCAAAAATACAGCCAACAGAATAGTGGTAATTACCGCCAAATTATGACCATGGCGGTGAGAACTTCCATAGACAGCCCATGTACTGCACCATCCACCAGGGTGTTAACACCACTCACCATGGCAGTAGTCATCAACAGCCAGGCGGAAGACAAGGTACTGCCCACCATATCATGACCTTGCAATCCACCACGATTTCCGGGTCAGAACCAACGCCTTGAAAAGCCTGGCGGAAACACTGCAAATAATATTAAAGACTCACCATTAGAGACACAGAGAAGAACAATGCTGCCATGGAACCGGAAATGCAAATCTTCCCGATGCTCTTCTACACCATGCTCCATTTGGTACACCAACACCGATGAAGACGACAACAGTGAGCACAGCCATCTAGCACACCAGACACACACACACCATACACACAACCAGCTGCAGACATAAACCAATGACACATGACACACAGCATAATAATACAAGGACTGAAAATGTATTAGCAATGCAAAAGCCACCACATGAACCAGATATGTACAATTGTCCACAAAGGGCCATTGCCCAGTCCAAAGTACTAAGGGCTCACATAGCCACAGGGCACAGTTCAAGGTCCAACTCGTATCCTGACGACATCCTCAAAGAACTGTGCAGGGGGGCACCTCAGGTGGAATGAGGGTGGGGGCACCTCAGCTGAAGTTGGGAACTTGCCCACTGGTCCTGGAGGGGGCTCCATGCCCATTTCCCAATGCTGGAGAGTGCTAGGTCACAGGCTCTGATGTGGGGAGCTCGCCTAATGGTTCTGGAGGGCGCTCCATAACAATTTTTCTTTGCTGGGGAGTGCAAGATCACAGTTTCTGCGGTGGGGATCTTGCCCACTGCTTCTGGAGGGGGCTCCATGCACAACAGTCCCTGTAGGGTGGTGTACATGTCCGCTGCTGGAGGTGAGAGCTGTACCATCTCAGCTGGAGGTATGTGCTCCACGGTAGTGGTGGTACCCTGCCAGCCTCTCCTGGAGGTGAGGGCTGCTGTGTCTCAGCTGTGGAAGGTGCCCCCTGGGCAGCCTCCGTTGGAGGTGAGGTCTGCTGTGTGGCAGATGGAGGTGAGGACTTCTTCCTTTTCATGGCAGGAGGTGAGGGCTTCTTCCCTGTCCTGGCTTTTGGAGTGGGATCCTTCTCCTTCCTTGCTGTTGGAGTGAGATCCTTCCCCTTCCTGGCTGTTGGAGTGGGATCCTTACTCTTCCTGGCTGGTGGAGTGGGATCCTTCCCCTTCCTGGCTAGTGGAGTGGGATTCTTACCCTTCCTGGCTGGTGGAGTGGGATCCTTTCCCTTCCTGGCTGGTGGAGTGGGATCCTTCACTGTCTTGCCTCCACGACTGGGAGGTGCCTCCACTGTCCCCGTAGACTGTTTGGCTAAGGTGCTGGGCTGGGTCATTGGGACCCTGCTCTTATGGGCAGGACAAGGGGTGGAGGTGGAGGGAAGAGGTCAAGTTGGGCAAGGAAAAGGTTTTTAGGGACGAGGGAGGAGGGATGGGAGTGGAGTTTGAGGGAGTAGTTGGAGAAGTACGTCTGCTGGACTTGGGTGCAGGTGATTGGGTATGTGCTGATGTGAGGTGGATGGCTGTTGGGTATCTGAGTGCCTGCATTTGTGTCCTTAAGGAGGGGGCACAGACAGGGTGGGAGAGGACATAGGGGATGCGAGGATGTATGTTGTGGAGGTGTCTGCAAATGAGGCGTGTGTGCTGCTTGGTGTGGTGATGCTGCTGGTGGATGTTGTAGTTTATGTAGGTGTGAGTGTGGACGTGACTGTGAGTGAGGTGGAGGAGGAGGGGTAGACAGTGGAGGCAGTGGATGTGGTTGTGTCTGCAACTGTCTTGTGTTTGCGTGAGTGTTTGTGGACGGAAGTGTGGTGCCTGCGTTTGACTCTGCCACTCGTGTGTGTTGTCTTGTGTGCATCCTCATCAGTATGTATGCATGGGATCGCCTGAGGTTGAGGAGGCTGGGACTGGGTAGTGGTAGTTGGAGTGGGGGCATTAGAAACTGGGACAATGGCTGCCATCAAGGAGAGGAGGCCAGAGCCTGAATCGATCTCTGTTGGGATGCCAATCCACTGTGAATGCCCTCTAGAAATGCATTGAATTGCTGCAATTGGGATGTCAGCCCCTGGATGGCATTCACAATGGTTGACTGCCCTGCAGAGATGGATCTCAGGAGGTCAATAGCCTCCTCACTCAGGGCAGCAGGGCTCACTAGGGCAGGGCCTGAGGTGCCTGGGGCAAAGGAGAAGTCCACTGTCCAGGGTGAGCGGGCACGGGAAACTCACTGAGGGGCTACTGGGCGGGTGTGCTCGTACGGGGGCAGCTGTACCTGCAGTGGTCACAGAGGTGTCCGCCACCACTAGGGAGCTTCCATCAGAGGAGGTATCTGAGTCATTTTTTTCACCTCCTGTGTCCGCCGTGGTGCTCCCCTCACCCTCCGTCTCACTGGTTCCATTGGCGTCGATGGACTCTGCCTCCCGGATCCTGTAGGATGCAACTCCCTCTGTTGCCAATGCCCCTGCTCCTCCGCCAGATTATGCTAATGCACACAGGATCACAGAAGGAAAAATGGGGGAGAGGGAGAAAGGGAACACTGAGTCAATTACAGCACCAACACCTCAGTTGGCATACACAGCACCGTCACACAGAGGGATCAGGATTGAGCACTATGCATTGCACTGCCATTGATTTGGGTAGATGCCACAGCAAGATGAGGGCCAAACATCACCTACTGCACCACTCCTGGGACCCACAAGGCCCCGACTGACATGGAATGCAAACAAGCAAGGTTACCTGCATTTGCCATACACCCATTACCCTTGAGCTGGATCACGCTTCAATGTCTGGCCTGGCATTAAGGGGCACCCACTTACTCACACACAGCTCCCAGATCCCATGCCACCTACCAATTATTGTAGTAATGCCCACTGTACTCACCCCCTTGTGGCTGCTGTGATGCCCTCAAGTGCCCATCCAGCTCTTGGTAGGCCACCGCCAGTATGCGGGCCATCAGGGTGGTCGGGTTCTGACGGATACCCCTTCCTTGTTGGGAGGCCATCCCCAGCTGGGCCTCCACTGTCTTCTGCTCCCAGCGTCTAAGGTCCTCCCACCTTTTCCTGCAGTGGGCGCTCCACCTGCTGTAGATCCAAATGGTCCACACGTCCTTGGGGATGGCATGCCACAATCCCTTCTTCTGATGGGCGCCGACCTGCAGAGGCTATGCAGACAGGAGGGCACCATTACACATACAATCCAGCCTGTAACACATATGGCTCACCAAACCGGTTTCCATCACCATTGGCGCACACATCGTTTGATGCCCACCATGCACACTACCACCAGACATCCCACCCAATGACACGATGCTTGCACACACATCCCCATGCATCCTTCCCACATACATCATGCCTATGGTGTACTCACCTGTTGGTCGAGAGGCCCATACAGCAGTCCATACTGTGGTAGAACCCCATCCACCAGTCGATCCATCTCCTCCGAAGTGAAGGCATGGGCTCTTTCCCCAGTCACACGGGCCATGGTATGTTCCAGACACAGGTCACAGCAGCACATGCAGTGTAGGTGTTGTCCTGTGGAAAGTCAGGAAACAAGTGAGGATTTGGATAGAAAATGGCGGTCACGTCCACAGCGGTGTATACGTCACTGCCAGCCCTGATCACCATTGGCCACTGTACTCCATAGAACACCATATTAACCAATGAGGAATTGCATAGAGGTGCAAGACCGCATTCTGCTGTGATGCCTATGTGGACTTACCTCACTTCCACCTGTCCCAAGATACAGGATAGACGGTCTCCATTTCATGGTGGTGGACAATGATCAGATAAACCATAACTGCGTCATTGCCTAAAATAGCACATATATTGCCATTCCCACTGTTCCATCACATTGATGCTGTATGTGTACTGAGGTGGTAGTTCCATTGTTCCAATTGTGACAGCCTAGTTACTCTCGTGTCCCTTAGATACCTACTGCTGCGGATGAATAGGAGGAGGAGACAAACACAGTGTACAGACCCCTTGTGGACTTAGCTACGCTGGAGGACAGGCACATTATACTCACCTATAGACTGAACAGGGCCACAATCACCGAGCAGTATGCCCAGTTGGAACCTGACCTGATATCAGCCATCTGACATCCCACTGCGATCCCCCATCTTGTGCAAGTGCTATCAGTGCTCCATTTCCTGGCAACTGGTTCTTTCCAAGTGACAGTGGCCTTGGCAGCAGGAATGTGAATGTCACAGCCAATGTTCTCAATTGTGCTGGCAAGTGTTCTGTCTGCCCTGGTGAGGCACAAGTGCAGCTACATTGTTTTCCCCCAGATTGAATATTTGGTCACTGTTAAGGCAGGATTCTATGCAATGGGGTATATCCCCAATATTACTGGGGCGATTGACTGTACACATATTGCATTAGTCCCCGCCACCCAAATGAACAGGTGTTCAGGAATCAGAAGAGTTTCCACTCACTGAATGTGCAAATGATGTGCCTGGCTGACCAGGGCATCTCCCATGTCACTGCCAAGTATCCTAGGTCGGTGCTTAACACCTTTGTCCTGAGGAAAAACAGCATCCCAAATGTGATGGGCCAACTACAGAGGCACAGAGTGTGGCTAATAGGTGAGCCAGAGTCCCCACCCACTGTATGTCAGTGTATGCCTTGAGGTGTTATCCCCATAGGATTGTGTAAGGTTAAAGTTTGCCCCTCACTATTTGCAGGTAGCTCTGGCTACCCAAACCTTTCGTGGCTCTTGGCCCATGTGAGGAATACAAAGACAGGGGCAGAGAACCATTATAATGAGGCACATGGGTGAACCAGAAGAATAATTGAAAGGACCTTCGACCTCCTGAAGGCCAGGCTCAGGTGCCTCCATCTGACAGGTGGATCCATTTGCTACCCACCCAGGAAGGTCTGCCAGAAAGCAGGGGCATGCTGCATGTTACACAACCTGGCCCTCAGATGGCATGTGCCTTTTCTGCAGAAGGAGGAAACTAGAGATGCCCTTGTGGCAGTAATGGACCCTGAGGGCAGTGAGGATGAGGAGGCAGAGAATGAGGATGTGTACAACAGAACATCAGTTATACATCAATACTTCCAATGACACACAGGAAGACAGTTGGACTGATCATTGCTCTGAATATTGATTCAATTTGTGTGACTGTGGCATGATGGCATTCAATTAATTTGAATCTAAAATTAGTATCACCTATGGCTTGTCATTTTACAGATGTTGGTGATATGACAACAGTGTCCTGATGAGATTTCTACAGACATTTACAGGTAATTAATTATATGCTATCACAGTGTCCATATCAATTGCACCAGATGTGACTGTTCACCCTAAATGCACATTTCCATCACATAAAATACAATCAGTCAAGTTGTGTTCAAGGGTGGTTATTGTGGTGCTACAAAATTGAGGGTAAAGTGCAATTGAATGGGGTGATGGCAGAGGAAAGTCCAGGGTATTATTCCAGTCTGTTTGTAGCACAGGTGCAGTATCCCAGGGGTCATGGGAAGGGGAGCAAAGGGATTTCAAAGTTGACAAGGTGACAGGGTGGGACACAAGGGGGACAATCAGAAGAATCTCATTTCCTGGCAGTGGTCTTGGTCTTGGCAAGTGTCTCTGGCTTCGGTCTGGGTCGCAGAGAACTTTTGCGGGGTGGTTCACCTTCTGCAGGGGAAGGGGTGCTGGTGGCCTGTGGGTCCTGTGGCGGGGCCTCCTGCGCACTAGCTGCAGAGGAAGTGGTGGGCTGGTCAATAGACTGGCTATTGGTAGGGGCCCGCTGGTGTGCTGTCGATTCCCTCATGATGTTGACCATGTCTGCCAGCACCCCTGCTATGGAGATCATGGTGGTGTTGAGAGCCTGTAAGTCCTCCCTGATCTCCTGATGGTGTTCCTCCTAGAGCCACTTGTTCTCCTGCATGTTGTCAAGGATCTGGCCCATTGTGTCCTGGGATTGTTGGTAGACACCCAGGATCTTGGTGAATATCCTGGAGAGTCGGTTCCCTGAGCCTGTCGTCCCCCTGGCACACAGCGGTCCTCCCAGTGTTTCAGTTCCCCTGTGTCTGTGTCCCCTGAACGGTGTGCCCACTGCCACTTTCCCCAGGTCTCTGATTGTCTTGGGTGTGAGGTATGGACTGGGGTCCCTGTACAGGTGGGCACACTGCTGATTGATCTGTCCTGGTGACAGACGTATGGGGGCACTGGGTGGGTGCTGTGGTGTTGGACACTGATGTGGGAGGCCCTGTGGTAGACTGTGAGTAGGCTGGGGTGACTGACTGTCCAGTAGTCCCTGATGGGCCAGGTTGTTTATCCAGACCCTGAAGTCCAGAGTTACTGTCATCACTGGGAGCATCTTCTTCTGGGGAACTGGTTTGTCGTGGCACCTCCTCTCCGCTGATATTGCCTGGGGCACCTGCGAGGATGTTAGTGATGTATTATGCGTCATGCCTGTGACATATTGTACATCCCTAGCTTCCCCTCTATCATTGCTGTTTCCCTGTCAACTTAGTTTGTGTATATTGATGTATTGTGGGATTAGTAGTTCCCCCATGCTGTGCATGCTTTAGTGATGGGTCTCCAGGCAGGGCTGGGAGGGCTGTCCATGCATTGGTATTAGATGCAGGGCTGAGCATTGTGGTTAGTCATATGTGTAGGTGCAGTGTGTGGAATGGAGTGGAATGATGGGAGAGAGGGTAAGGGGGTTTGATGGCATGCAGGTATGGGGGGTGATAAGTAGTAAATATTGACTCAACAGTGTCCAGTCCTCCGGCAACTCCAGTGAGTTCCTCAGGATGCAGTTTGCATGCAGTGAGCTGTTGGGGAGGAGCTGGGGATCCACCACCAGTCCTCTGGATGGCGAGCTGAGGCCTTGCTGCTATGGATAGTACCTTCGCCCTTAGGTCGTTCCATTTCTTCCTGATGTCGTCCCTTGTTCTTGGATGCTGTCCCACGGCATTTACCCTGTCCACGATTCTCCGCCATAGCTCCATCTTCCTGGCAATGGAGATCTACTGTACCTGTGCTCCAAACAGCTGTGGCTCTACCCTGACTATTTCCTCCACCATGACCCTCAACACCTCATCTGTGAAACTGAGGTGCCTTTGTGGGGACATGGGTGTTGTGTGGTGTGTGTAAGTATGTGGGTGTTGGGTACTGTGGTTGGGCGTGCTTAGTAGTGTGTGTGAGGGATGTATGGGTGTATGTGGTGTGTGTGTCTAGTTGTCGCAGTGATGTTGGTGCCAGTCTGGTAGCAATGATTTGTATTGGTAAAGGGTTGTGGGTGATGTGGGTGTGTGTTTGTTAGTGCTGTGAGTGGGTGTGGTGTGTGTATGAGTGCCAGGTGTGTGTTTTTGATGTTGGCCAATGTTGTGCAGTTTACTATTTGGGTATCCATTCTAAACGCGCTGGTGTGCACCACTTCTGGGATTCTGGAATGGACTCTGCTTCTGGGTGTCATTCATTGGGGTTTCAGTACCCCGGGTTCTGGTACACCACATCCCGGGAAGGTCATAGTGCCACCAAACTTGACAAGGAGGCAGGTTGGGTCCTCTGGAGCTGTTGGACATTTGTTAGCTGGGCTGCTGTGTGATAGTCATTGGTCAGAAGCAGGTCCTTTACTGCAGGGTGCAGAAGAGTGATACCTTCACTCTGAGGGAGGTTCTTGGAAATGTTCAGAAGGGTGGAGATGCTCTGGGTTTTGTAGAGTTCTTTAGGTTCCCAGGTGACTCTGTAGCAGTGGATGTCGATTCTTTGGAGGAGTAGGAAAGGTTTGGCACCATTTCTTTGTGCAGCAGGGCTTCATTTCTCGTGACTTTTGTTTTTTTTCCTGGTCTTCTTGTGTCTGTGGAATCTGAGGTGTTGGTTAGGGGATGCCATCGAAATACTATATTTAGGGGGTCATTCTGACCCTGGCGGCCGGTGACCGCCAGGGTCACCGACCACGGGAGCACCGCCAACAGGCTGGCGGTGCTCCCGAGGGCATTCTGACCCCGGCGGTTCAGCCGCGGTCAGAAAGGGTAAACCGGCGGTCTCCCGCCGGTTTACCGCTGCCCCATTGAATCCTCCATGGCGGCGGAGCGCGCTCTGCCGCCATGGGGATTCAGACACCCCCTACCGCCATCCTGTTCATGGCGGAAAACCCGCCATGAACAGGATGGCGGTAGGGGGTGCCGCGGGGCCCCCGTAAGAGGGCCCCGCAAAGTATTTCAGTGTCTGCTTTGCAGACACTGAAATACGCGACGGGTGCAACTGCACCCGTCGCACCCCTGTAACTACGCCGGCTCAATTCTGAGCCGGCGTCCTCGTTGCAGGGGCATTTCTGCTGGGCCGGCGGGCGCTCTTTCGGAGAGCGCCCGCCGGCCCAGCGGAAATGTTTAAATGGCCGCCGCGGTCTTTTGACCGCGGTGCGGTCATTTCACGGCGGTACCTTGGCGGACGGCCTCCGCCGTCCGCCAAGGTTAAAATCACCCCCTTAGTATTTAGGCTGTGTTAGGGAGAGTACCTGGTAGTGGCTAGTGGGCTACCTACCTTAGTGTGGCTATACCCACTAAGTGACCATTTCCTATGGGAAGGGTACACAACCTTGACCATAGTTGGCTATTTTTCCTACCATCCAAGATGGATGAAAATGAAATGGAGTGGTCTCGTGGTCTTCTCTCCTGCTACACCTGAGGAGGGGTGAAGGCTGAGGGTGGTCACTCCCCCTATTCTTCCTAAGTTGACCACTGTGTTTCTCAACTGAAGCGGAGGTAGTACTGGTGGGATGTCTTCTGCTGCTAGAAGCAGAGACTGGGGTCGGATTTCAAAGGCGGCAAGGCCTCTGAAGCTGACCACTGGAGAAGGGTGCCTTCCTGGGGGAGGAGGTGTGACACCTCCACCCAGTGAAGGCTTTTTCTTCAGGCTTCTGAGAGCAAAAGGCTCTCACCCCAGGAAAGCAGAATAATTTCTGGTGATGGCAGGCTGGTGAAGACCAGTCAGAAACTTTGCCAGGGCTGTTAAGTCTTGCAGGGGGTACCTCTAAGGTGCCCTCTAGGTAAATTGTATAACAAATCCTATACTGGCAACAGTGTGGGTTTACTATTCTGAGTTGTTTGATACCAAACAACCCAGGGGCCATCATGTAGCTGGGGAACTCCTAGTGACCAGTGTCCATAACATGCATTTACTATGGCTCCCCTTTACATTTATATCTAAGAATTAGCAAAGGCACAGTATAGGACATTTCTGCTCATGCACATATGCCCTCACATGCATTATAGTGCACCCTGCTTTTAGAGCCGCAAGGCCTGCTAGAGGGGTGACTTACCTGTACTACATGCAGTCTTAGAGGACATGGCACCCTGAGTGAGTGACATGACGAGTTTGCAATTTAGGGGACATGTTTGCAGTTTGCATGAGGCTGGTGTGGGGCATCTCGGAGTGGCACAATTGGTACTGCAGTTCTGGGGGGCCCTCTTCAGTACCCATGCCCTAGGTACCAGAGGTAGCATTTACTATCAACTTACAACGGGAGCTGCAGTGCTAATCACAGTGCAGTGTTGGAAAAAGAGATCTGGCCCTGGGAACTTGTTTATCAGGACCCCAGGACATTTACAGTTCAAACCCCATCATGTTCCAGGCAAGAAATTGGGGGCTAACCATGTCAAAAGAGGCACTTTCTCACACAACCCCCCCAAGCAAAAGGTGATTAAACTACCCTCCTCCTGGGGAGCCTTCATCCACTAAGTGGAAGAACCTGGAAAGGCCATCTGAATTGGCATGGGCAGCCTAAGGTCAGTGTTCCACTGAAACATCCATCCCCTGTAGAGATATGGACCACCTAAGCAGTGTGGGATTTTCACCTTTCATTTGTTGTAGCCATCTGAGAAGTCTGTGGTCCATCTGAATTATGAAGTGGGAGCCAGACAAGTATGCCACAGCTTCTTCAGGGCACAGACCACAGTAAACGTTTCCCTCTCTATGGCACTTCATTTGTCTTCTCTGGGGAGTAGTCTTCTGCTTATAAAAGGAACAGGCAGGTCATGTCCCTCAATATTTGTCTGGGCAAGGACTGCTCCAATCCCATGCTCAGAGGCATCGGTTTGAACAATTAACTTCCTACAGTAATCGGGAGCTTTCAGGACTGGGGCAGGCAGAGCACAGCCCTGGTAGTGCCCACTTGGAGTGCAGAATGCAGATCTTTTGCTCTGGGGGAAGGTCTATCTGCCAGTAACGTGATGTGAGATGAAAGGTACTAAGATATTTGGCACCCTCTAATCTGTCAACAAGCTAATCTACCCTAGGAATTGGGTATGCATCAGTTTTTGCTGGCCCATACTGTCCACACAGAATCTAATTTATCTTTTCTGACCCTCTGGGTAAGGTTTGGGGACCAAGACTACTGGGCTGGCCCAGAGGCTCTCAGAGGATTCAATGACACCCAACTCCAGCACTTGCTTACTTCCACTTGGGAGCTTTCTCTGACATGGTCTGACTGCCTATAAATTTAGATTTTGACAGGCAAGCAGCCTCCATTGTAGTGTCAACATCACGTGTACTCCAGTTAGTCCTAGCAGGGATCAATGAGGAAAGTTCAGCATACTGATTGAGGACGGGCCTGCAATCAGCCTTCTGTTGCTTTGTAAGGGTGTCGGACAAGACTACTCCATCAACAGAACCATAATTTGGACTGCTGGAGTGGAAATCAGGGAGAGGTTCACTCTCTTCTTCCTGTTCCTCAACTATAACCGCGAGCATGGTCGCCTCAGCTCTGCCAAAATAGGTCTTCAGGCAGTTGACATGAATGATCCTCTTGGGGTTCTGAAACTGCCAAGGTCAACTAAATAAATGAATTCTCCTTTTCTTTCAAGGATAAAGTAGGTCCTGGATTACTTATCCTAGAGATCCCTAGGAGCCACGGACTACAACACCCATACCTTTTGCCCTGGAATTTCACAATAGCAGCTTTCTGGTCACACCAATGCTTCTGGAGCTTCTGGCTGACCTGAAGGGTTTTGCTTGCTTTCTCCATGTACTCAGCCAACCGGGAACGAAGTCCAAGCACATAATCTACAATGTTTAGTTTGGCTCTTTGAGGTGCCTCTCCCAGCCTCACTCACAAGGCTTAATGGACCCCTAACAGGAAGCCCAAACAAAAGTTCAAAAGGGGAAAACCCTACTCACTTCCATGGCACTTCCCTGCAGGCAAAAAGCAGGCATGGAAGTAAGACATCCCATCTCCTTTTGAGTTTTTCAGGTTGTCCTCCAATTATGACTTTCAATGTTTGATTAAACCGTTCAACTAATCCATTGGTCTGAGAGTGGTATGGGGTATTGAACTTATAAGTCACACCAGAATCCTTCTTTCATTATATGGTATTCCTTGTGAATAAAAGGGGCAGGTGGATGAAGTCAAAACCATTGATGGTAGTGCACTTAATCAGGCCCTATTACACATTCTACCACTACCATAGGACTCAACATACAAGAAAATCATATGGAAAAAATCCAGTTTGATGTGATCTAGATCCCTCAGTTCCAAGCTATTCTAGGAATTCCCTGGCTAGAGACTCACAATCCTTCCATAGATTTGAAGACTCAGAAGATTATTTCTGTTTTCCCCATTGTACTAAACATTGTTTTGTACGGTCCACAAGCACAACTTCTAAAACCATAATGGCGATATTGTCAGAGAAAGAAGGTCCTTCAATTCCCCTATGCTATCAGGATCTAGCAGTGTGTTTGACAGGCAACTACTCTCCCTCCAATTCGCCCGTATGACTGTCAAATTGACTTAACTCCTTGGGTTTGCATACCATTCAGTAGAATCTATGCCCTAACTGAGAAAGAAAATATCCAACTCAGGAATTATCTAGATGAAATGTTGAGCATAATATTTATCAGGCCCTCCCGCTTTCCAGCCTCATCTCCTCTATTATTTGGACCAAAAAATGGGCCAAATTATGCACCTGTATCAATTATAGAGCCCTCATTTATGTCCCTGTTAAGAATTGTTATCCATTGTCTTTTATTTCCAGCTTGTTAGATCAAATTAAGGAAGCAAAATGCAGGTGAAAAGAAAATGACAAAATTGGTTTGGTGCCATTTTTGGTAGCCTACCCTGGTAACAGATACTAAGGAGTTTGTATAACAATGTGCTGTGTGGGCTTGAATTAAAAGTCTACATCAGTCACCTGCAGGTCTTTTGCATCCGCTGCCCACTCCTCCTCACCCATGACACACAATATCCAGGAATTCTATAACTGAGTTACCAAAGGCAGACCAGGACTATACTGCAGTAATGGTCACAATAAACATGTTTTCTAAAATGGCTAATTTAATACCCGTACAAGGCCTACCCACTTCTAAGACTATAGCTGATGCCTTTTTCCAATCTATAGTTCATTTAAATGGTTTTCCATCAGTACTGATATCTGATCGTGGTCTTAAATTTATTTCAGAGTTCTGGAAAGTATGGTGTGGGATTTTGCAAATAGAGATGCCTTATTTCAGAGTTCTGGAAAGTATGGTGTGGGATTTTGTAAATAGAGATACATTTATCTACTGGTTATCATCCCCAAACTGATGGCCAGACAGAAAGAGTGTATCAATGTTTAGAGCAATACGTCAGCTGTCAGGTCTTAACAGATGCCGCAGAATGGTATACATGTGTTTGGGTGGCACAATTCACATACCATAATACGCATCATAGGTCTACTAAAACCATTCCCTTTCAATGTAATTTTGGTCAACATCCTAATTTTCTATTATGTTCCTCTGCTTCAACAACAGACATTCCAGCAGTACATGAGTATTTAGAAGAAGAAAACTTTTATTCGGTATGAAAAAGTTAATCCATTACAGCAAATAATCACCAATACATTATTAATATACCATTAAAACCATATATGATAAAAAACACCCATCATAAATATGAACATATAAAAACCACATTCATAAAGAAACAATAAAATAGAAGAAATCATTCTAAAAACTCTACATTATTACGCCAGGTGATAGCTCCCTTCAAGAATGATCCGATCCCAGGCCCTTCCATACCAATATATCTGAGGCCATTTGTAACCACAGAAAAGCAGGACAATATTGCACGAAACCCTTGGGCCTTAGGAGAGGTAATAAAAAACGAGTTCTAAACGGTGCATAAAAAACACAAAACAATGTAAAATGGAGCAAGGTCTGATGGGACACCCCATCGCAGGGGCAAAGTCTAATACATTTGTCCCCATACTGACCTAGCGGGAAACACAAATTACTTCTAATGCTTCCCAGGCGGAATCGAGTTATGAGAGACCTTTCCCTCACATCCTTTATTTCTAAAAGATAGCGCTCAGGGCCCACCCACATCTTTAGCATGATGTAGTCCCTGATTGATTTTTTCCCTAAAGCCTCCCCCTCCCTTTTGGAGTCCTGTATTCTCAGAAAATTGTCCTTAACCCATTTCTTGTCATGGCTAGTCAGACCCTCGGGATAATCAAACAATTCAGGCCGCCCCAGGTCATGAGCCATCTTCCTTATGTGCATCAGCCAGGGAATATTCTTTGCATTGTCGCAAGCCAAACAATCCCTTAGGATATCCCTATTAAGAGTAGCATGTTCGTTACTCCAGATTGAGATCCATAGCAGAAGGGAATGAGTATTTAGACCAGATAAAGGACATTCAACAAATGGCACAAGCCAATTTGGAACAAGCAAAACAGACACACACATGCAACGCAGATGCGCTTCATAAAGCAGGGTCTAACTATCAAGTTTGAGAGCAAGTATGGTTGTCTATGCATCATCTCATCTGAAAGGTGCTCGGAAATTCCCACCAAGGTACATAGGTCCCCATCCGATTATCAAAAGAATTAATTATGTTCCTATAAAATTAGAATTACGTCCTTCAATAGCGATGCATCCTGTGTTCCATGTGTCACTAGTGAAACCAGTAGCACCAGGAACTAACATCTATGACAAATCTCCTGCGATCCTTGTGAACAGTGAACCTGAATCTGAAGTAGAAGCCATTTTGGACTCTAAACGACTACGTCAGAGATTGCATTACCTAAAGGATATGGACCTGAGGATCGCACATGGGATTGCATCTGGGAACCTGCCTCTCATGTACATGCCCCTCATGTGGTGAATCTCTTTTAATACCAATACCCTGACAAACCAAAGCCTGTGGGGAGGACTTTGGGGGGGTGTACTGTCAGGTGTGCTGTGTTTCTGGCATCCCCAAGGAGCAGCTCGTTTAAGATCGTGGAGCGAATAGTCTATATGGCTTCTTGCTGCACCACACACAACTGCTTATTAGGTCTCTCCCTACCTGAAATACTTACCTGTTGGACACGGCATTCCTTGCTTCTTACCTGTTTTCTGTATCGCCCACACTTAGGTGGTCATTTTGACCTCGGCGGTCTTTACTCAAGGTTGCGGTTTGCCTCTCGGCGTATTATGACTGTTGGCAGCTCTCCGTCCTTTTTCAGACGGAGAGCCGCCAACAGCCATACTGCTGGGCGGTGGGGAAGTGGAGGTTGCTCCACCTCCACCGCCACGTCAACAAAACACCGCCCACCGAATCACGTCCTGTGATTCGGCGTGGCGGTGTTCTGTTGACGGTGTGGTGTCGGCGGAGCAGCCCCCATGGCTCCCGTCCCCTCCCGGAGGATCGTCGGACCAGGTAAGTCGATCGTCCGTGAGGGGAGGGGGGTGGGGGGGTGTTGTGTGCGTGCATGGTGGTGTGTATGTGTGTATGTAGTGGGGATGTCTGAGTGCCTGTATGCTTGCGTGGGTGTCGTGAGTATGGGAATGAGTGAGTGTATGTCAATAGATATGTCTGCATGGTTGTGTGCGTGTATGTTTGAATGTGGGTGTGCGTGTCTGACTGTGTGTGTGGATGTTTGCATGTATGTCATTGTGTGGGTATGTGTGTTGGTGGTGCCTGCGTGCGTGTCGTGTGTGCATGAGTGAAGTGATGTTGGGGGTCGGGGTGGGGAAGGGGGTCCTGCCACCTTTGGGGGGTGGCAGGGGTGGTGGAGGTGTAGGGGAGGGAGTCGGGTGGGGGTGGGGGGTGGGGAGACCCCTATCAGTGCCAGGAAAGGAATTCCCTGGCACTGATAGTGCTTACCGCCATGGATTTCATGGCGGTTCCAATCGCAGGAAATCCATGGCGGTAAGCCGGGTCCAAATACCGCCGGCGGGCAGAACGGAGAAGCGACGGATGACCATGGCAGTAACCACGATGGTCATAATTCCCAAAAAAAGACCGCCAGCCTGTTGGCCGTCTTACCGCCGCTTCTCCACCTTCTGCCAGGGTCGTAATGACCCCCTTAGTCTTCCTGGTTGTTATTTTACTGTGGAACTCGTGTCATAACCTGCAAAAAGGATCTGCAGTATTGTCAAAAGGTTAATGCACCAAAGGTGAATCATTGTTACCACAGCACCAAATTACTTACCTGAATCTGTTTTGGTTGGTGCCTTTGTGACGGTTGATTCAAATATCTGTGATAAAACATGTGTAACATAAAATATTGAAAAACTGTTCAAAAATTCAACAAAACACTATATTTAATGTGCTTGAACTTCAAAAAGGTGCTACTAGAACTCTAATGAGAGGGAATATTTGTCAAATTGAAAACAATATGGGCCTGATTTTAAAGTGACGCTGCACATAGTGCAGCGCCACTGTCTCTGTGCCTCCTAGCGCTCCCTCACCGCCACCATGTGTGCGCTGTATCTAAGATACAGCGTATTATGGCGCAGAGTCGGGGGCAATAGCATCAACATTTTTCATGCTATTGATGTGCTCTGCAGGAGTGGCACCAGAATGTTGTCTCTACTCCTGAAGAGTACTAGGGGCCCATTGTATTCAATGGTATGCCCCTTTTAAGGTCTGTTCCGAGCAGGTGTGAAAAGTGCTTAAAAAAATGGAGCAAGGATATTTCTTTGCTCCATATTTTTGCCCCCCCTAATGGGACAACGCTCCCCCTGCATACGTTTTGCCTGGCACAGGCATAATGTGGTGCAAGGGATTACAAAGTGGCCCAATGCATGCATTCTGCCACTTTTTAAATATGGTGCATGTAAAAAGCCACTGTAGTGCCATCATTGCATCAAAAGATTTGTGGTTTGGCGGCACTAAGGTGGCACTAGCGCCTCTTAAATCAGGACCTATGTGGGAATATGCACATGGAAATATTGGTGGTCATTACAACCCTGGGGGTCGGTGTTAAAGCAGCGGTAAAACCGCCAACAGGCCGGCGGTAAAAAAAATGGAATCACAACTGTGGCGGAATCCGTCAACATAGACATCCACTTTAACACTCCAACCGCCACGGCGGTAACCGCCAACAGAGAGGCGGAACACAATGTACCACTCACAGTATTACAACAGTCCAATCCGCCACCTTTACCGGGGCGGATTCACCGCGAACAAAAACACGACTGAAACAGAACTTGGAAGGGAAAACGCTCACCTCTACACACTCCACGAGGAACCAGGACGCCATGGAACCCGAACTCCAGATACTCCCTGCCTTTGTCTTCCTGCTCCTCTACCAGGAGCACGAATGCAGGCAGCGAAGACCACGGTGAGTACTGCACCTAAGACACAGGGGAGAGGGAGGGAAAAGAGAGTGACACACACATGCAACACCCCCACCCTCACCCACTACAACACACACACTAATACATCATGATACATTACAGTGACACCCCGCAACCCCCCAGAAGAATGCAAAGACAAAAGGAAATGATTTGAACGTTTGTAATCTATTAAAATCCAGTACTCAAAAAATATATATACACTATAAACAAATATATAGACCAAGAATACAAGTCCAAGGTATTGCACCATAAAAGTCCGTGGACCACTGGGCCCAAAATGCATGGGCGAGGCCCACACAAGATACCTGATCAAAACGGAGAGAACACTGCAGGGGGATCAGATAGAAATACAACAGGCACCTCAGGGGGAAGGGAAGGGGGGCACCTCAGCCGGATGAGTGCACAACGCCAGATCCACAAGGGGGCTCCATGCCCACTGCTGTATCCTGGGGAGTGCAAAGCCACAGCCTCACAAGTCTCTCCAGTGGGTGGTTTGCCCAACTGATTTATCCTGGGAAGTGCAAATCCACAGTCTCACAAGTCTCTCCAGTGGGTGGTTTGCCCACTGATTTATCCTGGGGAATGCAAAACCGAAGTCTCACAAGTCTCTCCAGTGGGTGGTTTACCCACTGCTTTATCCTGGGGAATGCAAAGCCACAGTCTCACAAGTCTCTCCAGTGGGTGGTTTGCCCACTGCTTTCTCCTGGGGAGTGCAAAACCACAGTCTCTCTAGTGGATAACAGTTTCCACTGGTTCTGGAGGGGGCTTTGTGCCCAGAGTGCTTCATCCTGCCAAGGACAGAGGTAGTGGATGCCTTTCTCCATTGGTTCTGGAGGGGACTTTGTGCCCAGAGTGCTTCATCCTGCCAAGGACAGAGGTAGTGGATGCCTTTCTCCACTGGTTCAGGAGGGGGCTTTGTGCCCAGAGTGCTTCATCCTGCCAAGGACTGAGGTAGTGGATGTGAATCTCCACTGGTTCTGGAGGGGGCTTTGTGCCCAGAGTGCTTCATCCTGCCAAAGACAGAGGTAGTGGATGTGAATCTCCACCGGTTCTGGAGGGGGCTTTGTGCCCAGAGTGCTTCATCCTGCCAAGGACAGAGGTAGTGGATGCCTTTCTCCACTGGTTCTGAACGGGGCTTTGTGCCCAGAGTGCTTCTTCCTACTCGTGGCGGCCTCAGTAGCGTTGGATCTGTTGGCGCTCATTGGCCTGCGGTGCTGGTGGCGGCGGTGTCCTTGGCAGCGGTGCTGGTGGCGGCGGTGTCCTTGGCAGCGGTGCTGGTGGCGGCAGAGTCCTGTGAAGCGGTGCTGGTGGCAGCTTTGTCCTTGGCAGCGGTGCTCGTGGCGGCGGTGTCCTTGGCAGCAGTGCTGATAGCGGCGGTGTCCTGTGAAGCGGTGCTTGTAGTGGTGGTGTCCTGTGAAGCGGTGCTTGTGTCAGCGGTGTCCTAGGCAGCGGTGCAGGTGGCGGCAGTGCCCTGTGAAGCGGTGCTTGTGGCGGAGGTGTCCTTGGCAGCGGTGCTGGTGGCGGTCTTGTCCGCCGAGCAGGTTTTCAGCGACTTGCCTGTCTTTCTGTGCCCCTTCCCCACCTTGGATGGTGGTGTAGCTGTCTTCCCACTCCCAACTGTACTCCTGGGAGAGCCTTTGGTAGTAGATGTTTTGCCTTTCTCCCGCCGGGCAGTTGACAACTTTTTGTGCTTCTGAGGTGGGGGACTGTCAGTGGTCTGGCTCCTTGGAACACTGGCTGCCCTGCTGCTTGGTGCACTCCAGAAGCCGGTTACTGCTCCCACCACTGTTCCCGCTGATGTTGTGGCTGAGGTGCTGGGTTGGGACCCAGAAAGGCGGGCCCTAGGGGATTGAAGGGGTGGGGGAGGTGATGGGAAGAGGTCAAGGTTGGACAGGAAACGTATTTTGGACACACTGGGACGGGTAGATGGAGGGGGTTTGGGAGTTGAGGAAGAGGTAGTGGTTGTAGGTGTATGTTTGATGACTTTGGGTTAAGGTGCATGGGCTGGAGGCTGTTGTGAGGTGGATGGTTGTTGGGTGGGTGTGTGGCTGCGTTTGTGTACCTTGGGAGGTGGGCTCACAGACACACTGACAGAGGACACTGGGGATGTTTGAATGGTAGTGGGGTGGTGAGTGCAAGTGAGCGGGGTGTGGTGATGGGTGTGCTAGTGATGGACGTAGTGGCTGAAGATTTAGTGCATGCAGGTGTGAGTGGAGACGAGACAGGGAGGGAGGAGGGAGACGAGGAAGAGGGGGACACAGTGGAGGCAGTGGATGTTGGTATGTGTGCATGGGTATGATGCTTGTGTGAGTGCCTGTGGGATGTGTGGTGCTTATGTTTGCCAGAGCTTCCCTTGTGTGTTGAGGTGTGTGCATGCTGGTTTGATGGTGTGCTTGGGATAGGCTGAGGTACAGGTGTTTGGGTATGGTTGGAGGAAGTTGGAGGGGGGAGGCTGGACACAGGGACAATGGCTGCCATCAGTGCTGAGGCCAGAGTCTGAAAAGCTTGCTGTTGGGCTGCCTGACCAGAATGAATGCCCTTCAGGTATGCATTGGTCTGTTGCAACTGCCTCTCTATACCCTGGATGGCATTCAAAACGGTAGACTGCCCAACAGTGAGGGACCTGAGGAGGTCAATGGCCTCCTCACTGAGGGCAGCATGGCTGACAGGGGCATGGGCTGAGGTGCCTGGGGTGAAGGAGATGCCCACCCTCCTGGGTGAGCGGCCACAGGGCACACGCTGAGGGGCTGCTGGGAGGGCGGTGCTGGTAGGGGGGTGGCGTCTGTACCTGTAGATGCAGTGGGCACAGAGGGGCCTGCCACTGCAAGGGAGCTCCCATCAGAGGAGGAGTCTGTGTTGCTTGTCTCAGCTCCTGTCCCCGCCGTGGAGCTTCCCTCGCCCTCTGTCCCAATGGTGGCTTCAGACTCCATTGTGTCGCCCTCCAGGGCCATGTGGGATGCAGCTCCCTCCTGCTCCGGTGCCAATGCTCCTCCGCCTGATGATGCTAATGCACACAAGAACAGGGAGACCACAAAAAAGGGGGGGGAGACAGAAGAAAGACATGTGGAGTGCATGCAAAACCGCTAACGTTGGCGGACACTACAGACACAGATGCCCCATGCACTACGCTGTGCACTTTGAGTTCCCTCATTAATCACAGGGACATGGGGTACAAAGCCTATGCCTGATTGCTGCACACAGGAGCCTGAATAGGTGTAGTTGCCTCTGAACATAGGTGGGGTGGGGTGCCACAAGGCCTGCCTTACGATGTGACCTTGCCTATTAAACTAGCCCTGGCCTAGGGGAACCCACAGCCCACCTCCCCCACCCAGACACCTCCAATGCACGCTGAATCAGCTGAATGAGAGTGTACTCACCCCCTTGTGGCTGCTGTGATGCCCTCAAGCGCCCATCCAACTCCGGTAGGCCACTGCCAGGATCCGGAACATCAGGGGGGTCATAGTGCGACGGGCACCCCCCCTCACGTTGGGAGGCCATCCCCAGCTTGGCCTCCGCCATCTTCTTGCTCCAGTGGCGAATGTCCTCCCATCTTTACCAGCAGTGGGTGCTCAGTCTGTGGTGGACCCCCAGGGTCCGGACTTCCTTGGCGATGGCACGCCAAATATCCTTCTTCTGGTGGGCGCTGACCTACAGGAATAGTACAGGGGAAAAGTAGAAGATATAACCGTCTGCACCGTCACAGTCATTGGCGCGCATCCCTATCCTTGCCATGAAGCACATGCACTCACCGTCGTTTCATGCACACCTCATTATCCCCCCCCATCTTCCATCCACACCACTCCCCACAGCCATTGCCCATTCGGCATGCTCACAGTGTACTTACCTGTTTGTCTGGAGGACCGTAGAGTAGCGTGTACTGGGGGAGGACCCCATCCACTAGTTTCTCCAACTACTCTGTGGTGAAGGCAGGGGCCCTTTCCCCAGACACATGAGCCATTGTCTCTTCCAGACTGAGGTAACAGAGGCACTTGCAGTGTAGGTCCTCTCAGATCAGGTATCAAGCATGTGAACAGACAGAAAAGGGCGGTGATGTCCGCGGTGGTGCGTACCGTCACCGCCAGCATACATCGTCATTGGCTCCTGGGACCCATAGGGTCCAATGTTAACCAATGCAGGATTGCACCGCGGTCTTTGACCTCCTACCGCAACGGTGCACAACACCAGCGCAGTTACCTCATATCCCCTTGTCCCACATTACAGGTCAGGCAGCCGCCATTTCAGGGGGCCACATGGCATTAATTTTAAATGCGTCACACATATCTAGGCTTGCATACACACTAATACAGGCACATAGCGGATTAAAAAAATTGTGGAATAAAGTTGTGTTTTCGTACCTCAGTGTTGTCTGACTCTCTGCTCGCTGTTCTCCTCCATAGAGCACGTCCACTGGGGCAGGTGAGGAGATGGCGGCATCCTCCGGTGTACAGACCACTGGTGGACCTGTCGACAATGGAGGAGCGACATGTAATTGTCACCTACAGACTAGACCGTGCCACAATCCAGGAACTGTGTGCCCAGTTGGAGCTAGACCTCATATCAGATATCCGCCATTTCACAGGGATCCCCCCTCTAGTGCAGGTCCTGTCAGCACTCCATTTCCTGGCAAGTGGGTCTTTTCAAACAACAGTGGCCATAGCATCAGAGATGTCCCAGCCTATGTTCTCAAACGTGTTGTCCAGTGTGTTGTCTGCCCTGCTGAAACACATGCACAGCTACATAATTTTCCCTCAGGTTGAGTATTTACCTACAGTGAAAGGTGACTTCTATGCCCTGGGACATATCCCCAACATTATAGGTGCCATTGATGGGACACATGTGGCCTTGGTCCCCCTCCCGCAGGAGTGAAAAGGTGTGCAGAAACCGGAAGAGTTACCATCCTATGAATGTGCAGATGGTGTGTTTGGCCAACCAGTACATCTCCCATGTGAATGCCAAGTTTCCTAGCTCAGTGCATGACGCTTACATTCTGAGGAATAGCAGCATCCCTTATGTGATGGGGCAACTCCAGAGGCACCGTGTGTGGCTATTAGGTGAGGACATGGACCCTATACAGTGTGACTAGGTGTCTGGGTCTGGGGATGTCCCTAAGAGTTAGTGTGTGTCTAACAGTTGTCCCTCGACATTTGCAGGTGATTGTGGTTACCCCAACCTGTCATGGCTACTGACCCCAGTGAGGAATCCCATGACAAGGGCAGAGGAACACTACAATGAGACCGATGAGTGAACTAGGAGGGTTATAGAGAGGACCTTTGGCCTCCTGAAGGCCAGGTTCCGGTGCCTCCATATGACAGGTGGTTCCCTATTCTACTCAACAAAGAAGGTGTGCCAGATCATCGTGGCCTGCTGTATGCTTCACAACTTTGCTTTGCGACGACAGGTGCCTTTTCTGCAGGAGGATGGTCCAGATGGAGGCATTGTGGCAGCTGTGGAGCCTGTGGACAGTGAAGACGAGGAAGCAGAAGAAGAGGATTTCGACAACAGACACCCGTTGATCCATCAATACTTCCAGTGAGACACAGGTAAGAAGACATCACTGCCTGCTACATCTGATACAATTGTTCTACCTCTCATCTGTCTGTCACTTTCACCCAGTGTATGGACCCTGAGTTGTCACTTTCCCTTTCAATTTCACAGATGTGGGTCCCACTGTGTGACATCTGCTTTGTTTCTGCATGGAATAGAGCTGTGTGACATAGGTATGTTGACAATACAATGGATATAGCAGTATTCTCCAGATTGTTTTGTGCTTTAAGGGTGTTTATTTAAGTGCTAAATATTCGAGGGTGGTTTAAAATTGTCAGGGGTGATGGTGGAGGAATGTCCATGGCAGAGTCTAGTCTATTAGTCTCACAGGTTTATTGTCCAAAGGGGCATAGGAAATGGAGCTGGGGCAGTTGATGGATGGACAGGGTAAAGAAGTGGGGCAGAAGGATGACAATCAGGGTGGTCTCATTTTTTGGCAGGGGTCTTGGCATTGTTCTATGTCTTTTTCCTGGATCCCAGGGGCCGTTTGTGGGGTGGTTCTCCATCTGCAGGGCATGGGGTGCTGGTGTCATGGTCCTGTGGCGGTGCCTCCTGTCCATTAGCGCCGGCGGAGGTGGTGGGCAGTTCATCGTCCAGGCTAGTGTCAGGGGCCCCTTCTTGTGCCACAGTGTCCCTCCTGGTGTTGACGAGTTCCTTCAGCACCCCTACAGTGGGGCCCAGGGTGGAATTGATGGATTTGAGTTCCTCCCTGAACCCCAAATACTGTTCCTCCTGCAGCCGCTGGTCTCCTGAAACTTGTCCAGTACCGTTGCCATTGTCTCCTGGGAATGGTGGTAGGCTCACATGATGTTGGAGAGGGCCTCGTGGAGAGTAGGTTCCCCGGGCCTGTCCTCCCCCTGTCGCACAGCAGCCCCGCCCCGCCCAGTTCCCCCTGTGTTCCTAGGCCTCTGTCCCCTGAACGGTGTGCCCACTGCCACTGCCCCCAGGGCGCTGGTGTTGTTGGGGTGGTGGGTTAGCCTGGGTTCCCTGTAGTGGTGGACACACTGCTGCTTGACGGGTCCTGGGGACAGAGGTATGGGCCCGCTGGGTGGGTGCTGTGGTGGTGTTTCCTGAGGGGGGAGGCTCTGTTGTGGCTTGTGCCAGTGTGAGGGGAACCGACTGTCCCGAGTTCCCAGATAGGCCCGGCTGGTCATCTTGATCCAGTTGGACAGAGCTGCTGTCATTACTGTGGGCCTCTTCTGTGGGGGGAGTGGATATGTCTGGAACCTCCGGTCCGGTGACGTTGGGTAGGGGTCCTGCAGGGGTGTAAAGGCATGATTATTGCATCTGTGTGTGCCATGGTGTGCAATGGGTGGGTGACCCTGTACCCCAGTGCTTGCATTCTTAGGTAGGACCTTGTGTGCTAAATGTTTAGGGGTGTGTGTGGGTATGTGCAGTGGCCATGCATTGGTGATGGGTGTCCATGCTTTGGTGTTGCATGCAGGGCTCGGTGTTGGGATGGGTGGGTTGGGATAGAGGGACATATGTGAGGAGTTGGAGTGATGGGGTGAGGGTGGGGGTATGTGATAGCATACAGGTAGGGTGGGGGATGAAGTAGTGAAATATTTGCCTTACCAGAGTCCATTCATCCAGCTACTCCTGTGATGCCATCAGAATGCAGTATAATCAAGACCTGCTCCTCCAATGTTAGTTAGTTGTGGGGGAGGAGGTGGGGGTCCGCCACCAGTCCTCTGAACCGCGATGTGGTGTCTTGAGACCACGGAACGCACCTTCCCCCATAGGTCGTTCCACCTCTTTCTGATGTCATCCCGTGTTCTTGGGTGTTGTCCCACTGCTCTGACCCTGTCAACAATTCTGCGCCATAGCTCCATCTTCCTAGCTTGGTGGTGTGCTGCACCTGTGATCCGAATAGCTGTGGCTCTACCCGGATGATTTCCTCCACCATGACCCTGAGCTCCTCCTCAGAGAACCTGGGGTGTCTTTTCTGTGCCATGGGGTGGTGTGGGTGATTTGTGGGGTGGTGTGGGGTGTGATGTGTGGGGTGATGTTTAGGGGTTTGTGGTGTTTTGTGCGTGGATATTGTGTGAGTGATGGTGATGAGTGCCTGTGGATGCTAGTTTGTAGATGGTGGTGTCTCTCTCTCCGGCCTTCAGTCGCAATTGTGGTCGTAAGGGTTTGTGGGTGATGTGGGTATGTGTTTTATATTGTATTGGGTGTGTGGGAGTGGTGTGTGTATGTGTATCAGGTATGTGTATTTGGAATTGTCCAATATGGTAGTGTTTTCTAAATGTGTGTGTATTTTGAGCATGGTGGTGTGTACCGCCAATGGAATACCGCGGTTGAAAGACCACCGTGTGGATTCGTGGGTCGTGATAGTATGGGTGTATTCCTGTTGGCGTGACGGTGGAGGTTTTGTTATTACCAGTTTATCACTGACCTTTGATGTGGCGGACTTGTGTGGGTGTCTACATTTTGGCGGATTCCGAGCTGTGGGTCGTAATAGCTGTGGCAGAATTCCGCAGCCACAGCGGTGTGTTGGCGGTCTTCTGCACGGCGGTAAGCGGCATTTACCGCCAATGTTGTAATGAGCCCCATTATGTTTACCAGAGAGTGTACAAAGGGTATGAAGTAATACTGATGGTTGATATATACATATATGCTGATGAGCAAGATAAGTCCAGAATACATTACAAATAGTTTTTCTGACGCATATTAACTCCTAGTGGGAATTGGCGTTAAACATTTCCTTAAGTTCCTGAACTGGAGTAGTTCCACTCTGTTGAATGTATTAGGTATGTGTGCTAATCCTTCTCTTACATACATTAGTTATTACATTTGTGTCAGTAGATGGATTTACCTTGTGAGTTTCTTTTATAGATTCAGGAATCAGGGTTTGCCTAGGTAAATATAATATTATAATCATGTTTAAACAATTTATGCTATAAAAAAGTAGAGGATTCTTATGTTGGTATTTATTTTATGGATGCTGATAAGAAGCCAGACCTTTCAGAATTAGCAGGTGGCAGCCTGAGGTTTACTGATATTCCTCTCTTCATCCTGGGACGTCAGGATGCCTTCTGATCCTGGGGTCTGTCTGGATATTTGGGAGAAATGATACTTTCATTGTGTTAATTTCATCCCTCCGTACAGGTAGAAGACTGACATAGATCCTGCGGATACCGTGGACATTCTCTGTTATTCCTGTGCAGCTTGCTGTTGCAGGCTTTCAAGAGAGGAAAAGGTATTTTGGCCCTGGCACAGATCCTCCCTAGAGGGTCCCCTTTGGACCTAAAAGCTCTTCAGGCTCAGTTTCCTCTGGGGCCAAGTACTCTTCCTGGGAAGACGGGTTCGGACTTGGAACCAGTTTAGAAGCTGGTCCTCAAGTCTTCTTGCCTTTTTTCATGGACGGTTGGTCCATTCTTCTAGGATCCAACACCTCTTGTTCACTTTCGAGTTTGCTTTGTGTTCTGGTTTTCACACAACCCCATGCTGGGATCCCAAACATCCTTGCATGGGTCATCAGTTCTACATCAGCCCAAGGGGGATTCTCTAGGTCATTTTCAAGCAGACAGTCTACAAGGATGGATGAGGAAGCAGCCATGTCCTTCAGTCCAACTACACCCTCCCAGTCTAAAGATACCATAGCCATAGGATGAAGTTTTGTGACATTGTCAGCAATAGTGACAGGATAGGTCTTCCCAATGAGGTATTGATCTGAGTGAACCAGTTGCTCTGCCACCATAGTGACACTAGCAAAGCTGTCTCTCAATGCCTCTACTTTTGTTCCATTAATAAAGGGGTGCTGCCTGTATTTTTGTATATCAGTGGGCCAGGCAGAACAGGATAAGTCTACCCAACCCCAGTGACTAATGTTGCCTTAGTGGGTTCACTGGCATGGTCAGGCCACAACTGAGATCCCATCTGGAGATTAGCAACAGCCTTTACTGCAGGTGAACTAGAGGCATTCTTTTTATTTTTTTAGTTAGGGTCTCCAGTTGGGTGCCCTGTCGCTTTACAGGTATGGCACCAAGCCTTCTTGGGATCAAAGTGCTTTCATTGATACTCACCCTTGATCTGTGGAGAGTCTCTGGCCCACCCTCCTGGGCAGGTTTGTGTGGGCCTGATGAAGACTATTTGTTTTTATTTTGTTTTTTTAATATTTCCCTCAAGGGGGCTTTTTGCCTCTTTCTTGTGGTCTCCCTCACCAGTAGTGCTTTTGGTTACTCTTGTTTTGGCCTAGTGGTCTGCCTTCTTCCTAAACTCTAGAGGAGAAAGTAGACCTAGGTCTACCAGGAACTGATGTAGTTTCTCACTATAATAATTGCTCAATATGTATTCTTTCAGGATTAAATGGTGAAGCCCATTGTTAGAAATGGGGTCGTTGGTTGACAGTCAGGTTACCCCCTGTTCAAGCAAGGACCCTCACTCTAGTTAGGATAAAAGAGAATCACCCTCAGCTAACCCCTGCTTACCCCCTTGGTAGCTTGGCAGAGCAGTAGGCTTAACCTCAGAGTGCTGGGCGTAAAGTATTTGTACCAACACACACAGTAACTTAATGAAAACACTACAAAATGACACAACACCAGTTTAGAAAAATAGGAAATATTTATCTAGACAAAACAAGACCAAAACGACAAAAATCCAACATACACAAGTCAAGTTATGATTTTTTAAAGGTTTAAAATAAAAAGAGTCTTTAGGTAGTTGTAACACCACACTAGCGCTGCTAGCGTGAAAATGTACCTGGTTTGCGGCAAAAATAACCCCGCACGGGCGGTGTGCGTCGAAAATAACCCTGCACGGGTATATGCGTCGAAAACAGCTCGGCACGGCGAGGCGCGTCGAAAAAGCCAGCCACGCGACGGTCCGAAAGTCCCGCGGCGCTGGTTGCGATCTCTCAGCCTTCGTCAGCGATGCTGCGCGTCGTTTCTCCTGCTCCGGGCGTCGATTCTCCGGTCGCGTTTCCTGCGGCGTCGTTTCTCAGCTGCGGAGCCGGCGGCGCGTCGTTTTCTCAGCCGCGATCGGATTCGCGTCGATCTTTTCTCCGCACGGCGCTCGGTGCGTGTATTTTTGTCCTTAGGCTGCCAGCCTCTCCTTTCAGGGTCCCAGGAACTGGAAGGGCACCACAGAGCAGAGTAGGGGTCTCTCCAGAGACTCCAGGTGCTGGCAGGAAGAAGTCTTTGCTATCCCTGAGACTTCAACAACAGGAGGCAAGCTCTACATCAAGCCCTTGGAGATTTCTTCTTCAAGATGGAAGGCACACAAAGTCCAGTCTTTGCCCTCTTACTCTGGCAGAAGCAGCACTGCAGGAAAGCTCCACAAAGCACAGTCACAGGCAGGGCAGCACTTGTTCCTCAGCTATCAGCTCTTCTCCAGGCAGAGGTTCCTCTTGGTTCCAGAAGTGTTTCTAAAGTTTGTAAGTTTGGGTGCCCTTCTTATACCCATTTTAGTCTTTGAAGTCACCTTCCTTCAAAGGGGACTCACACCTTCTTGTGAAATCCTGCCTTGCCCAGGCAAGGCCTCAGACACACACCAGGGGGCTGGAGACAGCATTGTCAGAGGCAGGCACAGTCCTTTCAGATGAGAGTGACCACTCCACCCCTCCCTCCTAGCAGAGATGGCTAATCAGGAAATGCAGATCACACCCCAGCTCCCTTTGTGTCACTGTCTGGTGTGAGGTGAAAAACAACCCAACTGTCAAACTGACCCATACAGGGAATCCACAAACAAGGCAGAGTCACAGAATGGTTTAAGCAAGAAAATGCTCACTTTCTAAAAGTGGCATTTCCAAACTCACAATCTTAAAATCAACTTTACTAAAAGATGTATTTTTAAATTGTGAGTTCAGGGATCCCAAACTCCACATGTCCATCTACTCTCTAGGGGAATCTACACTTTAATCATATTTAAAGGTAGCCCCCATATTATCCTATGAGAGAGAGACAGACCTTGCAACAGTGAAAACGAAATTGGCAGTATTTCACTGTCAGGACATATAAACCACATTACTATATGTCCTACCTTATCCATACACTGCACCCTGCCCTTGGGGCTACCTAGGGCCTACCTTAGGGGTGCCTTACATGTAAGAAAAGGGAAGGTTTAGGCCTGGCAAGTGGGTACACTTGCCAAGTCGAATTTACAGTGTAAGAATACACATACAGACACTGCAGTGGCAGGTCTGAGACATGATTACAGAGCTACTTATGTGGGTGGCACAACCAGTGCTGCAGGCCCACTAGTAGCATTTGATTTACAGGCCCTGGCACCTCTAGTGCACCTTACTAGGGACTTACTAGTAATTCAAATATGCCAATCATGGATAAACCACTTACATACAATTTAAACAGGAGAGCATATGCACTTTAGCACTGGTTAGCAGTGGTAAAGTGCTCAGAGTTGAAAAGCCAACAGCAACATGTCAGAAAAATATAGGAGGCAGGAGGCAAAAAAGTCTGGGGATGACCCTGCATAAGCAAAAGTCCAACACGACCCCCTACCAGCCTAAAGCCAGGGGAGAACAATCAATACCTTGATGTACTTCCCTGATTGGGGCGATAGAACAGGGACCCAGGCCCACAACAGCAGGGGCATGTTCCAGTTCTACGCCTTCCTGACTCCAGTTGGATCCCTCTGTCCATACTCTCAGGGCCCACTAAGCTAACCCATGGGGAACCCTTCTCCACATCTACAGACACCATCTGTGCAACACCTAACTTTACTTTGCTCACAGATGTATTGCAATGGGCAGATAGTACCACCAGGGCCAACACAGTGGTGTTGCCCACTCCACCCCCGGGGTGTGACTCTCGTCCTCCCCCCCCCAGGGGCAACTCTGTCCACCAGGACAGCAAGCCACAGTGGCCCCAGACAACTGTCAGGGATGAGAGCCCGACCTCAGGCCTCTCTAACCACTGTGACTGTGGAGAGTGGGGGGTGGTAGCCCCAGGTGCCTGGCACCCTTTGACCACTCTCTCTTCCACCAGGTCAGGAATGTTAACCCGACCCTGGTCCTCCCCTCTGGGGCTCTGTACCCTCCCCGCAGAAGCGGCACCCCCAGAGTCAAAAACTGTCAGGGTGCTTGTAGAAGCAGTCCTGCACAATTCTTCCATCAGTGCAGGGATGTTAACCTGCAACTGATCCTCCAACCTGGGGTCTGTACCTTCAGGTTGGACCAGGGCCAGGGGTGAGGCTTCCCTCCCCCTGCCTTCTCTTCTGGGGTCCTGAACCACCCAACTAGGAGCGGCCCCCCCAGAAGACAACATGGTAGGGGCACTGTTAGCAGTAGCCCCTTCCTCCAGGTCAGGGGGGACACCCTTAACCTGGCCTCCCAATCCAGGGCCTGTACCCACAGACTGGATCACTGCCTGGCAAACCAGGACTTCTTGGGGGGCATACCTACCCCCTACCAGGTCAGAGTTTACCCTCTGAACCTGGTCATCCAACCCAGGGTCACCACCCTGCGGTTGAACCACTGCCTGGCACACCAGGACTTCCTTGGGAGCACACTTACCCCCCATCAGGTCAGAGTTTACCCCCTGAACCTGATCATTCAACCCAGAGTCACCACCCTGCGGTTGAACCATTGCCTGGCACACCAGGACTTCCAGGGGGGCACACTTACCCCCCTCAAGGGACACACGGTCCCGAAGGGCCACACAAGAGTCTGGCTGGCGCAGGTCTCCTGACCTCTGCCCATCTGACAGAGTCTGGATTCCCCCCAACCCAGAAATGGTCTCACCAAGGTCATTCATGAGGGGCTCTGCTCTCAGAGCTGACCCCTGACCCTCCAGGTTCTCCACTGGGGTCCGCAACCCCCTCTCAACCCTCGGTCTGGACTTCTGCACCCCCTCACTAGGAGTGGTACTGCCAGACACCAGAACTGGTGGGACGCTGGCTACAGCCGCCCCCCCAAGTTCTCCTGACACTGTGGGGTCTCCCTCAACAGATGGCCCTATGGTACAGGCTAGGCTCCCCTCCTGTTGTTCCCGCAGGGAACCCTCCAGGACCTGGGACCGGATCTCGGGCACCTTGGGCCTCAACCCATCCCCATTCCCTCTCCTCTGAGACTGGACATGGGGTCCCTCACCCATCCCACTACACTGGGACCTACCTGGGACACTACAATCCTTCCCTACCTCACCTGGTTGGGAACTACCTAGACCACTCCTCTCAGGAGCACCCCCAAATGCCTTTTCAGACTCTCTGGTACTCACCCAGAAGTCTGCCTCCATTGTAAGCTCCCTGGGGTCAGAGAACTCACACTCCACCTGGTGTTGGCATAGCTCTGGAAAATAAGGACTAGACATATGCTCTCCAGCAATTACATCACTCAGCCCCTCACATGAATTAACCAAAGTACCCTTCACCCAACCATCCAGTGACTCTGCTTTGACAAAGCACCCCACATCACCCTCCTGAGACTGGTGAGACAGTACCTGACTGTCCCTGACACTCAACCCACACTCTTCTGGGATGTTTTCACACTCCATAACCAGGACTTCTACCTGGGGGGAACCCCTCTCCCTGTCACTCTCACCTAGAGTCAGTAGAGTGTCCCTCCCACCAGTAGGAATATGACTCCCCATGCCAGTTCCCCAATCCACCTCAGGGACCCTGTGCATCACTGGAGCTACCTCATACCCCTGACCCTCCTGGCGTGTGTTAACTCCCTCCTTCAAGTAGGGCACCACCTCTCTGGGCATGTGCACTTCTGCAGCATCACTGGATATACAATTGTTGCTGCCACCATTCCAGCTGGACTCAGCCCTCATGACTTCCAGCTCTTTCAATTTAAGCTCGTAAGCATAAATCATTTTTTTAATCTCTAAGTCCCTCCTCCTTTCTTCCAGGACTAAGGCTCTCTTCTCCTCAGCCCTCTTAAGCTCTGCATCTAGCTCTTCCAGACTCCGGATTCGAGCTAGGAGCCAATCATCTCTTTCTGTTCCCTCCTCAGGGCCACTGCCCTCCTCTTTGGAGTAGTCCTCCTCCTCAGAGTAGTTATCCTCCTCAGACTCATTTGGTGGTGTTGCCTGACAACGTTTCAATTCATACTGAAACAGGGCTGACTCAAGATCCTCCCTTCTGGATTTCTTGTTCACAGCTAGTCCCCTTTCCATGCAGAATGCTTTAAGCTGCCACTTTTTATACATAAATAGGTGCCAGAAATTGACTTCCATTCTGCAAAGGCTTCACAACCAAAAAACAAAGTCCAAAAATATTAGCAATACTTCCAGGAGGACATCAGAGAACAAAAAGCAGAATCACAAGACAAGTAGTATGTGGTCACGTAGTGGTCTGAGCTCAAAACAGTAGTGTACACTTAATCACTGTATGTCAAGTACAAATACAAGTCCAAATCCCGACCGCTGGTCACCAATGTTAGAAATGGGGTCGTTGGTTGACAGTCAGGTTACCCCCTGTTCAAGCAAGGACCCTCACTCTAGTTAGGATAAAAGAGAATCACCCTCAGCTAACCCCTGCTTACCCCCTTGGTAGCTTGGCAGAGCAGTAGGCTTAACCTCAGAGTGCTGGGCGTAAAGTATTTGTACCAACACACACAGTAACTTAATGAAAACACTACAAAATGACACAACACCAGTTTAGAAAAATAGGAAATATTTATCTAGACAAAACAAGACCAAAACGACAAAAATCCAACATACACAAGTCAAGTTATGATTTTTTAAAGGTTTAAAATAAAAAGAGTCTTTAGGTAGTTGTAACACCACACTAGCGCTGCTAGCGTGAAAATGTACCTGGTTTGCGGCAAAAATAACCCCGCACGGGCGGTGTGCGTCGAAAATAACCCTGCACGGGTATATGCGTCGAAAACAGCTCGGCACGGCGAGGCGCGTCGAAAAAGCCAGCCACGCGACGGTCCGAAAGTCCCGCGGCGCTGGTTGCGATCTCCCAGCCTTCGTCAGCGATGCTGCGCGTCGTTTCTCCTGCTCCGGGCGTCGATTCTCCGGTCGCGTTTCCTGCGGCGTCGTTTCTCAGCTGCGGAGCCGGCGGCGCGTCGTTTTCTCAGCCGCGATCGGATTCGCGTCGATCTTTTCTCCGCACGGCGCTCGGTGCGTGTATTTTTGTCCTTAGGCTGCCAGCCTCTCCTTTCAGGGTCCCAGGAACTGGAAGGGCACCACAGAGCAGAGTAGGGGTCTCTCCAGAGACTCCAGGTGCTGGCAGGAAGAAGTCTTTGCTATCCCTGAGACTTCAACAACAGGAGGCAAGCTCTACATCAAGCCCTTGGAGATTTCTTCTTCAAGATGGAAGGCACACAAAGTCCAGCCTTTGCCCTCTTACTCTGGCAGAAGCAGCACTGCAGGAAAGCTCCACAAAGCACAGTCACAGGCAGGGCAGCACTTGTTCCTCAGCTATCAGCTCTTCTCCAGGCAGAGGTTCCTCTTGGTTCCAGAAGTGTTTCTAAAGTTTGTAAGTTTGGGTGCCCTTCTTATACCCATTTTAGTCTTTGAAGTCACCTTCCTTCAAAGGGGACTCACACCTTCTTGTGAAATCCTGCCTTGCCCAGGCAAGGCCTCAGACACACACCAGGGGGCTGGAGACAGCATTGTCAGAGGCAGGCACAGTCCTTTCAGATGAGAGTGACCACTCCACCCCTCCCTCCTAGCAGAGATGGCTAATCAGGAAATGCAGATCACACCCCAGCTCCCTTTGTGTCACTGTCTGGTGTGAGGTGAAAAACAACCCAACTGTCAAACTGACCCAGACAGGGAATCCACAAACAAGGCAGAGTCACAGAATGGTTTAAGCAAGAAAATGCTCACTTTCTAAAAGTGGCATTTCCAAACTCACAATCTTAAAATCAACTTTACTAAAAGATGTATTTTTAAATTGTGAGTTCAGGGATCCCAAACTCCACATGTCCATCTACTCTCTAGGGGAATCTACACTTTAATCATATTTAAAGGTAGCCCCCATATTATCCTATGAGAGAGAGACAGACCTTGCAACAGTGAAAACGAAATTGGCAGTATTTCACTGTCAGGACATATAAACCACATTACTATATGTCCTACCTTATCCATACACTGCACCCTGCCCTTGGGGCTACCTAGGGCCTACCTTAGGGGTGCCTTACATGTAAGAAAAGGGAAGGTTTAGGCCTGGCAAGTGGGTACACTTGCCAAGTCGAATTTACAGTGTAAGAATACACATACAGACACTGCAGTGGCAGGTCTGAGACATGATTACAGAGCTACTTATGTGGGTGGCACAACCAGTGCTGCAGGCCCACTAGTAGCATTTGATTTACAGGCCCTGGCACCTCTAGTGCACCTTACTAGGGACTTACTAGTAATTCAAATATGCCAATCATGGATAAACCACTTACATACAATTTAAACAGGAGAGCATATGCACTTTAGCACTGGTTAGCAGTGGTAAAGTGCTCAGAGTTGAAAAGCCAACAGCAACATGTCAGAAAAATATAGGAGGCAGGAGGCAAAAAAGTCTGGGGATGACCCTGCATAAGCAAAAGTCCAACACCCATCATAATCATGTACTTTGTTACTTCTAAGCCACCCAACATTTTTACTGAAAAATCCACAAATTCTACCCAGGACTGACGCTGGGTTGTTCGAGTCTAACTGAATTTTATTCTGTATTCTCAGGGATAAGTCCAAAGCTCTCATTTAGGGTAGCCTTCATGAGATCATAAGACTTAGCATCTGCCTCATTCAATGTCAAGAGACTATTCATGCATTTACCTGAGAGCAGTTCCCACTATAGAGAGCCCCAATGTTCCCTATCTACCTCCCTGGCTATGGAGGCTCTCTCATAGGCAAAAAAAAAAAAAAACATTTGATGATTTGTGCGGGGGGGGGGCAACTCCTTTGGGGAGTTTTAGGTTAAAGGATTTCACTTTCTCCATATTTATTTGTATGCTGCCACTAGAGATAAGTCCTAGTCCCATATCTCTTCTTTTTATCTTTATTTCCAAAAGTTGAGCTTCTAAAGAGAAACTTTTGATCATTCTCTCTATGCCAAATCCTCCTCTGAGCTCCTACTTCTAAGACAGAGGATCCTACCTCATCCTCAGCATCATTTATGCTTTCTTGATTTTCGGAGGATTCCGTTTAGTGTCATGTTCAGCAACAACCCTTCTGTGGGCGTCTGTGGTAGCATGGACACCAGTAGGAATTTTCTATACTTTACAGAGAGCCCTTAGCTTTGGGTACTTGTACTCCCATCAACGGGTCATATTGAGCTCCTAACACTGGTTCTCTGCATCAGACATTTTAAGTTGAGACCTTTTTTAAAAAACTTTTGAAAATGCTTCTAAGTCCTAACTTCAGTAAAGTCTTTTAAATTGCTAATTGCTACTTCAGGGACTCTAGCAATTAATTTAACAATTTGTGAAAAATAGTCTAATTGAAAAAAATGTGCAATTAGGTTAAAGACAATTCTTTAGAGTTATTCATGTGATCACTTATTAACCTTGCTGCACTTCACATGGGTAGGGATTTATATTGTTGGCCCCATTGGCCCTCATAAAAGCCTCAGTAACTACATATAACCCTGTGGTAGTGGATCATGCTACTAGATATCCTAAATCTATTCCTCTTAGGACCATTACTGTCTCTCCTGTGGCCAAGGCCCATCTGGGTATTTTTAGTAGAGTTGACTTTCCTAAAGAGGTACTATGAAACAGGGGTTCAAACTTCATGTCTTAATACTTAAAACAAATGTGGCAGGATTGTGGTGTGACCTCTACGTTCACTACCCCATACCATCCACAGACCAATGGATTAGCCAAAATATTTAAACAAATGTTGAATGGCATGATTGGAGGACTCCCTGAAAAACTCATAAGGAGATGGGATGTCTTAATTCCATGTCTGCTTTTTGCCTACAGGGAAGTGCCACAAAAGGGAGCAGGGTTTTCCCCATTTGAGCTTTTGCTTGGGCATCCTGTTAGGAGTCCATTGAGTCTTGTAAGGGGAAAGTGGTAGATGCTGCTTAAAGAGCCCAAACAGAAGATTGTGGGTTGTGTATTTGGCCTTCTTTCCAGGATGGATGAGTGCATGGAGAAAGCAAGCAAAATCCTGCAGGCGAGTCAGGAGTTCCAGGAGCACAGGTTTAACCAAAAAGCTTCTAATGTGGAATTCCAACAAGGGCAAAAAGTATGGGTGTTTGAGCCTATGGCTTCTAGGGCTCTCCAAGATAAGTGGTCTGGGCCCTACCCCATCCTTGAAAGAAAAGGGGAGGGCACCTTCTTAGTTGACCTTGGCGGTTGCAAAAATCCCTAAAGGATCATTTATGTCAACAGCCTGAAGCCCTATTTTGACAGAGCTGATGTGACCATGCTCATGGTTACAGATGAGGGTCAGGAAAAAGAAAGTGACCCTCTCCCTGATCTCTTCTCCATCACACCAAAAGATGGTTCTGTTGGTGGAATGGTCTTGTCAGACACCTTCACAGAGCAATAGCAGGCTGATTGCAGGCAAGTCCTCAACCAGTATTCTGAACTATTCTCTATAACCCCTGGTATGACCAGCTGGTGAACAGTTCCACCTGGCACGTTCACCTGATTAACCTTGGGAGTACCCTTCTGACTCTGTAAAAGGCAGGTCTCACTATCAAGGCCAGTAAGTGCCTGATAGGGGGGGAAAGGTTGTATACTAGGTTGTATACCACATGGTAGGTGGAGGCCAGGACCAACCACTACAGCCCAAGATCCAGACAATTCTGGCATGGGAAGCTCCAACCACCCAGACTCAAGTCAGGGCATTCCTTGGCTTTATTGCGTACTGTAGGAGGTTTTTAAAAGGTTATGGCACAATAGTGCCCCCTCTCAAAACCTACCTCTAAAAACATGCCCAAAAAGGTTAAATGGACAGTGAGTTATATAAAGCCTTTTGACACTCTGGAGCATTCAATGTTCTCCGCTTCAGTCTTGTAAGCTCCAGATTACTCCAAACATATGCTTATGGGTTTAGGATTTGAGCAGTCCTATCCTAGACAAATGATGAGGGGCATGACTAGACTGTTACTTTTATAAGCAGAAGACCACTCCCCAGAGAACAGAAATGGAGTGCCACGGAGATGGAAGCCTGTGCTGTCGTCTGGGCCTTGAAGAAGCTGAGGCCATACTTGTTTGGCTCTCACTTCACAGTTCAGACAGACCACATGCCTCTCAGGTGACTGCAGCAAATGAAAAGTGAAAACCCCAAACTGCTTAGGTGGTCCATATCTCTACAGGGAATTGACTTTAAAGTAGAACACTGACCTGGGACTGCCCATTTCAATGCTGATGGCCTTTTCAGGTTCTTTCACTTAGAGGATAAAGACTACTTAGGAGAAGAGTTGTTCAGTTCCATTTCATTTTATGGGAGTAGTGTGAGAAAGTGCCCCTTTTGACATGGTTAGCCCACCGTTTTTTGCTTGGAACATATTGTGGTTTTGAATTGTCCGTGGCTTGGGCCTCTGCTAAACAGATTCCTATGGCCAGATCATTTTTCCTAAAACTGTACTATGATTGGCACTTCAGCCATCCTTGCAAGTTCCTAGTAAATGGTACCACTGGTACCTAGGGCATAGGTACTAAAGAGGGCCCCTAAGAGCTGCAGCACCAATTGCACCAATATGAGAGGCCCCATGCCAAACTCATGCAGACTGTCAAGTGTAGGCCAAGTTGCATCCGAAGTTGCAAACTCAACATAACACTCACCCATGGAGTCATGTCCACTAACACTTCATGCAATATAGGTAAGTCATCCCTCTGGCAGGCATACAGCCATAAGGCAGGGTCCATTATAATGCATGTGAATGCATATGTGTGCATGAACAGATATGCCCCTACTGTGTCCAATTTTTAGGCATAGTACTTGTACAGGGAAGCCATAGCAAATGCATGTGCTGGACAATGGTCATTACAAGTTCACCAGCTACGTGATGACCTCTTTGAACCCTGGGTTGTTTGGTATCAAACAATGTAGAATAATAAACCCACACTTGTGCCAGTTCAGGATTTATTATAAAAGGTACCCAGAGGGCACGTTAGAGGTGCCCCCTGCAAAATCTAACAGCCTTGTCATGGTTGCGGACTGGTCACGCCACCACCAGGCATGATTCTGGATTCCCTGGGTGAGAGCCTTTGCTTTCAGGAGCCAGAAGACAATGCCCTTCCTGGGAGAGGCGTCACATCTCCCCCTCAGACGGGCACCCAGTACAACAGCAGATTGCAGCCCAACAGATTTATTCCCAGGAAAATCTGCAGGAAAGTAAGCGATGATAGGAGGAGTGGCAACCCTCTCATGCACCACCACTTAGATGTGGCAGGCTAGGTGACCACTCAGTTTCTATTTCCTCCATCTTGAATGATAGGAAAAATAGCCAATTAGGCTCACCCACAGGAAGTGTCACTGACAGGAAATGGTCACTTAGTAGGTGTAGCCACCCTAAGGTAGGTTGCCCATTGGCCACTATCAGGTACTCTCCCTAACGCTCCCTAAATACAGCATTTAGGTAGCATTCCCTGACCAAGACCTTAGACTCTACAGACACAATAAAACCAGGAGAAATAAGATCCAAGGCTCGAGAAATAAAGCCCTGCTGCACAAAGAAAATGTGCCAAACACTGCCTACTTCTCCAAGGACTCGACAACTGTCACTGTGGTGTCACCTGGGAACCTGAGGTTCTCTACAAAACCCCAGAGCACCTCGAGCCTTCTGAAAATTCCCCAAAACCACCCTCAGAGTGAAGGTATCACTCTCTTCCACACTGCAGGCAAGAAACCTATGACATCCAGTTTACTGACCTGCTGCTGACCAGTGACTACAACACAGCATTCCGGCTAAAACCATACAACAGCTCCAGAGGACCTGACTTGTCAAGTGTGGTGGTACTAGGACCTTCAGGGCTGTGGTGTACCAGCTCCCAGCATACTAGACCCCAAAGGAGCACACAGCCAGAAGCAGAGTCCGTTCCAGACTACCAAAAAAAGCCCAGAAGCAAGCACCAGTCAAGGAACTTCAGGACCCTCTGAGTGGACCAGCTGACCTGCAATCCACCCTCAAATCTGCCTGCTCCTGACCGAGATTACTCCAAGGCACACAATACGTGGTTGACCTGTCCACCCTGCACCCGGCCTTCTTAGCCCCTGCACTGATGAACCATCTGTGCTGCCATGGTCTCTAGGCCCTTGCAACCTCCTCTCTCCAAAGAGACCATTTCAATTTACTTTTAGGTCTCTCTGTGCAGTATGTTTCAAAGATCTTCAGCCGCTGCTCCCCCTCGAACCCGGAATGTCCTGAACTTCTCCTGCTGAACCATTGGACCTTTCCACAACCTCAACCTAAAAACAGAAAGTGACACTTGTGAGAGCATTGCCTGAATTTATATGCATTTTTCTATTTTCTCCCTTGTTTCTTAAGCTGTTTAATTACATACAAAAAAAGCACATTTTCTGAACTTTAAAAATGAAAAACTAAAAAAGTACTTACTGTGTAATGAAGACCTTGGACTTAGTACAATCATAAACACCGACATTGTTTTTGCAAATTGG
This sequence comes from Pleurodeles waltl, assembly GCF_031143425.1. Classification (NCBI taxonomy): domain Eukaryota; kingdom Metazoa; phylum Chordata; class Amphibia; order Caudata; family Salamandridae; genus Pleurodeles; species Pleurodeles waltl. The sequence continues at coordinate 524,529,276 of NC_090449.1, forward strand.
TCTCAAGTTATTTTTCTGAGTGTGTGTCTTTATTTATTGATACTGTGAGTGCAACTAATGTATAGCACAACTCCTGTATTAGCCTAACTGGTCGCCACTGTACCACAAAAATAGAACAGAAGATAGTCTATTTTTACCTCTGGCTACCAAGGTGAGATTGTTTGGACTCTGTGCATGGTACATGTCATTTTCATACACCATATAGAGAGACAGCCTCCTACATTTGGTGGATCAGCTGTGGATTCTAAGACTTTGCATTTGCTGATACCACTTTGTTAATGAATTATCACATGAATAACTCCAAAAATTGGCTTTGGCTTCCTGAAATAATAGTAATTAAAAGTTTTGAAAATACTTTGCTTTAGCTAGGACTTAAAAACATTTTTAACAGTTGTTAAAAAGGTCCCAATTTTATTAATCTAAAATGTCTTAGTAAGAGAACCAGGAACAGGAGCTTGACCCAACCCCTCACATAACTATACGAAGCTAAGGACTCCCTTTAAAGCATACCAAATTTACACTGCAACTCACGCTACCACTGAAAAACTTAGAAGGCTTATGGTAGCATATGAGAAAGAAAACCCAGTGGAAGAAAGAGATTCCACAGAGAATCAAGAAAACTCAAATGAAGCTCAGGAGGAGGTGAGATCCTCTGCCTCAGACATAGGAGCCCCCTCAGAAATGGATTTGGCTCTAGAAAGAATGATCAAAAGATTGGCCCTAGAGATTCACTTTTTAATCCTGGGAACTTGTTCAGCAGGGGCCCAGGACTCCTACAGTTTAAAACCATATCATGTTCCAGACAAAAAGTGGGGGCTAACCTTGTAAAACGAGGCACATTCTCCAATGAGGAAGTCTCTGAGTGAGTCTGTTAGTATGTGTGTGTCTCTGAGTGAGTTTGTAAATGTATGCATAAGTCTCTGAGTGGGTCTGTGAGTGGGTGCATGAGTACCTGTGTGAGTGTGTGTTGGTGTATGAGTCTCAGAGAGGGTCTGTGAGTGAATGCATGAGTCTCTGAGCCTATGAGTGCATTTGTTAGTCTTTTAGTGGGCCTGTGAGTGTCTGCATGAGTAACCCATTGGCTGTGTGAGTGAATGCATGGGTACCTCACTATGGGCCAGATGTAGGTAGCCTTTTGCGCCTCGCAAACGGAGAAAAACGCTGTTTGAGAGGCGCAAAAGGCCTCACGCGATGCAGAAACACATTTTGCGAGTCGGAACCGACTCGCAAAATTTGTTTCCGACTCGCAAATAGGAAGGGGTGTGCCCTTCCTATTTGCGACCGCATCGCGATGTAGAGTTGATTTGTGACCGTGAAAGCGGTCCCAAATCACCTCGCAGTTACCATCCACTTGAAGTGGATGGTAACTCATTCGCAAACGGGAAGGGGTCCCCATGGGACCCCTTCCCCTTCGTGAATGCAAACAAAAATATTTTTTCAGAGCAGGCAGTGGTCCTATGGACCACTGCCTACTCTGAAAATAACCGAAACAAAAAGGTTTCGGTATTTTTTCTATTTGCAGCTCGTTTTCCTTTAAGGAAAACGGGCTGCAAAACTAAAAAAAAAACTGCTTTATTAAGAAAGCAGTCACGGACATTGTGGTCTGCTGTCTCCAGCAGGCCACCATCCCCGTGAGTGCCTAGACTCGCTATGGGGTCGCAAACTGCGACCCACCTCATAAATATTTATGAGGTGGGTCTTTGCGACCCCATAGCGAGTCGCAGAAGGTGTCTGAGACACCTTTCTGCATAACATTTTGCGAGGTGCAAATTGCGAGTCGCTGGGACTCGCAATTTGCACCTCGCAAAATGTTTTCTTCCTACATCTGGCCCTAGGAGTGTTATGAGAAAGAGCCTCTTTTGACATGGTAGTCCCTCACCTTTTTCCTGAAAAAGTATAAGATTTCAATGTGTAAGTACCTTTGCTCCTGCTAAACTTGTTCCCAGGGCCAGATGTCTTCCCCAAAACTGTACTGTTTGGCAATAAGCTACCTTTGTAAGTCCCTGGTAAATGGTACCCCTGGTATCGAGGGCGTGAGTATTGAAGGGGGTCCCTCGGAGCTGCAGCACCAATTGTGCCACTCTAAGAGGCCCCTTACCAGCCTCATGCAGAATTCCATAGCAAGTGCATCACAAGGTGAACCTAAAAGTTGCAAATTGAACATAGCACTCACCCAGATTGCCATACCCTGTACAACGACATACAATATAGGTAAGTGACCCCATCTTACATCTCTAAGGCAGGGTGCACTATAATACATGTCAGGGAATATGTGTGCGTGAATAAATATTCCCCTACTGTGTCTTTGCTATAGTAAGTATACAATGAAGCCATACAAATGCATGTGCTTGACACTGGTCATTATGAGTTCCCCAGCTACATGATGGCCTCTCTGAACTCTGGGTTGTTTCATATCAAAGAACTCAGAATTATAAACCCACACTGATGCCAGTGTTGGATTTATTATAAAATATACCGAGAGGGTACTTTAGAGGTGCCCCCTGCAAACCTAACAGCCCTGGCATGGTTGCTGACTGGTTCTAACCAGCCTGCCACCACCAGACATAATTCTGGACTCCAAGGGTGAAAGCCGTTTGAGCTCAGGAGCCAGAACACATAGCCTTTCCTGGGTGGAGGTTTACACCTCCTCCACCAGACTGGCACCCTGCACCAGCAGTCAGCTTCAAAGGATTTGAAATCTGACTCATACCTCTGTTGCTGGCAACAGCTGGCCACCCAAAGGTTTTGTCCCTACTTTAGGTGTGAAAACCAGAGGGAAAACTAGGGCGGAAAAGAGGAGTGGTTATGCCCAGCCTGCACCACCCCTCAGTGTGGCAGGCGAGATGACCACTCCATTTAATTTTCCTCCATCATGGATGGCTGGAAAATAGCCAATCAGGGTTATCTAAGTGACCCCTTCCCACAGGAAGTGGTCACTTAGTGAGTATAGCCACTGTAAGGTAGGTGGCCCACTGGTGACCACCATGCACTCTCCCCTAACTCCCACCAAATGCAGTATTTAGTGGGCATCCCTAGACCAAGCAGGACAGATTCAATGGACCCAAGAAGATCAGGACAAAGCAGACTTGATGCATGAGAACAGAAGTCCTGGTGCACAAAAAAAGGTGCCCACCCCTTCCTGCTGTTCCGAGGACAACACCATCACCGCTGAGATGTTGCATTGAAACCTGAAGAACTCTAGACAATCTCAGAGCACCTCTAGCTTTCTGGAAAATTGCCAAGAACCTCCCTCAGAGTGAAGGCATCACTCTTGTGCACCGTGCGAGCAAGGAACCAGTGTAGTCAGTTCGCTGACTGGCCACTGACCAATGAACCAGACCCAGCAGCCTCACCAAAATCCACATGACAGACACCAAGGACAAAACGTACTAGTGTATGAAGTTTGGTGGCTCTGGGACTTTCAGTGCCTGAGACCTGCTGACACCCTGTGTACTGGATCCCTGATGTTGGATATCCAGAAGCAAAGTCCACTCCAGACGCCCTAAAGCCCAGAGGGAAGTACCTGCTGAGGGTCTTCAGGACAATGAAGAACCACTCACCAGAGTGGCCCTGCTGACCTGCAATCTACCCTATAAGTGACCTGCTCCTGGCTCTGAGGAATTTACACCTGGCTGACAAATCTGCACTGCACTAAGCCTCCCTAGCCTCTCCACTGACAAACCAGCTGTGCTTTAGAGGTCCCTAACCCCTTGCAACCTGCAGCCTCCAAGGGGACTCCTCTGCTTACCTTTAAGTCCATCTCTGCAGTGTGTTTCCAAGTGGTCCCCCTCTCTGTTGTGCTACAGCTCCAAGTCACTGCTCCCGCTTGCTTGAACCAGGAACCTCCCAAATGTCTCTGGCTGACCCACAGGATATCTCAATGACCTTGATCTAAAAACAGATGTTAACACTTGAGGGAGCATTTCCTGATTTTATTTGCATTTTTAAAGACTTTCCTATTCATTTATATGGTGTGTAATTATGCACAAAAACATAACATTTTCTAAACTTTGAAAATTAAGAATGTTATAAAAATCTTAAATATTTTTGTAAATTGGTCTTGAGGTATTCTTTTGAGTTTGTGTTCATGTTTATTTATATTGTAAGTTCAACAGATACTTAGCAGATCTCCAACATAAGCCTAACTGCTTGCCAAGGTACCACAAAAACAGAGCATTACGTGGTCTGCTTTTTACCTCTGAATACCAAAGTAGGGTTGTTTGGACTCTGCACAGTGCAGATCTTTTCCGTACACTATATAGAGAGCCAGTCTCCTACAGAGTGTGAGAGCATGCATGAGTCAATTAGTAGGTCTATGATTTTATGCATGAGTGCTTCAGTGGGTCTGTGAGGAGGTGTATGAGTCTCTGAGTGGGTCTGTTAGCTGAGTGCATGCATGAATCTCTGAGAGTGTGTGGGTGTTTGACTCTCTGAGTAAGTTTGTGAGTGGGTACATGAGTCTCTGAGTAGGTCTGTGAGTTGGTGCATGCATGTCTGAGTCTATGAGTGTGTGTATGAGTCTCTCAGTGGGTTTGTGAGTGTGTGATTGAGTCTCTGAGTGAGTTTGTATGTGGGTGCATGAGTTTGTGAGTTTATCTGTGATTGGGTGCATGAGTGCCTGAGTCTATAAGTGCTTGCATGAGCCTCTGAGTGGGGCTATGAGTGTGTGCATAAGTACCTCAGTGGATGTATGAGTGGGTGCATGAGTCTCTGAGTGGGTCCGTGAGTTGGTGCATGTGTCTCTAAGTCTATGAGTGCATGGATGAGTCTCTGAGTTGGTCTGCAAATGTCTGCATGAGTATCTCACTGTGTGTGTTACTGGGTGTGTGAGTCTTTGAGTGGGTCTGTGAGTGGGTGTTTGACTCTTTGAGTTTATGAGTACATGCATGAGTCTCTGAGTAGATCTGTGAGTGTGCACATGAGTACCTCAGTGGGTGCATGAGTCTCTGAGTCGGGTCCATGAGTTGGAGCATGGGTTTCTGAGTCTATGCGTGCATGTGTGAGTCTCTAAGTGGGCCTGTGAGTGTCTGCATGAATACCTCACTAGGAGAGTGAGTGCATGCATGAGTCTGAGTTAGTCCATGAGTGTGTGCATGACTACTTTGGTGGGTCTGTGAGTCAGTACATTAGTCTCTGATTAGGCCTGTGAGTTCGTGAGAGTCTGTCAGTCTATGAGTGCATACACGTGTCTCTGAGTGAATCTGTGAGTGTATGAATAAGTAACTCAATGGGTATGTGAATGGAAGCATGAGTCTATGAGTGAGTTTGTGAGTGGGTGTATGAATTTCTGAGTGGGTCTTTGAGTGGGTGCATCAGTATGTGAGTCAATGCATGTTTGCATGAGTCTCTGAGTGGGTCTGTGAGCATCTGAATGAGTACCTCAGTGGGTGTGGGAGTGGGCACATGAGTCTCTGAGTGGGTCAGTGAGTGAGTGCATGAGTTTCTGAGCTTATGATTGAATGCATGAGTCTCATAGTGGGTCTGGGAGTGTGTGCATTAGTTGCTGCATGAATCTCTGAGTCTATGAGTGTGTGCATAAGTCTCTGAGTGGACCTATGAGTGCTTGCATGAATACCTTACTGGGAGTGTGAGTGCATGCATGAGTCTCTGAGTGGGTCTTTGAGTGTGTGCATGAATACTTCAGTAGGTTTGTGATATATATATATATATTCACTATATATAAACATATATATATTTTTACTAGACATTCACTATTTATAGCTATATATATATATATATATATATATATATATATATATATATATATATACACTCAATAAAAAACAAAGGTTACAGGTATGTTATAGTTAGGTTCTGAAGTTACTCGTAGAAAGCCATAGAAATTCAGCAGTTATAGCTATTTCAAGTAACTATAACTTGCATTATAAGGTAACTATAACACCCACCCTTGCCATGCACAGTTTTATTATCAATAATTTAATTGCAAATGTTTCAGTGATAATATCAAAGATGCCATAGAGGATGTCATGAATGATAAAATATGTGGACTAATTAGCTATGCATGGGAAATTCACAAGTTATAGTTTCCTTAGGGCAAGAATTATAGTTACTTGAGCTAACTCTGACTACAACTGGTGAATTTCTATTGTTTTGTATGTTTAAAATGTGAGCCTAACTATAACGTTCCTGTATCCTTTGGTTGAAGGTCTAGTGACTTTCAAACTGAGTTAATGCTTTCCCTCAAGGACTCCTCCATGGTCCCTCCATATTTATTTATTGTATTTGTATTTTATTTTACAAAAATACCCTTCTGGGCTATCTGGCACAGTGGGAGAAGCCTTAGGACTTTCCTCACGGTGCCATTACATCAGCTAGCAGGGAGCTGCTTTAAGAACAGTTCCCTGCTTGCTGAAGCATTTTATCACTGCCTCCTGCATGTGTGCAGGGGACAGAGATAAAAGCTTCAGTTTTTGACAGTAGGACCTGCTTTACAGGTCCCGCTTTTAAAAATCAAAGTATTTGCTGCCAAACACAGCAGCCAAGCCACAGCAAACACCAATGCCCCAGGGTTTGGCACCCTGGGACATAGCAGGAGCTGGACCTGGAGGGGGTTGGTCCCCACAGCCATTATTGGCTCTACGAGGGGAGCTGCCTCCACCCTTTCCAATGTTTGCATAGCACTGGGGAGGTGGTGGTCCCTGGGGAAATGGGGATCTGAAACTGACAGCCTTTACATTATTGATTATGTGCTCTCATCCCTGGGGCACAGGGGGCCTTGCAACTCCCTGCTCATAATTCAGTTTAACCCTAGGGAGGTGGCGGTCTTTGGCATCCCCCACACTTATGAAAAACATTTTTGCCCAGGAGTGTGGTGGTTCCTGGGGCCCGGGGGACACGCGCCCTGCTCATATTTCAGTGTAGCCCAGAGGAGGTGGCGGTCCCTGGGGCTTGGGGGGAGGTAATCAGGCCTCCCCCACTTTGGTTAAAGCATTTTTGCCCTTGAAGTGGTTCTCCCTGCATATTTATTTAGAATATTTACAGCCCTGGGGAGTTGGTGTTCCCAGGACAGCAGGGAGCACACAGTCCCCCGCACATGAATCATAAGCCCTGGGGAGGTGATGGTCCCTGGGACAGCATGAGGGGGCCAGGAGGCTCCTGCATTTTTACTCAAATGCCCCAGGATGTGGTCGGCCAGGGGGATTTCTAACAGAGCACTGGAGCCTGAACTTCGTTTTTTTTTTTACGGTGGATTCACCACAAATCCAACTATAAAATTTTAAAAAATTGGTGGGTGTAGAGCTAAGGGGTCAGGGTTTTCATATCCTAGACCCTTTCCTTTATTGTTTACTTTTCTTTTTAATCTCAGCTTCAGCTGAGTCCCAAGATGGCTGACAACACTTCAACGGCTTCTGTTGTTGAAGTGTTCTTAGTCAATCAGATCTCAGCCCGAGATCGGGTGGGGTCGCGAATCCTTCACATCCCTATATATACAAATTTAGATTTTCCACTAGGTAATATATACAGATTTATATATATATATATATATATATATATATATATATATATATATATATATATATATTGAAGTAGAAACATTCTATGGTTCTCCCACTGTTAAAAAAAACTAATTTGGACTCATGAGTTTTGTCTAACTAGTGCCGCATATCTCTGCTATCTATTTCTTCCAAAATCTTGGAGAATGCGCAGCTTACACATTTCATAGAAGCCCACAATTATTTGTATGCTTGTATGTTGGACTTCAGGACAGATCACAGTACCGAGTTCACCCTCCTGGGAGTGACTGAAGACTTGAGTCAATGCTTGTATGAAGGCGGGTCCACTGCAATATTTCTGCTTAATTTAAGTGTGGCCTTTGATATTGTGTCCCATTCAATTCTGCTGGATAGACAGGTGTCATTAGGCTTCAAAGACTTCACTTTGGCGCAGTTTAGTTCCTTTTTACAAGGCTGCTCATTTCAGGTCTTTTCTGCCAATGCTGAGTCCAGTTCTCGTTCTTTGGAATCCCTCAAGGTTCAATTTTAAGTCGACTTTTGTTTAATCTGTACGTCCGTCCACTTGCGGATTTATTGGAGAGTTGTGGGCTGATGCTTTTCAGTTATGTTGATGAGATAAAGATTATTTTCTCACTGTCTTCAGCACAGTCTCATGCACCTTCAGATCTCAACTTCGGCTTGAGTCACATTGCTTTATGGATGAATAGCAATATGCTTAAGCTTAATGGGGACCGAATGGAGGCCTTTATCCTGGGCAAGCACCAATCTCTATAGGGCCTGCAACACTGTCTGGCCTATCTTGGGGCTCCTCCTATTCTCTCTTCGAAAGTTAAAAATCTAGGGGGCATATTTACAAGCCCCTTGAGCCTCCTTGCACCACACCAGCATAATTTTTTAATGCTAATGTCATATCGATGGAGGCCATTTCCCCAAGCCATATTTGTAAATTAACACAATACAAGCATTGCACCACTTTGTAACCCCTTGCGCCTCACCATGGCTGCACCAGGCATAATGTTTGCAAGGAGAGCATTCCCGCTCAAGGAGGCCCAAAAACATGGTGCAGTGAATTTTACAATATTTCACTGCACAATTTCTTCCATAATTTTTAACGCTTGCCCAAGGCACAAATGACACACCGATAGTAACCAATGGGCCTCCCTATGCTTTGCTGCACTAGCCCTAACATTTTTGATGCTAGTGCAGCAACGTGCTGTTCTGCTCTGCTTCCGACTGAGAGGAAACAAAATGAAAGAAATGCAAAGAATGAGGCACTCCTAGGCCCTCATTACGACCCTGGCAGTCCGAAGTCCACCAGAGCCACGGTGACGGTAATGTCTGCCACATTATGAGTGTGGCGGATTGGCCTCTACCAACCCACCACATCCCAGCCTGTACCCCTAGGGTGGTTGGACAGCCGGGCCAGAGATTAGCATCTCCCACCGGCAGTCCACTGAAGACCGCCGGCGGTATCACGAGTCATCTTTCCACCAGGGTTTCTGCTGGAGTAGCACTGCCATGAAAACCCTGGTGGAAAGGGTACAAGTGACAGGAAATGTCTTTCCTGTCACCAGCAGATGACTGCCCCAACCCCCCCTGCAATCCCAATAACCCCCTCCCATACAAGAACCCCCAACCTCCCTTCCAGAACAGCACCGCCACCACACTTCCAGTACAGCACCCTCCACCCTTCCTCCCACATACACTGCAACACACACCCACACGCACCATGCATGCACTCATTCACCAACACTTACATGCATGCATTCAATCACATGCATCCATACATGCATTCACCCACATGCATCCATACACTCACTCACTCACACTCATTTATACACGCACTCACTTCAACAATCATGCACGCATTCAAACACTCATACACAAACACATACACACAAGCATTCAAACACCTATACACATACACACATGTATTCAAACACCCATACACACATGCATATACACATGTATACACACTTACATTCACACACACAGGCAACACCCACTCAAACACACACACACAACACCCACACCCTCCCACCCCCTCCCCTGTCGAGCGATCGACTTACCTTTTCCAGGGAGGATGTAGTCCTCCAGGGAACGTGATCAGGAGCTTCCATAGCCGGCAGCGCCCCACCATCAGGACACTGCCAGGCCATATTACATGTCGTAATATGGCAGGCAGAGTCCTATTGGTGGGGCGGGCTGGTGGTGGAACTGCCCCTGCGCCTCCGACCACCAGCTCGACTACTGGAGGATTTCTACCCAAATTGTGGGGGAAATCCTTCAGTACTCGTAATGTGGTGGTTGAAAGAATTCTGGTGCCCGTGGCTTCGGCGGTCTTCTGAAAAGACAGCAAAGACATAATGAGGGCCTTAGTCTGAGTAATTAATTTATTAAGGCACTTCCCAAGTTTCATAAACAAAAGGAATAACATGAGCTTTTATTTCAAAAGCAGCAACATATGTGCAATTCTAAAAATAATCACAGCAGTAAAATAATAATGATTACAGAAACAAATAAAATGCAAAACTTCAACAATGAAGATATTATATATACAGTGACCACGTATTCATGCATGCACACCACAAAGCTAAAAATAAGAATTAAAAATGCACCACCATGGGGCTTGGCACCAACTTCATCCATTTGTCTGCCAACTTCAGGTGGTGGAACCCTGGACAACTGAAACAGGAGGGAGACCACCCGCAATGGCATTATTTTCTGGGCAAGGCGTCCCTTCAAAGAGTAGTTCCTTCTTCTCCCAGTTGACAAACTTCCCCACCTTATATACATTAAACACACTTAAAAGCAAGGTTCTAGAAACCCCCTTCCCTTTGAGTAAGTTCTGAAAGGTCAGGTCAGTGTTGAGAAAACACACATCAGACTGGCCAAATCTCACAGTGTTTTTCCAAGACCAAGCTGTACCCTGCTTTATCATAAACATTATCAGTATGGTACCTGCTTATCTTTAGTGCCCCTCCATGCTTTCCCTGGTGAGAAGACCGTAGCTGTGCAAGAAAAAAATACCTGCACCACCAATGTGATGGTGTTTGAAGCTCAGCTAAGCACAAAATGGAGTCAGTGGTCAAGATGGATCTGGTGGTTAAATACATATAGCATTACACTCCACCCTTTGACCATTGACTCTCATAACATACTGGTCTAAAATGAACCCTTATTGGTTTAAACATTGTGAGCAAATTAGGTATGTATTGTACACAGCAGCACAGCATTTTTATAATACAAATGACTACAAGTATCCCACAGAAAATATTGTGTAATTTCCTAAAATCGGACAACCAACTGAACAACCAGTCCCATCACCCATTGTCTACATCCTGTTTTACTCCTTTCACCAATTTATATAAAGTGTTAATATGGGACTAAATGGATTTAGAGTGATCTGACATATTGAAACAACAAAAACCTTAAAATTCTGAGCAACCATGATCATGCTTTAACAGCAAATGATCAATATCGCCCCTGTTCTGCAGTGCAGCTTTTCTAGTACCTTGAATGGCTAGTAATAACTCAGCAAAACAAATGGAAGTATGGATGATGTTCTTCATCACTAAACATGCTAATTTGGTAATAACTCAAGTTGTATAAACAGCTAATCCTGGAAATCCTACAATAGAAAGACTTAAACTAATATATTCTGATTTAGATAATAATTGAATTTCAGAATCACAATCCTTGCTTAATTGAACTGTTTTCCTTGGATAGAGAGTATGTGTAGAATGTAACAGAAACATCATGAGTCCTAATCTTGTGAAGGTACACAGTCCACAGTTATATTAGCAGGAATGCATGTAAAGGTGGTATTTCCACATGAAAATAGCCATCCCACAGGTAGTTTGACATGTTTGATGTGACTAGCAGCAGTCACAATATGAAGACAGGACATGTCATCATCCATCCATTTGCAATGTTTATCAGTTCCGTAGTGACACAGAGTTTGTTGTTCCCACGGGATCTATGGGATTGTATTATCAAGTCAGTGTCTCCACTATTCAGGAGAATGATTTTAATTTCTCCTTGGTAATCTGCATCGATCGCTCCCCCAAACCTGAATACTTTTGAGTGCAAACTCAGATCTGGGAGCAATCAATCAGAAATGCTCAGTTGGAACCTGCCTTCCAACACCTGTATCAAAGAGTGCCATATCTCTTGGTTTCAATGTGTAAGCTTTTGAAAAATGTAGATCAAGACCTACAGATTCTATTATAGTTCTGTAAGGGGCTAAGGCTCCTGGTTTTATTTCCCAATACATTATGGTGTTAGTCAGCACATGGGGTTGTATCTGTAAGGTTGAAGTAAGCATTCTCATCAATGGAGTTTTGGCATTTAATAGTGGTCTGTTATTTAAAATTTGGAGGGATTCATCTATATGCTCTCTCCAATTTTTCAAACTTCCATCTGACAGCTTTCGTAATTGGGCTTTCAGCAAACCGTTCATTCTCTCAGTCAGTCCTGCAGCTTGTGGACAATATGGAATGTGATAAATCCACTCAATATTATGTTGTAAACAATAATCTTGTACCAATTTTCCTTTGAAATGTGACCCATTGTAACTCTGGACTTGGAGTGATACTCCGTAATATAACATTAACATGTCCAGAGTCTTAATAGTGTTATATTGGATAGCACATTTGCACGGGACGGCAATTAGGTAACAAGAATAAGACCCTCATTACAACCCTGGTGGTCGGTGATATAGTGGCGGTAAAAGCACCAACAGGCTGGCGGTAACTACAGCCAAATTGTGACCATGGTGGTGACAACTCAGATAAACAGCCACTTTACCACACTGACCACCAAGGCGGATATAACAGCCACCACGTCTGTAGCCGCCTACAGCCAGGTGGAAGGCAATGTTCCGCCTACCATATTGTGACCCTGGAAACCGCCACCTTTTCAGGTGCAGTACCAACAACATCAAAAGCCTGGCAGAAACTGGGCTCAGAAGTCAAAGGACTCACCATTGGAGGCACAGGGAACAACCACGCCGCCATGGAACCTGAACTTCAGATCTTCCCCATGCTCTTCCATGCCCTGCTTCACCACGAACACCAATGATGGCGAAGATGACCACGGTGAGTACAGCCTCCTAGCACACAGGGGGGGAGGAAAACGAGAGTGACATACACGCGCACGACACACACACACACACACCCCTAACACCTTACACACAAACAGATGCAGTAATAAAACATATTTACCACGTACCCCTCAGGAATAATGCAAGGACTACATGAATTGATGAAAAGTGAGTGCTATAATATAAATATAGTAGAATTACAAAAAATCAATCTAATTGTATGTACATATGTACAGTTCAAGGGACACTCTCCAGTCCATATTGTGCGTGGGCCACTGGGCCACAGGCCATAATCCAAGGCCCCACTTGTCACCTGCAACAACATGGAGAGAACACTGCATGGGCATCAGTTGGGAAATAGTCAGGCACCTCAGGGGGACAGGAAACGGGGGCACCTCAGCTGGCAGATGGAACAACGCCACTGGTCCTGGAGGGGGTAACATGCCCTGTGCTTGGTCCTAGGGAGTGCAAGGGCACAGTCTCTCAAGTGGGTGACTTGCCCACATGCTCTGGAGGGGGCAACATGTCCTGTGCTTGATCCTGGGGAGTGTAAGGCCACAGTCTCTAAAGTGGGTGGCATACCCACTGGTTCTGGAGGGGGCCTCGTGCCCTGTGCTCTTGATCCTGGGGAGGATGGGGTGCTTGGGTGGCTTACTTACCCACTGGTTCTGGAGGGGGCATCGTGCCCTGTGCTCTTCATCCTGGTGGGCGCAAGGTCACAGTCTCTCAGCTGGGTGTCAGGAGGGCCTTGCCCTTCCTGGCGGCAGCTGGGGATGGCTCCTTGCCCTTCCTGGTAGCACTTGGGGCAGACTTCTTACCATTCAGTGCAGCAGCTGGGGCAGGCACACTTTCTTTGAGGCTGGATGGTGCCCTGGATCCTTTCCCAGCACAAGTGGGTGTGGAGACTACTGGTCCTGTGGACTGGGTGGCTGAGGTGCTTGTCTGGGTTTTTGGCACCCTGGCGAGATGGGAAGGATGGGGGAGGGGTAGGGAAGAGGTCATGGGTGGAGAGGAAAAGTGTCTTAGGGTCACTGGGGAGGGAAGAGGGAGAAAGTTTGGGAGTGGAGGAAGAGGGAGTGGTTGTAGGAGGTGTCTGTCTGCTGTGTTTGGGTGCAGGTGCATGGGCTGGATGCTGTTGTGAGGTGGATGGCTATTGGGTGTCTGAGTGCTTGCGTTTGTGTACCTTAGGAGGAGGGGGGCAGACTAAGTGGGAGATGACACAGGGTACGTGTGCATGGCTGTTGTGGTGGTGCCTGCAAGAGAGGTGTGTGTTCTGCTAGGTGTGGTGGTAATACTGGTGGAGGATGATGGTGTAGTGCATTCAGGTGTGAATGTAGACGGAACTGGGAGGGAGGTGGAGGAGGAGGAGGAGGGGGACACAGTGGAAATTGAAGATGTTGGTATGTCTGCATCTGGATGGTGTTTATGTGAGTGCCTGTGGGGTAAAGTGTGGTGCTTACGTTTTCCTGTGCCACTCTTATGTGTTGTCTTGTGTGGATGCTCGTCTACCTGTGTGCTTGTGGTAGGTTGGGGTTGAGGGGAATGGGTTTTGGAAGAAGAAGTTGGAGGGGGGAGGGTGGAAACAGGGACAATGGCTGCCATCAGAGAGGAGGCTAGAGCCTGGATTGATCTCTGTTGGGCCGCCAAGCCAGTGTGAGTGCCCTCCAGAAATACATTAGTCTCTTGCATTTGGGCTGCCAGCCCCTGGATGGCATTCACAATGGTTGACTGCCCTACAGAGCTGGATCACATGAGGTCAATAGCCTCTTCACTCAGGGCACCAGGGTTCACTGGGGCAGGGCCTGAGGTGCCTTTGGCAAAAGAGATGCCCACCCTCCTGGGTGAGCGGGCACGGGCAACTCGCTGAGGGGCTGCTGGGAAGGCAGTGCTGGTACGGGGTGGCGGATGTACCTGTAGCTGGGGTGGTCACAGAAGTGTCCGCCACCACCAGGGAGCTTCCATCGGAGGAGGTATCTGTGTCCGAACTGGCTCCGCCGTGGTGCTCCCCTCGCCCTCTGTCCCACTGGTGCCATCACTGTCTGTGGACTCTGCCTCCTGGGTCCTGTGGGATGCAGCTCCCTCCGTCGCCAGTGCCTCTGCTCCTCCACCAGATGATGCTAATGCACACAGGACAGGGTGATAAAACAAAAAGGGGTAGGAAGAGACAAAGGATACACTTGGTCAGTGGCTTCAACACCACCATTGGCATACACACCACCGTCACACACAGAGAACAGCCCTACGCACAAAGCAATGCACTACCAGTAATAAGATACCACCAACTGCAGCACACCTGGGACCCACACAGCCCTGACCAGTAGTGGGTGCCTACAAGCTAGGTAGCAGGATTATCACAACAACATGGGACCCACTCTGCAAAGTCAGGCCTGGCCTAGGAGTACCCACTGCCACACTTCCCCCACCCAGGTACCCCCTCTACCATGCGTAGTTTGTAATGATGGGAACTGTACTCACCCCCTTGTGGCTGCTGTGATGCCCTCAAGCACCCATCCAGCTCCGGATAGCCCACCATCAGTATGTGGGCCATCAGGGGAGCAGGGTTTGACAGGCACCCCTTCCTCGTTGGGAGGCCATCCCCAGCTGGGCCTCCACCGTCTTCTGTGTCCAGCTCTCAGATCCTCCCAACGTTTTCGACAGTTGGTGCTCCACCTGCCGTAGACCCCAGGGTCCGCATGTCCTTGGCGATGGCACGCATATACCCTTTTTTTGATGGGCGCTGACCTGCAGAGAAATGCACACAGGAAAATGCATCAGTCAGACCGTCCTGCCAGTTACACTTATGGCCCACCATAGCCCTGCACAACGCCATTTGCACACACAGGGCCCAGCACACAAGCTGTACGCTGCCTAGGGGATATCCACCCCCCTACACGAGGCCTTCACACAAACCACTCCATGCATTCATGCCCCATGCATCGTGCTCACAGTGTGCTCACCTGTTGGTCTGTAGGCCCATACAGCAGTCTGTACTGGGGTAGGGCTCCATCCACCAGTCGCTCTTGCCCTGTCGAGGTGAAGGCAGGGGCCCTTTCCCCAGTCACACGAGTTATGGTAGGTCTCAGACACAGGTCACAGCAGCACATGCAGTGTAGGTCCTCTCCTATTGAAGGTCAAGCAGCAAGTGAGTGATCAGATAGAAAGTGGCAGTCACGTCCGCGGCGGTGCATACTGTCACCGCCGGCTTAGATCTCCATTGGCCACTGTACCCCATAGGGCCCAATATTAACCAATAGGGAGCTGCATAGCGATTCCCGACTTCCGCAACGGCGCACAACATCAGCGGAATTACCTCAGTTCCACCTGTTCCTCCACACAGGACAGGCGTATGCCATTTCAGGGGGGTGCAGGCCCTGGATAATAACTGTGTCACAGTTCAAAATTGGGCATACAGGACAAATGCCACTTATACATTGAAATTTAACATCATGCATTGTACTGTTGTGGCTACGATGTACAGTTTGTGACCGGCTCCTCACTCTTTTGCCCCATAGATTGCTACCGCTGTGGATGAATAGTAGACCCTTGGTGGACTTGACAACAATGGAGGACAGGCACATTATCCTCACCTATAGACTTGACAGGGCCACAATCACAGAGCTGTGTGCCCAACTGGAGCCTGACCTGATATATGCTATCCGTCACCCCATTGGGATCCCCCTTCTTGTGAAAGTCCTGTCTGCGCTCCATTTCTTGGCAGCTGGTTCTTTCCAAGTGACAGTGGGCTTGCCAGCAGTAATGTCACAGACAATGTTCTCAATAGTGCTGACAAGAGTGTTGTCTGCCCTGATTAAACACATGTGGAACTACATTGTTACCCCAGGTGGAGGATTTGGCCACAGTGAAAGCTGGCTTCTATGCAATGGGACATAGCCCCAATATCATTGGGGCAATTGATGGTACACATATTGCATTTGTCCCCCCATCAAAATGAACAGGTGTTCAGAAATCAAAAGAGTTTTCACTCAATGAATGTCCAGATGGTGTGCATGGCGGACCATTACATCTTCCACGTCAATGCTAAGTATCCTGGGTCGGTGCATAATGCCTATATCCTGAGGAATAGCAGCATCCCAAATGTGATGGCCCAGCTCAAAAGGCACAGGGTGAGGCGAATAGGTGAGCCCTGGTTCCCACCCAGTATATGTTGGTGTCTGGGTATGGTGTGGGCCATATGGGATAGTGTGTGGCTAAATGCTGTTCCTCGATATTTGCAGGTGACTCTGCTTACCCAAACCTATCATGGCTACTGACCCCTGTGAGGAATCCCAGGACAAGGGCAGAAGAATGTTATAATGAAGCACATGGGCAAAAAAGAAGGATTATCAAATGTACCTTTGGCCTCCTGAAGTCCAGGTTTCAGTGCCTCCATCTAACTGGTGGATCGCCGTGTTACTCACCAAAGAAGGTCTGACAGATAACCGTGGCATGCAACATGTTTCACAACCTGGCCCTCACATGCCATGTGCCTTTTCTGCAGGAGGAGGAGGCTAGAGATGGCTGTGTGGCAGCAGTGGACCCTGTGGACAGTGAGGATGAGGAGGCAGAGGATGAGGATGAGGACAACAGAACTGCAGTGATTCGACAATACTTCCAATGGCACACAGGTAAGACAGTGTTGCTTCATATTTTATTTTCAATTCATGGTTAATCTTTGTCACTGGCATGATGTCCTTTCCCACTTCTATGCCCACTCACTGTACCCTTTGGCAACTCATTTTGCAGATGTTGGTGCCCCACTATCACTCTTGGTGTGATCACTGCAGCCAAATACAGGCCTTTCCTATTTGAACTTTACTGTACAGCTGAATTGCAATGTTTGAACCTGGTTATACCAATGCAACCTAAAATAAGTTTAACATACTCAATACTTTTTTTTAAAGTGTGTTTATTTAATTGCTAAGAAGTAGAGGGGCAAGTGCAATGGGCTGGGGTGATGATGGATGAAAGTCCAGGGTATTGTTCCAGTCTATTGGTGGCACAGGTGCATTGTCCAAGGGGACTTAGGAAGGGGAGCCATGGCAGTTCAAGGTAGACAGGGTGACAGAGTGGGACACAAGGGTGACAATCAGGAAAGTCTAATTTCCTGGCAGAGGTCTTGGCAAAAGTCTCTGGATTCTGCCTGGATCGCAGGGAATGTTTGTGGGGTGGTTATCCTTCTGCAGGGGGAGGGGTGCTAGGGGCCTGTTGGTTCTGTGGCTGGGCCTCCTGTCCACTAGCAGCAGCGGAGGTGGAAGGCAGTTCAGATGTCTGGCTAGTGGCAGGGGCCCACTGTTGTACGACTGCATCCCTCATGATGTTGGCCATGTCTGCCAGCACCCCTGCAATGGAGACAAGGGTGGTGTTAATGGCCCGCAAGTCCTCCCTGGTCCCCTGGTACTGTCCCTCCTGCAGCCGCCTGTTCTCCTGCACGTTGGCCACAATCTGGCCCAGCATATCCGGGGAATGTTGGTATGCTCCCAGGATCTCTGAGAGTGCCTCATGGAGAGTCGGTTCCCTGGTCCTGTCCACCCCTGGCACACAGCAATCCTCCTAGTGTCCCTGTTGCCCTGTGCCTCTGTCCCCTGAATTGTGTGCCCACTGCCTCTGACCCCAGGTCCCTGATTGTCTTTGGTGTGAGGTGTGCCCTGGGGTCCCTGTAGTGGTGGACACACCGCTGATTGACGTGTCCTGGGGACAGAGGTGTGGGTATGCTTGGTGGGTGCTGTGGTGGTGTTTCCTGACGGGGAGGCTCTGTGGTGGTGTGTGACTGTGCCTGGGTAACCAACTGTTCGGAGGTCCCTGATGGGCAAGGTTGGTCATCCAGATCCAGGCAACCAGAGTTGCTGTCATCACTGTAGGCCTCTTCTGTGGGGGGATTAGATAGTGCTGGCACCTCTTTGCAGCTGAAATTGGCAGGGCTATCTGTGGGGATGTAAAGGATGTGTTATGATTTCTGTGTCTGACATATTGCGCATCTGTGGCTTGCCCTCTTTGGTTTGATTTGCCCTGCCAGCTTTCACTTGTGCATGTTAGTGTATGGTGGGATTGTTAGTTCTCTATGGTGTGCATGCTTTAGTGATGAGTGTCCATGCAGGGCTGTGAGTGGTGTCCAGGCATTGGTCGAGCATGCAGGGCTTGACATTGGGATGAGTAAGATGTGATGGTGGAGTGTGTGGTAGGTGGTGGAGTGATGGGAGTGAGGGTGTGGGTGGTGGTATGTTTTGACATGCAGGTAGGGGGGTGATAGTAGTAAAGGGTTGACTTACCAGAGTCCAGTCCACCTGCTACTCTGGCCAGGCCCTCAGGATGCATGATTGCCAAGACTTGCTCCTCCCATGCTGTTAGTTGTGGGGGGGAGGGCGGAACCACTGCCAGTCCTCTGTACAGCGAGTTGGTGTCTTGCTACAATGGAATGCACCTTCCCCCATAGGTCGTTCCACCTCTTCCTGATGTCGTCCATTGTTCTGGGGTGCTGTCCCATGGCGTTGACCCTGTCCATGATCCTCCGCCTTAGCTCCATCTTCCTTGCAATAGATATCTGCTGCACCTGTGTTCCGAATAGCTGTGGCTCCTCCTCTGAGAATCTGGGGTGTTTTTGTGGTTCCATGGGTGTTCTGTGAGTGGTGTGGGTGAGGGTGTGTAGGGTGATGTGTTGGGGTGTGTGATGTGGGGTGACTGGGTGGTGTATAGGTGATGGTGGTGTGTGGCTCTGGTCTTGTCTGTAGTCATTATGTCTGTCTTGTGGCAATGGTTTGTAGCTGTAAGGGGTTGTGGGTAATGAGGATGTGTGTTTTATAGTGGTGTGGGTGTGTGTGTGTGGTGTGTGCATGGGTGCCAGGTGTGTGTTATTTTAATTGACCAATGTAGTGTTGTTTTGTTTGAGTGTGTGCATTTTGAGTGCAGCAGTATGTACAGCCATGGGTAATAATGTGGTGGGTGTTGTTCTGTTGGTGTAACGGTGTGGGTTTTGATACCGTTAATTTATCACTGACCTTATGTGTGGCGGACTTGTGTCTGTGGCTGAATAGTGACAGATTGGTGTGTGTGTGTGTCATAATATGGTGAACGGATATCTGCGGTGGTATGTTGGCGGCAGTCAACGTGGCAGTAAGTGGGATTTACCGCCAATGTCAGAATGAGGGCCTAAGTGTCCACTACTGTGCAAGCGTATTGACACCTGTGACTAATCGATAGTGGCCCAATGTAATCAATTTGCCATTTCTGTTCCGCTAATTTCCCTCTCGCCAACGGACCTTTGACTGTTTGGGAGAAAGATCTCTGTTGTGTGTGTTGACAAGTAGAACACTGAATGATCACAGTTTTTATCAATTCTAGGGGAATGTGCATCCCTCTAATCTCTGCCCACCTGTAAGTAGCTTTCTCTCCCAGGTGTCCACATTTTTGGTGTGCCACTTAGCCATCCCCACCAAGTCAGAATCCTGTGTCGCCGCTTCTGCCTCTGATATTTTGGCTTTGTCGCCTGCAAAGGAATTGAACCATTGTTTTAGTCAATCAGTGAGACAGTGGGCATCTACATGATACACAGTAACTGTACTTTGCTCTAGCATTTCCCAAATTTCTTGTCACATCTCTTTGCCTCACACCTTCTTTGAATGTATTTGCCAGTTATGTGCATGCCATGTGGGAAGCCAAGTGGCTACCCATTGGTGGTAGACCAAGAATCAGTGTAAATGTGACAATCCCAGGTAATTCTTGTTTCAGTGCCTGATACACAGCAAACAGTTCTGCATATTGACTACTATTCCCTTCTCCTGTAGTAGTCAACAACTTCTTGGTGATTGGGTTATAAGACACTGCCTTCCAATGTCTTTTAGTGCCCATATAATCAGCTGAACCAGCAGTAAACCATACATGCTTCCTTTCCTCAGGGGACAAGGATTCAAATGGCTCAGCTCACCTTACTGGTGACTGTTTTATTTGCAATACCTGCCGCACCGTCTCCTCATCCTGCACAGGGGCTGGTGATGCCTGTTCATGTAGAGCGGCTGTCCTAGCTGGTCCTACTCAGGCCCTATCCAGTATGTACCATTTCCAAAGTATGATGCTAGCTTCTTGCGCATGTCCTATGCGGTGAGGTTTAGGGGAACTCATCATCCACTGCATTATTGGAATCTCAGGTCTCAGAATCATATTATGACCTAAGGTACTTTGCTCAGTATCCACTAGAGCCCAGTAACAAGGAAGTAACAGTTTCTCAAAAGGAGTAGATCGTTCTCCAGCATCAGGTAGCTTTTTAGTCTAGAAACCTAGGGGCCTCCTCGTTCTTCCCTGCTTTTGCCACATGCTCCCGTTTGCATATTGCCCCTGAATGGTTACATGCGACTCAATGTTTTCTTCCTGAACTGGCCATAAGTCTAAGCCCTGTTGAATAGCCTCCTTTGCCAAGTCAAACACACAATGCTGCTCCGCTTTACATTCAAACTCATGTTTCTTTCTTGTCACTTTGTACAAAGGGGTCAAAATTTGACTCAAGTGAAGGATATACTATGTCCAAAACCAAACAATCCAATGAATCACTGTGTCTCCTACTTAATGTGGGGAGAGGCAAATTCTACGTTATTTTGTTTTGCCTGAGCCAACACCTCTCCATGTCCCTGGTTCCACTGAATTCCTTGAAACTTCGCTTTTTGAGAGGGTCCCTGTATCTTGTCTGGATTAATCGTCCACCATTTACTCTGCAAGAAGTCCGCAACCCACTCCAACTGAATCTGCACCTGTTCCTGTGTCTATCCCTCAGTCATTACATCATCAATGTAATGGGTCAATTGCACCCCTGGAATGACAGATACTTCATTCATGTGCTCTGCCACCACCCGGTGACAGATGGTGGGGCTATGCATATACCCCATAGGCAAAGATAACATATTAAATTGTTGGCCACAATAAGAGAAGCTGAATTGCTCTTGACACGCATGGGCGAATGATATAGAAAAGAAAGCATTAACAATATAAATGATGATATACCAGGTCCCTTCATGTTTCTGTATTCTTCAATCTAAGTGATGGTGTCCGGGACCACGGCCGTCAAAGGAGGTGTATGTTTATTCAGCACAGGATCAAACGTCATTCTATAGTGCCCATCAGGTCGTTGAACGGGCCACAGAGGATTATTCCATTTGGTGGCTGGAACTATCACACCAACCTCAATCAATCCTTGTATAGTTTTACTTATTTCCTCATGCCCTACAGGAACGCAGTATTGCTTTAAGCAAAATACCTTGGTTTCTGGTGGCACCTTCACTGGGGGTATCTTCAGATGGCCTATCCTCATGGCTGCCACTGAAATGTATCTCTTTGAGCCAAATGAATAACAACCATCATCCCAGTACAAAGTCACCCCCTTTAGAATCTCAATTCCCAGTAAATATTCAAGGAGGGGCCCAATCAAAACAGTATATTCTTTTTTTTGGTGTTCTTCCTTTTTTCATTTGAACAGTAGACTGCACTGCAGGGGTTTGTTTTTCACCCAACCCTGTGATGGTATAGTGCTGACTAGTAAACTTTTTTGGATTTCCTTAAATTAAAGAGGCCCCCGCTCTGGTGTTGACAAATGCTCAGACCCTCTGAACATTTTTGTGCTTCCAGTGTATTTCTAAATCAACATGGCGCCTGTTATCTTTATGAGCCCATCCCTTTACCAGAGTTTGGCCTGTTTCCTAATAATCTGATTTAAACCTGTCAAGGTTTGCCCAAGTCAGGTCTGGATATATGTTTTCATATCTGCAAGCAGATTCTTTTCCTTCCCTGCTCTCAGCTGCTCTCACTTGCTGTCCAAATCTTCCTCCTCTTTACCTCATGAAGAAAACATTTTCTCCCTCTCTTTCCCGTCCTACTGCATCTGTGGCTGACTCTGAGTCACACGTTTATTATCTTGCTTGTTAACTCTTCTGCTGCCTTCTTTCTTATCTAACCCTCCCTTACAGTACACCTCCCGCAAGCTTTTGGTATCTATCCCATCAAATTGCTTCTTGTTCATACCATCCTTCAGTAATGCCATAAACATGTCTCTCCACATACTCTGTTATTATCTGCGCGACCCTCAGATCTCGAGGCTCTCTGTGGTTTATTCCAATCTCCCAGCTCACCTATCTCAAAAACTGCCCCCAGCACATCTTTCAATACTTGCTCTGTCTGATTAATTAGGAGAGTCATTATTACTTGCTTTTAAGCTGGAAGAGCATGGCGAATTGTTTTATTTCGTACTGAAATTGTTAAGGGAGCATTTAACAAATTATGAGCTTCATCCAAAAGAATAACAGTTTTCATACTTTCTTCTTTAATTCTTTGCACAACATCTCTCAAAGTGTACCAAGGCTTATCATGTAGCAACCAATCTGATTCAGTACGACATTTTTGGCTACATCCCATAACTGCCAATTGCAACAAATGAGATGCTCCTTGATTCCCATAACATCTAAATTGTTCTTGTATTAGGAGGGTCAGAGCTAAGAGTACAAACTTCCTTGAATCTCCCTCATCTAGTGCCACTCCACAGGCACCCGGGTCAAACAACCTCACCATCCACCTTAGCAATGCTTCCCCACATTTCTGTTTGAATCTTTCTATAATATCATTGACTTCTTGCTGGGTGTAATCTTCTAGGGAGTGCATTTCAATACCTCCTGGGATCTGTGGAGTGCCCTGTATTTTATATCTAAATGTTGGCTGTGCATGAACCACTTTTGGTTTGTCTGTCTCAAACTAGTTCCCACCTTTTTTAAACTTGTCATCACTGGAATTTGAAAAATTAGTACCCTCCCAAATATTCATATTACATTTTTGGGGTCCCAGTCTAATCCTACTTTTGCAATTGCTAAATGAACTTTCTTTTGATTGATTTTACCCCTTTGTTTCTGATACCTGTGTTGAGTGACTTTGACAGCTGCTTTCTCAGCAACAGACTGAAAAATATTGGTCTTATCTTGCAATAACTAAGTTTGACAAGAGAGCATGGTTACATACATTTTGGCATCGACTAGCTGCCTATCTAATTACTGGATTTCATGTTCCAGCTGCTTACTTTTGTCATGCATGTTTCCTATAACTAGATAATAAAATCTACCCTCTTCTGCCAAAAACAGATACATCACAACCCTGTTCAAGAGGCACTTTTTGTAAGCATAATAAAATATGTTTTGGCTCAGCTTCATTAAGACAATCGTCCCAGCTCTCACACAAAGCTGCCGCCAAACCCCATTCTGTCGCAAGAACATCATAAGATTCTTTAATCCACCCAGCAATCTCACGTGAAACTTAGGAAACTGCCTATGAGGCTTCTTTTGACTTCTTTGTTCTACTCTGCTTCAGACTGAGAATAAAACTAAATGAAAGGAATGTGAAGAATGCAGCACTCTAAATCTGAGTAATTAATTTATTGAGGCACTTCCCAAGTTTCATAAAAGAAAAGAATAAAGTAAGCTTTAATTTCAAATGCAGCAACACGTGCTATTCTAAAAATAATCACAGCAGTAAAATAATAATGATCACAGAAACAAAGAAAATATATTACTGCAATAATTAATACGTATAGTGACTATGCATTCATGCATGCACACCCCATAGCTAAAAATAAGAATTAAAAATGCATCACCATGGGGCTTGACACCGACTTCATCCATTTGTCTGCCAACTTCAGGTTGTGGGACCCTGGACAACCAAAACAGTCAGGAGACCACCCACAATGGAATTGTTTTCTGGGCAAGGCATCCGTTCCCAGAGGAGTTCCTTCTTCCTCCAGCTGTCAAGCTTCTCCACCTTATATACTTTTAACAATCTTAAGAGGAAGGTTATATAAACCCCCTCTCTTTGAGTAAGTTGCGAAATTCACACATTAGTTATGTCAGGTCAGTGTTGAGAAAATACGCTTCAGACTGGCCAAATCCCACGGTGTTTTTCCAAGACCGAGCTGTACCCCTTTATCATAAACATTCTAAGCCCAGTACCTGCTTTTCTTCAGTTCTCCCCCATGTTTTGTTCCTTTCCCTGGTGAGAAGAGCGAAAACAGGTTAACAAGCTGTACACTGAAAAATACTTACGCCACTAATGTGATGGTGTTTGAAGCTAAGCTAAACACAAAATGAAGTCAGTGGTCAAGATGGAGCCGGTGGTTAATTACAGATAGCATTACAAGTACCAAAATAGGGTCAAAAATGTTGACGCTATTGTGCTAACGACTGCCATGATTTGCCATAATATAATTACAATGCACCCAAATTGTCGTTAGGTGGTAGTAGGGGGACGCACAAAAAGTGAAGCATCAGGACCGATGCACCATTTTCTTGTAAATCTGCCCTTAGGTTTATATATTGGATGGCTCACTATACATGCAATCCCAAGTGGTTAAAGTGATCTCCTTCTGCTTTGCGGTGCTTATACGGCTCATGAAGATACGTTGGTCAATTCTGTTTTCTGCCTTAAGAACTATGATTTTAACCCTTCTG
This sequence comes from Pleurodeles waltl, assembly GCF_031143425.1. Taxonomy (NCBI): domain Eukaryota; kingdom Metazoa; phylum Chordata; class Amphibia; order Caudata; family Salamandridae; genus Pleurodeles; species Pleurodeles waltl. The sequence continues at coordinate 524,554,316 of NC_090449.1, forward strand.
CTGACCCTGCTGGATTAAGGAAATGTTCTATACTTGGGGATAGACACGCCGTTTGCAGCTGGTACAGAATGCAGCCACTATACTACTCTTCCACTTGCCGAAATCTGCCTCTGTTGCTCATATTTTTTTAGGAGTTACATTAGCTTCCAATCTCTAAACACTTAAGCCCTCATTATGACATTGGCAGTAAATACTGAACTGCTGCCGTGACTGCCGCCAACATACCGCAGCGTAGAAGAACATCCGTATCCCAGAATATGACACATACACACAAAAATTCACAGAACCCAGCCACAACCACAAATCCGCCAGACCCACTGAACTCGATAAACTACCAGAACTACCACCATACCGTTATGCCACCAAAACAACGCCCTCCAAATAATGACCCACGAATCACCACAGCAGACATATAATGGTCACAAACCATTGGGGGTGCACACCTTCAAGACGGGAATGGCCACCCAAATACAAAACAATACAAGATTGGCCAGAACAAAAAAACAAACCTGAAACAATTACACCCACCCTACACACCCACCAATGGCACTATAAAACACCTCCCACAACACCCACAAACCTTTGCAAACACAAAAAGACCGCCACACCTTGCCATGTCAATTCCAGAGACAACTAATCAAACGTACCACAACTACCCATATATACTTCACGTACCACACACCCCACCACTTCACACATCACCTTCTGCACAAGACACACATGACACAACACCCATGTCCCCAAAAAGGCACCCCAGTTTCACTGATGAGGAGTTGTGTGTCATGTGGAGGAAATAGTCAGGGTAGAGCCACATTTGTTTGGAGTACAGGTTCAGCAGATCTCCATTGCCAGGAAGATGGAGCTATTGTGGAGAATCGTGGACAGGGTGAAGGCTAAGGGACAACAAACACACACAAGGGACGACATAAGGAAGAGGTGGAACGACCTACGGAGGAAGGTGTGTTCAATTGCAGCCATGCACCAGCTCGCCATCAGGAGGACTGGTGGTGGACCACCACCTCCTTCCCCACAGCTGACAGCATGGGAGAAGCAAGTCTTGGCAATACTGCATCCTGAGTGTAAGAGGCTTGCCTGGTTTTTAGTGGGTACCACAGGTACTTACACCTTATACAAGGGCCAGTTACCCCTTATTAGTGAAATGTAGACAGTGTCTAGAAGTCAGGCTGTCTAGAGGTAGCTGTAGGCAGAGCAGCCAAGGCTGAACTATGAGACATACAAAGCTCTTGCAATACCACAATCGTCACAGAGTAGATATACACAAGAAAGACAATACGCAGTGTTATAGGTCTTTATATTAGTAAGACACAAGGCCAAAAATATCTTATAGGTTATACTCCCTTAGGAGGAAAGTATTTGACACAAAATATTCACTAGTTAACAAAATCAGGTAGGTAAACAGTAATAAAATAGTGCAAACAGCGAAAATCACAACAGGTTGCAATGGGCCTAGGGGCAACACAGACTATATACTAAAATAGTGGAATGTGGATGTCGGTTTCCACCTAGGCAAGTTTAGTGTGTAGAGGGGCACTGGAAGTGTTAGAAAACATCAAAGGTAAGTAAAATACCCCACCCCAAAGCCCAGGAAGCAGGAGTAAAGTACGGCAAGTTTCCTAAACACACTAGAAACCATGGTAGAAGACAGTGCACGAACCAGAAGAGACTGCAAGACACCAATGATGGATTCCTGGACCTGAACACCTGTGGAAGAAGGGGGCCAAGTCCAAGAAGCACCGAAGAGTCCAGGGAGAACAGGAGCCCCTGCTAACCTGGATGAAGGTGCAAAAGGAGAACCAACAGTGAGAAGACACAGTCAGTATTGCACCAAAGAAGATAGATGCGGGTCCCTTCTTGGTGCAGAAGATGTCCCATGCCAGATGGGTGAAAGCAGTCTGGTTTGCGTTGTTGGTTTCCACCAACAAGCATTGGTAAACACAAAACTTACATTTCATTTGATTTAAATGACGCTGCCCGGGCCCAGGAAGGACCAGGTCAACTCTACCCAGAAGGGGGAGACAGAAGGTGCTCTGAGGAACTCACAGAGCCCTCAGAAGACCATGTAGCCCACACAGGAGTCCCACAGCATGGGGATAAAGGAGCAAATGGTGGTCACTGCAGTACTACACAAAGGGATTTCACGCCAGAAACAACTCACGGAGCTGAGTGTCACAGGTTAGAGTGCTGGAGGCCTGGGCTATGTTGTGCATGAAGGATTTCTTAGAGAAGCACACAGAAGCCCTATGAGCTGCAAAACACTTGATGCACAGGGGTACTGTCTGGCACACGGAAGCAAGCACTTACCTCCACCGAATTTGGACAGCTAGACCTCTGGACAGTCAGGGTCACTTTAATCTACCACCTGTGTTCCAGGATCTAAGCTTGTCATCTGTGGAGGGTACCCAGAGTACCAGTCGTCACTGCAGAGCGGTGCCTGCTAAAGCAGGAAAGCAAATCTGTCACTTCACAGGAGATTCCTTCAATTCTTCTGATGCAGGATGAAGACAGGCAGTCCTCAGAGTGTGCACAACCTGGAAATTGTTGCAGTTGCTGGCAGGCGCTGAAGTTACAGAGTTGCAGTAGCCTTCTTGTATACTTTGTTACAGTTGTAGATTTCCTGGAGCAGTTCTGCATTTGATCCGACCATATAAGGTGAAGCAAAGGATGCAGAGGAATCACAGGAGAGACCTTAAATAGCCATCAGAGGAGGATTGGCCACCTAACCAGGTATGGACCTATAAGGAGGAGTCTCTAACGTCACCTGCTGGCATTGGCCAATCAGATGCTCCCAGAGTATCACAACACCTTGGAATCCAAGATGGCAAAACCCTGGGACACTCTGGAGGAGCTCTGGGCAAAACCCCTAGGGTGGTGATGGACAGTAGAGTGGTCAGTCCCCTTTCCTTTGTCCAGTTTCATGCCAGAGCAGGGGCTGGGGTCCCTGAACTGGCATAGACTGGATTATGCAAGGAGGGCACCATCTTTGCCCTTCAAAGCACTTCCAGAGGCTCTAGGAGAGAACCCTCCCAAGGCTGTGACACCTATTTCCAAAGGGGGAGGGTGTAACACCCTGGTCCCAAAGGAAACACATTGTTCTGCCTTACTGGGATTGGCCTTCCCACGCCCCAAGAGGGCAGAAGCCTGTCTCTGAGGTGGCAGCAGCTGGGGCAGCAGTGAAAACCTTAGAAGACTGGTATGGCAGTACTGGGGGTCCATGGTGGAGCCCTGAGGGAGCATGGAATTGCCCCCCCCAATACCAGAATCAGATTGGGAGTACAATTTCCAGTTCCTAGAAACCTCACATGGCCATATTTGGAGTTACCACTGTGAAGTTACATATATATATTGACCTACATGTAGTGCACACTTATAATGGTGTCCCCCCACTCATGAAGCAGGGAAAGTGGGCCTGGATGATGTGGGGGCACCTCTGCTAGTGCAGGGGTGCCCTCACACACAGGTACTGTGCACCTAGCCTTCAAAGTCTGTAGGTTAGATATATAGGTGACTTATAAGTGACATGGTGCAGTGAAAATGGCAGTGAAATAGTGCTTACACTATTTTACTCAGGCTGCAGTGGCAGTCCAGAAGAAGTGTTTGTATGAGCTCCTTATGGGTGGCAAAAAAAATGCTGCAGCCCATAAGAATCTCCTGGAACCCCAATGCCCTGAGTACATAGGTACCATATACTAGGGACTTATAAAGGGGATCCAGTATGACAGTCTGGAGTGGAATACTGGGTTACCAGTATGTAGGTACGATTTTGGAATCAGAGAGAGCATAAGCACTGAAGTTCTGGTTAGAAGGACTTCAGTGACACAGTCAGGCATACTGGCAACACAGTAAAACATACTGACATATAGGCCACAAACTATGAGATCTGGGGTCATGAATAGCAGGGTCCCAGTGAGACAGTAAAAACACATGGACAAACACTGACAAACAGGCCACAAATGGGGGTAACCATGCTAGAAAAAAAGAAACCTTCCTACACTGAGGGACTTATTGGAGTACCTGGAGAACTGGGCACTGATGAGTCACCATTTATAACCTATCACACCCCATACCTGCATGCCATCTCACTCCTTCACCCGACTCCATTCCACACAGTGCTCCACCCCAATTACAACACCAAAATGTCAACCCCTGCATGCCATAAACACTGCAAGCACATCCCTTCCAGCTCTGCATGCACACAAACCACCAATACATGCACAGCATATAGAACTACCAATCCCACAATCCCTCTGCTCACACCACCAAAGGTGGGAGAACAACACCAATATCATTGGGAAAGCCAGAAATGTGGAATATGCCACAGACAAGTACCCTAACACATCACTTACATCACCAAAGGTGCCCCAGCCAATGTCAGCGGCGATAATGTGCCACGGCTACCGAGTCCCTGACCATAAGATGCCCCCGGTGATCACAGCAACTCAGGAGGTCTGGATCTGGATGAACTCCCTGGCCCATCTGGGACCACTGGTCAGTCAGTTACCTCATACAAAAGCAAGTCAACTACAGGGACCCACTCTGAATCAAACACCACAGCGGCCATCCAACACCCCCAAACCTCTGTCCCCAGAACACATCAATCAGTAGTGTGCCCACTTGTACAGGGACTCGAGTCCACACCACACAGGCAAGACAATGAGGGTCCTGGTGTCAGTGGGGGTGGGCATACTGTTCAGGGGACACAGGCACAGGGGGCACGGGACAGCTAGAGGACATCTGTGCACTAGCAAGAGGACAGGCCCAGGGAACCCACTACCCTGGAAGCACTCATATATGTCCTGGGGGCAAACCAACAATACCAGGACAGTATGGGTCAGGTGCTCAACATCATGCAGGAGTAACACTACCAGGAGATCATGCAACAATTGGAGTCCTTGAAAACTACCATGGCCTCTGTTGCATGGGTCCTGGGTGACATGGCCAACATTACGAGTGAGTACACAGCACACCAGCAGGCCCCTACCACTAGCCAGTGTACTCACCAGCCCTCCACATCTGCGCATAGGTGACAAGGCAATATGGAACCCGTCAATGGCCCCAATCACATGTGGTATATGTCCCATTGCGTAGAATCCAGCTTTGACAGTGGGTAAATCATCAACCTGGGGGAATGCGATGTAGCTGCACATGTGTTTGAGCAAGGCAGCCAAAACCCTTCCAAGCACAATAGACAACATTGGCTGTGATGTTCCTTCAGCCAAGCCCACAGTCACCTAGAAAGAACCTGTTGCCAAGAAATGGAGCACTAATATTACTTGCACAAGAGGGGGAATTACTGTGGTGCAACGGATAGCAGGTAGCAGATCAGGCTCCAATGGTGCACACAACTCCATGATTGTGGCCCTGTCCAGACGATAGGTGAGTATGATGTGCCTGTCCTCCAGGGTAGACAAGTCCACAAGGGGTCTGTACACAGGTGCTTGCCTCCTCCTCCTATTAGTCTGGAGTGGTTGGGACCTAAGTGAGCCAAAAGTTATAAGGATGTGACAACAAGACCTATAAACACACAACATCAGAGTACACAGAGCATGTATGTATGTTGGACACTAGAATTGTCTAGGTGTGTACATTTGACACCAATGACATACTTTTAAATTCAATACATGAGTACCAGCAGTAGGAAATGGCAACCGCCTGGCCTGTATGCAGGGACAGGGGGAAGTGACCTAACTCAGCAGGCGTTATGCTACTTCACTTGATTCCAGACTTTCCACTGGACTACATCTCCACTGCGTGTGCTGCTGTGACCTGTGTCTGGAACCTGCCAGGGCACGTGCAACGGGGGAAAGGGCCCCAGCCTTCACATCAGAGGAGTTGGAGAGGCTCGTGGATGGGTCCTCCCCCTGTATGGGCAGTTGTATGGGCATCCAGACCAACAGGTGAGTACATCATGGGTACGTTGCATGCGACACGGCTGCATGGAGATTTATGTGTGTGCTGGCAGTGTGTCAGTTGTGGGGTATGGCTGCTGGCAATGTGAATGAAGAAGCACAGGTCAAGTGTGTGTTTGATGAGGGTCAAATGCAGTATGTAGGTGATATGTGTGACAGGCTGGATTGTCTGGTTCATGGTGTCCTTCTATCTGTGTTTCCTCTGCAGGTCAGCGTCCATCAGAAGAAGGGGTTGATGCCATGCCATCGCCAAGAGCGTGCAAACCCTGGGGGGTCCGTAGCCAGTGGGGCACCCACTACAGGAAATGGTGACAGGACCTGAGACACTGGGCCCGGAAGACCGTGGAGGCCCAGCTGGGGATGGCCTCTCAATGAGGGAGGGGTGCCTGTCAGAGCCTGACCCCCCCAATGGCCTGTATACTGGCCCAGTCAGCCTTGCTGCCCTCAGTGAGGAGGCTATTGATCTCTGGGGGATGGCATCCCAGATGCATCAATGCAGTATCTTCCTAGAGGGCATTCACAGTGGCTTGGCAGCACGAGAGAGATCATTTCAGGCTCTGACCTCCTCTCCAATGGCAACCAGTGTCCCTGTTTCTTCCATCCTCCCTCCAACAACCTCTTCCCAGTCCCTGTCTCCTCTGCGCTAACCCATCCCACATTCTGACAAGCATGCACCCAAAACAATAGACAGGACTCTCTCAGACAAACACAGGCACCACACTTCAGTCCACAAGCACACACATAGACAACACACAGATGCACACACACCATCAACCACTGCCTCCACTGTCTTCCCCTCCTCCTCCTCCCTCACTGTCACATCAGCACTCAAACTTGTCTGCACAGCATCAACAGTCCTAGATCCTGACACCTGCACAACATTCCCCACAGTCACCACAATAGCAGACCCGTAGACATGCACCCAGCACACCAAATGCGCAGTCATCACTACCACCATCACCACTTCATGCAGCACATCAACCTCACATGCAGACACCACCACAACATCCATCCTCACATCCTGTTAGCCCTCCCCCACCCTTTCTGTTCCCCTCAAAAGACTCACAAACACTTCCATTCAGACCCCAACAGCCATTCTCCTCACACACACACTGTTCATGCACCTGCACCCAAGTCCAGCACACCTCCTCCTCCTACAACCACTCCCCCTACCTCCACACCTCCTTCCTCATCCAGCCCCACTTGTCCTAAGAAGCTTTTTCCCTTCCCACCTTGACCTCTTCCCTTCCTCACCCTCAGTCCTGCCCATAAAAGGAAAGTCCCAACCCCCAGTCCAGTACCTCCAGCTTCAAACCGACTCCTGTTCTTCCTCCTAAGTATACTCTTGCCACTAAGTGAAAGAAGGGTGGCACTCAGGCCCCCCATTCCAGGGCGACTCCTCCACCACCAAGCTAGACGGGCAAGGAACCGCCCCCTCCCAAACCCAAGCCCAAGGACCCCCCTATGAAAAAGAAAACCTCCCTCACCCCTCAACCACCCCGTCCTCTGACGTGCCTGCCTACTGTTACTATGATGCCCCTGCCCAGTTGAGTGACTCGACTGTCAGGAGTAAAGTTGGATCTTGGACATTGCCCTGTGGCATTGTGACTCACTTGACCTGGCCAATGCCCCTATTTGTATTTGGAATCGTGAGGTCGCTATGCCCAATGCATTACAGTGGTTGGACCAAAGGTATGTGTCCTGGCTTTCTTTACTTCTGGATTATGTTGGTGTGGGATTTCTCTACAGTTTGTTCTGAGTGTGTGGTATGTGTGTATGATGTGTGTTGTGCATGTGTCACTCTCCCCTCCCTCCCTTGTGTGTAGGTGGCTGTACTCACCGTTGTCATCTTTGTTGGCGTTGGTGCTCCTGGACTACCATGGTGTGGTACAGCATCGGGAAGACTTCCAGTTCTGGTTCCATAGCGGCCGCTGACTCCTCTGTGTCTATGGAGGTGAGTGTCGCCTTTTATATAATGTGCTTTTGGTGGCATTTCTAATGCTACAGAAATCCTGGGGGTCTGCTATGTCATGGTATGGTTGGCGGATCCTTATCTTCCACCTGCCTGGAGATGGCTACTGCTGTGTTCAGTGGTTGTACCGCACTGGTAGTTGGGGTGGTACATTGGCTGTCTATGGAAGGGATCACCACCAATGTCGTAATTTGGTGGTCACTACAGCCGGCCTGGCAGCAGTACTACTGCCATCACCTACGTGGTGGTCAGATGACCGCCAATGTCATAATGAGGGCCTTAATTTCTAAAGCTTTCTGCTATATGTTAAAAGCCAAATTTGTCTTAAGTGCTAGCTATATTCAATGCTGGCGCCCACTTTTTCTTTCAACACTCTGTCCTTTTTCTATTTCGGACCAGCCAATGTTTCTCATCATCGAATAAAAGAAGGACTAAACAAACATACTGCCCGTCATGCCGAGGAGTTTCACACACACTCCCGAGACCTTACTATGAGGGTCATTCTGACCCTGGCGGGCGGCGGGAGCCGCCCGCCTGGCGGGAACCGCCAAATGGCCGCTCTGCGGTCAGAAGACCGCGGATGCCATTCTGGCTTTCCCGCTTGGCCGGCGGGCGACCGCCAAAAGAGTGCCCGCCGGCCCAGCGGGAAAGGCCCTGCAACAAGGAAGCCGACTCCGAATGGAGCCGGCGGAGTTGCAAGGGTGCAAGGGGTGCAGTTGCACCCATCGCGATTTTCACTGTCTGCTAAGCAGACAGTGAAAATCTTTATGGGGCCCTGTTAGGGGGCCCCTGCACTGACCAGGGGCCCCACGACACCCATTCCCGCCATCCTGTTCCTGGCGGTAAAAACCGCCAGAAACAGGATGGCAGAAGGGGGTCGGAATCTCCATGGCGGCGCTGCTTGCAGCGCCGCCATGGAGATTCAGCCCATGCAGGGGAAATCCGGCGGGAAAACCGCCGGATCCCCTTTTCTGACCGCGGCTTTACCGCCACGGTCAGAATGGGCTGGGAAGCACCGCCAGCCTGTTGGCGGTGCTTCCGTGGTCCCCGGCCCTTGCAGTCTTGGACCGCCAGGGTCGGAAGGACCCCCTATGTGTCTCTTCTATACCTTATACCTCTAGGTAAGTGACATTAATGTTAACCTACGTATTTTGCACTTTCTTTTGAGGGGGCTGAGTCTGGTTGCTCAACTTAGGAGCAACATATGATTATAATCTTTGTTACATCGGTTTTAGATGAGACGGAGGGCTTACACATCCTTTTTCTCTACATACACGCCAGCTTAATTATCGGGGAGCAAGACACAGCACCCTTAACACAAGAATTTACCCAAAAGAACTGTTTTGTTAATAGGTACGTGACCTTTTACTTTTAGATTTATGCCACACTGCTATGCTTGTCACTACTTCCTTAGTATAGCGATCTTCTCTTCTAGATCGAACCGTAAAAGATTTTGGATCCATACGTGCTGACTTATGAGCACTCCCTCATGAAGACTCGGGGATAATAGTGTTTTGCCCCCGTCACGTGATTCCCACTTCTCTTTCTCTTCCTTTTATTAGTTCCTTTTAAATTCAGCTTACTCATTATCTTCCGCCTAAAGACTTACAATCATTTTATTTCAGATCGTACATTATCTTGAAGAGTTTTACTTGATTAGGATAAGCCATCTATTCATGTTAACACCTTACTTATATTTTGCTACGTTTTCCTTTATTCATACACACTTGCGAATGCTTAATTTAGCACACTCACTCACCAATTTCCTAGGTGTTCTGACTCCTTTCTGTTTCCTTTTTTCCTAATGACACCCTGTCATCAAGAGTATATTTCTCAAACTTGGTTTCCGTTTCTCATCGCCACATATCTAGTGGGAGTATTTATCCCTATTTCTAATTCTCAATTTCTACTTCGTTTCACGTGCACATCAAACATTTGGTGATATTTATAATAATAACAAGTTTATCACTTGTGGTAAACTGTAATCACAGTTTTTTCTCTGTGGCTCCATTTGGTAATGTCACTTGATGATTTTAGACACTCACGTGGTACTGATGAAGGACTTGGCCACGATTTTAGTGCCAGGTATTAATTTTCCATAATCACGTATAACTACAGATTATGACCAAGCTCATTATTATGTTTCTTACAGCCCTGTGGAAGTCAATGAGATTGATTTCTCGGGGATGAAACACGTGTTGGCTGTTGGATGTTGTTGTGATGACCACATATGGAATCTTTCTGATGTGATGAAGATGTATGAAAACCTTGCACAAGAATAAAGACACTGAACTTTAACTCTGCTTGGATTATATATTGATTTTCTGAAGACTAAGAACCTAACTGTACAGACTCTTATCTTATTTCATACGAGTGCCTTGGCCTTTTGAACCAGCTATATTCAAAAACTGGTGGTCTCTTACCACCTCTGTCGACCCTTGAGATCCTCTTCTCATTCTCTTTTCTCTGTACCCAGTTTCAGCTTATTGCCCTTGAAAGGGTGCTCCTTTTCTTACTTATGTCCCAAATTGTGGAACTCTCTTCCTAAGCACCTCAGAGCTTGTATCTCACTGCTTGCTTTTTGTAAAGGTTTGAAGACCTGGCTCTTCTTAGCTGTGATATCTTCACCATATCTGTTTTGCCACCTATGCCTGGAAAACTTTTGCAGTAGCTGTGCACATTATATTTTATTTATAATAATAATAACAATATAAATATATGCCCAACGGTGCACCCAGTCAAAACGGTTGGGGGACCTCCAGAGGAGTCTGAAGACCCCCGCAGTCTCATCCAGCTCCCCAGTTCATGTGGGAGCCAGCATTGCTGTCACAGAGAGGGGAGCTGCTAAAGATGAAGCTCCCACTCTGTGAGATCAATAGTTTCCTCTGTTTCATTTTTTGTTGTGCCATTAACTTTGGCAAATCTTCACAAACTTTTCAGTGCTTATATTTTAGTCAGTTCAGCTGCTGTCTTGAAAGTTTCAGGGTGATCTGGCAAGTGGGGGCTGACAAGAATGGGGGGTCCCAAAACCTTTTTCCTCCATTTTACCACAGGCATTTTGAACACTGCTCTAGTCCAAACCGCTGGACAGAATTGCACCTAATTTGGCAAAATGCTAGATCTTTTTGTAATTTGTTTTAAATCTGTTTGGTAGTTTTGCAGATATTAATGGAAAAATAAATATAGACATCTAGGGACGTGGATCCTCTGCGGATCTGAGAAAGTTTGTGCTGAGATCTGTTTGCCTGTCAATACTTCAACCGGAAAGTATTGGCAGTCATTTTGGGACTTGGACTGATTCTTGTCCCCAGAAACAAGTAAACAAATAAACAGAAAGGGGCAGTGTAGGAAATACCTGACCCCCTAGTTATGGTGGTATGATCCCACAGGGACCACTCTGTGGCCAAGAAATCTTGCTTTTTTAAAGGTTTTTGATGCTAATTCACAGAGTGTCCACAAATCCCTGCAAAAGTAAAAAAAAAAGGAACTGCAGTCTACTGCCCTTGTTCATACTGAAGCCCCCATATGGGACAAATCCCTGGTCAAAAGTTATGTGTTTTTTTGTTTTTCTCTTGTTTTCATTACTTTCTCCTTCATTTCATGTTGGTTTTTGTGTGCTTTGTTGCTGCTTTTCCCTCATTTTTACTGCTTTCTCCTTGCTTTTCCCCCATTCTTGGTGTCCTCCTTCTAGCTTTTCCATTGTTTTTACTGCTTTCTCCTTCCTTTTTCCACTGTTTTATGAGTGCATTCTCTTTCAATTTCCCTCATTCTCACTGCTTTCCCCTTGTTTTTCTCTCATTTTCGTGTGCCCACTCCATGCTTTTCCCTCATATTCACTGCTCTCTCCTTGCTTTTTCCACCATTTTTTGTATGCTTTCTCCTTCCTTTTCTGTCATTTTTGCTGCTTTCTGCTTTCCTTTGTTCCAGTTTTTTGTGTGCTCTAGCCTTGCTTTTCCCTTGTTTTTACTGCTTCTCACTGCTTTCTTCTTGCTTTTGCTCCAGGTTTTTGTCTGCCCTATCCTTGCTTTTCTCTCGTTTTCACTGCTTTCTCCTTCATTTTTCCCTTGCTTTTGAGTGCCCACTCCTTGCTTTTCCTTAGTCTTCACTGCTTTCTCCCTGCTTTTGCCCTCATTCCTTTGTGTGCCTTCTCCTTGCTTTCGCATAGTTTTTACTGTTTTCTTCCTACTTTTTCTCCCATTTTTTTGGAGCCTTCTCCTTACTTCTTCCTGGTTTTTATAGCTTTCTCCTTGCTTTTTCCCTTTTTTTATGTGACGTCTTCTTGCTTTTTCCTGGTTATCACCGTTTTCTCCTTGCATTTTCACTTATTTTTGTGCACCTTCTCGTTGCCTTTCCTTTATTTTTATTACTTTCTCTTTGCTTTTAACTCCATTTTGTATGAGCCTTCTCCTTGCTTTTCCCGCATTTTCACGGCTTTCTTCTTGCTTTTTTCCTCTTTTTTTGCGTGACTTCTCCTTGCTCTTTCCAATCCGACACCATGAGGGAATAGCAAGAAGAAGGCACTCAAAAGGTGCCTCCTCTTTGACACATTTTGAAACTTCTCATGTGTTCCAATGTATTTTATTGTACACAACAGTTGGTCAGTTTATTGCAGAACCAGCCTGGGGGTTATCAAGGGATAGCCCCATGCTGTATATATATGCTCTTGCGGCCCACTTCCTCTGTTGGGTTTCCTTGTCGTTATATTATGACTATTTGTGATGCATATCGTGAATTATGTGTGTCATATCTTATACTCTTTTTCTCCTTCCAAACAGCAGAATTTTAGAGCACTTGCCTTTTGATTATTCACAGACCTTAGAATATAGTGATCTCTTGCCCAGACTTGTGACAGGCATGATGGTTACATTGCCTATATTTGATGCATCCTTATAGATTGAGACATATTTTTAATTATTGTTTTGATTGGGATTTTTTATTGCTTCCACAAACAAGCACTCAAATTGTCAAGCTTTGCTCTAAATCATGTTATACATGCAAAACTGTTGATCATGGATTGTATGATACTTCTAATATAGTTCTACATTGAGCACACTATAAAGAGTAGGCAGGCCCCTGCTCTAATTTCCTATGGATTATAATAGTGATTCACGTGTGCAGCATTTCCATCTGTTGCATTGACACTACACTGATTCAGTGTTGCCATATTACATTTTTTATGTACATGTCAAATTCATTCTCATGTGTTTACTTCTTAAAATCAAGGAATATTTTATGTTGTCAGCTTTTGATATTTATGGATTATGGATTTGCAATTGTTATATGTGCTTCTTTGACACGAGATTGATTCAGTGGTGTCAAAACGTGCTTTCTATGTATATGGCCAACTGGTCCTTATGTGTTTATTTCTAGAAATCAAGGTAAACTGAACATTGCCACAGCCTGAAATTTCTGGAATATGCTTGGGCTATTGTTATTGATTATCATTTGTGCAATGGGCTATCAATTACGATATGAGGACTGACACAATACATTGAAGTATGTCTTCAATGTTTATGAACCATAATGCTTATTTTAATGTTTGGTGGGAGCATCGCTTGAACTTGACAAAAGCTACCTGTTATGTATAGGTATATAGATATATATATATATATATATATATATATATATATATATATATATATATATATATATATATATATACACACACGCACACAAACACAAACTATGGGAAAACTGGGCTGAATGACCAGTTCCAGGGCCACTGCTCTGTTTAAAATGCTAATTAGGCCTAATTGTAATTCGTTCTGACAAACTACCTATATGTCCTGGGTACATTGTAGGCCATGTAGGTTTACAGACCCCAGTATAGTTAGTGCATCCTAAGGTGCACTGCTGTGTTGTCCAGTGTTATTGTAAAGGCAGGTCTGCCCAAATTCGACTTTACAATGAAAGTACTTCAAAATTCTCAAACTACCTTTTTGTGCATATAAGTCACCCCTAAGGCCTACTCTAGATGCCCTTAGGTTTGGGTGCAGTGTAAATATAAGCAGGGCCTTTATAAATGATGTTTTAGAAGCCCTGGTGAGGGGACAATAGCCAAATTAATTTTCCCCAATGTAGTCAATAAGCTCCATAATCTTGGGAGATTTTATTTTAAAATAATAAAGTCTTATTTCAAACAGAGAGGAGATAAATGTATCATGTTTGGTACCAAATGAAATGCTATGATAAATTCAACAACTTGGCAATGTTGAAGTTACTATAATTAGCACAGGGAAAGAGTTTTTAAACTCTTTCTGAAAGTTACCAAATTCAGTCCTGCAGTGCCCTTTCCTGATTGGTCAGCCTCTGGCAACTTGAGCCAGGCTACCTTAATGAGGTGTGAAGTGGCCTGGGCTGAGACGAAAGAAGAATCTGATGGGAGGAGAACTGCCACAGCAGATGGCAGAGCACGATGGGGGTGGAGTAGCCAAACTGGTCTTTAAAGGAGGGAAAACCTCTAGTGGTAAAAAAAAAAAAATGGACTCCCCATTTCCTGCTCCCTCAGACAGATCGGATCCCAAATGATTAGATTAGGAGAGTGGTTGGAAGGGGCGTGTTAAGGAAGATGTAGCAACACCAGTGGGTGGACTCAGCCAGATATCATCTCCGAAGAGGAATTTTCTCCATGTTGGATTTTTAGAGAATGTTGCTTTCTGGGTTTGATTTTGTCACACTGTAGTATGCTGGTTTCTGGTTGTTCTACTCCCCAATTTTTTGCCTGGTGTTCGTATGTTTTAGACTGTAGTGCACTGGGATCCTGCTAACCAGGACCCCTTTGCCAGTGCTCTCTCCCCTATATTTAGTTGCTGGCAACTTCTTACACCCATAATTTGCATACTGGTGCACCCATGTAAGTCCCTAGCATATGGTACCTAGGTATCCAGGGCATTGATAAACCAGGGGTCCGCCCATGGGCTGCACCATGTATTATGCCACCCATGGGAGCCCATGCAAACTGTGACTGCATGCCTGTCATTGCAATTGCAGCCTGCGTGAAATGGTGCATGCATCCTTTCACCACTGAACCATACCACTGCACTTAGATATTATAAGTCACTCCTCTGGTAGGCCGTTCAACCCAAGGCAGGGTTTATGTCTCTAAATGTGAGGGTGCCCCAGCATGAGTATGGCACTCCTACAGACCCAAGGCCAATTCCGGGACTCTGTAATTGTGGGGAAGCCATCTTAAGGTATATAGTGGATAGTGATCAACACGAGTAGTCCAACTACATAATGGCTACTCTGAACCTAGACATGTTTGGTATCAAACATGTTGGAATTATTTACCTACACTGATTCCAGTGTTACTTGCATGTTATCATGTATTCTGGGGGTTCCCTAGGGGATCCCCCAGTTCTGCCTGTGCAGCCTTACGGGCTCCAGCTGCCAGTCCACGCTGCAGCTGACCCCAGACACTGTAGTTCTCTCCTGCCGGTGAGATAGGCTCAGGCCAGAGGAGCAGAGCAAAGGATTCACTGCAAGGGAGAGGTGTGACCACCTCTCCCTGTGTATTAGGTGTTTAAGGGCTGGGGTGGGGTGGCCTCTGAGCATCACCATACTGCTTTGAAGGGCACATTTGGTGTGCCCTCCTTGCATAAACCAGTCTGCACAAGTTCAGGAACCCCTGGCTTCCGCTCTGGCACAAAACTACACAAAGGACAGGGGATTAGCTACCCCCCATCCAACTCCTCCCTTAGGGAGGTGCCCAGAGCTGTGCCAGTTGGCCTCTTGATTCTGCCATCTTGAAAATAAGATGTACAGAGGTCCCTGGAAGCATCTGGTTTGATTGACCAGCCAGGTGACATCCCTGACCCCCTCTGATATGTGGGTCACTGCAGAGAGTGGCCAACCCTTGTGAGTGGGATCTCAGATTCATTAAGCAAGACTCTTCAAGAAACTTTCTGCAAGACATCTTCTGCTCCTGGCCTCTGGAACTGCTGCTGGCCTTCACTGGAACCAAACGATTCTGCTTCTGGTGGGAAGGCTCCATTACAACATTGTATCTCTGGATCCTGCAGGAATTCTGCAACATCCAATGCTGATCATCCTCCAGGGTCAAAAGAGCTCTATTTGCACTAGGAACCATGAAGGAATTTATCTTGGAGTGAAGGAGTCACCCCCCCTGCTACCCTAGGCACTGCAAGACGTCGAGCAGTTGGTGGGGTCTGATGTCCCTGGACATCTGAAGATCCTGCTTCACAGGTGGTGAGTCTGTGGCCTCCTCTGTGTCTTGCTTGTGTTTTATCCAAGCTTGGGGACTGTAGGCCCTTGCTCCTGCCACTGGACTGGCACCCCCATTCACCATAACTGAGGCACTTGCAAAGGGTTGTTGGCTTTTCCTCCAGAGATCTTCAGGTTCCAAGAAGCCCCAACCAAGAGTACTTTGCAGACTGAAGATCAGCTCTTGTCCTGCACTTTCTATGCTGTGGGACTTCTATTTTTCAGGGCTGTTAAAGGCTGCTCTGTGACTCCCTTTGCCCAGTGCCTGTGGATCACTCATAGGGGCACCACTGACACCTGTTAGACTTCCTGTATGCTGAGGGACAGCCCTAACTGTCCCTTCTAGATAGAGTTTCCTGGACCTTGTTGGTCCCCCAAAACTTTACAAACTCCACTTCTGCTTCTGTTTACATTTGCCAGTGCTTGTTGGTGACCTGGCTTGTCACTAACACGCCTGCAATTCGGTGACCCTTGAGGGACAGCTCGTAGGTAACTCCTGTGATGTTCTGCAGCTCCTTAACCTTGCAGCTGGACTTCTTCTTCAACCGACTTCCAGGAACTGCATCTTCAGCAGGGTAGGCATTCCCACCTGCATCACCTGGCCACCTCCAAGAGGGTTCTGGACTCTGCCCCCTTCTTTTTCAGGTCTATCACATCTGGAATCCATCCCACCAGCCTGGTCTAACGGTCGTGACAGCAGCTGGACAATCCGAGGCATCCACAGTCTTCAGAGAGAGTCCCTTCTCCCCACTGCACCCAGGTCCCTGGTGCAGGTACTCGTGTTTTCTGGGTATTCTGGGGTAGGGGCACTTGACATCTATCCTCTTACTTGCTGGTTTCCTCAGGGCCCATTGAGAAGGGTCCTGAATACCACAAACTCCAACCACTACTCTCTGTGTTAGTCTAAGAGACAACTAGGTGTGCAACTGACTTACTCTGGGTTGCTGGGTCACTTACTGTACTTACCTCTGGTGTTCTTAATTGACCCCAGCCCCTAGCTAACCACCACACTTACTTTGGCTGAAGTCACTCTTTCACATTCTACTTTTTTAGTATATGGTTTGGCCCTCCCCTAGGGCCCTGTATATTTCTGTGCTATTTCTGATGGTTATATGCCAATCTCAGTTTAGTAGTAGTGCTTTAATAAAGTTTCCTTTATTTTTGCAACACCTGTGTGGTTCTTTCTTGTGACTAAGTTATTGTTTGAGTACTGTGGTATTGCAAGTGCTTTACATTCCTCCTGGATAAGCTTTAGCTGCTCACACTAGCTACCCCAAGAGAAAGTCTGCTTCTGGACACCTATTCACCATCACTAGGGGCTACCTGGACTCAGTATAGGGTGCCACACCATAGATGTACACCATAAACTGAGCCAGCCTCTTACACACATACCTTACAGGAAGTGGTCAAGCAACAGGGTGGTGGCCTGCACCTCACTGGACAGGAGCACATCCCTGCTTCCCAACCCAGGAGCAAGGATTCATTTGGCAGAGCTGCCTCACAATTTGGATCCTTGCTAGAAGAAGATACTGGAGGAGAAGGACTTCCCTGCTGGACATATGGTCTGCACCTGAAGAACTGCATTTTCAAGAACTGCACCAGCTGAGCACTCTGGGCTTCACCGAGAAAATGACTTTGCCTAGTTTCTGCAACTTCAGTAGCCGACTCCCTGTAAACTACAAGTACAAAGGAGCTGACCAGAGTCCCCTGCCTCATGTCTTGCAAGGAGAGCCCAGCTGACCAGAGTCCAGTGGCCATTTGAGGATTCTGACAGGGTGCATTCTGGGAATTGTAGTCTAAACGCCAAAGGATCAACTCAGAGCTTCTGGAACCTCTGACCAACTTTGTGGACACTTCAAGGACCCAAAAAGGAGCTCTGGAAGGACATGAAGAAGTTTGGAGCAACTGTTATAAAAAGTTCCATACTTTGAAGAGGTGCATTGTGGGGGTTGTAGTCCCAGACCCCAGTAGGCAAACCAGAGCCTCTGACCCCTTGGCTGGTGCTGTGGACCACTTTGATGAATCAAGAAACAATAAAACAGTATTACCTCATCAGTGGCTTGAATTCTGGACTTTGCCTCTGTCGAGTGCGACCCTTTTTAATCCTTTGAACGCTGTTTTCTTCTAAACCTTAGTTTTACTTTTAAACTTTTAAAATTCATATCTATGGTTTCCTGCATTGGCTTTTTGTCATTGTGCTGTCATTCCAAAGATAAAAATATTTCGTATTCTCATAAATTGGTATTGGATTTGTATTGGCCCCCACCATGCACAGTTTTTTCTTCAGTAATTTAAATTCAAATGTTTGATTGACATTTTTCTTGATGTTATTAAGGTTGTCATGAGTGCTGTAATACCTGGGGTAATTTGCAGTGCACGGCACAGTGTTCGAGTTACAGTTACCTTAGGCCGCACATTATAGTTACTTGAATTAACTCTAACTATAACTGCTGAATTTCCCTGTAACCTTTGTTTTTTAAGTGAATTTCTAAGATTTTCTTTTTTTAAATTGTATTCCTTAACTATAAGACCCCTATAACGTTTTCTAGTGATTATATATATATATAGATATATATAGTTATATCGAGTAACTATAATTCATGCCCTAAGGTAAAAATAACTGCAAATATTACAGTGATATTATCAATGATTTTATAGAAGATGTCATGAGTGATGTATTACCTGGGGTAATCAATCAATCAATTAATCAATCAAGATTTATTTTCAGTCAGCAAATCACCTGGTATGCAGGTGCTAGGTAGCAGAGGGCAGTCGAAGAGCCAGATCTTGAATCTCTTCTTGACTTCAGCCAGTGAAGGTGATGTCCGCGGATGGTGGGGAGGTTGTTCCAGGATTTGACAGTGAGGTAGATGAAGGAATGACCTCAGATGTGGGGAAAGCAGATGAACAGGGTCTGTGCGAGGGTGAGGATGCAGAGCATAGTTCTCTGAAAAGCTGGCAGAAGTTCAAGCGGTAGTTGATGTATGCTGTTCCTAGGTTGTTAAGGGATTTGTAGGAATGTGTCAGTATCTTGCATTGGCATCTCTTCTGGATGGGGAGACAGTGGTGGTTCCTAAGGTATGGGACAATGAGAGTCCATTTGGGGAGGGTAAGGATTGTTCTGGCCTCTGCATTATCGTCTGTGGTCTATTTATGAGTTTGGTGGTGGTTCCTGTGTACAGTCTATTGCCATAATCCAGTCTGCTGGTGACCAGGGCATGAGTGGCAGTTTTTCTCGTGGCAATGAGGATCCATTTGAAAATTCTTTGGAGCATGCAAATGGTGTGGAAACACGTGGAGTAAACAGCGTTGATCTGTCACTTCATGGTGAGCTTGCAGTACAGGATGATGCTGAGGTTGCGGGTATGGTCTGTCAATGTAGGAGTGTGTCCTAGTTCAGTGGGCCACCAGGTGTCGTTCCAAAGAGAGGCGCTGTTGCCAAAGATCAGCACTTCGGTCTTGTCCTTGTTGAGCTTCAAACAGCTTGTCTTCATCCAGTTGCTGATGTTCTTCATTCTTCATGCAGTTGTGGGAGTTTGTCTTTGTGGTGATGGAGTCTGCTGAGAGGATGAGCAGATGTTGTCATTGAGGGTATGATGTTGAGATTGTGGGCTCTGACGATGTAAGTTTAGGGTGTCATGTAGGTGTTGAAGAGGGTGGGGCAAGCCCTGGGAGGATGTTGTAGACTGTTCTCTTGTGTTCTGAGGTGAAGATAGGTAGGCAGATTCTCTGTGTTCATCCCATGAGGAATGATGCACTCTAACTGAGGACATCCCCTTTGATCCCTGATGTGGTGCAGTCTTGTGTGTGGTGGGATATGGTGATGAATGCTGCAGAAAGGTCAAGGAGGATCAGGGCTGCAGATTCTCCTCTGTCAAGGCAGGTGTGGATGTTGTCAGTGGCAGCGACGATTAGAGCTTCTCATTGCTGTGGTTGGCTGAAAATTGGATTGGGAGGCATTCAACAGCTTGTTTCTCTCCGGGTGTTCAGTGAGCTGTTTGTTTATGGCCTTCTCAAGGACATTTGTGATTAAAGGGAGCAGCAAGATGGGCTAGTAGTTCTGGAGAGCACTGGGATAAGCAGATGGTTTCTTGAGGAGAGTTCTGACTTCTGCATGTTTCCATGCATTGCGGAAGTTGGCTGTGGCAATGGATGCGTTAAGGATGGTGTTGAGTTGGTGGCTGATTTCCTTGCCTCTGAGGTTGGAGAGATGGTGAGGGCAGAGGTCCATGGGTGCTCCTGAGTGTATGGAGCTCAAGATAACTGTGGTGTTCAGTGCAGTGAGCTGTACTCAGGCAGTGAGAGTCTCATCGGGGAGAAAGCCAATGGAGTGAGGAGTGTGTGGAGGTCAGTGGGTTGAGGCTAGAATTTCTCATTGATGGCATCTACCATGTTGAGGAAGTAGTCTGCGAGAGCATTGCAGAGTTTCTGTGCATGAGAGATCATGTCTTTAGTGGCTGTTGGGTGGGCAAACTCTCTGACGATGCTGAAGAGTTCCTTAGTACGGTTCAGTGCGATGTGTCAGGATGTCTTTTTTCACATTTTTGAGTTGCTTGTGGTATTTGTTGAGGGAAAACTTGAACGTGGCTCGGCTTTTGGTGTCTCTGCAGCTGCCTCATCTTCTCCCCATTTGTTTACAGTTTAGTTTCACTCTTCTGAGTTCTAGCTTGTCCTAGCAGGCTTGTTTGGATGCTCTGACTGTGCCAGCTTGTTTGATTAGGCCAACTTGGTCAGCAATGTTGGTGATCTTGGTAGTGAAGTTCTTGACTGGTTGTTCCAGGTTGATTGTGGTGTTGGGTTGTGTGGTGTTTAGGGTGATTATCCATTGGGTCTGTGTAACTTTGATCCAGCCTCAGAGGGGGATTTTGGGGGCGGGGCTGGTGGCGGTGCAGGGTGATTATGCAAGGGTGAAGTGATCAACAGAGTGGTCAGTCCAGGAGAGTTCTGTGACTTGGCTGTATGTAACACTGGCCATGAAAAGCAGTCTAGTGTGTATCTTCTTCTGTGTCTGTGTGGCCAGCGGCCATCTGTGTCAGGCCAAAGTTGTTCATGCATTCCAGGAGGTTGGCAGAGTTTGCGTCAATGGGGTCGTCCATGTGGAAGTTGAGGTGTCAGAGGAAGATGTATTGCTTGTACTTGATGGCTAGTGGGGGGATAACGTTTGTGATGGTGTTGCAGAAGCTGGTGCATGGTCTTGGGGATCAGTAGGCAAGGGTGCCTCTGATGGTCATTCTGTCATTGGTGTGGACCCAGTAGAGGTATCCCATGATTGGTTGTTTCCTTGTAGGTGATGGTGCCGCCTCATCCTTGTTTGTTGTGGCTGTCTCAGTGTGTTATCTTCAGCCATTGGATGTTGTGGTGGTGATGCTGGGGAAGGAGGAGAGGTGGAGCCATGTTTCTGAGATGAAAAGTTAAGCACGGGCGAGGGTGAAGATAGTGTCCCAGACTTCAGTCGCAGGTTTTCAGCGAGATAGGGCATGGAGCTGGAGGCATCAAAGTGATGATGGGGGGTTTTTGTTGGCGAGGTGGGGCTGGTGTGGGTTTCTGTGAAGGTGGAGATCTGGAGTTGCAGGTGAAGAGGCAGCAGTGGCAGGTGAAAGGCCTTGCCATTGAGCAATGGTGGGGCAAGGATACAGTTGTTGTGGCATCTGGGGTTCAGGGCTTGGAGTTCGGTGGTGAAGTACTCGTGGGTGGGCAGACAGCCAGGGTTTCTGCTGCTGGGCATGGTCCTTGTGTGGACAGGGGGAGATGGGCTTGCCTTTAGCATTCATTGGACATGCCAGCAGCATGGACTTTGTGTGTGGCTACACTGCGGCCTACATGAAGTAGGTCCTCGGAGGGGAGCTGAGCCATGGGTGGTGGGAAGTTGGAGGGCGAATGGGTGGGAAAAGCAAATGGGTCCTGAATACAAAAACAATAACTAAGCAGCAGGACTCAAAACACTAACATGTGCAAAGTGCTACAATGTGCAAACATTACAATGCACTGGCGGCAAAATCAAACTGGACAGTGGCAAGATGTAAGCAGAGTCAGTAGACCTTCTTCTTGGAAGCTGGTCAGGACCCTTCTTAATGGGGGTTGTGCTGCAGGCTTCATTAAGTAGGTCCTAAGCAGGGGGTGGGGCACAGGATGGCAGGAAGTGGGAGGGCGTATGGGCAGGAAAAGCAGGTGGCTCCTGGCAGCAAAAACAATAACTAAGTATCAGGACTGGAAGCACTAACTGGAACTGGGAGCACTACAATGTGCAAAGTTCTAAAATGCACTGGAAGCAAAATCACCCTAGGCAATAGTGAGACGTAGGCAGAGTCAATAGACCTTCTCAGTGGAATCTGATCAGAGACTTGCTTGCTGCTTGTGCCCTCCATTAGGTAGTTCCTGGGAGAGGGTGGTGCACTGGGTGGCAGAAAGAAGGAGGGTGAACAGGCAGGAAAAGTGGGTAGCTCCTGGTAAAAAAACAATAACTAAGTGGCCTGACTGGAAGCACTAACCAGAACTGGAAGCACTGTAATATGCAAAGCGTGACAATTAGCAGTGCATGGCAAGGGCACAAGTTATAGTTACCTTAGGGCACAAGTTATAATTACTTGAAATGACTCACAGCCTCTCTTGCTTGACCTACCTGGATGGTTTGTTGCCCCGGCCCCCCTTTTTCCTGTTCTCCATGGTCCATTGTGCTGCCAGTGCACCTCCTGGCTTCACAGTGTTGTTAACTTGTTGCCTTTGCACCCTCCTACCTGCCCTCAATTATCCTAGTCCAAGCCCCTGACCTCTTTCTCCCACAGTAGTATAATGAACAGCTAACTTTCTATATTTATAACAAGTGTGACTATAATACTTAAATTATTTCCTTTGGAAATTATAAAAATGACAGGGTCCTATTCCAATAGAAATTATGGCTAGAGCTCTAACAAACTAAAATGAGGACATATTTTCAAAGTTCTCAAATAGTGACAATACATTTGTAAATTATTTGTTATATTTATGTTTTTGTATCCAGTTGAAAACTTGATTATAAGTTACACTTAGGGGAGAGGATGTGACATTACGGCCAGAGCTGCAGACTTTGCAACCTGGAAACCAGGTTCAAATTTTGTCATCAGCTCGACATCCTGTGATTCTGGGAAAATCACTTAAGATATAGTGCATTGTTGCGTTGTGACAACAATGCTTCAAATATATGTGGGCTACAATGCGGCAGATTCTCATACCATGGAAGTGCAGTACTTACAATACAGTGAATTATAGTTCAATTTAACTGGTTGCAGCAGAAAAAAGTACGCATTAATGTGTGTCTTATTGCAGGCAAATCTGATTCTACTGCTGCAAAAGTGATGCAGGCAAATCAGCCCTGCGTTACTTTTGTGCAAGGAATGCATTAAAAAACTGCCAAAAAAGACACATCAATGGACAAACAATGGCATACTTCACAGAAGGCAGCAAAGGAGCATGCAGCAGACAGCAGATGCAAGTACAACCACCCCAGCACAGCCAAGATGTCCAGACAGACTCACTGGGGAAGAGGAAGTCCAACTTCAGTGAAGAGGAGAATTATGGCCCTCATTCTGACCTTGGCGGGCGGCGGAGGCCGCCCGCCAAAGTCCCGCCGTCAGGTTACCGTTCCGCGGTCGAAAGACCGCGGCGGTAATTCTGACTTTCCCGCTGGGCTGGCGGGCGGTCTCCTTCAGACCGCCAGCCAGCCCAGCGGGAAAGAGGCTTCCACGATGAAGCCGGCTCGGAATCGAGCCGGCGGAGTGGAAGCTGTGCGACGGGTGCAGTTGCACCCGTCGCGTATTTCACTGTCTGCGCAGCAGACAGTGAAATACATTTAGGGGACCTCTTACGGGGGCCCCTGCAATGCCCATGCCAGTGGCATGGGCACTGCAGGGGCCCCCAGGGGCCCCGCGACCCCCCCTACCGCCATCCGGATCTCGGCGGTCCGACCGCCGGGATCTGGATGGCGGTAGGGGGGGTCAGAATCCCCGCGGCGGTGCAGCAAGCTGCGCCGCCGCGGAGGATTCAATGGGGCCGCGGTACACTGGCGGGACCCCGCCAGTGGTGCCGGTCCGACCGCGGCTTTACCGCCGCGGTCGGAATCCCCATTGAAGCACCGCCGGCTTGTCGGCGGTGCTCCCGCGGTCCTCCGCCCTGGCGGTCAAAGACCGCCAGGGTCAGAATGAGGGCCAATATCTTGATCACTGAGTTGACAGAGCATCAACATCAGCTCCTTGTCATCTCAAAATTGCCACGAGGGAAGAAAGATGCCATGTGCAGTCCATTGTGAAGAAGATTAACAACCTGAAGGCAGCAATGCTGACAAGTGGAGAGATCCCAGTGCCCAAAGAGGAGCTGCATGCCTTGGAGGAGTGGGTGGAAGCTGTCATCCCAGATGAGTTGGTGGCTGGAGTCCCAGGACAAGAAAGTGAAGCACACAAGGAACATCCACAGACATGGGGTAAAATTAACAAAGGACAATGGGGGCAACAGATTCTTGTTGTGCAGTGCAGCTAGCTATGTCCCAGCACTCCACTGCGCTGTTGGTAGATCATAGGACAGGAATATGCACCATGTCCTATTAAATTACACTGAAATGTCACTCTTACTACCCAGTAATATGTCGCACATCTCAGTCAGTCTCTGACAGGGTTAACCATTACATGTGTGAAGTACGTCACCAGTCCATGTCAACCAGTGTATACCAGCATGTATAGTGCAGTACACAAAGGGGGTCATTACAACATTGGGGGTAAAAGGCGCTTACCGCCGTGCAGAAGACCGCCAATACACCGCCGCGGCGGCGGCATTCCGCCACAGCTATTATGACACACATCTTGGAATCCATCGAAATTCAGACACCCACACAACACCGCCACACCAAAGGTCAGTGATAAACTGGCGGAAACAAATCCTCCACCTCCACACCAACAGAAACACGCCCATGCTATTACGACCCACGAATCCATGCGGCGGTCTTTCAACCGCGGTATTCCATTGGCGGTACACACCGCCGCGCTCAATATACACACACATATACAAAACACCGCCACATTGGACAATTACAAATACACACACCTGTTACACATACAAACAACACTCCCACACACCCAATACCATATAAAACACACACCCACATCACCCACAAACCCCTACGACAAAAAATTAGAGACGAAGGTGACAGAGAGAGAGCACAGAATAGACAACCCCACTACACAGAGGCACACAACACCATCACCCACACAACATCCACGCACAAAACACCACACACCACTACACTCACCACAACCATCACCACATACACCACCCCACACATCACCCACACCACCCCATGTCACGCCAAAGACACCCCCGCTTCTCCGAGGAGGAGCTCAGGGTCATGGTGGAGGAAATAGTCCAGGTAGAGCCACAGCTATTTGGCTCACAGGTACAGCACACATCAATAGCCAGGAAGATGGAGTTATGGCGCAGAATGGTGGACAGGGTGAACGCCGTGGGACAGCACCCAAGAAATAGGGAGGACATAAGGAAGAGGTGGAACGACCTTCGGGGGAAGGTGCGTTCAACGGTCTCCAGGCACAACATCGCGGTACAGCGGACTGGCGGTGGACCCCCACCCCCTCCCCCACAACTAACAACATGGGAGGAGCAAGTCTTGACCATCTTGCATCCTGAGGGCCTCGCAGGAGTCGGTGGAGGATGGGACACTGGTAAGTCAAGTCTTAACTATCATATCCCCCACCCTACCTGCATGCTATCACACACCCTCTCCCTCACCCCCTCCCCTATCACTACAACTCCTCACTAATGTACCCATGACACAAACCATCTATCCCAACACCAAGCCCTGCATGACACAACTAAGCATGGAAACCCCTCACTAAAGCATGCCCACTGCACATACCCATAACACCCCACCAACCATCACCACACAACCCCACACACAGGAATGCTTGCACTGGGGTACACAAACACCCACCCATTGCACACCATTACACACACACATGCAATAATCATGCTCATATGCCCCTGCAGGAACCCGAAGGACCGTCACCACACCAGAGGGTCCAGACAACACCACTCCACCCCCAGAAGAGGCCCACAGTGACGAGAGCAGCTCTGCCCTACTGGAGCCTGATGACCAGCCCGGACCATCGTGGGCCTCGGGACAGTCGGTTCCCCTTGCACAGGCACAGCCCAACACCGACCTTCCACACCCTGGTAACACCAGCACAGCACCCACCCAGCGGGACCAAACCTCCCTACCCAGGACAGGTCAATCAGCGATGTGTCCACCACTACAGGGAACCCAGGCTAACCGCCACCCCAACAATAACAGGGACCTGGGGGCAGTGGGAGTGGGCACACGGTCCAGGGGACGGAGGCACAGGAACACAGGGGGACTGGGAGGGCTGCTGTGCGACAGGGGGCAGACAGGCCAAGGGAACCCACTCTCCACGAGGCCCTATCCTCCATCATGGGAGCATACCACCACTCCCAGGAGACGATGGTGACGGTCCTGGACAAGTTGCAGGAGACCCTGAGCCTGCAGGACGAACTGTATTTGGGGTTCAGGGAGGAGCTCAGGACCATCAGCTCCGCCCTGGGCACCATCGTAGGAGTGGTGAAGGACATACCGCAGACCTTGAGGGACACCGCGGCACTCCAAGGGGCCCCTGACACTAGCCAGGACGATGAACTGCCCACCACCTCCACTGGCGCTAGGGGACAGGATGCCCCGCCACAGGACCAACACACCAGCACCCCACACCCTGCAGATGGACACCCACCACGCAAGCGGTCCCTGAGATCCAGGAACAGGACAGGGCAAGATGGCAAGACCCCGCCAGGAAATGAGATCACCCTGATTGTCCTCCCACTGTCCCACTTTGTTACCCTGTCCATACTTAAACTGCCCCAGCTCCACGTCCTATGCCCAGATGGGCAGTGCACCTGTGAGATTAATAGACTGGACACTGCCATGGACATTCCTCCGCCATCACCCCTCACTATTTTACAACCCCCTCCCATTTCTGAGCACTTCAATAAACACCCTTGAAACACCAAACAATCTGGAGTCAGTCTGTGATTTAGTATAAATGTATTATCAAAGACAGTGCCATAATGGGTGTACCATTCTAAAGCTAACATACCTATGTCACACATCACAAGCCCTTGAAGGATGCAAGCAGTTGACACGTAGGGAACCACACCTGTGAAACCTTAATGGAAGGGTACAACTCAGTTACCAAATAGTGATTTAAATCGAAAAACAGGATAGAGGTAGACCTGTGAAATTTAATGTAATGCTAAAAATGAAAATGTTCTCACCTGTGTCTCACTGGAAATATTGCTGTATGACTGACTCCCTGTTGTCGTTGTCTTCTTCATCAGCTTCATCCTCATCACTGTCCACAGGCTCCACAGCTGCTACAACACCGCCATCTGGATCATCCTCATGCAGAAAAGGCACCTGGCGTCGCAAAGCCAAATTATGGAGCATGGAGCAGGCGATGATGATGTCGCACACCTTCTTCGGTGAGTAGAATAGAGATCTACCTGTCATATGGAGGCACCTGAACCTGGCCTTCAGGAGGCCGAAGGTGCATTCGATCACCCTCCTAGTCCTCCCATGGGCCTCATTGTAGCGTTCCTCTGCCCTGGTCCTGGGATTCCTCACTGGGGTCAATAGCCACGAAAGGTTGGGGTAACCAGAGTCCCCCAATAGCCATACACGGTGCCTCTGGAGTTGACCCATCATATCAGGGATGCTGCTATTCCGCAGGATGTAGGCATCATGCACTGATCCAGGGAACATAGCATTTACCTGCGAGATGTACTGGTCTGCCAAACAGACCATCTGGACATTCATCGAATTATAACTCTTCCGGTTCCTGTACACCTGTTTACTCCTGTGGGGGGGGGACCAGAGCTACATGGGTCCCATCAATAGCACCTATGACGTTGGGGATATGTCCAAGGGCATAGAAGTCACCTTTCACTGTAGGCAAATCCTCCACCTGAGGGAAAATGATGTATCTCCTTACGTGTTTCAGCAGGGCAGACAACACTCTGGACAACACGTTGGAAAACATAGGCTGGGACATCCCTGATGCCATGGCCACAGTTGTCTGAAAAGACCCACTTGCAAGGAAATGGAGCACTGACAGCACCTGCACGTCAGGGGGGATTCCAGTAGGATGGCGAATTGGTGACATCAGGTCTGGCTCCAACTGGGTACATAGTTCCTGGATTGTGGCACGGTCAAACCGGTAGGTTACGATGACATGTCTCTCTTCCATTGTCAACAGGTCCACCAGCGGTCGGTACACCGGATGATTCTGCCATCTTCTCATATGTCCCAGCAGACGGTGCCAACGAAGGACAACAGCGAAGAACCAGTCATTATTCATCCAGGTATGTACCCACAGTCACACACAAGACTACACCACTCACAAAACCCTTCCTGTATGTGTGTTGAGTGTAGGCCTAGCTATGTGTGACGCAGTAGTAAATGAAGCCATGTGGGCCCCTGAAATGGCGGCTGCCTGACCTCTAAAGTGGGACAATGGGATTGTGGGGTAACAGCGCTGGCGTTGCACACTGTGGCGGTAGGCGGTCATAGACCGCGGCACAATGCTGCATTGGTTAACATTGGACCCTATGGGTCCCAGGAGCCAATGAACAGGTGCACTGGCGGTGATGATGCGCACCACCGCGGACGTCACTGCCGCGGACGTGACCGCCATTTTCTATCTGTTCAATCACTAGATACCTGACCTTCGACAGGAGAGGACCTACACTGCAAGTGCTGCTGTGACCTCGGTCTGGAAGTGATGATGGCTGCTGCGTCTGGGGAAAGGGCCCCTGCCTTCACTGCACAGGAGTTGGAGAAACTGGTATACGGGGTCCTTCCCCAGTACACGCTACTCTACGGTCCTCCAGACCAACAGGTTAGTACACAGGGAGCACGTTGTATGGGCTAGGCCCGATGGAGAGGGCTGGTTGGAAGAGGGAAGGGGGCAGAGTTCATAGAACATTAATGCATGGGAATGAATGGGCCACATGGCCAGAGTAGGGAGGGGGTGGAGTTGATAATGACTGTTCCTCTTTCCTTGTGCATGTCATGTAGGTCAGCGCCCACCAGAAGAGGGACATTTGGCGTGCCATCGCCAAGGAGGTCCGGACCCTGGGGGCCCACCAGAGACGGGGCACCCACTGCCGTAAGAGATGGGAGGACATTCGCCGCTGCAGCAAGAAGACGGTGGAGGCTCAGCTGGGGATGGCCTCCCAACGAGGGAGGGGTGGCCGTCGCACCATGACCCCCCTGATGTTCTGGATCCTGGCGGTGGCCTATCCGGAGTTGGATGGGCGCTTGAGGGCATCACAGCAGACACAAGGGGGTGAGTACAACCTCATTCTGCGGACTTTGCGTGCAGTGGAGGTGTCTGGGTGGGGGAGGTGGGCTGTGGGTGTCCCTAGGCCAGGGCGAGTTTGGTAGGCAAGGCCCCTCCGTAATGTAGGCCATGTGGCACTCTACCCCACCTCAGCAGAGTGCCAAGTTGAGGTATAGTTGCCCCTGTGGCATCCATGTGCGCCGATGTCCACCATTGCCATATAGGCCATATCCCAGAAATTGCATGTGCAGAGGGTAGGAGCACGGCGTAATGCAGGGGGCAGCTGCGTTTGTCTTGTCCGCCAACGGTAGCGGTATGCCATGCACTAAAACCCTCTTTCTTCTGTCTCCCCCCCCTTTTTCTGCTCTCCCTGTCCTTTTGTACATCAGCATCAACAGGCGGAGGTAGAGTGGCACTGGAGCACGAGGGAGCTGCATCCCACATGGCCATGGAGGGCCACACCACGGACTCTGAATGCACCAGTGGGACGGAGGGCGAGGGGAGCTTCACGTCGGCCACCGGATCACCAAGCAGCGACACGGACTCGTTCGACGATGTGGGCTCCCTTGTGGTGGCGGCACCATCTGTGCCCCCCACCTCTACAGGTACAGCTGCCACCTCCCCTACCAGCACCGCCCTCCCAGCAGCCCCTCAGCGTTCGCCCCGTGCCCGCTCACCCAGGAGGGTGGGTATCACCTTCGCCCCAGGCACCTCAGGCCCTGCCCCAGTCACCCCTGCTGCCCTCAGTGAGGAGGCCATTGACCTCCTCAGGTCACTCACTGTTGGGCAGTCTACCATTGTGAATGCCATCCAGGGTGTAGAACGAGAGTTGCAACACGGTAATGCATTCCTGCAGAGCATTCATTCTGGTCAGGCTGTCCTTCAGCGAACCCTGCAATCTTTGGCCTCAGCACTGATGGCAGCAATTGTCCCTGTGTCTAGCCTCCACCCTACAACTTCCTACCCCCAGACCCAATCTCCTGTACCCCAGCCCATCCCAAGCACACCTACTGACCAGCATGCACACAAGTCAACACACACAAGTAGCTCAAGCAAACATAGGCACCACACACACCACAGGCACTCATGCAAGCCTCACCCACATACAGACACAACAACATCCACTGCCTCAACTGTGTCCTCCTCCTCCTCTTCTCCCTCCTCCCTCCCAGTGTCGTATACACACACACCTGCATGCACCACATCTACAGGCACCATGAATCGCACCAGGACACCCAGCACCACAAGCCGCTCACCTGCACTCACCACCTCCACTCCCATTTACACGCCCCCTGTGTCCTCTCCCAGTGTGTCTGTGACACCCCCTCCCAAAGTACACAAACGCCGGCAATCACTCATCCAACATCCATCCACCTCACGACAGCCTCCAGTACCTGCACCTGCACCCAAAACAGCTAAAGTGACATCTCCGACAACCACCTCCTCTTCCTCCACTCCCAGACCCCCTCCAGCTACCCATCCCAGTGTTCGTCAGAAACTGTCCCTCTGTAAAGTTGACCTTTTTGCCCCTACCCCCCCTCCAATTCATCAGTCCCGTCGTAGCACCTCAGCCAAAAAGCCTCCAATACCAGTGGTGCCTGTTCAAGTTTTTGGAGTGCACCGGCCACCAGGGCAGGCAGTAGGACCTGAAGCCAAGGCACTGGCAGCCCACCCCCTGTAAAGGCTCTAAAATTGGAGAGTGGACGATGGGACCGTTTTAAGACTCCTGGTGGGAAAACAACTGACATGGGTTCCAAGGGGACTGGAGAGTCAGCTGTGACTCCACCAAAGGTGGGGAAGGGCCAGAGGAAGTCTCCCCAGCCTGTTGTGAGTGTCACGGCGGAGAAGTGTGCCATCATTTCCGGCGGTCGAGACACAACCGCCAGCACCGTCATTACTGGTCCAGAGACCACCGCCAGAGTCACAGCCCAGGAGGGCCCAAGTATCGTCACTGGTCAGGAGACCACCGCCGGAGTCAGTGCCCAGGAGGGCCCAAGTATCGTCACTGGTCCGGAGACCACCGCCAGAGTCACATCCCAGGAGGGCCCAAGTATCGTCACTGGTCAGGAGACCACCGCCGGAGTCAGTGTCCAGGAGGGCCCAAGTATCGTCATTGATCCAGAGACCACCGCCAGAGTCACAGCCCAGGAGGGCCCAAGTATCGTCACTGGTCAGGAGACCACTGCCGGAGTCAGTGCCCAGGAGGGCCCAAGTATCATCACTGGTCCAGAGACCACCGCCAGAGTCACAGCCCAGGAGGACCCAAGTATCATCACTGGTCAGGAGACCACCACCGGAGTCACAGCCCAGGAGGGCCCAAGTATCGTCACTGGTCAGGAGACCACCGCCAGAGTCACAGCCCAGGAGGGCCCAAGTATCGTCACTGGTCATGAGACCACTGCCGGAGTAAGTGCCCAGGAGGGCCCAAGTATCGTCACTGGTCAGGAGACCACTGCCAGAGTCACAGCCCAGGAGGGCTCAAGTATCGTCACTGGTCCAGAGACCACCGCCAGAGTCACAGCCCAGGAGGGCCCAAGTATCGTCACTGGTCAGGAGACCACCGCCAGAGTCACAGCCCAGGAGGTCCCAAGTATCGTCACTGGTCAGGAGACCACCGCCAGAGTCACAGCCCAGGAGGGCCCAAGTATCGTCACTGGTCCGGAGACCATCGCCACCGCCGTAGTCAGTGCCCTGGAGGGCCCCGGCTGCCTCAGCCCCGCTGGGCAATGATGAAACGTCATGCCATACACCAATGTCCAGTGTAGAAGACGTCATGCCACACACCAATGTCCAGTGTAGAGAACGTCATGCCACACACCAATGTCCTTATCAGAAACGCCATGTCAAAGCACCGCTGAACAGGGCAAAGACCGCCATGGCAAAGCACCGCTGAACAGGGCAAAGACCGGCATGGCAAAGCACCGCTGAACAGTCCTGAACCGCCATGTCAAAGCACCGCTGAACAGGGCAAAGACCGCCATGGCAAAGCACCGCTGAACAGTCCTGAACCGCCATGTCAAAGCACCATTGAACAGGGCAAAGGCCGCCATGTCAAAGCACCGCTGAACAGGGCAAAGACCGCCATGGCAAAGCACCGCTGAACAGGGCAAAGACCACCATGGCAAAGCACCGCTGAACAGTCCTGAACCGCCATGTCAAAGCACCGCTGAACAGGGCAAAGACCGCCATGTCAAAGCACCGCTGAACAGGGCAAAGACCGCCATGGCAAAGCACTACTGAACAGTCCTGAACCGCCATGGCAAAGCACCGCTGAACAGGGCAAAGACCGCCATGGCAAAGCACCGCTGAACAGGGCAATGCACCGGGTAGGAATGAATGGACCGCCACATCAGGCATCCTTATCCCATGTGCAGCTGTGACAGTGACAGGACATGACCTTTCACGGGGAGACTCATCCAGTCTGGGCACCAGTCCCCCCCAGTACCAGTAGAGACCTACATCAACTTGAGAGACTGTGGCTTTGCACTCCCCAGGATATGGCAGTGGGCAAGCCACCCACTGTAGAGACTTGAGAGACTGTGGCTTTGCACTCCCCAGGATGGAACAGTGGGCAACCCACCCACTGTATAGACTTGAGAGACTGTGGCTTTGCACTCCCCAGGATGGCACAGTGGGCAAACCACCCACTGTATAGACTTGAGAGACTGTGGCTTTGCACTCCCCAGGATGGCACAGTGGGCAACCCACCCACTGTATAGACTTGAGAGACTGTGGCTTTGCACTCCCCAGGACGGCACAGTGGGCAAACCACCCACTGTATAGACTTGAGAGACTGTGGCTTTGCACTCCCCAGGATGGCACAGTGGGCAAACCACCCACTGTATAGACTTGAGAGACTGTGGCTTTGCACTCCCCAGGAGGGCATAAATGGGCATGGAGCCCCGTCGTGGATCTGGCTTTGCAGTCATCCGGCTGAGGTGCCCCCACTTCTCTTCCCCCTGAGGCGCCTGTAGTATTTCAATCTGATGCCCCGGCAGTGTTCTCTCCGATTGTGGTCAGGTATCGTTTGTGGGCCTCACCCATGCATTTTTGGACTGATGGTGCACGGACATTGTTATGTACATATCTGCACTACTTCTCGTATTGTATATAAATATGACTGACTTTCAAATATATATCTGTATATTTTTGTATGACATGTATATTGGCACATTACATTGTTTGACCGATTTTCACTTTGTGTATTCATTCTTCCGGGGGGATTGTGGGTTGTTACTGTGATTTTTGTGAATGCATTGGTGTATGTTGTAATATGCGAGGGTGGGGGTGTTTGGTGTGTGTCCCCCTAACTTTTGCCTCCCCCATGTCGTATGTGCAGTACTCACTGTTGTCTGCAGCGCCTACGTAGCTGTCGGTCGTAGAGGAGCAGAAACACAAGTGCAGGGAGTATTTGTAGTTCCGGCTCCTTGGATTCCTCGTGGGATGTGTTCAGGTGAGCGTTTTCCCATAGCAAAAGCTGTTTCCGCCGTGTTTTTATCCACAGTGAATCCGCCCCGGAAAAGGTGGCGGATTAGCGGGTTGTAATACTGTGGGCGGTACATTGTTT
The DNA here is from genome assembly GCF_031143425.1 of Pleurodeles waltl. Lineage (NCBI taxonomy): Eukaryota > Metazoa > Chordata > Amphibia > Caudata > Salamandridae > Pleurodeles > Pleurodeles waltl. The sequence goes on from NC_090449.1 coordinate 524,588,393, forward strand.
TCCGCCTGTCTGCTGGCGGTGACCGCCGCGCTGCTTGTCTGTACCGCCGTGGCGGGCGAAGTGTTAAAGTGGCTGTCTTTGTTGGCGGTTTCCCCCAGGGTCATAATTCCCTTTTTTTGTCCGCCGGCCTGTTTGCGGTATTTCCGTTGCTTTAACACCGTCCGCCAGGGTTGTAATGACCACCAAAATGAGTTACCAGAACCACATTTCAAATACATGAGGCCCAATCACAAGCAAAGCAGCACAGGAAAGGGGAAGAATGTCCTATAATGACTAGATAATGTGCATTTCTGCCCTCTACCCTTGCACTGATGCACACTGGGAAGGATATTGTCAAATTGGCAGTACATTTTGCAAGGATGACTGAGTTGCAGGAAGCATTGCCCCTGTGTAGCAAGGGACACCCCCTTGCACACAAACAATAATGTCTGGCTTTGTACTCTTCCTTCGTGTGATGCAAAATGCAGTACATAAAGAAAAAGTAAAAAAGAAAAAAAAATAGACTAGAGTCCTTGGTGCATCTCCCCTGGGGAAGTGTTAAAAATGGTCACCTTCCCCAGTTCACTGAGCCTTGGACATGAGGTAATGCAACAGAAACCATTGCTTTGTCATGTGAAACACAATGTTAAGGCCATGGAACTGCCCCTTGATGAAGAGTATGCCAATGCAGCCACTTCTTTAGCCTTGTGTCACTACATATCTCCAATTACAGAAAAGGCAATGCAAAGTTTAGCATTGTAGGGTTGTTGTAGAATTGGGTCTGCCACATGCCCTGCTGGTGAGTCACAATTAGTAAAGTACTGGTGGCAAAAGCTGCATGAACATATGCACCATGGACTGCAACAACACATCATGCATGGGCAACAGAACTCTGTACAACCTGATGGGAACAATGGGGGCCCCTTTGTACCATGAGGCCACTGTGTGTGAAATTGGACCATAAAAATAAACATGCACTGTTACGAAGCCAAGGGCACATGCCTGTCAAAAGAGAAGCAGCTCAGCTCATTGGGGGGAGTGGTATGTGAATTATCTACACATATAAACATGCAAAGAGCCACATGTAGATTATTTCTCATAACAATACATGTCACTCAGCTGCCCCAATGTATGTGGCAAGACAACAGAGGTGTAACATGACATCGTTGGGTCCAACAGAAGCAATGCACTGTACTAAATCTGATTGGGTAAGGGACAAAGCGAGCAGTGCACATCAGAGGACCATGTGTTTTGATCCCAAAGGCGGTGTGATGTCCTGGTGGGCCCATGTGTTTGCAGTGTATTGTAAGTGCTGGCTGAGTAGCATGAACTACAACAGGGTCTAAATGGGAAGAAATTTCATAGCAAGGAAGTCTGACTGGATATGAGTACCGCAAGGTAGCCAGACATGTACAAATGAGCTGCTGAGTCTGACTTTATCACACTTGTGTTGCAGCTGGTAAAGGATGACATTGAATACCCAATTGGGGTCCGACATCTAATATGTGATGTGGTCATGATTGAAGATGTAGAATCTGTCTAGAGGGATGCTGAAGGGTAATTGTCTAATTATGCAACATATGTCTAAGTTGAAGGATGTGAACCAGGGTTATGTCAAGGGCTGTTAAAAACTAGTCTACCGCCACAAAGGGCAGCAGTCAGCAATGTTTGGATACTAATGAATTTGCCCAGTCATGTTTAAAAACAGGGTAGATGCAATTCAGCAAAAATAACACCACAACCATATGGGGTACCTCTGATCGATAGGCCTCAATAACAGCAAGACATAGCCTCTAATCTGATACACCATGTCCACTGTTCTCATGGATGTTGCCAGAATGGAATCCAATCATTCCATCTGAGGAGACAGATATAGGAGATGCATGGGAAGCACGTGTCCTCACATATTTCTTCAGTCACTCAAGGTTTACTTCAGTAGATTTGGGCATGCAAAGTGTTACCAAATGCACCCTTGCCCACAGGAATGCACAATGTGCATGCAAGACAGCACAACAAGACACACTATCATAGTCTACAGTGTGAAACCCAGATGTCAGAATTTTTATACATTTTGGACAAACGCTATATAACCTACACAGGAGACATGGGTAGCATAATGGCCAAGGGGAATGCTGCTATACTAAGGATTAGATGTATTCTGAACAGTTGCAGTGTTAAAATGTTAAGGCACAATCACCATATGCACCATGTGAATGAATGCAAATCACCTTGGCAGATGTGGACATGATCTCATCTCATAACTGCAGGAATGTTAGGCCATGTGAACCGTGTAACTGAGTTGCCATAATATCATGCAAAAAAATTGTCTGCATTGTCACAAAGTCTTAGAAAGAATGTAGAGCTACTGCCATTGGAATTGCAAAATTAGCTCAAATTGTACTCCTTACCATCAAGTGACAGCCATCCTATGCCTCAGTGTATACAATTTTAAACATTAGCAAGTCTGAATGACAAACATACCACTCATGTCAACATCTAAACTAAGATAACATTAACGCTGTTCTCTCACATTGCAGAGGATGCACCTACAAGTCCTGAACAGCTGCCTGTCCGGAATGGCAATCTGGATGAGGTTGAAAGACTTCCAACCCTTGATCAAGACAGTCTTCCAGAAATCCTGGCTTCCACCAATACACCATCTCCGGCTGCGGAAAGGGCCAAAAGCCTAGCTGGGTCTCCAGAGGATCCACTTAGAACACAACAAACACCACCTGCCATACCACCCTCAACCCTGGACTCTGAGGACACTCAAGTAGTATTTCAGGGCCATGCAGCTGGAGTCCAGTGCAAGATGCTAGATGTGGTACGGGTGGGAATGGAGACCATGGTGGACACCCTAGAGGCAGTCTAAAAGTGCTTCAGTGCAAATGGGGACACCTTGTCCTCTATATGAGGCACCTACACTATGCTCTGTAGACTTCCACTGTCTATGGCTGATATCACTAGGCAGAGGCATGAACAACTGCCCTGCCAAAGTGGCACCAGTAAGGCCAAACAGCAGGGGGAAATACACAACATTCTGGGGTCTATGGAGTAGAAGTAGGACACATACATTGCCACTATGGGTACGTACAACCTTGGCATAGGTGCTGTGCTGGCAGACTTGCAAGCCCTTCTCACTGAAGTGCTGCCTCACTTATTGACAAAGGGAAATGCTGCTGCAGGCAGTGGATACACATCTTCATATTCATATTCAGACACTAAACATCAACCCCTCACCCACTAAATAAACTACCCACCCATATACCCAACTAACAACTATTACATTTTACAAGTTAAAAATCCTTAAAAACCTACCTGACCTAACACTAATCTAATCCATGTACAAAACTATGCAAACAACCGATATTGAAACAAAACCAAAATACCTGGAAGGGGAATCAGGTCAAAATCCACTAAAGTTGTTTCAAGATCATGTCACCAAATTTCTTCTTTAGTATAGCGGCACCCTTAAGTCTAGGCTTTCCAGCCTCCACGTAATGTCCTCATTGGCCTGCTGGTCCACACAGAAGCTAGACCCTGGCGTTGCTTGTACTCCATGTGGTGGCAAGGGTGGCGGGGCAGTTGAGGGCCCTGGGACAGCTCCAAGATCTTCACCAAGTGTTCCATTACACTTGGTACAGCCTTCTCTCCCAGTTTTTTTTACATATGATGGTAACCTCTAGGATCCAGCTGCCTTGCTCTTCTCAAACTTCTGCTCCATTCTACGGAATGCTTTGCTCACATGGCATATGTGGCGGTATCTCTCCAAATGGTTCAGAAAAGCTCTTTGTTGCTGTGGGTTCATGGTGTCTGTTTTAGAGGAAGGACATATGAATCATTTACATGCATGAACACATATTAGCAGCACAAGTGGTACGTCCTGCTCCAAAAAGGACTCCCATATAAGGAATCATGAACAAATGTCACAAGATGCATGTTAATCTCCTGAAGCTAAATAGCTAATGTGTTATTATCTTGACCTTGTAAGGATTCATACCAAATAGATATAATGGGATTGTAAGAAAGAGCACAGGAGTTTCATAATGGTTGCTAAGAAGTATTCCCCTCCAGAAAGGTCATAATCTGGCCTAGTATGTGTAAATACAGTAGTAGATGGAACATGAAATGGCCTGTTTACAGACCATAAAGTGCATGTGAGGCCTGTGGGAATGATCACATTGGCCTAACACCTCGCTGGTTTTAGGATTCTGCACACTTTACCACTTCTAACCAGTGATAAAGTGCATATGCTCTCTCTCTTAAACATGGTAACATCGGTTCACCCACAATTGGCCTACTTGATTTACTTATAAGTCCTTAGTAAAGTGCACTACGTGTGCACAGGGCCTGTAAATCAAATGCAACTAGTGGACCTGTAGCACTGATTGTGCCACCCACATAGGATGCTCCTTAACTATGTCTCAGGCCTGACATTGCAAGGCTTGTGTGTGCAGTTTCACTGCCACTTCGATGTGGGTTCAAAAGTACTTGCCAAGCCATAAACTCCCCTTTTTCTACACATAAGTCACCCACAAGGAAGGCCTTAGGTAACCCACAGGGCAGGGTGCTATGTAGGTAAAGGGCAGGACATGTACATATGTGTTTTCTGTGTCCTGGTAGTGAAACCCCCCTAAATTAATTTCCACTACTGTGAGGCCTGCTTCTTTCATAAACTAGCATAGGACTGCCCTCATATACTTTTTCAGTGGTAGATTCTGATCTGAAAGGGGTAACCAGGTCATATTTAGTATGGCCATAATGGCAATAGAAAATCCTGCTTATTAGTGGGGTGTAATGTTATATTACTATTTTAGAAATGCCACTTTTAAAAAGCTAGCATTTCTCTGCACTCAACTATGCCTTACAGCATGTCGCCTTTCATTGTCTGGTCTGTGCTGGTTGACAGCTCCCTTGTGTATTTCACCCAGACATCCACAAACAAAGGACACTCAGTCACATCTTCATTCATCTGCATACTGAATGGGTCTTCCTGGTCTGGAAGGGTGGAGGGCCTGACACTTACATTTCTAAGGTCAGTGGCCTGCTCTCACACAAAGGACTGATAACCCCCCACAGGGACCCTGGCAGACAGGACTGGGCTGAACGGGGAACTTGTGCACTTCAAAACCACTGTTTGAAGTCTCCCCCAATTCGAAAGCATTTCTGGGTATATAAACTGGGTCTCTGACCTCACCAACTCAAACACTTCTGGGCTTACACATGCACCCTGTCAGAGGAGCTGTCTGGCTGCCCAAAGGACTCATCTGGATTGCTTTGCTGGAAAGGGCTGCGGCCCTGCTGTTGCCCTGCTGCCCTTCTCGTCTCTGACTTTGCTGGAAGGACTCTGCCTTCCCCAAAAAGTACTCTCCAAGGGCATGGATTGAGGTTGGCACCTGTTTAATGAAGTCTCAGGGCCAACAAAGAGTTCACCTCTTCAAGAAATATTTATTATGTCGAAAATCTACGTAACGCCTGCAGAAATTGACGCAAAACCTGCATTGCGGCTGAGAAATCATCGCATAGCCAACAGGAACGTCATAGCCCTGACTTCCTGACTGAAAATTCGAACCAGTGCCTACCTTGCGATAGAAAATTCTACACATCGCCTACCGGATCAACGCAGCGCCTGCTCCTTCTTTCAGCACGTCAAGGATTTTCAATGCATCGTCCCTGGGTGTCAAGATATCCCTGCGTTGCAGTGAGGAACCAAGACTCCACACCAATAAACAAAAACAAACCCTTTGCAGCGTGGAAAGAAACGATGCATCGCGGTGGAAAATCTGATGCAACACCTTAGTTTTCCATGCATCTCCTCCTCTGCGGTCCCGGAGCATAGTTATTTTTGACACATCCCAAGTCTGTGTATAACAAAGAGACAACTGTTTATATCTAAGGATTGAGACTCTTTTAAACCTTTTAAAAGTGATATTTCAACTTGTGCTTTTTGGATCTTTGTTGTTTTGACCTCATTTTATTCAGATAAATATTATCTATTTTTCTAAATGTGTGTGGTGTATTTTTGTGGTGTTTTCACTGTGTTACTGTATGATTAATTGTACAAATACTTTACACATTGCCGTCTAAGTTAAGCCTGACTGCTCAGCACCAAGCTACCAGAAGGTGGACACAGGATAATTTGGATTGTGTTGTGACTTACCCTGACTATGATTGCGGTCCCTTCTTGGACAAGGGTGTATATCTCTGCCAAATAGAGACCCACTTCTAACAATAGATAAGAATACATGTCTGTTTTGGACATTGTGTATATGTCTGCATGGGTTAGGCACTTCAAGGTATTGACATTTTGAATATTGGCTGATACTTATTCTGTCTTCAGTGGTTGACTCATAAACACAGACTGTGTAGAATGCCACATAAAATCTAACTTACATTACCATGTGGACAACAACACTAGCAATGTGGAACATGCAGGCTGGGAGAAGTTCATCCCACAAAATTGAAGTTAACCTCAGATTCCATAACAACATCCTTTGTTCAAAAATACAATTTTGGAGCTTGATACTCAGTCACCCCATCTCACATGTCACTGATATGCAGTACCCAAAGGGATGCAATGGAACTCATGATGTTGCCAGGATAATTGCAACATTTAATTATAAATGTTCGTTAAGGGATGAAGCCAAATTTGTCATTGCTATGGGCAATGGGCTTACCCTCTCAATGTGATTTGCACAGTTTTTGCAATCATGAATTAAACATGTTGACTATGTCACATCAGAAATACTTCAGTAGCATCTACACTAGCACCGAATCATGTTTAGGGATGCTGAGCCTGCTTATATTGTCTGCCAGGTCCATTGTAGTACTAACGCTGTTTAGACACTAAACCACTGGTACATGAAAGGATCTCACAACAAATAGCATTTTGAGTTGTATGAATGTCTAACAAGCCTTTAATCAATCAGACTGTACCATACAACATGTATGTCACAGATTTTGGATAACATGTTGTCAACTCCTGTCCATATTATGTGTGACATAGGTGATGGTGTGCGTGCCATACGCATCCACAACATATCTGGCACAATATTAGCACATCAGGTTCTGATATATCACTTACGTGTGCCTGCCTACCTAGGATGTTGTACTACAATGCAAAGTGACATGTTCAACTGTGCATGTCACTTTGGCCTACTACTGTTTTGTATCAGCATGTACCCAAAGGCTTGTTGCAGCTCACATATGGTACATCTCACACATCGCATGGAAAACAATATACATGTCCTCAGAGATTCTTTACAGTGTACATAAACAATCATGAGACACTCGCTGGTAGCATTTGGAACTGGCCACCTCACCATGGGTGTAGTGTTCTAGTACATCTGAAACACAAGAAAAGGTATAATGCTCTTTGAATGCTGAACATCTACACTGTGTACAGATGTTGAATAGTACATTGACGTCACTAATGCCTGGTACTGCCAGTACATTGGACATGTAGCCTAGGACTAAGTTTGAAGGTTGAAGATAATGGGTGTATGTTTTACATGTTGTAAAGTAGTTATACATTACCTGGCACCTTACATATCAGGTGCCGGAGAGTAGAAAACTATACTTCTTAAATGCTGGATGTCCCACATAGCACCTCTGGGCCTAGCCCTCACAGCATGGTGTGTTTTTGAAAGTGCATTGTCACAGTGAACAGACCCCTGTGGCACGTTATGTTTATCAGTCATACAGCATATCATGGCATCCTAACCAAATTGTATATTGCAACTTTCCTAATATATATATTGTGGTATTTTTCTAAGCCCCTGTGCGGCACTGGAATTACACTCTTATTAATGGTCCTGTGGAGCACACTTTTGAGCCATATCTACAAGGTCATGAAAAGCCTTGAAAGTGGCTTTGTGTGGCTTTGTAGCCTGCTGGTGCATTACAAAAAGTGGCACACCAGTGGCACAAGCCACTTTAATATACACCCCGAAAACTCCAAATTCAACATGTTATGAGCCTTTCTGGTATTTTGTTTTGATGCAGGACTGCACAGCATGAATGCTTAAAGTGCTGCCTGCAACAAAAAAAGGAACATGTATTCCTTAAGTATATGCATGTTTCATGCATGTTTCGTACAGGCACACAGCTACTAAGTCAGGGAATGTATGAACTTACCTGTGGGTCTATCAACTTCGATCCTCAGGTGATCAAAGAGATCTTCCTCTCAGCTGTTGACGTCTGCCAAACCATGTTTTAGTTGGTGGAACCTCTGCTGTATGTTGAAGATCTGGGCCAACTGGAACTTCACCTTGGCCCAAAGGTACTACCTCTTCTGAGATGGGTATCCTTTGCTGACCCAGCCTCCAGTGCCTATCATGTTAGGCAACTAGTGTACCATCAACCACAGTAGGCTCCCAAAATCCTCCTTGGACATGCTTTTTACTCTGCCCCTTCCCAACATATCCCAAAAAATATAAAACCCATCCTAAAATCACAACAAACTCACCTAACAATTACAAGACCCCTGAATGGACAGATACCTGACAATACAATGGACAATACTGGATAATATACAATTGCAAGACACAAATGACAGTAGACTTAGTCAACACGGAAAGTAGAAAGTACAACAGGACCAAACAAAACACCACTTTCACAGAGCACATACCAACCTCCAACAACCAGCACAGAGAAAAAGACTCTAAAGTGAAAGTGAAAGATGCTTCATACTTTCAGGTTTGCAGCATGGCTGAGCAAGTACATTACTTCCTGAGCGGATATTTCCCATTCAGGATGGAAGCGTCACTATTACTACTGAAGCATCACTTTTTTTTGGCAGGAAGCGTCACTTTCCCTACTGAAGCATCATGTTTTCTAAAGAAGCATCCCTTTTTTAAAGCAAGCAACGGAAGCGTCATGCTTTACCACAAATGTCACTTTTCTTCCTCAAACATCAATAACATTATATTTAATGCTAAAGCCTCACATCTCACACTCTGGCATCAAAAAGTCACTTCCTATCAGAATGCGTCACTTTTCCTACTAAAGCATTAATTTTCTAATGCATTGCTTGGGAATAGGCATTTGTGTTAGTTACACTTTTCATCAAGCTTTTGTGCACTATGGGGGTCATTCTGACCCTGGCGGTCCATGACCGCCATGGCGGAGGGCGGCGGAAACACCGCCAACAGGCTGGCGGTGCTTCCTGGGCGATTCTGATCCACCGCCAGAACCAGGATGGCGGGAACGGGTGCCGTGGGGCCACTGGGGGCCCCTGCACTGCCCATGCCACTGGCATTGGCAGTGCAGGGGCCCCCTAACAGGGCCCCACAAAGATTTTCACTGCACTGCACCCGTCGCACCCCTGCAACTCCGCCGGCTCCATTCCGAGCCGGCTTCATTGTTGAAGGGGCTTTCCCGCTGGGCCGGCCGGCGGTCTTCTGGCGGTCGCCCGCCGGCCCAGTGGGAAAGCCAGAATGGCCGCCGCGGTCTTTTGACCGCAGAGCGGTCTTTCAGCAGGAACCGCTTGGCGGGCGGCGACCGCCGACCGCCGCGGTCAGAATGACCGCCTATATCTCTTTACTGACAAGCTTTTAGACTTGGCTGTATTGACTTTGGGAATTTGTGTCACTCCTTGCTTTCAATGGGCATTATTTACAAACATTTGTGTAGGACAGTGCCACAAGACTTTTAGATGTGCTGTACTTTGCCAAATGGAAAGTGCAGGAATGCACCTTATCTACAATATACCAATCAATCAATCAATCAAAAAATGTATTAAGCGTGCTACTCACCTGGTAGGGTCTCAATGCGCTGCGGGGGAGGGGAAAAACAGGGGGGATGCTGATTTATTGTTCAAAAAGCCATGTCTTGAGGTGTTTTCTGAAGGTCAGGAGGTCCTGGGTCTTGCGTAGGTTGGTGGGAAGGGAGTTCCAGGTCTTGGAGGCAAGATAGGAGAAGGATCTGCCTCTGGAGGTGGTGCGTTGGATGCGGGGGACTGTGGCGAAGGCGAGGTCAGCAGAGTGGAGGAAATGAGTGGGAGTGTGGAAGTTGACTCTTTCGTTGAGGTAGGCTTGTCCAGTGTTGTGGAGGGATTTGTGGGCGTGGATGTGGACTTTAAAAATTATCCTTTTGCTAATGGGTAGCCGGTGAAGGGATCTGAGGTGGGTAGAGATGTGTTCATGGCATGGGAGGTTCAGGATGAGACGTGCAGCTGTGTTCTGGATCCACTGGAGTTTCTGATGAAGCTTGACTGTGGTAGCAGCGTAGAGGGCGTTTCCATAGTCTAGTCTGCTGCTGATTAGTGCATGGGTGATGGACTTCCTGGTTTCTATGGGGATCCATTTGAAGGTCTTTCGCAGCATTCAGAGGGTGTTGAAACAGTTATGGAGTTGATTTGCTGGGCCATGGAGAGAGATAAGTCTAAGAAGATGCCGAGATTGCGTTCGTGGGTAGAGGGTGTTGGGGGTGGTCCTAGGGCGGTGGGCCACCAGGAGTCGTCCCATACTGTCTTTTTGAGGCCGAAGATGATGATTTCTGTTTTGTAGGAGTTGAGTTTGAGGTAGCTTGCTGTCATCCATTTGGCAGTGTCGAGGAGTCAGGCGTGGAGGTTTGTCTTGGCAGTGGTGGGGTTGCTGGTGAGGGAGATGATGAGCTGGGTGTCGTCTGTGTACGATATGATGGTGATTCTGTGAGGGCAGAGGATGTTGGCGAGTGGGGCCATGTAAATGTTGAAGAGGGTAGAGCTGAGGGAGGACCCTTGTGGGATCCCACAGATGATCTTGGTTGCTGGGGACAGGAAGGGAGGGAGGCAAACTTTCTGGGTACTTTCGGTGAGGAAGGAGGTGAGCCAGTCCAGGGCCTTGTGTCTGATTCCTGCATCGAAAAGGCGTGTTTGGAGTGTTTGGTGGCAAACAGTGTTGAAGGCTGCGGAGAGGTCCAGGAGGATGAGTGCGACGGCCTCGTCCTTGTCAACTCTGGTTCTGATGTCATCAGTGCAGGTGAAGAGGGCGGTCTCAGTGCTGTGATTCTTGCGGAATCCAGACTGGGAGGCATTGAGTGCGTTGTTTTCCTCTAGGAAGTGAGACAGGCGCACTAGCTTCTCAGAGACCTTGGTGGGGAAGGGGAGAGGAGGAATGGGGACATAGTTTGTGAGGTCTTCTGGGTCTGCTTTGGGTTTTTGAGGAGTGGGTTACTTTGGCGTACTTCCAAGAGTCTGTGAAGATGTCGGTGACGGCACAGACATTTTACCAAAGCGCCAATGCAGGCACCCTCGCATCATGGTGCAGGAGTTTCTGTGTTGATGGCACAATTCGTGCAGGGAGGGGCACCTTCCTGCACAAAAACAACCACAAGAGGCAGAATGCAGTACACATGGAAAAAAGAAAAATGAGGAGAAATAGAGATATTTCTCCTCATTGAACCTCCTTTACACATCCCCTGGGGAGGTGTAGGCTTTTGAGGCATTCCCAGGTTTACAAAATCCTGTAGATCTGGGAATGCTTCAAAATCCATAATTGTTACATGGGGACACCCACTGCAACACCCATGGAATACCTCTAAGACACAAAGGCCCATATTCATACTTTTTTGCGCCTCATTTGTGTCATTTCTTTACGCAAAAGTGGCGCAAACTTAGAAAGTACAATTGTATTTTCTACGTTTGCGCTGTTTTCGCATCAAAAAATGACGCAAATGTGGTTAAAAAAAAGTATAAATATGGGCCAAAGTAAGGCAACGCATCCACTTCAACTGTGTTGAATTACTCCATATCTACAAGACAATGAAAAGTCATGCAAAGTGGCTTTGCATGGCCTTGTTATTATGGGCCTGCAGCCTGGCCTACTGGTGCAGCACAAAAAGCGACACACCTGTGACACAGGCCACTTGTAAATAAACCCCAAATGTACCTGTGTTGGAGGCTGGCCCTCTGCAAAACTAGGCACACTGTGTAGGTGGTCCAGGAAACCACACATTGGTTTCCACGGGTAAAAATCACACCACGTAATGCTCCAACTTTCAAGGTACCCACACTCAATGAATAACTCGAGATCAGAATTTATAAAAAATACTTCAGACTTTTATATACATTTTAAGACCAAATCTTTAAGATGTGTTAAGTACTTTTTAAGATATGACTTTTCAAAGTTTTAATAAAGTTAGTCTTTCTGTGCATAATTACGCACCATTGGAAACCATGCACAGTCACCTTTAAAATAGCATTAAAAATCACATAGTTGAGTTACCAACCTCCTCTTTTGCAGGATGGTTGCAGCAGTCGGTGGGCACCTTGTGGCAGTTGGAGAGCCTAGGGCGGTTCCAGGTTCCAGTGGGAGCAGTGCTGGAAGTTTCTTGGCACAGGGCCACTTGGGGGTGCCACCTAGAAAAGAAGCTGGTGTGCAGATTTAAAGATCGTTCCCTGGGGTCCCATTGGGCTGTTGAGGTAGCAAGGGGTTAGGGACCTGGGGCACACAGCAGATTCTGCGATGCAGGGTCCAGGCGGCCGGATGCAGGGCTACTTGGAGATCAATGAGCTGTGCCCAACGGAGTCCTTTGGAGCTGGAGGTGAGTCTCTTTGAGGGCTACTTACAGGATAACGGGGGCACTCTGCTGGGAGGTCCAGGGTGTTCCTGAAGTCCCTTGACTTGGGCTTCCGCCTGATCCTTTTTCAGCTCTGAGGGAGCCGGTTTTCTGGTTCTTCGAAGTCAGCTGTCCAGTACCAGGGTATTAATGTGACTGGAGGGTGCAATGCCACCAACGTTGGCGCACTTGTAGGGCATGTCTGGATGGTTGTTGGTGTGTTGTTGGGTATGGCTGCAATTTCCAGTTATTGAGATATCGGCCAGTCAGTGAAGTGACTTTCACCAGTTTGTTGGTTCTTGCTTGGTTGCTGAGTGGTGCCTCCACTCAGAAGGGACATATGGGGTGATTTTTCAAGACTGGAGATCCCCTGGGTTTCCTGGGGTTGGTCCAGTGTCCAGCTCCTCCGCAGTAGCGATTTTCGGGTTCTGGGCACAGCAGGCAGCGTTTGGCGCCTTTTCTTGTGCAGCAGATCCACAGTTCTCTTGCTTTAAATCTTCTTTGGTGCTGGTCTTCCTTGTCTTTTCAAATCTGATTTCTTGGTCTAGGGGAGCCCACTATATACTGAATTTAGTGGGCGTTTTAGGGGAACCTGGTAGTGTCCAATGGGACACTTACCTTTGGGTGGCTACACCAACTATAGTGACAACTTACAGTGGGAAGGGCCACTGCCCTAAACCTAATTAGCTATTTTGCTCCATTACAATATGGACGAAACTGAATTTGAGGGTCCACTCTGCAGGAAACACTTTTGGGATGGTACATGTTAGGTGAAGCCACTCCTCCTATCCTTTGTGTGGTTTCCCACCTTTGCTCCCTCCACAAATGGGGGTTTGCGACGAGAAGGGCCATCTGCTGCTAGCAGCAGGCTTGGGGGTCAACTTTCAACCTTTGAAGCTCACTGCCAGGGCAGTGCACATTCTTGAGGGAGGGGGTGTTAGCTCCTCCACCCAGGAAGGGCATTGTTTTACAAACCAGAGAAAGAGGGCTCTTAACTAAGGTTTGTATATTGGCTGTCTTGATGTGGCTGGCAGGCTGGAACCAGTCAGCAACCATGCCAAGATAGTTAGCTTTTGCAGGGGATACCTCTAAGGTGACCCATGGGTACATTTTATAACAGATCCATTACTGATACCAGTTTGGATTTCTCATTATGAGTTGTTTGATGCTAAACAACCCAGGGTTCAGAGTAGACATTATGTAGCTGGGAAACTCGTGTTGACTAGTGTCCAACACAGATATTAAAATGGCTGCTCTCTGCACACACTCTGTCCCAGGTTTGGCAAGGACGCAGTAGTGGAATATTGCTCATGCAGTTATGCTCTCACACATAATAGGATGCACCCTGCCTTGGGGCTGTAAGGCCTGCTAGAGGGGTATCTTACCCATAGTAAATGCAGTGTATGATAGACAGGGCACACAGACAGTGTGTCATGTCGATTTTGAGTTTTGCACCAGGACACTCAGCCTGCTATGGCAATGCTGGGTGCATCTGGGTGCCTGGCCCTCGAGGGTGGCAGAATCAGTGCTGCTGCCCTCAGGGACTTACCCATAGTACCCCATGCCCTGGTCACGTCAATACCTTTTACCAGGGACTTATAGTGGTAGCTAAAGGTGTATCCTATTACTTTTACAATGTTTTATTGAAAGAACACTGGCACTGGGAACCTGGTTAGCACACTCCCAGTGCACTCCAGTCCAAGAGGCATTCATAAACCAGGCAAAAATGGGGGGGGGGGCTACTGCAACAAGGAGTCATTCTTTTACAACATGTCGCAAGACATTCAAAGTCAGTGTGTCAGTTTACCAAAAGTGAGTTGACTGAATCTTCTTCCTTTGTCTTTTCAGCTGACCAAGGATATGGTCTGCAGGCATGGGTGATGACCCTGTATGCAAATCCACAGACCGAAGTACATCACAAATACAACAGAGCTCTGACCAAGACCAAGGGCATAATTGAATGGACCTTTGGCCTGCTGAAGTCACATTTCAGGTGCCTTGATATGTCCAGGGTGGCCGATGTACTCACCACAAACAGCTTGTAAAACAATACTGGTGTGCTGTATCCTGCACAATATTTGTGTATGGACAAATATCCCATGGGATCAGGGCCAGGATGTGCATGAATTAGTGGAGGAGAAAGACACAGATGAGGATCGCCAAACTCTAAATCAGGCCCTATGTTTTTTGCACACTTCTGTCATTGGGCTATGCATTTGGGTGGTATTTGTGCTAGATTTGGGCTCTTTTTTCTCTGGTGGCCCTCTTTGGAGACTTATTTGTTATCAAGCTCCCTAATTTCTTTATTTACTGCAATATGCTCAGCAGAAAATCCTTAGAGTTTTCCACTTCGATTCCATCAAGACTGCGTTCAAATGTGCCACACATTTGCCATAAATTTAGAATGTTAGCACTCTAGTTGCCCATTAAAAAACTGTAGTAAAGTTGCTTACCACCAGGGAGTTAAGTGGCAATCTGCTGCCAGTGTTAAAAAAGCATGTTTCAGTTTACATGTCAGAATGTTTTATTGAAACAGAAGATGAACTCACTTAAAACATGTCTTAATTTTTCTTTCTACAGCACTAACCATAATTCCTATGAAAATATTACACCCTTCATTTTGTTTCTTTCTAAATTAAATGTTTTAAGTTTTACCAGTGTGTTTCACTTAAGATGGCTTCTGGTTTGCCAAATTTTTGTCATAAGTAAGACTTAGCTCTCTAGCTGTTCTTTAGAACACTGTGGGAGACTGCAGTAGAAAACAAGGGGGTTAACTGATAGCCTGCTCTTGCTGGAAGTACACGTTTTACTGAGAATGTCAGACTTCATTCTCATCGGAAAGAGACTGTGAATTTACAGAAAATATGCTCACATTTTATCTTCTGAAGCACCTTCCATAACCTCTATGTGAAAATCTAGAGAAACAGTGTTCTCTGAAACATGATTCATAAAATCCCAGCAGAAGGCTTTTTTACAGGGTAAAATCTCATTAGAACATATCACATCTCCTAAAATTAGTATGGCACCATCAACAAATGATTTATATTGTAACTAAAATCTATTCTCAAAATTAACGTTCTCCTTTTTTTGTGACCCTTAAAACCTGCCATACACAACAATGCATTTCAATAGAGTACTGTCAGTATATTGGTCCCAAGATGGCTGCCAGCACTTCCTATTTCAAGTGCTGACAGCTAGTCAGATCTTACCATGAGATCTGTGCTCTGGCTCCACCCAGGTATACAAATTCCTTTTACCTTTAATATCTCAAAAACTACTGAATGGATTTACACCAAATAACAAAAATAGGCATTCAGGAACAAAGGCTACCTTACTACCAAAATTGGTGTAATTCCATCTGGCGGTTTGGGCAGCATTTGTGTCTAAAAATCCATATGGAAATTGCATGAGGTAAACATTTTTGGGACTCCCCTTTTTACTCGCCCCCGTTTGACAAATTATCCCAAAACTTTCAAGACAGCAGCGGAAGTGAGTGGCAAACTCATTTTGAAATTTTTGTATATGTTTGTCAAACTGAGCCAAAGCTACAGGCTAAAGAAAAAACTATTTTGCTGTGGAAACGAGATCTTAAATATAACTACCTTCTGGAGAAAAAAAGTGTAAATAGTTGGCTCTTGTTTTACTTGGAAAGTTTCTGAGTGATCAGTTTAGCAGGGGCAGAGAAAAAGGGGGTTTAAAAAAAGTCCCTGCATCCAAAACTGCTGGATAGAATTATACCAAATTTGGCAGAAATGTAGCTTTTGGTCCAGATATCATACACATTTGTATATCTAAACTCACAAATACTTTGCAAATAGTCCTGATCTAATGCTGAGATGTAATTGGCTACCAACAAATTAACCAGGAAGTTTTGGCAGGTAGTCTGGGACTCGTTTTCAGTGGAAAAAAGAGAACAGGGTGGGAATACCCTAACTCCCTAGCCTTTGTCCAGGTGTCCCCCGGGACACAGCCAGGGCAAAAAAAAACATTTTTTTTAAAGTCACAGAAAAATTTGTGAATATTTGTCAATTTTGTTGTGATTTTTTTTTAAAAACAAGCACGGTCTCCCACACTTGCTTTTAATTTTGGCCCTGGGTGGGACAGGTCCCGGGGACACACTTATTATTACTATTAAGGAGGGGATCTCAAGGGGCTCTCTTCCTGGGCCCTTTAAAAGCCCCGGGACAACTACCTCCATGGGGCTACATTTTAAAACTATAAGGAGGCCCATGCAGACCCCCTTGGGCCCCAGGGACCACCACCTCCCTGGGGCTACATTTTATGAATATATATGGGGGCTGCAGAGACCCCCTGACCCCCAAGGACCACCCCTCTGGGGCTACATAACAAATAATCATGGGGGGCCACACAGACTCCCCTGAACCCTGGGGACCATTACCTCCCCTGGGCTAAAATTAAATGTAACAAGGGCCCATGGGACCACCATCTCCAGGGGTCAATTATATTTTTTGAAAGAAGGAGGGGCCAAAGGTAACTATAACTACCACCCTCACCATGCACTGCTAATAATCCCAGATATTACAGTACTTATGACAACTTCTATAACATCTTTAAAAATATAAATGAAACATTAGCCGTCAAATTATTGAAGAAAAAAGGCGCATGGCGGGGGCACACGTTTTATATATATATATATATATGAACAATCCAAAAGTTTTCCCCGTATCGTCGCCCTCAAATGCGGTTAGCTCCTGGGAGGGTGGCGAACTCCAAATACTTCCACAAAAAACACGGTGCCTGCTATTCACCGATACTGGAAAAGTAGACAACGTCCCATAGCTTCAATTACTTGGCAAGTGTTCTTTTTATTTGCAAATGGCAGAAACAACTTGACGTGTTTTGGAGCTCCTGCTCCTTGTTCACGAGTTTAGAAAATCAACATATTGCCATAGTCTTTTTTCTATCCTTCCTGTACTTCCCTAGAAAACCACTATATAACAATAGTGAAAGGACTAAGATTGCAAACAGAGTATATTCCTACATAATCTTTGTCGGCCATTTTGAAATGAAATATTTTAACCTCTTTTGATATAAATTTTCATCTATTGTGCTACCACTCAATCCTTTAATTCCTTTCAATAATATTTCACAACTCTCTTGAAACCCTGTGTTATATAAGAGAAGTACAATACAAATAAAGTAACATTAATTAAAATTAAAATAAGATGAGATAAAATTACAAATTAGGAATTACAAATTAAAAATTAAAATTAACACAATGATTGTGACATCAACTGAATTCGCAGACTAACTTTAGAAAATAAATAAATGTTGTGTTATACTTATATTTCACATTGTGCTTCTTGCAGCTGTTTCAGGTACGAAATACGGAACAGGATATATTAGCTCTCCTGCTTCCAACATACAGGGCTGCCATCATAAATCGCTGTAGGAGGCTGGACTGGCTTGTAGTGAGTACCAAGGGGTACTTGCACCTTGCACCAGGCCCAGTTATCCCTTATTAGTGTATAGGGTGTCTAGCAGCTTAGGCTGATAGATAATGGTAGCTTAGCAAAGCAGCTCAGGCTGAACTAGGAGACGTGTGAAGCTACTACAGTACCACCTAGTGTCATATGCACAATATCATAAGAAAACACAATACACAGTTATACTAAAAATAAAGGTACTTTATTTTTATGACAATATGCCAAAGTATCTTAGAGTGTACCCTCAGTAAGAGGATAGGAAATATACACAAGATATATATACACAATAGCAAAAATATGCAGTATAGTCTTAGAAAACAGTGCAAACAATGTATAATTACAATAGGATGCAATGGGGAAACATAGGGATAGGGGCAACACAAACCATATACTCCAAAAGTGGAATGTGAACCACGAATGGACCCCAAACCTATGTGACCTTGTAGAGGGTCGCTGGGACTATTAGAAAATAGTGAGAGTTAGAAAAATAACCCTCCCCAAGACCCTGAAAAGTGAGTGCAAAGTGCACCAAAGTTCCCCTAAGGACAAAATAGTCGTGTTAGAGGGAGAATGCAAGGAAAACACAAATCAGCAATGCAACAACGATGGATTCCTGTCTGAAGGTACCTGTGGAACAAGGGGACCAAGTCCAAAAGTCACAAGCAGCTCGGAGATGGGCAGATGCCCAAGAAATGCCAGCGGTTGGTGCAAAGAAGCTCTTACTAGGCTGAAGAACTGTGAATACTGCAGGAACGACAAGGGCTAGAGACTTCCCCTTTGGAGGATGGATCCCCCACGCCTTGGAGAGTCGTGCAGAAGTGTTTTCCCGCCGGATGGACGCCAACAAGCCTTGCTACACGCAAATCGTGCGTTTGGCGTTTTTGGACGCTGCTGGGGCCCAGGAGGGACCAGGAGGTCGCAAATTGGACCTGCAGAGAGAGGGGACGTCGAGCAAGACAAGGAGCCCTCACTGAAGCAGGTAGCACCCGGAGAAGTGCCAGAAACAGGCACTACGAGGATGCGTGAAACGGTGCTCGCCGAAGTTGCACAAAGGAGTCCCACGTCGCCGGAGACCAACTTAGAAAGTCGTGCAATGCAGGTTAGAGTGCCGTGGACCCAGGCTTGGCTGTGCACGAAGGATTTCCGCCGGAAGTGCACAGGGGCCGGAGAAGCTTGCAAAGTCGCGGTTCCCAGCAATGCAGCCCAGCGAGGTGAGGCAAGGACTTACCTCCACCAAACTTGGGCTGAAGAGTCACTGGACTGTGGGGGTCACTTGGACGGTGTCGCTGGATTCGAGGGACCTCGCTCGTCGTGCTGAGAGGAGACCCAAGGGACCGGAGATGCAGCTTTTTGGTGCCTGCGGTTGCAGGGGGAAGATTCCGTCGACCCACGGGAGATTTCTTCGGAGCTTCTGGTGCAGAGAGGAGGCAGACTACCCCCACAGCATGCACAAGCAGGAAAACAGTCGAGAAGGCGGCAGGATCAGCGTTACAGAGTTGCAGTAGTCGTCTTTGCTACTATGTTGCAGGTTTGCAGGCTTCCAGCGCGGTCAGCGGTCGATTCCTTATCAGAAGGTGAAGAGGGAGATGCAGAGGAACTCGGCTGAGCTCATGCATTCGTTATCTAAAGTTTCCCCAGAGACAGAGACCCTAAATAGCCAGAAAAGAGGGTTTGGCTACCTAGGAGAGAGGAAAGGCTACTAACACCTGAAGGAGCCTATCAGCAGGAGTCTCTGACGTCACCTGGTGGCACTGGCCACTCAGAGCAGTCCAGTGTGCCAGCAGCACCTCTGTTTCCAAGATGGCAGAGGTCTGGAGCACACTGGAGGAGCTCTGGACACCTCCCAGGGGAGGTGCAGGTCAGGGGAGTGGTCACTCCCCTTTCCTTTGTCCAGTTTCGCGCCAGAGCAGGGGCTAAGGGGTCCCTGAACCGGTGTAGACTGGCTTATGCAGAATTGGGCACATCTGTGCCCAACAAAGCATTTCCAGAGGCTGGGGGAGGCTACTCCTCCCCTGCCTTCACACCATTTTCCAAAGGGAGAGGGTGTCACACCCTCTCTCAGAGGAAGTTCTTTGTTCTGCCATCCTGGGCCAGGCCTGGCTGGACCCCAGGAGGGCAGATGCCTGTCTGAGGGGTTGGCAGCAGCAGCAGCTGCAGTGAAACCCCTGGAAGGGCAGTTTGGCAGAACCAGGGTCTGTGCTACAGACCACTGGGATCATGGAATTGTACCAACAATGCCAGGATGGCATAGAGGGGGCAATTCCATGATCATAGACATGTTACATGGCCATATTCGGAGTTACCATGGTGAAGCTACATATAGGTAGTGACCCATATGTAGTGCACGCGTGTAATGGTGTCCCCGCACTCACAAAGTTCAGGGAATTGGCTCTGAACAATGTGGGGGCACCTTGGCTAGTGCCAGGGTGCCCTCACACTAAGTAACTTTGCACCTAACCTTTACCAGGTAAAGGTTAGACATATAGGTGACTTATAAGTTACTTAAGTGCAGTGTAAAATGGCTGTGAAATAACGTGGACGTTATTTCACTCAGGCTGCAGTGGCAGGCCTGTGTAAGAATTGTCAGAGCTCCCTATGGGTGGCAAAAGAAATGCTGCAGCCCATAGGGGTCTCCTGGAACCCCAATACCCTGGGTACCTCAGTACCATATACTAGGGAATTATAAGGGTGTTCCAGTAAGCCAATGTAAATTGGTAAAAATGGTCACTAGCCTGTCAGTGACAATTTGGAAGTAATGAGAGAGCATAACCACTGAGGTTCTGGTTAGCAGAGCCTCAGTGAGACAGTTAGGCACCACACAGGGAACATATACATGCACACCTATGAGCACTGGGGCCCTGTGTGACAGGGTCCCAGTGACACATACATATAGGCCACAAACCTATGAGCACTGGGGTCCTGACCAGCAGGATCCCAGTGACACATAACAACCATACTGAAAACATAGTGTTTTCACTATGAGCACTGAGGCCTGGCTATCAGGATCCCAGTGAGACAGTGAAAACAGTGACAAACACCCTGACATACACTCACAAACAGGCCAAAAGTGGGGGTAACAAGGCTAGAAAGAGGCTACCTTCTCACACAACCCCCCCCCAAACGAAGGACAATAAGGCTAACCTTGGCCAGTTGAGACTTTATTGTCTAAGTGGTGATAAGTAGAGAGTAGCTCTGCAATAGACTGGTTACTCCCTTTATCATCCACTATATGGTTACTTCCCTGTGGGGATGTAAACCACCCTGTTTGAAGTTTTTTAGCTAAGCAACAATGTGAAGATGTATTTTCAGAGTTTCTATCAGTAAGTTTTAGTTTAGAGCAGTGGGAATTGTCCACTGAACCTATTTGTAGTGATGGAAATGCCAGACAGGGATGCTGTCTCAGGAAAGCCATAGCTGGGCAAAAACTTTGTCCATATGGCTGGAAGAGAGAACAGGGATGCTGTTTCTCTTGGGTTGGAGCAGGGCAGGGATGCTGTCCTATCAGCTCCACACTAGGGCAGGGATGCTGTCCTAAGTGTTGTGAGGCAGTGCAGAGTTTCTGCACTAAAGTTTCTCTGGGAGGGTTGGAGGGATGCTCCATGTTAACTAAAATGGTGCTCTTTTTCTCCCCAATGTTAGTTATCCCACAGAGAGGTACTTCCACCTCAGGGAGTCCAGCTTTGCCAGCTGATGATTCCCTTGGAACAGGTGCCACCCCAGGAGAGGTTTCTCCCACCACAGGAATAGTATCCTGAATGGTAGGGTGGTTAGGGGATACTGTGATACCCTTTTTACCTGTTGATGGAGAGGGATCCTGAGTTTTCAGGCCTTCTCTCCTTTGCTTTTTCATTTCAGTAGAAATGAGAGGGAACAATTCCTCAGGGATGCCCAGCATGGCTGCATGGGCATAAAACTCTACATCAGCCCAACCTGAGGCCTCTAGGTCATTACCTAAGAGACAGTCTACAGGTAAGCTAGGTGATACCACCACCTGCTTAGGGCCAGTAACTCCACCCCAACTAAACTGAATTATAGCTAAGGGAAGAAACTTAGTGGAGTTATGGACATCAATAATTTTATACTGTTGTCCAATGATGTGTTGATCAGGGTGCACTAGGTTTTCAGTCACCAAAGTGAAACTGGCACCTGTGTCCCTGTAGGCCAAGGCCTCAACACCATTTATTGAAACTGTCTGCCTGTACTTATCCATTGTAAGGGGACAAGCAGCCAGTGTGGCAAGGCCAGTGCCACTAGGTGTGACAGAAACTGTCTTGGGACTGATTACATCAGTTTCCACTATGGACCCATAAGTGAACCCAACTACACCCTTTGCTTGACTGTTGCCAGCAGTCCCACCACTAGTATCACTACTGCTAGGGGCACTAGAGCTTGATGTATTAGTGGTGGTAGGCTCAGGGGGTTTACCTGGACAGGACTTATCCCCTGGCCTATGGCCTCTGTTTTTACACACAAAGCACCAAGGCTTTTTAATGTGTGCAGGTTGGGAAGAAGAGGAAGAATTTGTTTTATCCCCACCCTCTGAAGAGTGTTTAAGATTTGAAGTGGGATCTTTGGTTTTACCCTTATCCCCATGCTTATCTTGAGATTTTTCACCATCTTTCTTCTTATTGCCATCTTTGTCACCCCCTGTATGAACTTTTCTGTTCACCCTTGTTCTGACCCATTTGTCTGCCTTCTTTCCCAATTCTTGGGGAGAGGTCAGATCAGAGTCTACCAGGTACTGGTGCAACAAATCAGACACACAATTATTAAGTATATGCTCTCTCAGGATTGTGTTATACAGGCTTTCATAATCAGTAACTTTACTGCCATGTAACCACCCCTCCAAGGCCTTCACTGCCTGGTCAATGAAATCAACCCAGTCTTGTGAAGACTCCTTTTTGGTATCTCTGAACTTTATCCTGTACTGTTCAGTGGTTAAGCCATAACCATCCAGGAGTGCATTCTTAAGAACTTGGAAATTGTTAGCATCATTTTCTTTTACAGTAAGGAGCCTATCCCTACCTTTTCCAGTAAATGATAGCCATAGGATAGCAGCCCACTGCTTTTGAGGGACATCCTGTACAGCACAGGCCCTCTCAAGTGCAGCAAACCACTTGTTAATGTCATCCCCCTCCTTATAAGGGGGAACTATCTTGTGCAGATTCCTGGAATCATGCTCTTTTGCAGGATGACTATGGGGAATACTGCTGCTGCCACCATGGGTATCTAAACCCATCTTCTGTCTTTCCCTCTCTATTTCTAAAGACTGTCTATCCAAATCCAGCTGTTGCTTCTTGAGCTTCAGTCTGGTTTGTTCCACTCTCAATCTATTGAGCTCCCTTTCTAACAATCTGTCATCAGGGTGGGTGGGAGGGACATTTCTAGATACAGAGGTATGATGGGAATGAACAGAAGGAGACCTGTCCCTTACAGAGGGCACCCTAACAGCTTGGCTACCAGCATAATGTGAGAGCACATCATCAGTATGGTGTGATTCAACCTCTGTACCAACTATGCTAGACTGTCTAGTAATGGGCAGGCTGAGAAGTTTCTTTCCTGAACCTTTTCCTGGGGGAGTCCCTGGATCAGATTGAGAACCATTAGCTACTTTTTCTACAGATTGGGCACTTATGGCCTTATCCTGTACTCTAAGCATATTAATTAACAGTTCTAAAGAAGGATTCTTCCCTACACTCAAACCTCTCTCTATGCAGAGACTCCTTGCTCCTTTCCAGCTAAGGTGATCATATGCAAGTTTGGACAGTTCAACTTTTTGGCCTGTGCCAGACATTTTTTAGAGAGAGTTAAAGTGATAGACAAAGAGAAAAAAGTTTTCAGAACTTTTTGGAAAGACAGAAAAAAACTTTTTAAACTTTTAAGAACTTTTTGAAAGTTTAGAAGTACTTTTCAGCACTTAGAAAAGAGTGAAAAGAGGAAATGCAAAACTTTTTTGGCTATGTGTATATACACTGACCTTGTTTTGTATATTTTTCTCTTATGAAAAGTACAATGACAAGAGTGGTAAGTAGTCTCAAAGCACTTATCCCACCACTGCACAACCAATGTAGGAGGCTGGACTGGCTTGTAGTGAGTACCAAGGGGTACTTGCACCTTGCACCAGGCCCAGTTATCCCTTATTAGTGTATAGGGTGTCTAGCAGCTTAGGCTGATAGATAATGGTAGCTTAGCAAAGCAGCTCAGGCTGAACTAGGAGACGTGTGAAGCTACTACAGTACCACCTAGTGTCATATGCACAATATCATAAGAAAACACAATACACAGTTATACTAAAAATAAAGGTACTTTATTTTTATGACAATATGCCAAAGTATCTTAGAGTGTACCCTCAGTAAGAGGATAGGAAATATACACAAGATATATATACACAATAGCAAAAATATGCAGTATAGTCTTAGAAAACAGTGCAAACAATGTATAATTACAATAGGATGCAATGGGGAAACATAGGGATAGGGGCAACACAAACCATATACTCCAAAAGTGGAATGTGAACCACGAATGGACCCCAAACCTATGTGACCTTGTAGAGGGTCGCTGGGACTATTAGAAAATAGTGAGAGTTAGAAAAATAACCCTCCCCAAGACCCTGAAAAGTGAGTGCAAAGTGCACCAAAGTTCCCCTAAGGACAAAATAGTCGTGTTAGAGGGAGAATGCAAGGAAAACACAAATCAGCAATGCAACAACGATGGATTCCTGTCTGAAGGTACCTGTGGAACAAGGGGACCAAGTCCAAAAGTCACAAGCAGCTCGGAGATGGGCAGATGCCCAAGAAATGCCAGCGGTTGGTGCAAAGAAGCTCTTACTAGGCTGAAGAACTGTGAATACTGCAGGAACGACAAGGGCTAGAGACTTCCCCTTTGGAGGATGGATCCCCCACGCCTTGGAGAGTCGTGCAGAAGTGTTTTCCCGCCGGATGGACGCCAACAAGCCTTGCTACACGCAAATCGTGCGTTTGGCGTTTTTGGACGCTGCTGGGGCCCAGGAGGGACCAGGAGGTCGCAAATTGGACCTGCAGAGAGAGGGGACGTCGAGCAAGACAAGGAGCCCTCACTGAAGCAGGTAGCACCCGGAGAAGTGCCAGAAACAGGCACTACGAGGATGCGTGAAACGGTGCTCGCCGAAGTTGCACAAAGGAGTCCCACGTCGCCGGAGACCAACTTAGAAAGTCGTGCAATGCAGGTTAGAGTGCCGTGGACCCAGGCTTGGCTGTGCACGAAGGATTTCCGCCGGAAGTGCACAGGGGCCGGAGAAGCTTGCAAAGTCGCGGTTCCCAGCAATGCAGCCCAGCGAGGTGAGGCAAGGACTTACCTCCACCAAACTTGGGCTGAAGAGTCACTGGACTGTGGGGGTCACTTGGACGGTGTCGCTGGATTCGAGGGACCTCGCTCGTCGTGCTGAGAGGAGACCCAAGGGACCGGAGATGCAGCTTTTTGGTGCCTGCGGTTGCAGGGGGAAGATTCCGTCGACCCACGGGAGATTTCTTCGGAGCTTCTGGTGCAGAGAGGAGGCAGACTACCCCCACAGCATGCACAAGCAGGAAAACAGTCGAGAAGGCGGCAGGATCAGCGTTACAGAGTTGCAGTAGTCGTCTTTGCTACTATGTTGCAGGTTTGCAGGCTTCCAGCGCGGTCAGCGGTCGATTCCTTATCAGAAGGTGAAGAGGGAGATGCAGAGGAACTCGGCTGAGCTCATGCATTCGTTATCTAAAGTTTCCCCAGAGACAGAGACCCTAAATAGCCAGAAAAGAGGGTTTGGCTACCTAGGAGAGAGGAAAGGCTACTAACACCTGAAGGAGCCTATCAGCAGGAGTCTCTGACGTCACCTGGTGGCACTGGCCACTCAGAGCAGTCCAGTGTGCCAGCAGCACCTCTGTTTCCAAGATGGCAGAGGTCTGGAGCACACTGGAGGAGCTCTGGACACCTCCCAGGGGAGGTGCAGGTCAGGGGAGTGGTCACTCCCCTTTCCTTTGTCCAGTTTCGCGCCAGAGCAGGGGCTAAGGGGTCCCTGAACCGGTGTAGACTGGCTTATGCAGAATTGGGCACATCTGTGCCCAACAAAGCATTTCCAGAGGCTGGGGGAGGCTACTCCTCCCCTGCCTTCACACCATTTTCCAAAGGGAGAGGGTGTCACACCCTCTCTCAGAGGAAGTTCTTTGTTCTGCCATCCTGGGCCAGGCCTGGCTGGACCCCAGGAGGGCAGATGCCTGTCTGAGGGGTTGGCAGCAGCAGCAGCTGCAGTGAAACCCCAGGAAGGGCAGTTTGGCAGAACCAGGGTCTGTGCTACAGACCACTGGGATCATGGAATTGTACCAACAATGCCAGGATGGCATAGAGGGGGCAATTCCATGATCATAGACATGTTACATGGCCATATTCGGAGTTACCATGGTGAAGCTACATATAGGTAGTGACCCATATGTAGTGCACGCGTGTAATGGTGTCCCCGCACTCACAAAGTTCAGGGAATTGGCTCTGAACAATGTGGGGGCACCTTGGCTAGTGCCAGGGTGCCCTCACACTAAGTAACTTTGCACCTAACCTTTACCAGGTAAAGGTTAGACATATAGGTGACTTATAAGTTACTTAAGTGCAGTGTAAAATGGCTGTGAAATAACGTGGACGTTATTTCACTCAGGCTGCAGTGGCAGGCCTGTGTAAGAATTGTCAGAGCTCCCTATGGGTGGCAAAAGAAATGCTGCAGCCCATAGGGGTCTCCTGGAACCCCAATACCCTGGGTACCTCAGTACCATATACTAGGGAATTATAAGGGTGTTCCAGTAAGCCAATGTAAATTGGTAAAAATGGTCACTAGCCTGTCAGTGACAATTTGGAAGTAATGAGAGAGCATAACCACTGAGGTTCTGGTTAGCAGAGCCTCAGTGAGACAGTTAGGCACCACACAGGGAACATATACATGCACACCTATGAGCACTGGGGCCCTGTGTGACAGGGTCCCAGTGACACATACATATAGGCCACAAACCTATGAGCACTGGGGTCCTGACCAGCAGGATCCCAGTGACACATAACAACCATACTGAAAACATAGTGTTTTCACTATGAGCACTGAGGCCTGGCTATCAGGATCCCAGTGAGACAGTGAAAACAGTGACAAACACCCTGACATACACTCACAAACAGGCCAAAAGTGGGGGTAACAAGGCTAGAAAGAGGCTACCTTCTCACAATCGCCCTGTAAACAAAATACAACATTTGATTATACCTGTTCCATAATACTGCTGTTACTTCATAATACTACATTAACCCAAATGAACTGACAATTCTTCATCCATATTCAATACTTTCGGTTGAAGTGTCCTATACTTGATGATAAATTTTCATTCTAGCCTGCATAATTCTTGTTCTCTATTTCCACCTCCTATACTCACAGGAGTACTGTCCAATACACAGAATTTCAACAAATGTGTATTCTTATCATGGTAAAATGTCTTGCCACTGGATATTGTTTGTCCTCATTCTGAACCACCCGAAAATGTTCTAGTATCCGTTTTTTCGCTTTATGAATTGTGCTGCCTATGTAAAGTAAATCACACGGGCAATACAATGCATACATTGAATAGTCCGTGTTACAGGTTAAGTGTTTCCTTATCACAAATGATTTCATTTCTTTACATAATACTATTTCTCGACAATTAGTACTGTATCTGCATGCTTTACAAGTCCCACAAGTATAAAAAACCCTGTATTGACATCTGACAGTCTTTTGGAGATTGAACACAATTTCTACATAACTGGTGTTTCAGTGAGGGGCTTCTTCTAAAAGTAATTTGAGATTTTTCATCCACAAAATATCTAACTACTTCATCTGCCTGTAATATATTCCAATATTTATTTAAACTTCTTCTTAATTCCCATGATTGATTATGGAAATTTGTAATAAATCTAACTGATTGTTGTGTATCAATGCTTTTTGTAGTATGTGAGATGAATGCTTCATCTCGATTGGTTAACAGAACCTTACCACATGCGCTGTCAATAGTTTTGTTGGAATAACCCCGTTCTAAAACTCTGCTTCTCATGATCTTAATTTCCTCCAAAAAATCTACCTGTTCACTGCAATTTCTCCTTGCTCCTAATAACTCTCCATATGGTATATTCTCTATGAGCTTTTTTGGATGACAGCTTCTAGCATGCAGTAAACTATTACTGGCTGTTTTCTTCCGAAACAACACACTCACCAACTTCGAACCTCGCACCTCTAATTTAAGATCTAAAAACTCTATCTGAGTGACATGAATATGTGCTGTAAATCATAAATTCAACTGATTTTGATTCAAATCATTTATGAATGCCTTGGCTTGCAACTCACTTCCATTCCAAATGCAGAATACATCGTCAATGAAACGTACCCACAGGACCACATGTTCGTCAAATTGATGGATATTGTACACCACCTGTTCCTCCCACCAGCCCAAGTGTAAACCTGCATAACTGGGAGCGAAACAGGTTCCCATTGCTGTTCCTTGGGTTTGTCTATAAATCTGATTATCAAAGATGAAAAAATTATTCGTCAAACAGATATCCATCATGCTCAATAACATTTCCGTATGTTGTAAATATGACAGTGATCTAGCTCTCAAAAAATATTGGCTAGCTTGAACCCCTAACTTGTGTGGAATAGAGGTATACAAACTTTCAACATCTAAACTTACTAATAAGTATTGTTTCTCCCATGTTATGCTTCAATTCTAGTTAAAAAATCACTAGTATCTCTAATGTATGATGGTAATGACTGCACAAAAGGTAGAAGAAAGTAATCCACATCTCTGGGGGTGTTCTCGAGGGCACTGTCTCTTGAAGATACAATCGGTCTCCCTGGGGGATTCTTAGGGTCTTTATGCAATTTCGGTAATAAATAAAGTACAGGTATTTTTGGAAAATCACACTTTAAGAAATAATATTCATCATTAGTAATTAGTTTCATCTCTTTCCAAACACCCAATCTCTCCCGATAACTGTTATAAGCTTGTGTATAATGCTTCCTAGTAGTGACCTCGTATTGACCACTGTCTCTCAATTGTCTTAAACCTTCCTCTAAATACTTGTCTAGGGGCCAGATTACTGCATTACCCCCTTTGTCTGATTGTTTTATGATAATGTTTTGCATGTTGCTCAACTCCTTAATAGCTTGTATTTGCTCCTTCTTTAGATTTTTATAACCCACATTTTTCTTTTTGTCTATTCTCTGAAATTCAAGTAACATACATTTCTTAAACGATTCTATGGATTCTTGTAACACCTGTGGACAAAACTTTAATTTAGAATCAAAATTGACAGTGGTATCACACCTAAGATCTGTTCTCAGTCCTTCCTTGTAAATACTTTTTACAGGATCATCACTCCACCCACAGTCTCCCTCTAATTCTCCCATTGTTTGCAAGACATCCAAATCACTTATTAACAAATTGGATGGTTTCAAATTCAAATTTTCCGGTTCTCTGGGTGGCATACCAATATCTCAGTTTCAGTTTTCTTATGAAATGAAATAAATTAATTCTACTTTGGGTATAATCAAAAAAAGCTGTTGGGCAAAATGACAAACCTAGGGACCAAACTTCTTCTTGATTTTTTGTGAGAATTATTATATGATAAATTAACAACTGTCAATTTGTTCCTTGATTGGGTGCATTCCGTCCTCTTGTACGCATTCCCATGAAACTCGTGATCTCTCCTTGTTTTCTTCCTCCTCTTTTGTTTTTGTTTCCTCCTCTTTATCCTCTTCCTCGACCTCTGTAACCATGTGCTCCTCGGCCCCTTTGGGTACTCAATCTCCCTTGTGCCATGAGGTCGAACTCCTTTAAAATGTTGGATTTTACTGATTCCACTTCAGATTGATTCGATACATCACTTTCCCCTGTATCACTTTCACTATATTGCATTTCACTTCCAACCATCAATGCCTGTGCACCCCCTGAAGTAATAGTTTGATGTCTGGCTGGTTGTGGTCTCACATCTTGTATCACACTACTACTCCTCAAATGGTCGAATCTACGTCCAAAGGTCAGAATTCGACCATGCTCGTAATCAGCTTCATCTCTTTGAAATTTGTGTTGTTTTTTAGCCATAATTTCCTCTTCCAATTTATTGAGGCATTAATTTAATCTTAGTGTTTCTTGCTCAAACATTTCAGGAGTACACTTATCTTTCAATGTCTGAATATTTGTATCTATTTGTACTTCTAATTTCTCAACATCTTTACGGACATATTTAATCAATATTTTTAACATTTCTATGAAGCAATTGTGGTTATTCGTCATCCATTCATCTATCATCTCCGGGTCAGGATTTATTGTATTAGGTAAAGTAAAAATCCTTAATCCTCTAGGAATATGATTGCACTCAACCACTTTGCTTGTTCCCTTTTCGAAATCTTCCATAAATTGTCCCATAGTTGTTTTATTGCTTGCTCCTCCTTGTAATCATTATCCATTTCCAGTGCCTGTTTATTACCTAGGCCAACAAAAAGTTTTTGTGCTGCTTCAATCCTTTTGTTCTCTCTACTTGCTGCCATTTCTGATTCCACTGCTTTCACTATTATTTAGTCTTTATTTTTATTTTAATTTTAATAATGAACCTCTTAGCTGCTGGGCCTCCCCCCCTACCCGCCCCCCACCGGTGTTGAGCCCTTTTTTGGCTATTTGGGGTAGTTCGCGCTTAGGCCTTCATAACTTTTTGTCCACATAGGCTATCCACGCCAAATTTGCTTCCTTTTTTCCAACATGCTAGGGATTCAAAAGGTACCCAGAGTTTCTGGGTTCCCCTGGAGGAGACCAAGAAATTAGCCAAAATACACCTAAAATTTAGTTTTTTCAAAATAATTGGAAAAAAGGGCTGTAGAAGAAGGCTTGTGGTTTTTCCCTGAAAATGGCATCAACAAAAGGTTTGTTGTGCTAAAATCACCATCTTCCCAGCTTTCAGGAACAGGCAGAGTTGAATCAGAAAAACACATTTTACAACACAATTTTGGCATTTTACTGGGACATTTCAAATTTTTAAATTTTTGGTGCTTTCAGCCTCCTTCCAGTTAGTGACAGGAATGGGTTTGAAACCAATACTGGATCCTGGAAAGCTAAGCATTTCTGAAACGTAGACAAAATTCTGAATTCAGCAAGGGGTCATTTGTGTAGATCCTACAAGGTTTTCCTACAGAAAATAACAGCTGAAAAAAAATTGAAATTGAGCTGAAAAAAACATTTTTCTCAGCATTTTACTCTGTAACTTTTTCCTGCAATGTCCGATTTTTTAAAGCAATATACCGTTACGTGTGCTGGACTCCACTGGTTGCAGGGATATATATGGCTTGTAGGTTCATCAAGATCCCTAGGTGCCCAGAGCCAATAAATGAGCTGCACCTTGCAATATGTTTTCATTCTATACAGGGTAGACAGCAATTCATTTGCTGAAATATAAAGAGTTAAAAATAGGTATCAAGAAAACCTTAGTATTTCCAAAATGGGCATAAGATAAGGTATTGAGCAGCAGTGGTTATTTGACCATCTCTGAATTCCGGGGTGCACATACTAGCATGAGAATTACAGGCCATTTCTCAATTAGAGGTCTTTTTTACACACTGTCTTACATTTGAAGGAAAAAATGTAGAGAAAGACAAGGGGCAATAACACTTGTTGTGCTATTCTGTGTTCCCCCCAGTCTTCTGATAAAAATGGTACCTCACTTGCGTGGGTAGGCCTAATGCACGCGACAGGAAAGGCAACATGGACACATCACATTTTTACATTGAAATCTGACATGTTTTTTGCAAAGTGCCTAGCTGTAGATTTTGGCTTCTAGCTCAGCAGGCACCTAGGGAAAGCTTGCAAACCTGCACAGTTTTGAAAACTAGACACCTAGGGGAATCTAAGATGGGGTGACTTGTGGGACTCTGATCAGGTTCTGTTACCCAGAATCCTTTGCAAACCTCATAATGTGGCCAAAAAACACTTTTTCCTCACATTTCGGTGACAGAAAGTTCTGGAATCTGAGAGGAGCCACAAATGTCCTTCCACTCAGTATTCCCCTAAGTCTCCCGATATAAATGATACCTCACTTGTGGGGGTAGGCCTAGTGCCCGTGACAGGAAATGCCCCAAAACACAACGTGGACACATCACATTTTGACAAAGAAAACAGAGCTGTTTTTTGCAAAGTGCCAAGCTGTGGATTTTGGCCTCTAGCTCTGTAGGCACCTAGGGAAACCTAGCAAACCTGCATAGTTTTGAAAACTAGATATCTAGGGGAATCCAAGATGGGGTGACTTGTGGGGCTCTGATCAGGTTCTGTTACCCATAATCCGTTGCAAACCTCAAAATGTGGCCAAAAAAACACTTTTTCCTCACATTTCGGTGACAGAAAGTTCTGGAATCTGAGAGGAGCCGCAAAATTTCCTTCCACCCAGCATTCCCCCAAGTCTCCCAATGAAAATGGTACCTCACTTGTGTGGGTAGGCCTAGTGCCCGCGACAGGAATAGATTACACAACGGTCAATGTTGGTACTTACATGAGGCAACTGTAGACCCTGTGGTGATCCATTCCTTACGCAGGCACTAGGTATAGGCACTCAAGTGGGGTAGTGTTTTTATCAGGACAGGTGAGGAATCACTG
Source organism: Pleurodeles waltl (assembly GCF_031143425.1). Taxonomy (NCBI): domain Eukaryota; kingdom Metazoa; phylum Chordata; class Amphibia; order Caudata; family Salamandridae; genus Pleurodeles; species Pleurodeles waltl. The sequence goes on from NC_090449.1 coordinate 524,621,004, forward strand.
GGTGGTAGGAATTTTGTGGATCGCAGCATATTCCTGTAGTTTGTGTGACAGAAATGCAAGAAAACATAGAGTTTTTATTCAACATTTCAGGTTTGCAGGGTATTCAGGGTAAGAAAACTTTGGGGAATCCACACAAGTCACACCTCTGTGGACTCCCCCGGATGTCTAGTTTCCAGAAATGTTTGGGTTTATTATGTTTCCCTATATAGCCGCCGAACCCAGGACCAAAAACACAGGTGCCTGCCTTACAAAACCAGTTTGTTTTGTGATAGATAATTTTGATGTCTCCACAATACAGTTCGGGCAGTGGAATTCAGGGCTGAACTAAATTGGGGAGCTCCCAAGAGAGCACCCTCTCTGTGCTTGCCCCACATTCACCTGCCCTCTGGGTTGGGCTAACCCACTTTTGCCCTGTTGCACAGACTGTTTACGAAGGGACAACAGGACTGCCCTCATCACCTCCCTCACAATTTACTAGAAGGAGTTATCCAATGGGACTCCTCCAACTGAAAAATCACTCCCAGAGTCTGCGCCATTGTCCTATCCCTCAGATGCTCTTTCAGTATCTGCTGTCTAAGTCTCTGTTCCTATGTCAGAGCTGTCCTCTAAAACCAGAGTGACATCAGCAGCAGTCATCCATCAAGATGCCATCTCTGCTATTGGCTAAACTGTTGCTCTAAAACACTAGCCTACATAGACAGTCACAAAATTGCTGGTGTGTGTATGTGATACGTGCAACAGTAGAGGCCACCTTACCTGCGCTTCTTTCCTCAATCAGCACGTTCTTTCAAGACACTCAAACTCCTTGTCACATACCATTTGTCACAGTCTTTAGCATCTCCTGCGCCCAGGCCAACAATCATTAATGGTGCTCCCACTCCCATGTCCTCCTCCGCAGATTTCCTCATTACAACCCAGCAAAAGTGCTCTTCATCCCTCCATAGCCACCCCCCACCCCACACATACATTTCATTTGTATTGTAGTGCAGGAAGTGGCTGACTTTACTAACGTACTCAACTATTCACTTAAAATACAGATTTGCTCTTTGCAGTAGTCATATAAACCTTCTGCGCTTCTTTATGGCACTAAAACTGCCACTAGACAAAAGTCTGATCGATTGTAGCAGAAACATAATCACAAGACTTACTTGACTTCTTTATTGCTGCCTAAAAACTACAGATGAAATGCGTCAGTTGAAGTATGTGCACTGCTTTGAAGACGCAAGCTGCAACTGCAAGATAATTGGTGGCAAATATATATATATATATATATATATATATATATATATATATATATATATATATATATAGAATTAGGATATATATAGATCACTTTTAGATGCACTGACAAAAGTTATATATATATATATATATATATATATATATATATATATAGATAGATAGATAGATAGATAGATAGATAGATAGATAGATAGATAGATAGATAGATCTCTATATAGATATATCTATCTACATGGATAAATCTATATATATATCTATATACACACACATATATATATAGATCTATATATATATAAAGATCTATCTCAAGGTATATCCATGTAGATAGGCATATCTATCTATATGGATTGATATATATATATATATATATATATATATATTTATATTTATATATATATATATATATATATATATATTTTTGGTAGTTGTAGGTTTTCCTTGGGGCCAAAATGGCTCCCAGGGAAACCCTACAACTACTAAAGAAAAAATTGCCCCCACAGGGGGTCGCCCTGCCTATGGGTGACCCCCTGTCAATTTAGTGTTTTTTGTTTTTCTCAAAATTAGCCCCTGGGGGTGGCGCGATCACCCCCCACCCCAGGGGCCCCAAAATGTAAATGTAAAAAATATGGCCCCACAGGGGTCTCCCTGCCTACGGACGACCCCCTGTCAATTTAGTTTTTAGTTTTTTTTTAAATAAGCCCCTGGGGGTGGCGCGATCGCGCCCCCCCCGGGGGCCCAAACATAAAATTTAAAATATGGCCGGAGGGTGGCCCATTTTCCTAGGGGGGCCGATCTCCCCAAGTGAAATCCCTGGTGTCTAGTGCCGTCTCCTGGCCATCGATAGCAGCTGTGCTGCGATCGAGGGCCAGGAAACGCGTTCGGGAAGGCCTCGTATGAAAGGGGCGAGTCTCCCCTATCATACGAGGCCTTCCCGAATGTGGGGAAGGCCGTTTGGGGCCTTTTTCCCAATCGGAGAATGGGGAAAAGAACACAGTGAGGTCAGAGCGCCCGTCACAAAGGGGTAGGTGGGGGGTGGGGGGAAAACACAGAAGCTCTTCCGTGTCTCCCAGGGGTAAAAAAAATAAAAGAAAATCCTCGGGTGCGATGCACCCAAGGATTTTCGAAACCCCTCTCTCGTGTCGGCCACTGGTCGTGACCCGCACCAGGGAGGTAATGCGGGCGTTGGACAGTGGCCGAAGCCCGCATCAAAGGGGTTAATTGATATTGTCACTTGCCTATTCTAGAACTTCAACTCAAAGAAGTCCATTGCCGCTTACCACCTCTACACTCTCTTGGAAAATGCAATCACGGAATCCCAAATTAAATTGAATTGCTCAAACCGAGCTCACCTACCAAGTGTAATAAAATGCACTCCGACGTTCTCCGACCTCGGTACTGCAAAATCTCTTTTATCGGCAAAACGAAATCATTTATGTGCTGTAACTGGCTCTCATTAGCATTTCACCCCAATGCCGACCGGTTACTTACTCGGTTTGATAATGCGTCTCTCAAACACCAACGTTCTTTTGCTGTTTCTTAGGTTTAACGTTACCCTTAAAAATTACGCTGAGGCGGGCTAACGCTTACCTAATATTACAGCTGATTAAGTCCTCGTTGCTCCTTCCGTGTTCGCCGTGTCTCAGTTCAGTGTACCTGCCGCGCAGACGCCGCTGAACCACATTTGATGTTTTCAAAGTAACGGCGTTGAGACAAGTCGACACGAGCTCGGTGATTTTGCTAATAAAACCTTCGCTGTTCGATTTAGATGTTAACCGTTCATGATCCCAGCAGGGAGGGGGGTGGGCTGACAATAACACAACAATAAAAACAATCCAAAAGTTTTCGCTGTATCGTCGCCCTCAAATGCGGCTAGCTCCTGGGAGGGTGGCAAACCCCAAATACTTCCACAAAAAACACAGTGCCTGCTATTCACCAATTCTGGAAAAGTAGACAACGTCCCACAGCTTCAATTACTTGGCAAGTGTCCTTTTTATTTGCAAGTGGCAGAAACAACTCGACGCGTTTTGGAGCTCCTGCTTGTTCACGAGTTTAGAAAATCAACATATTGCCATAGTCCTTTTTCTATCCTGCCGGACTTCCCTAGTAAACCACTACATAACAATAGTCTCATCTTATTTTAATTAATGTTTTTTATTTGTATTGTACCTCTATTATATAACACAGGGTTTCAAGAGAGTTGAGAAATAATATCGAAAGGAATTAAAGGATAAAGTGGTAGCACAATAGATGACATTTTATATCGAAAAAGGTTAAAATATAAAATTTCAAAATGTCCGACAAAGTTTATGTGCGAATATACTCTGTTTGCAATCTTAGTACTATTGTTATGTAGTGGTTTACTAGGGAAGTACAGGAAGGATAGAAAAAGGACTATGGCAATATATATATATATATATATATATATATACACTCACTGAAAAAAACAAAGGTTACAGGGACTTGATGTAATTTGAGATGTCATCAGTGATGTCATCAGTGATGCCACTGACCATGTCATGAGTAATGTAATATGTGCGGTCATAAGCAGTGCGTTACGGGAGCGCAAGTTATAGTTAGCTCAGATAACTATAACTGCTGAATTTCTTAGGTTTTGTACGAGTAAATTTAGAATGCAACTATAATGTCCCTGTAACCTTTGTTTTTTTCAGTGAATTTCTAAGTTTAAAAAAAATTTCATTTCCTAACTATAACGTCCCTGTTACCTTTAGTTTTTTCAGTGAATTCCTAAAGCATTTTTTTTTACAAGTATTTCCTAATTCTAACGTCCCTCTAACCTCTGTTTTTTTCAGTGAATTTCTATGAACTCTTAATTCTACTTCCTAACTATAATGTCCCTGTAGCCTTTGTTTTTTCTGTGAATTTCCATGTTTTTTTACGTATAGTAATTTTCATTACTTTACGTTAATGCAACCACCACGAAGGCCATGCACAGCAGCGGTTGGCCACAGGGCCTGGCCTGCAGCCAGGCACTAAGGCCAAGTCCCTAAACGCACCCACCCTTGCACCATGCACGGCCTTCACTCATGCGCAGCAAAGGTTGCCCACAAGATTTGGCCTGCAGCCAGGCCCTGCGGCAAAAACCCCAAACACCCAACCCAATGCTGTGCACAGCCCTTTGGGCATGCACGGCAGGAGTTGGCTGCGGCCTCTCTGGTTGTGAGTATAGGTGTGAGAGGGTGGATCTGTGGATGGGAGTGTCTGTGAGAGTTCTGTCTGGGTTTGAGACTGCATACATCAGTGTTTTAGTGGGTGCATCAGTGTGCATGTAGGTCTATGAGTGGGTTCATGAGGCTGTCAGTGGGCCTGTGCGTGGGTGCGTAACTACCAGGGTGGGTCTGTGAGTGGGTGCATGAGGGCCTGACCTGGTCTGTGAGTGCATGCATGAGTGCCTGAGTGGATCTGTGAGTGGTTGCATAAGTGTCTTAGTGGGTGTGTGAGTGGGAGAAATTGACTGAACGACAGACAGAAAGAGAGAGGAGAGAAAGTGAGAGGGCGAGAGATGGACAGTTTTTTAGGCTGTGATGTATGATATACTTAGAACTAGATATTTCTGCACAATTTAAATTAAAAAATGCATCTGTTATTTTAAAAAATTACAATAATTTGTACTTTAAAAAAAAGAAAAAAACAGTAAAGCAAGTCTGGCTGGGATTAAACCCTGAATGCTCAGTGTGAATGTCTGCAACCTTCACACAGCTATTGCTTTCTTTTTTTATTCATTATTTTTAGCCCTTTATGGGTTGTCTGGGTCAGCGAGGGAGCCCTCAAGGGTTCCCCCATGGTCCCTACATATTTCTTTCTTTATCTATTTAATTATTTTTGTTTATATTTTAAGAAAATGCCCTGTACAGGCGATCTGGCACAGCAGGGGAAACCGTAAAGCTTCCCTCTTGGTGCGATTGTTTCAGAAAGCTACAGCGTTTCATCTCCGTTTCCTGTATGCGTACAGGGTACTGAGATGAAAACTTTGCTGTTTGACAGCGGGACCTCCTTGACAGGTCCCGCTGTCAAAGAGTGGAGTGTTTGCTTCAGAAATGCAGCCAAGCCCCAGCAAACAGTTGTATCCCGGGGGTGGGCACCCTGGGACATAGTAGGAGCCGGTCCTGGGGGGGTGGCAGTCCCCAGGGCCATTATTGGCTCCATGAGTGGGGCTGCCCAGCCCCCTCCAACATGCACATAGCCCTCGGGAGGTGGTGATCCCTGGGGCTAAGAGGGGGTCTGAAATGGACACCCTTTACATTATTTAGTATGTGCCCCCAGGCAGGTGGTGATGCCTAGAGCGGGGGGACACACTGCCTCCGCTCATAATTCATTCTAGCCCCGTGCAGGTGGTGGTCCTCGGAGCTGTGAAGGAGGCCAATGGGCCTCCCCCACATACAAAAAGCATTTTCACCCCACAGGGTGGTGGTCCCTGGGATGCGGGTGGGCTGCACAGCCCCCGCTCACATTTCAGTATTCGCCCGGGGAGGTGGTGGTCCCCGGGGCTGTGGGGTAGGCCACAAGGCCTCCCCAACATTAAAAATAATTTTGCACTGGGGGCAGAAGTCCCTGGGGTGCAGGGGGGCCTTGCAGTCCCCCTGCTCATATTTCTATATTTACCCCAGTGAGCTGGTGATCCTCGGGCTGTGGGGGAAGCTGTAGAGCCTCCCCCACTTTAAAAAAGCATTTTGCCTCAGGGGTGGGGGTGCCAGGTGCCCCCGCTCACATTATTAAATCGTCCCATAAGGTGGTGGTTCCTGGGGCTTATTAAAGCCCAAGGAGGGTGGGCTCCTTTATTAAGTCCCAAATGCCCCTAAGCCCTGGCCCACCGAGAGCCAAAAAAAATTGAAGTGCGAGAGACCACTTTTTTTTAAAAAAATCTCCGAAAAATCTGCTAATCACTCTGCAAATTTTCCCATGTTTTTAACCAAACCCATGATTAAATAATATAACCACTGACAAAGCGAAAAGGCTGCCCGGCAACTCTAAACCAACCGACTATGAGAGTACTTGGGACCATTTTCACGAACCTCTAAATGAGGCCATTTAGGGCTTGTTCAGATATAGTTATTTAGTAATTTAATGTCCTGCACCTTTTCTCCGTCATTCAGGTCCTGCTTCCTATATGTACTGTTTCATCTGTGGCCTGCTCCACTCTGCACACTCCCAGTTTCAGTTCCTCACTCTAAGACACTAACATCGTCCATATCTATTGGCAGTATTCCCCCTTGTGGAGTGAAGATGGTACATGTTCATTAATGGTGATTGCTTTGGCCAGATGTCTCCCCTGTGTGTTTCTAATGACATGGTTCGTTCCTTTACGCACGGTACTAAATCAACTTAAAGCTGTGGCTATAGTGACACGTCATTATTCGATTTCAAGATTCTAATCACCCCGTCCCTTTGTGCTGTCAAATACATCAAGCGATCCCATATCATTTCAAAGCAGAAGGTAAGAAAGGAAGTTACCGCGACTAAGATGAAAACCATATGGGGAAGCAATTATTGAGTTTGGATCTGCATTCTCAAATATTTCACTAGAACCTGAACATCCTAATTGGTATTTAATGTAACAATTTTCGAATTTGTTCTTTGTTAACCTTCATGTAAATTATATTTTCAATAGAACTATGGCTTCTCTTGTAAAGAGATTTCAGAAATGCAAAAAATAACACACATCTATCTATCTATCTATCTATCTATCTATCTATCTATCTATCTATCTATCTATATATATATTAACCGAACTGGTCATTGAAAACATATTCGAAATTATTTGATGCACCTTTTACAATTGAAGAGTCTATGCCTTCTCGGATATATGAACCGAACATTACTTTTTTTACTTTGTTGTATGTTGACTATTATGTATATTTTTTGAGAATAGGAATTTGGTCTCTCCAGTAAAGAGAGTTTAGAAATGCAAAACAATAAATGGAGCTACTACAAACAAAATGATTACTGAAAATACATTCAAAATATGTTTCAATATATTTCAAAATGAAAAGTGAAAAGCAGTATAGGGTCTCAAGTAAATAATGTACTAAATGTTGGGGCTCATTTTTCAGTAGACAGGCTATTGAATTTAATGCCAACAGATATTTATCTGCTAAACTTCAAAAATTGCATATAACTCCTGGCCCATTATTTTTCGAAGGCGTGTCAAAGAATGTCACCTTTTATCGTGTGAAATCGTTTCCATTAGTAAAAGGTCAGTGAATTTTCTAGCTGACTTGACACACAATCTCACTCTGCAGAGTGGTTGTAAATAATTAAGTGCGATAAAAGCCATTAAGAACTGGTCGTCGGTTTTCCACTGTCTGATTCAGGGAACCTCACAATCCAGGCTTATATGCATTGTCTTAAATGTCATTGGTATCCCATTGGATGGAAAGTTCCTAAACCTTATTCTATATAAGGATTAGTTTCACGCTTTACACTATGTTCGTATTAATAGAGGGAAATGATATGCGCAGTTGTCAGAGATGATAGAAGGAGGTTTATTACGTCTGGCTTGACTGTGCAGCTGTTGCACTACCTTTTGTTACCATTTTTTTAAAATATACATAAACGGGCCTTTGACTCCACGAAGAGAAGGATTACTCTCACCTTATACTGTTCACTGCTGTGTGTTTCTTTCTGCTTTCTATAAAGTGTTTCTGTTAGAATGTATGAGGGACTGTACTACCTGTGAAAGGTACATTCAGTCATCACACTGGCACCTTACAGTCATACTGTTGAGTTTGCCCATGATATTTAGTTAGCACGTCCTACCCATATGTGTCCATGAAAGACTTAATTTTATTTTTTCTGAAATGACACATAGATACCAACAGCAACAACTAGCGCCTAATTGTTATTCAATGTAAGTCTCTTCCCATTCTGGAAATTCCCGAATATTTATATTTTAGATTGAACGTTTTTATTGATGGCAATTCAACTGTAACTTCTATTAAATCTTCCACATAGATATTATTTGAGATCTGTTTGTTTTTGAACATTTTGGGAAATTATATCTAAGAGATGGATGGGCTTAATATTACTTAAATAGGCACAGCATAAATTGCACTTGGAAGATTTTCTCAATGAAAGCAGTATGTGCAGTAGCAAAAAACGAAGGGAAAAGCTGCATAATATATTTGTTGCATGGAAAGCGAAAATGTCAAGGCCTTCAATTCACGTTAGACTACGACCAGAGTGTTAACTGTCTATCACTCTTCATTTCCTGAAAAATACATCGTGCTGCTTGACACATCGCTTCAACGAAATTGCTGGAACGTCCAGTAAAACCTAACAATTTATCAAGCTGTTGCAATCTGAACATTTAATTTAAGAGAAGCCTGTTCGTTCTGCCCATTTGTTATTTCTTTAAACCTTAGCAGACATACAAGACTCACATTGAAAGCATATGTTGGTAGTAGGTATTAAAAGAAACAATACAGTTGACTATAAGTAGAGAGACAAACACGACCTATTCTGCATATGTTATTAAGCAGCTTATTGATCCTGCAGAGTCCAGATTGTTAAAGCCTGCTCCTTTCCTTACCTGGCTTTTCAAGATAAGGCTAAACTGAGATTTGCTTTTATGAATGCATGCATGGATCAATCTATTTCATTGTACTCTAGCCTGTCTTCTATAGCATTATGGAACGATGAAAGTCCATGACAAACTGTTCATCTGTACCCTGACCACCATTTTACATTTTTCATTTAAATTCACTTGATCATTTTGTTTTTTGTTAACAGCTTGCAGGGTCACTAATCCTGGCCCCCATCATCTTGCAGATTATTATGAAAACTATGCAGACAAAGAGGGAGCTGTCAAGGGTAAAATCCTAATCATCACACATTGTGAAATCACAGCTATTCAGACCCTTGGGCAGACACTCTTTGGCCTCACTAGGTTTAACAAGACCTTCTCGGAGAACCATGGTATTATCACTACTCCACTCAAAGTGCTAACATTCAGAAAGCAGCCAAAGAAGTTGCCCTGGACTGGACTGTACATTTTCAGAATGCATTTGACAAATCTTGCAGGATCCAAGTCCTGCCTGCCCTTCATTATATAGAATGACGCCTCAGTTTATGGCAATGGTTTTTATTCTCCCCAAAGTTAAGAGGATGGGGCGGAAGCACCTGAGTCTGTTAGTAGCCAGTTGGGGCTTCTGGAAGTGGAACTGGGTGACAAAGGAAAATAAGAAGTTTGTGATCACGTGGGCGATAACGAGGTGCCTGTCCTACTTACATGGGGCAGCCTTTACCTTCCAAACTTATTAAAAGAACGTAAAATGTCTCATCTCTTTACTGTGATTGGACATTAATGGCGAGGTCAAAGGTACGAATTCCCATGGTAATTTCGATGGACTTTGATATAGTTCAATTGATTGGCTAAGGATGAGTTTCCTGATGGGAAGCAAGTAGTTTCTCAGATCAGTTTGATCTTAGAGAGGTGTACTGTAATTATGAACTTCAATGACCACCTGTGCAGCTGCACAATTCCCAAAAACTTCCTTAATCTTCTTTCATTTCTTCAAAAGTTTGTGTGTCCCCCTGTCCTAAGGATTATCTGGAACTGTATGTAAAGGCTCCTATGGGACATCTTTTTAGTTTACTCTGAAAGTAACAACCCTAAATTAAATTCTCCAACCTGTTGTCTCAAGGATGTAGTAGTCCTCCTGGGTGGTGGCACTATCAGTCTTGTTAATGGGTAGAATAGTTGCATTAATGGATGCAGCTTACTGCACTTAATTAGTAAATTAACTGCACAGGCTTGAGGCCGATGAGGTACAATTCATGTTAATTCCTGAGTTTCTGAATATCTGAAATGTTTGCAAACATTTTATGCAGACCTTTTTGCAATAGTGATCATGAGCACAGCAATGCTTGAGTGAGTTAAACTCTTCATGAACACTACCTGTACATCTGTCACTAGGGTTACCTGCAGCTGGCTGTGAACTGTTATTTTTCACAAATTTAAGTTGGAAGCAGGAGAATGGATGTGTTCAAAAGAGGGCAATCACATGTCCTGCTTCTTCCTCTTTTGCTGTTCTTAGTTTTACTGGTATGAATGAAGAGAAAACACAAGGCTTTATATAATAGCACCCCTCAATATTGTGTAAACTGGCTTCTGCATGTAAACAGAGAATTGCATTGTGGAAAGATGACCTTTCAGCCTTCCTTTTTGAGGAAAAATTCTGTCCCCCAAGTCTGATTGACTGGATTTTATTTTTTGGTAAAGCACTGACTCTGATTGACTGTGGCCTGCAGTCAAACATCCTTACTTTTGGACCTAGACCTTCACCACATGCACCCTGATACCAGAATATGGAGCTAAGTTCTGCTTAATATCTCATGGGTACAAACAAGTCTGAAGATCCTTCCTCAATGGACCATATTTTGTCATTTTTTACTTCTTCAACTGACCCTACAATTGCAGTGGTCTAGCACCTTCTTGGCTTTCCAGCTGACCGGATTCAAAGAATCCTCTGTGCTACAAGTTGGATCTCTAGTTGGCAGAGCTATGCACCCCGTCCAATTAGGGATCACAAACCTAGCCAGGGTGAGTTATACACCATCAATTAACCTGTGCTAACTGTCTGTTAGCTTTGCAGAAAGCAGGCAGGCTTAACTTAGGAGGCAATGTGTAAAATACATGTGTGACACTTTCAACATTAAACAATGAAAACACCACAAAAAGACTCCACATCAAGTTAGAGAAATAGATTAGATTTTTATGAATGAAACAAGACCAAAACGATAACAATCCATTAAGCTGAAGTCAAGATATTAATTTTTCAAGAGTATCAGCAAATACAGTGCTTAGAAACTTAAAGTGCTAATCGGGGATAACTGTTCATGCAAGACCAGGTCATCTCTCAAATTCAAACCAACCACAGTGGAGCGCGGGTCGAATACAAAGACCAACCTGAAAAAGTACCTTTGGATGGAGGATGCCCTCAACGTTGAAGACCCAATGCGAGAAGCAGAGAAGGCAATGCCTAGGCTTTGATCCCTTAGGATGCAGGCAATGCATTGTTTCTAATCTGCACAGTCTGAGATGCATCACCGGCGAACCCTTTGCAATGAAGATGATGCATCGTTGAGCAGTGATGTGGCAAAGGAAAAGTGTCGGTTCTGATTGGCGCAACGTCAGCGATGCATGGATTTTGCTGCTTCATCATAGGGAACCCTCTTCCAAGGGCCAAGGTATGGATTGGCACCACTTGGCAGGGTACGACTCTGGGGCTGTTGCAGGGTTGCTGGCAGTCTTTGATGTCCCTATGGTTTCAGAACAGGACGCAAGCAGAGAAGCCCTTGGAGTCACTCTGGGTTCAAGAGGTATAGGTCTAGTCCTTCTCACCCAGGCAGAGAGGGCAGCAGGGAGGTCCGAACAGCAGTTCTTCCAGAGCAGCAGTGTAGTAGTCCTTCAGCAGCACAGCAGTCCTTTTTGGCAGAGTATCCACAGATCGAGAAGTGTACTGGTTTTGTTGGAGCAGATGTCCTATTCTTATACCCAGTGGTGCCTTTGAAGTGGGAGTGACTTCAAAGAGGGGTATTTGAAGTGCACAGAAGTCCTTCCTTCCTGCCCTGTCTCCAGCCTCAATACATCCTGTCCAGGATGACCCATCAACATGCAATTGGCCACTAAGTTACACCTACCCTTCCTTTGTGTGAGGCTAGCAAGGGGGAATGCCACAAACCAGCTGCAACCACAGCCCAAATGTGTATTGGAGACAGGCTAAAGGCACACAGGGCTAAAAGCAGGAAAATGCCAACTTTCTACAAGTGGCATTTTCAGAGTTGTAATAGTAAATCTGACTTTACCATTGAAGAGGATGTATCATTACAATTCCATAGCTACTAAATATGTCAGGTCTACTCCTTCTCAATTTGGAAAGAAACTTTATAAAATATAATAAGGAATCCTCAGTGTTAACCTATGAGAGGGGTAGACCTCACAATAGTGAAAAACAAATTTGGAAGTGTGTTTCACTACCGCAACACATAAAACCTAAAAGTATATGCCTTACCTTTTAATTACATAGCACCCTGCCCAATGGGCTGCCTAGAGCCTGCATCAGGAAGGTATCCCTTCCTGCACAAAACAATCTCCCCCTCAACGCAGCCATCATTGCACTACGGTACAATGGTGGCTGTGTTGGCGCACGGCAGCACATTTTGAGGCACTGCAGAGGGAAACACAGGGGTGCGCCGTATTCTAGTAACTATGGCACATCCCTGTATTTTGGAAATGATGGTGCACAATGCTGCCACATTTGGTGCAGCATCGTGCACCGTCATTTTCCATTAAATCTTGCTCCAAATCTTCAAAATCCATCTCTGCTAAACACATCAAAACCTGAGATGCATCCATTCAGAATATGGACCAACTATTACAGATCAACCGTTAGGCCAAAAGGGCTTTACCCTATGGGCCTCTGATCAGGTCAGATACTGTACCAAGAACACAATGTGGTTTGTCGCGTCGAGCCTAGCATTAAACAACCATAGCCCAAATGTATCAAGCAGAAAAACGTTGATTCAGAATTATTGAAAATGATCAAATCTCTAGTTGAAATATATTAAATGAGTCTAATAAAAATATGGATTTATTAACAATCCCTATTTATAGTTACCAAATTGCAAAATGAGAATATGTAATTAGTTAATGGGTGACCTGATGTACAAAATTGTCATTTGCAAAAACTGGTCCCTCTTTGGGTGGCAACGTTTTGCAAGTGGAGACTTTTTTTTGCCATTTGGCCTATGTACTTATAGTTTGGTTCACAAAATGGTGAATCTTATTGGGTCACAATTAAATCTACCATGTGAATATTCATGAGGTATTGTTGCAAATTGCCACCCACTACAATTGGATGCCATCTCAGGAATAGTGGCCTGCTGGTGTGAGCAGACCTCAATGTCTGCGATTGCATTTAATTAAAATAATTTTTCATTGCAACCTGATTTTCATAAAGGAAAAGGGCTGCATTTAAAATGAAAAGTTGGGGGCCTGGCACTGGTCCATGGAACCACTGCATATTCCCCAACAAACTAACATGCTTTTATTTGTATTTCTAAAGAGAAGAGGTCCCTTTGGGGCCACTTCCTTTTGGGAATATGTTGCAAACCAAACTCAGGAGTCAGTAACTTTTCAATGTTTTGAAACAGGATTTGGTCTGGAAACATTGATGCATGCCATAAGGGCTCCCCACTTCAAAACAGCATTTCCCTATGCCTTTCTAAATCCATGTTGCAATTCAAGAACATGTTGCTGAATCACCAATTGGGTTTAGTACATTTAAAAAAATCATTTTGCAGTAGCAAACCCTTTAATTTTGGAAATCTCAAGGTTTGCTTCTGCTAATGGCTTTGTACATCATTCCTGTGATTGTAATCTATGATTGCCTTAGCAAATTGTAAATGTCATTCTGATAAGTTATGACTTCACAAACGGAAAGTGCTGAGGCTCATGGTCAGAGAAGCAAAGGAGAGAGTATTGAAGAGGAGGTATTGGAAGATTTAATCTGTTTCATTCCCAGCTAGCCATGATCCATCCAGGGAGAAAATTGGAAGGAAAAGAAAGCACGAGTTCTCAGAAAAAGAACTAGAGTTTTGGGTAGAGAAGTGCATCGGCTATAATGATGAACTGAAGAGAAATTTGCAAGGTGATAGGTGAGACAGCTGGCACGGATGGAGGGCCTTCCAAAGAACGACCAGAAACACCAATGGAAGAATTAATTAAGTCAACTCTCTAGCCATAATCAATGTTGGAAGAGAGCAGCATTAATACTTCAGCACCACCATGTCCCTCAGTAGGTGAGTCTGGAATGGACGTAAATGGTTATGTCTAAATATTGATTAAAAAAATGTTTGTAGCATGTTAATACGTTAGTACATTAAAATATAAAACTAACTTATGAGACTTGTTATTTAAAAAAATAATTAGCAGTAATTTTACAGTGCATTATGCCAGTTGAAGTTTATAGTGTAGGTGTTTTTTTGTTAAAAAATATTTATTTAGATTTAAGTATAATACAGAGTGAAACCTACAAACAAATATTACCATAGTTATAAGAAGTAAATGATGGGAGCAATACAGTATATAAACAGCAACTTACATCAATGTATATGAACAGTCCAATGATAAAATAGAAACAAAGGAATGAAAACAAAGAAAGGCTAATAAAAGAAAATAATAAACAAAAAATATATATCTTATAATAAGTTACAGGTGGTAATATATGAGTCCAAAGTATTCCACGTGCTGGACATAAGTACAGAATAGTCTTTATGAGTACATACTAATGAGGAATGTCCACATCTCAGGAAAATAATCCATTCTCTGGGTAATAGTATTCCAAACATCAGACCAAAATTTAAAAATGACAGGACATTTTTATAGTATATGTTGTAAATCTCCTGTGGTAGTTTTACAGTTCCGTCGGTTTGGTGTATCTAACAGCTTAACTTTGAATAATTTAACTGGGGACCAAACGCATTGATATAAAAGATACATATTAGTTTGAATAAGAATGGATGAAAGACAACTAGCAATATTAGATAACCAAATAGATGTGCATTGTACACTAAAAGATTGTATATTTATCTCTGAAGACCATTTTTAGTCTAGAAGAATAAATGGGGAAAGATGAGCAGCAAGTTTTTATACACTTGCTGTGTGATGTTATGTGTCCTGTCCCACTAAACAGGCTGACATAAAACTTCATATTAGATATTTTAGCAGACGGTAGAAAATCAGAATAAGTATTAATGATGGTATTACATAGTTAGGAAAGTCTGAATTCAGAAAGGTGGCACTTGGTGGTTAGTTCATCAAATGAATATAACATATTTTCTAGACAAATATCATTAATATAAAAAAATACCAGAATCAATCCATGAGCTCCAAGAAGAAATGTGTTTATTAAGCTTGAGTTTGGGGTTAAACCAAAGTGAAACTTTTTTTAGATGTTTTAATGCTAATAGTACACTTTTCAACAAAAGATAGGAGGCCAATTTTAGAGGTTGCAAGAATGTATGAGATTTTGCCAAACTTGCTGTTGGCCATTGTTTGAAAAGCAGGTAGAGGAAATGACTGTTTTACGTTTTTTTCTAGTGAAAGCCATTTGGGGGAATTAGAAGAGACTATAGCCCTCATTATGACATTGGCGGTAGTGACCGCTTACCGCTGTGGCGACGGCCGCCAAAACACCGTCGCTGCGGCTACCTACCGTCTGCCATATTATGACCATAGGTGGAATTCCACTAGAAGGCTGGCAGAATTCCGGCTACTGTCATGGCGGTGGACAGAGGTAAGGTGGCGTTGCTGCCAGCAGCAGCGCCACGCCAGTAGACTGCCGCTGACCGTATCATGACCCATCATACGGCCCGGCGGTGTTATGCTGGCGGACAGTGGCGTCACGTCCCGTCTCCTGCCGGAGGACCCCCTGCAAGCAGGTAAGTCGGGTGCTCCTAAAGGGGAGGGGGGTGTTGTGTGTGTTTGTGTGGGGGTGTATGTGTCTGTGTGTGTATGCGGGTGTGTGGCATGTGGAATGCGTGTGTGCATGAATGGGTATGAGTGCTTGTATGTACTTTGGTGTGAATGCATGTGTGCTAGAATGTATGTCAGTGTGTGTGGATGTGTGTGTGAATGTATGTATGCATGCTTGGGTGAATGTGTGTATGAGTGTGTGTATGCATGTGTATATTGGTGTGTGAATGTGCATGTATGTCGTGGGGGGTTCGGTGGGGGAAGACTCTGGTGAGGGGGAGGGGGGCGGATGAGACCCCTATCAGTGTCAGGGAAGGAATTCCCTGGCCCTGATAGTGCCTACTACATGGAAGCCACAAAAAACATTTGTGGTAGGTGGGGTCATAATCCCACTAGTGGGACAGTGACAGACGCCTGGCTGGAGACAGAAGTCTTCAGCCCAGTGGCTGTTACCGCCCTGTCAGACGGAGTGGTACATTGGCGGTTTGGCTTGAGCCAAACCGTCAATGTCATATTTTGGGGAAATGTACCACCAGCCTGTTGGCAGTACCTTTCTCCAAAATACCGCCGTCCGCCAGGGTCATAATGAGGGCCTATATTTTGAAACCATATTATGCTTTGCACAACAAGAAAAGACATATGATATTTCTTAAAATTAGGTAAACCAACGACTCCCTCTTATTTGGGAATTGTAAAGTTTTAAGACTAAGACGCACAGGTGTATTATTCCAAATAAACTCAGTGTTGGACCTGGCTTTTTGACAGGGACATCCCCAAACTTTTTGCCTCCTTCCTCCTATTTTTTCTGACCTGTTGTTGTTGGCTTTTGACCTCTGAGCACTTTACCACTGCTAACCAGTGCTAAAGTGCATATGCTCTCTGTGTAAATTGTACTATTGATTGGTTTATCCATGATTGACTATCTAATTTACCTGTAAGTCCCTAGTAGAGTGCACTACATGTGCCTAGGGCATGTAGATTAAATGCTACTAGTGGGCCTGCAGCACTGGTTGTGCCACCCACCTCAGTAGCCCCTTAACCTTGTCTCAGGCCTGCCATTGCAAGGCCTGTGTGTGCAGTTTCACTGCCACTTCGACTTGGCATTTAAAAGTACTTGCCAAGCCTAGAACTCCCCTTTTTCTACATATAAGTCATCCCTAATGTGTGCCCTAGGTAACCCCTAGAGCAGGGTGCTGTGTAGGTAAAAGGCAGGACATGTACCTGTGTAGTTATATGTCCTGGTAGTGTAAAACTCCTAAATTCGTTTTTATACTACTGTGAGGCCTGCTCCCTTCATAGGCTAACATTGGGGCTGCCCTCATACACTGTTGAAGTGGCAGCTGCTGATCTGAAAGGAGCAGGAAGGTCATATTTAGTATGGCCAGAATGGTAATATAAAATCCTGCTGACTGGTGAAGTCGGATTTAATATTACTATTCTAGAAATGCCACTTTTAGAAAGTGAGCATTTCTTTGCACTAAAAACTTGTTGTGCCCTTCAATCCACGTCTGACTAGGTTTAGTTGACAGCTCCTTGTGCATTCACTCAGACACACCCCAAACACAGGGTACTCAGCCTCACTTGCATACATCTGCATTTTGAATGGGTCTTCCTGGGCTGGGAGGGTGGAGGGCCTGCCCTCACACAAAGGACTGCCACACCCCCTACTGGGACTCTGGCAGACAGGATTGAACTGAAAGGGGGCTTGGTGCATTTCTTAGACACTCTTTGAAGTCACCCCCACTTCAAAGGCACAACTTAGTATAAAACAGGGCCTCTGCCCTACCTCATCAAACACTTGCTGGAGAAGAAACCTGAACCAGAAACTACATCCTGCCAAGAAGAACTGCCTGGCTGCTCAAAGGACTCACCTGTCTGCTTTCTACAAAGGACTGCTGTCTTGCTGTTGCCCTGCTGCCTTGCTGAACTCTTGTCTGGCTGTGAAAGTGCTCTCCAAGGGCTTGGATAGAGCTTGCCTCCTGTTCCTTGAAGTCTCAGGACCAAAAAGACTTCTGCCTTTCACTTGGACGCTCCGTGCGCCGAAAATTTAGACGCACAGCTTGTTTCGCGGCGAGAAAAACGCCGCACACCGACGCTGATCGACGCGACGCCCTCGGGACGATCGAGACTTCGACGCACAACCTCGCAAGGACAAAGCCGACCGACTTTCCAGGAGAAATCGACGCGACGCCTACCGTGAGTGCGAAACTTTGACGCACGGCCTCGCAAGGACAACGCCGCCCGACTTCCAAGGAGAAATCGACGCGACGCCTGCCGTGAGACCAAAAGTTCGACGCACGGCCTCGCAAGGACAACGCCGCCCGACTTCCAAGGAGAAATCGACGCGACGCCTACCGTGAGATCGAAACTTCGACGCGCAGCCCCGCAGAACGACGCGCAGCCGGAAAATAAGCAGGAGAATCCACGCACAGACCCGGGACATCTGGTAATCCCCGCGATCCACAAAAAGAGACTGTCTGCGCGCCGGAAAACGACGCCCGACTTCCCCGCGTGGAAAAGAACGACGCAAGTCTGTGTGTGCTGAGAGGAAATCGACGCACACACCCCTTTTTCCACGCATCTCTTCTCCTGTGGCCCTCTGAGGAGATTTCCCACCAGAAACCAGGTACTCTGTGCTTGAAAGACACTTTATTGCTTTTTAAAGACTTAAAGACACTTAATATCACTTTTCAGTGATATCTTTACAAATTCGTATTGCAACTTTGATCGTTTTGACCTACAGTTACCCAGATAAATATTCTATATTTTTCTAAACACTGTGTGGTGTATTTTTGTGGTGTTATACTATGGTGTTGTATGATTTATTGCACAAATGCTTTACACATGGCCTTCTAAGTTAAGCCTGACTGCTCGTGCCAAGCTACCGGAGGGTGAGCACAGGCTGATTTTGGATTGTGTGTGACTTACCCTGACTAGAGTGAGGGTTCTTGCTTGGACAGAGGGCAACCTGACTGCCAACCAAAAACCCCATTTCTAACATTGGTGATCAGCGGTGAGGATAGGACTTGTGTTTGTGCAGTGACATACAGTAGCTAAGTATTTCACTACCTACCCACAGTTGAAGGTCAACTTGATCTTTCATCTTTTTTTTTGCTTTTGGTTCTCTGATGTCCTCCTGGATATACTATTGATATTTTGGACTTTGGATTTTGGTTTTTGCCGGTAAGACCTTGTCAGCAATGAGATTGCTTACCTACTCACTCTTTGTGCCTACTGACCACCTCACTAAGGCTGACTTAAGGAGGCTTTGCAGAAAATGGGGCCTTCCTGTATCAAGGAAATCTACTAAGATGGAAATGCTACATGCCTACGTAGTCTGGGCAGAGAGAGAGGCAGAAAAAAACCAAATGACTAAATACCCCTCAGATGAGGAGGGGGACTACTCAAATGAGGAGGATGACGACTCAGATGAGGAGGATGACGACTCAGATGAGGAAAGAGATCCAGTGAGAGCAGAATGGCTCCGAGCTCGAGAGCGGTGGGTGGAAGAACTAGATGAGTTTCTTGAAAAGGCTGAGGCAACAAGTCTCTTAGCCCGGGAAGAAGAAAAGATTGCAGCTCAGGAGCTGAGCTGTAAAGAGCTGAAACTGGAGGCCGGAAGGGCTGAGTCCAGTTCAGATGGTGGCAGCAAAAATCTTGCATCCAGTACTGCTGAAGAAGGGCACAAGCCCAGAGATGTGGTGCCCAACTTGAAGAAGGGAGTTGACACACCCCAGGTGGTTCAAGAGTATGAGGTAGTTCCCGTTATGCACAGGGTCCCTGAGAAGGATTGGGGAACTGGCACAGGGAGTCATATTCCTACTGGGGGGAGGGACACTTTACTGACTCTAGCAGAGAGTGACAGAGAAAAGGGTTCCCCCCTGTTGGACGTCCTGGATATAGAGTGTAGAGACATCCCAGAAGAGTATGGGTTGAGTGTCAGGGACAGGCAGATACTGTCTCACCAGTCTGAAGAGGGTGACATAGAGTGCTTTTCCAAGGCTGAGTTACTGGGTGGTTGGGTGAAGGGTACTGTGGTTAATACATGTGAAGGGCAGAGTGATGTAATTGCTGGAGAGCATATGTCTGGTCCTTATTTTCCAGAGCTACGCCAACACCAGGTGGAGTGTGAGTTCTCTGACCCCAGGGAACTTACAGTGGAGGCAGACTTTTGGGTGAGTACCAGAGAGTCTGAAGAGGCATTTGGGGGTGCTCCTGAAGGGAGTGGTCTAGGTGATTCCCGACCAAGTGATGTGGGAGAGGATTGTAGTGTCCCAGGTAGGTCTCAGAGCCTAACCTGTACCGTAGGGCCACCTTTTGAGGGAAGCCCCGCAGTGTCAGAAGAACTTGGGGGGATGACTGTAGACAGCATCCCAACAGTTCTGGTGTCTGGCAGTACCACTCCTAGTGAGGGGGTGCAGAAGTCCAGACATAGGGTTGAGAGGGGGTGGCAGACCCCAGTGGAGGATCTTGAAAGTCAGGGGTCAGCTCTGAGAGCAGAGCCCCCCAGGAATGACCCAGGTGAGACCGTTTCTGGTTTGGGGGAAACCCAGACTCTGCCGGATGGGCAGAGGTCGGGAGACCTGCACCAACCAGACTCTTGTGTGGCCCTTGGGGACGGCGTGTCCCTTGTGGGGGGTGAGAGTGCCCCCCAGGAAGTCCTGGCATGCCAGGCAAAGATTCAACCTCAGGGTGGTGACTCTGGGTTGGATAACCGGGTTCAGAGGTTAAACTCTGACCTGGTGGGAGGTAGGTGTGCCTCCCAGAAAGTCCTGGGGTGCCAGGCAATTGCCCAACCTCAGGGTGGTGACTCTGGGTTGGCTAACCAGGTTCAGAGGTCAAACTCTGACCTGGTGGGGGGTAGGTGTGCCCCCCAGAAAGTCCTGGTATACCAGGCAATGGTTCAACCTCAGGGTGGTGACCCTGGGTTGGAGAACCAGGCTCAGAGGTTAAACTCTGACCTGGTGGGAGGTAGGTGTGCCTCCCTGAAAGTCCTGGCCTGCCAGGCAATGGTTCAACCTCAGGGTGGTGACTCTGGGTTAGATATCCAGGTTCAGAGGTTAACCTCTGACCTGGTGGGGGGTAGGTGTGCCCCCCAGAAAGCCCTGGTGTACCAGGCAGTTGTCCAACCTCAGGATGGTGACCCTAGGTTGGAGAACCAGGTTCAGAGGTTAAACTCTGACCTGGTGGAGGGTCAGTGTGCCCTCCAGGAAGTCCTGGCGTGCCAGGCGATTGTTCAACTTCAGGGTGGTGACTCTGAGTTGAATGGCCCAGTTCAGAGGTTAAACTCTGACCTGGTGGAGGGTCAGTGTGCCCTCCAGAAAGTCCTGGCGTGCCAGGCAATTGTTCAACCTCAGAGTGCTGACTCTGGGTTGGATAACCGGGTTCAGAGGTTAAACTCTGACCTGGTGGGGGGTAGGTGTGCCCCCCAGAAAGTCCTGGCGTGCCAGGCAATTGTTCAACCTCAGGGTGGTGACTCTGGGTTGGATACCCAGGTTCAGAGGTTAAACTCTGACCTGGTGGGAGGTGGGTGTGCCTCCCAAGAAGCCCTGCTGTGCCAGGCAATTGTCCAACCTCAGGGTGTTGACTCTGGGTTGGATGACCAGGTTCAGAGGTTAAACTCTGACCCGGTGGGGGGTAGGTGTGCCCCCCAGAAAGTCCTGGCGTGCCAGGCAATTGCCCAACCTCAGGGTGGTGACCCTGGGTTGGGGAACCAGGCTCAGAGGTTAAACTCTGACCTGGTCGGAGGTAGGTGTGCCTCCCAGAAAGTCCTGGTGCGCCAGGCAATTGTTCAACTTCAGGGTGGTGACTCTGAGTTGAATGGCCCAGTTCAGAGGTTAAACTCTGACCTGGTGGAGGGTCAGTGTGCCCTCCAGGAAGTCCTGGTGTGCCAGGCAATTGTTCAACTTCAGGGTGGTGACTCTGAGTTGAATGGTCAGGTGCAGAGGTTAAACTCTGACCTGGTGGAGGGTCAGGGTGCCCTCCAGGAAGTCCTGGCGTGCCAGGCAATTGTTCAACTTCAGGGTGGTGACTCTGAGTTGAATGGGCAGGTGCAGAGGTTAAACTCTGACCTGGTGGGGGGTAGGTGTGCCTCCCAGGAAGTCCTGGTTTGCCAGGCAGTGATCCAGTCTGAGGGTACAGACCCTGGGCTGGAAGACCAGGTTCAGGGTGTCCTCCCGGACCTGGAGGGAGGGGCTACTGATAACAGTGCCCCTACCATGTTGTCTTCTGAGGAGGCCACTCCTAGTTGGAGGGTGCTGGACCCCAGAAGGGAGGGCAGGGGGAGGGAAGCCTCACCCCGGGCCCTAGTCCAACCTGAAGGTACAGGCCCCAGGTTGGAGGGCCAGTTGCAGGTTAACAGCCCTGCACTGGTGGAGGAATGGTACAGGGTGACTTCTGTAAGCACCCTGACCATGTTGGACTCTGGGGGTACCGCTCCAGGAGGGAGGGTACAAAGCCCCAGAGGGGAGGACCAGGTTCAGGCTGTCATCCCTGACCTGGTGGAAGGGAGAGTGGTTAAAGGGTGCCCAGCACCTGGGGCTACCGCCCCCCACTCTCCACAGCCACAGTGGTGGGAGAGCTTTGAGAGGCCTGGGGCCTGGCTCTCATCCCTGACAACTGTCAGTAACCACGGTGGCTTGCTGTCCGGGTGGACAGAGTTATCCCTGGGGAGGGGACAAGTGTCACACCCCGGGGATAGAATGGGCAACACCACTGTGTTGGTCCTGGTGGTACTATCCTGCTCCTGGGATACATCTGTGAGCAAAGTAAGGTTAGGTGCTGCACAGATGGGATCCGCAGGAAAGGAGAAAGGTTCCCCATGGATGGGCTTAGTGGGCCCTGAGAGTATGGACAGAGGGATCCAATTGGAGTCAGGAAGGCGAAGAACTGGAGCATGCCCCTGCTGTTGTGGGCCTGGGTCCTTGTTCTGTCGCCTCAAACAGGGAAGTACATCAGGATAGTGATTGTTCTCCCCTGGCTTTAGGCTGGTAGGGGGTCATGTTGGACCTGGCTTTTTGACAGGGACATCCCCAAACTTTTTGCCTCCTTCCTCCTATTTTTTCTGACCTGTTGTTGTTGGCTTTTGACCTCTGAGCACTTTACCACTGCTAACCAGTGCTAAAGTGCATATGCTCTCTGTGTAAATTGTACTATTGATTGGTTTATCCATGATTGACTATCTAATTTACCTGTAAGTCCCTAGTAGAGTGCACTACATGTGCCTAGGGCATGTAGATTAAATGCTACTAGTGGGCCTGCAGCACTGGTTGTGCCACCCACCTCAGTAGCCCCTTAACCTTGTCTCAGGCCTGCCATTGCAAGGCCTGTGTGTGCAGTTTCACTGCCACTTCAACTTGGCATTTAAAAGTACTTGCCAAGCCTAGAACTCCCCTTTTTCTACATATAAGTCATCCCTAATGTGTGCCCTAGGTAACCCCTAGAGCAGGGTGCTGTGTAGGTAAAAGGCAGGACCTGTACCTGTGTAGTTATATGTCCTGGTAGTGTAAAACTCCTAAATTCGTTTTTACACTACTGTGAGGCCTGCTCCCTTCATAGGCTAACATTGGGGCTGCCTTCATACACTGTTGAAGTGGCAGCTGCTGATCTGAAAGGAGCAGGAAGGTCATATTTAGTATGGCCAGAATGGTAATATAAAATCCTGCTGACTGGTGAAGTCGGATTTAATATTACTATTCTAGAAATGCCACTTTTAGAAAGTGAGCATTTCTTTGCACTAAAAACTTGTTGTGCCCTTCAATCCACGTCTGACTAGGTTTAGTTGACAGCTCCTTGTGCATTCACTCAGACACACCCCAAACACAGGGTACTCAGCCTCACTTGCATACATCTGCATTTTGAATGGGTCTTCCTGGGCTGGGAGGGTGGAGGGCCTGCCCTCACACAAAGGACTGCCACACCCCCTACTGGGACTCTGGCAGACAGGATTGAACTGAAAGGGGGCTTGGTGCATTTCTTAGACACTCTTTGAAGTCACCCCCACTTCAAAGGCACAACTTAGTATAAAACAGGGCCTCTGCCCTACCTCATCAGACACTTGCTGGAGAAGAAACCTGAACCAGAAACTACATCCTGCCAAGAAGAACTGCCTGGCTGCTCAAAGGACTCACCTGTCTGCTTTCTACAAAGGACTGCTGTCTTGCTGTTGCCCTGCTGCCTTGCTGAACTCTTGTCTGGCTGTGAAAGTGCTCTCCAAGGGCTTGGATAGAGCTTGCCTCCTGTTCCTTGAAGTCTCAGGACCAAAAAGACTTCTGCCTTTCACTTGGACGCTCCGTGCGCCGATAATATCGACGCACAGCTTGTTTCGCGGCGAGAAAAACGCCGCACACCGACGCTGATCGACGCGACGCCCTCGGGACGATCGAGACTTCGACGCACAACCTCGCAAGGACAAAGCCGCCCGACTTTCCAGGAGAAATCGACGCGACGCCTACCGTGAGTGCGAAACTTTGACGCACGGCCTCGCAAGGACAACGCCGCCCGACTTCCAAGGAGAAATTGACGCAACGCCTGCCGTGAGACCAAAATTTCGACGCACGGCCTCGCAAGGACAATGCCGCCCGACTTCCAAGGAGAAATCGACGCGACGCCTACCGTGAGATCGAAACTTTGACGCGCAGCCCCGCAGAACGACGCGCAGCCGGAAAATAAGCAGGAGAATCCACGCACAGACCCGGGACATCTGGTAATCCCCGCGATCCACAAAAAGAGACTGTCTGCGCGCCGGAAAAGGACGCCCGACTTCCCCGCGTGGAAAGGAACGACGCAAGTCTGTGTGTGCTGAGAGGAAATCGACGCACACACCCCTTTTTCCACGCATCTCTTCTCCTGTGGCCCTCTGAGGAGATTTCCCACCAGAAACCAGGTACTCTGTGCTTGAAAGACACTTTATTGCTTTTTAAAGACTTAAAGACACTTAATATCACTTTTCAGTGATATCTTTACAAATTCGTATTGCAACTCTGATCATTTTGACCTACAGTTACCCAGATAAATATTCTATATTTTTCTAAACACTGTGTGGTGTATTTTTGTGGTGTTATACTATGGTGTTGTATGATTTATTGCACAAATGCTTTACACATGGCCTTCTAAGTTAAGCCTGACTGCTCGTGCCAAGCTACCGGAGGGTGAGCACAGGCTGATTTTGGATTGTGTGTGACTTACCCTGACTAGAGTGAGGGTTCTTGCTTGGACAGAGGGCAACCTGACTGCCAACCAAAAACCCCATTTCTAACACTCAGTGATTAATTTATCTAGCTGTGGCAAAGAAAGTAGAAGGGACACACAATAGTAACATAGATACATTGTAAAGGATTTGTGGGGTAATAATCATTTTGAGTGCTTCGATATGTCCCCACCAATTAAAATAAAGGATTGTCCATTTATCTAATGTATATTTTGTGGTAGTTAACATTTTAGAGCACTTGATTTCAAATGATCTTTAGCAAAAGTAATACCCAAATATTTTAGTGTTGCTGGTGACCACAATATGTTTCCATTTGCTATAATCATAGAATTGCCTAAAATATTTAATGAAAAAATTATATGTTATTGAGATTTAAAGGATAAGATCTAAATGGATAAATTATTGTCTGTAGAGGTGTTGGTCTATTAGCTAAGATTTTGGTCTATAATTGGGAACTAAATTAGGGTCTTATTTGATTCTAGAAAGGAAATGATGGTGGCTTCAATAGAAGATCAACCTATTATGGAAGTATTTTGAAAATCCGTGAATAGGAAAAGTAGATTAGGGGGGAGTTGCATTTGAAAGCACTTGCAGAATTCAGCTGGGATACCAATCTGGACCGGGTGACTTGTTAGAATTTAGTGATTTGATTGCCATGTTAACTTCATGAATCTCAATAGGGTTTTCTAAAGTGAGTCTATCTGCATCAAAATGTGAAGTAATTGGCAGTGTTGTACGGTTCTTATTAGGGAGGCTCTATCACAGAGTGTGGGAGACTGAGTCAAACCCACACCACTTAGTTGCTGCCGACCTAAATCCTGGCTAGCTTACAGTGTCTCACCCAACCCTATCAGGGGAGAGGTGATTTGTGGCAACCTAAACCTGACACTCTGACTCCTCAGGGAAACAAATCATACTCCTTTCAATCAGGTGCTCAGATACTCACACATGCTGAGGCAGGACATGAGATGCAAACCTGATTTCATTGCATTTATTGAAGCAACTGCATCCTAGTATGAAAAGGATGTGCTGCAATAATAATGCAGATGAAACATAACATGGTAATCATGACAGCAATCAAAGTAAAGAAGATGAACAACCCCACCATATTGTGTGATTCCAGAAAGCCTGTGGATTCTAGGATTCCTAACTATCCTTATGTCTAGGTCTGAGAGCACAGTGGTTGCAACCCTTCTATCTGACATGACCCAAGGGAGCAGACCAAACCCCACCCCTGAATTGAAGAGCAGGGGTCTGCCTGTTGTCTGGATGGCAGTCCTCTTGGGACCCTGAAAAGTCAGCGCCACGATCAACAAAAATGTCTGTAGTGTGGTACGTGTCCCAGGATGGTCATGACCGGAATGCCCTCTACCCTCCTTAGGCCTATGTGTTATTTACAAAATAACACATACAGAGTTAGAAGAAAGGGCCTGACCTACTGATGTGTCCTGAGGATAGAACTGGCTCCTGAGGTGGCAAAACAAGTAGGCATATCATGTACATCACAAAGCAGCCTTGGATGAGGCATAAATTACACGTCATACAATGGTTTGATAAAGCATGCAGTGTGAACTCCGCCTTCCTAGAAGAGTCAGCTAATAAAGTAAGTAAAATAACTGCTAAATGCAGGCTTTGCTAAAATGAGAAACAAAATGTGACTGTTTAAAAGTTTAGAAACTGCGGAACTAAGCTAAGCTAAGGCTGCCAAACCCAGGTACAAAGGGTCCCTACAACAGCAGTCTCTACGGAATTTATTAATGACATCATCTTGGAGGACTAAAGGCTTATGATATAAAGATGAATACAAAGAAAAAAATCATTTGAAATCTCATCTATAGTAAGGTGCAAGGTATCATCTTACCTCTAAATGGCTGGTATTTGAGCTTTATCTTTTTTTGCATAAGTCGTTGGCTATGAGTTGACAAGATTTGTTTGAGTTCAAGTGAAAGTTTGACTTTTTTTATAAAAGTAACTCTGCCTTTTTGCTCAGCAAATTATTATACTCATGTATGGACATCTAAATGTGAGATTCTATTTATTATCCTGTGAGGAAATGGTCATCCTTGCAAGATCAGCTATCTGTTTCTCTATTGTGGAAAGTTGAGCATAAAAGATTTTATTTTCATGAGCCATAATAGATATAGTGGTTCCTCTAATAAATGCATTAAATACATCCCATGGTTAATTTTGGCAGTGTCTTCAGTGATACTATTTAGAAAGTAATAATTTATGTCAAAATCTAATTTTTGGGAATTAAATGGATTGAGAAGTAAATCAGAGTTTTCCTTGTCCATCTGTGTTTGGTAGGGCAGGACTCTGTTAGGGTCAGAGAGAAGGAGATTAAATCATGGTCAGAAATTGTAATGGGTTGTACGTTGGAGTCAATAATGATGTGGCATAAGTGGCTAGAGGGTAGGAGGTAGTCAATCCTAGAGAAAGTGGAGTGAGCATTAGAAAAGAAGGAAATACTTCATCTGTAGGATGTACTAGTCACCAAAAATCAATCAGTTCAGTGGTGGAAAAATATGATTTCAAAAGGTGATAAGATTTAGTGGGCCAGAATTTGAATGTAGAGGAGCAGTCCAATAACAGGTCTCAAATGTGATTAAAATCACCCCCATGACAAGGGGAGCATTATCTAATTGTATTATTTCAGTAGTAATATTTTTCCAAAAAGAATGGTCATCTAATGTGGGAGTCTAGATGTTAACAAAATTTTAAAAGTGTTTTTCCACTTTAACTTGTGCATAAACATATCTAACTTCAGAATCATGATGATGAGTTAACAGTTGTTTATGAGATTATTGTAAGAAGAGAATAGCTCTACCATTGTTGTGTCCTGTGCCAGGAGTTGAAACTATGGGCCAGATGTAGCACACAGTTTGCACGTCGCAAACAGCGAATTTCACTGTTTGCAACATGCAAACTGCACTTGGCAATGCACAAAACCTCTTTTGTGATTCGGTAACTTGGTTACCGAATCGCAAAACGGGTTTGCGAGTCGCAATTAGGAAGGGGAGTCCCCTTCCTAACTGTGAGTCACAGTGCAATGCCAGATTGCTTTGTGACCACGAATGCGGTTGCAAAGCAATCGCAGTTAGCATCCATTTCTAATGGGTGCTAACCCATTCGCAAAAGGGAAGGGGTCCCCATGGGACCCCTTCCCCTTTTTGAATGGCATTAAAAACATTTTTCCAGTGCAGGCAGTGGTCCTATGGACCACTGCCTGCTCTGAAAATATGAAATGAAAAAGTTTCATTTTTTAGTTTTCTAATGCATCTTGTTTTCCTTTAAGGAAAACGGGCTGCATTACAAAACAAAAAACTGCTTTATTTAAAAGCAGTCACAGACATGGTGGTCTGCTGTCTCCAGCAGGCCACCATCCCTGTTAGTGCCGGGAGTCTCAATGGGGTCGCAAATTGCGACCCACCACATTAATATTAATGAGGTGGGCCTTTGCAACCCCTTTGCGAGTCGCAGGAGGTGTCAGGGATACCATCCTACATTCTGAATTGCGAGTCGCAAATTGCGAGTCGCTCTGACTCGTAATTTGCGGGTCGCAATTCAGAATCTACTTACTTCTGGCCCTATATCTCCTACTTATCCCTTAGACAATGAATAAAAAGTGTTATCATCAATATAGGTTTCTCTGTTAGAACATCAGCATTAAATTTTCTTAAATGTTTTAACATTCTACATCTTTTCAGTGGATGTCATAAAACCTTTAACACTCAGAGAAACAACAGTTAAGTACGCACAGGTTGTGCTCTGCATAATTTTCATTCACCCCCAGGGAGCCCTGGTCAATCATGTCCTCCTCTACCTATGTTCTCCTTGAAAACAGACTTTGTATAACCTCTGCTTGTTGGTTTACTAGTGGTGTACCTCATTGTAGGAGGGGGTCTTTATGTGTCACTGCTTGCTATTTTATTTCACATATTCCCTTGTATTCAATAATGTTTATTAGCACCTCTGTGCCAATGCTTGTTAGTTTCTTTGCCTTGTATGTGCCAATGCTAATTGACTTCCTTCCTCCTCGTGCTTCATCACATTGTAAGGGCACGCCTGTTTGAGTCATGTTGCTAAGACAGCCATTGACAACCAAACACAGGGTCATGTGCTTAACTCCAGTTGTCTGTTGCCTACCAAAGTCTCACCCCACAATTGGCAGCGCTTGCCATCGTTTTCTGCTTCAAGAATCTGGACAGCTCCTGCACGGCTCCTCTCAGATGATCCTGCAGGCATCCTTGGGCCTGAGGCTGAGTTCGTCAGCTTCTCTTTCTTGGCTTCCAGTTACTGTGGACCCCCTACCAGGACACCTAAGTGTTCTGCACTCACTTTATGGACTTCAACAGAGCTGTGCTCCACGCACCCTTTTCAGTGGTAACCTTGAAACTTTCACTTAAGTGAGAACTCTACACTTGGGTTCTTGGCTCTCTGTAATCCGGCTGAGCGAGTGTGTGATTGAACTTTGATAAAAGAATGTATCTACACCTGCATGGGACTACAAACACATGGCACTATTCTTCCTTCCTGTGTTTTGTGATGTAAGAGAAATGTACCTCTATCTTGTTCACGGCGATTGCGTGTATTGTTTTTGCTTTGTCATAACCTCTTGGGCATACCGCTAAAGTGAAACAAAACTAACTGATTTCCAAAAGTATGTTGAGAGTGCAGTTATGTATTGTATGCAAATCCACAAGACTGAGTGATGTAAACTACTCACTCAGCTACTATTGAGCTTGATTGTTATTCCCCATTTGTGTGCATGTTTAATGGACAGTGAGACCTCTTCCCAAGCATGAAGAGTCTTCAAGAGAGACTACTGTTCCCTATTTATGGGAAGCAAATCAGTTAGGGTTGCTTACTCATGAATGATTTGTTGATTTGCACTCTGAGGTGTGTCCCAGCACATGCAACATTAATACCAGTGTCTCTTCTTTGCTTTCAAGGTCATACCACTTACAGGTGAAATGCTGATCACAATTTAGACCTCAAGCAATAGGAGCCTGGCTGGACTAGGCGGTAGAGATGTGCCAGTGTTTTCTTTCTTTCTCTTGCCCATTCTTCCTTCCCTTTCAGAATACCGACCATGACTTCAGTATCATTCAGCAATGTTGAAAGTTGTTCTGGAAGGTCAGGGGATTATTCATTACGCCTGCAGGCGTCCTGCTTTTCATGTGAGTGGACCTGAAAACAACAAGCAGTTTTTGTTGACAAAACATTTGAAGTTACAGAGAGATAGGAAACCTGAGACATAATAAAGGATAGTGAAAAGGAAGTACCCCATGTAAAATAACTCAAACATGACAGGCAGCATAAGTGGAGGTAATCAACCAAGACCTCATATCAACTGGTACAACAGAAATGGAGGGATGATGCAAGACTAAACGCACTGTATACCTGCTATATTATCAATATAACATCAAATATTGAGGGGGAATAAAATGTAACCAAAAGAATCTGAAAGTTGTGGTTCAGTAACAATATGATCATGTTGGTAAAAGAATTCTAAGAAGTCTGAGGTAGAGGAGAAGGATTTAAAAACATAATTTTTCCAAATAAGCATTGTAGAAGGGTCAACTGATTGTAAATCCCAGGATTGTTTACAAATTTTCACTGTCTCTTTTGAAAAATCTTGGTAAATAAAGACTATCATCCTCAATTAGAAGGTTAAGAATTTCTCGTGCAGCCTTTCCGATAAGAAGAAGATTATGATGTCTTACAACTTTAAAGATAATTTGCCTGATTTTAGTTTTGTGAGAAGAGGGAATAAGGTGGGCTTTGTCAATTTTCAATCTTTCTGGAAATTTAACATTGAGTGGTTTTGGTAATGTAGATTCCAAGAAGAGACAACAGCTTTGGCCTTCAATATTCTTTGGCACATTAAAGATTTGTACATTTTATAGGTGGCATGGTTGAGCGGAAGTCGCAGTGTTTTATTCCACGGAGTTCCACAGAGTTACATAAAAACTCTGAAGAATTCCATTGAGTTCCACACTCCCTAATAACAAATTACAAAGGCATTTTTCTGCACTTACAAAATTTACACCAACCTATCAAACACCATGGCTCCCGTGCAGTAGGGAGTCACTACAAGACACAGATGGTACTAAATGGCATCTGTTATTGAATGTGTTCCCAATCATAGCCGTGCTTAAGGAAGACTTCACTCACCTATTGTGGCAGAGACAATCACATTCACCATGGGCTCAGCACCATTCTTGACTGTCCACTTTCCCCCTAATTGTAGTCGCATGGTACTACGTAGGATGTAATCAATGTCACTGCTTCCGGGAGATTCCGCTCAAGTGACATACAGCTTCACCACTCTTCAAAGATGTTTCAGAAAAGAGCAGCACACACTTGACATATACTTGGATAGCATCACTGAGATCCAGCTGATGGCAATTAAAAAAATGTGTTAGTCTTTGGTTATTGCTTCTTCCTGAGTAGCCCGTTCCAAACAAAAGTAACACTGTGATTACAGGGAGAGACCACTTTGAATGTTGGTGGGACAATCACAGCCAAACCTGGACCCAGACAATGTACACCTTCATGCTTCCCAGAGAGGGAATATAGACTCAGCAAGAAGTAACTAAATTTATTGCAGCGCCATCTTAAAGTGGCTATAAGGGCTGAAAAAATCTACTTAATGGCAAAAAGACAGCACAAGTCAGACTTAAAACCCCAGATCTAAAAATAGTTTTGTTTATACATCAATGACTAGGTAACTGCTTGAATTTATTATATCTGTATTCCATAGAGAATGTAGCATGTTGTTTTGTCTACATATCGAAGGAAACAATTACATTTTATATCGTTCCTCAGCTGCTTATGTATACATTATTTCAGTCTTGGAAAGAAAGACTCCAATGGCACTATTCATGTGCTGTGAAGATGTAATATTGTTTTCAGTGTGGTATGTCATTGGCTACCTTTTAAGAAGGCAGTAGTTCAACCTTTGTTTGTCGGCTTAGTCCTGCCTCTGTTTCCAAATCAGCTGTTGGCCGTAGGCCCAGAACAAGGAGTAGTGGGAGCAGAACACAACAAACATTTTTCTGCTGAAATAGGCAAGCAAAATCTTCCCCTGTACTGCTACTTGTGTATTGCACTAGGACAGTATGCAATTGCAATATTAAGTTGGCAGCTGAAAAACTTGGAGTAGGTCCAAGTAAACTCTGCTATGTGGCATGGGTGAAGTTTTTGCCAAACTCTGCACTCCATGTGGCACAGAGTGGCAAAACTTTACCAACTCCTCTGGCAGAATGAAGTTTACCACCAAGCTCTAATTAGTGGTTTTTATTTTCTATGTAAAGTAAAGCTGATTAGAAGGGAGCGATCTGATGTACAAGTGAAGTCATAGTTGCAAATACTTTAGTATTGTCACAGGTTTTGATCTCATTATCTGCTACCTTCATAGAAAGGGAGGCAATGTCTCATTGAATATGTTTAACATCAGAGCAGATTGTGTCTATGTTTATATGACTATTGAATGGGGTTTCCTGTGAGTCAGTGACCTTGAATTTGATGGGCAGTGGTGAGACAGCTTGCTTCTGTTTGTTTGGCTGAGCTGATGCTGATTTAGGGCCTGAGTTAGATGTTGGCAGTCATACAGTTACGTTTTGAAGGTTAATCCGCCCACTGACTTGACAGTCTGCCAACCCTAAATAGATGCAGCAGGAACATAGGCAAAAGACTGCTGATGGTCTGCCGTCACTGCCAAGAATTATTCCTCACGTCAATGTTGCCGTAAGCGAAAGCAGCTGGTGTGAGACAACCACCTCTTTTACTGCTGAGCCAATCACACTGTGCAGTCCTGCCAATGCAAATGTGCAGGCTAAACCTCCAAACCTGCATTGGTGAATTGGCAGCTATATAAACACAAACCCCAGTTTAAATGCTTTCCACATATCCTGCCACCATGAATCCACTCCTACCAGTCCTTCCATTGCTCCTGGGCCAGCTCTAAGATGGAAACCAACCCCATTGCTGCTGGAACAGAAGGTAAGTTACAGGTATTCCTGTTACCCTCAGACTTGTAGGTGCAGCACTGGACTCGAAATCTTGAAATCTTTATAAACACCACCATACTGATACACAATGCATAAGTGTGTAATGTTGAATTATGAAATTGATCAGAACAGACCCCAGGACATAACTAGCACCCACCAATTAGTGACGGGCTGTCTACATGGCAATGGACACCTACACAAAAAATCTCAATAATCACAAATAGGAATGTGTCTGCAAAGATGTGTGCAAAAATTTACCCAAACATTGAAAGTAACAATTAGTAAACAAATTTACCCAAAAAAACATTTCAATGTAGCACAAACACTACAACATGCTCCAGGTGGGTTTACCCAGAATGTAACACAACATTCACTGGTAAACTGCTAGCATGTCAGAAATGTACAAATGTCACATGTCCCCTTGGTTTGTGCAACATATCACAAACATATGATCAAATACAAAAATGTAAAGAAATACCATCATCAGCAACTAATTGGTAACAATCCAAAAATAAGGCCAGGACAAAGGTATTCTCAACATAAAAATGAATTAGAGAAATTAAATTATTCTCTCATAAGTAAATGAAAGGAGATTGAATAGAAAACACAAAGGCACCAGGCCAGTAGTCCATAGTGTGGGTGCATGCCCACAACCTGCCTCCTAATGTAACTGGCAGATTAAACCTCCTCTGGAAGAGGCACACATGTTGTAGACAGCAGGCACCGAAAATATGTTATTGGGGCGTGGGTCCTTGGGTATGAAAGAGGTAGTTTGGGATTTGGAAGGGGTGCGTTTGGATTTGGAAGGGGTGGTTTGAGATTTGGAAGGGTAGGTTGGGATTTGGTAGGGGTGGGTTGGGATTTAGCTGGGGTCACGGCCAGGGAAAGAGCAAGCTCTCCTTAGGGAAATGGGTAGGGTGTTTGGGATTGAGTCAGGTTTGGGAGGTAAATGTAGTGGTTGTGTCTGTGTGTGTGTCTGTTCAAGGTGGGGATGCATGAGGGTCTGGTGTATGTGGTCCATTTTTAAGTCTGTGATTTTTTACTGTTGGTCTTTTGGGTGGGTGAGTGCGGGCATTTGTATTGAGTATGTATGTGTGGATGTGTCTGCTGTGGCTGTGGTGTGTGTTGCCGTGGTATCTGTGGGTATGCCATTGCATGCATATGCGGTGGTGGGTGTGATGATTGGTGCTGTGTCTGTGGTGTTTGTGTGGTGGATACAATGACTGGGGGTGTGCTGGTGGTGTCTGTGGGATATTGGTGTAGTGGTGTGTATCATGTCTGGGTGTGTGACGCCATGGGCGCCAGTGGCATCACACTCGCGGGCCTCATGGGATCAGCAGTTCTCTTCTCAGGTTGTTGGGCTCACTGTGGACCGTTTTGTGCGCCACAGTGTGTTTGGTCACTCGTTGTGTGGTCTGAGTACCCAGAGTTGGGTCTCGGGCTGCACCACGTTTGAGGTGCAGCCTGGCGGTTGTTGCTGGGTTTGGGAGGCCCCCCTCCCCATCTGTTGTCACTTACCTGAAGTCTTGGCCTGGGGCATTTCTTCCTTTCTCTTCTTTTTCTTCTTGGGGGCCATGTTATCCTACTCCCAGGAGTCTGTGGTTTGCGCTGAATGCATTGCTTTTTCCCTTTCTATGACGGTGTCTATTCCTGTTTGTTCCTATGGAATATTTCCGATCCAAGATGGTGTTTTCAATTCTTCCTGTATGTCACTTCCTATCTAGGGGTATATAAGGCACAAGATTCTTGCTTTCCTTGCATTGCAAACACTTCCTGTTGGTGGTGGTCTTCGCTCCTGTTCGCTGTATTTTGAGGAGTTCTCTGTGCTCTGTTCCTGCAACTTTTGGAGTTCCTGATTCCGAAGTCTTGCTTTTCTGACTCTCTCATCTTTTCCTAAATTTCAGGAGTTCCTGTTTTAGAGTTTTTTTTCTCCAAATGGGTTTTTCCTCTGGTACCCCTTCTGGAGGGTACTGACTGCCTTGGCATAATTGTGTCAGAAGCACAGTGGCTACCGGAAGGGGTCACCCTTCTCTCAGCCAGACCAGAACGTGCAAGACACAGGGCAGAATTCCAGGTTTCCCTGACCAGGGTGGTTAGAGACGGGCAGATTGTGACAGATTGCAAGGGCCATCAATCCAGCGTTGCTTCAGGACCATGGAGGGTACTGCAGAAGACGTGGAATTGGCGCAGTTATTGATCCATACAGTACAACAACAAGCCCAAGAATTACAACAGTTACATGCAGAAAACACAGCATTATGACAAGCCCTGGTCTCTAGATCATCAGACGTTACTACTGTCTCTGCTTCTACACCACGCTACTCTGGAGATCCTAATAAACTGAGAGAATTTTTTGATTCCTTGATGGTTTCCTTTGCATTCCAACCATCTCAATTTACGCAAGACAAGACAAAAGTAGGATATCTCATCAGTGCCCTGTCTGGTCCAGCATTCACCTGGGCAATTCCCTTGGGAGCCACAGAGGATTTGCGGTAGTCGAGCTACACCGCTTTTGTTAATGCTTTCAAACAGATGTTTGAGTGACCTGATTTGGAGTCGGCTGCTGAAGAGGCCTTGTGTAATATCCAAAAAGGTAAAAAGGACGTCCAGCAATATAAAACAAGTTTTAGACAGTTCTCGTGGCAGTATCCACTTGGGTAGAGCGCACCCTCATCACCCTTTTTTGCAGAGGATTACGTGAGGAAATAAAGGATGAATTAGTACATCCCACTCAAGTGGACAACATGAAAGAACTAATGGACTTTGCCTTATCCATAGAATATCATTTTCACTAACGTAGATTGGAGAAACAAAAAGGGTCGTATGCAGTCCCAACGGTAGCCAACAATACCACAGTATGTCTCCCACAAGACAACCAATCTGAGACCCAATACCTTTAGAAGATGAATCCATGCAAATAGACATAGCTCGTGGACCATTAACTGAAACAGAACGTGAAAATAGACGACACAAAGGCTTATGTTTCTATAGCATCAATGCCGGTCACCTGATTCAAGTATGTCCAACCCGTCCTTCCAAATTATTGGGAAATGCCAACTCCCGTCCTCTGTGAGAAGGGAGAGGATGGGATGTGCAGAGATTCCTTCTATATGTTCTTCCAAAGAAAATACAACAGCCCACTTCGTTTTACCTGTAGCTTTACAGTTACCTGACAATCAAGAAGAGCAAGTGTTTGCATTACTGGATTGTGGAGCCAGCGGAAAATATCTTGATGAGCTATGGGCTAAAGAAAAGGGAATCCCTTGTGTACCCAAAGAAGCACCTGAACAGGTCCACACAGTTGATGGTTCCCCTCTTTCTTCAGGACCAGTCACTGACACCACGTCTACCCTTTGCTTACCATTTGGGAAACATTTACAGTACATTACCTTTGACTTAATTTCTTCTCCCAATGATATGATGCTGTTGGATATCCCCTGGCTGACACAGCACAATTCTTTCATTAATGGGGAAACAAGTACTGTATTCTTCTCATTGCAGTTTTGCCAATAATATTGTTATCCTGCAGAAACCTATTGGTCCCCAAAGGGTTTGGTTTAACTCTATAAAGAGACAGGTTGTTCCATTAACACTGTGCAAGGGGTATCTAGTCGTTATCAAGGTTACGCCGACGTGTTCCAGAAACCTAAACAGCCTGTTCTGTCCCCGCATAGGGAACACAATTGTGCTATTCCTTTAGGGCCTTAAGAAATGGCTTCTTTCAGGAGAATGTATTCTCTATCAGAACCAGAAAAAGAAGTATTTAGAGCAAAACTTACAGAGTGGATTGATCACTCCCTCTTCTTCACCTGCTTGGTCTCCTCCTTTTTGTACCACAAAGTTGAAAGATTTATGTCCCTGCAGACACTTTCGTGGATTAAACAAAATTACTATCAAAGACAGGTATTCCTTACCTCTAGTTAATGCTATTTTGGAAGCAGTCAGAGGAGCCAACATGTTTACAAAATTGGATCTCAGGGGAACCTATTGTCTCTTACGAATCAAAGAAGGAGGTGAGTGGAAAACTGCCGCTCAACCTCCCATGGGCCATTTCGAATACCAAGTAATGCCTTTTGGCTTGACTAACGCTCCATCTATTTTCCAGAAGTTCATGGATTCTGTTTTTTCTGACCTACTAAATCAAAGTGTGGTTATATACCGAGACAATATTCTAATATATTCTCTCCATCCAGAACAACATACTACACACGTTCTTCAAGTGCTAGAAAGACTCCAACAAAACCACTTGTATTGTAAACTTGAAAAGTGTAAATTCGATAAGACAGAGGTGAAGTACCTTGGTTATCATATCAGTCAAATTGCCATGAATCCAGAAAAGGTGCAAGCTATCGTAGACTGGACATCTAATTCCTCCATCAAGGAAACCCAATGCTTCTTAGGTTCATCTAATTTTTATTGTCAGTTCATGGTAGACTTTGCTCATCAAACAAGTTATACTACCCAGACCCTTCTGCTGTACGAAGACCACTGAGATCACCTTGTAGGACCTGAAACATGCTTTTATCCAAGCCCCTATTTTATTGCACCCTGACACCACAAAGAAGTTTATAGTCATTACAGATGCATCAGACAGAGCAATTGGAGCCATACTTTTACAAAGATAAGATGATGGTTTGGAATACCCGGTCTTCTATTTATCACATGTGTTAACAGATGCAGAACGTAACTACTCTGTGCTGGAATGGGAATTGCTTGCTCTAAACAAAGTTTGTAAAGAATAGAAACAATTTCTAATGAGCACCAGAGAAACCTTTGAAGTCAGAACAGATCAACGTAATCTTCAGTGTCTCCGTAATTTTCAGTGTTGAAACAGCCATCAAGCCCGATGGGCTTTCTTCTTCAGTCAACTTGATATTGTGGTAACATACATACTTGGATCTAGGAATGTTGTGGTAGATGCCTTATCATGCCGGTATCCGGAAATGGCAAAGTGTTCTTCAATTAATATAATTGAACCATGTTGAATCATCGTAGTAGCACAATCTTTTTTTGATCGGGTAAAGTCAGAATATAAACACCTCTCACTTGAAGACTGGAATGCCCTGTATCCCCAAATACAGAAAAATAAGGGATACTATTGTCACCAAGATGTCATATTCTTCCCTACCACAAAGGTTCAAACAGAAGCCTTACAGATGTGTCACGACTCTCCTACTGCTAGTCACCGTGGTATCAAGAACACCTAAGAACTACTCCTTCGATCTTTTTGGTGGCCCACTATAAAGACAGATACTGACACCTATATGACAGCCTGTCCGGTGTGTGCACAAACTAAGACACCCCATACCAAACCAGCAGGCCTAATGAAACCTTTGCCTGTTCCATAGGTCCCTTGGCACAAGTCCACAGACTTCCTATGCTCATTACCATTGTACCATTATGGTAACAGTAGATTCTTTCACTAATTTGTCCCATTTTACAGTCTTAAAGAATATACCCACTGCCAAAGAACTGAGTCACATTATTATACAGGATATTTTTTGCCTGCATGGCCTTCCGCAGGCTATCATCTCCGATCTTAGTCCTCAGTACGTTTTGCATTTTTGGAAGTTTTTCTGAAAGACTTTACATATTGAGGATACCTTATCATCTGGATTCCATCCTCAAATCAACGGCAGACTGAACGATTACATCAAGGACTCGAACAATACCTACGCTATTATTTGAATGCTACACAAAATAATTGGTCTTCATACCTTCCACTAGCCAAATTTTCATACAACAATGCGATGCATAATGTGTCAAGGTCCACCCCTTTCTTCTCTACAAATGGATATCACCCTAAAACCTTCCCTACAGTCGTCCATGAATCCCCTGTTGTCCCTACAGTCGCTACATTTGCATGCCGACTCCATCATATCCAGAGAATAATATGTACCAACCTTCTAGCTACAAAACAGTACATGAAAAAGATCGCTGACCCTAAATATCATAACACACCATCATACCACAACGGAGACAAAGTTTTTTTTTTTTCTAAGTTTTTGCCTTTTTGTTTATCCCAAAACAAATTCAAACCTCAGTACTATGGGCCATTTAAGATTCTCCAAGTACTAAAACCTGTATCTGTTTATCTTCGTTTACCTCAGAATTGGAGGACTCATCCGGTATTCCACGTATCTCAGTTAAAACCTTATGTACCAGACCCTTACCATAGACAGTTCTCCTACCCTCCCTCTTTTGGTTGAGGATGAACGAGAATACGAGGTACAAGAAATCTGTGATTCTCGCTTCTTCCGGAACTGTCTCCAGTTCCTTATCCACTAGAAGTGTTATCACCTAAGTGAAGGTTCCTAGTAAGATGCTTCTTCTGTTCATGCTCCCCGCATGGACCAGCGTTTTTTCCTTCTTTTGTTGGACAAGCCCAGAGCATCGAGGGGGGGCTTACTGTGACTTTGCGGGCATCTGCGGCATTTCACTCAAGTGCCGTGGTAGGATCGGGAGTCTGCTTCTTGGCCCGCCAGGCTCACAGCAGACCATTTTGCAGGTCGCGGCCTGTTTGGTTGCCTGCTGTGTGGCATGAGCCGCGCTGCGCCGCGTTTGAGTTGCGACCTGGAGGTTGCCGCTGGGTTTGGGCAGACGCCCTTGCCATCTGTTGTCACTTACCTGAAGTTTTGGCATTGGTCATTTTTTCCTTTTTTCTTCTTTTTCTTCTTGGGGGCCATGTTATCTTCTTCGCAGGAGTCTGTGGTTTGCCATGCATGCATTGCTTTTTCCCTTTCTATGATAGTCTTCGCTCCTGTTCGCTGTCTTTTGGGGAGTTCTTTGTGCCTTTGTTCCTGTAACATTTGGAGTTTCTGATTCCTGATTCTGAAGTCTTGCTTTTCTAACACTCTCATTTTTTCCTAAATTTCAGAAATTCCTGTTTTAGAGGTTTTTTCCCAATTGGGTTTTTCCTCTGGGACTCCTTTTGGAGAGCACGGACTGCCTTGCTACAATCCTGTCAGCAGCACTGTGGCTACTGTAAGGGGTTGCCCTTACCTAAGCGAGACCAGAACGTGCAAGAAACAAGGAGGTGTTCCAGGTTTCCCTGACCAGAGAGTAAGAGACGGGCAGATTGTGAAAGGGTGTGTGTGGTTGTATGGTGGTGGGTATAGTGACTGTGGGTGTGACTGTGGTGGTGCGTTTGTGGCTGCATGTTTCTGTCTGTGCCAATGTTTCTTGCCGTGCTTTTGATGGGATGTGCTGCATATGGCTGTTGTTGTGGGTGCATGCATATGTTTGTGTTTTCTTTGGACAGGGCTGTGTTGAGGGATTTGGGATGTATAAGGGGTGGGAGTCTGGCCATTAGGCCTGAGTGGGTGTTAGTATGTGGCTAAGGAAGAGGCCAGACCCTGGAATGATCACTGTATACCAGACAGGGCCCCGTGAATGCCTTCCAGGTAATCCAATATCTGGGTATTCTGGGCAGCCGGCACCTGGATGATATTCAATAGTACGGTCTGGCCTACAGTGATCATTCTTTGTAAATCCACAGTCTCGCCAATGCGCACAGCCTGGGACACTGGGGCAGGGGCAGAGGTGCCTGCAGAAAAGGTGATGTTACCCCTTCTAGGGGGTTGGCTATGTCCAAGCGGGAGGGAGCAAGAGGTAGGGTGGAGCTGGGAATGAAGGGGTTGGATGAAGATGGAGTTATCACAGTCTCTCCAGGGTCCACCCCCACTACGGACTAGTCTTCATTGGAAGCCTCCGAGGAAGATGTTGAGTCACTTGTGGACACTGGGTCCCTCGGTGTT
Source organism: Pleurodeles waltl (assembly GCF_031143425.1). Classification (NCBI taxonomy): domain Eukaryota; kingdom Metazoa; phylum Chordata; class Amphibia; order Caudata; family Salamandridae; genus Pleurodeles; species Pleurodeles waltl. The sequence goes on from NC_090449.1 coordinate 524,661,720, forward strand.
GGTAGTCTCAGCACCTGATCCCCAGTGGGCAGCTTCATCCCCACTGATGTGGCAGCTGTCATCAACAGTTACTGTGTATCTGTAAGAACACAATTTGGCATCAATGTTCTCATCACACAACATCTGCAACAAGTTCAGTTACACCCTATCTCTGCTCCCATATCATGTATGTCTTTGTTACTTATACACTTGTAGTTCACTCCATAAAAATGTTCCAACAGCGTGAGTAAACACATAGGCCTGGCTATATCTCTGAACCCCTGCAGTACAGAGCTAATATTGGTTCCCTTTTCCCAAAGGTTAAGATTTTTGGATGGAATTTGCCTTCCCAAAGTGGGCTACCACAACATCTATGCTTTCCATATACAAATGTCCGTTTCAAGATTGCCTTGCTCACCATCACCAAATTACCCTCTGGGCAGGACTAAGGACCCCAAAATTTTGCTGTGCGACACATAATTCTTTCCCCAATGTGGACACATTCCTGTTTGTTGCTTACAGACTTTTGTGCAAAGAAATTCATGTTGCCATTCACAGACTAGCTTACATGCACAATTGTGTTGGGCTATGGACCCAGGTCCATCAGCTACTGTCAACATAAAGTATCAAAATTTGGCTAGGGAAACCGCTGTCAAACATGTGTCAGGTAAGGAACAAAGGTGGTAATTACAACATTGGCGGTAAAAGCTGCTTACCGCCGCGCAGAAGACCGCCAACATTCCGCCACAGCTATTATGACCCACATCTCGAAATACGACAAAATTCAGACACCCACACAAGTCCGCCACACCAAAGGTCAGTGATAAACTGACAAAAACAAAACCTCCACCATCACGCCAACAGAAATACGCCCACGCTATCAGGACCCATGAATCCACGTGGAGGTCTTTCAACCGCGGTATTCCATTGGCTGTACACACCGCTGCGCTGAAAATACACACACAATTACAAAACACAGCCACATTGGACAATTCGAAATACACAAAGCTGATACACATACACACACCACTCCCACACACCCATTACAATATAAAACACACACCCACATCACCCACAAACCCCTACGATCAATATTACAGAGAGAAGGCCAGAGAGAGACACCACCATCCACAAACTAGCATCCACAGGCACTCAACACCATCACCCACACAACTTCCACGCACAAAACACCACACACCACTACATATCACCCCACTTATCACCACACACACCACCCCACACATCACCTACACCACCCCATGGCACGGCAAAGACACCCCAGGTTCTCGGAGGAGGAGCTCAGGGTCATGGTGGAGGAAATCGTCCGGGTAGAGCCACAGCTATTTGGATCCCAGGTGCAGCACACCTCAATTGCAAGGAAGATGGAGCTATGGCGAAGAATAGTCGACAGGGTCAACGCAGTGGGACAACTCCCAAGAAATCAGGACGACATCAGGAAGAGGTGGAACGACCTACGGGGGAAGGTGCGTTCCGTGGTCTCCAGACACCATCTGGCGGGTTAGCGGACTGGCGGCGGACCCCCGCCTCCTCCCCCACAACTAACAACATGGGAGGAGCAGGTCTTGGTGATTCTGTATCCTGAGGGCCTTGCAGGAGTCGGTAGAGGAATGGACTCTGGTAAGTCAAACCTTTAACTACCATATACCCCACCCTACCTGCATGCTATCACAGACCCTCACCCTCGCCCCCTCCCCTATCACTCCAACTCCTCACAAATGTACTAATATCACAAACCACCCATCCCAACACCAAGCCCTGCATGCAACACCAACGCATGGACACCCATCACTAAAGCATTCCCACTACACATACCCATACACCCCCCTAAACCATCATCACACAAGTCCCCACATAGGAATGCAAGCACTGGGGTACACGGTCACCCACCCATTGCCCACCATGACACACAGATGCAATAATTAAGCTTTTACACTCCTGCAGGACCACTACATAATGTCACCAGACAGGAGGGTCCAGACATCTCCACCCCACCCATAGAAGAGGCCCACAGTCATGACAGCAGCTCTGTCCAACTGGATCCAGATGACCAGCCTGGACCATCGTGGGCCTCGGGACAGTCGGTTCCCCTCACACAGGCACAGGCCACCACAGACCTTCAACCCTCTGGTAACACCAGCACAGCACCCACCCAGCGGGCACATACCTCCATCCCCAGGACACATCAATCAGCTGTGTGTCCACCACTACAGGGAACCCAGGATAACCCACCACCCCAACAACAACAGGGACCTGGGGGCAGTGGCAGGGGGCACACAGTCCAGGGGACGGAGGCACAGGAACACAGGGGACTGGGAGGGATGCTGTGCGACCAAGGGCAGACAGGCCAAGGGAACCCACCCTCCACGAGGCCCTCTCCTCCATCATGGGAGCATACCACCACTCCCAGGAGACGATGGCAACTGTCCTGGTCAAGTTTCAGGAGACCCAGCGCATGAAGGAGGAACAGTATTTGGGGTTCCGGGAGGAACTCAGAACCATCAGCTCCGCCCTGGGCACCATCGTAGGGGTGCTGAAGGAAATACTCAAAACCAGGAGGGACATTGTGGCACTCCAAGGGGCCCCTGAGACTAGCATGGGCGATGAACTGCCCACCACCTCCGCCGGCGCTAGTGGACAGGAGGCACCGCCACAGGACCACCACACCAGCACCCCCCCCCCTGCAGATGGAGAACCACCCCGCAAGCAGTCCCTGAGATCCACGAACAAGACAGAGCATGATGCCAAGAGCCCTGCCAAGAAATGAGACCACCCTGATTGTCAACCCACTGTCCCACTTTGTCACCCTATCCATATTGGAACTTCCCCAGCTCCACTTCGTATGCCCATATGGGCAATGCACCTATGTGACAAATAGACTGGACTCTGCCATGGACACTCCTCCTCCATCACCCCTCACCATTTAACTTCCCACTCCAATATTTTGTATGTAAATAAACACACCTAAAGCACCAAAAGATCTTGAGTCTGCCTGTGATTTTGAAATAGTGTATTTGCAATTACAGTGACAAAATTTCCAGGAAATAGTAATGTCAATAGACATTACACACAGCTATGTCACACAGCTCTAGTCCATGAGGAATCTAAGCAGATGACACACGTTGGAACCCACACCTGTGAAACCGTAAGGGAAAGTGACAACTCAGTGACCATACACTGGGTGAAATCGACAGACAGGATAGAGGTAGAAGTGTAAAAGTACTTGTAGTAGGCAGGAATGTATTCTCACCTGTGTTTCACTGGAAATATTGCTGGATGACTGAGTCCCTGTTGTCAATGTCTTCTTCCTCTGCTTCCTCCTCATCACTGTCCACAGGCTCCACAGCTGCCACAACACCGCCATCTGGACCATCCTCCTGCAGAAAAGGCACCTGTCGTCGCAAAGCCAAATTATGAAGCATATAGCAGGCCACGATGATCTGACACACCTTCTTTGGTGAGTAGAATAGGGATCCACCTGTCATATGGAGGCACCTAAACCTGGCCTTCAGGAGGCCAAAGGTGCATTCAATCACCCTCCTAGTCCGCCCATGGGCCTCATTGTAGCTTTCCTCTGCCCTGGTCCTGGGATTCCTCACTGGGGTCAGTAGCCATGACAGGTTGGAGTAACCAGAGTCCCCTAATAGCCACACCCGGTGCCTCTGTAGTTGACCCATCACATAAGGGATGCTGCTATTCCGCATGATGTAGGCGTCATGCACTGAGCCAGGGAACATGGCATTCACATGGGAGATGTACTGGTCTGCCAAACATACCATCTGTACATTCATGGAATGATAACTCTTCCGGTTCCTGTACACCTGTTCACTCCTGTGGGGGGGGGGACCAAAGCCACATGGGTCCCATCAATGGCACCTATGATGTTGGGGATATGTCCAAGGGTATAGAAGTCACCTTTCACTGTAGGCAAATCTTCCACCTGAGGGAAAACGAAGTAGCTCCACTTGTGTTTCAGCAGGGCAGACAACACTCTGGACAACACGTTGGAAAGCATCGGCTGGGACATCCCTGATGCCATGTCCACAGTTGTTTGAAAAGACCCACTTGCAAGGAAATGGAGCACTGATAGCACCTGCACTTGAGGGGGGATTCCAGTGGGATGGCGGATTGCTGACATCAGGTCTGGCTCCAACTGGGTACACAGTTACTGGATTGTGGCATGGTCAAACCTGTAGGTGATGATCACATTTCTTTCCTCCATTGTCGACATGTCCCAGAGGACGGTGCCTAGGAAGGACAACAGCGAGCACAGAGTCAAACAACTCAGAGGTATGTACCCACAGTCTACACAGAACATCACTCATACACAAAATCTGGCCTGTATGTGTGTTGAGAGTAGGCCTAGGTATGTGTGACGCAGTTGGTAATTAGGCCATGTGGGCCCCTGAAATGGCAGCTGCCTGACCTCTAAAGCGGGACAATGGGATGTGAGGTAAGTGCGCTGGCGTTGTACACCGTTGCGGTAGGCTGTTGAAGACCACAGCGCAATGCTGCATTGGTTATCATTGGACCCTATGGGTCCCAGGAGCCAATGAAGATGTACGCCGGCGGTTATGGTACGCACCGCCGCGGACGTGACCGCCATTTTCTAACTGTTTAATCACTCGATACCTGATCTTCGACAGGAGAGGACCTACACTGCAAGTGCTGCTGTGACCTCGGTTTGGAAGAGACAATGGCTCGTGCGTCTGGGGAAAGGGCCCCTGCCTTCACTGCAGAGGAGTTGGAGAAGCTCGTCGACGGGGTCCTCCCCCAGTATATGCTACTCTACGGTCCTCCAGACTAACAGGTAAGTACACAGGGAGCATGTTGTATGGGCTGTGCCTGTGTGGAGAGGGCTGGTTGTAAGAAGGAAAAAAGCAAAGTTCTGCGTGCATGAAAGACGGTGAATGCATGTGCCACATGGCAAGGGTAGGGATGTGGGCCACTCACTTTGACGGTGCAGTTGGTAATGACTTCTCTTCTTCCCCTGTACATTTCATGTAGGTCAGCGCCCATCAGAAGAAGGATATTTGGCGTGCCATCGACAAGGACGTCCGGACCCTGGGGGTTCACCACAGACGGAGCACCCACTGCCGGAAGAGATGGGAGGGCATTCGCCGCTGGAGCAAGAAGATGGAGGAGGCTCAGCTGGGGATGGCCTCCCAACGTGGGAGGCGTGCCCGTCGAACCATGACCCCCCTGATGTTCTGGATCCTGGCGGTGGCCTACCCTGAGTTGGATGGGCGCTTGAGGGCATCACAGCAGACACAAGGGGGTGAGTACACTATCATTCAGCTGACTTTGCATGCAGTGAAGGTGTCTGTGTGGGGGAGGAGTGCCGTGGGTTCCCCTAGGCTAGGGCGAATTCCGTAGGCTAGGCCCATTCATAAGGCATGGCCCTGTGGCCCCCCACCCCACCTCTGTAGAGTGCCAAGTACAGATATTTATGCCCCTGTGTCATCTATGTGTGCAGATGTCGTCCATAGCCTTGTAGGCCATTTCCCAGGAATTGCATCTGTAGAGCCCAACAGCACGACGTACTGCATGGGGCTGCTGTGACTGTATTGTCCACCAACTGTAGAGGTAAGCCATGCACTCAACCTGTCTTTCTTCTGTTCCCCCCCTTTTTTTGTGGTCTCCCTGTTCTTGTGTGCATTAGCATCATCAGACGGAGGTACAGTGGCACCGGAGCATGAGGGAGCTGCATCCCACATGGGCATTGAGGCCCACACTACGGACTCTGAATACACCAGTGGGACGGAGGGCGAGGGGAGCACCACGGCGGTCACAGGATCTGCAACCAGCGACACGGACTCAACCTCTGATGGGAGCTCCCTTGTGGTGGTGGCAACATCTGTGCCCCCCACTTCAACAGGTACAGCCGCCACCCCCCTCCCAGCACCGCCCTCCCAGCAGCCCCTCAGCCTTCGCCCCGTGCCCGCTCACCCAGGAGGGTGGGCATCACCTTAGCCCCTGGCACCTCAGCCCCTGTCACCTCTGCTGCCCTCAGTGACGAGGCCATTGACCTCCTCAGGTCACTCACTGTTGGGCAGTCTACCATTTTGAATGCTATCCAGGGTGTAGAAAGGGAGTTGCAACACACAAATGCATTCCTGGAGGGCATTCATTCTGGTCAGGCCCATCATCGAACCCTTCAAACTCTGGCCTCAGCACTGATGGCAGCCATTGTCCCTGTGTCTAGCCTCCCCCCTCCAACTTCCTCCACCCAGACCCAATCCCCTGAACCTCTGCCTATCCCAAGCACACCATCAGACCAGCCTGCACACACCTCACCACACAAGGGAAGCTCAGGCAAACATAAGCACCACACATCCCACAGGCACTCACGCAAGCATCACACACATACAGACACACCAACATCCACTGCCTTCACTGTGTCCCCCTCTTCCTCGTCTCCCTCCTCCCTCCCAGTCTCATCTACACTCACACCTGCATGCACTACCACTACAGCCACTACGTCCTGCACCAGCACACCCACCACCACACCCCGCTCACATGCCCTCACCACCCCCACTACCATTTACAGGTCCCCTGTGTCCTCTCCCAGTGTGTCTGTGACGCCCCCTCCGAAGATAAACAAACGAAGGCACACACCCACCCAACAGCCATCCACCTCATGACAGCCTCCAGCGCATGCACCTGCACCCAAATCCACAAAAGTTACACCTCCTACAACCACCACCTCTTCCTCCACTCCCAAACCCCCTCCAGCTACCCGTCCCAGTGTGTCCAAATAACTTTTACTGTCCCTATTTCCCACCACCCCCCCTCCAACTCATAGGTCCCGTACTAGCACCTCAGCCACAAAATCTCCGGGACCAGTGTTGCCTGTTGTTACAGGTATGTGGAGTGCACCGTCCACCAGGCCAGCCAGTCTGTCATGGAGCCACAGCACAGCCAGTCCCCCCTCTGTGAAGCACCAGAAGTTGGACAGTGCCTGGCGGGAGAGGGGGAAGACTCCAGCCAGCCAAGCCGCTCACAGGGGTCCGGGGGGGAGTGTGGACTCAGCTGTGACTCCTCCCAAGGTGGGGAAGGGGCAGAAGAAACCTGCAAAGTCTGCGAGGAGCAGCACGGCGGAAAAGACCGCCATCATCCCCGCTGGCCAGGAGGCCACTGCCAGCTCCACAGTCGCTGTCCAGGAGCCCACCGCCAGCCCCATCGTCGCTCTCCAGGAGGCCACCGCCAGCCCCATCGTCGCTGCCCAGGAGGGCCCGCAAGCCACAGCCCAGCTGCCCACGTGGACCCCGCAAGCCACAGCCCAGCTGCCCAGGAGGGCCCCGCAAGCCACAGCCCAGCTGCCCAGGAGGGCCCCGCAAGCCACAGCCCAGCTGACCCATGAAGGACCGCCAGCCACAGCCCAGCTGGGCAATGACGGACCGCCAGGGCAAGGACCGCTGAACAGGGCAAGCACCGCTGAACAGGGCAAAGACTGCCATGGCAAGCACCGCTGAACAGGGCAAAGACCGTCAACTCAAGCACCGCTGAACAGGGCAAGCACCGCTGAACAGGTCAGAAACTGCCAACTCAAGCACCGCTGAACAGGGCAAAGACCGCCATGGCAAGCACCGCGGAACAGGGCAAAGACCGCCAACTCAAGCACCGCTGAACAGGGCAAGGACCGCTATGGCAAGCACCGCTGAAAAGGGCAAGCACCGCTGAACAGGTCAGAGACTGCCAACTCAAGCACCGCTGAACAGGGCAAGGACCTGTATGGCAAGCACCGCTGAACAGGGCAAGCACCGCTGAACAGGTCAGAAACTGCCAACTCAATCACCGCTGAACAGGGCAAAGACCGCCATGGCAAGCACCGCGGAACAGGGCAAAGACCGCCAACTCAAGCACCGCTGAACAGGGCAAGGACGGCTATGGCAAGCACCGCTGAAAAGGGCAAGCACCGCTGAACAGGTCAGAAACTGCCAACTCAAGCACCGCTGAACAGGGCAAAGACCGCCATGGCAAGCACCGCTGTACAGGGCAAGGACCGCTGAACAGGGCAAGGACCGCTGAACAGGGCAAAGACCGCCAAGGCGAGCACCTTCTAGCCCATTAGCGGCAGGGGCAGTGACGCAACTGGGACCGTCACGGGGTGAGTGCTGCACTCTGGGCATCAGTCCCCCTCCAGAACCAGTGGAGAACAGCATCCACTCCGTCTGTCCTGCACAGGATGAAGCACTCTGGGAACCAGTCCCCCTCCAGAACCAGTGGAGACATGCATCCACTCTGTCTGTCCTGCACAGGATGAAGCACTCTCGGCACCAGTCCCCCTCCAGAACCAGTGGAGAACAGCATCCACTCCGTCTGTCCTGACAGGATGAAGCACTCTGGGCACCAGTCCCCCTCCAGAACCAGTGGAGACATGCATCCACTTGAGAGACTGTGGCTTTGCACTCCCCAGGATTGATCAGTGGGCAACCCACCCACTGATGAGACTTGAGACACTGTGGCTTTGCACTCTCCAGGATTGAACAGTGGGCAAACCACCCAGTGTAGGGACTTGAGAGACTGTGGCTTTACACTCCCCAGTGTGGTACAGTGGGCAACCCACCCTCTGTAGAGACTTGAGAGACTGTGGCTTTGCACTCCCCAGGATTGATCAGTGGGCAAGCCACCCACTGCGGAGACTTGAGAGACTGTGCCTTTGCACTCTCCAGGATTGATCAGTGGGAAAACCACCCACTGTAGAGACTTGAGAGACTGTGGCTGTGCACTCCCCAGGATTGATCAGTGGGCAAGCCACCCACTCTAGAGACTTGAGAGACTGTGGCTTTGCACTCCCCAGGATGGTACAGTGGGCAACCCACCCTCTGTAGAGACTTGAGAGACTGTGGCTTTGCACTCCCCAGGATTGATCAGTAGGCAAGCCACCCACTGTAGAGACTTGAGAGACTGTGGCTTTGCACTCCCCAGTGTGGTACAGTGGGCAACCCACCCTCTGTAGAGACTTGAGAGACTGTGGCTTTGCACTCCCCAGGATTGATCAGTGGGCAAGCCACCCACTGCGGAGACTTGAGAGACTGTGCCTTTGCACTCTCCAGGATTGATCAGTGGGCAAACCACCCACTGTAGAGACTTGAGAGACTGTGGCTTTGCACTCCCCAGGATTGATCAGTGGGCAAGCCACCCACTGTAGAGACTTGAGAGACTGTGGCTTTGCACTCCCCAGGATGGTACAGTGGGCAACCCACCCTCTGTAGAAACTTGAGAGACTGTGGCTTTGCACTCCCCAGGATTGATCAGTGGGCAACCCACCCACTGTAGAGACTTGCGAGACTGTGGCTTTGCATTCCCCAGGATACATCAATGGGCATGGTGCCCCCTGGTGGATCTGGTGTCGTGCAATCATCTGGCTGAGGTGACCCCCCTTCCCTTCCCCCTGAGGTGCCTGTTGTATTTCTATCTGATGCCCCTGCAGTGCTCTCTCCGTCATGTTCGGGTATCTTGTGTGGGCCTCGCCCATGCATTTTGGGCCCAGTGGTCCACGGACTAAGAATGGTGCAAAACCTGGACTACTAATCGTGGTGTATATTTTGTTTATAGTGTATATATATATATATATATGTATATTTTTGCTTACTGAATTTTAATATATTACAACAGTTACACTCATTTCCTTTTGTCTTTGCATTCTTCCGGGGGGTTGGGGGGTGTTACTGTAATGTATAGATATGCATTGGTGTGTGTGTTGTAGTGGGTAAGGGTCGGGGTGGGGGTTAGGGTGTTGAGTGTGTGGGTCCCTGTTTTTTGCCTCACCCCTCCCCTATGTCGTAGGTGCAGTACTCACTATGGTCTTCGCCGCCGGCGTTGGTACTTCTCGTAGAAGAGCAGGAAGACTGGCGCTGGGAGAATATGAAGTTCCGGCTCCATGCTGTCCTCCTTCCTGGTGGAGTGTGTAGAGGTGAGCGTTTTTCATTCGAAATGCCTGTTTCCGCCCTGTTTTTATCCGCGGTGAATCCGCCCCGGAAAAGGTTGCGGATTGGCCTGTCATAATAGTGTGGGCGGTACATTGTCTCCTGCCTGTCTGTTGGCAGTGACCTCCGCACTGTTTGTCTGTACCGCCGTGGCGGTCTGAGTGTTAAAGTGGCTGTCTTTGTTGGCGGTTTCCGCCACGGTCGTAATTGCAAAATTTTTACCGCTGGCCTGTTGGCGGTCTTACCGCCGCTTTAACACCGTCTGCCAGGGTTGTAATGACCCCCAAAGTCACTGTACAAAATAGCACCAACTCAGCCATGTCAAGTCACAAATATCAGCTATTGTACAATTGTGCAGTTTGCCACAGTTATCGGTGAGGAAACTTACATCCACTACACACATGTGTTTTGTACCATCACATCTAACCCCATAATGAGCTTAGGCACATTTTGTAAACTGTCACTCATGTCATTGTGTAAATGCTGGAATTCTCTGGTGTGCATGCAGCCCTGGGGCTGCCCACAACAATAATTGCCTTGTGTAAAAGAATCTAGTGGCATGAGACAGCACAAAGCAACACAGCACACACAGCATCAAACACAGTCTGACCAACTTTCATCTCCAGAAATTTTTATAGGCTCTAGATGTGTGTTTTCTTCACAGTTGTTGGCATAAACATGACTGGAAAGCAAAGAGGTTAAACCACAACAATATCTTAAAACAATTACTTACCCCTTTGTTGCTGCTGTTGGGCCCTCAACTGCCCATCCAGCTCTGGGTAAGCCACCACAAGGATGTGGGCCATTACGGGGTTCAGGGTGCGGTGCACCCACCTAGATTGCTATGAGGATTGGCTGACTTTGCTTTCAGCAGTTTTTCTAGTTGCCCTGGTAGGTCCTCCCACAGGCTATGCCGCTTGTGGACCCCAAGGGTCTTCAGCTTCTTCTCGATGGCCTTCGAGACATCCCACTTTTCATGGACATTGACCTGTCTAGATGACATAAAATAATAGGAAAAAGCAATTCAGTGTCACTTTTGGGCAGTACTGCGGTGACATCATGTATTCCTAACGAACGCGTACATTTACAAAACAGTTGCAATTTCTTTTGTCAACAAAACAGTCATAGATAGAGTGGGAATACTGATGTGCAGTGATCTCATGTGCATAATCAATACTTGCTAGATCCTCATGTTACCTACTCAGTCCTACAACATCATCTTGGCCAGAACCATGCAGCCAATTCCGTTGTGAGGGCCGCCCATTATCACTCACAATCATTGTGAGCCACTGTAGGCCAAACCACTTGTGTAATCCTTGCACATAATCATACTCACAACCTACATTGACTTCCTGCCTAAACTCCCAAGATTCAGAACCCATGGTCTATGTCACATACCCTGACAGAGGGCAACAGAGGAGGGTGGCTATGTGTCAATGAAAGCATTGAATTGTGGGTTATTTTGGTATGTGTTGATTCTAATGGGACAGACTGGGATGGATGATGGTGAGCTGCCTTCATCTTAACCATGCTTCCCTAGTTAAGAACATAAACAGCTACAGCCACATCCACCAGATTTAGCCACCATGACGGGAGAATTTTTTGCTTTGAGTGGAATGCCACATGTTTTTGGAGCAATAGATGGCACGTATATTACCTTGGTGCAACCACACAACAGTGAACGGGTCTACCGCAATCCGAATAACTTCCATTCCTTCAATGTGCAAGTTGTCTGCTCACCAAACTTATACATCACAAGTGTGTGTGCCCTCTTTCCCAGGTCAACACATGATTCATTCATACTGTGAAACAGCAATATACCCAGGCAGAAGTCACAGCTTGGACCAGAGAGGTCCTGGATTGTTGGCAAGTACAACATGGCTTGTAGATATTATGCTTGAATCCTAGTTTTGGAAGAGACGATAGTTTGATTTGATAGTTATCTGTTGATGTATTGCTTCTGTGTGGGAGACACAATGTATCCTAACTGACCATGGTAATTGGCACCACGGAGGAATCCAACAATGCCAGGGGATATCCTCTTCAATGAGGCCCATGAAAGAATACAGAGGCCATGGGATCGGGCTTTCGGGCTCCTGAAGGCTAGGTTTAGGTGCTTTCACAAGACTTGTGGAGCATTCATCTGCTCATCCAATAAGGTGTACCAAACCACAGTTGCCTTCTACATAACATCACCCTGAGGAGAAACATCCCTATAATTACAGAGAAGGGTGACCATTATGAACCTCTGGGTGAGAATGTTGAAATACCCTATGAAGATGACAGTGGTGAAGGGGTTGAGTGTAAGTTTACCTTTACAATGATTATGCTTCAGTGTCAGTATAACTTGGGCCCTAGGCTACATATTTACCTGCTATGGTACTTTTTTAGGACTGGTCTGGCAGGAAGGGTCAAGGCAAAGATGCTAGTGGATCAGTGTTTTCCCACATTAGGTTATGTCGACATCGAAATAGTTGAAAAGTGCTTATGCCAAGTATGTGTGTCCTCATGACTTGTCAATTGAGTTGCATATTCTATGTGCTAAAATTGATTTTCCATTGTTATTTTGTTTCAGGGTTCTTCTCCGTGCCATCTTCATTGGACATTTCAGTGGTGTGACATTTGCAGTGATATGTTATTGTTTGGAAGTACAAAGTGAACATGTGTTGATCCTGTTGATCATAGGAGAAACACCCACTTGGGATGGACAAACCTTTTCCACAGGCAACTTGCACTCTGATGTCATGGAAGTTCAGAAGACCATATCTGAACTGTTTTCTGTGTGATTCTGCCATCAAGGCAATATGTGGCACTTGAATTGCTCAAGCTACATGTGTATATGATGCCCTAGCATACTGTTCTCCCTTCCCATTGGCTACTTCTTAACTTTGTGGACAGTGGAGGTAGCCGTTGATGTGTTTCATCATTGATGATAAGATTTTTTGTTAGCACACCACTGAATGTTGATGATGTCATTGCACCAGATACTGCCATAGTGTCCTGTACTAGTGCTGAGGCCTCAAATGTTGTCACTGCGAGGATATGGAATATTAGTGTAATTGATCTAGGATTCTTGTTATGAGTGCAGGATGTATGGCTCCAACTGAGGCCATGCATCAGAGATAGTTTGCCTATTTCATCTGTTCTGATTGACTAATCCCTTTCCTCCATGGTATCAAGGTATTGGAGCCTATAGACCTGATTGGGACGGACTTTGGGGTTAGGACTGTTTATTGTTACCCAAACTCCATTTCTACAAGGACTTGCTTTCAAACTTTGAATGTTTCACATACATTCTCAGTAGAGTTAGTTATCTTTGAATTCATTTTTTTGACACTTTCCCGCTTTGTAATTGCAACTTTTTTTGACAAAATTATTGTACATAGTGTTCCCTACACGTTGTTGATATATGGACATGACATTGGAAAGGACACCAATAATCAAACAAGAGTCTCGTACTCAGTACCAATTACATTTATTAGGCAAAATAAAAATAAGTGTGAAGTAAATCAAAAATTAGTTTTCAACAAAAAATAGTCTGCCATGGTGGATGGAAGCATGGTAGTAAAGCCAAAAACATATTGGAGTCTGATGTCCAAAAATAGTGCAGTGCTCATAAAAGGTAAATGTGTACATGGAACAGTCCACAGGGTGAATAGTAGGCACACTGGGGAAGATTAGATTTGACGCCTCTTGGAGGTGGTGGTGTTGGTATTGCCATCCTCTGCTGCTGGTCTAGATGATAGTCCCTTTTGAGGAGGAAGGTGGGGCACAGGTGCAGAGACTGCGGTGGTAGTATCAGGCTTCTCTTGTGGCAGGGCCTTCCTGTTTGTGGGAGGCAGAGTTGTAGTTTGCCCAGATGTTGAGGGACCGCAGACAGGGGAGGATGGACTGGGAAAAGCCCTGTGCATGAGCTGATGGATGTCACACATCACCCCAGTCCAAAGTGTAATTGATATTCTAGAGCTCCACATTGTTCTCTATCTGCATCTGCATCTGCTTCAGGTCCTGGATCTCAGTTAGGACCTGGCCCATCATGCCTTGGGATTATAGGCGTCATCCCAAGACTTGGTCAAAAGTGGTCTGGCTCATCAAAACCCCAGTAGTCTCTCTTGGCTGGCCCACAGATTCCTTCTCATGACTCCTGCCCCCACTGCCCTTTGCCCTTGAGGAATTCCCCAAACCACTGGTTCCTAGCAGACCGGTTTCCAGGGTTCTTAGTGGTTCAACAGGAGCCAGGACAGGGGGGCACAGGATTGGTGTGCTGACTCTTGGTGCACAGGTAGTGGAGGGGTTCTCCTGCTGAGGGGATCTTGCAACAGTAGTGGGAGGTGCTGCTGTGGACTGGGTCTCAATTACTGAACTGGTGTCACCAGACAGACCAGATGGGCCAGCTTGATCCTCATCATCTGCAGCATTGAGTCCTCACTGAAGGCTTGTTCCTGGGCTGGAGAGGAGGTCAGCTGGCTGCCAGATGGTGGTGCACTGGTCCGGGTGGTTGGACCTGTGAATGATACAGAGGGTATGTGAATTAAATATTGTTTGTGCATTTCATGTATTTTTATCTACAGAGAGCCAACCTAAAACCTATAAAGGGAGAGACTGACTGACTAGGCCGTTGTGTTATTTTCACTATTTAACCCATTTAGCCTGACATATAGAGATGGAAATTCCAGGCCTGACCTGGTAGAAAAGTCCAGAAATGAAAAATTGCAAGTTTTTATTTGTGAGTTACATGTGACATACATTGGGACCAACACAGTGGGGAATACATTGGAGTCTGAAAACCTTCCAAAGCTTAGCAAGCTAAAACACATTGGAAACATGATGGTTTATAATGTATATGATACTGCAATTGAACATCATATCAGTGACATTTTACTTGTGTGTGACTACTAATTCTGCTCTGCATGCCACAACAAATCTTTTATGTCTGAAATTCAGAAAACAATGTCTTATATAAGCATTTTCAGCAATTCATAACTGTGAGCTGGTGTCTAGGAGGTTGAGATGCACAAGAGGTGATATTTAATTCCTAAACATGACATGGTGACTGACAAGTGTATACATTTTTTGAGAAGTGTGTTCATATTGAAGCAATTGACAGTGTTACAACATTACACTCTACTTTTGATTGTCAGATCCAGGAACAGAGCATCATGATAGTTATAGTCATCTGTTGGCACCATGGCCAATATTTGTTTGAATCATATCTTCCACATATCACTTTCATTGACTGCATTAGATATGAAAACACGTTTGCAACTGGTACACACATATGAATATTCAGTGACTGAGCGACAATGCAACTTAGAGACACTGTACTTTCCTTTGAAAATGGATGTATATTTAGATCTGTTTTTATGTAGGTCAACAACATATGTCGATAATAGACAGTAACGGGCAGAACCCATTCAAAGGATGATCCATCGGGAACTACACACAATCTGGCTAGCCACATAGCAATATATATATATATATATATATATATATATATATATATATATATATATATATATATATATATATATATATATATATATATATATATATATCTTCACTTAAAAAACAGGTTACAGGAAAGATATAGTTAGGCTCACATTTTAAACATACAAAACCATAGAAATTCACCTGTTATAGTTAGAGTTATCTTAAGTAACTATAACTCGAGCCATGAGGTAACTATAACTCATGCCTCCGTCCCTGTAACATTTGGTTTTGTAAGTAAATTTCTATGTTTTTTAAATTCGACTTCCTAACTATAACATCACTGTAACCTTTGTTTTTGTTAGTGGATTACTATGTTTTTTTAATGTAAAGCATTTTTATTACTATACTTTAATCCAACCACTGCCACGCACAGCCTTCAGCCGTGTTCGGTGGGAGTTGACTGCAAGGCCTGGCTTGCGGCCAGGCCCTGCGTCCATCCTGCTTTAACCACCCCAGACTGCACATGGCCTTTGGCCGTTCACGGTAGAAGTTAGCTGAGGTCTGTCTCTCTGGGTGTGTGAATTGGTGTGAGAGGGTGTATCTGGGTGAGACTGTCTGTAGGAGTGTCAGAATGGGTGCATCAGTATCTTAGTGGGTCTGTGAGTGACTGCGTCAGTGTCTGTGTGGATCTGTGAATGGGTGTGTGAGGGTTCCAGTGGGTCACTGAATAGGCGTTTGAGAGTCTGAGTGGGTCTGTGAGTGGGTGCGTGGGTGTCTGAGTGGATCTATGATTGAGTGTGTGACGGACTCACTGGGGCTATTAGTGGGTGTGTGAGGTCTGAGTGTGCCTGTGAGTGGGGGTATGAGTCTCTGAGTGGGTCTGTGTGTGGGTGTGTGAGGGAGAGGGATAGAGAGTTTTGTTTAGGCTTTGTTGAATGATATCCTTAAAATGAGATATTTTCAGACTATTTCAAATTAAAAATGCTTTTGTCAAGTAAGAAGAGTGAGATGACCTTTTTATATGTATATTAAATATTTGAAGTTGAAAATAAATTCAAGTAGTGACATGGCCACAGACACACCTAGACTCAAACCCACAACCTTCAGTATGAGACCTTAATCACTAGGCCACAGGTGAATCCTTTCTTTGGAGTGTCCAGATTTTATGATGGCAGTCAAGGCACAAATTCTGATGGGAAAAAGATGCAAATGTTCCATTACTAGGTATGTTTAACATTCAAAACATGTGTAAATAAATGACACACTGCCATGATCTACCAGGATTTAAAGCTTCAACCTAATGAATAACATCCAAGAGCTTTATCAGTAGGCTAGAAATTATTCTTTGTTGCTGTGCATGAAAATGTTTGCTGGAGTCACACTTTCAAATCATTGTTCGTAGAGAACATTTCAATTCTTATATTTCTCTCTCTCTTCCATCCCATTAAGGAATGATGTGAGAGAGAGAGAGAGTTACAGGAGTGCGGGGGCGGGGTGTGGATTCTCAAGGCCCCTGTGGTCCTATCCAGCTCCTGACTTCTGCAGCAGCTGGTATTGCTCCTGCAAGCAGGGAGGTGCTTTTAATAGCACCTCCCTGCTTGTCAGAGCAATGTTTTCATCTGTCTTTCCTGCATGTGTATTTGCATGCAGAGAAGACACATGAAAACTCTGGTTTCTGACAGTGGGAGCTGTTTGACAGCTCCCGCTGTCAGAAACCAGAGTTTGTTTGCTTTTGCTTAGTAGGAGCTGTCAGAGGTCTCAGGGACTGTGGGGGAGGGGGTCTGCATGGCCCCCCCAGACCACATTCATTTAGTGTCCTGGGGAAGTGGAGGTCTCCAGGGTTGAGAGGGGCCAGGGCAGCCCCGTGCACCACATTATTTGAGTTAGCTCAGTGCCCCAGGAAGGTGGTGGTCTCCGGGGCTGCTGGGGGGGCCATGTGGCCCCCACCTTATTTCCATATTTGGTTTGTTTATATATATATGTAAATAGATAGATATATCTCATGGTCGAAACGCGTCCAGGCTTGACAAGCCTTGTAGAATGGCTTTGTAAATAAATCTCGTCATTATTCAGCAATTGTTGGGAGTGCCGCCTTTCTACAATTCATTTTGAGATATTAAAATATGGGTCCTGCCCCATAATGGTGCACCAGCTCTGTAAGGCTAGCGTTGGAAGAACAGCAGGAGCAGTTGAAATATATAGATATATATATACACACACATATATATATATATATATGTATAGAGATATAAATCTCTCTCTCTCTCTCTCTATACATATATATATATATATATATATATCACCTCCAGTTTGCTCCTTCAAAAGACCAACAGGTACTCCGTGTTCATCCAATTCAGCAATTTACTTTAAAGATGAATAACACATGAATACATTTCAGTGATGCCGCCTTCATATTCATAAGCCTATTTACTTTGCCCTCTTGCTGTTTTTTATTTACAATTGTGTTCAACCTACGTCACACACAATGCACTAAACAAAGGTAAGTTATGAATAGTATTTTTACGTCCACACTCGGGTGGAATCTCCGCACTTGGAGAGGAGAGCTGCCCCATGTGCCGATGTAAAGATACTACTCATACTTACCTTTATGAATGCCAAAAAGTTGTAAACTTAGACTTCTGGCGTAAACTTAGACCAAAAGTTTAAGTTCACCTTTGTGAACCAGGCCCATACTGTGTAAAGTAACCCATTAACATGCAATCCCTTTTATTGGTATTTCTAAAATGCCCTAATGAGCTTTACATTTGTATTATGAATAATGGACATGTGTATATTTCTGCCTCCTTATCAGTGTGACCCTGGTTCATAGTCTCATAATCTTTTCCAATGTATTTTCCTAAACTGGGCAAAAATGATGATGTCTTCGGCACTTGATCTTTAAATAGATTACATCACAAGTAGATTACCTCACTTGCGATGTAGCTCTAGAGGGCTCGCTCATTCCTCGATCTTCACAATATCCAATCATAACACTCCTCCTTTTTTGCTACAAACTGTAGATTTGTGTTACCTTTTGTAACATGAAAAAAATTAGTTGCTTTGCATGTTTTACAATTTCAAACAAGTTTTTAATGTTTCTTTCATAGCTGTAGGAAGGCAGGTCTGTGATCATGGAGAAGCAAAGAAGCTATTTATATCTCAGTGAGACCTGGATTGGGTAGGATGACAAACATTTCTAATACAGATATAAGCCCACTTGGGTGAACTTGAGGAGTGTTACGAATGGCTATTGTTAAGATCGAGGTATAAGTGAGCCCACTGGGGCTATATCAAGAGCAATGTAATATATCACTGATGTAATCTATTTAAAGAATAAATTGAAGGAGAATCACACTGTGAGTGCCCTTGTTGTTCTTCTGCTGAGAGAAGATATTTGTGGGTCCACTCTTGCTTATGGAGCCACCCACACACAAGGTATTTGGATATTATCTATTTGAAGTCATCAATGGGTTTTTATAGTTACAATCTAGGGAGTCATTACAAGTTTGTCAGTCTGACGGTAAAACCACCATGGCGGGGGCCTCCAAAAAACCCCCATGTTGGAGGTGATCCAACCACCATATTAAGAGTCACACAATGAAGTCTGCCAAAAAACAGGCAAAATTCTGAAACCACCAGGACACTGGGGACTAGAAAACAGGTTATTCCACCACCAGCACTGCCAGCCTGATAAAAATCATCCTATCAAATTATGATGCACAAATCACGACAGCGGCGGTCTGAAATCACTTCAGTCAGAACAGCACACCTCACTGGATAGTTTGAATACCCCACACCTGGCACACATCCACACACCTGACACACCTACACACTTCACTATATGAGACACTCTTACACAACCCACAATCCTTTGCAACCAGAACGCCACACACAGTCAGAGACAAGCAAAAAACGTATAGATATAGCAAAATAAACAATAGGTATCCTTACAAATGTCACTCAGCACACATCCCACAACTGCACAACATACACAACACATAATTTACTATCACACACAATACACAACAACCATCACCCACTCACATCACACCACCCACACATTATCACTAAAAGTTTTTTACCATCACTTTCACTACCTCACCGTCTATTTATCAGGGTAGAGCCATAGCTTTTCATAACAGAGGTCCAGTAAATCTCCATAGCCAGGAAAATGGAGTTGTGGCAAAGGATAGTCAACAGGGTGAATTATCTAGGCAGTTACCCACACACAAGGGAAGACATCAACAAGATGTGGAATGACCTCGGGGGGAGGTAAGTTCCATTGCCACCAGGCACCAGCTCGCGGTATTCAAGACTGGAAATGGACCCCCACCTCCTCCCCCTTCTTTGACATCTTTGAAGGAGAAGGTCTTGGACATTCTGCATCCTGAGGGCCTGACAGGAATACTTGGGGGAGTGGAGACTGGTAAGTTACCACAACATTCATGTCACCAAAACATTTAGGCGGTCATTACGACCCTGGCGGACATCAGTAATTTGGGGAAAGGTACTGCCAACAGGCTGGCAGTACCTTTCCCCAAATTATGACTTTGGCGGTTTGGCTCAAACCAAACACCAAATGTACCACTCCGTCCGCCAAGGTGGTAACAGCCGCTGGACTAGAGACTTCGGCCTCCAGCCAGGCGTCCGTCACAATCCCACCCTCGGGATTATGACCCCACCTACCGCCATGGTTTGCGTGGGAATCTTACCGCCACAAAAACCATGGCGGTAGGCACTATCAGTCCCAGGGAATTCCTCCCCTGGCACTGATAGGGTCTCCCCCGCCCTCCTCCACCTCCCCAGAGTCCTCCCCCACCCTCCCCCACCCTCCCCCAACATCAACACACCCACACATACACACTCAGACACACATGCATACCCACATCCACCCACGCATGCACACACACATACCCACATACCGCAACACACACAAACATACATTGTCGCATTCACAAAACACTACATACACGTACACTCACATTCAGTCACTCACACACGCATTCCACGTGACTCAGACCAGCATGCACGCATACAAAAACAGACACACCCCCACACACACAACACCCCCACACACGCATACAACAGCCTGCCCTCTCCTATCGGAGAACCCGCTTGCAGGGGGTCCTCCGGCAGGAGACGGGATGCGGCGCTGCTGCCAGCAGCAGTGTCCACCAGCAACACACCGCCAGGCCGCATCATGGAACATGATATGGTAGGCAGTGTCTTGCTAGTCTAGCCACCTTACCGTCATCCGCTGCCATGACCGTCAATGGAATTCCACCAGCCATCTGGCGGAATTCTGCCTACGGTCATAATGCGGTTGGCGGCTGGTAGCCACGGCGACGGTATGTTGGCGGTCGTCGCCGTGGCGGTATGCAGTATTTGCCGCCAATGTCATAATGAGGGCCTTAGTCTTGCATACTTGCCGGTGACCTTTCCACATGTAAATTACCAAACCACTGGCCACCCTTATGTTCAAATACCCTCACTAGCATGCCACATGTCCACTAAACTCACCTGAGGCAACACTCTTTGGGAATGACATGTGAAGTATTGTGAACTGACAGCACTAGAACTCCCTGAAGGCACTTTTTCACCATTACGAAAGCCAGAACAGTGCCCTTAATTTACAATGTCTTGCATGTAAAACTAAATTGAAGGAAGCCCATCCTGAATGCTCCACCGAATAACAGTGCATGGCAATGTCAGCAATACAATGGCCCACTACCATTACCAATACAAGCAAAAAACACCCACACCTGTACCCCCTACCAAACTGCCGTTTGATAAAGGCTATCTAACAATGTCATCTACTCACCTGGGGTGGACAACTAAATGGCAAACTGCTTCCACTTGCAGTACATCCATGCAGAGGCCCAGGTCAAATGGTCACTCTTATACTGTGTGCCAGCTCTGACACCATTGTGCATTGTCAAGCTTTTAGTCAAATCAATTATGCCACACCCCTTACTAGGAGAAAACTGTACATTGTCATGTCTTCACTCGGACAAGATATGAGAGAATCAGCAGTCATTTAAACAACAACATACTCCAAGAGCTTCGAACAAGGTATATGCATAAGCTAATCTCTGTGCCCCACTTTTGTCTAGTAAAGATTTGGAAACAGCTGTCATTGCCATATCAGGTAATCATGTAAAGGCAGTGTATTCATCTCACATACCATGCTTTGGTCTCAAAGTTAAACATCACTTGTTGCATCACTTACAACAACTGTGTGTTCTATTCCTCCTACAGGTAACCTTGCCTTTCTCAACATGGAGAGAACACCAGAGACTACCACTACTTCTCTGGATGAAGGCCCCAGTGAGGCAAACACACTGGATATTTGGACAATGAGGACAAAGCAGGCCCATCAGGGACACCTGGTCAGTCACCAACTGTCAGCCTCACTCTGCCTATAACCACTCACCCAAGCACTGTTACATCCACATCCGATGCAACTATTCACACCTAAACTTGGGTCCCATGGACAGTTACTTCCGTTGTGTGCCTCCCAGTACAGGTACCTGAGTCTCCCCTTGTCACCCCTGACAATTATGGTCCTACCACTGGTGGGAGTGGGCACACTGTGCTAGGGGCACAGGCACATGGGGGTAGGTGCATGGGAGGGATGGTATGAGCCAGAGGATGGTGACTCAAAGGGACACAACTGACCAGGAGACTATCTCCCAAGTCTTGGGAGCCTACCAAAATTCACAAGGCATGATGGGCCAGGTACTGACCATGATGGGGGAGATACAGCAGCTGAAGAGGGACAACCACCAGGAAGCCATGAAGCATCCTGGCTTCCATTGCTGGGGTCCTGAAGGACATGAACACTACCCTTAGTAGGTTTTGCACCCATCAGGCTTCTTCCTGTACCAATGAAATATCATGCCCTTCCTCATCTGTTACTGCTAGTAGAATGGATGCCGGCCAGAGGAAGGGAATGCCTCAAACACCCCACCCTCTGTAGCTGAAGTACACCCCCCACAAACGTGGTCATCCACAGACATCCAGGAGGTGCAGTTGCCAAGACAAAACCCACTGCCAGGAAGTGAAACCCTATTGATTAGTTCCCCTTGTGTGCTACCATACACCCTGTTGACTGTTCTGAAACCTAACTCAATTTTCATATGGTGCAAAGAAACTGGACTTGTTTTTCCAAATTGGTGGAGCTGCTACTCTGATGATTTTATTCACCTTCACTGAACCCTTCACTGTATACCTTGTGTTATTTCTGTTCCAAAACACTCATTTTTTGTACTCCCCAATAAATACTAAATAAGCACAGATCCTGTGTAAGTGGGAAGTATCAACCTTTTACAACAGTGATGGATGACAACTATAGTAGCAAGATGTACCTCTCTAATGTTATACATTTGTATGGTCATCACATATGTACTGGATAACCTAGATACATATAGCATTGGTACTGTAACATAGACATGACACAAATCACCTGCATTGCAGAACCCCAAACATTTATTTGGAGAATGGCAGTCAGCAAATAGTAAAGTACTGCTGTGGTCTTCAGTGTTTCAGCTTAGTTGTCATGTAACACCAGCCCACAGAAAAATTAAGTTATGGAGACGTCAGTCTTTCACTATAATAGGAAGGTTAACAGATTGGTGCAATGTATCATCATCTAGAGCCTTTACAAATAGCCATACCTTAGCTTCCATGTGAATATACCCCATATAAAAGACAGAGGTCAGTACTGATCTCCTCTGTCGTGGGACCGTCACTCTACCATGGTCAGGAATCGGTAGGCTTGCCACTCACCTATGCCAGTCTTCAGAGACATGCACATTGGTCTGCAGAGTTGAAATATTCTGGCAGCTATGTACAAGTTAGTCTACTTAAAACAAATTCTTTTATGATGGTAGAGGGTCTGGAGACCCCATCATTGCATGTTTTTGACACAAATGGACACACATGGCACCATGTGAGCCACGTCCAATTACAAACAGGTGTTTTTGGAAAATGTTACTATCATTCCACTGTCCTGACAGACTGGGCATAGAACTCACACAGCACAAATCTCATGCTAAACAGTACCTGGTTAAATCCATGTCTACTTCACATGTCAATCTAGAAATCCCATCTGCTTGTGACACTGACTGAGATTGCCAAATAAGGTTGACCCAAACAGCAAATCTGCAATTCTGTGATTGACAAAGATGATGAATAGGACAGTGTGGAACACATATCTTACATTGCCAAATCATAAGTTCAATTGTGAATTTTTGTGCATTTGCAAAGCATAATAGCATATACATATCAGTTCTGAACACAACTCCATGGAACAATCGGCATGCATATCGGAATCATGGACTGTGGAGCCACTTAAGACCTCACTGATGGTGGTAACGGGAACATTGCATGGCATGCTGAATCTAAAGCATTCCCAATGGAAACTCTATTGTAACATAACATCACATACCTTGAGTCAGTTGAAGTATTGATTGATGATATCTGCCCTGCTGTCTCCCTCTTCATGCTTATCGTGCTCATCCTCACTTGGAAAATCTACATTTCCACCCACAGGACTGCTGGCTTCCCCTCATCTGGTATGAACAGTATTTGACATATCATGGCAAGGTTATGGAACAGACAGCTTCAATTTGACGTACTTTGTAGGCTGAGGAGAGAAGGGTTCCTTCCGACTTGTTAAGGATGACAAATCTTGCCTTCAGGAGCCCAAAAGTCCACTCCATGACGCGCCTTGTCCTTCATTGGTCTCATTGAAGCAGACTTCCCCTGGTGTGGTTGGGTACCTCAATGGTGTCAATAACCAAGGACAGTTTGGGTAGCCAGAGTCCCCTGTAAGGTACAGTAACACCAATTCAAACTTTATTCTTCAACATCAACATATATAGTTGCAAAAAATAAGGGTCAGACACACATGACATATGTGTCTTACCATCTAGCCAGGCACTCTCTATGTATAGTTGTGACATCAGCAGTGGGATTTTGCTAGTTCGCATGATGAAGGCATCATGGATTGATCCAGGATACCTAGCACAAACTTGTGAAATGTAGAGGTCAGCCAAATATACCAGTTGGAAGTTGGTGGAGTGAAAGTTTTTCCTGTTTCTATGTAGCAGTTCATTGGCCCTTGTGGGAACCAAGGCTACATGGGTGCCATCTACAGCTCCAACCACAAGTGGAATGTGTCCCAAAGCATAGAAATCTGCTTTCACATGAGCCAAATCCTCACATTGGGGAAATCTGATGTAGCTGTCTAGGTGTTTTTACAATGCAGACAGTACAACCTTCAAGATCAGACTGAACATGGGCTGAGACATCCCTGTAGTTAGGGCCAATGTATTTTGAAATGACCTTGTGGCCAGAAAGTGTAGCACTGACATACCTTCCACGATGGAAGGTATGCAATTGGGATTGCGAATGGAAGGCATGCAATCCCGCTCCAACTGACGACAAAGATCCATGATTGTCTGCCTATCCAGCTAATATTTCTGGATGACATGTCGCTCCTCCATGGTCTGCAAGTCTGCTATTGGAGAGTACACTGGAGGTTGTCTTGCTCTCCTCATGTAAGGGTAACTATATGGGACAACAACAGAATATACGTGAACGACTCAATCTATACATCAGAAGTATGTTCACATCAACGTCACACATAAATCGAATTCATGTCCACATGAAACATTAAAAAGGTGGTATTCAGCATATAGCTAGAAAATGTATAACTTATTACTGTATTCTGGACCCCAAAAAGCTCACATATTCTTCATATGTAGAAACATGTCACTGACAGTAAAAGTAACATGAACCAAGTTGACATGTAACACATGCTTTTTGCACCTATACTATGTTTAGATTCTCAGTAGAATGGTGACAAAACAGTTTCACTTACTTAATCCAGAAAAACTATTTTTTCACATCCTCTAATAATGACATGCACATTGACACTTGTAAACATATAGCCAGGACTTTACACATGATCATAGATTTGATTTTTTAGTATGTGATGCACCTTCCATTACTTAAACATGCAATTATGAGCCTTAAAATGGCAGCTGCCTGACCTATTGTATTGACATTAGCAAGTGAGCCTTTTCCGCTGGTAGATGTTGTCAAAGCAGTAGGCGGTTACAACCGCGGTGGACTTTGCCATTGGAACACATTGCTGCCCTTGGTGGAATTGTGTCAATGGCGAAGTCCGCTGGTGGTAACGGTCCTATACGTGGCTGACATGACCACTATCTCCTGCAGTATCTCTCACTTGACTCCTGACACTGCTGCGAGCAAGACCTCCACTACCTGAGTCGCTGTGTACTTCCTCTGGGAGCATTCATGCCATGTCCTACAGGTCATGGGGCCACTGCCTTCTCTCCCAAAGAGCTAGACATGATTGTGGAGAAAGTCCTACCCCTGTATGAACATCTATATGCTGCACCAGAGGAGCAGGTGAGTCAAACGTAAAACCAATGTGTGAAAGTTAGAGTGACTGATGATGTAGTTTAAATGAGCAGGAATGAAGGTTTCAGCTATTATATGTGGGTAGATGGACATGTGCAGATGTTGATAGAAAGATTATTAGGGCTGATACATAGTAGGTCGTATGTGATGTATATAGCTATGTAGCCAGATCCACAAAAATATATTACAGCATTCACATTAATGGTGGTGTGAAAAATAGTAGTTGTTGGATACCATTTTAAGGACATTCTTGGAGTCTGGTCATATGTTTCTAGCCAACACCTGGTACTTGGTATGCATGTGATATAGCTGACTCCACACATGGCCTGACTGCAGATGGTAACTTTCAGAAGAGTTTGAAGTGTTTGTAAAGGTATGTTTGGCTACTTGCACTAAGTTAAGTTTCCTTCCTACCTGTTTTGGGATGATGCATGTGGACATGACTGTCTCCTCTTGCCTGTGTCATCCATGCAGGTCTACGCCCATCAGAAGAAGGGGTTCTGGTGTGCCATCGCCAGGAAAGTACAGACCTTGGGGCATTCGCAGCCGGCGGAGTACTCACTGTAGGAAGTTGTGGGAGATCCTGAGACCGCAGAGGCCCATCTGGGGATGCCCTCCCAAAAAGGAAGGGTTGCCTTTTGGATCTAGACCCCCCCCATGGCCTGCATATTGGTGGTAGCCTACCCTGAGTTGGTTGGCCATTTGAGGGCAGTAAAGCAGCCATAAGGGGGTAAGTACCTAGGTTACACATTTACATCCCTCTGCCAGGTCCTTGTATGATGTGAAAGATTTTAAGCAGTGACAATTTGGTAAGTGCAAAAGGTAGAATATCTCCTAGGAACACATAGATGTTCAGTCTGAAACATTGCTACAGAGGTGTGAACATTTTATTGTGTATAGGGCCACATTCCTCACCAATGTCATCCCTTCAGTCAGAGGCATGTAAGGATGCACATGTGACTGTAACACATGTGTGCTTTATATGCCTCGCTGGTTGATCCTTGCCACCTCCAGATCTATACTCCCAATATCCTGATGGTAAGTAGTCCTGGTCTTTGCCCACTGTCCATTCCAATGTACTTTATCCATCTCTATGTGCAACATAGAGTCTGACAATTTCAAAATAGTCTACTCTTCCAGAGGTTTCAAATAAGTGTCAACATATTGTGAGGCTGCAACCTCAATCCAACATTTCACATGCCATACTTGCTACACTTACTCATAGCTGTTAGGAGGTGTTCCCATTGTTAAGTGAGAACTATACATTGGCCCCTCTAACGTGTCATCAGAATGGACATGTTACATGGTGGAATTACTAGACTCTCTGTACAACCCATATCATTGATATAGGACTACAGATTATTAGTACCATGTACATGACCTATGGATGGTAAGAAGCAACACAGCAAATCCCTTATCCAATGTGTTGTGGGCATGCTAAATAGACCAGGACATCTTAATGATTGGTACATTGGACACTTGTTATTGCCAACATCATGTGCATAATGTTAGGTTATACCATATGTCAACATTGTGATGCAACTTAGACATAGTTATTCTTGCTATTGTAGATATATTTTGTAAACTTTTTGTATAGAAACCACTTGTGTGCACTGACTCGTTTGTGTTACAGGTTTGGTAGTTCACATCCACATGTTGGTGGAGTGGTGTGTGTAATCAGTCATTATTCTTGCATCGGCGTGTATGTCTCTATCATGGTAACCTCAGAAGTGGTTTATGGCATTGGTGTTTTCCTATAATGATGTAAGTTTACCCATGTCTGAAGTGTGAATGGTGATGTTGCCACTTAAATAATGGGCTATTGATGTTGACATTCATCATGAATATTTGACCTGTATGTGCCTTTAATGCACGTGACAGGTGCCCATTGTCTTTGAGGTGTAGATATGCTACCTGTTGTTGTCTGTGGGTGAATCCAGTGGGCTAAATAGGGCCCTATAAGTGTCCATGACTTATTTTTAAAGTGGTAGCTCCACAAAGTCTATTTACATTTTTTCTACAACACTATTCATACATGTGTTTGTGATATGGGTTAAGACTCTGCCATACTCCAAATTTGGATATACCAAATAGGGTAGGTACATGTGAGCATTTTTCATTTGTGAAGATTGTAAATACTGTGACATGACATGTTTTTGGCTTGTGTACAACATGCTATCTTGTGTATGTCATTTGATGAGCTTCCTTTCCTGGAACATGACATCAGGTTATGTTACAAGAATGTGCAGATTTGGGGCCTGATTCTAACCCTGGCGGTCGGTGTTAAAGCGGCAGCCAACCCGCCAACAGGCTGGCGGTAAAAAATATGGAATTCTGACCCTGGCGGGAACCGCCAACACAGACAGCCACTTTAACACTCCGCCCGCCACGGCGGTACAAACAAACAGCGCGGCGGTCACCGCCAACAGCCAGGCGGCAGACAATGTACCGCCCACCCTATCACAACTCACCAATCCGCCACCTTTTCCGGGGCGGGAGCACCGCCGATAAAAACACGGCGGAAACAGACTACGAACGGGAAAACGCTCACCACTACGCACTCCAGGAGGAAGGAGGACAGCATGGAACCCGAATTAAACATCCTACCTGCTCTCGTCTACCTTCTCATCTACCACGAGTACGAAGTCCGGCGCAGACGACAACGGTGAGTACTGCACCTACGACACACGGGAGGGGGGAGGACGAAAGGTTACGGGCACACACATATGCGACCCCCCCCCCCAACTATGTACACACCAATGCAGAGCAACAAGTCACAGTGACACCACCCAAACACCCCAGAAAAATGCTAGGACATAATCAAATTTTGAATAAATATTTATGTACCAAAAAGGTCCTGAAAAATATCGTACAACCATGAAAGATATTCACAAGAAAACAAATGACATACACATCAGTGTATAACTGAAGTAACAAGTCCTGCACATCCTACGAATTCATCATGTCCGTGGGCCAAAGGTTTGAGAAACAAGGGCAAAGCCCACACAGGAGACCTGAGTCCTTTGGAGAGAACACTGCAGGGGCATCAGATGTAAAAACTACAGGCACCTCAGGGGGAAGGGAAGGGGGGGGCACCACAGCCACATGAGTCCACGACGCCAGATCCACGAGGAGCCACCATGCCCACTGGACCATCCTGGGGAGTGCAAAGCCACAGTCTCTCAATGTCTCTACAGTGGGTGGGCTGCCCACTGGACCATCCTGGGGAGTGCATAGCCACAGTCCATCAGGTGGATGACAGTCTCCACTGGTCAAGGAGGAGGCATGGTGGGCACAGTGAACCATAAACAGTGATTGAGACGGTGGTGCCCAGCGGAGCGGTGCGTGAGATGAAGGGCCCAGCGGAGCGGTGCTTGAGAAGAAGGGCCCAGCGGAGCGGTGCTTGAGAGGAAGGGCCCAGCGGAGCGGTGCTTGAGAGGAAGGGCCCAGCGGAGCGGTGCTTGAGAAGAAGGGCCCAGCGGAGCGGTGCTTGAGAGGAAGGGCCCAGCGGAGCGGTCCTTGAGACGGCGGTGCCCAGCGGAGCGGTGCTTGAGAAGAAGGGCCCAGCGGAGCGGTGCTTGAGAGGAAGGGCCCAGCGGAGCGGTGCTTGAGAAGAAGGGCCCAGCGGAGCGGTGCTTGAGAAGAAGGGCCCAGCGGAGCGGTGCTTGAGAAGAAGGGCCCAGCGGAGCGGTGCTTGAGACGGCGGTGCCCAGCGGAGCGGTGCTTGAGAAGAAGGGCCCAGCGGAGCGGTCCTTGAGACGGCGGTGCCCAGCTGAGCGGTGCTTGAGAAGAAGGGCCCAGCGGAGCGGTGCTTGCGAGGAAGGGCCCAGCGGAGCGGTGCTTGAGAAGAAGGGCCCTGTTCAGCGGTGCTCTTCTCCACGGCGGGCCCTGTTCAGCTGTGCTCTTCTCCACGGCGGGCCCTGTTCAGCGGTGCTCTTCTCCACGGCGGGCCCTGTTCAGCGGTGCTCTTCTTCACCGCGGGCCCTGTTCAGCGGTGCTCTTCTCCACGGCGGGCCCTGTTCAGCGGTGCTCTTCTCCACGGCGGGCCCTGTTCAGCGGTGCTCTTCTCCACGGCGGGCCCTGTTCAGCGGTGCTCTTCTCCACGGCGGGCCCTGTTCAGCGGTGCTCTTCTCCACGGTGGGCCCTGTTCAGCGGTGCTCTTCTTCACCGCGGGCCCTGTTCAGCGGTGCTCTTCTCCACGGCGGGCCCTGTTCAGCGGTGCTCTTCTCCACGGCGGGCCCTGTTCAGCGGTGCTCTTCTTCACCGCGGGCCCTGTTCAGCGGTGCTCTTCTCCACGGCGGGCCCTGTTCAGCGGTGCTCTTCTCCACGGCGGGCCCTGTTCAGCGGTGCTCTTCTCCACGGCGGGCCCTGTTCAGCGGTGCTCTTCTCCACGGCGGGCCCTGTTCAGCGGTGCTCTTCTTCACCGCGGGCCCTGTTCAGCGGTGCTCTTCTCCACGGCGTGCCCTGTTCAGCGGTGCTCTTCTCCACGGCGGGCCCTGTTCAGCGGTGCTCTTCTCCACCGCGGGCCCTGTTCAGCGGTGCTCTTCTCCACGGCGGGCCCTGTTCAGCGGTGCTCTTCTTCACCGCGGGCCCTGTTCAGCGGTGCTCTTCTCCACGGCGGGCCCTGTTCAGCGGTGCTCCTCCAGCAGGTCAAGGGAGCCAGACCTGGCCTGGAATCCCTGCTCAGTCGCCCTCGGACCGTGACGTTTCTGGACCCTTCGGGGACGGACTCCTGGCCTCCTTAGTGCCCTCCTTCCCAGCTGGGATGTGGCATGTGGGGTCCACCTTCTCCGCGCTCCTGCTGCCCTTCCGCTCCTTTGATGAGGCTCTCGGGCCCTTGCCTCCCCTAGATGGTGTGGGTGGTGAAGTGGCCGCACATTGCTCCTTGGGGGCAGCCCTGTCGGTCCTCGCACGGCGGCCCTTGTTTTTGCGGGTCCTCTTGCCGGGGGGGGGCTGGACGTGTCCTTGCTGCTGATCGATGTGTCACTGCTGGCAAAGGGTGGGCTCCAGAACCCATGCACAACAATGACACCCGAAGCTGGGCTGGTGGTGGCTGCAGTGCTCTTGGGACTCTTTGAAGATGGATGGGGGAGCTCATCGAGGGGAAAGAGGTCAAGGTTAGCCATGAAAAGTTTCTTAGGGCCAAGGTAAAGGGTAGGAGAAGTGGAGATGGAAGTGGAGGTAGAGGAGGTGGTTGTAGGAGAGTCAGGTGTGCTGTCATTGGGTGAAGGTGCTGGTGCTGTAGGCTGTCGTGAGGTGGATGGCTGTTGGGTGGGTGGCTGCCTGCGTTTGTGTGTCTTGGAAGAGGGGGTGACAGACACAGTGGGAGAGGACACAGGGGACGTGTAAATGGCAGTGGGGGTGGTGACTGCACAAGTGTGGACTGTACTGGAGGGTGAGGTGCTGATGGAAGCACTGGCTGATGTTGGGGTGCATGCAGGTGTGAGTGTAGACGTCACAGGGAGGGAGGAGGGAGACGAGGAGGAGGGGG
The DNA here is from genome assembly GCF_031143425.1 of Pleurodeles waltl. Classification (NCBI taxonomy): domain Eukaryota; kingdom Metazoa; phylum Chordata; class Amphibia; order Caudata; family Salamandridae; genus Pleurodeles; species Pleurodeles waltl. Next base: position 524,693,022 of record NC_090449.1, read on the forward strand.
ACACAGGGGTGGCAGTGGCTGTTGGCATGTCTGCATCTGGGTGTTGCTTGGGTGAGTGTTTGTGGGATCTGTGGTGCTTGTGTTTGGATGAGCTGCTCTTGGGTGTTGAGGTGTGTGCAGGCTGGTCTGATGTGTGGATGGGATAGGCTGAGGGACAGGAGACAGAGAAAGGCTGGAGGCAGTGAGAAGAGGGAGGCTGGAAACAGGGACAATGGCTGCCGTCAGTGCTGAGGCCAGAGCAGTGAACGCTCGTTGATGGGCAGCCTGACCCGAATGAATGCCCTCCAGGTACGCATTGCTCTGTTGCACCTCCCTTTGCACACCCTGTATGGCATTCAAAAGGGTCGTCTGCCCAACAATGAGCGTCCTTACCAGGTCAATGAGCTCCGCACTGAGGGCAGCAGGGGCAACAGGGGCAGGGGCTGAGGTGCCTGGGGCGAAGGAGACGCGCGCCTTCCTGGGCGAACTGGCACGGAGCGAAGACTGAGGGGCTGCTGGGAGGGCAGGGCTGGTGCGCTGGGTGGCGGCTGTACCTGTAGAGGCGGGGAGCACGGATGTTGCCGCCACCCCTAGGGAGCTCCCATCAGAGAACGTGTCGCTTTCGCTGCTCTCACCAGCGGTCCCCGTCGTGGTGCTCCCCTCGCCCTCCGGATCACTGGTGCCCTCGGTGTCTGTTCCTGGGCCCACCGGGGCCTTGTGTCCTGCAGCTCCCTCGTGCTCCGATGCCAAATCTCCTCCGCCTGATGATGCTAATGCACACATGCACAAGAAGATGAAGAAAAAGGGTGGGGGGAGAAAAAAGAAGACCAGGTTGAGTGCATGCAATGTCAACACCGTTGGCGGAGAGGACAGACACAGGTGCCTAATGCACTAAGCCGCGCATTCGGGGTACACTACTCAGTACTACTGCCTAAGACAACAGGCCAAGAGACGTCAAACGCGCACATGGGAGATGCTGGACCTTCAATGGCTGTACTTGTCACCCTACCGAGGTGGGGGCCGGGGGCACAGGGCCATGCCTAAGGGAGAGGACTACACTACAGAAAGCGCCCTGGCCTAATGTCACCCACAGCCCTCCTCCCCCACCCATACGCCTCCACTGCGCAGAAAGATAGGAGAATGTGCTGATACTCACCCCCTTGTGTCTGCTGTGATGTCTTAAAGCGCCCATCCAATTCAGGGTAGGCCACCGCCAGGATCCGGGACATCAGGGGGGTCATGGTGCGACTGGCACCCCTCCTAGGTTGGGAGGCCATCCCCAGCAGTGTTTCTGCGGTCTTCCTTGTTCCGCGGCGGATGTCCTCCCACCTCTTGCGGCAGTGGGTGCCCCGTCTGTTGTGGACCCCCAAGTTCCGGACTTCCTTGGCGATGGCACGCCAAATCTCGATCTTCTGATGGGCGCTGACCTATTTGACATGTACAGGGTGGAAAGGAGGAAATCATCAATGACCTGCATGTTAGATGTGATTGGCCCCCCCCTCCAACTTTGCCATATGGCACATGCTCTCATCTGTCGGGCGTTGCACTCCTCATTCGCCCCCCACCCCACCAACTTACATCCACCCCAATCCACACAGGCATAGCCCATTCCATGTGCACCCGGTGTACTCACTTGTTGGTCTGGAGGACCGTAGAGTAGCGCATACTGGGGGAGGACCCCATCCACGAGCTTCTCCAACTCTTCAGACGTGAAGGCAGGGGCCCTTTCCCCAGTCGCAGCAGCCATTGTATCTTCCAGACCGAGGTCACAGCAGCACTTGCAGTATAGGTCCTCTCCTGTGGATGATCAGGTCTCGAGTGATTAAGCAGATAGAAAATGGCGGTCACGCCCGCGGCGGTGCGTACCGCGGCGGTGTGTACCGCGACCGCCGGCGCACTTCGTCATTGGCTCCTGAAACCCATAGGCTTCAATGTTAACCAATGCGGCTTTGCGCCGCGGTCTTCGACCGCCTACCGCCACGGTGTGCCCCGCCAGCGCATTGACCTCACATCCCATTGTCCCACTTCACAGGTCAGGCAGCCGCCATTTCAAGGACCTACATGGCTTAATTTTGACTGCGACACACAGGCCTAGGCCTTGCATTGCCACACATACACGCCTTTCAACCCATTGCCATTCTTTAACTGTGCAAGCTGTCTGTACGTCCCTGTGGTTTGGCTGACTCTGTGCTCCATGTTGTCCTTCCTAGGCACCGTCCGCTGGGACTTGGGATGAGAAGGAGGAATCCTCGCGTGTACCGACCGCTGGTGGACCTGTCGACAATGGAAGAACGCCATATAATACTTCGATACAGACTTGACCGTGCCACTATCCAATAACTGTGTGCCCAGCTGGAGCCAGACCTGATGTCCCCCATCCGCCAACCCACAGGGATTCCCCCTCTGGTGCAGGTTTTGTCAGTCCTCCATTTTTTGGCAAGTGGGTCATTCCAGACCACAGTGGCCATGTCATCTGGAATGTCTCAGCCTATGTTTTCTAAGATTTTGAGCAGAGTGTTGTCTGCCCTGATGAAACTCATGCGGAGCTACATCATTTTCCCAGAGGAGGGTGACTTGCCTACAGTGAAGGGTGATTTCTATGCCCTTGGACATATCCCCAACATCATTGGTGCCATTGATGGGACCCATGTGGCTTTGGTACCCCCAAAAGACGATGAGCAGGTGTACCGAAACAGAAAAAGTTATCATTCGATTAATGTCCAGGTGGTCTGTTTGGCTGACCAGTACATCTCCCATGTAAATGCCAAGTTCCCAGGGTCAGTGCATGACGCGTATGTAATGCGAAATAGCAGCATCCCCTATGTGATGGAGCAGCTACAGAGACAACGTGTGTGGCTAATAGGTGACTCTGGTTACCCCAACCTGCCGTGGCTACTGACCCCAGTGAGGAATCCCCGGACAAGGGCAGAGGAACGCTACAATGAGGCCCATGGGCGTACTAGGAGGGTGATTGAGCGAACCTTTGGCCTCCTGAAGGCCAGGTTTAGGTGCCTGCATATGACCGGTGGATCCCTAATGTACTCACCAAAGAAGGTGTGCCATATCATCGTGGCGTGCTGTATGCTTCACAACCTGGCTTTGCGACGCCAGGTGCCTTTCCTGCAGGAGGATGGTCCAGATGGTGGTGTTGTAGAAGCCGTGGAGCCTGTGGAGAGTGAAGAGGAGGAAGACTCAGAGGACGACACAGACAATAGGGACAGAGTGATACAACAGTATTTCCAGTAACACCCAGGTAAGAATCACCCACGCCATTTCACAATTGCTTATAGCCTCTTGCATCTGTACTTTCTGTAGTTCCCACCAGATCTTTTTGGGTAATTTTTGTTTTTCCCTTCCCTTCTCAGTGCTGTATGACTCAGTGCCTGACTTCTGCTTGGTTTGCCCATGAACTACAGCGTATTGATATTGGTATGTTGTCATCACTAATTGACAGAACAGATATTGAACAGTAATATGTAATACATTTGCTAATAATACAGCATGACTCCAAACTGATTTGTGTGCAATGTGTGATTTATTTACAGTGCTAGATATTGGTACATGTGATTATAAGGGTGATGGGTGGGGGTGGAGTAATGTCCATGGCAGAGTCCAGTTCTCAGTATCACAGGTGCATTGTCCTTTTGCCTGTGGAAGGATGGAGCAGAGGCAGTTCATGGTTGGACAGGGTGGCAATGTGGGACAGTGGGAAGAGTTCAGGGGGTATGTCCTGCTGGCGGGGGTCTTGACATCCTACTCTGTCTTTTTTTGGGATCTCAGGCTCCTCTTACGGGGTGGTTGTTCTTCAGCAGGAGGTGGGGTTCTGGTGGCCTGTCGTGGTGTTGGGGCCTCCTGTCCACTTGCGCCGGCGGAGGTGGTAGGCTGTTCCTGGTCCGGGCTAGTGACAGGGGCCCTGTGTGGTGCCACATGGTCCCGCAACGCGTCTTCTATCCTGTTGAGGGCCAGGACGATGGTCCCCATTGCGGTCCCGATGATTCTCAGCTCCTCCCTGAACCCCATGTTGCGTTCCTCCTGCTGTGCCTGGATCTCCGTGAACCTGGCCAGTACCGTCGCCATCGTCTCTTGGGAGTGGTGGTAGGCCCCCATGATGGTGGTGAGGGCCTCTTGGAGAGTGGGTTCCCTGGGCCTCTCCTCCCCCCCCTGTCACACAGCAGCCCTCCGAGCTGCCCGGTTTCCCCCGGCCTCTGTCTCCTGGACGGTGTGCCCGCTCCCACTGCCCCCAGGTCCCTGTTGTTGTTGGGGTGTTGGGTTAGCCTGGGTGCCCTGTAGTGGCAGACACACCGCTGATTGACGTGTCCTAGAGACAGAGGCATGGGCCCGCTGGGTGGGAGCTGTGCTGGTGTTGGCAGAGGGGGTCGGGTCTGGTGTGGCCTGTGGCTGCCTGAGGGGAACCGACTGCCCAGAGGTCCCCGATGGTCCGGGCTGGTCATCAGGTTCAGTGTCGACAGAGCTGCTGTCCTCACTGTGGGCCTGTTCCGGGGGTGGGATGGACATTTCTGGACCCTCCTGGCTGGTGTGTTGGCGTTCGGGTCCTGCATGGGGTAAGAGAGTTTGGTTATTGTTTCTGTATGTGCAATGGCGTGTGTGTTATGGGTGCCCTCGTCCCCCAGTGCAGGCATTCCCTTGAGGGAGGTGTTGTGAGGGTAGTTAGTGGGGGGGGGGGTAAGTGCAGTGGTCATGCTTGGGTGATGGGTGTCCATGGATTGTGTTGGCATGCAGGAGTTGGTGTTGGGATGGGTGGGTTGTGCTGGTGAGACATTGTCAGGGAGGATGTGTGCTGGGGGTTTGGGGGTGAGGGTGGGGGTGTGGGTTGGCATGCTGGTGGGGTGGGGGGGATATAGTAGTTGAGATTGGACTTACCAGAGTCCATTCCTCCGGCTACTCCTGCGAGGCCCTGAGGATGCAGGATGTTGAAGACCTCTTGCTCCCATGATGTAAATTCGGGAGGGGTGGTTGGGGGTCCGCCGCCAGTCTTCTGGACCGCGATGTTGTGCCTGGAGACCATCGATCGGACCTTCCCCCGTAGGTCGTTCCATCGTTTGCGGATGTCCTCCCTATTCCTGGGATGCTGTCCCACCGCGTTGACCCTGTCCACGATCCGCTGCCATAGCTCCGCCTTCCTAGCTATACTGGTGTGCTGCACCTGTGAGCCGAAGAGCTGGGGTTCCACTCTTAGGATTTCCTCCACCATCACCCGGAGTTCTTGGTCCGAAAAGCGTGGGTGCCTTTGGGGTGCCATGGGGTGGTGTGGGTGAGGTGTGGGGTGGTGTATGTGATGATGAGTATGTTGGTGTGTGGTGCTTTGTGCTACTATGTGGTGTGTGTGATGGTGTAGTGTGCCTCAGTGTGTATTGCTATGGATTGTCTGCTGTGTCTCTCTCTCCTTCTCTCAGTAATTGTGGTCGTAGGGGTTTGTGGGTGATGTGGGGGTGTGTTTTATAGTTGATTGATTGTGTGGGAGTGGGTTGTGTATGTGTATCAGGTGTGTGTATTTGTAATTGTCCAATGTGCCTGTGTTTTGGTGCTGTGTGTGTATTTTGACAGCGGCGGTGTGTACCGCCAATGGAATACCGCGTTGGAAAGCCCGCCGCGTTGATTCGTGGTTCGAAATGGCATGGGCGTATTTCTGTTGGCGTGACGGTGGAGGTTTGGTCATCTCCAGTTTATCGCTGCCCGCTGATGTGGCGGCCTGCAGTGGAGGTCGGATTTTTGGAGGTTTGGCCGTTGTGGGTCAGAATGACCGTGGCGGCTTTCCACGGCCGCGGCGGTGTTATGGCGGTCTTCTGACCGGCGGAAAGCGCCTTTTACCGCCGAGGTCAGAATGACCCCCTTGGTGTCTGTGTTATGTGCAGGTCAATGTTGCCACAATTTCCCATAGCTTGGTTGCTGTTTTACAATGTTGATGCGGCTAGAGAACAAAAATCATGTTGATAAGTCAGCTTGTGATGGAATGGTTAGTGTGATAGCTGTATTGATAATATGGTAATTTTTGTGTGAGAGGTGGCTTACATTTGTGGGACTCAGTTATCATATACGGGTGTGGAATGGATGTTGTTGTGACATGATTTTGGCACTAACCTGGTTCTACCTGGGGGTACAGTACACCTAGATGTAATATTAGTGATGTGTATAGTGTGAGGTAAGTATGTGAAAAGAATGTGATGTCCCTACCTCTCTCTCTGTTTCTAGAATCTGCAGGCAAAGGAGACAGGGCACAGCCGAGTGGGGAAGCTGCTGGCCACGGGACCCCAAGTCATGATACCACCAATAGCGAGGGACTCAGTGGCCCAGAGGGCAAGGGGAGTGCCACAGGGGAGACAGGATCCATGTCATCATCTTCAGAATCCTCCTCCAGTGGCCACTCCCTGATGGTGGCAGATCCATCTGGGACCACCCCAGCACCATCTCTGTCCACACCCCGCTTTCTACCACCGCCCTCCCTGTAGCTCCCCACCCTGTTGGATGTGCCTGATCATCCAAGAGGGTGGACGTCTCCTTTGCTGGCCCTGTTAGCCCTGCTGCTCTCAGTGAGGAGGCTATTGAACTCCTGAGGTCCATCTCTGTGGGTCAGTCGACCATTCTGAATGCCATCCAGGGACTGGAAACTCCGATGCAACAGAGTAATGCGTTCCTGGAGAACACTCACAGTGTACTGGCTGGCCTACAGAGATCTTTTCAGACTCTGGCCTCCACACTGATGGCAGTCTGTCCCCCTTTGTCTACCTTCCCCCTCCACGTTCCTCTTCAAAATCCCAAACCCCTCTTTCCAAACCCAGCCAAAGCACACAAACAGAAAGGCATGCATCAACCTCAACATCCAAGGGTAGCTCAGACAAACACAAGCACCACAAGACACACCACCGACATGCACACAAGCAACATACACCTGCACACACAGCAAAAGTCACAACCTGCTCTGACACCCTCACCACCGGAGCATCACAGACAGCACATCTGACACTCCTGCAAACACCACACCGACATTCACAGATCCAGCCACCACACCTATGCTACCCACAGACAGCACCACAGCAGATCCTCAGACATCCACCCCAATTACCACACCCGCAGACGCCACAACCACTGACACTCCTACATGCAGAACATCCATCATACCGGCAGTCACTGCCCCAACTGACAAACACCCACCCACCAGGGCATCTCCCAGCACCTCCACCCCCTCAGCCAAAGACACATAGGCCTTCATTCTGAACATGGCGACAATCACCGCTGACCGCCATGGCAACGGTGAACAGAAGATCGGCATTGGAGGAAGACTGAACAACACCGGATTATGATGCCAAAAAGGCAAACCTCCAAAAATCCTGCAACCTCCACCCACCGCCAGGGCATACGACGGCGGAAAGGCAGTACACCCCACCCGCCACTGTCATGCAGACAAATCGTCCGCCCACCAAATAATGATGCACAAATCAGCGTGGCGGATAGTGGATGCCGAATGACCATTGGCGGTATGGACCGCCACAGCCAGCAATGGGACCCAACAACAACAAATGCACACATTGGCAACTTTGAAACCCACACACCTGGCACACATCCACAACACTATAAAACACAAACATACACACCCCACAATCCTTTGTATTGTCAATAGCATGACGGATGTTGACAACACAGCAGGCATACATAGAAAACATCATAGCAAAGGACACACGCACAAATGCACCACAAAAACACACACAAACCCCAAACACCCTCATAAGCCACACACATAACCACACAACAGCACCCTCACCAGTACACTCACAACACACCACCCACAGCACACACCATGGCACCCCCAAAGCACTCCCGCTTCACAGATAGGGAGCTAAGAACCATGGTGGAAGAAATACTCAGGGTCAAGCCACAACTATTCGGGCACAGGTGCAGCAGGCACCCGTCACCAGGAAGATGGAACTATGGCAGACGATTGTCAACAAGGTCAAAGCAGTGGGAAACCATCCACGCATAGGGAGGACATCTGGAAGAGATGGAACGACCTGCGCAGAAAGGTGAGGTCTATGGCAGTACAGCACAACATTGCTGTACAAAAGACTGGTGGAGGACCCCCAGCTACACTCCCTGACTACACCGACTGGAAGGAGAAGGTACTAGCTATCCTGCACCCGGAGGGCCTCACTGGACTCACTGGAGGACTGGACTCAGGTAAGTCCACTACATTTTCTTCATATCCACCACACCTGTAATGCATGTACAACTCCATCCCCTCACTACCACCAGGACCCCATCCCCACCTAGTCCACAACGCCCACATCCAATTACCCCGCATGCCCACTATCCCACAAACAGGCCTCCATCCTGCCCCTTGTGCACAGCCACCCACCCCTGCATGGATTCCTAATGGCACTACAGCATCCACAATGCACCTCCACTCCCCACAGAAAATGCAAAGATCAGTATATGAAAGGACCCTGCATGCTACGACAGGGGAATAAAAACACAAAATAGGGCAGAGCTGTGCATCAATTTCCAAAATAGTACATACATGTCCATTCGCCCCCACAGGCACCACCACCCATGCCACCCGGACCAACAGGCAAAGGAGTGCTAGCGCCGCACATGGAGACAGAGGCCCCACTCAAGAGACTGGAGAGGTATGTATGGAAAGTGATGAATACCCTGGCCCGTCACACAGTCCTGGACTGTCACCTTCCAGCAGCTCCACCCAGGATACAACTGACAGCCCTACCACCCAGCCACCAACATCAGCTCTGGCCAAACAACCCCACACCAGTGTTTCCTGGTCACAGACTGGCAGACCACATGTACAGAGGCCAGAGTCTCCACCCACCAACAGGCAGGATGATGAAGAGCCGGCAGGTAGCACACCCCAAGAGGCCATGGAGCAATGGAAACAGCTAAATTCCACCATGGCCACCATTGCAGGGGTGCTGCAGCACCACTACCGTAGCCAGCCTGAGACCTTCATCTACCTGCAAGGCCCTACCACTAGCCAGGACACTGCCCTGCCATCTACATCTGCAGCAGCTACTGGACTGGTGGCACTCCCAGAAGACACTCAGGAATCAAGCACCCCTACTCCTGCAGCCCAGCTCCAGTCATGCAAACATGCCCTCAGACCCAGACATGCCACTGGAACACCAGCCAAGACCAAGGCCACCACTAAGAAGTGACTCTGCCCTGAACAGTCTCCCTTGTGTGCCACTGTGCACCGTTGTTGACTTGCCACTACCAACACTCCATCTACCAATGGACACAAGGAACAAAACCCAGTGCCACCAGCAGCTGAGCATATGCACCTGAGTATGGATATGCACCATGAGCCCACTCCCTATCACTGTCCAATGAAATACGTAAATTGTGTCACTTATAATAAAAATAAAAAAAACTCAAATTGTATATCCATTGTCATAATGCGATACCAAGTGTGTATGCCATAGGCAGTCAATTTCATATTCAAACCTTTATTGCAGGAGGGGATCCCAAGCACTGTACTGTTTGAAGTAAGTCACTGTACACAATATTGGATTCCCTGGCACATGCCACTTCAGTCTCCAGTTTACAGTGTCACTGACTATAGACACCATATTACCAATTACATGAATCAGACTGAAGCTATGCAGTGAAGACTACAGCATCATTGAACAGTATCTTAGGGTCACTGGAAGTATAGGTGGATCAGCTGGGTCCTGGAGTGAAGATCTTCCCCCTCTTCTTTCTCACCATCACTCTCATCCGTCTCTGAGGTTTGCCAGCCTGGTTGGGTAGCACCTTCCTCTTCTAGAAGGGGGATCGCTCTCTTCACAGCCAATTTGAGCAGCATGCCGCTGGCCACCACTATCTTAAACACCTTTTCAGGGACATAGCACAGGGTTCCCCCAGCGAGATGGAGGCAACAAAATCTAGCCTTCAGGAGACATAGGGGGTGATTCTAACCCTGACGGGCGGCGGAGGCCGCCCGCCAGAGTTCCCCCCTCCAGAACACCGCTCCGCAGTCATAAGACCGCTGCAGTGATTCTGGGTTTTCCATTGGGCTGGCGGGCGACCGCCAAAAGGCCGCCCGCCAGCCCAGTGGAAAACAACCTTCCCACGAGGACGCCGGCTCTGAATGGAGCCGGCGGAGTGGGAAGGTGCGACGGGTGCAGTTGCACCCGTCGCGAATTTCACTGTCTGCAATGCAGACAGTGAAATTCAAAGTGGGGCCCTCTTACGGGGTCCCCTGCAGTGCCCATGCCATTGGCATGGGCACTGCAGGGTCCCCCAGGGGCCCCACGACACCCCATACCGCCATCCTGTTCCTGGCAGCAGAGCCGCCAGGAACAGGATGGCGGTATGGGGTGTCAGAATCCCCATGGCGGCGCAGCGAGCTGCGCCGCCATGGAGGATTCTTTTGGGCAGCGGAAAACCGGCAGGAGACTGCCGGTTTTCCTCTTCTGACCGCGGCCAAACCGCCGCAGTCAGAATGCCCTGCGGGGCACCGCCAGCCTGTTGGCGGTGCTCCCGCCAACCCTGGCCCCGGCGGTGTCAGAATGACCCCCATACTGTGTGCTCAATCACCCTCCTAGTTCGTCCATGGGCCTCATTATAATTCCTCTCTGTATCTGTCCTGGGATTCCTCACTGGTGTCAGGAGCCATTGCAAGTTGGGGTAGCCAGAATTACCTGCAAAAGTGGGTGGAACAGGACCTTAAGAAACTGACTTCACATGCATATTGGTTGGCTGTCACCTATGTACAGAACCATTGTCATACACACTCACCTATGAGTCATCCTCTGTCCCCTTGTAGTGTGATACACTGCTGTTTCTCAGGACAAACGAATCATGGACTGAGCCTGGGAGTCTGGTATTTAAATGTGATATGTACTGGTCAGCAGTACACACCAATTGTATATTCATGGAGTGAAAGTTCTTCCGATTCCTGTACACCTGTTCATTCACTTTTGGGGGTATGAGAGCTATGTGGGTTCCATCAATGGCAACTATCACATGGGGGTTGTTGACAAAGGCATAAAATCCAGATATGATGGCAGGAAGTTCCACTCTTGGGGGGAACTGTACATATGTCTGCAGGTGATGGACGAATTCATCCAGGAATTTTGACAGGATGAGGCTAAACATTGGCTGCACCCATGCCCACTGTCACCCGAAATGAGCCCGTAGCCAAAAAATGGAGTACAGATAGCACATGCACTTCAGTAAGGGTTGCATGCTGATTACGATTAGCCGGATTCAGAACAGGATTCAGTAAAACACAGAGGTCGTGGATTGTAGCACGATTGAGTCTGTAGGTTGCAATGATGTGACATTCCTCCATAGTTTCCAAATCAGCCAGAGCTCTCTACACAGATGGGGCCCTCCCTCGCCACATGGGTCTCTACCTATTGGGGAGGAAAGAACACATATTAAGGGCACACATACACCTGCAACACGTGATGTTACTGTATCAATTAATGTGCAACACATAGGTTACACACACAGATGCTCAGTATTAAGTACACCGTCAGGCATATGTGTGTAGAGTCAACACTGTTGTAATGGTATCCCAGTGTGTACACATTTCCACAGATGGGTACATGTGAGGATCAGAAACTCATGTCAGTAAGCAACTAAGTTTGGAGATTAGGAGGCCCTGGATGAGGCTCCTGGCCAGGCTATGGTGATGTGGTGGATGCAAGGTGGCAGCCTCCTGCCATCCAGGTATGACGGTGTGGAAGTAACATCATTCCACTGGCGGTAGTTGTCATGGCAGAAGGCGGTGTTCACCACTGTGCATCCAGTCATAGGATTACATGGTTGTCAATTGGTAACCTGTGCCTATCATGATTGCTGCCGGCGGTGACGGAGCACACCACCACGGAACGTACGCCATGTCGTCAGACCCTTGACACTTGACTCTTGATTCCTGTGCAGGGCAGTACTCCACTGTGTGTGCTGCTGTGTCCTGACTCTGGTCCCTGAGATGACACGGGCCACAGGGGAACGGGCCCCGACCTTCACCACGGAAGAGCTGGAGAAGCTGGTGGACGGGGTCCTACCCCTGTATGCCAAGTTGTATAGACGACCAGAGGAGCAGGTGAGTTGGTATCTGTCATCCTTGAATGTTTGTGAATGTGGCAGATGCCTGTATGCATGTGGGTTCAATTTGTGACTGCCCAGCCATAGAATGTCTGGCATGTATTGTATCTGAGTTAATAATATGGCTTTCAACAATGGCCGTTCCATAGGGAACGACATGTCATCTGTATTTGGTACACGCATACTAACTTCTGATTCTTTGATCTGTGTGTCCCATGCAGGTCAGCACCCATCAGAAGAGGGGATTGTGGAAAGCCATCGCCAAGGAAGTGCAGACCCTTGGGGTCCACAACCGGCAGAGCACCCACTGCAGGAAGCGGTGGGAGGACCTGAGGTGCTGGGTCCGGAAGACTGGAGAGGCCCAGCTGGGGAAGGCCTCCCAACAAGGAAGGGGTGCCCGTCGAACTCTGCCCCCCCCTAATGGCCCGAATTCTGGTAGTGGCCTATCCAGATTTGGATGGGCGCTTGAAGGCAGCACAGCAGCCACAGGAGGATGAGTGGCAACACTGTTGTAATACCGCTTTGATGGATGTGTTTAGGTGCTCTGGTATGTATGCTGTCTAGTGCCAAGCACTTGGACAGGTGTGTCCCTGCAGTCCTGCCCTCTCAAAGACCCGGGGATGGTGTGAGGACATGTTTGGCTGGTCTCAATAGGCTCATGGGGGGGGTCCTCTTTATGTAATCTGGTATGCTTTGTGGGCTCATTGACTAGTAAGTACATTGGCTGGGCATGGTCTCCCATGGGTGTACTCCACACAGTTTATCAGGTCTGTGTTTCCTGTGGGACTAATGTTGTAGGTGCTGCGTATAGGTGTGTGCCCTGGATGGGAGTGTGTGTGAGCCAGGCATGTCCATATATTCATGTATTTACAAAGTTCTCCCATGTTTTGTCTCTCCACCTCTGTGCTCTTGTGTCCTTTGGGTACATCAGCCTCATCTGGTGAGAGAGCAGTGGCACTGGCGAGTGGGGATGCAGCAGCCCACGGTTACAAGGAGGCAGAGTCAGTGAACGCGAAGGGGACCAGTGGGTTGGAGGGCGAGGGGAGTACCACGGGGAGGCAACTACCACTGGCAATAGTGACTCTGATACATTCTCCGATGGCAGCTCCCTGGTGGTGGCGGACCCTACTGGGCACACCAATTCTATGTCATCTTCCGCCACCCCCATGCCATCTCTGCTCTCTCAGTTGCTCCTCGCGTTGCTCATGCCCGTTCAACCTGGAGGGTGGGCATCGCCTCCGCCCCAGGCACCTCATCCCCTGCCCCATTCAGTCCTGCTGCCCTCACGGAGGAGAATATTGACCTCCTGAGAACCATCTCTGTAGGGTAGACAACCATTGTGGATGCCATCCAGGGGCTAGCATCCCAGATGCAGCAATGCAATGCATACCTGGAAGGCATTCACAGTGCCATGTCTGGCCTACAGAGATCTTTTCAGGCTCTACCCTCCTCTTTGACGGCAGCCAGTGTCCCTGGTCTTTCCGTCCCCCCTCTCACCACCTCTACCCCTTCCAGCACCCCCCCTTCACCCATCCCAGGCACGCATTCAGACAGCCATGCACACAGATCAACACACAAGAAGCACACAGAGAAACAACATCCACCTCCCCCACTGTGTCAACCTCCCCCGCCTCCAAGTCTTTCACCTCACCATGCACATCCACAAGCACTGCACCCTCAGTAACTGCTGCTGCCCCATTCCTGCAGTCACCACAACATCGGACATCCAGACATGCACCCCAGACACTACACCTGCACTCACCACAACTACATTGACAGACACTTGCAGCACACTCACCAGACCTGCAGACACCCAGACAACATCCATGTACACTGACAGCCTGTCTTGTCCCACTGTGTCCACCCCTCCTCCCAAAACACAAAAACATTGTCAGTCATCCACACCACACACATCTACCACACATCAGCATACTTTACAGGCACCTGTATCCACGTCCGGCACACCTACATCTGGTACAAGCACTCGCTCAACCTCCACTCCCAGACCTGCCTCCAAATACCCCCCCAACAGCCCCTAAGAAGCTTTTCCTCTTCGGTATTGACCTATTCAAACCCACTGGCCCACCCCGTCTTGTCCCTAAACGTGACCATCTCCTTGCCCCGTCCACTCCTTCCACGTCCCAGTCCACACCAGTCTGCCCTTCCCATTCCTGTGTCCTTCCCCAGGGAGGAAGAAGCCCCGTCGTGCCCCAGGTCCCTCTGCCACACCCCGGTCCAAGCCTGCTCCCCCACCTTCCAAGGGCAAGCCCAAACCCCCTCCACCTCCCAAACCTAAGTCCAAGCCCCCCTTCCATACATAAGTCCCCACCTCTGCCACCCCCTGCCCCTCTTCCCTGAGGTGCCTGGCTGCTGCTTTGTTGCCCCTTTACAGTGGAGTACCCTGTGCACATGTGGGAGTTAAGTTCAGGCCTATATTGGGACTTCAGCATTCTCATATGGACTGGCTAATAGCCTTATTCAGATAGTATTGTTGTTTATTACTAATAAACTTTGAGTGCTGTTGGCACAATATAGTGACGTTGTTCAGTGTTTCACTGTGGGGGTGTGGTGTGCACATGTGTATACTTTGGTCCAGGTCTTTGTTGCCTTGTGTCGGGTAAGTACATCTTGTTCTGGTTTGTATGGTGTGGGATGGTGGGAGGGGTTGGGAGTGTGTTGCAGGGTGGGTAAGGTGGGTTTGTAATTTTGCCCTTTCTTCCAATGTGTACTAGGTTGCAGTACTAACCGTTGTTGTCTTTGTTGGCGGTCATGGTCGTGGAGGTATATGGCAAGGAGCAGCACTGGCATTATTTCCAACTCTCTCTCCATGTCTGTGTTGCCGTGTTGTGTGTGCCTCCCGTGAGTGTTTCCTTTTATTTTGTTCCTTCCCGCTACGCTTTGCGTGGTGTGGTTCCTGCCCTGGAACTGCCAGCGGTCTTGTGCTTCATTATTTGGTGGGCTGGTAGGTCCTTTCTGCCGGCCTGTGGGCGGCCTCCTCCGTCCTCGTCGGGACTACAAAGATGGCGGTATGTGGATGGACCGCTACTTGTTTTTTATGTGCTTCATTATTTGGCGGGCCCGACCGCCTTCATAATGCACACCATAAATGCCATCACTCACCCACCCAACAGACATCCACCACCCACTAGCACATCTCCCACAAACATGAACCCAAGACATACCCACCAACATCTCAGACAACCACTCCCTCTTCCTGTACACCCAACCCCTTTTGTAATGACTGTCCTGTGTACCTAAGAAATCTTTCTTCACTGAGTTTTCCTTTTTCTCTACTCCTCTCCCCTGTGAAACCCCTAAATGTTCTGTTTTCCTGCCCAAGTCCATCCCTTCCACTTCCAATAGCTCCCCACCACCCTGCCAGTGCCAATGCCCCTCCCCCTACCTAGAAGTCTGCCCCTCCCAAGAAGACCCAACCCTCTCAGAAGCCTAAACCTAAACCCCCCCCTCCCATGCCAAATCCAGAACCCCCTCTCAAGCCTAAGACCAAACCCTTCCATCTGCCACCACCCCTCTCAGATAATCCCTGAGGTGCCTGCCAGCCCCCTTGATGCCCCTACTTGTGAAGGTTACATGGCAGTCTGGGGTCAAGTTCTCTGCACCAATATGAGCCTTTGGTGCACATACCACAATGTTTGGACTGGCCTGTGGCCTTTGAGTTTTTACATCATTTTAAAAAAGGAATATATTCGAACCAACCAGTTGTTGGTTGCTTGGTTAACATCTTTGTCCTGCATTTCTTTTCCTAGGGTGTAATTGTTCCTGGCTAACGTTGGTTGTGTGTATTTATTTGAGTGTGTGTGTGTGGTGCTTGGTCTCCCTGTACTGTATGGCCAGTATGTGTGGGTCTGTGCAATGCTTTTGTCCCCCAGTGATAGGGTGTGTGTTGTCTGATGGGCATGTGTGTTTAGCAGACATGTTGTTGTGATGGTGTTGGGTGGTGTTTGTGTTGACATGTGTTTGTTGCTATGTCATCTGGCTTTGTGTGCTTTGACTGTGTGCGTGTGCTAATTTTGACCATGGTATGATGGATATGATGTGCTGTGTGTGATGCATATATTGATTGGTAAGTTGTATGGTTGTGTAATTGGGTGTGTTTTTTCCCTTTTGGTTGTATGTTGTGATGTATGTGTGATGGGTCCTGGGTAGTGTTTATTGTGAGTGCTTGCCAATGTTTTGACAATGGTGTGGTTGTGGTGTTGCTGTGACGTGCTGTGGTGTTGTGTGGTATTGTGTGAGACTGGGTCTGTGCTGTGTCTCCATGCATAAGTGTTTTTGACATGTATGTGCAGGGTTCCATGGCAGCTCTGGATGAGTATGGCTTCCTGAAGACGGGTGTCTCCTTTTATAGAGTTTGTTTCCTCCTGGGATTCCATGGTGGCGTGACCGAGGCAGAAACTTTGGTGGTGTGCAGCCTCATAACCTGTCAAGCAGAAACATGGTCTTCCCACAGTGGCAGTGCCGGCAGTGTTTTGGCTGTATTCTGTTGGAAATACCATCATAGTCATAATTTGTCCATCTTCTCCGCCAGCCTGTTGGCAGTCTGACCACCACCACCATCTTGGCGGTCTTGGGAGTTCCAAACTCAGAATGATGCCCCTAGTTTCCATGGGTAGAGTTCTTTTTGTTTTGCCAATAACTTTTGCATCGCTTGATAATTCTTCACAAAATCTATAAGCCTTATACTTCAGTCAATTCATGTGCTGTGTTGAACGTATCAGGGTGCTCTGTCAAGCGGGGGCTTAAAAAAAGTTGGGGTGCAAAACACATTTTCCCCATGAATTTTCCCCTAGAGATTTTGAACACAAATACAGTCTGAACCGCCGGGTGGAATTACACCAAATTTGGCAGATAGCATGCTTTTTGGAGATTTGGTGTAAATACGTTCAGTAGTTTTAGAGATATTGAACGGCAAAATATAACTATCTTGGGATGTGGATTATCCCCGCATCCACCACAGGTCGATCAGCTTATCCACAGGGCAAAGCAAGAATCTGATTGGCTGTCTGCAACCTGACAGAGAAAGTTGCAGCCACCATTTTGTTGTATTGGGAAAGGGTTTTGGGGCTGAAATGTGGGTTGCTGACACGATTCACCTTTGGCTTACCACCCTGATCAGATGGGGATGACGTGTGGCCTCGGTTCTTGTAAGTTCTGCTCTGGCCGAGGTAGGGGCGACCTCTTCCAGTAGCCATGGTGCTGCTGACAGTAGTGCGCCACCACAGTCTGTGCCCTCCAGAAGGAGTCCCAAAGGAAAAGCCCAGAAGGGAAAAAACCTCTAGACAGGAACTCCCTGGAACAGAAAAAGAGGACACAGGAAGATCAGAACTTCAACGCATGGAATTATCACTGGAAAGGTAAGGGAAAAAACAGGAGCAAAAACTGGAATCCAAGAGAAGACCAGCCGGAGCATGACCACCACAGGAGAAGTGTTGCAATGCAAAGAGAAGAAGAATCTAACCCCTTATATACCACTTAGCAGGAAGTGACATGCAGGAAGAAGTAGGAAAGCCATCTTGGATTAAGAAAGAGGCTATAAAGCAATTTAGGAAAGACACCATTGTAGTAAGGATAACAGATGCATGCAGGGGAGGGGAAGAATATGGTATGCCAGGAAAGGAAAATCATGGCTCCCCCAAGAAGAAGAACGAAGAGGAGAAGGCCCTAGATTGGGGCACCAGGTAAGTAAAGGACCAAAGGGGTGGTGCGTGGGCACCCCGAGACAACACCCATGCCGCACTTTGTACGCAGCAAGACCCGATGCCCAACCCTGGGCATCCGGCCTCACCGCAGCCAAGGAAACCATCCTCGGACGGAAAAAAGGGCTGCGCCGGGCCCCGCAATCTGGAAAATGGACTGCGGCCCGAGCGGGAGATGCCGCGGAAGCCTACAGCATGACATGTGCAAAGCTAATGAAGGGGTCAGGGTAGAGGGTTCCCTGCCCACGGCAATAGATAAGATGTGGCTAAAGAAGAAGTGATGAGCAGTAAATGTCCACAAATGTATTTATTTTTTCGTTTGCCAAGATTACAGATCAATCCGCAGGGCTCAGCAGGGCCCCTGGTGTAACTCTGCAGATAGATCCACAAAAAAATGAAAAAAAATAACACCCATTGCATTCAAATACATGCTGCACACTGCTGAAGGCTGTGCACAGCTTTGGTTTGGGCACATGCAGAACAGTTGGCCCTTAAATCTGTCCTTTGACCATGTGTGGTACTCTTTATCGTAATGTGTGTGAGTGCTAAAAAAAAATTAAATTCACCAAAAATACAAAGGTTATAGGTACGTCTTAGTTAAGCTCTGAATTTATTTGTAACAATAGAAATTCCGCAGTTATAGTAATGGTTAACTCAAGTAACTATAACTTGCACCCTAAGGTAACTATAACTCACACACTCACCAACCCACTCAGACACTCATGCAGCCACTCATAAACTCACTAAGACACTCATGCACCCATTCACAGACTCACCAAGGTACTCGTGCACCCACTCAAAGACCTACTGAGGTACTCATGCAGACATGCACAGATCCACTCAAAGACTCATGCACACACTCATAGACTTAGAGAGTCATGCAATCACTCACAGGACCACTCAGAGATTCATGTACCCACAAACAAACTTACTCAGAGACGCAAGCACACACTCACAGACCTACTGAGGTATTTATGAACACACTCATAGACTCACTCAGAGACTTATGCACATACTCAGAGACTCGTGCACCCTCTCACAGACCCACTCAGAGAATCATCCTCCCACTCACACACCCACTGAGGTACTATGCACAAACTCACAGACTTGCTCAGACACTCATGCATGCAATCTTAGACTGAAAGACTTATGTACAGATTCAAATACCCAGCCAGAGACTCATGCACTGACTCACAGACCCATTGAGGTACTCATTTACAAAATCATAGACTCATATATACACTCACACTGCTGGTGAGGTACTCATGCAGACACTCACAAACCCACTCAGAGTCTCAGGCACCCACTAACAAACTCACTCAGAGACTCAAGCATACAGTCACAGACCCAATCAGAGACTCATGCATATAATCATAGACTCAGAGACTCATGCACCCACTCACACACCTACTGAGGTACTCATGCAGACTCACAGACCCACTCTGTGACACATGCATCCACCCACACTCCCAATGAGGTACTCATTTGGACAGTCATCAACCCTCTCAGAGACTCATGTATGCACTCATAGGCTCAGAGACTCATGCACTCAGTCATTGACCAAGAGACTCATTCACCCACTCACACACTTAATGACATTTACATACCCATTTTAACAGATATGGGGTCATTACAACATTGGCGGTAAAATCCGCTTACCGCCGTGCAGAAGACCGCCAATACACCGCCGCGGCGCGAAAATCCGCCACAGCTATTATGACCCACATCTCGGAATCCGCCGAAATTCAGACACCCACACAAGTCCGCCACACCAAAGGTCAGTGATAAACTGGCGAAAACAAAACCTCCACCATCACGCCAACAGAAACACGCCCATGCTATCACGACCCACGACTCCACGCGGTGGTCTTTCAACCGCGGTATTCCATTGGCGGTACACACCGCCGCGCTCAAAATACACACACGTCTCCAAAACACCGCCACATTGGACAATTCGAAAGACACACAGCTGATACACATACAAACACCACTCCAAAACACACATTACAATATAAAACACACACCCACATCACACACAAACCCCTACGACCCAAAATTATTGACGAAGGCCAGAGAGAGAGCACAGAATAGCCAACCCCACCACACAGAGGCACACAACACCATCACCCACACAACATCCACGCACAAAACACCACATACCACTACACATCTCCACACTCATCACCACATACACCACCCCACACATCACCTACACCACCCCATGGCACTGCAAAGGCACTCCAGGTTCTCCGAGGAGGAGCTCAGGGTCATGGTGGAGGAAATCGTACAGGTAGATCCACAGCTATTTGGATCACAGGTGCAGCACACCTCCATAGCTAGTAAGATGGAGCTATGGGGAAGAATAGTCGACAGGGTCAACGCAGTGGGACAGCACCCAAGAAATCGGGATGACATCAGGAAGAGGTGGAACGACCTACGGGGGAAGGTGCGTTCTGTGGTCTCCAGGCACAACATCGCGGTACAGCGGACTGGCGGCGGACCCCCACCTCCTCCCCCACAACTAACAACATGGGAGGAGCAGGTCTTGACTATTATGCATCCTGAGGGCCTCGGAGGAGTTGGTGGAGGAATGGACACTGGTAAGTCAAATCTTAACTATCATATCCCCCACCCTACCTGCATGCTATCACACACCCCCACCCTCACCCCCTCCCCTATCACTCCAAGTCCTCACTAATGTACTAATAACACAAACCACCCATCCCAACACCAAGCCCTGCATGACACTACAAAGCATGGACACCCATCACTAAAGCATGCCCACGGCCCATACCCATAACACCCCCCAACCATCATCACGCAAGCCCCCACACAGGAATGCTAGCACTGGGGTACACGCTCACCCACCCATTGCACACCATGACACACACACATGCAATAATCATACTTTTACACCCCTGCAGGACCACTACCCAACGTCACCAGACAGGAGGGTCCAGACATCTCTACCCCACCCACAGAAGAGGCCCACAGTGATGACAGCAGCTCTGGCCAACTGGATCCAGATGACCAGCCCATACCATTGTGGGCCTCGGGACAGTCGGTTCCCCTGACACAGGCACAGCCCAACACAGACCTTCCATCCTCTGGAAACACCAGCACAGCACCCACCCAGCGGGCTCATACCTCCGTACCCAGGACACGTCAATCAGCTGTGTGTCCACCACTACAGGGAACCCAGGATAACCCACCACCCCAACAACAACAGGGACCAGGGGAAAGTGGGAGTGGGCGCACGGTCCAGGGGATGGAGGCCCAGGAACACAGGGGAACTGGGAGGGCTGCCATGCGACAGGGGGCGGACAGGCCAAGGGAACCCACTCTCCACGAGGACCTCTCCTCCATCATGGGAGCATACCACCACTCCCAGGAGACGATGGCTACGGTCCTGGACAAGTTTCAGGAGACCCAGCGCCTGCAGGAGGAACAGTATTTGGGCTTCAGGGAGGAACTCAGAACCATCAGCTCCGCCCTGGGCACCACCGTAGGGGTGCTGAAAGACATACAGAACACCATGAGGGACACCGTGGCACTCCAAGGGGCCCCTGACACTAGCATGGACGATGAACTGCCCACCACCTCTGCCGGCGCTAGTGGACAGGACGCCCCGCCACAGGACCACCACACCAGCATCCCACCCCCTGCAGATGGAGAACCACCCCGCAAACGGTCCCTGAGATCCAGGAACAGGACAGAGCACGATGGCAAGACCCCCTCCAAGAAATGAGAACACCCTGATTGTCATACCACTGTCCCACTTTGTAACCCTGTCCATATTGGAACTGCCCCAGCTCCACTTCCTATGCCCACATGGGCAGTGCACCTGTGAGAGTAATAGACTGGACTCTTCCATGGACATTCCTCTACCATCACCCCTCACCATTTTACCACCCCCTCCAATATTTAGCACTTCAATAAACACCCTTGAACCACAAAACAATCTAGAGTCAGTCTGTGATTGAGAAAATGTGTATTAGCTATGACAGTGACAAAATCCGTTCTCAATAGTAATGTCAACATACCTATGTCACACATCACAAGTCCATGAAGGATGCAAGCAGATGACACATGTTGGTAACCACACCTGTGAAACCGTATTGGAAATGTACAACTCAGTTACCAAATACTGGTTGAAATTGACAGACAGGATAGAGGTAGAAGTGTGAAAGTACTTGTAGTAGTCAAGAAAGTGTTCTCACCTGTGTGTCACTGGAAATATTGCTGTATGACTGAGTCCCTGTTGTCAATGTCTTCTTCCTCTGCTTCCTCCACATCACTGTCCACAGGCTCCACAGCTGCCAAAACACCGTCATCTGGACCATCCTCCTGCAGAAAAGGCACCTGGCATCGCAATGCAAGATTGTGAAGCATACAGCAGGCAATGATGATCTGGCACACCTTCCTTGGTGAGTAGAATAGGGATCCACCTGTCATATGGAGGCACGTGAACCTGGCCTTCAGGAGGACGAAGGTGCGTTTGATCACCCTCCTAGTCCACCCATGGGCCTCATTGTAGCGTTCCTCTGCCCTGGTCCTGGGATTCCTCACTGGGGTCAGTAGCCATGACAGGTTGGGGTAACCAGAGTCCCCTAATAGCCACACCCAGTGCCTCTGGAGTTGACCGATCACATAAGGGATGCTGCTATTCCGCAGGATGTAGGCGTCATGCACAGACCCAGGGAACATAGCATTTACCTGGGAGATGTACTGGTCTGCCAAACATACCATCTGTACATTCATCGAATGATAACTCTTCCGGTTCCTGTACACCTGTTCACTCCTGTGGGGGGGGAACCAGAGCTACATGGGTCCCATCAATGGCACCCATGATGTTAGGGATATGTCCAAGGGCATAGAAGTCACCATTAACAGTAGCCAAATCCTCCACCTCAGGGAAAACGATGTAGCTCCTCATGTGTTTCAGCAGGGCAGACAACACTCTAGACAACACGTTGGAAAACATAGGCTGGGACATCCCTGATGCCATGGCCACTGTTGTTTGAAATGACCCACTTACAAGGAAATGGAGCACTGATAGCACTTGCACTTGAGGGGGGACTCCTGTGGGATGGCGGATTGCTGACATCAGGTCTGGCTCCAACTGCGTACACAGTTCCTGGATTGTGGCACGGTTAAACCTGTAGGTGATGATTAAATGTCGCTCCTCCATTGTCAACAGGTCCACCAGCGGTCGGTACACCGGAGGATTCCACCATCTCCTCACATGTCCCAGCTGAGAGTACCTAGGAAGGACAAAAGAGACCACAAAGTGAAGCAACTCTGAGGTATGTACCCGCAGCTACACAGAACACGAAACATAATCCCAAAAGTTGTCTGTAAGAGTGTTGAGTCCAGGCCTAGGTATGTGTGACGCAGTTGCAAATGAAGCCATGTGGGCCCCTGAAATGGCGGCTGCCTGACCACTAAACTGGGATAATGGGATGTGAGGTAACTGCACTGGCGTTGTACACCGTTGCGGTAGGCGGTCGAAGACCTTGGCGCAATGCTGCATTGGTTAACATTGGACCCTATGGGTCCCAGGAGCCAATGACAAAGTGCGCTGGCGGTGATGATATGCACCGCCGCGGACGTCACCGCCACGGAGGTGACCGCCATTTTCTATCTGTTGAAGCACTCGATACCTGATCTTCGATAGGAGAGGACCTATACTGCAAGTGCTGCTGTGACCACGGTCTGGAAGAGACAATGGCACGTGCATCTGGGGAAAGGGCCCCTGCCTTCACTGCACAGGAGTTGGAGAAGCTCGCGGACGGGGTCCTCCCCCAGTACACGCTACTCTACGGTCCTCCAGACCAACAGGTGAGTACATAAGGTGTAAGTTGTTTGGGCTATGCCTAGGTGGAGAGGGCTGGTCGTAAGAAGGAAGGGGGCAGAATTCTGTGAGCTTGAAGGACTGTGAATGCATGTGCCACATGGAAAAGGCAGGGATGTGGGACACTCATTTCGACGGTGCAGTTGGTAATGACTTCTCTTCTTCCCCTGTCCATGTCATGTAGGTCAGCGCCCACCAGAAGAAGGCGTGCCATCGCCAAGGACGTCCGGACCCTGGGGGTCCACCAGAGACGGAGCACCCACTGCCGTAAAAGATGGGAGGACATTCGCCGCTGGAGCAAGAAGACGGCGGAGTCTCAGCTGGGGATGGCCTCCCAACCTGGGAGGGGTGCCCGTCGCACCATGACCCCCTGATGTTTCGGATCCTGGCGGTGGCCTACCCTGAGTTGGATGGGCGCTTGAGGGCATGATTTTGCGCCCAGTGGAGGGTTCTGGGTGGGGGAGGAGGGATGTGGGTTTCCCTAGGCCAGGGCGAGTTCCGTAGGCTAGGCCCCTCCGTAATGCAGGCCATGTGCACCTCAACCCTACCTCTGTAGAGTGCAAGTACAGGTATACATGCCCCTGTGTCATCTATGTGAGCAAATGTCCACCATAGCCATGTATGCCATATCCCAGGAACTTCATCTGTAGAGCCCAACAGCGCGGCGTAGTGCAGGGGGCTGCTGTGTCTGTATTGTTTGCCAACGGTAGCGGTAAGCCATGCACTCAAACTGTCTTTCTTCTGTCATCCCCCCCCATTTTTGTGCTCTCCCTGTTCTTTTGTGCATCAGCATCATCAGGCGGAGGTACAGTGGCACCGGAGCTCGAGGGGGCTGCATCCCACATGGTCATAGAGTGCCACACCATGGACTCCGAATACACCAGTGGGACGGAGGGCGAGGGGAGCTTCACGGCGGTCACCGGATCAGCAACCAGCGGCACGGACTCGTCCTCCGATGGGAGCTCCCTTGTGGTGGCGGCAACATCTGTGCCCCCCACTTCTACAGGTACAGCCGCCACCCCCCCTACCAGCACCGCCCTCCCAGCAGCCCCTCAGCCTTCGCCCCATGCCCGCTCACCCAGGAGGGTGGGCATCACCATCGCCCCAGGCACCTCAGCCCCTGCCCCTGTCATCTCTGCTGCCCTCAGTGAGGAGGCCATTGACCTCCTCAGGTCACTCACTGTTGGGCAGTCTACCATTGTGAATGCCATCCAGGGTGTAGAAAGGGAGTTGCAACACACTAATGCATTCCTGGAGGGCATTCATTCTGGTCAGGCTGACCATTATCGAACCCTGCAATTTCTGGCCTCAGCACTGATGGCAGCCATTGTCCCTGTGTCTAGCCTCCCCCCTCCAACTTCCTCCACCCAGACCCAATCCCCTGTACCTCTGCCTATCCCAAGCACACCATCAGACCAGCCTGCACACACGTCAACACACAAGGGAAGCTCAGGCAAACATAGGCACCACACATCCCACAGGCACTCACACAAGCATCACCCACATACAGACACAGCAACATCCACTGCCTCCACTGTGTCCCCCTCCTCCTCGTCTCCCTCTTCCTTCCCAGTGTCGTCTACACTCTCACCTGCATGCACTACCACTACAGCCATTAGGACTCGCACCAGCACACCCACCACCACACCCGCTCACCTGCACTCACCACCCCACTACCATTTACATGTCCCCTGTGTCCTCCTCCAGTGTGTCTGTGACGCCCCCTCCCAAAGTACACAAACGCGGACACACACACACCCATCATCCATCCACCTCACGACAGCCTCCAGTACATGCACCTGCACCCAAATCATCCAAAGTTACACCTCCTACAACCACCTCCTCTTCCTCCACTCCCAGACCTCCTCCAGCTACCTGTCCCAGTGTTTGTCAGAAACTTTTCCTGAGCAACGTTGACCTCTTTCACACCACCCCCCCCTCCAATTCATAGGTCCCGTACTAGCACCTCAGCCAAAAAATCTCCGGTACCAGTGGTGCCTGTTAGAGGTATGTGGAGTGCACCGGGCACCAGGGCAGCCAGTGTGACACGGAGCCAAAGCACAGCCAGTCCCCCCCCTGTGAAGCACCAGACGTTGGACAGTGCCCGACGGGATAGGGGGAAGACTCCAGCCGGCAAAGCCGCTCACAAGGGTCCCCGGGGGAGTGTCGACTCAGCTGTGACTCCTCCCAAGGTGGGGAAGGGGCAGAAGAAAGCGCCAAAGTCTGGGAAGAGCAGCACGGCAGAGAAGAATGGCAAGCACCGCTGAACATGGCAAGCACCGCTTAACAGGGCAAGCACCGCTGAACAGGGCAAAGACCGCCATGGCAAGCACCGCTGAACAGGTCAGAAACTGCAAAGTCAAGCACCGCTGAACAGGGCAAGCAACGCTGAATAGGGCAAAGACCGCCATGGCAAGCACCGCTGAGCAGGGCAAGCACCGCTGAACAGGGCATAGACCGCCATGGCAAGCACCGCTGAACAGGTCAGAAACTGCAACGTCAAGCACAGCTGAACAGGGCAAGCACCGCTGAACAGGGCAAAGACCGCCATGGCAAGCACCGCTGAACAGGGCAAGCACCACCAACTCTAGCACCGCTAGCCCATGTGCGGCAGTGACGGAACTGGGACCGTCACGGGGACAGTGATGCACTCTGGGCAGCAGTCCCCCTTAAGAACCAGTGGAGACATGCATCCACTCTGTCTGTCCTTGACAGGATGAAGCACTCTGGGCACCAGTCCCCCTCCACAACCCGTGGAGAACAGCATCCACTCCGTCTGTCCTTAACAGGATGAAGCACTCTGGGCACCAGTCCCCCTCCAGAACCAGTGGAGACATGCATCCACTCCGTCTGTCCTTAACAGGATGAAGCACTCTGGGCACCAGTCCCCCTCCAGAACCAGTGGAGACATGCATCCACTCCGTCTGTCCTTAACAGAATGAAGCACTCTGGGCACCAGTCCCCCTCCAGAACCAGTGGAGCCTGTTGTCGACTTGAGAGATTGTGGCTTTGCACTCCTCAGGATAAAGCAGTGGGCAAACCACCCACTGGAGAGACTTGCGAGACTGTGGCTTTGCACTCCCCAGGATAAAGCAGTGGGCAAACCACCACTATAGAGACTTGTGAGACTGTGGCTTTGCACTCCCCAGGATGGTACAGTGGGCAAACCACCCACTGAAAAGATTTGTGAGACTGTGGCTTTGCACTCCCCAGGATAAAGCAGTGGGCAAACCACCCACTGAAAAGACTTGTGAGACTGTGGCTTTGCACTCCCCAGGATAAAGCAGTGGGCAAACCACCCACTATAGAGACTTGTGAGACTGTGGCTTTGCACTCCCCAGGATGGTACAGTGGGCAAACCACCCACTATAGAGACTTGTGAGACTGTGGCTTTGCACTCCCCAGGATACATTAATGGGCATGGAGCCCCCTCGTGGATCTGGCGTGGTGCTGTCATCCGGCTGAGGTGCCCCCCCTACCCTTCCCCTTGAGGTGCCTGTTGTATATCGATCTGATGCCCCAGCAGTGTTCTCTCCGATTTGCTCAGGTATCTAGTGTGGGCCTCGCCCATGCATTTTGGGGCCAGTGGTCCACGGACATTGAATGGTGCATACCTTCACTACTAATCGTGATGTATATTTTGTTGAATGTGTATATATATCTGTATATATTAGCTTACTGTGTTTGTATACATTACAATGGTTGTACTCATTTCCTTTTGTCTTTGCATTATTCCGGGGGGGTTGGGGGTTGTTACTGTAATGTTTGGATATGCATTGGTGTGTGTGTTGTAGTGGATGAGGGTGGGGGTGGTGGGGTTGCATGTGTGTGTCCCTGACTTTTGCCTCCCCCCTCCCCTATGTCGTAGGTGCAGTACTCACCGTTGTCTTCGACGCCGGCGTTGATGGTCATCGTACAGGAGCAGGAAGACTATCGCAGGGAGTATTTGGAGTTCCGGCTTCATGGTGCCCTCCTTCCTCGTGGAGTGTTTGAGGTGAGCATTTTACCTTTGAAATGGCTATTTCCGCCGTGTTTTTATCCACCATGAATCCGCCCCGGAAAAGGTGGCGGATTGGTAGGTTGTGATACTGTGGGCGGTACTTTGTATCCCGCCTGTCTGTTGGCGGTGACCGCCGTGCTGCTTGTTTGTACCACCGTGGCGGTCGGAGTGTTAAAGTGGCTGTCTCTGTTGGCGGTTTCCGCCACGGTCATAATTCCCTTTTTTTTTACTGCCGGCCTGTTTGCATTCTTACCGCCACTTTAACACCGTCCGCCAGGGTTGTAATGACCCCCATAGAATGATTTAAGCACTTGTGAATTTTAAGTGTGGCAGTATGCATTGAATGCCTGCTTTTGTTTCGAGTATTCATGACGTATTTGCACATTTCTAAAAGTTTAAACAAATAGATCTTAAAATAACTAGTGCTTGGGAAAAAGGATGGCTCTGAGAAGAGCCTGTGTGCATTGTGCTGTGGATGATATCTTCACATAATACAGGATGCAGTATTTCAAGTTGTTTAGAAACACCCTGTTGCCTTTGTCTGTGAAGTGAACTCCATCACTTCTATAGATTCAATCCATGTCAAAGCACAAGTTATAATTGTAGATAGGGCCCATGTTATGGTCTCTGAGGAATGCAGAAACAGTTTTATTAACATGTTTCCTGGCTTTGTCTATCTATGGAGCTTGACTATTTCCACTTCTAACTTCGGCATATGTTGCAGACTACCAAGGGGGTTTGAGGGAAATGCACCATTAATTGGGCAAAGTAATTTTCAATAGGATTTCCAGTCCTACCCCTGTAAATGTGCCCAGGTCATTACCACCACAGTGTACAATCATAAGGTGAGGGTTGGCAATCTCTAATGCTTTCTCTTAATGGCAGCAACTGATGCCACTTTAACCATGTCTGGCAAATTCAAGTAATATCCACATTTGGCAAACCCAGGTCCCTGGCAATGCTACTCTTTTTAGCACACCTTCTGGCCCAAAACACAAAGCAGTGACCCACAATCCACACTCTAAACATTTTGAAGTCAAGCAGGAATACCTCACAGGAAAAGGCTGGAAGAGAATGAAATATTTTAAAAATGAAAGTCAGTCAATATGGAGGGCAGGAGTTCATTTAAAAAAGTATATGCCATTGGATGGTGTTAATATATATATAGTTAAAATGAGTTTGTGATTTCGAACTGCAATTAAGTTCATCTATAATTGGCTGTCCCTAAAATCAAAATATGTAATGTAATCTTGGTTATGCTTACATTAGGAAGAGTCAATCACAACTGCTGCAGTTGAATTGGACAGTAGTATGCAGTTTGTATGTGTTGTGCACTCTTGACTTAGTGGTTCTAGTGAGTTGCTAAGAAAACCCCTGCTACAGGAGTGTTGGGGAAAGCGTACTGAAGAGATAGTACTCTTATTAACTTAAATGAGACGTCTTTGGGGATAATATAAAGTCATGAGGAAATGTTTTCCTGATGATGAGTTTTTATTGAAGTGTAATGTGGTAGTAAAGCATAAAACGTATTCAAGTAAGTATGTTTTTCAACCCCGTAAATATTTACGAATTCATTGCAAAGTTACACGAGGGGCCGCACTGAAGGTTGCGAAGAATTTGCGAATAACCACAAATAGTCTGCTGTGTAGGGCTTCTTCATAGAAGTGAAGAAATGGTTAACAAACAATAGCCACTAACAAGTGGGGTAAGAACAGTTAAAAATGGAAAGCATGTTTTGATTTGCTGCCTTCGGCAGTATCAGAGAGTGTAAAGTTAAAAAGGTTACAATTAATGGTTGCTTTATGTGAGAGTGATATGCCATTCCTATGCTGAGTTTTTACACTTTCTAAGAGATCTGAATCTATTTAATAAGAACATAAAAACAAACAAAATGATCAGCAAACTTAATTTCCAGGTATTTCAATTGGATTAAACTATAAAAGAAATGCAATATAAAATTAATGTGTATATTTCAGGTCCACAGCAATTACTATGAAATATAGGGATCTGTGAGTGGTTGTGTGACTGTTCTTATATATTGTTATATATTTATTAATGGATGAATAACTCTCTTTCTGATATGTGAGTATTTGACTGTGTGCCAAAGGATGAGAATACTTGAGTAACAACCTGTTACAATGTGTTGTCCTAGAACTTTACAATATACATGTACTGCTTTACTGTATGGTGTATTTATTATTAAACAAAATTAGTACCTAAATTTTAAACTTCAATTTAAATATTTACTAGTAGCCCTGGAAACTCTCACAGGTCCATACATGATGTGATTATCTAGACTAAGCTTTTTGTTTAGAGGTTAGCACTCAAAGACTCCTTAATTCCATTATAAAAGGTTACCAGAAGTCCCAGAATTCATAGTAAAAACACAAGAGTGGAACAGTATATTACATATTCACATGTGAAGATTGTCAGCTATGTACTAGATACCCTTTAGGGATGCTGTAGATATGTCATGGGGGAGGCTTAAATGTACTTCGATAGTAAGACATACTCTTTTAAGTGATACTGAGTCACATGTATTTCTATACCCCTACTCATAGTAAAATATACAGGAGCATATTGACGAGGAACTGGAGCATTGGCACTGATGCACCAGTTTCCTTGTGTCACCCTGCGCCACTCTAACAACACCATGGTAGTGCTGTATTTACAATACAGTGCACCACGGGGAGTCAACATTTCTGTTGTTATTGTGGTGTTTTACTGGCTAGGGCCCACATTTTGATGCTAGTCCAACAAAGCTTGGGGAGGCCCTTAGGAAATAGCCTAGCATCACTCTGATGCCTACCCTGGGAAGACATTAAAAAATGACGCTAGAATGACGCTGTGAAATCTTGTAAATTTCACTGTGCCATTTTGTTGGGCTTCCCTGCGGGGGAACGCCCCCTTGCATACATCATACCTGGTGCAGGTATAATGTGGCCCAAAGGTTTACAAAATGCCAGAATGCTAGCATTGCACCATTTTGTAAATATGACGCAAGGTGAGGGCTTGTTTAACGCCACCGTAGCAAAAACAAAAATTACACTATGACAGCGCCAAGGGGCGCAACTGGCTTGCTAATATGCCCCATACAGTGTTTCATCAATACTACAAGTTATATACATGAGTAGAAAACCATTCTTATTCACCTAACCTGTGAAAGACAGACAAAGCTATGTAGATATTCAGTGACATGACTATATACCACTTAAGCATGCAGCTACATACTGTATATAGTCAACTACTAACCCTTGCAGGCCCCTATACTAAGTACTACATAGAGTATCACACCATCAATGCAACTTGCATAAATTTTTTCAAAAAGCTTAGAGCCTGTCTCTTACCCAGTGAGACAATGACAGAGGCACTTATACATTCATTCTCATACTCAGAAACTAGTTATATGGCCAGCAGTATGAAATACAGTTTCAGACAAAACTTGCATACCCCTATACTCACCAACAAAGGCACTAACCTATTAATTCAGCCACCTAAATACATATTTTGAGACTCATACAATTGCTAAGAGACAGTCGCATACCAGCATACATACTTAAACATCTGATGGCATTCCTACAGAGGGACTCATACTCTCACTCAGATACGTAGTCAAATACTGACAAAACCTAGTCAACCACCCATGCAAGTATTCCTTTAAACATGGGTCATGCCTACTACTGCAGAGCCCGTCTGTGCAGCTTTACTGCCATCCCAATTTGGCATTAAAAAGCCCTTTGCCAAGACTTAAAACCACCTTTTAGCCTGCATAACCCACCTCTGAAGTACGAAGGTGATATGTAATAAAGCACAGTGCTTTGTGCTTAAACGTTAAGAAATGTCCTTTTGAATTTCAAAAAGTTACTCATGCACTTACAGAACCCTATGACCAGTATAATACTAACAATGCAATTCACATTCATGTTTTTAAAACCTAAGAGCCTCTCATACAGCCAATCAGAAAGTGACACAGGCACTTATACATTAACTCATACTCAGAAAATAGTTATGTATCCAGTAGTATCAGAGGCAGTTGCAGACACACCTACATACCCTTTTACTCACTAACCTAGACACTTAGGGCCTCATTACGAGTTTTGCAGTCCTGAGACTGACAAACTTACAGAGGCAGTCCGACCGCTGAAATTCTGGTGGTCTGACCACCAGATTATGATCATGGTGGTCTGATTACAAGGAGACCGCTACCTCCACTGGGATGAGATATCCCAATAGGCTGGTGGCAATGATAGTCGTGGTCAGCCAAAGAGGTGCCGAGTTCTAAGTGCTGATCACAACTTTTGTTTCCATCAGCCTTTTCATGGCGGGGTCCCTGCCATGAAAGGCTGATGGAAAGGCATAGTTGAGGGCCAAAACCATGTTGTGGGCTATGGCAGACAGTGGGAATTCTGAGGATGCTGTGTGCGACCGTATTGGCCTGCGCTCCCTCAGCGAGCGAAGGCTAATGCCGTCACACTGTTTCCACTGTGCTGTCTGGCGGGAACATCGCAATAGAAGGATTCTACCAGTGAACCAAGTGGAAACATCCCAATACGATGGTGGTAGTGCTGCTGGGTTGACGGCTGCCTCACCACCGCTGTATTTGGAGTTTGGGCGGTATAATCACCCAAACGCGTAATGAGGCCCTTAGTTATTCATTCAGCCACCCCTCAGATAGGATGAATGTAAGCCATAGAAGAGGGTGCTTTGTGATTTGAAAGGTGAAATATTTTCTTCTGAGTTTTTTCTGAGTTAGATATATACCTGTAGACCACTTAGCCCACTTATATATGTAGTGTCCCACCCATACTACAACTCATATACCTATTTATAAAATGATAGACCCACTCACACACCCAGTCTGAAAGAGCCACTCATACATTCATAAACACACCCAAACAGCACATGTGTATACTGCAGTATCATAGCCAGTTAGCAACTGATAGAGTCACTCAGATATGTAATCAAGTACTTACATGACAGAGTCGCTCATTCAGACAAGTAGTCCTTCAAACATGGTAGGGCCTAGTACTGGTGAATGTAACTGTGTAGTCTTCCTGCTAGCTCAAATTGGCATTAGAAAACCTGCTTGAAAAGTTTCAAACTCCCTTCTTTGGTAAAGAAAACTCACCTTTTAGCTAGGCTGTAGGTAGGCCACGGAGCAGGGTACTTTGTGGTGAAAAGGTGAAACATGTCCTTCTAAGTTGACTGGTTTAGATGTGCAGTTGCAGACTCCTATACCCAAGTATACATGTAATCTACCACCCATGCTGCAACTCACATACCTATTTACACAAAGATAGGCCGATGCACACACCCTGTCAGAGACAGAAAGAGCCACTTATACATTCATTCACATACCCAGCCAGCAGTTATGTATCCACCAGTATGTGAACAAGTTGTATACATATTTACTTATCCCTGTACTCACCAACACAGGCATATAGACCCCCATTATGACCCTGGCGGTTGGTGATAAAGTGGAGGTAATACCACCAACAGGCCAGCGGTGACTACCACCAAATTATGACCATGGCGGAAAGATCTCCGAACGACAGCCAATGTACCACACCGACCGCCAGGGTGGAAACAACAGGCACCACGGCGGTAGCCGCCTACAGCCAGGCGGAAGTCAAAGTTCTGCCCCCATATTATGACCAGACAATCCACCACCTTTTCCAGGGTGGTACCAACGACATCAAAAGCCTGGCAGAAACACTCCACAGAAGTAAAAGGACTCACCATTGGAGATACAGGGAAGACCCATTCTGCCATGGAACCAGAACTGCAAGTATTTCTGATGATATTCTACATTCTGCTCCATCACGAACACCAACGCCGGTGAAGACAACGACGGTGAGTATAGCCACCTAGCACACAAGTGAGGAGGGGAGGAAAACGAGAGTCACACACACACACACACATGCACCATACACACAACCAGCTGC
This sequence comes from Pleurodeles waltl, assembly GCF_031143425.1. Lineage (NCBI taxonomy): Eukaryota > Metazoa > Chordata > Amphibia > Caudata > Salamandridae > Pleurodeles > Pleurodeles waltl. The sequence continues at coordinate 524,726,598 of NC_090449.1, forward strand.
ACAAGAAAACACGTTATTCCCCCTAAATCAGCTGAATAATGCAAGGAAAACAGGAATGTACCAAAGTGATTGTAATAAGATCAACACAGTAGAAATACAAATTTATCCAATGCTACAGATATTAACAAATGTACAGAAAAAGGAACACTGCCCAGTCCTCAGGTTGCGTGGGCCACATGGCCACAGGGCAAAGTCCAAGGCCTCACTTGTCACCTGCATCAATAATGAGAGAGCACTGCAGGGGCATCAGTTGGCAAATAGGCAGGCACCTCAGGGGGAGGCGGGGTGGGCACCTCAGCTGGAAGCGGAAACAAAACCACTGGTTCTGGAGGGTGCAACATGCCCTGTGCTTTGTCCTGGGGAGTGATAGGCCACAGTCTCTGGAGTGGGTGACCTGCCCACTGGTTCTGGAGGGGGCAATATGCCCTGTGCTTTGTCCTGGGGAGTGCAAGGCCACAGTCTCTCAAGTGGGTGACTAGCCCACTGGTTCTGAAGAGGGTAACATGCCCTGTGCTTGGTCCTGGGGAGTGCAAGGCTACTGTCTCTCAAGAGGGCGAATACCCCACTGGTTCTAGAGAGGGCAACATGCCCAGTGCTTTGTCCTGGGGAGTGACAGGCCACAGTCTCTGATGTGGGTGACTTGCCCACTGGTTCTGGAGCGGGCAACATGTTTTGTGCTTGGTCCTGGGGAGTGCAAGGCCACAGTTCCTCAGGTGGGTGTCTTCCCCACTGGTTTTGGAGGGGACAGGCCGCACAGCAGCCCATGGAGGCTGGATCACATTGTGTCCACCGGCGGTGATGGCTGCACTGTGGAGGTGCTGGTGGTGGGAGGGTCCTGCCCAGCCCCTGCACCCTCAGTTGGCTGCACTGTGGTGGCGGTGGGAGGCTCCTGCACAGCCCCTGCACCCTCAGATGGCTGCACTGTGGTGGTGCTGGTGGTGGTGGTGGGAAACTCCTGCACAGCCCAAGCACCCTCGGTTGGCTACACTGTGGTGGTGCTGGTGGTGGTGGTGGGAGGCTCCTCCACAGCCCCTGCACCCTCAGATGGCTGCACTATGGTGGTGCTGGTGGTGGTGGTGGGAGGCTCCTGCACAGCCCCTTCACTCTCGGATGGCTGCACTGTGGTGGCACTGGTGGTGGGAGCTCCGTGACTGCTGCTGGTGAAGGCTCCTTGCCCTTCTTGCCTTCTGGTGCATGCTCCTTGCCCTTCTTGCCTGCAGGCTCCTTCCCCTTTCTGCTGGCTGGTGCAGGATCCTTCCCCTTCTTGCCTGCTGTTGTAGGCTACTTGCCCTTCTTGCCTTCTAGTGCAGGCTCCTTCCCCTTTCGGCTGACTGGAGCAGGCTCCTTCCCCTTTTGGCTGGCTGGTGCAGGCTCCTTCCCCTTCAGTATATGTGGCCTGGAATCCTTTCCACCACAAGTAGGTGTGAATGGAACGTTGCCCATGGACTGTGTGGCTGAGGTGCTTGGCTGGGTTCTTCCTACTCTGGCCATATGTGGAGGACGGGGGAGGGGTAGGGAAGAGGTCAATGGTGGAAAGGAACAGCTTTTTAGGGACATTGAGGCAGGAAGATGGAGAAGTAATGAGAGTGGAGGATGAGGGAGTGGTTGTTGGAGGTGTCTGCTGGATTTGGGTGCAGGTGCATGGGCTGTATGCTGTTGTGAGGTGGATGGCTGTTGTGTGTCTGAGTGCTTGCGTTTGTGTACATTAGGAGGGGGGACAGACACAGTGGGAGAGGACACAGGGGATGTGTGCATGGCTGTTTTGGAGGTGTCTGACAGTAAGGTGTGTGTTCTGTTTGGTGTGGTGATGTTGCAGGTAGTGGATAATTATGTAGTGCATGCAGGTGTGAGTGTAGACGTAACTGGGTGTGAGGTGGAGGAGGAGGGAAAGGGGAGACAGTGGAAATTGTAGATGGGGTGTGTCTGCAACTGGATGGTGTTTGTGTGAGTGCCTGTGGGTTGAAGTGTGGTGCTTGTGTTTGCCTGTGTCACTCTTGGATGTTGTCCTGTGTGCATGCTTGTCTGGCTGTGTGCTTGGGATGGGTTGGGAATGAGGGGAATGGGACTGGGAAGTGGTAGTTGGAGGGAGGACGGTAGCAACAGGGACAATGGCTGCCATCAGAGAGGAGGCCAGAGCCTGGATTGATCTCCGTTGGGCCGCCAATCCAGGGTGAATGCCCTCCAGGAATGCATTAGATTGATGCATCTGGGCTGCCAGCCCCTTGATGGCATTTCAAAATGGTTGTTTGCCCTACAGTGATGGATCTCAGGAGGGCAATAGCCTCCTCACTCAGGGCAGCAGGGCTCACTGGGGCAGGGCCTGAGGTGCCTAGGGTGAAGGAAATACCCACCCTCATAGGGAAGCGGGCATGGGCAACTCGCTGAGGGGCTGCTGGGACAGCAGTGCTGGTACAGGGGTGGCGGCTGCACCTGTAGCTGGGGGGTCACAGAATTGTCTGCCACCACCAGGGAGCTTCCATCAGAGGAGTTATCTGAGTCTGAATTGCCCCCTCCAGTCTCCACTGTGGTGCTCCCCTCGTCCTCTGCCCCACTGGTGCCCTCGGCATCGGTGGACTCTGCCTCCTGGGTCCTGTGGGATGCATCTCCCTCCATCGCCAGTGCCTCTGCTCCTGTGCCAGATGATGCTAATGTACATAAGGACAGGATGACAAAACAAGAAAGGGGTGAGAGAGACAAAGGATACACTGGGTCAGTGGCTGCACCAACACCACCATTGGTGTACACAGCACCCTCACATACGGAACAGGCCTAGGCACTATGCATTGCACCATCACTGATATTGCTAGCCACCAAGGCATGAGGAGGGGCACACACCGCCAACTGCAGCACACCTGGGACCCACGCAGCCCTGACCAGTAGTGGATGCTTACAAGCTAGGTAGGTAGGATTATCACTTCAGAACCCTAGCCACAAGAGGACCTACGCTGCTATGTCAGACCTGGCCTAGGGGCACCCACTAACACACATCCATCACCCGGATACCACCCCTCCAGCCATTTCCTTCAGTGGTGGCCACTGTACTCACCCCCTTGTGGCTGCTGTGATGCCCTCAAGCGCCCATCCAGCTCTTGATAGGCCACCACCAGTATGCGGGCCATCAGGGGGGGTCAGGGTCCGACGGGCACCCCTTCCTTGTTGGGAGGCCAGCCCCAGCTGGGCCTCCGCTGTCTTACGTGCCAGCGTCTCAGGTCCTCCCACTGTTTGCGACAGTGGGTGCTCCGCATGCCATAGACCCCCAGAGTCCACACGTCCTTGGCGATGGCACGCCATTTACCCTTCTTTTGATGGGAGCTGACCTGCAGAGGCAATACAGACAGGAAAACACCATTAGACAAACAGTCCAGCCAGTTACACATATGGCACACTATACCAGTTTATAGCAGTATTGGAACACACATAGCCCAGCACCCAATGTGTACCAAGCCAGGAGGACATCCCTAAACCCCTTACACAGAGCGGTCACACACACCTCCATACATGAAAGCCACATGCATTGTACCCACAGTGTACTCACCTGTTGGTCTGGAGGACCATACAGCAGTCCGTACTGGGTAGGACCCCATCCACCAGTCTCTCCAACTCCTCTGAAGTGAAGGCTGGGGCCCTTTCCCAGGCACACAGGCCATGGTAGGTTCCAGACACAGGTCACAGCAGCACATGCAGTGTAGATCCTCTCCTATGGAAGGTCAGATAGCAAGTGAGGATTGAGAATGAAAATGGCAGTCACGTCCGCGGAGGTGCATACTGTCACAGCTGGCGTAGATCACCATTGACCACTGTAACCCATAAGGTCCAATATTAGCCAAAGAGGATTTGCACGGTTCACAACTGCCTTCCGCCATGACGTACAATGTCAGCAGAATTACCTCACTTCCACCTGTCCCTCCACACAGGACAGGCAGAGGCCATTTCATGGTGGAGGGGGCAACCCTTTGGAATCATGCTGTGTCACAGGAGAAATAGGCACATACTGGACAAGTCACACTGACCCATTATATGTTTACAGAATGCTAACTACTGTTGTGGCTCCAATGTTCAGTTTGTGACAGCCTCCTCATTCTTGTGTCCCTTAGATACTTACTGCTGCAGATGAATAGGAGATGGAGACATACCCCTGTGTACAGACCCCTGGTGGACTTGGCTACACTCGAGGACAGGCACATTATCCTCACCTAGGGACTGGACAGGGCCACAGTCACAGAGCTGTGTGCCCGGTTGGAACCTGACCTGATCTCAGCTATCCGTCTTCCGACTGGGATCTCCTCTCTTGTACAAGTGCTATTTGTACTCCATTTCTTGGCAACTGGTTCTTTCCAAGTGACAGTGGGCTTGGCAGCAGGAATGTCCAGCCAATGTTCTCAAACCTGCTGTCTGTCCTGATAAAACACATGTGCAGCTACAATGTTTTCCCCCAGGTTGAGGATTTGGCCACAGTGAAGGCCAAGTTGTATGCAATGGGACATATCCCTAACATAATTGGGGCAATTGATGGAACACATATTGCATTTGCCCCCCCCCCCACCAGAATGAACAGGTGTTTAGGAATCGTAAGAGTTTCCACTCCATGAATGTTCAGATGGTGTGCTTGGCGGACCAGTACATCTCCCACATCAATGCTAAGTGTCCTGGGTCGGTGCATATCACCTTTGTCCTGAGGAATAGCAGCATCCCAAATGTGATGGGTCAATTACAGAGGCTCACGGTGTGGCTAATAGGTGAGCCCTGGTTCCCACCCAGTATATGTTGGTGTATGGGTATGGTGTGGGCCATATAGGATAGTGTGTGGCTGAATGTTGTCCCTCAATAATTGCAGGTGACTCTGGTTACCCAAACCTATCACGGCTGCTGACCCTTGTGAGGAATGCCAGGACAAGGGCAGATGAGCGTTATAATGAGGCACATGGGCAAACCAGAAGGATCATTGAGAGAACCTTTGGCCACTGAAGGCCTGCTTCTGGTGCCTCCATCTATCAGGTGGATCCCTGTGCTACTCACCCAAGAAGGTCTGACAGATAGGAGTGGCATGTTGCATGTTGCACAACCTAGCCCTCAGATGCCATGTCCCTTTTCTGCCAAAGGAGGAGACTGGAGATGCCCCTGTGGCAGCAGTAGACCCTATGGACAGTGAGGATGAGGAGGCAGAGGCTGAGGATGAGGACAACAGAACTTCTGTGATCCATTAATACTTCCAATGACACACAGGTAAGACAGTACATTTCAATGACTTTGGTTGTAGTCTGTGTGGCAATGGCATGATGATATTTCCCACTTCTATGACCACTTACTGTTCCCCCTGGCAATTCATTTTGCAGATTTTGGTGATTTGACAAATACTTCTGGTGTGATCACTACAGCCAGCTACAGGTCATTAATCTATGCTCATTCTATGTACAGTTCATTTGCAATGTTTGTACCTGTGACAAAAAAAATACATATTTGAAATACATGACATACTTCAAATAGATTTTTGTCAAAGGGTGTTTATTGAAGTACTAACATATAGTGGGAAAGTGCAATGGAATACAGTGATGATGGAGGAAAGTCCAGGGTATTGTTCCAGTCTGTCTGTAGCACAGTTGCATTGTCCAAGGGGACATAGGAAGTGGAGCAATGGCAGTTCAAGGTGGACAGGGTGACTGAGTGGAATACAAGGGGGACAATCAGGAGAGTCTCATTTCCTGGCGGCGGCCTTGGCATGTGTCTCTGGCTTCTGTCTAGGGTGCAGGGAACGTTTGCTTGGTGGTTGACCTTCTGCAGAGGGAGGGGCGCTGGTGACCCGTGAGTCCTGTTGCTGGGCCTCCTTGCCACTAGCAGCAGCAGAGGTGGAAGACTATTCAGATGTCTGGCTAGTGGCAGGGGCCCGCTGGTGTGAGACTGCCTCCCTCATAATGTTAGCCATGTCTACCAGCACCCCTGTTATGGAGATCAGGATGTTGTTGATAGCCTGCAAGTCCTGTTGTTGATAGCCTGCAAGTCCTCCCTGATACCCTGTTACAGTCCCTCCTGCAGCCGCCTGTTCTCCTGCAAGTTGTCCAGGATCTGGCCCATAGTGTCCTGGGAATGTTGGTAGACTCCCAGGATGTCAGAGAGTGCCCCCTGGAGAGTCGATTCCCTGGGCCTGTTGTCCTCCTGGTGCACAGCATTCCTCCCAGTTTCCATGTTGGCCTGTGCCTCTGTCCCCTGAACAATGTGCCCACTGCCACTGACCCCAGGTCCCTGATTGTCTTGTGTGTGAGGTGTGCCCTGGGGGCCCTGTAGAGGTGGACACACTTTCTGATTGCCGTGTCCTGGAGACAGAGGTGTGGGTACGCTGGGTGGGTGCTGTAGGGTGTTGTTTCCTGATGGGGGAAGGCTCTGTGGTGGTGTGTGACTGAGCTTGGGTAACCGGCTGTCCAGTGGTCCCTGATGGGCTAGGTAGATCGTCCAGATCCTGAAGACCAGAGTTACTGTCATCACTGCGGGCCTCTTCTATTGGGGGACTGGATAGTGCTGGCACCTCGTCTCTGGTGACATTGGCTGGGGTGCCTGTGGGGATGTAAATGATGTGTTATGGTTTATGTGTTTGACATATTGTACATCCCTATCTTCCCCTCTATGTTTGGATTTGACCAGCCAGCTTTCACTTTTGAATGTTAGTGTATGGTGGGATTGTTAGTTCTCTATGCTGTGCATGCTTTAGTGATGAGTGTCCATGCAGGGCTGTGAGGGGTTTCCATGCATTGGTACCGCATGCAGGGCTTGGCATTGGGATAAGTGAGATGTGATGGTGGCTTGTGTGGGATGTAGTGGAGTGATAGGAGTGAGGGTGAGGGTATGTGATGGCATGCAGGTAGTGGGGTGAAAATAGTAAAGAGTTGACCTACCAGAGTCCAGTCCTCCTCCGACTCCGTCCGGGTTCTCAGGATGCAGTATTGCCAAGACTTGCCCCTCCTGTGCTGTGCGTTATGGGGGAGGAGGTGGGGGTCCACCACCAGTCCTCTGGATAAAAAACTGGTGTCTTGCTGCTATGGAATGTACCTTCCCCCGTAGGTCATTCCACCTCTTTCTGATGTCATCCCTAGTTCTTTGGTACTGTCCCACGGCGTTGACCCTGTCCACGATTCTCCGCCATAGCTCTATCTTCCTGGCTATTGATATCTGCTGCACCTGTGCTCCAAATAGCTGTGGATCTACCCTGACAATTTCCTCCACCATTGCCCTTAGCTTCTCCTCTGTGAAACCGGGATGTCTTTGTGGTGTGTTGGTGAGGGTGTGTTGGGGTACGTGTTGGGGTGTGTGAGGTGGAGTGCGTGAGTGGTGTATAGGTGTGAGTAGTGTGTAGCTCTAGTTCTGTAAGTGGTCTTCGTGTCTCTTTGCTGGCAATGATTTGTAATCATAAAGGGTTGTGGGTAATGTGGGTGTGTTTTATAGTGATGTGGGTGTGGTGTGTGTAGGTGTCAGGTGTGTGTTGTTTGAATTGTCCAATGTGGTGTTGTTTTGTATGTGGGTGTCCATTGTGAGTGCTGCAGTATGTACCACCAATGGTTTACCGCTGTTGAATGTCAGCCGTGGTGATTCGTGGGTCAGAATATGATGACGTTGTTCTGTTGGCGTAATGGTGTGGGTTTTGATACCGCCAGTTTATCACTGACCTTTGGGCTAGCGGATTTGTGTATGTGGCTGAATTCTGTCGGATTGGTGTGTGTGTGTGTGTCATAACATGGTGAACAGATATCTGCTGCCGCTGTGGTAAGTTGGCGGCCGTCAGCGTGTTGGTAAGTGTCATTTACCGCCAATGTCATAATGAGGGCCATAGTTACTTACATGTATATTTAGAAGTCTGAAGAGTCAATGATATACTGTCATATACACTTCAAAATCTGACTGCACACTCATACAGAGACTCATGCGCTCAAGGAGAAATGTAGGCAAGTACTGACATGACACAACCTAGTCACCTATTAACATGTATTCTGGCCAGCTACTTCTGAACCTGAGTATGCTGTTTTACTGTCAGATCAACCTGGCACTAGAAAATCTTCTTGTCAAGTCTTTACCTGTCCTTTTACTACAGAAAACTCATTCCTCAGCTAGGCTGTCAGTAGGCCACAGAGCAGGGTGCTTGGTGCTTTGTGATTAAAAAAAAAAACATGTTCTGAATTTCACTGACTTAGATGTGAAGTTGTAGACCGATATGCCTAGTTATATTTGCAATATCCCACCCATACTACAACTCACATACCTATTTAGATAACCATAGAGCCACTCACAGATCCAGTTAGACTCTGAAAGAGACACTTATACATAAATGCACACATCCAGATAGCAGGTGTATATGCTGCAGTATCAGACCTAGTTGTCAAATGATACAGTCACTATGATATGTAGTGAAACACTCTCATTACCCTGTTGCTCATTGAGAGAAGTATTCCTTTAAAAATGGTTCGGGCCTACTACTGGTGAGCCTGAGTGTGCAGTTTTACTGTGACCTTGATTTAGAATTAGAAAACCTGCTTGAAAAGCCTTAAACTGTCTCATTACTACATACAATTCACTCCCTAGGTAGGCCAAGGCGCAGGGTGCTTTGTGATTTAAAGGTAAAACACGTCCTTCTGTGTTTAACTGAGTTAGATGAGGCAGCAAGCAATGTATATACTCACTTACATGCAAACTTAGAGGTCTATTTGCTTACTGAAGGAGCAAGATATATACTGGCATATTTACTTAAACATCTAGTGGCACACCCTCAGAGGGACTGATGCACTCAATGAAACATGTAGGCAAGTAATGACACATCCCAGTTACCTATGTAGAGAAGTAGTCCTGTAAATATGGCTTGAACCTAGTACTGCACATCCTGAGCGTGCAGTTTTACTGTCAGCTTGGTGTTACAAAAAAGACGGTTCATAAGCTTTAAACTGTCTCCTTACTATAAATAACCCTCAACCGGGCTTCCGGTTGGTCATAGAGCAGAGTTCTCTGTCATCAAAAGGTCAAACATATGCCTCTGAGTTTTATTGCCTAAGACATTCACACCCTTATTTCAAGTTATATATGCAGTCTCCCACCTATACTGCAACTCACATATCTATTTACAAACGCATAGAGCCACTAACATATCCAGTAAGACACCAAAACTGCCACTTATACATTCATGCACACACCCAGACAGCAGTCTGTTTCCAGTAGTATTGGAGCTAGTTGCACACATAGGTGGACATTACAACACTGGCGGTCGGTGTTAAAGCGGCGGTAAGACCACTAACAGGCCGGCGGTAAAAAATTTGGAATCACAACCGTGGCGGAAACCGAAAACAAAGACCGCCACTTTAACACTCCGACCGCCACGGCGGTACAAACAAACAGCGCGGGGCGGATTCACCGCGGATAAAAACACAGTGGAAACAGGAATCCCGAAGGGAAAACGCTCACCTCTACACACTCCACGAGGAACGAGGACGCCATGGAACTAGAGCTTCACATTTTTCCAGCCTTCATCTTCTTGCTCCTCTACCAGGAGCATGAACGCTGGCGGCAAAGACCACAGTGAGTACTGCACCTACGACACAGGGGAGGGGTGAGGCGAAAAACAGGGACACACACACGCAACACCCCCACCCCCACCCTCACCCACTACAACACACACACTAACGCGTATCAATACATCACAGTTACACCCCCCGGAAGAATGCAAAGTCAATAGAAAATGAGTGTAACCATTGTAATATATTAAAAGCAAGTAGGCAGAAATAGATGTATACGCCATGTACATAATATATACCAAGCATAGTAGTCCAGGTAGTGTTCTAAGAAAGTCCGTGGAACACTGGGACCACACGGTATGGGCGAGGCCCACACAAGATCCCCGACCATGACAGAGAGAACACTGCAGGGGCATCAGACGACAACTTAACAGGCACCTCAGGGGGAGGGAAAGGGGGGGCACCTCAGCCGCTTGAGTGCACGATGCCAAATCCACGAGGGGGCCACATGCCCACTGTTCCATCCTGGGGAGTGCAAAGCCACAGTCTCTTAAGTCTCTACAGTGGGTGGGTTGCCCACTGTTCAATCCTGGGGAGTACAAAGCCACAATCTCTCAAGTCTCTACAGTGGGTGGTTTGCCCACTGTTACATCCTGGAGAGTGCAAAGCCACAGTCTCTCAAGTCTCTACAGTGGGTGGTTTGCCCACTGTTCAATCCTGGGGAGTGCAAAGCCACAGTCTCTCAAGTGGGTGCCTTCTCCACTGGTTCTGGAGGGGGCTTTGTGCCCAGAGTGCTTCATCCTGCTAAGGACAGAGGGAGTGGATGTATCTCTCCACTGGTTCTGGAGGGGGCTTTGTGCCCAGAGTGCTACATTCACCCTGCGACGGACTCAGTTGCGTCAGTGCCCTTGCCGCTCATGGGCAAGTGGTGCTTGAGATGGCGGTGCCCTGTGCAGCGGTGTTTGAGATGGCGGTGCCCTGTTCAGCAGTGCTTGAGATGGCGGTGCCCTGTTCAGCGGTGCTTGAGATGGCGATGCCCTGTGCAGCGGTGCTTGAGATGGCGGTCTCCATTGCAGGGTCTCAGCTGCTGGCGGTCCTTCATGGCCCAATGGGGCTTTTGCTGGCGGTTCTTCATGGCCCAACGGGGCTTTAGCTGGCGGTCCTTCATGGCCCAACGGGGCTTTTGCTGGTGGTCCTTCATGGCCCAACGGGACATTTGCTGGCGGTCCTTCATGGCCCAACGGGGCTTTTGCTGGCGGTCCTTCATGGCCCAACTGGACATTTGCTGGCGGTCCTTCATGGCCCAAAGGGGCTTTTGCTGGTGGTCCTTCATGGCCCAACGGTGCTTTTGCTGGCGGTGGCCTCCTGGGCAGCTGGGCTGGTGCTGGCGGTGGCCTCCTGGGCAGCTGGGCTGGTGCTGGCAGTGGCCTCCTGGGCAGCAGGGATGATGGAGGTCTTCTCTGCCGTGCTGCACTTTCCAGACTTGCCAGGTTTCTTGTGGCCCTTCCCCACCTTGGAAGGTGTCACAGCTGACTCCACACTCCCACTGGGACCCCTGGGAGCAGCTTTGGTGGCTGGAGTCTTCTCCCTCTCCCGCCGGGCACTGGCCAACTTCTGATGCTTCACAGGTGGGGGACTGTCTGTGCTGTGGCTCGTGCCACACTGGCTGCCCTGGTGGCCGGTGCACTCCAGATTCCGGTGACTACAGGCACCACTGGTTCTGGAGATGTTGTGGCTGAGGTGCTAGTTCGGGACCTATGAGATGGACGGGGTGGGGGAGGTGTGGGAAAGAGGTCAAGAGTGGACAGGAAAAGTTTTTGGGACACACTGGGATGGATAGCTGGAGGGGGGTTGGGAGTGGAGGAAGAGGTGGTGGTTGTAGGAGGTGTTCGTTTGGTGACTTTGGGTGAAAGTGCATGCACTGGAGTCTGTCGTGAGGTGGATGGCTGTTGGGTGGGTGTGTGCCTGCGTTTGTGTATCTTGGGAGGGGGCATCACAGACACACTGGGAGAGGACACAGGGGACGTGTGAATGGTAGTAGGGTGGTGACTGCACGTGAGCGGGGTGTGGTGGTGGGTGTGCTGGAGAGGGACGTAGTGGCTGTAGAGGTAGTGCACGCAGGTGTGAGTGTAGACGTCACTGGGAGGGAGGAGGGAGACGAGCAGGAGGGGGACACAGTGGAGGCAGTGGATGTTGGTGTGTCTGCATGTGTGTGATGCTTACGTGAATGCCTGTGGGATGTGTGGTGCTTATGTTTGCCTGAGCTACCCTTGGGTGCTGACGTGTGTGCATGTTGGTCTGTAGGTGTGCTCGGGATAGGCTGAGGTACAGGGGATTGGGTCGGGGTGGAGGAAGTTGGAGGGGGGAGGCTAGAGACAGGGACAATGGCTGCCATCAGTGCCGAGGCCAGAGTCTGAAAAGCTCGGTGAAGGGCCGCCTGACCAGAATGAATGCCCTCCAGGAATGCATTAGTGTGTTGCAACTGCCTCTCTACACCCTGGATGGCATTCAAAATGGTAGACTGCCCAATAGTGAGGGACCTGAGGAGGTCAATGGCCTCCTCACTGAGGGCAACAGGGGTGACTGGGGCAGGGCTTGAGGTGACTGGGGCGAAAGTTATGCCCACCCTCCTGGGTGAGTGGGCACGGGGCAAAGGCTGAGGGGCTGCTGGGAGGGCGGTGCTGGTAGAGTGGTGACGGCTGTACCTGTAGATGCGGGGGGCACAGATGTTGCCGCCACCACAAGGGAGCTCCCATCAGAGGACGAGTCCGTGTCTCTGGTCTCAGCTCCTGTCCCTGCCGTGGAGCTCCCCTCACCCTCCGTCCCACTGGTGAATTCAGACTCCGTAGTGTCGCATTCCAGGGCCATGTGGGATGCAGCTCCCTCGTGCTCCGGTGCCACCGCTCCTCCGCCTGATGATGCTAATGCACACAAGAACAGGGAGACCACAAAAAGGGGGGGAAGACAGAAGACAGACATGTTGAGTGCATGGCTTACCGCTACCGTTGGCGGACACGACAGACACAGAAGCCTCCTGCACTACGCCACGCTCTTGGGCTCCACTGTTCAATTCCTGGGAAATGGCCTACAAGGCTATGGACGACATCTGCACACAGAGATGACACAGGGGCATGACTAGGTGTACTCTACAGAAGTGGGCTGGGGTGCCACATGTCCTGCCTCACGGAGGGGCCTTGCCTACGGAACTCGCCCTGGCCTAGGGAAAACCAACCTCCCCCACCCAGACACCTCCACTGCGCGCAAAGTCAGCAGAATGAGAGTGTAATCACCCCTTTGTGTCTGCTGTGAAGCTCTCAAGCGCCCATCCAACTCCGGGTACGCCACCGCCAGGATCTGGAACATCAGGGGGGTCATGGTGCGATGGGCATCCCTCCCACGTTGGGAGGCCATCCCCAGCTGAGCCTCCGCCGTCTTCTTGCTCCAGCGGCGAATGTCCTCCCATCTTTTCGGGTATTGGGTGCTCCATCTGTGGTAGACCCCCAGGGTCCGTACGTCCTTGGCGATGGCACGGCAAATATATTTTTTCTGGTGGGCGCTGACCTACATGAAATGTACAGGGGAAAAAGTGTAGTTATTACTAACTGCACCGTCAAAGTGATTGGCCCCCATCCCTACCCTTGCCATAATGCACATGCACTCACCGTCGTTTCATGCACGCCTCAGTCTCCCCCCATCTTACATCCACCCCACTCCACACACTCAAAGCCCATACAGCATACTCACAGTGTATTTACCTGTTTGTCTGGAGGACAGTAGAGTAGCATGTACTGGGGGAGGACCCCATCCATGAGTTTCTCCAACTCCTCCGATGTGAAGGCAGGGGCCCTTTCCCCAGACACTCGAGCCATTGTCTCTTCCAGACCGAGGTCAAAGCAGCACTTGCAGTGTAGGTTCTCTCCTGTCGAAGATCAGGTATCGAGTGATTGAACAGATAGAAAATAGCGGTCACGTCCGCGGCGGTGCACACCGTCACCGCCGGCGCACATCGTCATTGGCTCCTGGGACCCATAGGGTCCAATGTTAACCAATGCAGCATTGTGCCGCGATCTTCGACCGCCTACCGCGACGGTGTACAACGCCAGCGCAGTTACCTCACATCCCATTGTCCCAGTTTAGAGGTCAGGCAGCCGCCATTTCAAGGGCTCACATGGCTTCATTTCCAACTGCGTCACACATACCTAGGCCTAGACTCAACACACATACAGGCCACAATTTGTGTATGATTGATGTTCTGTGTAAACTGTGGGTACGTACCTCTGAGTTGATTGAATCTGTGCTCGCTGTTGTCCTTCATAGGCACGGTCCGCTGGGACATGTGAGGAGATGGCGGCATCATCCGGTGTACCGACCATTGGTGGACCTGTCGACAATGGAGGAGCGACATGTCATAATCACATACAGGCTTGCCCGTGCCACAATCTAGGAACTGTGTACCCAGTTGGAGCCAGACCTGATGTCAGCAATCCGCCATCACACAGGAATCCCCCTTCAAGTGCAGGTGCTGTCAGTGCTCCTTTTCCTAGCAAGTGGGTTGTTTCATACAAAAGTGGCCATAGCATCAGGGATGTCCCAGCCTATGTTTTCCAACGTATTATCCAGAGTGTTGTCTACCCTTCTGAAACACTTGCAGAGCTACATCGTTTTCCCTCAGGTGGAGGATTTGCCTAGAGTGAAAGGTGATTTCTATGCCCTGGGACATATCCCCAACATCATAGGTGCCATTGATGGGACCCATGTGGCTTTGGTCCCCCCCGCAGGAGTGAACAGGTGTAAAGAAAACAGAAGAGTTATCATTCTATGAATGTACAGATGGTATGTTTGGCAGACCAGTACATCTCCCATGTGAATGCCAAGTTCCCTGGCTCAGTGCATGACACCTACATCCTGCGGAATAGCAGCATCCCTTATGTGATGGGTCAACTACAGAGGCACTGTGTGTGGCTATTGGGTGAGCACCTGGAAGCAAGACAGTGGGAATGGTTGTCTGGGTCTGGGGTTACCCTACAGGTTAGTGTGTGTCTAATACTCGTCCCTCGCCATTTGCAGGTGACTCTGGTTACCCCAACCTGTCATGGCTACTGACCCCAGTGAGGAATCCCAGGACAAGGGCAGAGGAACGCTACAATGAGGCCTATGGGCAGACTAGGAGGGTGATCGAGCGGACCTTCGGCCTCCTGAAGGCCAGGTTCTGGTGCCTCTATATGACAGGTGGATCCCTCTTCTACTCATGAAAGAAGGTGTGCCAGATCATCGTAGCCTGCTGTATGCTTCATAACTTGGCATTGCGACAACAGGTGCCTTTTCTGCAGGAGGATGGTCCAGATGGCGGTGTTGTTGCAGCTGTGGAGCCTGTGGCTAGTGAAGACGAGGAAGCAGAGGAAGAAGACATGAACAACATGGACTCAGTGATCCAGCAATATTTCCAGTGAGACACAGGTAAGAGTACAGACCTGCCTACTACATGTACTTAGACACTACTACCTCTCTACTGTCTGTCCTTTTCACCCAGTGTATGGTCACTGAGTTGTCACTTTCCCTTACGATTTCACAGATGTGGGTCCCACTGTGTGACATCTGCTTTGATTCCTCATGGACTTGAGCTGTGTGACATAGGTATGTTGACATTACAATTGAAAGAGCATTTTGTCACTGTAATTGCTAATACACTATTTCGAAATTATAGACAGACTGCAGATTGTTCTGTGTTTTAAGTGTATTTATTTAAGTGCTCAATATTGGAGGGGGTAGTGAAATGGTGAGGGGTGATGGCGGAGGAATGTTCAGTCTGTTAGTCTCACAGGTGCATTGCCCAAATGGGCATAGGAAGTGGAGCTGGGGCAGTTTAAGTATGGGCAGGCTGACAAAGTGGGACAGTAGGATGACAATCAGGGTGGTCTCATTTCTTGGCGGGGGTCTTGGCATTGTGCTCTGTCTTTGTCCTGGATCTCAGGGACCGTTTGCGGGGTGGTTCTCCCTCTGCATGGGGTGGGGTGCTGGTGTGGTTGTCCTGTGGCGGGGCGTCCTGTCCACTAGCGCCGGCAGAGGTTGTGGGCAGTTCATCGTCCATGCTAGTGTCAGGGGCCCCTTGTAGTGCCACAGTGTCCCTCCTGGTATTGAGTAGTTCCTTCAGCACCCCTACGACGGTGCCCAGGGTGGAGCTGATGGTTCTGAGTTCCTCCCTGAAGCCCATATACTGTTCCTCCTGCAGGCGCTGGGTCTCCTGAAACTTGGCCAGTACCGTTGCCATTGTCTCCTGGGAGTGGTGGTAGGCTCCCATGATGGAGGAGAGGGCCTCGTGGAGAGTGGGTTCCCTTGGCCTCTCCGCCCCCTGTCGCACAGCAGCCCTCCCAGTTCCCCTGTGTTCCTGCGCCTCCGTCCCCTGGACCGTGTGCCCACTACTACTGCCCCCAGGTCCCTGTTGTTGTTGGGGTGGTGGGTTATCCTGGGTTCCCTGTAGTGGTGGACACACTGCTGATTGATGTGTCCTGGGGACGGAGGTATGGGCCCACTGGGTGGGTGCTGTGCTGGTGTTTCAAGAGGGGGGAAGGTCTGTGGTGGCCTGTGCCAGTGTGAGGGGAACCGACTGACCAGAGGTCCCCGACGGGCCGGGCTGGTCATCTAGATCCAGTTGGACAGAGGTGCTGTCATCACTGTGGGCCTCTTCTGTTGGTGGTGTGGACTTGTGTGGACCCTCCTGTCCGGTGACGTTGGGTAGGGGTCCTGCAGGGGTATACAAGGATGGTTATTACATCTGTATGTGTCATGGTGTGCAATGGGTGGGTGAGCGTGTACCCCAGTGCTTGCATTCCTGTGTGGGAGCTTGTGTGATGGTGGTTTAGGGGGTTGTATGGGTATGTGCAGTGGGCATGCTTTAGTGATGGGTGTCCATGCTCTGTTGTTGCATGCAGCGCTTGGTGTTGGGATGGGTGGTTTGTGATGTTGGGACATATGTGAGGAGTTGGGGTGCTGGGGGTGAGGGTGGGGGTATGTGATAGCATGCAGGTAGGGTGGGGGATGTAATAGTCAAGATTTGACTTACCAGAGTCCATTCCTCGGCCTACTCCTGCGAGGCCCTCAGGATGCAGAATGGCCAAGACCTGCTCCTCCCATGTTGTGAGTTGTGGGAGAGGAGGTGGGGGTCCGCCACCAGTCCGCTTAACCGCCTGGTGGTGTCTTGAGACCACGGAACGCACCTTCCCCCGTAGGTCGTTCCACCTCTTCCTAATGTCATCCCTATTTCTTGGATGCTGTCCCACTGCGTTGACCCTGTCCACTATTCTTCGCCATAGCTCCATCTTCCTTGCAATTGAGGTGTGCTGCACCTGTGCTCCGAATAGCTGTGGCTCTACCTGGACGATTTCCTCCACCATGACCCTGAGCTCCTCCTCTGAGAACCTGGGGTGTCTTTGCCATGCCATGGGGTGGTGTAGGTGATGTGTGGGGTAGTGTGTGTGGTGATTAGTGTGCTGATATGTAGTGGTGTGTTGTGTGATGTGCGTGGAAGTTGTGTGGGTGATGGTATTGTGTGCCTGTGGATGCTGTTGTTCTTGCTGGTGGTGTCTCTCTCTGACCTTCTTTCTGGATTTTTTGTCATAGAGGTTTGTGGGTGATGAGGGTGTGTGTTTTATATTGTAATGGGTATGTGGGAGTGGTTTGTGTATGTGTATCAAGTGTGTGTATTTGGAATTGTCCAATGTGGTAGTGTTTTATAAAGGTGTGTGTATTTTGAGCACGGCGGTGTGTACTGCCAATGGAATACCGCTGTTGAAAGACCGCCGCGTGGATTCGTGGGTCATGATAGTGTGGGCGTATTTCTGTTGGCATGACGGTGGAGGTTTTGTTTTCGCCAGTTTATCACTGACCTTTGGTGTGGCGGACTTGTGTGGGTGTCTGAATTTTGGCGGATTGCGAAATGTGTGCCATAATAGTTGTGGCGGTTTCCCGCGGCCGCAGCGGTGTGTTGGCGGTCTTCTGTACTGCGGTAAGCGGCTTTTACCGCCAATGTTGTAATGACCGCCATAGTTACATATGCCTGTACTCACCAACATAGCCAGTAAGCAATTCACATACTCACTAACATGCACATTTAGAGACCCATAGAGTTATTGAAAGAACCTGTTATGTATCGGTATACTTACTTAAAGATTTGGTGACACATCCATAGAGGGATTGACACACTCAGTCGAACATGCAGCCAAGTACTGGCATTACCTTGGCACTCATGAAGAAAGAAGTAATGCTTTAAACATGGCTCTGGCCTACTACTGCACAGTGTAGGTGTGTAGTTTTATTGTCAACTTGACTTGGCATAGGAAAACCTGCTTCACAAGTCTTAAAGTGTCCTTTTAGTACAAAAAACATTTCCATACGTAGGCTGTAGGTAGACCATAGCGCAGAATCTGTTGTGATTTAAAGGTGAAACATGTCCTTCCGAGATTCACTGAGTTAGATGTGAATTTGTACACTCATATATCCCATTATATATGCTGTGTACCACCCATACTGCAACCCACATACCTTTTTATAAAAGGATGAGCCACTGACACAGCCAGTCAGACAGTGAAACAGAAACTTGTATGTTCATGCACACACCTAGAAAGGAGATATGTATAATGCAGTATCAGAGCCAGGCTTAAAGTCACCATTTACTACACATAACTAACCTCTGAGAAAGGCTGTAGGTATGCCATAAAGGATGGTACTTTGTACTTAAAAGTAAATACATGTCCTTTTGAGTTTTATAAGTTATTTGTTCACTTACGGACCCCTATGAGTACTACTACATAGAGTATACCACAAACAATGAAACTTATATACATGTTTTCAAAAAGCACAGAGCCTCTCTCTCACCCAGTCAGTCAGTGATAGAGGCACATACATATCCACTCACATACTCAGAAACTAGTTATACCAAGTAGGATCAGAGGCAGTTGTATACACACATACCGCCCCTTGTGTTCAGCAACACAGGCACTAAGATATTCATTCATCCACTTACTTAGACATTTGGAGACCCATATAGTTACTAAGAGAGACAGTCATAGACCAGCATACTTATTAAAACTCCTGATGGCACTCCTGCAGAGTGACGCATACACTTACTCAAATATATAGCAACGTACTGAGGAAACCGAGCCAACCATCTAGAAAAGAAGTCCTTTAAAAATGGGTAGATACACAGGAACACAGTCAACTATATGGTAGTGTACCCAGGGACAGTCTAATGCATACACTGACACAGACAGAGACACAGGGACATAAACATGGAAATTAGGGTAGCTATAATATAATACAACTGTTTATGTTAGCTGTTAAATATTTAAAATATGTATTCTAATAGTATGTAATAAAAATCTGAATATACATATTAGTTTTTTGTTTTCAGGCATCAACTTCTACTTATGTACAGACAGTTACAATGCCATCAAAAACAGCAAGACGAAAGAAAAAGAAGCAAGGATACTATCTTCCCATAAGTCAGAAACAAAAAGGGTCAAATGCAGAGATTACGGAGAAAGCGAAAAAAGCTGCTGGTAAGAAAAACGGCAAACTGAGCAAATTCAACTAAATAATAAGCAATGGTTCAAGTCATCTAAGAAAGGAGAAAAAGTCACATGAAATGAAGAGTAAAAAATTAGTTTAACCAGAAGGCAGAGGCAGTTTAAGGAAATAAGAGTTAGAATGTTCCCTAGTAGGGTAATTCAGAATCTCATAAGAACTACGAAGAAGTATAAAAGGGAAAGAGTAAAGCAGTCAGAGAAAAGGAATGTGTTGAGGCTGTTGTCGATAAGGCCTTTGTACTCAATAGGAAGCTATTTAATTTGATACTTTACAGAATACGAACACTCAATAAAATAGTGTTTTCTTTGAGGAAAGGAGGCCAAAACAAATGACTTGCAAATAGAAGTAATGTTTGAAAAAAATTCAGTGACTAATGAAAATATACTTCCAGTACTGACTCTTTATTTAATGAAGAAAGATACTTGCAAGAGAAAACATTAGTGTATGCAGTTGAAGAATCTGGATGATGTTATGAAATGAAGGATGGTAGGGTTATTCCAAACGGAGAGATAGTACCTAGAAATATTGTGTAAGCGATAGCGGAAGAGGTACAGGGAACGCATAGACAGACCCCTGTATACAAATGGGACTCTAGCAATATTTGCAGCATACAGCAGAAATCAATTGATATATTGAACCGTTTCCTTCAAAACTTTCCTTGCACAACTCTGAAACAGAAAATAGGTATTATGTAATGATTAGATCCATGTAAAGTAAGAAAGTACACAAATTTACATGGACATTCAGTAGCATGTCTAGCAAAGAAAGTATGCCAAAGCACTGTTCATCACTTTAGAATGTTAGCTGTACTCTACTCAACAATGTATACTTTAGTTATGAGGCTTTACTATGTGAAAACTACTGCCCTATGTTTAGGGGAAATGAATAGAGCTCTTCTGCATAATACAGTAGCAGAGGTGGAAAGAGTTTGTGGAGATGTCCAGTTTAGTTTCTTTGGTCTTGAACAGGAGTGTAGGGGAAATGAGGATTTGGTATCTGCAATTGTAGAGGATCAGGACACAGGTAATAGTATTGATTACAATTTTTTAGCACAGTTTTTTCAGAGAAACCAATCTATATTTTATTTGTTGTCCACGGACTCAACTGCAAAAGTCGAACTCATAATGTTGTTATATATTCAAAAACTGAAGAAGAGAACAGAGATAAGTGACAAGAATTTGCTGCTTATTTATTTGTAGAGAAATTATGTGATTGTTCCAAAGGGCAAATTATGTGTAAGTACTGGTATGAAGGGTTACAGGATAATAAGATGCCAGCTAGAGCAGTACATACAAAGTTAGAATTCATTCCAATTCCACAAGAACTTCAAGATCTAAATGTTTATGAATCAATTCTTATACAATGTATACATCCTTTTCATGCTATAGTTCATAAGAAGCCACAAACCGTAGAATTACCTCTAACAGAGCTACAGAAAGTGTTGAAGTAAGCCTCAGCAAGGCCTACTAGTGCAAGGGGTTCGCCCTTCTCTGCACAAAGTCCTCAGACCATATAGGAAGAAGTTGGCACAGAAACTGAAATTAGAGACAAAGGGCCATATTTATGCGCCGGATTTGCGTCGTTTTTTTTTACGCAAATTCGACGCAAAATGAACTCCATATTTATACTTTGGCGTTAGACGCGTCTAGCGCCAAAGTTCATGGAGTTTGCGTCATTTCTTAGCGTGGACACCTACCTTGCGTTAATGATATGCAAGGTAGGCGTTCCCTTCAAAAAAATGACTCCGAGGCATGTGCGCCGTATTTACACTCCCGGGCAAAAATGACGCCCGGGAGTGGGCAGGTAAAAAAAAATGACGTCTACCCTCGTTAGTGTCATTTTTTAACGCCTGCTCAGGGCAGGCGTTAAGGGACCTGTGGGCTCGGGAGGAGCCCAGAGGTGCCCTCCCATGCCCCCAGGGACACCCCCTGCCACCCTTGCCCACCCCAGGAGGACGCCCAAGGATGGAGGGACCCACCCCTGGGACATTAAGGTAAGTGCTGGTAAGTATATATATTTTTTATTTGGCATATGGGGGCCTGATTTGGGCCTCCCTACATGCCACTATGCCCAATGACCATGCCCAGGGTACAAAAGTCCCCTGGGCATGGCCATTGGGCAAGGGGGCATGACTCCTGTCTTTGCTAAGACAGGAGTCATGTTAATGGCGTCTGGGCGTCGAAATAAAATGGCGCAAATCGGGTTGAGGCGATAATTTTTCCTCAGCCTGACTTGCCCCATTTTTTGACGCCCAAGCTCCATTTTCCCCTACGCCGGCGCTGCCTGGTGTGTGTCATTTTTTTTGACGCACACCACTCCGCAGCGCCGGCTAACGCCGGCTAACGTCATTGAATAAATACGGCGCTCGCATGGCGCTTCAGAATGGCGTTAGCCGGCGTTACATTTTTTGACGCACAACTGTGTTGGCGCAGTTGTGCGTCGAAAAGTATAAATATGGCCCAAAGTTTATTAAACCTCATGAGGTAGTACCACAGTTCAAACAGCACCCTTCAGTAATGTTTGAAGTAGCACACTGAACTAAGAGAGCATGGTCCTTTTATACCCACGCAGGGGCTAAAAGAAGGTGGTACAATTATAGAAGCAAGACGTATATACATATAAGGTCATGTGGAAATGCACAGTCGACAGGTAGGAGAGGCTAACAGTTTTCAAGGACTAGTAGACACATTACTGTTGGTTACTAATTACTAACAGCTACAGACCTTACTGGGCATGTGCAAAGTGGAAGATGCTAAATATAACTTGTCACTAGACAGATTTTCAAGAGTAGTTAACAGGATGGTAGGACAGAGCACATGGCGAGCACAAGGCAGCATGTAGCAGAGATAATGGCTGCCATGAATACAAAATGGATTCCGCGAAATGTTCACAATAGTTGCTAAATACAAGATGTCTTCTGCTAATGCTTAGTCTAATCGCTACTAAATTACAACAGACGACCCTTTCAGCATTAGCTGAAGACATTCGTCTTTCTGGGATAATCTAAATATTCATCTTGCATATTTATGCTCATCATTTCAGCTATTTCCTTATCTAACATGTGTTGTGCTTTCATTTCTGTAATATTTCTTTTGGTAGGCATACAAGCAGTAATACACATGGAGCAGAACATTGGACCACACTTAATACAGATACAGCATGTGAAAAATATTGCAATCATTACACACAGGATAGTCAGTAGTTTCCAGCCCCAAGCGGAAACAAGAGCCCAAAACCAT
The DNA here is from genome assembly GCF_031143425.1 of Pleurodeles waltl. Classification (NCBI taxonomy): domain Eukaryota; kingdom Metazoa; phylum Chordata; class Amphibia; order Caudata; family Salamandridae; genus Pleurodeles; species Pleurodeles waltl. The sequence continues at coordinate 524,748,901 of NC_090449.1, forward strand.
CCAGAAAAAGTCCAAGTACCAGTCTCTGTGTGAATTTCTGCAGCAATTTTATGCAATTTAGATATTGCATCATATACTGAAGGTGAGTGATCTGGAATGAAAACGCAGCAACTACTACCGATGATGCAACATGCACCACCTCGATCAGCTAATATCACATCTAGTACCATACGATTTTGGAGCACTAAAATCCTCGCAATTTGGAGTACCTCAGTAATATTCCCAAGTGCCAGAGCTGCCTTACTGGTAACATCTTCCACAACCCTAGTCAATCGTCTCACTTTCCTACTGTTTAACGCAGCACCCACAAAGGAGAACAACCCTAAATTAAAATCAACATATTGTTGCAGGCTAGTATCCGTTTGGTCTACCTCATTTGTACTTATTGTCCTTTTCTATCTGTTTTATTGATGTCATTGAACAGTTTAAAATCTCGGTGATATGATGCAGGTGCCAAAAACACAGTGGGTAATAGAAAAGATACATAACACACACCTGACCACCCAACAGGTAGTTGGTAATACCCATAGTTACCACAAACAAAATATGTATTATGTGAAGCTGTAAAACTACTATTATTTACGCCATCAATAATTGAAATCAAGGTACAATCGCTTGTCCCCACTGGAATTCGCACAATGCTACGTATACATAAATCTTCTTTAGTTTTTGTAACAGAAATCACAAATTGTTCTTTCTTGTCAGAGTCTCTTATATTTGTGAAGACATATGGTATTGAAACATTGTCCGGTTGATATTCTTCCCATTCCCATTTAGTTCCTTTGGCTTGGGGATACCCATCTTTTTCTTGGTAGCATACTTTATTAAGGCGAAAAAGAAGTCCGCCCTCTGTACGTTTTCCAGATGCAAACAAAAGCGTATACCAAGCTTGACAAGAACCATTGTGTGAAAAATGAAGAGGAATGAAAGGTGTCCCTCCTTTCTTTTGATGCGCAGGTATCCTTCCACATACCCAACAGTTAGTACTATTTGTAGCATTATGAGTATGATGCAACATCTGAATAAAAATATTATTGAAGTACGATTGAAGGTGCTTCTGCTCCTGATAGGGAAGCGTGAAGTAATAGTGATCCTCTGGTACTGGAGTAGTGGCAACAAAAAACTCACGAGCAGGAGCCATCTTTTCAACAAACCAGGTGATTATTGCTATAACCACCAAAACAACAACAAACCCCATAGTACTAATGATCACTTTGTTATTCATTTTAGCAACAGTGATAATCGACCCTTCCTGAAATTTAAAAACAGTTGTTGGAGCTCTTATCCCTGGGCAGCTGCTGATTTCTTCCCCACGGACAAGACGGGTGTCACTAATCTAATGCATGGCTGATCCCCCCCCTTGCCACATTGGCTCTCCGTTTCACTAACCCAGGGCGGTAGCTCAACCAGTTTTTTTCAGCACTACAGATTCTTTCCTCGGTCTCAAATCGTATGGTCCGGGATGAACTCCGCAGATTCGTCAGGTGATATAGCACGGCCTTTCTCCGTAGTCAAAATCTCTTGATGATTGGTAAGCAATTCTTTCGGTTCGTCACTCGAACTGCTGTCCTTGCTTCTCGACCCTGTTGATGAATAGAAACCAAATTGTTGGTTAACTGTGCCAAATAATCATTCATCAGGACACAAGGTACATCATATACAGAATTTGGCTTAGGAACTCCCCAAATGTTCATTGGCCTTCCAAATTCTATTTCATAGGGGGTAAGGCCTGTTCGAGAGTGTGGCACTGACCTAATAGACAATAATGCTAACGGTAATGCATCCGGCCAAGTTAAAGATGTGGAAGCCTGTCTCTTCGCTAACTTCAGCTTCAAAGTAGCATTATACCTTTCCACCAACCCTGCTGATTGTGGGTGGAAAACCGCATGAAACTTCTATTTGATCAATAATCCTTTCAGGACATACTTAATAACTTCCCCAACAAAATGAGGTCCGTTATCATTCGATAGAAGTCTGCAAACACCAAACCAAGGAAAAAGTTCTTTCAAAACACCTTCGCTGTGGTAATGGCAGTATTATCCTTTGTGGGGTACGCCTCTATCCATTTACTGAAGGCACATACCACCACCAAGACATACTTTAAATTGTTGCAGCATTCAAGCTGAATATAATCCATTTGTAGAACTTTGAAAGGTGCACTTGGTGTGGCAAACCCTCCCGCAGGAGTTTGTGTCCCTTTTCCAGGATTGTATTTTAAACAGATCAAACAAGACTGTACTACTCTCTTAGCTGTACTGAAGATTTTGGGATGCTCCCAAACTTGCGTAAGCAACTTCGTTATTGTTGAAGCTCCAACATGTGCCGGCCCATGTGCCATCTGAACCATAGGTTGTACAAAAGCTATAGGCAATTTCCATTTATCCATCTGCTTATTCCACCAACAGCCCTCAACATCCAATTCTCCTTCTTCAGACCATTGCTCACGTTCTTTCACAGAAGCAGATTTCTGTATATATAATATGTCTTGTCTAGCATTATGCCAACGTTCAGCTTGTGACTTCACTACATACATAGAAGTAGTACTTCGCTGCATCGCAGTCTCACGTGCTACGCGGTCCGCAAGGGCATTACCTTGCCCTATCTTATCGGTCACTCTCTTGTGTGCACTACATTTCACAATAGCTATTTTCTTTGGATATGTCAATGCAGTCAAGAGGTTATGCACTAATTCTCCATGCATTATCTGCATCCCGTGGGATGTGAGAAAGCCTCTCTCCTTCCAAAGCAAACCAAAATCATGAGCCACTCCAAAAACGTAGCGGCTGTCTGTATAAATATTCACACATAAGTCAGTACTAAGTTCACATGCTCGTGTCAAAGCTATTAGTTCAGCTGCTTGAGCTGACTTCTGTGGTATACGAGCTGTCTCCACTACCGTGTGTATTGCGGTGATTGCATATGCAGCTGATGTCGTACCGTCTGGCAACTTCAAACAAGACCCATCAACCCACAATTCCCCGTCTACATCTGGAAGGGGCGTATCTTGCAAATCAATACGACCCTTTGTCTGTTCTTCGGTAAGGAATATACAATCATGTGTTTCTTGTGACTGAGGCTGAGTCACCAGATATGGCAACAAAGTGGCTGGATTTAGTGTTGCACATCTCTTCAGTGTAATGTGAGTAATGTGAGTAGCCAGCAATGTCAATTCATATCCTGTCAGGCGGGCACTAGTTAAATGTTGCGTCTTTGTTTGACTTAAAAGAGCATAAACCGCATGGGGTACTAACACCAACAGCTTATGTGACAAAACTATCCCTTCACTCTGACGAATTGAAACAGCTGTTGCCACAACTGAACGAAAACACGCAGCCAACGCTCGAGCGACAGGATCAAGTACTGCTGAAAAATATGCACAGGGATGCTGCTTATCGCCATGTGTCTGTACTAAAACTGACAATGTACATCCATCTTTCTCATGTATGTAAAGTGCAAAAGGCTTTGTGTAATCTGGAGTACCTAACACTGGTGCTGAACAAAGGGCTTGTGGTAGCTGCCGGAAAGCAGTCTCACATTCATCTGTCCATGGGAGGGGCATTGGAGTATATTTAGTCAAAAGTGCTAGCAAAGGTTTGACAATGTGTGAAAACCCTAATATCCATTGCCTACAAAAAGAAGTAAGACCAAGGAATGCACGAACATCTTTCTCAGTAGAGGGTACTGGTGTGTCTAAAATTGCTTGAATACGATCTGATGTAAGTGCACGGCCCTCCTTAGACAAAAGGTGACCTAAATAGGTTAACTTTGGTGTACAATATTGCAATTTATTTCATGACACTTTATGATGGTGTGAAGCAAGAAAAGAAACTAAGGACAAAATGCACTTTTCACATTGCTCAGGGGTATCAGCTGCCAACAAAATATCATTGACATATTGTATGAGAGCCACACCTTCAGGCAAAACAAAAGAATCAAGTTGTCATTTTAACGCTTGACTATAAATACTAGGACTCTCAGTATAGTCTTGAGGAACTCTGCAAAATCTAATTGATCATTTATTCAAAGTAAAACCAAACAAATATCGTCTGTCAGGATGAATAGGGATCGAAAAGAAAGCATTCTTCAAGTCTATCACAGAGAACGTATTTGCTGTTGGGGGAACCAAAGTAAGAAGTGTTGTGATGTCAGATACCACAGGATATTGTGGTATCACAATCTTACTGACTTCTCGTAAATCAATAATGAATCGGTAAATCCTAGTATCAGTATCCTTTTTCAGAATAGGAAGAATCGGACTGTTACAAACATTATACGGAACTTCCTCAACAACTCCAACTGCAATAAGATCATGCACAATTCGTGTGAGTGCTTCTTCGCCCTCCTATGAAATTTTGTATTGAGGCAAACGTGGTAATACAGCTCCCTCCTTGACACTAACATGTACCGGTGGAATAATCATTTGGCCCACATCAGTATCTGAAGTAGCCCACAAAGTACTAGGGAGTGAAGCTAATGCAAAATCCTCTTTAACAAGACAAACTCTTTCCATCACAGGATGATTATCATTCAAAATAACACGCACCCCTTCAGGAGAGCATTGTATTGTAGCCCTGAAATACTTGAGCATATCAAGACCCACAATATTGTCTGGTGTATTTGGAGAAAGCAAAAACTGACATTGAGCAGTAAATTTATCAACATGGAATGCAAGTGGTTGTGACAATAGGCTAGGGGAAGGTGTTCCATCGAAACCTATCCATGTAATGGTTAAGCCAGACAGGGGAGCCCTTGAAACCAATTGTTTAGACAAGGCGCTACGAGTAGCTCCTGTATCAACCAGAAACTGATCAGTAGAACCCAAAACATGTGCTGTAACATAGGGACCCCTCTGATCTACTGGAACTTCAACTGATTCCTTACCCCATCCTAGGCAATCCTATGCATAAGCAGAATCTTGGAAATCAGGCTGCACATAGTTAGACATCTGGTATTCGTTCCGTCTATCAAAAGTGTTAAACCCATCCTGCCTTCATACATTAGCATCAAACCTAGCATGATAATTTGTGCTTCTTCTAGGCCCTGAATATCCTGAGTGATTTCTCATTTGTCTCCGACCATGTGAACACTGCTGAACAAGTAGTGCTGGACAATCGGCAGCCCAATGCCCAAATTTCTTACAATACTGATCAACAGACAAATTAGAACGAGTGTAAGAAGAACTATAAGATCCACGTCCACCTCTATCACTACCTCTAAAAGGCGGACCATAAGCTTGAGCCAACATAACCTTCGTCTTTAATTCTTTAATCTTTTTATCCTTGCTACCTTTTGCTTCTAATTCCTGACGTTCATAATACTGAGCCATAGTCAAAAGAGAAACCGGAGTAGAGGTAGTCCATGAACTTTCACTAGCTTTTAGACAACTAGCTATCCCTGGTAACAGATTTGCGACATATTTATCGCCGAACAAATGTCTGCCCTTATCCTCTGACAATAACTGGCCGCTAAAATCATGAAATGCTTCTTCAAAGCGTGTAAAGAAATCAGAGACCGATTCATCTGCCTTTTGCTTACAAGACACTAAAACAGTCCAATCTATCTTTTTAGGGGTAATAATCGTTTTTAACTTAACTAATATGGCTGGAGGAAGATCTAGAATCAACTGATACGGCTTTTTCGCAGGTTCCCTATTCCTGTCCATCTGTTCTAATTCTTTCCATGATGCCCCAAAAACTACACGATCATCAACTTTACAAACAGTTCTCTACATATCTGGCGGTAATATCAATCCGAAAAATAAATCAATGTCAGCCAAAGTCATAGTACAAGAAGTAATTGCTCCCTCAACTTCCTCATAAAAGGCGGCTGGATTTTTCCGCGGGTCAGGTAATGCTGTTTTAAGTGCCATTACATCTGCCCTATTCCAAGTAGTATACACCCAAATTATAAATAAAATAACCCTTAGCATCAACAGAAGTTTTATCATCACTTGTACCTGATCCTTTAGGAGTGATATACAAAGGCGCGGCCTCCCGTATTGGTTTCGCGTGAACTATCATAGTCTTATCTGTTCCGAAGATGGAAGCTTGCACCCCGCCGGTCTGAGATGTCCGTGCAACTACTTCCACGGCCCTTTTCTTCTCTTGCAAACGGACTGCCGCAACACATAATTTCACCAAACGCCTGATTGCATCAGCCACCTGGGAGAAAACAAAGACCATCACACATTTGCTTATGATCAGCTGCTACATCATCGGGCTCTCACTCATCAGAAATAGTTCAATAACTTCTGTGCCATATGCCTCAGTAAAATATAGCTGCTCCGTTTCCGTCCACCCTTTCATGTTGTCTAAAAGTTCAGAAGCAGAGACAACGCTAAAAATTGTTTTACGAGCAGTAGATCTAAGCTCAGACACACGGTCAGCAGGCAACATAGAGCGACTGTCTCGTATCTTCTGTTGCTCCATATTGGAGACCTCAGCTAACTCATGAGGGGCAGAAGGGATGACATACGGAGGTGGAGGGTGATCTAGCAACAAAAAATCATTGTGCGGTTTCTTAAGGATAGGATTGAGAGGTTGCCGAACAGTGTATTGGCCAGTTACCTGTAATTTACGTTCTTTCTCTTCTATCTCCTTTAAATCATTTATTTCTTTCTTTCTCATTTCCAAAGCTTTCACATATACATTCTTCCGCTGCTCTTTCTCAAGCAAGGCTTGCTCACGCTTCACTCGTCCAAGCACTTCTTTCTCCCACATTCGTACACAGTCAAACATATCTTGCCTAGACCTTCGCTTACACATACATTGTTCCACATACTCAATCTTTCGTAAATCAAATAACCCATTCATAGGCCAACGTAACTCAGGATCCGCACAAGTGTATTTATTCCATAATGTGCTGTACATTATAGAAGAAAGACCATGTTTAACATACATATCTCTATTGGGCGTCTCCTCTAGGGGTGCCGGTTGCGATTCTTCCAGTCTCAAATTGGTGCCATCACAAAAGCAACACATCCTACGAAGTGCGCTAAAAACAGGCATGCGTCCAGGTTCCAACTGCCAAGTTCTAAAATCGACCAAATGGTCACTGCACGACAAATGAACAAAAAGGATCTCAGTCGAGGACCGGCACCACCTGGATGGTCAAATCACAAAGAAGGGAAAAATGCTGTGGTTGCCAAGACTCGGGTCTCCTCAGGCATTGATCGTCCGCAGCGAGATCCCAATCCTTCGTCGCGACCAATCCGTCGGGCGTCTGAGTCGCCGATGAGTCCCGGTTTGGGCACCAATTTGTCAAAGTAAGCCTCAGCAAGGCCTACTAGCGCAATGGGTTCGCCCTTCTCTGCACAAAGTTCTCAGACCATATAGGAAGAAGTTGGCACAGAAACTGAAATAAAAGACAAAGGTGGTCATTACAAACCTGGTGTTAAAGCGGCGGTAAAACCTCAAACAGGCCAGCAGAAAAAAAATGGAATCACGACCGTGGCGGAAACTGCCAATATAGACAGCCACTTTAACACTCTGACCGCAAAGGCTGTACAAACAAACAGCTTGGCGGTCACCGCCAACAGACAGGCGGAAGACAATGTACCGCCCACAGTATCACAACCTACCAATCCGCCACCTTTTCCGGGGCGGATTCACCGCAAACAAAAACACGGCGGAAACAGGACTTCGAAGGGAAAACGCTCACCTCTACACACCCCACGAGGAATCTGTACGCAATGGAACCCGAGCTCCAGATCCTGCCAGCCCTTATCTTCTTGCTCCTCTACCAGAAGCGCGAACGCCGGCAGCGAAGGCAACGGTGAATACTGCACCTACAACACAGGGGAGGGGGGAGGGAAAAAACAGTGACACACACACGCAACACTCAACACCCCCACCCTCACCCACGACAACACACACACTAATACAGCATGATACATTATAGTTACACCCCGCAACCACACCGTTGTAATATATTAAACTCCAGTAAGCAAAAATATATATATATACACTTTAAACAAAATATACACCAAGGGTCATATTTATACTCTGTTTGCGCCGGATTTGCGTCGGTTTTTTTTTACGCAAATCCGACGCAAAACTAACTCCATATTTATACTTTGGCGTTAGACCTGTCTAGCGCCAAAGATTTTGGAGTTTGCGTTATTTTTTTGCGTGGACACCTTCCTTGCCTTAATGATATGCAAGGTAGGCGTTCCCGTCTAAAAAATGACTCCGAGGCATGTGCGGCGTATTTATACTCCCGGGCAAAAATGACGCCCGGGAGTGGGCGGGTCAAAAAAAATGACGTCCAGCCGCTTTAGCGTCATTTTTTAGCGCCTGGTCAGGGCAGGCGTTAAGGGACCTGTGGGCTCGGAAGGAACCCAGAGGTGCCCTCAAATGCCCCAGGGACACCCCCTGCCACCCTTGCCCACCCCAGGAGGACGCCCAAGGATGGAGGGACCCATCCCAGGGAACTTAAGGTAAGTTGAGGTAAGTATATATATATTTTTTTTGTGGCATAGGGGCCTGATTTGTGCCCCCCTACATGCCACTATGCCCAATGACCATGCCCAGGGGACAGAAGTCCCCTGGGCATGGCCATTGGGCAAGGGGGCATGACTCCTTTTTTTGCTAAGACAGGAGTCATGTCAATGGAAGGTGGGAGTAAACCAAAATGGCGCAAATCGAGTTGAGGCAGATTTTTTGCCTCAGACCGACTTGCCCCATTTTTTGACGCCCAAGCTCCATTTTCCCCTACGCCGGCGCTGCCTGGTGTGGGTCATATTTTTTACGCACACCAGTCAGCTCCGCCGGCTAACGTCATTCCATAAATAAGACGAACGCATGGCGCTTTGGAATGGTGTTAGCCGGCGTTACATTTTTTGACGCACAACTGCGTTGGCGCAGTTGTGCGCCAAAAAGTATAAATATGGCCCCAAGAGTGGTAGTCCAGGTAGTGCTCCATTGAAGTCCATGGAACACTTGCCCCACACGGTATGGGCGAGGCCTACACTCAATCCCCGAACATAACGGAGAGAACACTGCAGGGGCATCAGATAGCAAGAAAACAGGCACCTCAGGGGGAAGGGAAAGGGGGGGCACCTCAGCCGGTTGAGTGCACGATGCCAAATCCACGAGGGGGCCACATGCCCACTGTTCAATCCTGGGGAGTGCAAAGCCACAGTCTCTCAAGTCTCTACAGTGGGTGGTTTGTCTCTCAAGTGGATGCCTTTCTCCACTGGTTCTGGAGGGGGCTTTGTGCCCAGTGTGCTTCATCCTGCCAAGGACTGAGGTAGTGGATGTGATACTCCACTGGTTCTGGAGGGGGCTTTGTGCCCAGAGTGCTTCATCCTGCCAAGGACAGAGGTAGTGGATAATAGTCTCCACTGGTTCTGGAGGGGGCTTTGTGCCCAGAGTGCTTCATCCTGCCAAGGACAGAGGTAGTGGATGTGATACTCCACTGGTTCTGGAGGGGGCTTTGTGCCCAGAGTGATTCCTCCTGCCAAGGACAGAGGTAGTGGATAACAGTCTCCACTGGTTCTGGAGGGGGCTTTGTGCCCAGAGTGCTTCATCCTGCCAAGAACAGAGGTGGTGGATAACAGTCTCCACTGGTTCTGGAGGTGGCTTTGTGCCCAGAGTGCTTCATCCTGCTCATGACGGACTCAGTAGCATCAGTGCCCTTGGCGCTCATGCGCCAGCGGTGCTTGTTGCGGCGGTGCCCTGTACAGCGTTGCTTGTTGTTGTTCAGCTGTGCTTGTGGCGGCTTGTGGTGGCGGTGCATTGTTCAGCGGTGCTTGTGGGGGTGGTGCCCTGTTCAGCTGTGCTTGTGGCGGCGGTGCCCTGTTCAGCAGTGCTTGTGGCGGCGGAGCCCTGTTCAGCGGTGCTTGTGGCGGCGGGGTCCTTTGCAGTGACTCAGCTGCTGGGGGTCCTCTCTGGCCCAGCAGGGCTGGTGCTGGCGTTCCTGTCTGGCCCAGTGGGGCCGGTGCTGGCAGTCCTGTCTGGCCCAGCTGGGCTGGTGCTGGCAGTCCTGTCTGGCCCAGTGGTGCTGGTGCTGGTGCTGACAGTCCTTCATGGCCCAGCGGGGCTGGTGCTGGTGGTCCTGTCTGGTCCAGCGGGGCTGGTGCTGGCGGTGGCCTCCTGGGCAGCAGGGCTGGTGGCGGTGGCCTCCTGGGCAGCAGGGATGGTGGCAGTGGCCCCCTGGGCAGCAGGGATGGTGGCAGTGGCCTCCAGGGCAGCAAGGCTGGTGGCGATGGCCTCCTGGGTAGCAGGGATGATGGCGGTCGCCTCCTGGGCAGCGGGGATGATGGCGGTCTTCTCTGCCGTGCTGCTCTTCCCAGGCTTGCTGACTTTCTTGTGGCCCTTCCCCACCTTGGAAGGTGTCGCAGCTGACTCCACACTCCCACCTGTACCCCTGGGAGCGGCTTTGGTGGCTGGAGTCTTCCCCCTCTCCCCCGGGCAATGGCCAACTTTTGATGGTTGGCAGGTGGGGGACTGTCTGTGCTGTGGCTCCATGCCACACTGGCTGCCCTGGTGGCCGGTGCACTCCAGATTCTAGTGACTATAGGCACCACTGGTCCCGGAGATGTTGTGGCTGAGGTGCTAGGTTGGGACCTGGAGAGTTGGGCCCTAGGAGACGGACGGGGTGGGGGAGGTTAGGGAAAGAGGTCAAGGTTGGACAGGAAAAGTTTTTTTGGAACACTGGGACGGGTAGCTGGAGGGGGTTTGGGAGTGGAGGAAGGGGTTGTAGTTGTAGGAGGTGTTCATTTGGTGACTTTGGGTGAAGGTGCATGCACTGGAGGCTGTCGTGAGGTGGATGGCTGTTTGGTGGGTGTGTGCCTGCGTTTGTGTATCTTGGGAGGTGGCGTCACAGACACACTGGGAGAGGACACAGGGGACGTGTGAATGGCAGTGGGGGTGGTGACTGCACGTGAGCGGTGTGTCTTGGTGGGTGTGCTGGTGATGGAAGTAGTGGCTGTAGATGTAGTGCATGCAGGTGTGAGTGTTGACCAGACTGGGAGGGAGGAGGAAGACGAGGAGGAGGGGGACACAGTGGAGGCAGTGGATGTTGGTGTGTCTGCATGTGTGTGATGCTTGCGTGAGTGCCTGTGGGATGTGTGGTGCTTATGTTTGCCAGAGCTTCCCTTGTGTGTTGACGTGTGTGCATGCTGGTCTGAAGGTGTGCTTGGGATAGGCTGAGGTACAGGGGATTGGGTCTGGGTGGAGGAAGTTGGGGAGGAGGCTAGAGACAGGGACAATGGCTGCGATCAGTGCTGAGGCCAGAGTCTGAAAAGCTCGGTGACTGGGCCGCCTGACCAGAATGAATGCCCTCCAGGAATGCATTTGTTTGTTGCAACTCCCTTTCTACACCCTGGATGGCATTCAAAATGGTAGACTGCCCAACAGTGAGGGACCTGAGGAGGTCAATGACCTCCTCACTGAGGGCAGCAGGGGTGACTGGGGCAGGGCCTGAGGTGCCTGGGGCGAAGGTGATGCCCACCCTCCTGGGTGAGCTGGCACGGGGCAAAGACTGAGGGGCTGCTGGGAGGGCGGTGCTGGTAGGGGGGGTGGCAGCTGTACCTGTAGATGCGGGGGGCACAGATGTTGTCGCCACCACAAGGGAGCTCCCATCAGAGGACGAGTCCGTGTCACTGGTGTCAGCTCCTGTCCCCGCCGTGGAGCTCCCCTCGCCCTCATTCCAACGGGTGAACTCCAAGTCTGTAGTGTCGCCCTCCAGGGCCATGTGGGATGCAGCTCCCTCCTGCTCCGGTGCCACTGCTCCTCCGCCTGATGATGCTAATGCACACAAGAACAGGGAGACCACAAAAAGGGGGGACGACAGAATAAAGACATGTTGAGTGCATGCATTACCGCTACCATTGGCGGACACGACAGACAAAGAAGCCCCCTGCACTACGCCGCACACTTGGGCTCCACTGTTCAATCCCTGGGACATGGCCTACAAGGCTATGGACGACATCTGCACACAGGGATGACACAGGAGGGGTGGGGTGCCACAGGGTCTGCCAGAACAAGGGGACCTAACAAGCACACTCGCCCTGGCCTTGGGAAACCCACAGCCCACCTCCCCTACCCTGACACCTACACTGCGCGCAAAATCAGCAGAATGAGAGTGTACCTCCCACGTTGTGAGGCCATCCCCAGCTGGGCCTACGCCCTCTTCTTGCTCCAGCGGCGAATGTCCTCCCATCTCTTACGGCAGTGGGTGCTCCGTCTTTGGTAGACCCCCACGATCCGGACATCCTTGGCGATGGCACGCCAAATATCTTTTTTCTGGTGGGCGCTGACCTACATGAATTGTACAGGGGAAAAGAAAAGTTATTACCAAATGCACCGTCACAGTCATTGGCCCCCATCCCTACCCTTGCCATGATGCACATGCACTCACCGTTGTTTCATGTACGCCTCAATCTCCCCCATCTTTCATCCACCCCACTCCACACAGGCATAGCCCATACAGCATGCTCCCAATGTATTTACCTGTTTGTCTGGAGGACCGTAGAGTAGTATGTGCTGGGGGAGGACCCCATCCATGAGTTTCTGCAACTTCTCCGATGTGAAGGCAGGGGCCCTTTCCCCAGACACACAAGCCATTGTATCTTCCAGACCGAGGTCACAGCAGCACTTGCAGTGTAGGTCCTCTCCTGTCGAAGATCAGGTATCGAGTGATTGAACAGATAGAAAATGGCGGTGACGTCCACGGCGGTGCGTACCATCACTGCCTGTGTACATCATCATTGGTTCTGGGACCCATAGGGTCCAATGTTAACCAATGCAGAATTGCGCAGCGGTCTTCGACCATGACGGTGTGCAACGCCAGCGCAGTTACCGCACATCCCATTGTCCCACTTTACAGTTCAGACAGCTGCCATTCCAGGGGCCCACATGTCTTAATTTTTCACTGTGTCACACATACCTAGGCCTTGCCTCAACACTCATACAGGTTACATTTCGGATTATGATTCGTGTTCTGTGTAAGCTGTGGGTACGTACCTCTGAGTTGGTTGACTCTGTGCTCGCTGTTGTCCTTCCTAGGCACCGTCCGCTGGGATATATGAGGAGATGGCGGCATCCTCCGGTGTACAGAACGCTGGTGGACCTGTTGACAATGGAGGAAAGACATGTGATCATCACCTACAGGCTTGACCGTGCCACAATCCTGGAACTGTGTGCCCAGCTGGAGCCAGACCTGATGTCAGCTATCCGCCAGCCCACAGGAATCCCCACTCAAGTGCAGGTGCTGTCAGTACTCCATTTCCTTGCAAGTGGGTCATTTCAAACAACAGTGGCCATAGCATCAGGGATGTCCCAGCCTATGTTTTCCAACGTGTTGTCCAGAGTGTTGTCTGCCCTGCCGCAACACATGCGGAGCTACATCGTTTTCCCTCAGGTGGAGGATTTGCCTACAGTGAAAGGAGACTTCTATGCCCTGGGACATATCCCCAACATCATAGGTGCCATTGATGGGACACATGTGGCTTTGGCACCCCCCCGCAGGAGTGAACAGGTGTACAGAAACCAGAAGAGTTATCATTCCATGAATGTGCAGATGGTGTGTTTGGCAGACCAGTACATCTCCCATGTTAATGCCAAGTTCCATGGCTCAGTGCATGACACTTACATCCTGTAGAATAGCAGCATCCCTTATGTGATGGGGCAACTCCAGAGGCACCGTGTGTGGCTATTAGGTGAGCATCTGGAAGCAAGTCAGTGGGAATGGTTGTCTGGGTCTGGGGATATCCCTACAGGTTAGTGTGTGTCTAACAGTTGTCCCTCGCCATTTGCAGGTGACTCTGGTAACCCCAACCTGTCATGGCTACTGAACCCAGTGAGGAATCCCAGGACAAGGGCAGAGGAACGCTTCAATGAGGCCCATGGGCAAACTCGGCAGGTAGTAGAGCAGACCGTCGGCCCCCTGAAGGCCAAGTTTAGGTGCCTCCATATGACAGGTGGATGCCTATTCTACTCACCAAAGAAGGTGTGCCAGATCATCATGGCCTGCTGTATGCTTCACAACTTAGCATTGCGACGACAGGTGCCTTTTCTGCAGGAGGATGGTCCAGATGGCGGTGTTGTTGTAGCTGTGGAGCCTGTGGATAGTGAAGATGAGGAAGCAGAAGAAGAGGACATCGACAACAGGAACTTAGTGATCCTGCAATATTTCCAGTGAGACACAGGTAAGAATACAAACCTGCCTACTACATGTACTTTAACACTACTACCTCTCTACTGTCTGTTGTTTTCATCCAGTGTATGGTCACTGAGTTGTCAATTTCCCCTACGAATTCACAGATGTGTGTCCCACAGTGTGACATCTGCTTTGTTTCCTCATGGACTAGAGCTGTGTGACATAGGTATGTTGAAATTACATTTGAAAGAGCATTTTGGCACTGTAATTGCTAATACACTATTTCGAAATCACAGACAGACTCCAGATTGTTTTGTGCTTCAAGGGTGTTTATTTAAGTGCTCAATATTGGAGGGGGTTGTAAAATGGTGAGGGGTGATGGTGGAGGAATGTCCATGGCAGAGTCCAGTCTATTAGTCTCACAGGTGCATTGCCCAAATGGGCATAGGAAGTGCAGCTGGGGCAGTTTGAGGATGGACAGGGTGACAAAGTGGGACAGAAAGATGACATTCAGGGTGGTCTAATTTCTTGGCGGGGGTCTTAGCATCATTCTCTGTCTTTGTCCTGCATCTCAGGGACCTTTTGCAGGGTGGTTCTCCCTCTGCAGGTGGTGGGGTGCTGGTGTGGTGGTCCTGTGGCGGTGCCTCCTGTTCACTAGCGCCGGCGGAGGTGGTGGGCAGTTCATCATCCAGGCTAGTGTCAGTGGCCCCTTGTTGTGCCACAGTGTCCCTTCTGGTGTTGAGTATTTCCTTCAGCACCCCTACGATGGTGCCCAGGGTTGAATTGATGGTTCTGAGTTCCTCCCTGAAGCCCAAATACTGTTCCTCCTCAAGCCGCTGGGTCTCCTGAAACTTGGCCAGAACCGTTGCCATCGTCTCCTGGGAGTGGTGGTAGGCTCCCATGATGTTGGAGAGGACCTCGTGGAGAGTGGGTTCCCTTGGCCTGTCCTCCCCCTGTCGCACAGCAGCCCTCCCAATTTCCCTATGTTCCTGGACCTCCATCCCCTGGACTGTGTGCCCACTACCACTGCCCACAGGTCCCTGTTGTTGTTGGAGTGGTGGGTTAGCCTGGGTTCCCTGTAGTGATGGACACACTGCTGATTGACGTGTCCTGGGGACAGAGGTGTGGGCCCGCAGGGTGGGTGCTGTGCTGGTGTTTCCAGAGGGGGGAAGCTCTGTAGTGGCCTGTGATCGTGTCAGGGGAAACGACTGTCCCGAGGTCCCCGATGGGCTGGGCTGGTCATCTAAATCCAGTTGGACAGAGCTGCTGTCATCACTGTGGGCCTCTTCTGTTGGTGGTGTGAACATGTGTGGACCCTCCTGTCCAGTGATGTTGGGTAGGGGTCCTGCAGGGGTATAAAAGGATGTTTATTACATCTGTGTATGCCATGGTGTGCAATAGGTGGGTGACCGTGTACCACAGTGCTTGCATTCCTGTGTGGGACCTTGTGTGATGGTGGTTTGGGGGGGGTGTAGGGGTATGTGCAGTGGCCATGCTTTGGTGATGGGTGGCCATGCTTTGTTGTTGCATGCAGGGCTTGGTGTAAGAATGTGTGGTTTGTGATGTTGGGACATTTGTGAGGAGTTGGATTGATGGGGGTGAGGGTGAGGGTGGGGGTATGTGATGGCTTGCAGGTAGGATGGGGGATGTAATAGTTAAGATTTGACTTACCAGAGTCCATTCCTCCATCTACTCCTGCGAGGACCTCAGGATACAGAATCGCCAAGACCTGCTCCTCCCATGTTGTTAGTTGTGGGGGAGGAGGTGGGGGCCCGCCACCAGTCCGCTGAACCACAAGGTGGTGTCTTGAGACCACGAAACACAACTTCCCCCATAGGTCGTTCCACCTCTTCCTGATTTCATCCCGATTTCTTGGGTGCTGTCCCACTGCGTTGACCCTGTCCACTATTCTGCGCCATAGCTCCATCTTCCTAGTTATGGAGGTGTGCTGCACCTGTGATCCAAATAGCTGTGGCTCTACCCGGACGAGTTCCTCCACCATGACTCTGAGCTCCTCCTCAGAGAACCTGGGGTGTCTTTGTCGTGCGGGTGATGTGTGGGGTGGTGTGTGTAGTGATAAGTGGGGTGATATTTAGTGGTGTGTTGTGTGAGGTGCGTGGAAGTTATGTGGGTGATGGTATTGTGTGCCTGTGGATGCTTGGTAGTTGTTTGAGGTGTCTCTCTCTGGCCTTCTCTCAGTAATTGTGGTCATTGGGGTTTGTGGGAGATGTGGGTGTGTGTTTTATATTGTAATGAGAGTGTAGGAGTGGTGTGTGTATGTGTATCAGGTATGTGTATTTTGAATTGTCCAATGTGGCTGTGTTTTGTAAAAGTGTGTGTATTTTGAGCGCTGCGGTGTGTACCGCCAATGGAATACCGCGGTTGAAAGACTGCCACATGGATTCGTGGGCCGTGATAATGTGGGTGTATTTCTGTTGCTGTGACGGTGGAGGTTTTGTTATCGCCAGTTTATCACTGACCTTTGGTGTGGAAGACTTGTCTGGGTGTCTGAATTTTGGAGGATTCCGAGCTGTGGGTCATAATAGCTGTGGCAGATTTCCGCGGCCGCGGCGGTGTGTTGGCGGTCTTCTGCACGGCGGTAAGAGGCTTTTACCGCCAATGTTGTAATGAGGGCCACAGTTTATTAAACCTCTTGATGTGGTACCACAGTTCAAACAGCACCCTTCGGTAATGTTTGAAGTAGCACACTGAACTAAGAGAGCATGGTCCTTTTATACCCACGCAGGGGCTAAAAGAAGGTGGTACAATTATAGAAGCAAGACTTATATACATATAAGGTCATATGGAAATGCACAGGTAGGAGGGGCTAACAGTTTTCAAGGACTAGTAGACACATTACTGCCGGTTACTAATTACTAACAGCTGCAAACCTCACTGGGCATGTGCAAAGTGGGAGATGCTAAATATAACTTGTCACTAGACAGATTTTCAAGAGTAGTTAACAGGAAAGTAGGACAGAGCACATGGCGAGCACATGGCAGCATGTGGCAGAGATAATGGCTGCCATGAATTCAAAATCGATTCCGCAAAATGTTCACAATAGTTGCTAAATACAAGATGTCTTATTGCTAATGATTAATCTAATCGCTACTAAATTACAACAAAAGATTTTAAAAGTAGAGTTATGTACTTGTCATTAGATTTCAAACAGAACATTGAATCTATAGGGGTGCAGAGAGACTTTGATGAACCACTTTTTATTCAAGTCAATAGGGTCCTTACCAAGAACAAAAAAAAAACTTGCCAGGATTTAGTGGATGTTAGTGAAGTAAAAAAAGCAAAATTATATCTGGAAATTAACAACTAGAGGTTTTTGGTGTTGTTGCGGGGAGTTCCCGTCATGCTCCGCGCTTGAGGCCTCGGAGCAGTGGAACGGTGGCAGATGTGTTACCGTATTGGCCTCGCTACAGGGCTGGTACCGCCGTTCTTCCCCCTCGCGGGCGGGCAACACACAAAGGTTTCGGCCGCTCGGAGGCCCGAGGGAGCCTTTCCGGGCACCGAGCGGGAAGCGCTCTGAAAAAAAAAAAAAAGGGAAAGGATAGCGCGTCGGATCGGGCGCACTGGATTTCCAGCTCCCCCTTCCCTCCTCTTTCGATGTGGGAGTCGTCTATGGGTTGGGGGAGTGGATCACTCTGGGCCCTTGGTTTGTTGGGCATTGCACACGTTCGCAAAGGAAAGGACACGGTGGAGCCGGGCGTGGCCTCCTCCGGAGCCAGGCAGTGAAGGTCCCTCTCCTCTATGACCATAAAGGAGGTGGTAAGGAAGTGATGTGAGGTAAGTACTATCGACGTTCTTTTTTTACATTCTGAGGGAAGGTGCTTCTAAAGGAAAAGAAAAAAGAGAAAAAGAAAATAAATTGTGACAATTCGTGCTGTGTGGCTAGGGGGAGGTAGAGTGAGTGAGCTTCCCTCGATCGGGGAGACACAACAAAAACGGTGATTTAACTTTGGCTCTGTATTGATTTAATGGCCTAATAATTGAAGACTAAACCTCCAGAAAAGCGAGAGGGGCCTGTAAGGGTTTACCAGTGACTTCCAGTAAGATAGATGTATAATTAGCCACAGAATCACGGTGGTGGCAGTGGCCTATTTTGAGCGGCTACGAGTGGTGGCTCCCTGGTGCTCATCATACTTATTGATCCATGTTCGTTCTTTGACCTCCGCCCATTCTTGCCCTCTGGTCCTGGTTCTGAGTCACCAATATCTGTCATCAAATTGGCTCTTGTTGTCTTGGTCACCTCCATAATGAAACGCATGTCGTGAGATACAGGATCAAAATCTCGAGCAATGGGTAAATCCCATAGAAGTCTCAAATCTAAGAATCAGTCCCCAGCTTTAGGAAAGCATAGGCAAAGTTTCAACCAACAAGCCCCGGCAGGCTCTTTAAGGGAATCTACCCTGATTTTGAATCTTCCACTCTCCTGCTCAGGCCCTACCTCTACACCAGAGCTTAATATGGGAGAGCACACCGGAGAGCTTATCGAATCTTCGGCTGAGGGTCTACTTCGACCTAAGGCGCCACCTCTCCAACAACAGTCTCAATCTTCCTCTACCCTCCTGTCAGGAGCTGGCACTGAGGCCTCCTCTGTATCAACCTTTCTAGCGGCATCAGGCGATCTCTCACCAGACCGTCCTTTAACTCCTTCTCGACTTAATCCGGAACAATTTCAGAGAACTGCATACCCTTTATTCGTAACCCTCAATAGTAATGTTAAAGGTGTACTGTTGCCCAGTGCGAGGGGGGCAAATGAAGGAGGGGAGGGGCAGAGGACTCTCCTGAGCGGAGGAATTCAATTCAACATTGGTGATCCCTCTGTCGTGGCTCCAAATTCGGCATTAGAAGGTTTGTGTGCAGCAGCCTCCGTAGTATCTGGAGTCAATGATAACATAAATGTTGAATCCCAACCCCCTGGATCCTCTTCTAACTTCTTCATTCCAGCCTATACGGCAGGGGGAACCAAGGGTCCCTCAACGATGGAGGATTTAATGGGTCAGATTCTGGGGGAACTTCGTGCTATAAAACTCTCCCAGGAAGAGGCACGCAAAGAGTCGAAAGACCAGTTCACTCAACTGGATACCCATCTTTCTCTTCTCTCATCTCGAGTCTCACAAGTGAAACAAAGGGTCGCAGACTTAGAGGATGCAGGGCTTCGAAGAGAATTGTCGACGTCTCGGATTCAATCTGAGCTGGAAGATCTTCAGTTTAAACTGGATGAAGCAGAGAATAGGTCCCGCCGCTCCAATCTCAGATTTGTAGGGATCGCAGAGGGGACAGAAGCAGCCTCATCGGTGGCTAACATTGTCTCAGAGCGTATCTATAAAACTGTTCTCCTGGAGAGGGAGAGGACGGGAGTGGACCTCACCATCATGTGAGCTCATAGGGTGCCTTTTACCCGTCCCGTCAATTCCAAATACCCACGTACCATCCTGGTCAACTTTGGAGACTTTCGAATCAAGGAGCAAATTCTCTCTCAAGCTCGGAAAGTGAGGGAGTTTCGGACAGACGACCAACTTACTTTTCGCATTTTTTCTGACATGTCAGCAGCAGCAGCACATCGGCGCCGTGAATTTGTTGGTTTAATAGACAGCTTCAAAAGCCTGGGGGCGCCAGCTGGGACTGTGCAACCTGCAAAACTTAAAGTCTTACATAAAGGACAGGCAAAACATTTGCAGATTGTCCAGGAGGCAGCAAATTTTTTGGAAGTCTTAAAAAAGCAAGGAGGGGGTTTAGCCTAAGAGGAGGGGAGGTTCAGGAAGGAGATATGATTTATACTTACACTTTGTTTATGAGTACCTTAAGTGCACCAATATTGTCACTATAGATAAAAACCTGGCTGGTCGGTGGAGATATCAGGCAGTAGAAGTCAAGCGGGATGCGATGTGAGGTGGCTGTCGACTACTGTTCGGAGAAGTGCCGCTGCACTGCTTTCATGGTTTCAGGTCTCTAGGGTGCCATGATATCGCACCCCCAAATGGGGTTAAGGGGGAGGGGCAGGGGGTGGGCACTGGACGGCGGGGTTTTGACACTGGGTGGGGAGCAATGGGATTAAAATAAAAAATTGGGTACATAAATGACCTCAGGGATGTGGAAGGTAAACTAGCTAAGGGTCTGATAGTCTATCTATATCCCGGTCTTTCCTCCAGTTACATTTTCTTAGAGAATGGCTAGCGACAAAAGGGTCTTGATAACATTTCTTTCATGGAATATCAATGGATTACGGGTGATAGAGAGGAGGTGGAAAATCTTCGAATTCTTAAAAGGGATAGATGAGGAGGTGTTTATTTTACAGGAGACCCATCTAGTGCTGTCTGAGTGGAATGACTGTCTTAAACGTCAGAGCTGGGTGGGCTTCGATGCGTGCACTAATCAGTCATGTGCTGTGAAAGGGGTGGTGATTCTTATAAAGAAATCAGTAAGGGCAAACGTGGCTAATATCATAAGAGACCCCAAGGGGAGGTGGTTGATTGTTGAAACAGAGCTGTATGGCACATGGCTTGCGATAGCAGGATACTATGGGCCTAATGTGGATGACCCTGCACCTTTTCAGGAATTGTATAGCCATTTATTGGTAGCAAAACACCCGATTATAGTAGGTGGGGATTTTAATGTTTTACTGGACCCAATATTAGATCAAGATCAACGGTGAACTCTTCCAAAACTCGCTTCTGCATAAAACAAGCAATGGCAGACCTGAAATTGAGTGATATCTGGCATCAGAAAGGTGCAGAAGGCCTAAGGTTTACATTTAATAATAAAAGGTACAGCCATCGCTCTAGGACAGACTTTTTTTTTAATACAGAATAACTTAAGGGATGCGGTGAGATATGTCGGCCATGCCCCGGCTCATCTAACAGATCATTCTGCAGTAAAACTGCATGTCTCCCTCGACAGCCAACCATTCACTCCCAGGTGGACAGTTGATCGAGCCCTTTTTCTGGATGAGTTGTTGGTTGAGGGTTTGAGGAGGGAAACTAAAGAATTCTTCGAGATCAATTATGGCTCAACCACTTTGCAGACTCTGTGGGATGCCTATAAAGCATTTATTAGAGGGAGGCTCGTCAGTCTGGCCACCTTTAAACATAGAGAGGAAAAGAACCAGTTAAATGAACTTGAATCCCAGGTAGCTTTTCAGCAGAAGGCAGTCTTTAATATTCTCCCAGGTGAGGAAAGTCGGTTAGTCACCCTGGAGGCCCAACTAGACACAGCTAAAACAGATTTGCATTTATTTCTTGAGAGGAAAAATAGAAAGAGATGGGACAGCAGCCGGTATGCACATTAGGAGTACGGGTAAGGCTGTGGTAGGCTTTTAGCCTGGAAAACTAAATCAGACTGTTCTAAAAACTATGTTACATCCATTAAATCAGAGTCCACCAGAACCCTAAGTAGAGCAGCATCTGAGATAGAGGAGGCCTTTGTAGCTTTCTTTCAGGATCTCTACACCAATTATTTGGTTTTTTCGGAAACAGCCAGCAGGGGATACCTGGAGGGGGTTCATCTCCCCCAGTTAACGGAACTGGGTCAGTTACAATTGGTGGGGAAGATAGACCCGGGGGAGGTAAAGGCAGCAATACATCATTATAAAAAAGGGAAGGACTCTGGTCCAGATGTCTGCCAAATGAGCTATATTCCACGCTTTGTGAAGAGTTGGTGCCAATCCTAGTGGAGGTGTTTAATCTTCTCTTAAAGGAAGGTGCTGACATGCCGAAGTCATGGGATGAGGCTGTGATATGCCTTCTTTTAAAGCCCGGAAAAGACCCAGCAATATGCAGTTCATACAGGCCGATATCCTTGTTGATCTCAGATTATAAACTCCATACTCATGTTTTATCTCTAAGATTCCAGGAGTCGATTAGTAGGCTAATCCATGGGGATCAGAAAGGTTTTATTAGGGGCAGACATCTGCATGAGCTTAGTCATGATCTTCTAGGTGCAGTAAGTAGAGTCCCTCTAACAGTTCTCACCTTTGACGCTGCTAAAGCTTTTGATCGGGTGAAATGGCGTTTTTTACAACTTGTTATGGAGAAATATAATTTTGGCCCGAAATTCATTAGAGTGATTCAGGCCATTGATAAAGCCCCGCTTGCTGGTATTCTGGTTAAAAATAAAATATCCCTGAGATTTAAAATCGAGAGAGGCACACGCCAGGGATGTCCACTGTCCCCCGTTCTTTTTGATTTATATATTGAACCCTTGGCCGTAACAATTAGGGCCGACAATCAAATTCCCTCCTTCCAATGTCAATGTTGGGCAAGGAAGGTTGCTCTATATGCCGATGATCTCATGATCTACACCGGTGAGCTGACTCAAGTTTTTCCTAGAATTATACAACGTCTAGAGGATTTCGGTAGGGTGTCAGGCTATTCTGTAAATGAGGAAAAAACGGAGATTATGGGGGCCATTACAACTCTGCCAACGGTGTTAAAGTGGTGGTAAGACCGCAAACAGGCGGGTGAAAAAAAAAAGGGAATTATGACCGTGGTGGAAACCGCCAACAAAGACAGCCACTTTAACACTCCGACAGCCACAGCGGTACAGAGAAGCAGCGCGGCGGTGACTGCTAACAGACTGGCGGGAGACAAAGTACCGCCCACAGTATCACAACCTACCAATCCGCCACCTTTTCCAGGGCGGATTCACCGTGGATAAAAACACGGCGGAAACAGCCATTTCAAAGGGAAACCGCTCACCTCAAACACTCAACAAGGGAGGAGGGCACCATGGAGCCGGAACTCCAATACTCCCTGCGATAGTCTTCCTGCTCCTGTACGATGACCATCAACGCCGGCGCCGAAGACAACAGTGAGTGCTGCACCTACGACATAGGAGAGGGGGGAGGCAAAAGTCAGGGACACACACATGCAACACCCCCACCCCCACCCTGACCCTCACCCATTGCAACACACACACCAATGAATATCCAAACATTACAGTAACAACCCCCAACCCCCCCGGAAGAATGCAAAGACAAAAGGAAATGAGTGCAACCATTGTAATGTATAAAAATACAGTAAGCTAATATATACAGATATATATACACATTCAACAAAATATACATCATGATTAGTAGTGCAGGTTTGCACCATTCAATGTCTGTGGACCACTGGCCCCAAAATGCATGGGCGAGGCCCACACTAGATACCTGAGGAAAACGGAGAGAACCCTGCTGGAGCATCAGATCGAAATACAACAGGCACCTCAGGGGGAAGGGTAGGGGGGGCACCTCAGACGGATGACAGCACCACACCAGATCCATGAGGGGGCTCCATGCCCATTGATGTATCCTGGGGAGTGCAAAGCCACAGTCTCACAAGTCTCTATAGTGGGTGGATTGCCCACTGCTTTATCCTGGGGAGTGCAAAGCCACAGTCTCACAAGTCTGTTCAGTGGGTGGTTTGCCCACTGCATTATCCTGGGGAGTGCAAAGCCACAGTCTCACAAGTCTTTTCAGTGGGTGGTTTGCCCACTGTACCATCCTGGGGAGTGCAAAGCCACAGTCTCACAGGTCTGTTCAGTGGGTTGTTTGCACACTGCATTATCCTGGGCACTGACTCTGGCGGTGGCGTCCTGGCCAGTGACGATCGGGCTGGCCGAGGCCTCCTGGGCAGCGGGGATGATGGCGGCATTCTCCGCCGTGCTGCTCTTCCCAGACTTTTGAGCTTTCTTCTGCCCCTTCCCCGCCTTGGGAGGAGTCAAAGCTGAGTCAACACTCCCCCCGAGACCCTTGTGAGCGGCTTTGCCAGCTGGAGTCTTCCCCCTATCCCGTCGGGCACTGTCCAACTTCTGGTGCTTCACAGGGGGGGGGACTGGCTGTGCTTTGGCTCCGTGTCACACTGGCTGCCCTGGTGCCCGGTGCACTCCACATACCTCTAACAGGCACCACTGGTACTGGAGATTTTTTGGCTGAGGTGCTAGTACAGGACCTATGAATTGGAGGGGGGGGTGGTGGGAAAGAGGTCAACTTTGCTCAGGACAAGTTTCTGACGAACACTGGGACGGGTAGCTGGAGGGGGTCTGGGAGTGGAGGAAGAGGAGGTGGTTGTAGGAGGTGTAACTTTGGATGATTTGGGTGCAGGTGCATGTTCTGGAGGCTGTTGTGAGGTGGATGGATGTTGGGTGTTTGTGTGCCTGTGTTTGTGTACTTTGGGAGGGGGCGTCACAGACACACTGGGAGAGGACACAGGGGACGTGTAAATGGTAGTGGGGGTGGTGAGTGCAGGTGAGCGGAGTATGGTGGTGGGGGTGCTGGTGCGAGTCCTAGTGGCTGTAGTGGTAGTGCATGCAGGTGAGAGTGTAGACGACACTGGGAGGGAGAAGGGAGACGACGAAGAGGGGGACACAGTGGAGGCAGTGGATGTTGCTATGTCTGTATGTGGGTGATTCTTGTGTGAGTGCCTGTGGGATGTGTGGTCCCTATGTTTGCCTGAGCTTCCCTTGTGTGTTGACGTGTGTGCAGGCTGGTCTGATGGTGTGCTTGGGATAGGCAGAGGTACAGGGGATTGGGTCTGGGTGGAGGAAGTTGGAGGGGGGAGGCTAGACACAGGGACAATGGCTGCCATCAGTGCTGAGGCCAGAGATTGCAGGGTTCGATGATGGGCAGCCTGACCAGAATGAATGCCCTCCAGGAATGCATTAGTGTGTTGCAACTCTCTTTCTACACCCTGGATGACATTCACAATGGTAGACTGCCCAACAGTGAGTGACCTGAAGAGGTCAATGGCCTCCTCACTGAGGGCAGCAGAGGTGACAGGGGCAGGGGCTGAGGTGCCTGGGGCGAAGGTGATGCCCACCCTCCTGGGTGAGCGGGCACGGGGCACACGCTGAGGGGCTGCTGGGAGGGCGGTGCTGGTAGGGGGGGTGGCGGCTGTACCTGTAGAAGTGGGGGGCACAGATTTTGCCACCACCACAAGGGAGCTCCCATCGGAGGACGAGTTTGTGTCGCTGGTTGTTGATCCTGGTGACCGCCGTGAAGCTCCCCTCACCCTCCGTCCCACTGGTGTATTCGGAGTCCATGGTGTGGCCCTCCATGGCCATGTGGGATGCAGCCCACTCGTGCTCCGGTGCCACTGTACCTCCGCCTGATGATGCTGATGCACAAAAGAACAGGGAGAGCCCAAAAAGGGGGGGGACGACGACAAAAGAAAGACAGGTTGAGTGCATGGCTTACCGCTACCGTTGGCGGACAATACAGACACAGCAGCCCCCTGCACTATGCCGCTCTGTTGGGCTCTACAGATGCAGTTCTTGGGATATGGCCTACATGGCTATGGTGGACGTCTGCACACATAGATGACACAGGGGCATGTATACCTGTACTTGGCACTCTACAGAGGTGGGGTGGAGTGGACATGGCCTGCATTACGGAGGGGCCTAGCCTACGGAACTCGCCCTGGCCTGGGGAAACCCACAGCCCTCCTCCCCCACCCAGACCCCTCCACTGCACGCAAAGTCAGCTGAATGAGAGTGTACTCACCTCCTTGTGTCTGCTGTGATGCCCTCAAGCGCCCATCCAACTCAGGGTAGGCCACCACCAGGATCCGGAACATCAGGGGGGTCATGGTGCGACGGGCACCCCTCTGACGTTGGGAGGCCATCCCCAGCTGAGCCTCCGCCGTCTTGTTGCTCCAGCGGCGAATGTCCTCCCATCTTTTACGGCAGTGGGTGCTCCGTCTCTGGTGGACCCCCAGGGTCCGGACGTCCGTGGCGATGGCACGCCAAATATCCTTCTTCTGCTGGGCGCTGACGTACATGACATGGACAGGGGAAGAAGAGAAGTAATTACCAACTGCACCGTCGAAATGAGTGGCCCACATCCCTGCCCTTGCCATGTAGCACATGCATTCACAGTCCTTCATGCTCACAGAACTCTGCTCCCTTCCTTCTTACGACCATCCCTCTCCACCCAGGCATAGCCCATACAACTTGCACCCTATGTACTCACCTGTTGGTCTGGAGGACCGTAGAGTAGCGTGTACTGGGGGAGGACCCCATCCACGAGCTTCTCCAACTCCTGTGCAGTGAAGGCAGGGGTCCTTTCCCCAGACGCACGACCCATTGTCTCTTCCAGACGGAGGTCACAGCAGCACTTGCAGTATAGGTACTCTCCTGTCGAAGATCAGGTATCGAGTGATTCAACAGATAGAAAATGTCGGTCAAGTCGGCGGCGGTGACGTCCGTGGCGGTGCGTATCATCACCGCCGGCGCACTTTGTCATTGGCTCCTGGGACCCATAGGGTCCAATGTTAACCAATGAAGTATTGCGCCGCGGTCTTCGACCGCCTACCGTGACGGTGTACAACGCCAGCACAGTTACCTCACTTCCCATTGTCCCACATTAGAGGTCAGGCAGCCGCCATTTCAGGGGCCCACATGGCTTCATTTTCAACTGCGTCACACATACCTAGGCTTGGACTCAACACTCCTACAGACAACTTTTTGGATTATGTTTCGTGTTCCGTGTAGCTGTGGGTACATACCTCTGAGTTGCTTGACTCTGTGGTCGCTTTTGTCCTTACTAGGCACCGTCATCTGGGACATGTGAGGAGATGGCGGAATCCTCCGGTGTACCGACCGCTTGTGGACCTGTTGACAATGGAGGAGCGACATTTAATCATCACCTACAGGTTTGACCGTGCCACAATCCAGGAACTGTGTACCCAGTTGGAGCCAGACCTGATGTCAGCAATCCGCCATCCCACAGGAATCCCCCCTCAAGTGCAAGTGCTATCAGTGCTCCATTTCCTTGCAAGTGGGTCATTTCAAACAACAGTGGCCATGGCATCAGGGATGTCCCAGCCTATGTTTTCCAACGTGTTGTCCAGAGTGTTGTCTGCCCTGCTGAAACACATGAGGTGCTACATCGTTTTCCCTCAGGTGGAGGATTTGGCTACTGTTAAAGGTGACTTCTATGCCCTTGGACATATCCCCAACATCATAGGTGCCATTGATGGGACCCATGTAGCTCTGGTCCCACCCCACAGGAGTGAACAGGTGTAAAGTAACTGGAAGAGTTATCATTCGATGAATGTACAGATGGTATGTTTGGCAGACCAGTACATCTCCCAGGTAAATGCTATGTTCCCTGGCTCTGTGCATGACGCCTACATCCTGCGGAATAGCAGCATCCCTTATGTGATGGGTCAACTCCAGAGGCACCGGGTGTGGCTATTAGGGGACTCTGGTTACCCCAACCTGTCATGGCTATTGACCCCAGTGAGGAATCCCAGGACAAGGGCAGAGGAACGCTACAATGAGGACCATGGGCGGACTAGGAGGGTGATAGAACGCACCTTCGGCTCCTGAAGGCCAGGTTCAGGTGCCTCCATATGACAGGTGGTTCCCTATTCTACTCACCAAGGAAGGTGTGGCAGATCATCATCGCCTGCTGTATGCTTCACAATCTTGCTTTGCGACCCCAGGTGCCTTTTCTGCAGGAGGATGGTCCAGATGATGGTGTTGTGGCAGCTGTGGAGCCTGTGGACAGTGATGAGGAGGAAGCAGAGGAAGAAGACATTGACAACAGGGACTCAGTCATACAGCAATATTTCCAGTGACACACAGGTGAGAACACTTTCCTGACTACTACAAGTACTTTCACACTTCTACCTCTATCCTGTCTGTCAATTTCAACCAGTATTTGGTAACTGAGTTGTACATTTCCCTTACGGTTTCACAGGTGTGGTTACCAACATGTGTCATCTGCTTGCCTTTTTTTATGGACTTGTGATGTGTGACATAGGTATGTTGACATTGAGAACGGATTTTGTCACTGTCATACCTAATACACATTTTCTAAATCACAGACTGACTCCAGATAGTTTTGTGGTTCAAGGGTGTTTATTGAAGTGCTAAATATTGGAGGGGGTGGTAAAATGGTGAGGGGTGATGTTGGAGGAATGTCCATGGCAGAGTCTAGTCTATTACTCTCGCAGGAGCACTGCCCATATGCGCATAGGAAGTGGAGCTGGGGCAGTTCCAATATTTACAGGGTTACAAAGTGGGACAGTGGGATGACAATCAGGGTGGTCTCATTTCTTGGCGGGGGTCTTGCCATCGTGCTCTGTCCTGCTCCTGGATCTCTGGAACCGCTTGCGGGGTGGTTCTCCGTCTGCAGGGGGTGGGGTGCTGGTGTGGTGGTCCTGTGGGTGGGCGTCCTGTCTACTAGCACCGGCGGAGGTGGTGGGCAGTTCATCGTCCATGCTAGTGTCAGGGGCCCCTTGGAGTGCCACAGTGTCACTCATGGTGTTCTGTATGTCCTTCAGCACCCAACGATGGTGCCCAGGGCGGAGCTGATGGTTCTGAGTTCCTCCCTGAAGCCCAAATACTGTTCCTCCTGCAGGCGCTGGGTCTCCTGAAACTTGGCCAGGACTGTAGCCATCATCTCCTGGGAGTGGTGGTATGCTCCCATGATGGAGGAGAGGGCCTCGTGGAGAGTGGGTTCCCTTGGCCTGTCTGCCCCCTGTCGCACGGCAGCCATCCCAGTTCCCCTGTGTTCCTGTGCCTCCGTCCCCTGGACCGTGTGCCCACTACCACTGTCCCCAGGTCCCTGTTGTTGTTGGGGTGGTGGGTTATCCTGGGTTCCATGTAGTGGTGGACACACAGCTGATTGACATGACCTGGGTACGGATGTATGGGCCCGCTGGGTGGGTGCTGTGCTGGTGTTTCCAGAGGGTGGAAGGTCTGTGTTGGGCTGCGCCTGTGTGAGGGGAACCGACTGTCCCGAGGCCCACGATGGACCGGGCTGGTCATCTGGATCCAGTTGGCCAGAGCTGCTGTCATCACTGTGGGCCTCTTCTGTGGGTGGGGTAGAGATGTCTGGACCCTCCTGTCTGGTGACGTTAGGTAGTGGTCCTGCAGGGGTGTAAAAGTATGATTATTGCATGTGTGTGTGTCATGGTGTGCAATGGGTGGGTGAGAGTGTACCCCAGTGCTAGCATTCCTGTCTGGGGGCTTGTGTGATGATGGTTGGGGGGGGTGTTATGGGTATGAATCCCAGGTTCTCTGATGATGAACTTAGGGTCATGGTGGAGGAAATTGTATGAGTAGGGCCACAGCTGTTCGGGGCACAGGTGCAGCACACCACCATTGCCAGGAAGATGGAGCTATGGAGCAGAATAGTGGACAGGGTCAACGCTGTGGGACAGCACCCAAGAAATCAGGACGACATCAGGAAGAGGTGGAACGGCCTACGGGGGAAGGTGCGTTCCATGGTATCCAGGCACAACATCGCGGTGCAGCGGACTGGCGGCGGACCCCCACCTCCTCCCCCAGAATTTACAACATTGATGGAACAGGTCTTGAACATCCTGCATCCTGATGGCCTCGCAGGAGTAGGCGGAGGAATTGACTCTGGTAAGTCTCATCTTCACTACTTCATCCCCCCCACCCCACCTGCATGCCGACTCATACCCCCACCCTCACCCCCACCCCCATCACACCTACTCCTTGCAAATGTGTCACCATCACAACCCACTCATCCCAACACCTAGCCCTGCATGCGTCCACAAAGCATGGACACCCATCACCAAAGCATGCCCACTGCACATACACATACAAGCCCCCCCCAAACCACCGTCACAACAGCCCCCACTAAGGAATGCCAGCACTGGGGTACACGGGCACCCACCCATTGCACGCTATGGCACACACAAAAGCAATAACCATACTTTTATACCCCTGCAGGACCCGAACGCCAGGTCACTGCGCAGGAGGGTCCACAAATGTCCACTCCACCCCCAGAAGAGGCCCACAGTGAGGACAGCAGCTCTGTCTCCCTGGATCTAGATGAGCAGCCCGGTCCATCGGGGACCTCGGGACAGTCGGTTCCCCTCACACAGCCACGGGCCACAGCAGACCTTCCCCCTCTGGAAACACAAGCACAGCACCCACCCAGCGGGCCCATACCTCTGTCCCCAGGACACGTCAATCAGCGGTGTGTCCACCACTACAAGGAACCCAGGCTAACCCAACACCCCAACAACAACAGGGACCTGGGGGCAGTGGAAGTGGGCACACGGTCCAGGGGACAGAGGCCCATGGAAACAGGGGAACTGGGAGGGCTGCTGTGAGACAGGGGGGGGGCAGGCCCAGGGAACCCACTCTCCATGAGGCCCTCTCCTCCATTATGGGAGCATACCACGACTCCCAGGAGACGATGGCGACGGTCCTGGCCAGGTTTCAGGAGATCCAGCTTCTGCAGGAGCAAATGTATATGGGGTTCAGGGAGGAACTAAGAAACATCATTTCCGCCATGGGTACCATTGTAGTGGCCCTGAATCAGGTAGTCACCGCATTGCGGGACACTGTGGCACCTCAAAGGGCCCCTGACACTGGCATGGACCAAGAACTGCCTACCACCTCCGCCGGCGCTAGTGGACAGGAGGCCCCGACACAAGACCAACAGGCCACCAGAACCCCACCCCCTGCAGAAGGAGAACCACCCCGCAAGCGGGCCCTGAGATCCAGGAAGAAGACAGAGTAAGATGTCAAGACCTCCGCCAGCAAAGGATACCGCCCTGATTGTCATCCCACTGTCCCACATTGTCACCCTGTCCAACCTTAAACTGCCCCTGCTCCACTTTCCACAGGCATTTGGACAATGCACCTGTGATACTGATAGTCTGGACTCTGCCATGGACAATCCTCCACCATCACCCCTCACCAATTTGCAACCACCCATCCAATTTAGAGCACTTGAATAAACACACTTATTGCACAAAACAATCTGGAGTCTGGCTGTGATTTTGAACAAATGTATTAGACATGACCGTGCCAAAATGTTCATTCACATTGTGATGCCAACAAACCCCTGTCACACAGCTGTAGTCCATGGGGAAACGAAGCAGATGTCACGCAGTGGGGCCCACATCTCTGAAAACGGAAGGGAAAGTCACAACACAGTTACCATACACTGGGGGAAAAAGTCAGACAGTAGAGATGTAGGAGTCTTTAAGTAAATGTAATATGCCGGTGTGTACTCTTACCTGTGTGTCATTGAAAATACTGCTGTATTACTGTGTTCCTGTTCTCTATGTCGTCCTCTTCGGCTTCCTCCTCTTCACTCTCCACAGGCTCCACAGCTGCTACAACACCACCATCTGGACCATCCTCCTGCAGAAAAGGCACCTGGTGTCGCAAAGCCAGGTTGTGAAGCATACAGCAGGCCACGATGATCTGGCACACCTTCTTTGGTGAGTACATTAGGGATCCACCAGTCATATGGAGGCACCTGAACCTGGCCTTCAGGAGGCCAAAGGTTCGCTTGATCACCCTCCTAGTCCGCCCATGGGCCTCATTGTACCGTTCCTCTGCCCTTGTCCTGTGATTCCTCACTGGGGTCAATAGCCATGACAGGTTGGGGTAACCAGAGTCCCCTAATAGCCACACCCGGTGCTTCTGGAGTTGACCCATCACATACGGGATGCTGCTATTCCGCATGATGTAGGCATCATGCACAGAGCCAGGGAACCTGGCATTAACATGGGAGATGTGCTGGTCAGCCAAACACACCATCTGTACATTCATGGAATGAAAACTCTTCCGGTTCCTGTACACCTGTTCACTCCTGCTGGGGGGGACCAAAGCAACATGTGTCCCATCAATGGCACCAATGATGTTGGGAATATGTCCAAGGGCATAGAAGTCTCCTTTCACTGTAACCAAATCCCCCACCTCAGGGAAAATGATGTAGCTCCTCATGTGTTTGAGCAGGGCAGACAACACTCTGGACAACACCTTGGAAAACATGGGCTGGGACATCCCTGATGATATGGCCACTGTTGTTTGAAAAGACCCACTTGCTAAGAAATGGAGTACTGACAGCACCTGCACTAGAGGGGGGATCCCTGTGGGTTGGCGGATGGGTGACATCAGGTCTGGCTCCAGCTGGGCACACAGTTCCTGTATAGTGGCTCGGTCAAGCCTGTATGTCAGTATGACATGTCGTTCCTCCATTGTCGACAGGTCCACCAGCGGTCTGTACACGGGAAGATTCCTCCATCTCCTCGCATGTCCCAGCAGACGGTGCCTATGAAGGTCAACAGCGAGCACAGAGTCAATCAACCCACAGGTACGTAACCACAGCTTGCACATAACACGATTCCCAATGCATTGAAAGGTTTGTATGAGTGTTGATGCAAGGCCTAGGTATGTGTGACGCAGTAGGAATTAAGCCATGTGGGCCCTTGAAATGGCGGCTGCCTGACCTGAGAAGTGCGACAGTGGGATGTGAGGTCAATGCGCTGGCGTGGCACACCGTGGCGGTAGGCGGTCGAATACCGCGGCGCAAATGCATTGGTTAACATTGAACCCTATGGGTTTCAGGAGCCAATGACGATGTGTGCCGGCGGTACGCACCGCCGCCGTACGCACCGCCGCGGGCGTGACCGCCATTTTCTATCTGCTTAATCACTCAATACCTGATCTTCCACAGGAGAGGACCTACACTGCAAGTGCTGCTGTGACCTCGGTCTGGAAGAGACAATGGCTCATGCGACTCGTGAAAGGGCCCCTGCCTTCACTGCGGAGGAGTTGGAGAAACTTGTGGATTGGGTCCTCCCCCAGTATGCGCTACTCTACGGTCCTCCAGACCAACAGGTAAGTACACAGGGACCATGCTTAGTGGGCATTGCCTGGGTTGAGTGGGGTGGATGAAAGATGGTGGGGAGGGGAGCAATTGAGGCATGCATCAAACGACAGATGACAGCATGTGCCACAATGCAAGGGTGGGGATGGGGGGCCACTCACATCGAGCATGCAGAAGGTGATGACAATTTTTCTCTCCCTGTACATGTCACATAGGTCAGCGCCAACCAGAAAGTCGCAATTTGGCGTGCCATCGCCAAGGAGTCCGGACCCTGGGGGTCCACAACAGACGGGGCACCCACTGCCGGAAGAGGTGGGAGGACATCCGACGATGCAGCAGGAAGATGGCGGAGGCTCAGCTGGGGATGGCCTCCCAACTTAGGAGGGGTGCCAGTCGTACTTTGACCCCCCTGATGTCCCGGATCCTGGCGGTGGCCTACCCCGATTTGGATGGTCGCGTGAGGACATCACAGCAGACACAAGGGGGTGAGTACAAATACATTCTGCTGACTTTGCGCGCAGTGGAGGTGTCTGGGTGGGGGAGGAGGGCTGTGGGTATCCCTAGGCCAGGGCGATTTCTGTAGGCTAGGCCCCTCCGTAAGGCATGGCCCTGTGCCCCCGCCCCCCACCTCTGTAGGGTGCCAAGTACAGGTATCCATGGCCCTGTGTCATCTATGTGTGCAGTTGTCGTCCATAAGCTTGTAGGCCATGTCCCACGGATTGCGTAGTAGACCCCAAGTGCGCGGCGTAGTGCAGGGGGCTTCTGTGTCTGTCCTCTCCGCCAACGGTGTCGCCAATGCATGCACTCAACATGTCTTTATTCCCCCCCCCCTTTTTTTGTGGTCTTCCTGTTCATGTGTGCATTAGCATCATCAGACGGAGGAGAAGTGGCATCGGAGCACGAGGGAGCTGCACCCCACATGGCCCTGGAGGGCCATGCAACAGAGTCCGAATACACCAGTGGGATGGAGGGTGAGGGGAGCTCCACAGCAGGGACTCGTGCTGATGTCAGTGACAGCGACTCGTCCTCTGAAGGGAGCTCCCTTGTGGTGGCGGCAACATCCGTGCCCCCCGCAACAACAGGTACAGCCGCCACCCAGCGCACCAGCACCGCCCTCCCACCAGCCCCTCAGCATTTGCCCCGTGCCCGCCCCCCCCGGAAGGTGGACATCTCCTTCGCCCCAGGCACCTCAGGCCCTGCCCCTGTCACCCCTGCTGCCCTCAGTGAGGAGATCATTGACCTCCTGAGGACCATCATTGTTGGGCAGTCTACCCTTTTGAATGCCATCCAGGGTGTAGAAAGGGAGGTGCACCAGAGTAATGCATACCTGGAGGGCATTCATTCTGGTCAGGCTGCCGATCAGCGATCGTTCAACGCTCTGGCCTCAGCACTGATGGCAGCCATTGTCCCTGCCTCTAGCCTCCCCCCTCCAACTTCCTCCACCCAGACTCAATCCCCTGTACCTCTGCCTATCCCAGACACACCATCAGACCAGCCTTCACACACCTCAACACCCAAGGGAAGCTCATCCAGACATAAGCACCACACATCACACAAGCATTCACACAAGCAACATCCACATGCAGACATACCAACACCCACTGCCTCCACTGTGTCCCCCTCCTCCTCGTCTCCCTCCTCCCTCCCTGTGACGTCTCCACTCACACTTGCATGCACAACATCTTCAGCCACTACGTCCATCAACAGCACACCCACCAGAACACTCCGCACACGTGCAGTCACCACCCCCACTACCATTTACACGTCCCCTGTGTCCTCTCCCAGTGTGTCTGTCACCCCCTCTTCCAAACTACACAAACGCAGGCAGCCACCCACCCAACAGCCATCCACCTCACGACAGCCTCCAGCCCAAGCACCTGCACCCAAAGACACCAGACTTCACACTCCTACAACCACATCCTCTTCCTCCACTCCCATACCCACCACACCTACCCGTCCCTCTCTTGCCAAATTGCTTTTCTTTTCCAAACTTGACCTCTTTCCAACAACTCCCCCACCTCGTCCATCTCATAAGACTCCAATCAGCACCTCAGCCACCACAAAACCGGGACCTGTAAAGACTGTTTGCCATGGACTGTGGAGTCCCCCACCCTCAAGGGCAGCCAGTTCAGCTAGGAGCCAAGGCACGGCCAGCCCACCCCCGGTAAAGCATCCAAAGATTGCTAGTGCCCGGCGCGAAAGACCAAAGACACCAGGGACAAAAATCCCTACATTGGCTCCGGCAGGAAGTCGGGTGCCACCTGGCACACAGCCAAAGGTGGGAAAGGGCCACAGGCGAACAGAGAAGGGTGGGAAGGGCAGCACGCCCGACAAGTCCGGCAGCAGGCCAGCTGGCCAGGAGGGCCCCACCAGCCCCATCCCAGGTGTGCAGGAGGACACCCACAGGCCCGGTACTGCAGCCCAGGAGGGCCCCACCAGCCCCATCCCAGGTGTGCAGGAGGACACCCACAGGCCCGGTACTGCAGCCCAGTAGGGCCCCACAAGCCACGCCCCAGGTGGGCAGAAGGACACCCACAGGCCCGGTACTGCAGCCCAGGAGGGCCCCGCAAGCCACGTTCCAGGTGGGCAGAAGGACACCCACAGGCCCGGTACTGCAGCCCAGGAGGGCCCCGCAAACAACCAGACAGATGGGCAGGAAGGCCCCGCCAGCCACATGTCAGGTGGCGAGTGACATCCATGCCATGGCCGGATCCGCTGACCTGGACACTCATCTCAAGCACCGCTCCGCTGGGCACCGCCGTCTCAAGAACCGCTAAACAGGGCCCTTCATCTCAAGCACCGCTGAACTGGGCCCTTCATCTCAAGAACCGCTGAACTGGGCCCTTCATCTCAAGCACCGCTCCGCTGGGCACCGCCGTCTCAAGAACCGCTGCACCCTTCATCTCAAGCACCGCTGAACTGGGCCCTTCATCTCAAGCACCGCTCCGCTGGGCACCGCCGTCTCAAGAACCGCTGAACAGGGCCCTTCATCTCAAGCACCGCTGAACTGAGCCCTTCATCTCAAGCACCGCTGAACTGGGCCCTTAATCTCAAGAACCGCTGAACTGGGCCCTTCATCTCAAGCACCGCTCCGCTAGGCACCGCCGTCTCAAGAACCGCTGCGCTGGGCCCTTCATCGCAAGCACCGCTGAACTGGGCCCTTCATCTCAAGCACCACTCCGCTGGGCACCGCCGACTCAAGAACCGCTGAACAGGGCCCTTCATCTCAAGCACCGCTGAACTGGGCCCTTCATCTCAAGAACAGCTGAACAGGGCCCTTCATCTCAAGCACCGCTCCGCTGGGCACCGCCGTCTCATGCACCGCTGAACAGGGCACCGCCGTCTCATGCACCGCTGAACTGGGCCCTTCATCTCAAGCATCGCTGAACTGGGCACCGCCGTCTCAAGAACCGCTGCGCTGGGCCCTTCATCTCAAGCACCGCTGAACAGGGCACCGCCGTCTCAAGAACCGCTGCGCTGGGCCCTTCATCTCAAGCACCGCTGAACAGGGCACTGCCGTCTCATGCACCGCTGAACTGGGCCCTTCATCTCAAGCACTGCTGGCCCATTGGCGGAAGGGGCAGGCCCGCATCTGTGTCGGGCAGGGATGCACGAAGCACTCTGGGCACTAGTCCCCCTCCAGTACCAGTGGAGACTGTCATCCACTTGAGAGACTGTGGCTTTGCACTCCCCAGGATGGCACAGTGGGCAACCCACCCACTGTAGAGACTTGAGAGACTGTGGCTTTGCACTCCCCAGGATGGCACAGTGGGCAAGCCACCCACTGTAGAGATTTGAGAGACTGTGGCTTTGCACTCCCCAGGATGGCACAGTTGCCATGGAGGCCCCTCGTGGATCTGGCGTCGTGGACTTATCTGGCTGAGGTGCCCCCGCTTCCCTTCCCCCTGAGGTGCCTGTAGTTTTCCTATCTGATGCCCCTGCAGTGTTCTCTCCGTTGGAGGCAGGTATCCTGTGTGGGCTTTGCCCATGTGTTTTGGCCCAGTGGCCCACGAACAATGGCTGATACACATATCGGACTGGACAATTCATGTATATAAAGTTATAGATGTGTGATATATTTTATACTCAGTCTTACAATATAATTCTAATTTTATATTCATTTCCTTTTGTCTTTGCATTCTTCCGGGGGGTTTGGGGGGGTAACTGTGATGTGTTGCTATGCATTGATGTGTGTGTTGTAGTGGGTGAGGGTGGGTGTGTCGCATATGTGTGTCCCCGTAATTGTTTGCCTCCCCCCTCCCCTGTGTCGTAGGTGCAGTACTCACTGTTGTCTTCTGCGCCGTCGTTCGTGCTCCTGGTAGAGGAGCAGGAAGACAATGGCTGGGAGGATGTGGAGTTGGGGTTCCATGCTGTCCAGATTCCTCGTGGGGTGTATGGAGGTGAGCGTTTTCCGTTTGAAATGGCTGTTTCCGCTGTGTTTTTATCGGCGGGGCTACCGCCCCGGAAAAGGTGGCGGATTGGTGGGTTGTGATAGGGTGGGCGGGACATTGTCTCCCGCCTGTCTGTTGGCGGTGACCGCCGCACTGTTTGTTTGTCCCGCCGTGGCGGGCAGTGTGTTAAAATGGCGGTCTCTGTTGGCGGTTTCCGCCAGGGTCGGAATTACATTTTTTTTAACGCCAGCCTGTTGGCGGTTTTGCCGCCGCTTTAACGCCGACTGCCAGGGTTGGAATGACCCCCTAAGTACTTTAGCTCCCTGGCTCCGGTCTGGGACTCACCTGGCAGCCCCAAATTTCTCACTGATAAATTGGTGCCTCCATTACAGGGGGTAGAGCGGTGGGGACAAATCCTGGAAGATTCAAGGCTGGTGTCTTGGTGCAGACTCCAGGAACTGTCTGAACATAAGATCTCGAAGTTTAAGTACTATCAGTTAGCCAGTTGGGCTGCTGCCCTCCAAGATGAGGGGGATATGAAGAACGTTTGGGAGGTAAAACTAGTCCAAGTTTCAGTTCATAAAGAAATTGCTGTTTGGTACTAGGCATTACTAGACACCCCAGAGTTAAGTTTGTCTTTGGCCGATAAGAAATTGGGAGCAGTTCTACCAGCTATCGATCTGGCTAAGTTTTGGGAAATTTCTTGCTCCACGCTTTGGTCGGCTACTAGATCAGCCGCGTTGAAGAAAAACCACCTGTTCACCTTGTATAGGGCATACTGGTCTCCCCAGAAGCTGTCAGTATTGGGAAAGGCGGAGAGAAACTGTTCACACTACAGGGAAGCTAATGCAAACGATATCCACATGTTTTGGAGCTGTGTGAGTGGGTTCTGGGCTAGCATAGAAAGGCTACTCAACCAAATCATAAGTGCAGAGTTAGAGATAAATCTCTCATTAGTAGTCTTTGGGGCGGTACCTGGCACAACCTGGGACCTAAGGCTCCCCAAACCCTACAAGCATTTGATCTTTATACTGATACTATTGGCTAGAAGGCAAATATGTTTTAGGTGGATCTCGCCTTTACCCCCATTAGTATTTGATTGGCTGGCGTCTGTGAACTATTTATGCCGTTTGGAGGGTAGTGCCCCACTCAATAAAAGAGATGATTGTTGGGCCATATGGGAACATTTGCAGCAAAGTGGCCGCTTTCCCTCGATATAGTCCAATGATTACAGGCCCCCTGGTTGCAGGAGGTCAACCCCATTAGTATGGTTAGTCCACAGGCACGCACCCTTTGGCTGGTCTGGAGAACAGCCCTTGACCTGGAGAGGGGAAGATTATATGTGTCCTCCTGTATTGAAGGGCACAGGTTGATGACCCTCATTTGTGGAAATGGGCTTTTAAGAGGAGAAAAAAAAAACATTATGGGGGTCATTCCGACCCTGGCGGTCCATGACCGCCATGGCGGAGGGCAGCGGAAGCACCGCCAACAGGCTGGCGGTGCTTCCTGGGCTATTCTGACAGCGGCGGTAAAGCCGCGGTCAGAAAAGGGGAACCAGCGGTTTCCCGCCGGTTTTCCCCTGGCCCAGGGAATCCTCCATGGCGGCGCTGCTTGCAGCACCGCCATGGGGATTCCGACCCCCTTCCCGCCATCCTGTTTCTGGCGGTGTCCACAGCCAGAACCAGGATGGCGGGAACAGGTGTCGTGGGGCCCTTGGGGGCCCCTGCACTGCCCATGCCACTGGCATGGGCAGTGCAGGGGCCCCCTAACAGGGCCCCACAAAGATTTTCACTGTCTGCTTTGCAGACAGTGAAAATCGCGACGGGTGCCACTGCACCCGTCGCACCCCTGCAACTCCGCCGGCTCCATTCGGAGCCGGCTTCTTCGTTACAGGGGCTTTACAGCTGGGCCGGCGGACGGCCTTTTGGCGGTCGCCCGCCGGCCCAGCGGGAAAGTTGGAATGACCGCCGCGGTCTTTTGACCGCGGTGCGGTCATTCGACAGTAACCGCATGGCGGGAGGCGACCGCCGCCCGCCGCGGTCAGAATGACCGCCTATATCTGATACAAAACAATATTTATTATAAAAATGTAGATGTTCCTCAAGATATAACACATATGGAGGATGACAAATTACCATCAAGAGGTCAGATTGAAAAGGTAGATCGATTCAGATTGGAAGAAATTTGTGAACACTACAGTATCCATTCTCCGCATTCTAAACTAATTATTGGTGTTGCTTATGATCTGCATGGGAGAAAAGTTAGAAGCTTGTTGTTTTCCACATCTGTTTTCCACTGGAATAGGTGGTCAGTATGATTACTGCCCTGTACAAATACCAGTAGCTAAATACAGATCAACTAGACTATGGCGGTCATTTTGACCGCGGCGGGCGGCGGTCGCCGCCCGCCATGCGGTTACCGCCGAATGACCGCCCCGCGTTCAAAAGACCGCGGCGGCCAAAAGACCGCGGCGGCCATTCCAACTTTCCCGCTGGGCCGGCGGGCGACCGCCAAAAGGCCGTCCGCCGGCCCAGTGGGAAAGCCCCTGCAACGAGGAAGCCGGCTCCGAATGTAGCCGGCGGAGTTGCAGGTGTGCGACGGGTGCAGTGGCACCCGTCGCGATTTTCACTGTCTGCAAAGCAGACAGTGAAAATCTGTATGGGGCCCTGTTAGGGGGCCCCTGCACTGCCCATGCCAGTGGTAGGGGCAGTGCAGGGGCCCCCAGTGGCCCCACGACACCCGTTCCCGCCATCCTGGTTCTGGCAGTGAAAACCGCCAGAAACAGGCTAGCAGGAAGGGGGTCGGAATCCCCATGGCGGCGCTGCAAGCAGCGCCGCCATGGAGGATTCCCTGGGCCAGGGGAAAACCGGCCAGAAACCGCTGGTTCCCCTTTTTTGACCGCGGCTTTACCGCCGCGGTCAGAATAGCCCAGGAAGCACCGCCAGCCTGTTGGCGGTGCTTCCGCTGGCCTCCGCCCTGGCGGTCAGAGACCGCCAGGGTCGGAATGAGGCCCTATATTCTCAGGACTTAAGATTTTTCCATTGCATTCCCTATGTATTCTAAATATTGTCCGAGAGTGACTTGTCAAGACTATTTTATGCTGTAAACCATATTTTAAAGACAGGAGTGAATTTGCAACATCTTTCAGCAAGGGAATTTGTTAACAGAGTTGAAAGAGATAATGAAAACCTGGACTACAACTTGATTAATTTGATGGCGTGCCAATGTAGCATCAATGAGTATTGACATCATCATCATGGTGAACTGAAATGCATGTTAAAAAACCTAGGTGCACCTACTTGGTTTCTGACACTCAGATGTGCTCAGTATGCATGGGATAACCTCCTTGAGTTTTTACGAGACGCAAACTCAAACATTAAGGACATAGATCTGAAGACAGTTGAAGAACTTTGATCCTTGGATCATGCTTATGTTTGCAGCTATTTTAACCACTGGTTTCAAACCATGATATCTTTCATTTGCAACAAAACTAATACTCCTCTTGGTAAAAAAATATATTTTTTGGGCGTAAAGAGTACCATGCAAGAGGTGTTCCACATATTCACATTCTCTTTTGGATGAAAGATGCACTGAAAGTTGGAACAGACAGTGGTGAGTCTGTCCTGCCATTCATAGAACACCATGTAATATGTGCCATCCTTAAAGACAGTGGTGAGAAAGCTCTAAAATAAGAACTTCCATGTTTTCAAACTTATAGATGTGGCAAGTACCGTCTTAGAAAATACAGATGCAAAGGAGCTTTTTACACAAAATATAATTTTGAATTCACTCAACCCATTATTTTACAAGGAAGAGTAAACAGCTTTCTATCAGCAGTCAGAAATACACTGAGACAAAAATCCCCCAAAACACATACAATCGGAAATAAATAGAGGCCTCAAAGTACATTAATGACTACAGTTTTTTGCTGACAACACCATCACTGCTGCTCATTATGTAACTTCATATATTACAGAATTAGAGAAGACAGAGATTAAGGTAATGTAGGAGGAGATTTCTGCAGAAAAGAGAACTTGTACAGCTTCAGCTGCTCTCACTGGGAAATAGGATCATATGAGTGCTCAGATCAGTTGAGTTCATCTAGTTTGTTCTCAAAGTCAAGGGGAATCATATGGGTAAGCCTTGCAAACACTTGAAATAGAGTGCTACAGTCTTTTTCAGAGATTCAGTATCTTACAGAATTTGATCCAGAAAGTAGAGACATTATAAAATCAAACATATTGGACACATTCTAGGCAAGAAGGAGTCCACATCTAGAAAACATGTGCCTCTAAACAGTACTTCAATACTATAGGTATAGAAGTAATATAATAGAAAACATAGAAGAAGGAAGATATGGCGATTTTGGATGTGATGGTTGTTTGGTAAGAAACAGCTAAAAGAAATCTAATTAACCACAGAAAACTTAGTTGCCAGCCTGTAGAGAGGAGAGAGATTTTTTCACTTGGCACTTTTGCAGCTGTTCAATCCCTTTTGTGATGAATCATAATTCCTAGCAGACTATGGGGGTCATTACAACCCTGGCGGACGGTGTAAAAGGTGCGGTAATACCGCAAACAGTCCGACGGACAAAAAAAGGGAATTATGACCTTGGCGGAAACCGCCAACAAAGACAGCCACTTTAACACACCGCCTGCCACGGCGGTACAGACAAGCAGCGCGGCGGTTACCGCCAACAGACAGGCGGAAGACAATGTACCGCCCACACCATTACAACCCGCCAATCCGCCACCTTTTCCGGGGCGGATTCACCGTGGATAAAAACACGGCGGAAACTGCTTTAGCTATGGGAAAACGCTCACCTTCTACACATCCCACGAGGAACGACGACTCCATGGACCCGGAACTCCAAATACTACCTGCCTTTGTCTTTCTGCTCCTTCACGACCAACAGCGACGTAGGCGCAGAAAATACCGGTGAGTACTGCATCTACGACACAAGGGAGGGGGGAGGCAAAAGTTAGGGGGACACCCACCAAACACCCCCACCCCCACCCTCGCATAGTACAACATACACACCAATGCTGTCAAAAATATCACATTAACAACCCACAATCCCCCCGGAAGAATGCAAAGACAATGCGAATTGCGGTCAAACATTGTAATGTGCCAATATACATGTCATACAAAAATATACAGATATATATCTCAAAATCACTCATAATTATATATACAATACAAGAAGTAGTGCAGATATGTACACAACAATCTCCGTGCACAAACAATCCAAAAATGCATGGGCGAGGCCCACAAAAGATACCTGACCAAAATCGGAGAGAACACTGCCGGGGCATCAGATAGAAACACTACAGGCACCTCAGGGGGAAGGGAAGGGGGGGCACCTCAGCCACATGAATACGAAGCCAGATCCACGACGGGGCTCCATGCCCATTGATGTATCCTGGGGAGTGCAAAGCCACAGTCTCTCAAGTCTCTACAGTGGGTGGCTTGCCCACGGTTCCATCCTGGGGAGTGCAAAGCCACAGTCTCTCAAGTCTCTACAGTGGGTGGCTTGCCCACTGTGCCATCCTGGGGAGTGCAAAGCCACAGTCTCTCAAGTCACTACAGTGGGTGGCTTGCACACGGTTCCATCCTGGGGAGTGCAAAGCCAGAGTCTCTCAAGTCTCTACAGTGGGTGGCTTGCCCACTGTGCCATCCTGGGGAGTGCAAAGCCACAGTCTCTCAAGTCTCTACAGTGGGTGGCTTGCCCACTGAACAATCCTGGGTCTCTACAGTGGGTGGCTTGCCCACTGTGCCATCCTGGGGAGTGCAAAGCCACAGTCTCTCAAGTCTCTACAGTGGGTGGCATGCCCACTGAACAATCCTGGGGAGTGCAAAGCCACAGTCTCTCAAGTCTCTACAGTGGGTAGCTTGCCCACTGAACAATCCTGGGGAGTGCAAAGCCACAGTCTCTCAAGTCTCTACAGTGGGTGGCTTGCCCACTGAACAATCCTGGGGAGTGCAAAGCCACAGTCTCTCAAGTAGATGCAGGTCTACACTGGTTCTGGAGGGGGACTGGTGCCCAGACTGGATGAGTCTCCCCGTGAAAGTTCCTGTCCTCTCACTGTCCCAGCTGCACATGGGATAAGGATGCCTGATGTGGCGGTACATTCATTCCTACATGGTGCATGCCCTGTTCAGCGGTGCTTTGACATGGCGGTCTTTTCCCTGTTCAGTGGTGCTTTGCCATGGCGGTCTTTGCCCTGTTCAGCGGTGCTTTGACATGGTGGTCTTTGCCCTGTTCAGCGGTGCTTTGACATGGCGGTCTTTGCCCTGTTCAGCAGTGCTTTGACATGGCGGTCTTTGCCCTGTTCAGCGGTGCTTTGACATGGCGGTCTTTGCCCTGTTCAGCAGTGCTTTGCCATAGTGGTTCAGGACTGTTCAGCGGTGCTTTGACATGGCGGTCTTTGCCCTGTTCAGCGGAGCATTGCCATGGCGGTCTTTGCTCTGTTCAGCGGTGCTTTGACATGGCGGTCCTTGCCCTGTTCAGCAGTGCTTTGACATGGCGGTCTTTGCCCTGTTCAGCAGTGCTTTGCCATGGTGGTTCAGGACTGTTCAGCGGTGCTTTGACATGGCGGTCTTTGCCCTGTTCAGCGGTGCTTTGACATGGCGGTCTTTGCCCTGTTCAGCTGTGCTTTGCCATGGTGGTTCAGGACTGTTCAGCGGTGCTTTGACATGGCGGTCTTTGCCCTGTTCAGCGGTGCTTTGCCCTGTTCAGCGGTGCTTTTGCATGGTGGTTCAGGACTGTTCAGCGGTGCTTTGACATGGCGGTCTTTGCCCTGTTCAGCGGTGCTTTGCCATGGCGGTCTTTGCCCTGTTCAGCGGTGCTTTGCCATGGCGGTCTTTGCCCTGTTCAGCAGTGCTTTGACATGGCGGTCATTGCCCTGTTCAGCGGTCTTCACCATGGCGGTCTTTGCCCTGTTCAGCGGTGCTTTGACATGGCGGTCTTTGCCCTGTTCAGCGGTGTTTTGACATGGCGGTCTTTGCCCTGTTCAGCGGTCTTCACCATGGCGGTCTTTGCCCTGTTCAGTGGTGCTTTGACATGGCGGTTCTGATACTGACATTGGTGTGTGGCATAACGATCTCCATACTGGACATTGGTGTGTGCCATGACGATTTCCACACTGGACATTGGTGTGTGGCATGACGATTTCCACACTGGACATTGGTGTGTGGCATGACGATCTCCATACTGGACTTTGGCTGGGCTGTGACTCCGGCGGTGTTCTCTGGACCAGTAACGATACTTGGGCCCTCCTGGGCTGTGACTCTGGCGGTGGTCTCCAGACCAGTAACGATAATTGGGCCCTCCTGGGCTGTGACTCTGGCGGTGGTCTCCTGACCAGTAACGATACTTGGGCCCTCCTGGGCTGTGACTCTGGCGGTGGTCTCCGGACCAGTAACAATACTTGGGCCC
Source organism: Pleurodeles waltl (assembly GCF_031143425.1). NCBI lineage: Eukaryota > Metazoa > Chordata > Amphibia > Caudata > Salamandridae > Pleurodeles > Pleurodeles waltl. The sequence continues at coordinate 524,793,434 of NC_090449.1, forward strand.
TCCTGGGCTGTGACTCCGGTGGTGGTCTCCTGACCAGTAACGATACTTGGGCCCTCCTGGGCTGTGACTCTGGCGGTGGTCTCCGGACCAGTAACGATACTTGGGCCCTCCTGGGCTGTGACTCTGGCGGTGGTCTCTGGACCAGTGACGATACTTGGGCCCTCCTGGGCTGTGACTCTGGCGGTGGTCTCCGGACCAATAACGATACTTGGGCCCTCCTGGGCTGTGACTCTGGCGGTGGTCTCTGGACCAGTGACAACGGTGCTGGCGGTTGTGTCTGGACCGCCGGAAATTATGGCGCACTTCTCCGCTGTGACACTCACAACAGGCTGGGGAGACTTCCTCTGGGCCTTCCCCACCTTTGTTGGAGTTACAGTTGACTCACCAATCGCCTTCGATCCCATTTCACTTGTTGACCCACCAGGAGTCTTGACACGGTCCCGTCGTCCACTCTCCAATTTCGGAGCCTTTACAGGGGGTGGGCTGCCAGTGCCTCGGCTTCGGGTCCTACTGCCTGCCCTGGTGGACGGTGCACTCCAAAAACCTGGAACACGCACCACTGGTACTGGAGGATTTTTGGCTGAGGCGCTACGACAGGACTGATGAATTGGAGGGGGGGGGTGGTGGCAAAAAAGGTCAATTTGACATAGGGACAGTTTCTGACGGACACTGGGATGGGTAGCTGGAGGGGGTCTGGGAGTGGAGGAAGAGGAGGTGGTTGTAGGAGGTGTCACTTTGGCTGTTTTGGGTGCAGGTGCAGGTACTGGACGCTGTCGTGAGGTGGATGGATGTTGGGTGAGTGATTGCCGGCGTTTGGGTACTTTGGGAGGGGGCGTCACTGACACACTGGGAGAGGACACCGGGGACGTGTAAATGGCAGTAGAGGTGGTGAGTGCAGGTGAGCGGCTTGTGGTGCTGGGTGTCCTGGTGCGAGTCCTAGTGCTTGTAGATGTGGTGCATGCAGGTGTGTGTGTAGACGAGACTGGGAGGGAGGAGGGAGAAGAGGAGGAGGGGGACACAGTGGAGGCAGCGGATGTTGCTGTATCTGTATGGGTGTGATGCTTGTGTGAGTGCCTGTGGTGTGTGTGGTGCCTATGTTTGCTTGAGCTACTTGGGTGTGTTGACTTGTGTGCATGCTGGTCTGTAGGTGTGCTTGGGATGGGCAGGGGTACATGGGATTGGGTCTGGGTGGAGGAAGTTGGAGGGGGGAGGCTGGACAAAGGGACAATGGCTGCCATCAGTGCTGAGGCCAGAGATTGCAGGGTTCGCTCCAGGGCAGCCTGACCAGAATGAGTGCCCTCCAGGAATGCATTACCGTGTTGCAACTCTCGTTCTACACCCTGGATGGCATTCACAATGGTAGACTGCCCAACAGTGAGTGACCTGAGGAGGTCAATGGCCTCCTCACTGAGGGCAGCAGGGGTGACTGGGGCAGGGCCTGAGGTGCCTGGGGCGAAGGTGATGCCCACCCTCCTGGGTGAGCGGGCATGGGGCGAACGCTGAGGGGCTGCTGGGAGGGTGGTGCTGGTAGGGGGGTGGCGGCTGTATCTGTAGAAGTGGGGTGCACAGATGGTGCCGCCACCACAGGGGAGCTCCCATCGGCGGACGAGTCTGTGTCGCTGGTTGGTGATCTGGTGGCCGACGTGAAGCTCCCCTCGCCCTCCGTCCCACTGGTGCATTTAGAGTCTGTGGTGTGGCCCTTCATGGCCATGTGGGATGCAGCTCCCTCGTGCTCCGGTGCCACTGTACCTCCGCCTGATGATGCTGATGTACAAAAGGACAGGGAGAGCAGGAAAAGGGGGGGAAGACAGATGAAAGCGAGTTTTAGTGCATGGCATACCGCTACAGTTGGCGGACAAGACAGACGCAGCAGCCCCATGCATAACGCCGTGCTCCTGCCCTCTGCACATGCAAATTCTGGGATATGGCCTACATGGCAATGGTGGAAATCTGCACACATGGATGCCACAGGGGCAACTATACCTCAACTTGCCACTCTTCTGAGGTGGGGTAGAATGCCACATGGCCTACATTACGGAGGGGCCTTGCCTACCTAACTCGCCCTGGCCTAGTGACACCCACAGCCCACAGCCCCCACCCAGACCCCTCCACTGCACGCAAAGTCAGCAGAATGACACCCCCTTGTGTCTGCTGTGATGTCCTCAAGCGCCCATCCAACTCCGGGTAGGACACTGCCAAGATCCGGAACATCAGGGGGGTCATGGTGCGATGGGCACTCCTCCCACGTTGGGAGGCCATCCCCAGCTGAGCCTCCACCGTCTTCTTGCTGCAGCGGCGAATGTCCTCCCATCTCTTCCGGCAGTGGGTGCCCCGTCTCTGGTGGGCACCCAGGGTCCGGACCTCCTTGGCGATGGCACGCCAAATGTCCCTCTTCTGGTGGGCGCTGACCTATATGACATGCACAAGGGAAGAGGAACAGTCATTACCAACTGCACCATCAATGTGTGTGGCCCCGTCCATACTCTGACCATGTGGCCCATTTATTCCCATGCTTTATTGTAGTATGACTTCTGCCCCCTTCCCTCTTCCACCCAGCCCTGTCCACCCAGGCCTAGCCCCTACAACGTGCTCCCTGTGTACTAACCTGTTGGTCTGGAGGACCGTAGAGTAGCATGTACTGGGGGAGGACCCCATCCACAAGTTTCTCCAACTCCTGTGCAGTGAAGGCAGGAGCCCTTTGCCCAGACGCAGCAGCCATCGTCACTTCCAGACCGAGGTCACAGCAGCACTAGCAGTGTGGGTCCTCTCCTGTTGAAGGTCAGGTATCTAGTGATTCAACAGATAGAAAATGGCGGTGACGTCCGCGGCGGTGATGTCCGCGGCGGGGAGCATCATCACCTCCGGCGCACCTGTTCATTGGCTCCTGGGACCCAAAGGGTCCAATGTTAACCAATGCAGCATTGCGCCACGCTCTACGACCGCCTACCGCGACGTTGTGCAACGCCAGCGCTGTTACCCCACAATCACATTGTCCCAGTTTAGAGGTCAGGCAGCTGCCATTTCAGGGGCCCACATGGATTCATTTTCAACTGCGTCACACATACTGAGGCCTACACTCAACACACATACAGGAAGGGTTTATTGTCTGGTGTAGTCTTGTGTGTGACTGTGGGTACATACCTGAAGGAATAGTGACTGTTTCTTCGCTGTTGTCCTTCTTAGGCCCCGTCAGCTGGGACATATGAGAAGATTGCGGAATCCTCCGGTGTACCGACCGCTGGTGGACCTGTTGACAATGGAAGAGCGACATGTCATTGTCACCTACCGGTTTGACCGTACCACAATCCAGGAACTATGTACCCAGTTGGAGCCAGACCTGATGTCACCAATCCGCCATCCGACTGGAATCCCCCCTGACGTGCAGGTGCTGTCAGTGCTCCATTTCCTTGCAAGTGGGTCTTTTCAGACAACAGTGGCCATGGCATCAGGGATGTCACAGCCTATGTTTTCCAACGTGTTGTCCAGAGTGTTGGCTCCCTGCTGAAACACATAAGGAGATACATCATTTTCCCTGAGGTGGAGGATTTGCCTACAGTGAAAGGTGACTTCTATGCCCTTGGACATATCCCCAACCTCATAGGTGCCATTGATGGGACCCATGTAGCTCTGGTCCCCCCCGCAGGAGAGAACAGGTGTACAGGAACAGGAAGAGTTCTCATTCCATGAATGTCCAAATGGTCTGTTTGGCAGACCAGTACATCTCTCAAGTAAATGCTATGTTCCCTGGCTCAGTGCATGACGCCTACATCCTGCGGAATAGCAGCATCCCTGATATGATGGGTCAACTCCAGAGGCACCGTGTATGGCTATTGAGGGACTCTGGTTACCCCAACCTTTCCAGGCTATTGACCCCAGTGAGGAATCCCAGGACCAGGGCAGAGGAACGGTACAATGAGGCCCATGGGCGGACTAGGAGGGTTATCGAGCGCACCTTCGGCCTCCTTAAGGCCAGGTTCAGGTGCCTACATATGACAGGTGGGTCCCTATTCTACTCACCGAAGAAGGCGTGCGACATCATCTTCGCCTGCTCCATGCTCGATAATTTGGCATTGCCACGCCAGGTGCCTTTTCTGCAGGAGGATGATCCAGATGACGGTGTTGTGGCAGCTGTGGAGCCTGTGGACAGTGATGAGGAGGAAGCTGAGGAAGAAGAAAACGACAACAGGGAGTCAGTCATACAGCAATATTTCCAGTGAGACACAGGTGAGAACATTTTCATTTTTACTATTACATTAACTTTCACACATCTACCTCTATCCTGTACCGACATTTCACTCACTATTTGTTAACTGAGTTGTCCCCTTCCATTTCAGTTTCACAAATGTGGTAACCTACGTGTCAACTGTTTGCATCCTTGAAGGGCTCTTGATGTGTGACATAGGTATGTTAGCCTTCCAATGGGTAACCCATTATGAAACTGTAATTGATAATACAGAATTACAAATCATAGACTGACTCCAGTTTTTCTTAGTGTTTCAAGGGTGTTTATTTAAGTTCTAAAAAATGAAGGGGGGTTGTAAAATGGTCATGTGTGATGGTGGAGGAATGTCCATGGCAGAGTCCCGTCTATTAGTCTCACAGGTACATTGCACATCTGGCCATTGGAAGTGGAGCTGGGGCAGTTCCGATTTGGACAGGGAAACAAAGTGGCACAGTGGGGGGATAATCAGGGTGGTCTTATTTCCTGGCGGGGGTCTTGCCATCTTGCTCTGTCCTGTTCCTGGATCTGAGGGCCCGCTTGCGTGGTAGTTGTCCGTCTGCAGGGGATGGGGTGCTGGTGTGTTGGTCCTGTGGCGGGGCGTCCACTAGCACCGGCAGAGGTGGTGGGCAGTTCATCGTCGTGGCTAGTGTCAGGGGTCCCTTGGAGTGCCACGGTGTCCCTCAAGGTCTTTTGAATGTCCGTCAGCACCCCTACGATGGTGCCCAGGGCGGAGCCGATGGTCCTGAGCTCCTCCCTGAACCCCAAATATTGTTCCTCCTGCAGACGCAGGGTCTCCTGATGGAGGAGAGGGCCTCGTGGAGAGTTGGTTCTCTTGGCCTGTCCTCCCTCTGTCGCACAGCAGCCCTCCCAGTTCCCCTGTGTTCCTGGGCCTCCGTCCCCTGGACCGTGTGCCCACTACCACTGCCCCCAGGTCCCTGTTGTTGTTGGGGTGGTGGGTTACCCTGGGTGCCCTGTTGTTGTGGACACACTGCTGATTGACCTGTCCTGGGTAGGGAGGTTTGGGCCCGCTGGGTGGGTGCTGTGCTGGTGTTACCAGAGGGTGGCAGCTCGGTGTAGGGCTGTGGCTGGGCAAGGGGAACCGACTGTCCTGTGGCCCACGATGGTCCGGGCTGGTCATCAAGATCCAGTTGGGCAGAGCTGCTCTCTTTCACTGTGGGCCTCTTCTGGGGGTGGAGTGGTGTTGTCTGGACCCTCTGGTGTGGTGACGTTCCTTCGGGATCCTGCGGGGGTATAAGTACATGATTATTGCATGTGTGTGTTTCATGGTGTGCAATGAGTGGGTGTGCGTGAACCCCAGTGCAGGCATTCCTGTGTGAGGGCTTGTGTGCTGATGGTTGGGGGGTGTTCTGGGTCTGTGCAGTGGGCATGCTTTAGTGATGGGTGTCCATGCTTAGTTGTGTCATGCAGGTCTTGGGATGGGTGGTTGGTGTCATGGGTAGATTGGTGAGGATTTGGGGTGATAGGGGAGGGTGTGAGGGTGAGGGTGTGTGATTGCATGCAGGTTGGGTGGGGGATATGATAGTTAAGATTTGACTTACCAGTGTCCGTTCCTCCAACGACTCCTCCGAGGCCCTCAGGATGCAAGATGGTCAAGACTTGCTCCTCCCATGTTGTTAGTTGAGGGGGAGGAGGTCGGGGTCCACCGCCAGTCCGCTGTACCGCGATGTGGTGCATGGATACCGTTGAACGCACCTTCCCCCGTAGGTCGTTCCACCTCTTCCTGATGTCCTCCCTATTTCTTGGGTGTTGTCCCACTGCGTTGACCCTGTCCACTATTCTTTGCCATAGCTCCATCTTGCTGGCTATGGATGTGTGCTGTACCTGTGAGCCAAATAGCTGTGGCTCTACCAGGGTGATTTCCTCCACCATGACCCCTAGCTCCTCCTCGGAGAAGCGGGGGTGTCTTTGGCGTGCCATGGGGTGGTGTAGGTGATGTGTGGAGTGGTGTATGTGTTGATGAGTGTGGTGAGTGTAGTGGTATGTGGTGTTTTGTGCTTGGATGTTGTGTGGGTGATGGTGTTGTGTGCCTCTGTGTGATGGGGTTATCTATTCTGTACTCTCTCTCTGGCCTTCTCTCAGAATTTTTGGTTGTAGGGGTTTGTGGGTGATGTGGGTGTGTGTTTTATATAGTGTTGGGTATGTGGGAGTGGTGTGTGTATGTGTGTCAGGTGTATGTATTTGGAATTGTCCAATGTGGCTGTGTTTTGTAGATGTGTGTGTATTTTGAGCGCAGCGGTGTTTACCGCCAATGGCATACCGTGGGTGAAAGACCGCCGCGTGGATTCGTGGGTCATAATAGAATGGGCGTGTTTCTGTTGGCGTGGAGGTGGAGGATTTGTTTCCGCATGTTTATCGCTGACCTTTGGTGTGGCGGTATTGTGTGGGTGTCTGAATTTCGGCGAATTCCGTGATGTGTGTCATAGTAGCTGTGGCGGTCTACCGCGGCCGCGGCGGTGTATTGGCGGTCTTCTGCACGGCGGTAAGCGCCTTATACCGCCAATGTTGTAATGACCCCCTATGACTTCTTCAAATACTCTTTCGATGCTGTGAAAGAGAACATTGAGTGTACAGTCTTTCCAAACTGCTTGCAAAACTTGAAAGGTGAGATTGAACTGGAAGAGATGATTGCAGCTGAGCTGGCTAAGGAGAGCTCACAAAGCAGCCAAAGTTCTGGACCAATGAGTAAATATCCTTTTGTAGAAACAATTACTCAGAATAAAGCAGCTCTAGCTATGAATGAGGTGGAGACTACAATGAAGCAAGCAAGAGTAGAAACTGTTGATTTATAAACACCTAGTAGCACAACTGAATGACGTACAAAAATAAATTTACATTGATGTTAAAGATGAAATAGAGCATGGATTTCTGCCTGTGAAGAAATTATGTGAATGTTCTTAATTTAAGCCAATACTACTATACATCAGTGGTCAAGCTGGCACTGGAAAAAGCTTTCTACACTGGACCACAAAATCATAATTGTCATGTGCAGTGAAAACACCAACAGGATTAGCTGGACATAATATTAAAGGAATTACTTTAAATCAACTATTTATGCCACCTGTTGAACATGACAATAACCTGAAATACCAGAAATTATTGGGTGAAGCTTGTCATCAGGTGTCAAGAGTATTGAAGAAACAGAAGTTTTTATTCATTGATGAGGTCAGCAAGGTATCAAAGTTAATGATTGCCTTCATACTTAATTGTGTTTGGTGACCCATTGCAACTAATCCCTTTAAAAGGACAACCTCTTTTCAAAACACTTCTTCACAATGAAACAAGAAATTATTTGAGGAACATTGGCAATGTAAATATTTGCTTAAACTTTAAATACAAGGAACTATTGAACAATATGTTTCAAGCATCTAATGTAGAATATGGAAATGTTCTTAAGGCCATTAGAGTAGGAGTTCTGACAAAGGAAGAAAACTCTGCTTCAGAAAATTGAATGATCAAGAAACAATTTCCATCTTACATCACAGAAACAGAACTAATGTACAATTTCAATAAAGAAGAAAAATCCACAGTCTGTTGAATGTCAACACCTGAAGAGTGATCCAACTTCAACGAACAACTACTAAGATATTTTGGAAATGACAGCTATTGAAAAAATGGAACATCAGGGACTGACAACACTGCTCAGAGAAAAACTACAAGCAAATTGGATTCTTTACAGAAATCTGTTTCCAAGGCTGCAGGATTAGAAAAGCATTTAGGTGTTTGCAAAAACTGCTGAGTAATTTGGTGGCATAATTTAAATGTAAAGAAGGGTTAGTAAATGTTACAATGAGTAAAGTTATTGATTTTATTCATTTTCCAAATAGTTATGAGTTAAAATATTTGGCAACAAAATTTGAATAGATTGATGATGTGAAGCAGATTGGTTGATGTATTGAACGGTATTTGCTTGTAAAAGACGTATGTACCCGACTGACACAGTTCCCCCTCCCTCTAGCATATGCTGTAACTATAAATAAATCTCAAGGATTAAGTGTAGATGCAGCTTTTATCAGTATTCGTAGTACAGTATTTAAAGAAGGTGTGCCATATGTAGCATTATCTCATATTATAACATTGTCCAGTTTGTTTATTGGTTTATTTTGATGATGGGAAAGTTAGTGCTGATGTAAGCTGTGTAATAGAGTACAATCGGTTAAGAAGTCTATACTCTCCTAATTTAGGTCAATACCCTATTTATCAGAAGTTGATGGTCTGTTCAAAGCGGAACATTTAAAAAAGGTTCAACAGATGTTCATGAAAAGAAGAAAAACAAGTACAAGCTAGAAGGTGTAAAGAAGAAAAAAATAGAAATTGAAGGAGATATTGTAGGTTACCAGCTGGGAAACAGTTCAGGTGTCAACTGCTGTGCAAATGTTGTTCTCAATGCACTCTTTCATTATCACATCTTGTTTATGGAATTTACCAAAAACAGATAAGAGATTGTGTTCTGCCCTATATAATTTTCCCCAACATTTACTGAGTGTTAAGATTGTAATCGATTCTGCTTCAAGCATTCAACTCCCAGTTGTCAACAGGATGCACAAGAATTCATAATGGTTATCCTTACAATTTTACCGGACGAAGGAGTAAGAATTGATGAGTTATTTAGACTGACTTACAAATTGAAACATGACTGTGAAGATTGCTCTTTTGCACCTGCCACTCAAATAAATTCTGAGCCATTACTATACTTAACACTACCCGATTTCAAAACTGTTTCTTTTGACTGGCTATTTAATAATGCAAATCAAAATATGACCTGCCCAAATTGTAGATCAGATGTTGTGTGTATGTTGCATCTACAAAGAACTGGAAAATATTTCATAGTAATGTTACAAATTGATGCAGAGCAGATGGAACTAAATTGGAAACCAAAATTACAAACTTCAAAGCTGGATTAATTTCAGTTTCTGAAAAAACTTATGGAACACTAGCTATTATTTTTCACAAAGGAGTGAATAAAACATCTAGACACTACGCTGTTGATTTAAAGACTGAAACTGGATGGACATAATGGAATGACATCAATCTTATAATCAAACAAAAAGTACCTTTCAAACTACAAAATTCTCACCTTTTTGTTTTATCAAACAAAGTTGTAACTTGTATTTAAGAAAAAAAAAATACAGAACATTTCTTCAACATGGAATCTCAGTGTTTTAGACATCATTCATCCTACCATGGGTGATGTTTTTAAAAAGGTATCAAAAATAAAAGAACCATTGTCTATATCACAGAGAAGTTAATATAACATCTGAAAACTACAGTGTCTATTTGAAGATTGAAACTGAGTTCACAGAATAAAATCATTGCAACCTTAAGTTGCTATAAAAACTACCATTCATACTACAAAACTGTTACTTTCTGATTCTTCAACCTAATTTTTAAGAAATATTTCTTGGAAAAACAGTAATGTCTGGTATTTAACTTACAAGGATCATCATTGTTTTAGACATCATGCGGCCAGGGGCAGTGTCTCTAAAAAGTTCTCCAAAACTAAAAGAAAACTTCTATCTTCTTCGAAAGAGTTAATATTCCATCTAGACAATACACTTTCTAATGGACCACTGAAACTGGATAAGAAGAATGAAATAATTAAATTATTGCATTCATACAAAAACTGGTATTAAAACTACAAGCAAATGTCACATTTTCTTTTGGTAACTAAAGTTATATAAAATATTTGTAGAAAACAAGTAATCTATCTGATTTCAACTAGAAGGATCATCAGCATGTTAGAAATCATCTGGCCTACCAGGGGTAATGCCTGCAAAAAGGTCTTGATAATACAAATCTCTTTTATATGTACTACTACAATTGTACCAGGCAATAATAACAATAGTGTATTTTTGGGATGCATTTGTGTAGATTATTGTACAAATTGTACATAAAAAATTGCTAACTGTTTGTAGTGTGTGCAATGCATAGTCTCCTATTTGCAGTGATATATCATGCAGTTTTTTTCTACAATCCATTTGGTTGTTTTACCCCAATGTTCAATGATGATTATTTATACAAAGCAATATTTCAGTTGAACAATTATAAAAGATGAGAAGAGAAAAAGGGGAAATATTATGTTTTAATATAATGTTATATGTTGTTACTGCTCAAATAATGTGCACTGTTCATTTTCAAGAAACAGAAACTTAATACTAATTTATATTTATGCTCTTATTTTTCAACAGTGATTGCACTTATATCTTTTCAGATGTGTCTACATACTTGCACTACTATATGAGTATTTGTTTGAGATACTCCTGGACAGGGTCTTCTCTGATACACTTAAACACCCCTCACATACTCATAACCACACTAACACACTTAACAAACACTAACACAGTCACTGATACACCCCCACATACACTGATGTGTACATTGATACACCTAGACATTCACTAACGCAGACACTGACACACTGAACCAAACACAAATGTATCCAATACCACAGCCATTCATACCATCATGTAAACACTGAAATACCCAACCATGCACTCATGCATAAACTGACATACCCAGACAGACACTCATGCATACACTCACATAACCAGCCATACAAATTTGCATCTAATTACACACCCCGACATATCCCAATACATACCCAGACACTCTTCTCAGACAATAATGCAATCACTGACACACCCAGGTACACATTTATGTATACACTAATAACACAGGCACAGACGTATCCATAGACCGGTATACCCAGGCACATGCTAATGCATATTCTGACACACCCGGGTGCACACGTATTTGTACACTAATACATCCAGAAAGGCACTGATGCTTGCACTTATACACCCGGGCACACATGCCTACGCTGACATACGCAGGCACTCACTCATACATACACTGACACATCAAGGCAGACACTGATGCATACGGTGACAGACCCAGACACACACCGATGCATAGACTGATGAACCCAGGTAGACACTAATGCATACACTGACACAACCAGCCACATACTGATGCATAGTCTAACACACTGAGGCACACAATGATGCATACAGGTACACACAAATGCCTACACTGTGGTATGCACTGACACACAAAGGCATACACTCATGTATACACTGACACACCAAGGCAGACACTGATAGATACAGTGACACTCCCTAGCACACACTGACTCACACACTGACATACCCAGGCAGACACTAATGAATACACTGACATACCCGGGCACGCACTGATGCATATGCTAACCCACCCAGGCACACACTCAACCATAAATTGATATACCCAGGCATGCACTAAAGTGTGTGCTCACACAGCCAGGTACACACTCATCCATACACTGATACATTCATGTACACACTTGTCCATACACTTATATCCCCATGCACCCACAAATGCGAATCCAGACACACACTATAATGCATAGATTGACACACTCAGGCACACACTGATACATACGCTAACACTGCCAGTCACACACTGGTGCATAACTAAAACACCCAGGCACACGCTTATGCATAGACTGACAGACACACACTAATGCATACACTGACATACCCAGGCACTTACAGACATACATGCTGACATAGCTAGGCAGATACTGACACACATGCTGACACACACAGACACATACTGATGTACACACTGACACACACTAATGCATACACTGAAATACCCATGCACCCACTGATCCATATACTAACACACCCAGGCACACACGCATCCGTAGACTGATGTAACCCAGGCATATGCTAATGCACATGCTGATACACCTGTGTACACACTCATCCATATACTAATACATCCAGCCCCACTTGAATGCATATACTAACACACCAAGTCACACACTGATGCATACACTAACAGACACAAACACATAGTGATGAGTACTCTGACACACCCAGTCACACAGCCATGCATACAGACATACATGCTGACAATCCGAGGCACATACTGACATAAACACTGACACATTTACACACTGATGCACATACTGACATCCCCAGTCATCCAGTCATGCATACACTAACATACCCAGGCACACACTCATGCTTATACTGACATACCCACACAGACACTGATGCACACACTGACACACTGAGGCAGAAACTGAAGCATACACTGACCTACCCAGGCATACTCTGATGCATAGACTAACATACCCAGTCAGCCACTGATGGATGAAGTAACACACCCAGCCACACTCAGATACTAACACACCCAAGCACATACTCATACAAACAGTAACACACCCAAGGAAAGACTCATGCATTCACATACATACTCACTCAATCCAACATACAACCCCTCTTTTTAGTCACACGTGTTCAGTTTGTTTAACATTTATTCAACAAACATATGTGAGGACACATGCGAACAGGTGCCTAGAAAGACATATAAGCAAACATCTTATAGTTAATCTTTGTTTTAACAAGATAAGGCAGTTCTAAAAAGAACCTTGTTTTGGAATTTCTGGAACTTTTTTGGAGGAGATTTTCTGACACTTTAAAAAAATAAATTGGGGTGCTTTTTCCTATTTGTAATACATAAACTGTAACAAAAAACTTCAAAAACAATGTGCACAGAATTGGTGCATACAGATAAAATATAAGAAAAGCATATTTAACACTTGAGGCAATGTTTGGTTGGTAGGGTGGCCGAAAATCGTTAATCCTCAACTGAGAGGACTTTGTTGCACTTGCGGCAAAAAGCGCACATGTCTTTTAAGTCCAGCATAACAGCAGGAAAATCTTTTGTGCCAGGTACTGATATGGTGTCTCCTACCTGTAACTGTCCAGCTTTTGGCTGAGATGCTGCCTCTCACTCCTTTTCTGTTTAGAACAAATGACTAGGGTGCATTGTTTGAAGATGTTGACATGACGGTTGTTCCATGACTGTGTTTTTATTTGATGTTCCTCTAGATAGTATTCTGTAACATTAACTCGGGGCCTCGCCATGCACTACTAATTACCCCCTCCCAATTACAGCACTGATTACATCTGTGATGATATAATTGATCCTATCAATGTAATATTTGTGGGACCCCGCAGGGCTAAAAAGTATTTTTTTTTCTTAAGACATTGGAAAAATCTGTGGTTCCATCTGCTGATTTTTCAGATGTTTAAGAAAAAAACGTGGTTTACCATGCTATTTTTTAATTTGCTCCCAGGTGGGACCAGATCCCGGGGGCATCATAGAGGAGGGGGGCGCACTGGGCCCCCCCCTTGGACTTTAATAAGCCTCAGTGACTGCTTCCTCTCTGGGGCGAATGTCCAAATAAGAGTGGAGGGCCGCGACCCCCTGCACCCTGGGGTCCAGCACCCCCAGGGCAAAAGTATTTTTACCTAAGTGGGAGAGGGCCGATGGCCTCCACCACAGCCCCGGGGCCCACCACCTCCCCGGGCTATCAATTTTTATTAATGTGGGTGGGCCTGTGGCCCCTCCACCACAGGGACTGCCACCCCTTGGGGCAAAAAGAAATTTGTTTGCAGGACCACGCGGCCCCCAGCCCATTGCCCCAGGGACATCCACCCCCAGGCAAATGTTTAAAAAAAGAAGGGGAGTCCCTATGGGACCCCCAAGCTCCGGGGACCACAATCCTCTGGGGCTATGTCATAATTGGAGGGGGCTGCGTGGCCTTCCCGCTGGCCTCGTCACCAGTCGCTTGGACTATGGGAACACTCTGTACGCCGGCATCACCATCAAGCTGCAGAGGAAACTTCAACGGATCCAGAACGCTGCCGCACGACTCATCCTGAACATACCCCGCCACCACCACATCTCCGGACACTTGAAGAAACTTCACTGGCTCCCAGTCAACAAGAGGATCACCTTAAGACTCCTCACCCACGCACACAAAGCCCTTCACAACCTCGGACCAAAGCTCATCAACCACCGCATCTCCTTCTACACTCCTCCGCGCACCCTACGCTCAACCGGACAAGCCCTGGCAGCCGAACCTCGCATCCGCAAAGCCACCGCCGGAGGAAGATCCTTCTCTTTCCTGGCAGCGAAGACCTGGAACTCTCTGCCCAGCCACCTTCGCACCATACCTGACCACCTCTCCTTCAGGAGGCAGCTCAAGACCTGGCTCTTTGAGCACTGACCCCCCCCCCCCACCCCCCCAGCGCCTTGAGACCCTTACGGGTGAGTAGCGCCCTTTATAAATGCGAATGAATGAATGAATGAACAACCCCAGGGGCAAATCTTAAAAAAACAAAAGGGGGTCCCTATGGGACCCCGCACCCCTGGGACCTCCATGTCCCAGGGCTAATTCCTTGTTGTATGTGGGCTGTGAGGTCCCCCTTGTAGACCCACTGATGGCCCTGGGGACCGCCACCCCTCTATGGCCAGCTCAGGCTATGTCCCAGGGTGCTCACCCCCTGGACATAGCTGTTGTCTGTGGCTTGGCTGTAGCACTGCAGCTGCAGCTAAGCCACAACAAACACTCTGCTGTTTTATAGTGAGATCTTTAAAGCAGATCCCGCTGTCAAACAGCATAGCTTTCATGTCTTAGATGAAATGCTTCAGCAAGTACGGAGCTCCTGTCAAAGCAAATGCAAATGCAAATGTGGCGTTAAGGTGGCATTTCCCATGCGTCATATTTACAAAATGGCGCAAACCTTGCAATGCCACTTTGTAACCCCTAGCACCACATTATGCCTGCTCCAGGCATAATGTATTCAAGGGGGGGCGTTCTGGCTCCGGGGGGCCACAAAGAAGGCACAAAATAATGTATGAGATTCCTTTGAGCCATTTTTGTGGGCTCCCATTGATTACAATGGGCCTCTGGGTACTTTGCAAGATTAGTGTCATAATGTGCGAAGCTAGTCCTGCAAAGCGCCAGACTAATGTCACAAATTATGAAACTAGTCACCCCAACTACCTCCATGGTGAGCTGTATTATAAATATGGTGCTACCATGGAGGAGTTAGGGGGGCGCAAAGGAACACAAGAAAGTAAAGCTGCACTGGGTGCAGTGACACCTTTCATAAATATGCCCCTTAGTGCTTCCAGGTAACAACACCAGTCTCTGCCTGAAGTGCATAAAGCAAACATAGTAGCACATGGCATTACAGCTCTTAGAAGCCAGATAAATCTTTCATGAAGCACTTTATTAAAGATATATGCTATTATCAGGACTATCTGGAGTGGAATCATGTTCACCGGGTTTGTTTTTGTCTCTCAAAATTGATATATAGCCAGCTAAATATCTGGAGGAAATCACAAGCTAGTAACAGCATTCTTTTTTATGGTTGGTCAGTTGGCAAATACAGAAATCCAATGCTTCTCACTTTCATTCCCTGTTTAAAAAAACCCATTAGAAATCCCATTGGTCTCACTCAGGAGTAAAGGAAAACAGGTTTTTAATTGTGACTGGTCATTGATTTGATGCTTTCAGATAACAGGTCCAGTCTCTGCCTGAAATGCATAAAGCAAACATTGTATCACAAGGTACTATAGCACTTAGAAGCCAGATAAATCATTTATGAAGCAGTTTATTAATATGTGTGCTATTATTAATACAATGTAGAGTGAAAACATGCTCACTGGGGTTTGTTTCTTATGTTGAAGATGGTATGCCACATAAAAGTCAGAAAAATGAAGAGTTTCCTACAAATATAAAGTAGAGAGGAGCATGTGGAGTTTTCAATTTCTGCAAAAGTAAAGACCATTACAAATGTAGTGTTACAAACGTGCAATACAATACCTGGGGTCATGCCAGATGTTAGAGGAAACGACTGATTATGTAAATGAGACTTATAGCAACTCATATTACGCACATTTCTCATTCAGCTATAATAAAAAACTTCATACGGTTTCAGGCTTGATGGACCAGTGTTGGACACCACAGACCTTAAGGTGACTTGGAAATAATTTCTTACCATGATATTGCTTTCTTTTTAGTTTGATGTATAAAATGTTGTCATCTGGAATATATAAGGTAAGAATATAGGGCCAGATGTATCAAGCTCCTGGTTTGCATTTCTTAAATAGTGAATTTTAAGAAGTCGCCATTTAAGAAATGCAAAATGGGATGTATGAAAATTTAATTTCGGTACTAGCGATTTCTTCATAATCGCAATCGCAAATAGTGAGTTCCAAATAATGAATTGCTAAAGTAGCGATTCGGTATTTGAAAATCGCTAATTGTGATTCTGGCACTCTGGAGCAGCCTGATGACACCACAACCAGGAAGTGAGTCAGTGCATGCTGTTTCCAGAGGCCCCAACCACAGGAGCATGCGGAGAGACCTAGCCAAGCACCACGGAGGCAGTCTTGAGAGTCAGCCAGGACCAAACAAAACAATGGCTACTGATGGGAATGGGAAGGACAAAGGAGAGAGGAAGTGCAAACTTAAATTTAGTGATCAGGAAGAAGAAGAGGTGGTGAAGAACCATGACCAGTTATTTGGAAAAAACTCACTGCAGGTGCCGAAAAGTGAGAAAAGAAAATTTTGGACAGACATCCAGACCAAAATATGCGCAGTGGGTGTTGCGCAGCGCTCCATCAAGGAGATACCCAAGCACTGGTACGACTTGCATTCATGTGCCAAAGAGAAGCTGTCAGTGGTGTCACTGACATTGACACCTTAGGCACACCCAGCACCAGCAAGGTAAGGGCAGTAATAATGTGATTCCCCATATGTGTATGTACAAATGCCCCTTAGAAAATAGCTATGGCACTATGCAGTGTGATAAGTAGTCCATATCACATTTTACATCCAACACAACAATGCATTATGAGAGTAGTAATCCACACCCCTAAAGTGCATCTACCACATAAATAGCAAGATAGTGTAAAACCAAGCAGATATGCGACACAAACGACTTTCAGTGATACTATGCCAGGGTAAATGTTATCCTTTTATGTAACTGTGAGAGTACAGATCCAAGAATGACATGCTGCACATTGTTGTTGCAGATGTTGGAAGGTGGAAATGTGGGGGATTGCGAAAGTCAGCCACAGTCCAACTCAAACACCAGTGAGTCCAATTTGCAAGCACCAACTAAACGCAGGGCAAGAGTGCTACCCCTCCCCGAGTATAACCTGGACTCTGATGAATTTCCGGAAGAAGTACCCATACCACCCTAGAGGCTAGAAGCACTGCCAGACAGCAGTCCCTGCCCAGTGTCAGTCCACTCCCCTCAGGAGGCATCGTGAAGAAGACAGACAGTGCACAGAGGAATGTGAGGGCCCATCACTGTTTGGTGGCCTTGAGGCATCCATGCTGAAAGCGCAGCACATGCAGTGTAAAAACATGAGATCAATGAACAGGCAGTTGGTGTCAATCGACCATAACATGGGATCAATGCACAGGCAGTTTGAGTCTCTCAATGACAACACAGGATAAATGCACAAGAAGTTGGAGTCTCTCAATGACAACATGTGCAAGCTACATGAGGGACAGCAAACAGCAGCAGAACACGCAAGGGAGATGACAAATGCCATTAGGGAACACTGCACTGTGATGCAGCAGGAGCATGTCAGCCTCCGTAGGTGCCAGTACCAACTGATGGGCAGGTTGGTTGGGTTCAGCAGATCTGTCAATCGACGCACTACCAAAACTGCTCTGGTGTCACAACGTGCTGTGGGCATGCAAGTGGAGATGGCACATTGCAGTTGGGACGTTGCACGAGGTTTGTGCAAATCGCCAATGTTTTGGAGACAATGCAGACAGCCTGGAGTGCTACAAACAGCGAACTGGTTGGTGGGGATAGTGAGGAGCTCTCTAGCTTCAGTAGTCTCATGGCCCCTGTGATGGATCCTAGGTGTCGCAGTACCAGACACAGCACTGACTCTGAACCCACAACAAGAGGTGCCACTGAGACCACTGATCACTCAAGTGGAGTGCGTGGACATAGAAAGTAATGTTGAGAGTTACAGAGGACTTGCATATCATGTAACAATGTAGTGATACTATGATGCTAATAGTGTGACACTGTAACTAGGACCTGTTTGTGTATACTGTTTACCTATGTCCTAATCACACATATATTATCTGAAGTCAAGGCAATAAAGATGCTACCTACAGCAATACATAAAAGTTGACGTGGTGTTATCATTACATACATCAGAAATAGTTGCACGAGATCTCATAACGTCTTTGTCTGCCCTCTGCTGCACTGCTTCTGTATGCTGGCTGAAGGGGTGGCAAGGGACTGTCATCCTCATCAGAGTCAGGCTCTGTGGGTTCCACTGGTATGTCCCTAGTTGTTGCGATGTTGTGCAACATAGCACATGTGGCACGATTTTGCAGGTGTTTTTGGGGCTGTATTGCAGTTCACCACCACTCTTGTGCAGGCATCGGAATCAGCTCTTCAGCAGGCCGAATGTTCTCTCTACAGTGCTGCATGTCGTCCTGTGTGCTGCATTGTACCTCCTTTCGCATGGTGTGGCAGGATTCAGCTAGGGTGTTAGGATGAAGGACCCCTCTGCATATGCACTGTCTCCTAGAATGACAGGAGAATAAAATGAGTAATTGTTATCTGTGACATCACATAGACATTAAGGCAACATTGTCAACTATTCCATTACCAAGTAGGTATCCTTCGCCAAACTCCTCAGCAAGTAGTCTTGTGTGTATTCCACTGTGCCTGAAGATGTAGGAGTCATGTGTGGTACCTGGGTATCTATCCACAAGATCCGTTATAATGTTAGAGGCATTGCTTATGACTTGTATGTTCATGAAATGTGTACTCTTTCTGTTCCGATAAACATACTCTGTGGCAGATGATGGACAGATTGCTACATGTGTCCCATTGATGCAGCCAATGACATCTGGGAATTGGGCTATCTGGTAGAATTTGAATTTGGTTTGTTGCAAATCCTGCGGGGTGTTGGGGAATCTTATGTGCAGATGGATTTTGATAAACATGGCATTAAGGAATGCATTGAAGAAGTGTGAAAGCATACTCTGTGAGACACCTCCAGCTCCTGCTATGACCCCTTGATAGCTCCCTGAGGCTAAGAGGTGCAGGGAGCATAATACCTGCACATGGGTGGGTCTGCTATTGGTCCTGTGTGTGTTTCATTGCAGTAGGGGTTATAGATCAGCTATCAAGTCAAGTATCATGGCTGAGTTTAACCTGTACTTATCAAATATCTCCTCCTGTCTCATCAAAAAGAGTAATGCGCACTTGGAAAATGCGGTCCTGTCTCCTCCTTACTCTCCTCAAATCTGCCAGGATCCTCATCCTCTTTGCCATGACGTAGAGTGCAGCCATTGTGGAAAAGAGGCTGAGTCATTATGGGCCTCTTTAAATAGGTTGTACCTGTTTACCATCTGATTTCAATTTGTGGTAAATTGCACGTGCAAAAACCCATTCTACGAATAAACGCAATTTGCGACTGGTTGATGCATTTCATTGTGAATCGGGTTTTGCGAATCGCAGTATGCGGTTCGCAATATATCATCGCTATTTGTGAATCGCAGTATGCGATTCACAATATCTCATCGTAATTGGAAGGAATCGCTATTTTAGCGATTCCTTAGAAGTGCACTGTGAATGCCTTTCATACATCGTGAAAGGCGATTTTGCATTTGCAAACGGTGGAATTTAATGATTCGCACCTTTTGAGAATGCAAAACCCTTTGATACATCTGGCCCATAGTGTTTTAGTGTTGTAGTTAGTTTTGTTGTTAAAAATATTGTATATAGTTTAATGTTTGTAAAAATGTTGTTATAATATTATTTTTTGTTAAAGTGTGTAAATATTTTAGTAGTGGAATATTGTTTTTGTCATCATATGTTGTTTTGTTATTAAGTTTAAATGTATATACTTGTTTTATTTAATTTATTTTTATATTCCTTTTCATAATATTTTGATTTGTTTTTAATGCATTTTTAGTGTGTTGAAGTAATTTGAACATTTGTTTCTTTTTTAGTGGTTGGAGAGAGAACTTATGTGGTAAAAGGGTGGGAAGTGTCTTAGAATGTGTTTTTTAACTTAAAAAGATATGTTTTGTAAAATTATGTTATTTTCTGCACAAATTTGAATCATTTTTTCAAATTAGTTATTATTTAATTATTTTTTGTGGGAAGAATGAATGAACATTTACATTTTGAAAACTGTAAAGGAAATGTGTAACACATATTTCATATTATATATTTAGTTTCTGTTTATGGATTATTATTTATGTTTTGATTGTTGATGTTTGGTTAATAAAAACAATTTTGCATTTAAAGGAATGTATACATTTTGTAACAAAAATGTAATTTATATTTTCATTATTTGTTTAGGAAAAGCTTTTTTGGTCTTAATGCTAATGTTATTCACTAAAACATTTGTACATTTAGCATTTGTATGTTTTTAAAAGTAAATATGTCAAATGCATCCAATTATTATTCTTTGTAATTATTTTACACTATTTTAAAATGTAGGACAATTTAAAGCAAATTTGTTAAAATTGGGTCTCTAGATTGGCAAAGGTATGCACCCTGGCTAACTAGGGTTCACAATCCTAGTCAGGGTAAGGCATTTACACACCAATAAGTAACCTGTGTTCACTGTCTGGTAGCATGGCACAGAGCAGGCAGGCTTAATTTAGGAGGCAATGTGTAAAGTATTTGTGCAACACCTAAAACAGTAAATCAGTGAAAACACTACACAAAAATAATCCACACCAGCTTAGTAAAACAGAGCTCAACGTGATGAACAAAACATATTCAAAACATCAAAATCCAATCACTAGAAGTTGTGATATAAATCATTAAAGATTATCTGCAAATTTAGTACTTAGAAACTGAAAGCACCAACTGGACCCATCAGAACACTTCTGACCAGGGTAAACACAAACGTTTAGGCCAACCGAATGTAGTGTGGGCCAGCTACAGGGACCAACATTGTCCAGCTGAAAAAGTACCTAGTGTGGAGGGTTGCATTGATGTTGAACATGATGTGGGGTGCAGAGGGGACGATGCAAAGGTGATGCATCGGTTCCAATCCACGCAGTCAGGGATGCATTGTCATTGAGCCATGCAGTCATTGATGTGATGTCCTCGAGCAGCAGTGCAGCATCGAACCCTTTGCAATAAAGGGAACGCGTCATCGTCGAGCTGCTCAG
This sequence comes from Pleurodeles waltl, assembly GCF_031143425.1. Taxonomy (NCBI): domain Eukaryota; kingdom Metazoa; phylum Chordata; class Amphibia; order Caudata; family Salamandridae; genus Pleurodeles; species Pleurodeles waltl. Next base: position 524,814,703 of record NC_090449.1, read on the forward strand.
CTGGTGTTGCAAAGACGATGTGGCAGGCTGAGGGTGATGCACTGGATCCGAGTCGCACAGTTGGAACTGTGATGCCTTTGTCCTCAGTAACAGCAGCAATACATCATCATCAAGGAGAGATGTGGTGGTTCCGATCTGTGCACAGTTAGCAAAGCATGGATTTCTGTAGAGATAGCTACAGAACCCACTTTCTAGGACACAAGACTAGATTGGCACCACTTGACAGGGTGGCAGAGTCCAGAAGGTATATCAGAGTTGAATGAAGTCTTTGATATCCCTGAGACTTCAAAGCAGGAGGCAAGCCAGCAAGCCCTTGGAGTCACTTTGGTTCTGCGGGTGTATAAAAGCAGGTCCTTCTCATTCCTATGCAAAGAAGGCAGCAGGCTTCAGTGCAAGCACAGCAAAGCAGGGGTTCAGCAAGATCCAGAAGAGTTACAGCAGAGTGACAGTCCCTTCTGCACCACAACAGTCTTTTTCCTAGCAGAATGTCATCAGGTCCAAAGGTGTACTGGTTTGGTAAGGTCAGAAGTCCATTGTTTATACCTAGTGGTGTCTTTGAAGAGGGGGAGCCTTTGCTCAAAGTGCTCAAGGTCTCTCCCCTTCCTGCTATGGCTCTAGACAAACTACAGGGTGTTATGCAGCCCTGTGTGAGGGCTTAGGTCCCAGCTTATGCAGGTGCAAGTATCAGCTCTCACCTATCATCTGGGCAAGGATGGGTCATCAACAAGCAGATGGACATAGTCACACCTAAACTACCTTTGTGTGTGGCTGTCTGGAGGGAATGCACAAGAGCCCAGCTGTCATCCACCCAGACATGTATTTAGAGACAAGCATAAGTCACTAGGGGCCAGATGTAGGTAGGTTTCATTTTGTGAGTTGCAAATTGCGAGTACTAGCGACTCACAATTTGCAACTCGCAAAATGAAATGCAGAAAGGTGTCTCAGACACCTTCTGCGACTCGCTATGAGAGTCACAAAGACCCACCTCATGAATATTAATGAGGTGGGTCGCAGTTTGCGACCCCATAGTGAGTCTAGGCACTCACAGGGATGGTGGCCTGCTGGAGACAGCAGACCACCATGTCTGTGACTGCTTTTAAATAAAGCAGTTTTTTTTTTCTTTTTGCAGCTCATTTTCCTTAAAGGAAAACGAGCTGCAAAAAGAAAAAATACCGAAACCATTTAGTTTTTTTTTTTTCAGAGTAGGCAGTGGTCCATAGGACCACTGCCTGCTCTGAAAAATACTTTTTTGTGGCATTCACAAAGGGGAAGGGGTCCCATGGGGAACCCTTCCCTTTTGCGAATGAGTTACCATCCACTTCAAATGGATGGTAACTGCGAGTTGGTTTGCGACTGCTTTCGCGGTCACAAAGCAACTCAACATCGCGATGCGGTCGCAAATAGGACGGGAACACCACTTCCTATTTGCGAGTCAGAATCACATTTTGCGAGTCGGTACCGACTTGCAAAATGTGACTCTGCATCGCATAAGGCCTTTAGCGCCTCGCAAACTGCGTTTTTCGCCGTTTGCGAGGCGCAAAAGGCTTCCTACATCTGGCCCTAGATGATTAAAAGTAAGACAATGTCAACTTTCTAAAAGTGACATTTTCAGAATTACAATTTAAAATCCAACTTTACCCTAAATTGTGATTTTAAATTGTGATTACAGAGACATCAAAGTTGGGGGTCTTATCTTTTCTGATATAGAACTTACACTTTCTCATAGGGCTATCCAGGGCCTACCTTATCGTAACATATATGTATTAAAAAGGAAGTATTGGGGCTGGCAAGAGGGTTAGCTTGCCAAGTTGATAGGACAGAACAAAACTGCACACACAGGTCCTGCAATTTCAAGGCAGAGTCATGTTTAAAGGGATACTTAAATGGGTGGCAGAATCAGTGTTGCAGGCACACTAGTAGCATTTAATTGACAGACCCTGGGCACAGATAGTGCACATTACTAGGGAATAAGTAAATTAAATATGGCAATTGTGAGTAAACAAATTATAACATATTTTAGGGAAAGAGCACAGAAATATTAGCACTGGTCAGAAGTGCAAAAGTGCCTAGAGTCCTTAAGCTTGCAAAAACTAAGGGCCTGATTACAACTTTGGTGGTCCACCCATGGGACTGCCAAAGCTGTGGGGATGAGGCCACCTTCAAGCCTGCTGCATCACCCTCTTTGTATTATGATGTTTTCACCAGGCTGACCGGTAGAAACATCAAATTATGACATTTCTGCCGGTCACCACAGTGGAAGCAGTGCAGTAGCATTGGCCTTGGCTCCCTTAAGGGAGCTGAGGCCATTGCTCACCAGCACCCTCGGAATGCACACTGTCTGCATAGCATTTCAAGGATGCTGGAAGGAGGGCCCTGCAATGCCCATGGCATGGTTGTGGGCAGTGCAGGGGTCCCCCGTAGTCCCCAGTACTGGCATTCCTCCAGCCTTTCCATTATGGTGGTGAAACCGCCATGGAAAGGCTGGTGGAAAGTGGAGTTGTGACTAGCACAATGATGCTGCCATGGGCACTGCCGTGGATGACCACAACTCTGACTGCTGCAAACCCGTCACACATCACAAGATCCCTGATCCCGGCGGAGGCGGTGGTCTCATGGTGGTCCAACCACCTGAATCATAATCTGGTGGTCCGACTGCCAGGAGTGTGGTGGTCTGACCGACAGAGCGAGTTTGGCAGTCCTTGGATCACCAAACTCACGATCAGGCCCTAAGTCAGCAAACAGGAGGTCAGAAGGCAAAAAAGTCAGGGTAAACCACACCAAGGATACCACATCTTACAAAATGGTATCATTATTTCATTACATATATATATTCAGTAATTTATATTTTTTTTGACTGCACTTTTTGTTTTGTATCTTTTTTTTTACTAATAAGTAGACTATGGGCCTCATTATGACCCTGGCGGGCGGCGGAGGCCGCCCGCCAGGATCCCGCCCTCCAAATTACCGCGCCGCGGTCAAAAGACCGCGGCGGGTATTACGAGTTTTCCCCTGGGCTGGCGGGCGGTTCCAGTAAAACCGGCCGCCAGCCCAGGGGAAAACGACCTTCCCACGAGGATGCCGGCTCGTAATCGTAATGGGAAGGTGTGACGGGTGCAGTGTCTGCAAGGCAGACACTGAAATACTTTTCGGGGCCCTCTTACGGGGGCCCCTGCCGTGCCCATGCCATTGCCCCGCGACCCCCCCTACCGCCATCCTGTTCATGGCGGCTTTCCCGCCATGAACTGGATGGCGGTAGGGGGGGTCAGAATCCGCAGCCATGGAGGATTCCAAAGAGCAGCGGAAAGTCAGCGGGAGACCGCTGACTTTCCGCTTCTGACCGCGGCTGAACCGCCGCGGTCAGAATGCTCATTGGAGCACCGCCAGACTGTTGGCGGTGCTCCCGTGGTCAGAATGACCCTCTATATTTTATGTACTCCTTGCAACCTTTTTTACCATCTCTATTTTGTTCATAATCAACCTCAATTTGGGTCATTCCATCTTTCAAATAAAGGAAGTTCTCATTTGTTGCTCTATGGATCAGGTAAGAATAATTTTAAGTTTCTTTTTGAGGATTTAGTATTTTACTGTTATTTTATGGTCTAGTGCAGTATTTCTCAAATTGGAGGTTGTGACCCATTGATTGATCATAATCTAATATTTGGCGAGTCACAAAAGAGCATTAAATGAAGATGCTTTTTACATTTATTTTGTCACATTTGCTGTGCTTCAAAGTCGGAGGTCAAACATGAGGCTATGCCTCATGAAAAATTGGTGCCTATTCTTTTTACATGGGGTTTGATGTTTACTTTTCTTTCTCTGACTACAAAGGATAGAGAAGTTATTAAAGTGAACCACGTGGCCGCCTTGCTGGGGTGTATCATATCAAAAGGGAAGGCTGTAGAGTTTAATGTTTTGTGGCACAACAACATCTAAATACCTGTATATAAACTGTACACATATTTCAGAATACATAGGGAGTCAGGAAAGCGAAAATGATGCAATTTTTTTTGTAATTCTGAAATTGTATTTGGTAGTAGAGTGATTTATGGGGAGGTTTTAGTGGTTTGTTACTTCTGTTGATAGAGAATATGCTAGAGGAATTATTTAAATCTCAGATTCAAATTGGACATTTGTTGTGTATTCAAAACTTATGGCCTGATTCGGACTTTGGCGGTCGGACCAGCAGACCGTCATTTTGGCTATTCTGAAGAGACCGCCATGCCGTGGTCCCCAAGACTGCCGTATTACGAGCTCTACAGGCAGGACGGCCAACACCCAAGCAAAAAATGCAGACCACGAGCAGCTTATATCTAGGTGGTCCAATCTCAGCACCGTCAGCACTGTGGCCAACCACTGAGCATATTACAATTACACAGTTGCTGTGGCGGTCAGCCAATGGCAGTAGACCAATGTGGTTCATGGTCAGCAAAGTAACAGATAAGTGCAGACTGGATGAATTAAAAAATAGAACAGCTGACACACATTGAGCAAGTGGACACGCCTGCAAAGCATACTATAAAACATGCCCCTTCACAGACCACAATCCTTTGCATTTACACACAGATCCAAATAACTACGACTAGCATGTATTGATTGTTACATAGATGAGGCACCCCTTTTCCCACCATTTCATAGAAAACCCTGCACACACCTTTGTCCATTCACACCCTATTGCACTTTCCCTGTTAAATAAGTCCCTCTCACCCTCTCTTTTTGTCCACCATGTCACGTTGTTGAAGTTTAGCAGTGATTAGATTAAGCATTAGCAGAAGACATCTTGTATTTGTAACTATTGTGAACATTTCGCGGAATCCATTTTGTATTCATGGCAGCCATTTTCTCTGCCACATGCTGCCATGTGCTCACCATGTGCTCTGTCCTACCTTTCTGTTAACTACTCTTGAAATCTGCCTAGTGACAAGTTATATTTAGCATCTCCCACTTTCGCACATGCTCAGTAAGGTCTGCAGCTGTTAGTCCTTGAAAACTGTTAGCTCCTCCTACCTGTCGACTGTGCATTTTCCACATGACCTTACATGTATACAAGTTTGCTTCTATAATTGTACCACCTCCTTTTAGCCCCTGCGTGGGTATAAAAGGACCATGCTCTCTCAGTTCAGTGTGCTACTACAGACATTACCTAAGGGTGCTGTTTGAACTGTAGTACCACCTCATGAGGTTAATAAACTTTGGGGGTCATTCTGACCCCGGGCGGCGGCGGAAGCCGCCGGCCTGGCGGGGACCGCCAGAATACCGCTGCGCGGTCAAAAGACCGCCGCGGCTATTCTGGGTTTCCCGCTGGGCTGGCGGTCGACCGCCAGAAGGGCGCCCGCCAGCCCAGCTGGAAACACCCTTCCATGAGGATGCCGGCTCCGAATGGAGCCGGCGGAGTGGAAGGGGTGCGACGGGTGCAGTTGCACCCGTCGCGATTTTCAGTGTCTGCATGGCAGACACTGAAAACCTTTGTGGGGCCCTGTTACGGGGGCCCCTGCAGTGCCCATGCCATTGGCATGGGCACTGCAGGGGCCCCCAGGGGCCCCACGACACCCCAAACCGCCATTCTGTTCCCGGCGGCCAAAACCGCCAGGAACAGGACGGCGGTATGGGGGTCGGAATCCCCATGGCGGCGCAGCAAGCTGCGCCGCCATGGAGGATTCCCCAGGGCAGCGGGAAACCAGCGGTACACCGCCGGTTTTCCGTTTCTGACCGCGGCGGTACAATGCCCATGGGAGCACCACCAGCCTGTTGGCGGTGCTCCCGCGGTCGTTGGCCCTGGCGGATTTTACCGCCAGGGTCAGAATGACCCCCTTTGTCTTTTATTTCAGTTCCTGTGCCAACTTCTTCCTACATGGTCTGAGGACTTTGTGCAGAGAAAGGTGAACCCCTTGCACTAGTAGGCCTTGCTGATTCTTACTTCAACAAATTGGCGCCCAAACAGGGACTCATCGGTGACTCGGACGCCCAACGGATTGGTCGCGACAAAGGATTGGGATCTCGCTGCGGACGATCAATGCCTGAGGAGACCCGAGTCTTGGCAACCACGGCGTTTTTCCCTTCTTTCTGATTTGACCATCCAGGTGGCGCCGGTCCTCGACTGAGATCCTTTTTGTTCATTTGTCATGCAGTGACCATTTGGTCGATTTTAGAACTTGGCAGTTGGAACCTGGACACCCTGTGATTGGTAAGAGCCATTTTACGGCACTTGCTGTGGGTTTTGATGCCTTTGTTTGGTAATGTAGTGTAGCACTACTTACTGTGGCTCTCGTGTTTTGGGTGACTAGTCAATTTGTGTCTTTTGAATTGATATATAAATTGCAATTTATATAGGCAGGTAATGAGGAGAATTTTCTCCAATTTAATTTTGATTTGAACGGCACCTTAAGTGCTACTTTGATTATAATATTGCATATTTTGCACTATTTTTGGCATGCCTGTTTTTAGCGCACTTCGTAGGATGTGTTGCTTTTGTAATGGTACCAATTTGAGATTGGAAGAATCGCAACCGGCACCCCAGAGGGGACGCCAAATAGAGATATGTATGTTAAACATGGTCTTACTTCTCTAATGTACAGCACATTACGGAATAATTACACTCGTGCGGATCCTGAGTTACGTTGGCCTATGCGTGGGTCATTTGATTTGCAAAAGATTGAGTATGTGGAACAATGTATGTGTAAGCGAAAGTCTAGGCAAGATATGTTTGACTGTGTACGAATGTGGGAGAAAGAAGTGCGTGGACGAGTGAAGCGTGAGCAAGCCTTGCTTGAAAAAGAGCAGCGGAAGAATGTATATGTGAAAGCATTGGAAATGAGAAATAAATAAATAAATGACTTAAAGGAGCTAGAAGAAAAAGAAGGTAAGTTACAGGTAACTGGCCAATACACCGTTAGGCAACCTGTCTATCCTATCCTTAATAAACCACATGATGATTTATTGTTACTAGATCGCCCTCCACTTCCGTATATCATCCCTTCTGCCCCTCATGAGTTAGTTAAGGCTTCCAGTTCAGAGCAACAGAAAATGCGAGACAGTCGCTCTATGTTGCCTGCTGACCGTGCGTCTGAGCTTAGATCTATTGCTCGTAAAACAATTTGTAGCGTTGTCCCTGCTTCTGAACTTTTAGACAACATGAAAGGGTGGACGGAAAAGGAGCAGCTATATTTTACTGAGGCATTTGGCTCAGAAGTTATTGAACTATATCGGAAATATTCTGATGAGTTAAAGCCCGATGATGTAGCAGCTGATCTTAAGCAAATGCATGATGGTCTTTTTGTTTTCTCCCAGGTGGCTGATGCAATCAGGCGTTTAATGAAATTATTTGTTGTGGCAGTCCGTTTGCAAGAGGAGAAAAGGGCTGTGGACGTAGTTGCACGGACATCTCAGACCGACGGGGTGCAAGCTTCCATCTTTGGAATAGATAAGACTATGATAGTTCATGCGAAACCAATGCGGGAGGCCGTGCCTTTGTGTGTTCCTCCTAAAGGATTGGGTACAAGTGATGATAAAACTTCTGTTGATGCTAAGGGTTATTTTATTTATAATTGGGTGTATACTCCTTGGAATAGGGCAGATGTAATGGCACTTAAAACAGCATTACCTGACCCACGGAAAAATCCAGCCGCCTTTTATGAGGAAGTTGAGGGAGCAATTAGTTCTTGTACTATGACTTTGGCTGACATTGATTTATTTTTCGGATTGATATTACCGCCAGATATGTGGAGAACTGTTCATAAAATTGATGATCGTACAGTTTTTGGGGCGTCATGGAAAGAATTAGAACAGATGGACGGGGATAGGGAACCTGCAAAAAAGCCATATCAGTTGATTCTAGATCTTCCTGCAGCCATATTAGTTAAGTTAAAAATGACTATTCCCCCTAAAAAGATAGATTGGACTGTTTTAGCGTTTTGAAAGCAAAAGGCAGATGAATCGGTCTCTGATTTGTTTACACGCTTTGAAGAAGCATTTCATGATTTTAGCGGTCAGTTATTGTCAGATGATATGGGCAGACATTTGTTTGTCGATAAATATGTTGCAAATCTGTTACCAGGAATAGCTAGTCGTCTAAAAGCTAGTGAAAGTTCATGGACTACCTCTACTCCGGTTTCTCTTTTTACTATGGCTCAGTATTATGAACGTCAGGAATTAGAAGCAAAAGGTAGCGAGGACAAAAAAATTTAAGAATTAAAGACGAAGGTTATGTTGGCTCAAGCTTATGGTCCGCCTTTTAGAGGTAGTGATAGAGGTGGACGTGGATCTTATGGTTCTTCCTACACTCGTTCGAATTTGTCTGTTGATCAGTGTGCGTATTGTAAGAAATTTGGGCATTGGGCTGCTGATTGTCCAGCACTACGTGTTCAGCAGTGTTCACGTGGTCGGGGACAAATGAGAAATCACTCAGGATATTCAGGACCTAGAAGAAGCACGAATGATCATGCTAGGGTTGATGCTAATGTACGAGGGCAGGATGGGTTTAACACTTTTGATAGACGGAACCAATACCAGATGTCTAACTATGTGCAGCCTGATTTCCAAGACTCTGCTTATGCATAGGATTGCCTAGGATGGGGTAAGGAATCAGTTGAAGTTCCAGTAGATCAGAGGGGTCCCTATGTTACAGCACATGTTTTGGGTCCTACTGATCAGTTTCTGGTTGATACAGGAGCTACTTGTAGCGCCTTGTCTAAACAATTGATTCCAAGGGCTCCCCTGTCTGGCTTAACCATTACATCGATAGGTTTCGATGAAACACCTTCCCCTAGCCCATTGTCACAACCACTTGCATTCCATGTTGATAAATTTACTGATCCATGTCCATTTTTGCTTTCTCCAAATACACCAGACAATATTGTGGGTCTTGATATGCTCAAGTATTTCAGGGCTACAATACGATGCTCTCCTGAAGGGGTGCGTGTTATTTTAAATGATAATCATCCTGTGATGGAAAGAGTTTGTCTTGTTAAAAAGGATATTGCATTAGCTTCACTCCCTAGTACTTTGTGGGCTACTTCAGATACTGATGTGGGACAAATGATTATTCCACCGGTACATATTAGTGTCAAGGAGGGAGCTGTAATGCCACGTTTGCCTCAATACAAAATTTCACAGGAGGGCGAAGAAGCACTCATGCGAATTGTGCATGATCTTATTGCAGTTGGAGTTGTTGAGGAAGTTGTGTATAATGTTTGTAACAGTCCGATTCTTCCTATTCTGAAAAAGGACACTGATACTAGGATTTACCGATTCATTATTGATTTACGAGAAGTCAATAAGATTGTGATACCACAATATCCTGTGGTATCTGACATCACGACACTCCTCACTTTGGTTCCCCCGACAGCAACTACGTTCTTTGTGATAGACCTGAAAAATGCTTTCTTTTCGTTCCCTATTCATCCTGACAGCCGATATTTGTTTGGTTTTACTTTGAATAAACGATCATTTAGACTTTGCAGAGTTCATCAAGGCTATACGGAGAGTCCAAGTATTTAGGCCCATATTTATACTTTTTGACGCAAAACTGCGCTAACGCAGTTTTGCATCAAAAAAATTAGCGCCGGCTAACGCCATTCTGAAGCACCATGCGGGCGCCGTATTTATTGAATGACGTTAGCCGGCGTTAGCCGCCGGCGCCGTCTGGTGTGCGTTAAAAAAAACGACGTACACCAGGCAGCGCCGGCGTGGGGGGATATGGGGCTTGGGCGTCAAGAAATGGGGCAAGTCAGGTTGAGGCAATTTTTTCGCCTCAACCCGAATTGCGCCATATTTTTTCACTCCCAACCCCCATAGAAATGACTCCTGTCTTAGCAAAGACAGGAGTCATGCCCCCTTGCCCAATGGCCATGCCCAGGGGACTTCTGTCCCCAGGGCATGGTCATTGGGCATAGTGGCATGTACGGGGGCACAAATCAGGCCCCCCTATGCCACAAAAAAAAAAAACTTACCTGAACTTACCTTAATGTCCCTGGGATGGGTCCCTCCAGCCTTGGGTGTCCTCCTGGGGTGGGCAAGGGTGACAGGGGGTGTCCCTGGGGGCATGGGAGGGCACCTCTGGGCTCCTTCAGAGCCCACAGGTCCCTTAACGCCTGCCTTTTGCAGGCGCAAAAAAACGGCGCAAAAGCGGCCGTATGTCATTTTTTTTGACCCGCCCACTCCTGGGCGTGAATTTTGCCCGGGAGTATAAATCCGACGCACATGCCTCGGAGTCGATTTTTTAGACGGGAACGCCTACCTTGCATATCATTAACGCAAAGTAGGTGTCCACGCTAAAAAATGATGCTAACTCCATGGACTTTGGCGCTAGATGCGTCTAACGCCAAAGTACAAATACGGAGTTAGTTTTGCGTCGGAATTGCGTCAAAGAAAACGACGCAATTCCGGCGCAAACGGAGTATAAATATGCCCCTTATAGTCAAGCGTTAAAATGACAACTTGATTCTTTTATTTTGCCTGAAGGTGTGGCTCTCATACAATATGTCGATGATATTTTGTTGGCGGCTGATACCCCTGAGCAATGTGAAAAGTGCACTTTGTCCTTACTTTCTTTTCTTGCTTCACACCATCATAAAGTGTCACGAAAGAAATTACAATATTGTAGACCAAAGGTAACCTATTTAGGTCACCTTTTGTCTAAGGAGGGCCGTGCACTTACATCAGATCGTATTCAAGCAATTTTATACACACCAGTACCCTCTACTCAGAAAGATGTTCGGGCATTCCTTGGTCTTTCTTCTTTTTGAAGGCAATGGATATTAGGGTTTTCATACATTGTCAAACCTTTGCTAGCACTTTTGACTAAATATACTCCAATGCCCCTCCCATGGACAGATGAATGTGAGACTGCTTTCAGGCAGCTGCGACAAGCCCTTTGTTCCGCACCAGTGTTAGGTACTCCAGATTACATGAAGCCTTTTGCACTTTACGTACATGAGAAAGATGGATGTGCATTGTCAGTTTTAGTACAGACACATGGCGATAAGCAGCGTCCCTGTGCATATTTTTCAGTAGTACTTGATCCTGTCGCTCGAGCGTTGCCTGGGTGATTTTTGTTCAGTTGCCGCAACAGCTGTGTCAATACGTCAGAGTGAAGGGATAGTTTTGTCACATAAGCTGTTGGTGTTAGTACCCCATGCGGTTGATGCTCTTTTAAATCAAACAAAGACACAACATTTAACTAGCGCCCGTATCACAGGATATGAGTTGACATTGCTGGCTCCTCACATTACACTGAAGAGATGTGCAACACGAAATCCAGCCACTTTGTTGCCATATCCGGTGACTCAGCCTCAATCACAAGAAACACATGATTGTATATTCCTTACCGAAGAACAGACAAAGGGTCGTATTGATTTACAAGATACGCCCCTTTTAGATGTAGACGGGGAATTGTGGGTTGATGGGTCTTGTTTGAAGTTGCCAGATGGTACGACCTCAGCTGCATATGCAATTACCACAATACACACGGTAGTGGAGACAGCTCGTATCCCACAGAAGCCAGCTCAAACAGCTGAACTAATAGCTTTGACACAAGCATGTGAGCTTAGTACTGACTTATGTGTGAACATTTATACAGACAGCCGCTATACTTTTGGAGTGGCTCATGATTTTGGTTTGCTTTGGAAGGAGAGAGGCTTTCTCACATCCCACGGGATGCAGATAATGCACGTAGAATTAGTGCATAACCTCTTGACTACATTGACATATCCAAAAAAACTAGCTATTGTGAAATGTAGTGCACATAAGAAAGTGACCGATAAGATAGGGCAAGGTAATGCTCTTGCAGACCGCGTAGCACGTGAGACTGCAATGCAGCGAAGTACTACTTCTATGTATGTAGTGAAGTCACAAGCTGAACGTTGGCATAATGCTAGACAAGACTTATTAGATATAGAGAAATCTGCTTCTGTGAAAGAACGTGAGCAATGGTCTGAAAATGGAGAATTGGATGATGAGGGCTGTTGGCGGAATAAGCAGATGAATAAATGGAAATTGCCTATAGCTTTTGTACAACCTATGGTTCAGATGGCACATGGGCTGGCACATGTTGGGGCTTCAACAATAACGAAGTTGCTTACGCAAGTTTGGGAGCATCCAGAAATTTCCAGTACAGCTAAGAGAGTAGTACAGTCTTGTTTGATCTGTTTACAATACAATCCTGGAAAAGGGACACATAATCATGTTGGAGGGTTTGCTACACCAACTGCACCTTTTGAAGTTCTACAAATGGATTATATTCAGCTTGAACGCTGCAACAATTTAAAGTATGTCTTGGTGGTGGTATGTGCCTTCAGTAAATGGAAAGAGGCGTATCCCACAAAGGATAATACTGCCATTACCACAGCGATGGTGCTTTTGAAATAATTTTTCCCTAGGTTTGGTGTTTGCAGACTTTTATGGAGTGATAACGGACCTCATTTAGTTGGGGAAGTTATTAAGTATGTCCTGAAAGGATTAGGGATCAAACAGAAGTTCCATGCGGTTTTCCACCCACAATCAGCAGGGTTGGTGGAAAGGTATAGTGCTACTTTGAAGCTGAAGTTAGCGAAGATACAGGCTTCCACATCCTTAACTTGGCCGGATGCATTACCATTGGCATTATTGTGTATTAGGTCAGTGCCACACTCTCGAACAAGCCTGACCCCCTATGAAATTGTATTTGGGAGGCCAATGAATATTTGGGGAGTTCCTAAGCCAAAATCTGTATATGATGTACCTTGTGTCCTGATGAATGATTATTTGGCACAGTTAAAGGACAATTTGGTTTCTATTCATCAAAAGCTTCGAGAAGCACTTCCTGACAGATCTACAGGTGAAGGCCATGAACTCCGACCTGGTGACCAGGTGATGATTAAGTCTTTTGAAAGATGAAGCAGCTTGGAACCAGGGTGGCGAGGCCCAGAACAGGTGCTCCTTGCGACAAGGACAGCAGTTCGAGTGACGAACTGAAAGGATTGGGTCCATAGTACTCACTGCAAGAGAGTTCTACCTACCTTGGTGGAACCTGCTGTGCTGACCGATCATCGAGAGATTTTGACTACAGAGAAAGGCCGTGCTATATCACCTGACGAATCTGCAGAGGTCTTCCCGGACCATACGACTTCTGGAGTGTCGCGATATAATTTGAGACCAAGGAAAGAATCTGAAAATGTTTTGAAACAAACTGGTTGAGCTACCGCCCTGGGTTAGTGAAACGGAGAGCCAATGTGTCAAGGGGGGGGGGATCAGCCATGCATTAGAGTAGTGACACCCGTCTTGGCCCGTGGTGAAGAAATCAGCGGCTGCCCAGGGATAAGAGCTCCAACGATTGTTTTTAATCCATTTCTGAAAGGGTCGATTATCACTGTTGCTAAAATGAATAACAAACTGATCACTAGTACTATGGGGTTTGTTGTTGTTTTGGTGGTTACAGCAACAATCACCTGGTTTGTTGAAAAGAAGACTCCTGCTCGTGAGTTTTTTGTTGCCACTACTCCAGTACCAGAGGATCACTATTACTTTACACTTCCCTATCAGGAGCAGAAGCACCATCAATCGTACTTCAATAATACTTTCATTCAGATGTTGCATCATACTCATAATGCTACAAATACTACTAACTGTGGGTATGTGGAATGATACCTGCGCATCAAAAGAAAGGAGGAACACCTTTCATTCCTCTTCCTTTTTCACACAACAGTTCTTGTCAAGCTTGGTACACGCTTTTGTTTGCATCTGGAAAACGTACAGAGGGCGGACTTCTTTTTCGCCTTAATAAAGTATGCTACCAAGACAAAGATAGGTATCCCCAAGCCAAAAGAACTGAATGGGAATGGGAAGAGTATCAACCGGACAATGTTTCAGTACCATATGTCTTCACAAATATAAGAGACTCTGACAAGAAAGAACAATTTGTGATTTCTGTTACAAAAACTAAAGCAGATTTATGTATACGTAGCATTGGGCGGATTCCAGTAGGGATAAGCGATTGTACCTTGATTTTAACTATTGAGGGTGTAAATAATAGTAGTTTTACAGCTTCACATAATACATATTTTTTTTGTGGTAACTATGGATATTACCAACTACCTGTTGGGTGGTCAGGTGTGTGTTATGTATCTTTTCTATTACCCCCTGTGTTTTTGGCCCCTGCATCATATCACCGAGATTTAAAACTGTTCAATGACATCATTAACAATAGATATAAAAGGGAAATAAGTACAAATGAGGTAGACCAAACGGATACTAGCCTGCAACAATATGTTGATTTTAATTTAGGATTGTTCCCCTTTGTGGGTGCTGTGTTAAACAGTAGGAAAGTGAGACGATTGACTAGGGTTGTGGAAGCTGTTACCAATCAGCCAGCTCTGGCACTTGGGAATATTACTGAGGAGCTCCAAATTGCAAGGATTGTAGTGCTCCAAAATCGTATGGTACTAGATGTGATATTAGCTGACCGAGGTGGTGCATGTCGCATCATCAGTAGTAGTTGCTGTGTTTTCATTCCCGATCACTCACTTTCAGTATATGATGCAATATCTAAATTGCATAAAATTGCTGCAGAAATCCACACAGAGACTGGTACTTGGACTTTTTCTGTATGGTTTTGGGCTCTTGTTTCCCCTGGGGCTGGAAACTACTGACTATCCTGTGTGTAATGATTGCAATATTTTTCACATGCTGTATCTGTATTCAGTGTGGTCCAATGTTCTCCTCCATGTGTATTACTGCTTGTATGCCTACCAAAAGAAATATTACAGAAATGAAAGCACAACATATGTTAGATAAGGAAATAGCTGAAATGATGAGCATAAATATACAAGATGAATATTTAGATTATCCCAGAAAGACGAATGTCTTCAGCTAATGCTGAAAGGGTTGTCTGTTGTAGTTTAGCAGCGATTAGATTAAGCATTAGCAGAAGACATCTGTATTTGTAACTATTGTGAACATTTCGCGGAATCCATTTTGTATTAATGGCAGCCATTTTCTCTGCCACATGCTGCCATGTGCTCACCATGTGCTCTGTCCTACCTTTCTGTTAACTACTCTTGAAATCTGCCTAGTGACAAGTTATATTTAGCATCTCCCACTTTCGCACATGCTCAGTAAGGTCTGCAGCTGTTAGTCCTTGAAAACTGTTAGCTCCACCTACCTGTCGACTGTGCATTTTCCACATGACCTTACATCTATACAAGTCTTGCTTCTATAATTGTACCACCTCCTTTTAGCCCCTGCGTGGGTATAAAAGGAACATGCTCTCTCAGTTCAGTGTGCTACTTCAGACATTACCTAAGGGTGTTTGTTCAATCCTGGGGAGTGCAAAGCGACAGTCTCTCAAGTCTCTACAGTGGGTGGGTTGCCCACTGTTACATCCTGGGGAGTGCAAAGCCACAGTCTCTCAAGTCTCTACAGTGGGTGGCTTGCCCACTGTTCCATCCTGGGGAGTGCAAAGCCACAGTCTCTCAAGTCTCTACAGTCGGTGGGTTGCCCACTGTTACATCCTGGGGAGTGCAAAGCCACAGTCTCTCAAGTCTCTACAGTGGGTGATTTGCCCACTGTTCGATCCTGGGGAGTGCAAAGCCACAATCTCACAAGTGGATAACAGTCTCCACTGGTTCTGGAGGGGGACTGGTGGCCAGAGTGCTTCGTGCAGCCCTGCCCGACACAGAGGCGGGCCTGCCCCTTCCGCCAATGGGCCAGCGGTGCTTGAGACGGCGGTGCACAGTTCAGCGGTGCTTGAGATGAAGGGCCCTATTCAGCGGTGCTTGAGACGGCGGTGCCCTGTTCAGCGGTGCTTGAGACGGCGGTGCCCAGTTCAGCGGTGCTTGAGATGAAGGTATCCTGTTCAGCGGTGCTTGAGACGGCGGTGCCCTGTTCAGCGGTGCTTGAGACGGCGGTGCCCAGTTCAGCGGTGCTTGAGATGAAGGGCCCTGTTCAGCAGTGCTTGAGACGGCGGTGCCCTGCTCAGCGGTGCTTGAGACGGCGGTGCCCAGTTCAGCGGTGCTTGAGACGGCGGTGCCCTGTTCAGCGGTGCTTGAGACGGCGTTGCCCAGTTCAGGGGTGCTTGAGATGAAGGGCCCAGATCAGCGGTGCTTGAGACGGTGGTGCCCTGTTCAGCGGTGCTTGAGATGAAGGGCCCAGTTCAGCGGTGCTTGAGACGGCGGTGCCCAGTTCAGCGGTGCTTGAGATGAAGGGCCCAGTTCAGCGGTGATTGAGACGGCGGTGCCCTGTTCAGCGGTGCTTGAGACGGCGGTGCCCTGTTCAGCGGTGCCCTGTTCAGCGGTGCTTGAGACGGCAGTGCCCTGTTCAGCGGTGCTTGAGATGAAGGGCCCTGTTCAGCGGTGCTTGAGACGGCGGTGCCCTGTTCAGCGGTGCTTGAGACAGCGGTGCCCTGTTCAGCGGTGCTTGAGACGGCGGTGCCCTGTTCAGCGGTGCTTGAGATGAAGGGCCAAGTTCAGCGGTGCTTGAGATGAAGGGCCCAGTTCAGCGGTGCTTGAGATGAAGGGCCCAGTTCAGCGGTGCGTGAGACGGCGGTGCCCAGATCAGCGGTGCTTGAGACGGCGGTGCCCTGTTGAGCGGTGCTTGAGACGGCGGTGCCCTGTTCAGCGGTGCTTGAGACGGCGGTGCCCTGTTCAGCGGTGCTTGAGATGAAGGGCCCAGTTCAGCGGTGCTTGAGACGGCGGTGCCCTGTTCAGCGGTGCTTGAGACGGCGATGCCCAGTTCAGCGGTGCTTGAGACGGCGGTGCCCTGTTCAGCGGTGCTTGAGACGGCGGTGCCCTGTTCAGCTGTGCTTGAGATGAAGGGCCCAGTTCAGCGGTGCTTGAGACGGCGGTGCCCAGTTCAGCGGTGCTTGAGACGGCGGTGCCCTGTTCAGCGGTGCTTGAGACGGCGGTGCCCAGTTCAGCGGTGCTTGAGATGAAGGTCCCAGTTCAGCGGTGCTTGAGACGGCGGTGCCCTGTTCAGCGGTGCTTGAGATGAAGGGCCCAGTTCAGCGGTGCTTGAGACGGCGGTGCCCAGTTCAGCGGTGCTTGAGATGAAGGGCCCAGTTCAGCGGTGCTTGAGACGGCGGTGCCCTGTTCAGCGGTGCTTGAGACGGCGGTGCCCTGTTCAGCGGTGCTTGAGATGGCGGTGCCCTGTTCAGCGGTGCTTGAGATGAAGGGCCCTGTTCAGCGGTGCTTGAGACGGCGGTGCCCTGTTCAGCGGTGCTTGAGACGGCGGTGCCCTGTTTAGCGGTGCTTGAGACGGCAGTGCCCTGTTCAGCGGTGCTTGAGACGGCGGTGCCCTGTTCAGCGGTGCTTGAGATGAAGGGCCCAGTTCAGTGGTGCTTGAGATGAAGGGCCCAGTTCAGCGGTGCTTGAGATGAAGGGCCCAGTTCAGCGGTGCTTGAGACGGCGGTGCCCTGTTCAGCAGTGCTAGAGACGGCGGTGCCCTGTTCAGCGGTGCTTGAGACGGCGGTGCCCTGTTCAGGGGTGCTTGAGATGAAGGGCCCAGTTCAGCGGTGCTTGAGACGGCGGTGCCATGTTCAGCGGTGCTTGAGGCGGCGGTGCCCTGTTCAGCGGTGCTTGAGACGTCGGTGCCCTGTTCAGCGGTGCTTGAGATGAAGGGCCCAGTTCAGCGGTGCTTGAGACGGCGGTGCCCAGTTCAGTGGTGCTTGAGATGAAGGGCCCTGTTCAGCGGTGCTGGAGACGGCGGTGCCCTGTTCAGCGGTGCTTGAGACGGCGGTGCCCTGTTCAGCGGTGCCCTGTTCAGCGGTGCTTGAGACGGCGGTGCCCTGTTCAGTGGTGCTTGAGATGGCGGTGCCCTGTTCAGCGGTGCTTGAGACGGCGGTGCCCTGTTCAGCGGTGCTTGAGACGGCGGTGCCCAGTTCAGCGGTGCTTGAGATGAAGGGCCCAGTTCAGCAGTGCTTGAGACGGCGGTGCCCTGTTCAGCTGTGCTTGAGATGAAGGGCCAAGTTCAGCGGTGCTTGAGACAGCGGTGCCCAGTTCAGCGGTGCTTGAGATGAAGGGCCCAGTTCAGCGATGCTTGAGACGGCGGTGCCCTGTTCAGTGGTGCTTGAGACGGCGGTGCCCTGTTCAGTGGTGCTTGAGATGAAGGGCCCTGTTCAGCGGTGCTTGAGACGGCGGTGCCCTGTTCAGCGGTGCTTGAGACGGCGGTGCCCTGTTCAGCGGTGCTTGAGATGTCGGTGTCCTGTTCAGCGGTGCTTGAGATGAAGGGCCCAGTTCAACGGTGCTTGAGACGGCGGTGCCCAGTTCAGTGGTGCTTGAGATGAAGGGCCCTGTTCAGCGGTGCTTGAGACGGCGGTGCCCTGTACAGCGGTGCTTGAGACAGCGGTGCCCTGTTCAGCGGTGCGTGAGACGGCGGTGCCCTGTTCAGCGGTGCTTGAGATGAAGGGCCCAGTTCAGCGGTGCTTGAGACGGCAGTGCCCTGTTCAGCGGTGCTTGAGACGGCGGTGCCCTGTTCAGCGGTGCTTGAGATGAAGGGCCCTGTTCAGCGGTGCTTGAGACGGTGGTGCCCTGTTCAGCGGTGCTTGAGACGGCGGTGCCCTGTTCAGCGGTGCTTGAGACGGTGGTGCCCAGTTCAGCGGTGCTTGAGATGAAGGGCCCAGTTCAGCGGTGCTTGAGACGGCGGTGCCCAGTTCAGCGGTGCTTGAGATGAAGGGCCCAGTTCAGCGGTGCTTGAGACGGTGGTGCCCTGTTCAGGGGTGCTTGAGACGGCGGTGCCCTGTTCAGCGGTGCTTGAGATGAAGGGCCCTGTTCAGCAGTGCTTGAGACGGCGGTGCCCTGTTCAGCGGTGCTTGAGACGGCGGTGCCCAGTTCAGCGGTGCTTGAGATGAAGGGCCCAGTTCAGCGGTGCTTGAGACGGCGGTGCCCTGTTCAGCTGTGCTTGAGATGAAGGGCCAAGTTCAGCGGTGCTTGAAACGGCGGTGCCCAGTTCAGCGGTGCTTGAGATGAAGGGCCCAGTTCAGCGGTGCTTGAGATGGCGGTGCCCTGTTCAGTGGTGCTTGAGACGGCGGTGCCCTGTTCAGCGGTGCTTGAGACGGCGGTGCCCTGATCAGCGGTGCTTGAGATGGCGGTGCCCTGTTCAGCGGTGCTTGAGACGGCGGTGCCCTGTTCCGCGGTGCTTGAGACGGCGGTGCCCAGTTCAGCGGTGCTTGAGCTGAAGGGCCCAGTTCAGCGGTGCTTGAGACTGCGGTGCCCTGTTCAGCAGTGCTTGAGATGAAGGGCCCAGTTCAGCGGTGCTTGAGACGGCAGTGCCCAGTTCAGCGGTGCTTGAGATGAAGGGCCCAGTTCAGCGGTGCTTGAGACGGCGGTGCCCTGTTCAGCGGTGCTTGAGACGGCGGTGCCCTGTTCAGCGGTGCTTGAGACGGCGGTGCCCTGTTCAGCGGTGCTTGAGATGAAGGGCCCTGTTCAGCGGTGCTTGAGACGACGGTGCCCTGTTCAGCGGTGCTTGAGACGGCGGTCCCCTGTTCAGCGGTGCTTGTGCCCTGTGCAGCGGTGCTTGAGACGGCGGTACCCTGTTCGGCGGTGCTTGAGATGAAGGGCCCAGTTCAGCGGTGCTTGAGATGAAGGGCCCAGTTCAGCGGTGCTTGAGACGGCGGTGCTCAGATCAGTGGTGCTTGAGACGGCGGTGCCCTGTTCAGCGGTGCTTGAGACGGCGGTGCCCTGTTCAGCGGTGCTTGAGATGAAGGGCCCAGTTTAGCGGTGCTTGAGACGGCGGTGCCCTGTTCAGCTGTGCTTGAGACGGCGGTGCCCGGTTCAGCGGTGCTTGAGACGTCGGTGCTCAGTTCAGCGGTGCTTGAGATGAAGGGCCCAGTTCAGCGGTGCTTGAGACGGCGGCACCCAGTTCTGTGGTGCTTGAGATGAAGGGCCCTGTTCAGCGGTGCTTGAGACGGCGGTGCCCTGTTCAGCGGTGCTTGAGACGGCGGTGCCCGGTTCAGCGGTGCTTGAGACGGCAGTGCCCTGTTCAGCGGTGCTTGAGATGAAGGGCCCAGTTCAGCGGTGCTTGAGACGGCGGTGCCCTGTTCAGCGGTGCTTGAGACGGCGGTGCCCAGTTCAGCGGTGCTTGAGATGAAGGGCCCAGTTCAGTGGTGCTTGAGACGGCGGTGCGCTGTTAAGCTGTGCTTGAGATGAAGGGCCTAGTTCAGCGGTGCTTGAGACGGCGGTGCCCAGTTCAGCGGTGCCTGAGATGAAGGGCCCAGTTCAGCGGTGCTTGAGACGGCGGTGCCCTGTTCAGTGGTGCTTGAGACGGCGGTGCCCTGTTCAGCGGTGCTTGAGACGGCGGTGCCCTGTTCAGCGGTGCTTGAGATGAAGGGCCCTGTTCAGCGATGCGTGAGACGGCGGTGCCCTGTTCAGCGGTGCTTGGGACGGCGGTGCCCTTTTCAGCGGTGCTTGAGACGGCGGTGCCCTGTTCAGCGGTGCTTGAGACGACGGTGCCCTGTTCAGCGGTGCTTGAGACGGCGGTGACAAGTTCAGCGGTGCTTGAGATGAAGGGCCCTGTTCAGCGGTGCTTGAGACGGCGGTGCCCTGTTCAGCGGTGCTTGAGATGAAGGGCCCTGTTCCGCGGTGCTTAAGACGGCGGTGCCCTGTTCAGCGCCGCTTGAGACAGCGGTGCCCTCTTCAGCGGTGCTTGAGACGGCGGTGCCCAATTCAGCTGTGCTTGAGATGAAGGGCCCAGTTCAGCGGTGCTTGAGACGGCGATGCCCTGTTCAGCGGTGCTTGAGACGGCGGTGCCCAGTTCAGCGGTGCTTGAGATGAAGGGCCCAGTTCAGCGGTGCTTGAGACGGCGGTGCCCTGTTCAGCTGTGCTTGAGATGAAGCACCCAGGTCAGCGGTGCTTGAGACGGCGGTGCCTAGTTCAGCGGTGCTTGAGATGAAGGGCCCAGTTCAGCGGTGCTTGAGACGGCGGTGCCCTGTTCAGCTGTGCTTGAGATGGCGGTGCCCTGTTCAGCGGTGCTTGAGATGGCGGTGCCCAGTTCAGCAGTGCTTGAGATGAAGGGCCCAGTTCAGCGGTGCTTGAGACGGCGGTGCCCTGTTCAGCGGTGCTTGAGACGGCGGTGCCCTGTTCAGCGGTGCTTGAGACGGTGGTGCCCTGTTCAGCGGTGCTTGAGACGGCGGTGCACTGTTCAGCGGTGCTTGAGATGAAGTGCCCAGTTCAGCAGTGCTTGAGATGAAGGGCCCAGTTCAGTGGTGCTTGAGATGAACGGACCTGTTCAGCGGTGCTTGAGACGGCAGTGCCCTGTTCAGCGGTGCTTGAGACGGCGGTGCCCTGTTCAGCGGTGCTTGAGACTGTGGTGCCCTGTTCAGCGGTGCTTGAGACGGCGGTGCACTGTTCAGCGGTGCTTGAGATGAAGTGCCCAGTTCAGCAGTGCTTGAGATGAAGGGCCCAGTTCAGCGGTGCTTGAGATGAAGGGCCCTGTTCAGCGGTGCTTGAGATGAAGTGCCCAGTTCAGCAGTGCTTGAGATGAAGGGCCCAGTTCAGCAGTGCTTGAGATGAAGGGCCCACTTCAGCGGTGCTTGAGACGGCGGTGCCCTGTTCAGCTGTGCTTGAGATGAAGGGCCCAGTTCAGCGGTGCTTGAGACGGCGGTGCCCAGTTCAGCGGTGCTTGAGATGAAGGGCCCAGTTCAGCGGTGCTTGAGACGGCGGTGCCCTGTTCAGCGGTGCTTGAGATGAAGGGCCCTGTTCAGTGGTGCTTGAGACGGCGGTGCCCTGTTCAGCGGTGCTTGAGACGGCGGTGCTCTGTTCTGCGGTGTTTAAGACGGCGGTGCCCTGTTCAGCGGTGCTGGAGATGAAGGGCCCTGTTCAGCGGTGCTTGAGATGAAGGGCCCAGTTCAGCGGTGCTTGAGACGGCATTGCCCTGTTCAGCGGTGCTTGAGACGGCGGTGCCCTGTTCAGCGGTGCTTGAGACGGTGGTGCCCTGTTCAGCGGTGCTTGAGACGGCGGTGCACTGTTCAGCGGTGCTTGAGATGAAGTGCCCAGTTCAGCAGTGCTTGAGATGAAGGGCCCAGTTCAGCGGAGCTTGAGATGAAGGGACCTGTTCAGCGGTGCTTGAGACGGCAGTGCCCTGTTCAGCGGTGCTTGAGACGGCGGTGCCCTGTTCAGCTGTGCTTGAGACGGCGGTGCCCGGTTCAGCGGTGCTTGAGACGTCGGTGCTCAGTTCAGCGGTGCTTGAGATGAAGGGCCCAGTTCAGCGGTGCTTGAGACGGCGGCACCCAGTTCTGTGGTGCTTGAGATGAAGGGCCCTGTTCAGCGGTGCTTGAGACGGCGGTGCCCTGTTCAGCGGTGCTTGAGACGGCGGTGCCCGGTTCAGCGGTGCTTGAGACGGCAGTGCCCTGTTCAGCGGTGCTTGAGATGAAGGGCCCAGTTCAGCGGTGCTTGAGACGGCGGTGCCCTGTTCAGCGGTGCTTGGGACGGCGGTGCCCTGTTCAGCGGTGCTTGAGACGGCGGTGCCCAGTTCAGCGGTGCTTGAGATGAAGGGCCCAGTTCAGTGGTGCTTGAGACGGCGGTGCGCTGTTAAGCTGTGCTTGAGATGAAGGGCCTAGTTCAGCGGTGCTTGAGACGGCGGTGCCCAGTTCAGCGGTGCCTGAGATGAAGGGCCCAGTTCAGCGGTGCTTGAGACGGCGGTGCCCTGTTCAGTGGTGCTTGAGACGGCGGTGCCCTGTTCAGCGGTGCTTGAGACGGCGGTGCCCTGTTCAGCGGTGCTTGAGATGAAGGGCCCTGTTCAGCGATGCGTGAGACGGCGGTGCCCTGTTCAGCGGTGCTTGGGACGGCGGTGCCCTTTTCAGCGGTGCTTGAGACGGCGGTGCCCTGTTCAGCGGTGCTTGAGACGACGGTGCCCTGTTCAGCGGTGCTTGAGACGGCGGTGACAAGTTCAGCGGTGCTTGAGATGAAGGGCCCTGTTCAGCGGTGCTTGAGACGGCGGTGCCCTGTTCAGCGGTGCTTGAGATGAAGGGCCCTGTTCCGCGGTGCTTAAGACGGCGGTGCCCTGTTCAGCGCCGCTTGAGACAGCGGTGCCCTCTTCAGCGGTGCTTGAGACGGCGGTGCCCAATTCAGCTGTGCTTGAGATGAAGGGCCCAGTTCAGCGGTGCTTGAGACGGCGATGCCCTGTTCAGCGGTGCTTGAGACGGCGGTGCCCAGTTCAGCGGTGCTTGAGATGAAGGGCCCAGTTCAGCGGTGCTTGAGACGGCGGTGCCCTGTTCAGCTGTGCTTGAGATGAAGCACCCAGGTCAGCGGTGCTTGAGACGGCGGTGCCTAGTTCAGCGGTGCTTGAGATGAAGGGCCCAGTTCAGCGGTGCTTGAGACGGCGGTGCCCTGTTCAGCTGTGCTTGAGATGGCGGTGCCCTGTTCAGCGGTGCTTGAGATGGCGGTGCCCAGTTCAGCAGTGCTTGAGATGAAGGGCCCAGTTCAGCGGTGCTTGAGACGGCGGTGCCCTGTTCAGCGGTGCTTGAGACGGCGGTGCCCTGTTCAGCGGTGCTTGAGACGGTGGTGCCCTGTTCAGCGGTGCTTGAGACGGCGGTGCACTGTTCAGCGGTGCTTGAGATGAAGTGCCCAGTTCAGCAGTGCTTGAGATGAAGGGCCCAGTTCAGTGGTGCTTGAGATGAACGGACCTGTTCAGCGGTGCTTGAGACGGCAGTGCCCTGTTCAGCGGTGCTTGAGACGGCGGTGCCCTGTTCAGCGGTGCTTGAGACTGTGGTGCCCTGTTCAGCGGTGCTTGAGACGGCGGTGCACTGTTCAGCGGTGCTTGAGATGAAGTGCCCAGTTCAGCAGTGCTTGAGATGAAGGGCCCAGTTCAGCGGTGCTTGAGATGAAGGGCCCTGTTCAGCGGTGCTTGAGATGAAGTGCCCAGTTCAGCAGTGCTTGAGATGAAGGGCCCAGTTCAGCAGTGCTTGAGATGAAGGGCCCACTTCAGCGGTGCTTGAGACGGCGGTGCCCTGTTCAGCTGTGCTTGAGATGAAGGGCCCAGTTCAGCGGTGCTTGAGACGGCGGTGCCCAGTTCAGCGGTGCTTGAGATGAAGGGCCCAGTTCAGCGGTGCTTGAGACGGCGGTGCCCTGTTCAGCGGTGCTTGAGATGAAGGGCCCTGTTCAGTGGTGCTTGAGACGGCGGTGCCCTGTTCAGCGGTGCTTGAGACGGCGGTGCTCTGTTCTGCGGTGTTTAAGACGGCGGTGCCCTGTTCAGCGGTGCTGGAGATGAAGGGCCCTGTTCAGCGGTGCTTGAGATGAAGGGCCCAGTTCAGCGGTGCTTGAGACGGCATTGCCCTGTTCAGCGGTGCTTGAGACGGCGGTGCCCTGTTCAGCGGTGCTTGAGACGGTGGTGCCCTGTTCAGCGGTGCTTGAGACGGCGGTGCACTGTTCAGCGGTGCTTGAGATGAAGTGCCCAGTTCAGCAGTGCTTGAGATGAAGGGCCCAGTTCAGCGGTGCTTGAGATGAAGGGACCTGTTCAGCGGTGCTTGAGACGGCAGTGCCCTGTTCAGCGGTGCTTGAGACGGCGGTGCCCTGTTCAGCGGTGCTTGAGACGGTGGTGCCCTGTTCAGCGGTGCTTGAGACGGCGGTGCACTGTTCAGCGGTGCTTGAGATGAAGTGCCCAGTTCAGCAGTGCTTGAGATGAAGGGCCCAGTTCAGCGGTGCTTGAGATGAAGGGCCCAGTTCAGCGGTGCTTGAGACGGCGGTGCCCAGTTCAGCAGTGCTTGAGATGAAGGGCCCACTTCAGCGGTGCTTGAGACGGCGGTGCCCTGTTCAGCTGTGCTTGAGATGAAGGGCCCAGTTCAGCGGTGCTTGAGACGGCGGTGCCCAGTTCAGCGGTGCTTGAGATGAAGGGCCCAGTTCAGCGGTGCTTGAGACGGCGGTGCCCTGTTCAGCGGTGCTTGAGATGAAGGGCCCTGTTCAGTGGTGCTTGAGACGGCGGTGCCCTGTTCAGCGGTGCTTGAGACGGCGGTGCCCTGTTCAGCGGTGTTTAAGACGGCGGTGCCCTGTTCAGCGGTGCTGGAGATGAAGGGCCCAGTTCAGCGGTGCTTGAGATGAAGGGCCCAGTTCAGCGGTGCTTGAGACGGCATTGCCCTGTTCAGCGGTGCTTGAGACGGCGGTGCCCTGTTCAGCGGTGCTTGAGACGGCGGTGCCCTGTTCAGCGGTGCTTGAGATGAAGGGCCCAGTTCAGCGGTGCTTGAGACGGCGGTGCCCAGGTCAGCGGTGCTTGAGATGAAGGGCCCTGTTCAGCGGTGCTTGAGATGGCGGTGCCCTGTTCAGCGGTGCTTGAGATGAAGGGCCCTGTTCAGCGGTGCTTGAGATGGCGGTGCCCTGTTCAGCGGTGTGTGAGACGGCGGTGCACAGTTCAGCGGTGCTTGAGACGGCGTTGGCCTGTTCAGCGGTGCTTGAGATGAAGGGCCCTGTTCAGCGGTGCTTGAGACGGCGGAGCCCTGTTCAGCGGTGCTTGAGACGGCGGTGCCCTGTTCAGCGGTGCTTGAGACGGCGGTGCCCTGTTCAGCTGTGCTTGAGACGGCGGTGCCCTGTTCAGCGGTGCTTGTGATGAAGGGCCCAGTTCAGCAGTGCTTGAGATGAAGGGCCCAGTTCAGCGGTGCTTGAGATGAAGGGCCCAGTTCAGCGGTGCTTGACACGGCGGTGCCCAGTTCAGCGCTGCTTGAGACGGCATTGCCCTGTTCAGCGGTGCTTGAGACAGCGGTGCCCTGTTCAGCGGTGCGTGAGATGGCGGTGCCCTGTTCAGCGGTGCTTCAGATGAAGGGCCCAGTTCAGCGGTGCTTGAGACGGCGGTGCTCTGTTCAGCGGTGCTTGAGATGAAGGGCCCTGTTCAGCGGTGCTTGAGACGGCGGTGCTCTGTTCAGCGGTGCTTGAGATGAAGGGCCCTGTTCAGCGGTGCTTGAGACGGTGGTGCCCTGTTCAGCGGTGCTTGAGACGGCGGTGCCCTGTTCAGCGGTGCTTGAGACGGCGGTGCCCAGTTCAGCGGTGCTTGAGATGAAGGGCCCAGTTCAGCGGTGCTTGAGACGGCGGTGCCCTGTTCAGCTGTGCTTGAGATGAAGGGCCCTGTTCAGCGGTGCTTGAGACGGCGGTGCCCTGTTCAGCGGTGCTTGAGACGGCGGTGCCCTGTTCAGGGGTGCTTGAGACGGCGGTGCCCTGTTCAGCGGTGCTTGAGATGAAGGGCCCTGTTCAGCGGTGCTTGAGACGGCGGTGCCCTGTTCAGCGGTGCTTGAGACGGCGGTGCCCAGTTCAGCGGTGCTTGAGATGAAGGGCCCAGTTCAGCGGTGCTTGAGACGGCGGTGCCCTGTTCAGCTGTGCTTGAGATGAAGGGCCAAGTTCAGCGGTGCTTGAAACAGCGGTGCCCAGTTCAGCGGTGCTTGAGATGAAGGGCCCAGTTCAGCGGTGCTTGAGACGGCGGTGCCCTGTTCAGTGGTGCTTGAGACGGCGGTGCCCTGTTCAGCGGTGCTTGAGATGAAGGGCCCTGTTCAGCGGTGCTTGAGACGGCGGTGCCCTGTTCAGCGTTGCTTGAGACGGCGGTGCCCTGTTCAGCGGTGCTTGAGACGGCGGTGCCCTGTTCAGCGGTGCTTGAGACGGCGGTGCCCAGTTCAGCGGTGCTTGAGATGAAGGGCCCAGTTCAGCGGTGCTTGAGACGGCGATGCCCTGTTCAGCAGTGCTTGAGATGAAGGGCCCAGTTCAGCGGGGCTTGAGACGGCGGTGCCCAGTTCAGCGGTGCTTGAGATGAAGGGCCCAGTTCAGCGGTGCTGGAGACGGCGGTGCCCTGTTCAGCGGTGCTTGAGACGGCGGTGCCCTGTTCAGCGGTGCTTGAGATGAAGGGCCCTGTTCAGCGGTGCTTGAGACGGCGGTGCCCTGTTCAGCGGTGCTTGAGACGGCGGTCCCCTGTTCAGCGGTGCTTGTGCACTGTGCAGCGGTGCTTGAGATGGCGGTACCCTGTTCAGCGGTGCTTTAGATGAATGGCCCAGTTCAGCGGTGCTTGAGATGAAGGGCCCAGTTCAGCGGTGCTTGAGACGGCGCTGCCCAGATCAGTGGTGCTTGAGACGGCGGTGCCCTGTTCAGCGGTGCTTGAGACGGCGGTGCCCAGTTCAGTGGTGCTTGAGATGAAGGGCCCTGTTCAGCGGTGCTTGAGACGGCGGTGCCCTGTTCAGCGGTGCTTGAGACAGCGGTGCCCTGTTCAGCGGTGCGTGAGATGGCGGTGCCCTGTTCAGCGGTGCTTGAGATGAAGGGCCCAGTTCAGCGGTGCTTGAGACGGCGGTGCCCTGTTCAGCGGTGCTTGAGATGGCGGTGCCCTGTTCAGCGGTGCTTGAGATGAAGGGCCCTGTTCAGCGGTGCTTGAGACGGTGGTGCCCTGTTCAGCGGTGCTTGAGACGGCGGTGCCCTGTTCAGCGGTGCTTGAGACGGTGGTGCCCAGTTCAGCGGTGCTTGAGATGAAGGGCCCAGTTCAGCGGTGCTTGAGACGGCGGTGCCCTGTTCAGCTGTGCTTGAGATGAAGGGCCCTGTTCAGCAGTGCTTGAGACGGCGGTGCCCTGTTCAGCGGTGCTTGAGACGGCGGTGCCCTGTTCAGGGGTGCTTGAGACGGCGGTGCCCTGTTCAGCGGTGCTTGAGATGAAGGGCCCTGTTCAGCGGTGCTTGAGACGGTGGTGCCCTGTTCAGCGGTGCTTGAGACGGCGGTGCCCAGTTCAGCGGTGCTTGAGATGAAGGGCCCAGTTCAGCGGTGCTTGAGACGGCGGTGCCCTGTTCAGCTGTGCTTGAGATGAAGGGCCAAGTTCAGCGGTGCTTGAAACGGCGGTGCCCAGTTCAGCGGTGCTTGAGATGAAGGGCCCAGTTCAGCGGTGCTTGAGACGGCGGTGCCCTGTTCAGTGGTGCTTGAGACGGCGGTGCCCTGTTCAGCGGTGCTTGAGATGAAGGGCCCTGTTCAGCGGTGCTTGAGACGGCGGTGCCCTGTTCAGCGTTGCTTGAGACGGCGGTGCCCTGTTCAGCGGTGCTTGAGACGGCGGTGCCCTGTTCAGCGGTGCTTGAGACGGCGGTGCCCAGTTCAGCGGTGCTTGAGATGAAGGGCCCAGTTCAGCGGTGCTTGAGACGGCGATGCCCTGTTCAGCAGTGCTTGAGATGAAGGGCCCAGTTCAGCGGGGCTTGAGACGGCGGTGCCCAGTTCAGCGGTGCTTGAGATGAAGGGCCCAGTTCAGCGGTGCTTGAGACGGCGGTGCCCTGTTCAGCGGTGCTTGAGATGGCGGTGCCCTGTTCAGCGGTGCTTGAGACGGCGGTGCCCTGTTCAGCGGTTCTTGAGATGAAGGGCCCTGTTCAGCGGTGCTTAAGACGGCGGTGCCCTGTTCAGCGGTGCTTGAGACGGCGGTCCCCTGTTCAGCGGTGCTTGTGCCCTGTGCAGCGGTGCTTGAGAAGGCGGTACCCTGTTCAGCGGTGCTTGAGATGAAGGGCCCAGTTCAGCGGTGCTTGAGATGAAGGGCCCAGTTCAGCGGTGCTTGAGACGGCGGTGCCCAGATCAGTGGTGCTTGAGATGGCGGTGCCCTGTTCAGCGGTGCTTGAGACGGCGGTGCCCTGTTCAGCGGTGCTTCAGATGAAGGGCCCAGTTTAGCGGTGATTGAGACGGCGGTGCCCTGTTCAGCTGTGCTTGAGACGGCGGTGCTCGGTTCAGCGGTGCTTGAGACGTCGGTGCTCAGTTCAGCGGTGCTTGAGATGAAGGGCCCAGTTCAGCGGTGCTTGAGACGGCGGCGCCCAGTTCAGTGGTGCTTGAGATGAAGGGCCCTGTTCAGCGGTGCTTGAGACGGCGGTGCCCTGTTCAGCGGTGCTTGAGACGGCGGTGCCCGGTTCAGCGTTGCTTGAGATGGCGGTGGCCTGTTCAGCGGTGCTTGAGATGAAGGGCCCAGTTCAGCGGTGCTTGAGACGGCGGTGCGCTGTTAAGCTGTGCTTGAGATGAAGGGCCTAGTTCAGCGGTGCTTGAGACGGCGGTGCCCAGTTCAGCGGTGCCTGAGATGAAGGGCCCAGTTCAGCGGTGCTTGAGACGGCGGTGCCCTGTTCAGCGGTGCTTGAGATGGCGGTGCCCTGTTCAGCGGTGCTTGAGATGAAGGGCCCTGTTCAGCGATGCGTGAGACGGCGGTGCCCTGTTCAGCGGTGCTTGAGACGGCGGTGCCCTTTTCAGCGGTGCTTGAGACGGCGGTGCCCTGTTCAGCGGTGCTTGAGACGACGGTGCCCTGTTCAGCGGTGCTTGAGACGGCGGTGTCAAGTTCAGCGGTGCTTGAGACGGCGGTGACAAGTTCAGCAGTGCTTGAGATGAAGGGCCCTGTTCAGCGGTGCTTGAGACGGCGGTGCCCTGTTCAGCGGTGCTTGAGATGAAGGGCCCTCTTCAGCGGTGCTTGAGACGGCGGTGCCCAGTTCAGCTGTGCTTGAGATGAAGGGCCCAGTTCAGCGGTGCTTGAGACGGCGATGCCCTGTTCAGCGGTGCTTGAGACTTTGGTGCCCTGTTCAGCGGTGCTTGAGACGGCGGTGCCCAGTTCAGCGGTGCTTGAGATGAAGGGCCCAGTTCAGCGGTGCTTGAGACGGCGGTGCCCTGTTCAGCTGTGCTTGAGATGAAGGGCCCAGTTCAGCGGTGCTTGAGACGGCGGTGCCCAGATCAGCGGCGCTTGAGATGAAGGGCCCAGTTCAGCGGTGCTTGAGACGGCGGTGCCCTGTTCAGCGGTGCTTGAGATGGCGGTGCCCTGTTCAGCGGTGCTTGAGATGGCAGTGCCCAGTTCAGCAGTGCTTGAGATGAAGGGCCCAGTTCAGCGGTGCTTGAGACGGCGGTGCCCTGTTCAGCGGTGCTTGAGATGAAGGGACCTGTTCAGCGGTGCTTGAGACGGCGGTGCCCTGTTCAGCGGTGCTTGAGACGGCCGTGCCCTGTTCAGCGGTGCTTGAGACGGTGGTGCCCTGTTCAGCGGTGCTTGAGACGGCGGTGCACTGTTCAGCGGTGCTTGAGATGAAGTGCCCAGTTCAGCAGTGCTTGAGATGAAGGGCCCAGTTCAGTGGTGATTGAGATGAAGGGCCCAGTTCAGCGGTGCTTGAGACGGCGGTGCCCAGTTCAGCGGTGCTTGAGATGAAGGGCCCACTTCAGCGGTGCTTGAGACGGCGGTGCCCTGTTCAGCTGTGCTTGAGATGAAGAGCCCAGTTCAGCGGTGCTTGAGACCGCGGTGCCCAGTTCAGCGGTGCTTGAGATGAAGGGCCCAGTTCAGCGGTGCTTGAGACGGCGGTGCCCTGTTCAGTGGTGCTTGAGATGAAGGGCCCTGTTCAGTGGTGCTTGAGACGGCGGTGCCCTGTTCAGCGGTGCTTGAGACGGCGGTGCCCTGTTCAGCGGTGCTTGAGATGAAGGGCCCAGTTCAGCGGTGCTTGAGATGAAGGGCCCAGTTCAGCGGTGCTTGAGACGGCGGTGCCCTGTTAAGCGGTGCTTGAGACGGCGGTGCCCTGTTCAGCGGTGCTTGAGACGGCGGTGCCCTGTTCAGCGGTGCTTGAGATGAAGGGCCCAGTTCAGCGGTGCTTGAGACGGCGGTGCCCAGGTCAGCGGTGCTTGAGTTGAAGGGCCCTGTTCAGCGGTGCTTGAGATGGCGGTGCCCTGTTCAGCGGTACTTGAGATGAAGGGCCCTGTTCAGCGGTGCTTGAGACGGCGGTGCCCTGTTCAGCGGTGCTTGAGATGAAGGGCCCAGTTCAGCGGTGCTTGAGATGAAGGGCCCAGTTCAGCGGTACTTGAGACGGGGGTGCCCAGTTCAGCGGAGCTTGAGACGGTGGTGCCCTGTTCAGCGGTGCTTGAGACGGCGGTGCCCTGTTCAGCGGTGCTTGAGACGGTGGTGCCCTGTTCAGCGGTGCTTGAGACGGCGGTGCCCTGTTCAGCGGTGCTTGAGATGAAGGGCCCAGTTCAGCAGTGCTTGAGACGGCGGTGCCCAGTTCAGCGGTGCTTGAGATGAAGGGCCCTGTTCAGCGGTGCTTGAGATGGCGGTGCCCTGTTCAACGGTGCTTGAGACGGCGGTGCCCTGTTCAGCGGTGCGTGAGACGGCGGTGCCCAGTTCAGCGGTGCTTGAGATGAAGGGCCCAGTTCAGTGGTGCTTGAGACTGCGATGCCCTGTTCAGCGGTGCTTGAGACGGCGGTGCCCTGTTCAGCGGTGCTTGAGACGGCGGTGCCCAGTTCAGCGGTGCTTGAGATGAAGGGCCCAGTTCAGCGGTGCTTGAGACGGCGGTGCCCTGTTCAGCTGTGCTTGAGATGAAGGGCCCAGTTCAGCGGTGCTTGAGACGGCGGTGCCCAGTTCAGCGGTGCTTGAGATGAAGGGCCCAGTTCAGCGGTGCTTGAGACGGCGGTGCCCTGTTCAGCGGTGCTTGAGACGGCGGTGCCCTGTTCAGCGTTGCTTGAGACGGCGGTGGCCTGTTCAGCGGTGCTTGAGATGAAGGGCCCTGTTCAGCGGTGCTTGAGACGGCGGTGCCCTGTTCAGCGGTGCTTGAGACGGCGGTGCCCTGTTCAGCGGTGCTTGAGACGGCGGTGCCCTGTTCAGCTGTGCTTGAGACGGCGGTGCCCTGTTCAGCGGTGCTTGTGATGAAGGGCCCAGTTCAGCAGTGCTTGAGATGAAGGGCCCAGTTCAGCGGTGCTTGAGATGAAGGGCCCAGTTCAGCGGTGCTTGACACGGCGGTGCCCAGTTCAGCGGTGCTTGAGATGAAGGGCACAGTTCAGCGGTGCTTGAGACGGCGGTGCCCTGTTCAGCTGTGCTTGAGATGAAGGGCCCAGTTCAGCGGTGCTTGAGACGGCGGTGCCCAGTTTAGCGGTGCTTGAGATGAAGGGCCCAGTTCAGCGGTGCTTGAGACGGCGGTGCCCTGTTCAGCGGTGCTTGAGATGGCGGTGCCCTGTTCAGCGGTGCTTGAGACGGCGGTGCCCTGTTCAGCGGTGCTTGAGACGGTGGTGCCCTGTTCAGCGGTGCTTGAGACGGCGGTGCCCTGTTCAGCGGTGCTTGAGACGGCGGTGCCCTGTTCAGCGGTGCTTGAGATGAAGGGCCCAGTTCAGCAGTGCTTGAGACGGCGGTGCCCAGTTCAGCAGTGCTTGAGATGAAGGGCCCTGTTCAGCGGTGCTTGAGATGGCGGTGCCCTGTTCAACGGTGCTTGAGACTGCGGTGCCCTGTTCAGCGGTGCGTGAGACGGCGGTGCCCAGTTCAGCGGTGCTTGAGATGAAGGGCCCAGTTCAGCGGTGCTTGAGACTGCGATGCCCTGTTCAGCGGTGCTTGAGATGGCGGTGCCCTGTTCAGCGGTGCTTGAGACGGCGGTGCCCAGTTCAGCGGTGCTTGAGATGAAGGGCCCAGTTCAGCGGTGCTTAAGACGGCGGTGCCCTGTTCAGCTGTGCTTGAGATGAAGGGCCCAGTTCAGCGGTGCTTGAGACGGCGGTGCCCAGTTCAGCGGTGCTTGAGATGAAGGGCCCATTTCAGCGGTGCTTGAGACGGCGGTGCCCAGTTCAGCGTTGCTTGAGACGGCGGTGGCCTGTTCAGCGGTGCTTGAGATGAAGGGCCCTGTTCAGCGGTGCTTGAGACGGCGGTGCCCTGTTCAGCGGTGCTTGAGACGGCGGTGCCCTGTTCAGCTGTGCTTGAGACGGCGGTGCCCTGTTCAGCGGTGCTTGTGATGAAGGGCCCAGTTCAGCAGTGCTTGAGATGAAGGGCCCAGTTCAGCGGTGCTTGAGATGAAGGGCCCAGTTCAGCGGTGCTTGACACGGTGGTGCCCAGTTCAGCGGTGCTTGAGATGAAGGGCCCAGTTCAGCGGTGCTTGAGACGGCGGTGCCCTGTTCAGCTGTGCTTGAGATGAAGGGCCCAGTTCAGCGGTGCTTGAGACGGCGGTGCCCAGTTCAGCGGTGCTTGAGATGAAGGGCCCAGTTCAGCGGTGCTTGAGACGGCGGTGCCCTGTTCAGCGGTGCTTGAGATGGCGGTGCCCTGTTCAGCGGTGCTTGAGATGGCGGTGCCCAGTTCAGCAGTGCTTGAGATGAAGGGCCCACTTCAGTTGTGCTTGAGACGGCGGTGCCCTGTTCAGCGGTGCTTGAGATGAAGGGACCTGTTCAGCGGTGCTTGAGAAGAAGGGCCCTGTTCAGCGGTGCTTGAGACGGCGGTGCCCTGTTCAGCAGTGCTTGAGACGGTGGTGCCCTGTTCAGCGGTGCTTGAGACGGCGGTGCACTGTTCAGCTGTGCTTGAGATGAAGTGCCCAGTTCAGCAGTGCTTGAGATGAAGGGCCCAGTTCAGCGGTGATTGAGATGAAGGGCCCAGTTCAGCGGTGCTTGAGACGGCGGTGCCCAGTTCAGCGGTGCTTGAGATGAAGGGCCCACTTCAGCGGTACTTGAGACGGCGGTGCCCTGTTCAGCTGTGCTTGAGATGAAGGGCCCAGTTCAGCGGTGCTTGAGACGGCGGTGTCCAGTTCAGCGGTGCTTGAGATGAAGGGCCCAGTTCAGCGGTGCTTGAGACGGCGGTGCCCTGTTCAGCGGTGCTTGAGATGAAGGGCCCTGTTCAGTGGTGCTTGAGATGAAGGGCCCTGTTCAGCGGTGCTTGAGACGGCGGTGCCCTGTTCAGCGGTGCTTGAGATGAAGGGCCCAGTTCAGCGGTGCTTGAGACGGCGGTGCCCTGTTCAGCGGTGCTTGAGACGGCGGTGCCCTGTTCAGCGGTGCTTGAGACGGCGGTGCCCTGTTCAGCGGTGCTTGAGACGGCGGTGCCCTGTTCAGCGGTACTTGAGACGGCGGTGCCCAGGTCAGCGGTGCTTGAGTTGAAGGGCCCTGTTCAGCGGTGCTTGAGATGGCGGTGCCCTGTTCAGCGGTGCTTGAGATGAAGGGCCCTGTTCAGCGGTGCTTGAGACGGCGGTGCCCTGTTCAGCGGTGCTTGAGATGAAGGGCCCAGTTCAGCGGTGCTTGAGATTAAGGGCCCAGTTCAGCGGTACTTGAGACAGCGGTGCCCAGTTCAGCGGAGCTTGAGACGGCGGTGCCCTGTTCAGGGGTGCTTGAGACGGCGGTGCCCTGTTCAGCGGTGCTTGAGACGGCGGTGCCCTGTTCAGCGGTGCTTGAGACGGCGGTGCCCTGTTCAGCGGTGCTGGAGACGGCGTTGCCCTGTTCAGCGGTGCTTGATATGA
The DNA here is from genome assembly GCF_031143425.1 of Pleurodeles waltl. Lineage (NCBI taxonomy): Eukaryota > Metazoa > Chordata > Amphibia > Caudata > Salamandridae > Pleurodeles > Pleurodeles waltl. The sequence goes on from NC_090449.1 coordinate 524,848,776, forward strand.
AGGGCCCAGTTCAGCAGTGCTTGAGACGGCGGTGCCCAGTTCAGCGGTGCTTGAGATGAAGTGCCCTGTTCAGCGGTGCTTGAGACGGCGGTGCCCTGTTCAGCGGTGCATGAGATGAAGGGCCCTGTTCAGCGGTGCTTGAGATGGCGGTGCCCTGTTCAACGGTGCTTGAGACGGCGGTGCCCTGTTCAGCGGTGCGTGAGACGGCGGTGCCCAGTTCAGCGGTGCTTGAGATGAAGGGCCCAGTTCAGCGGTGCTTGAGACTGCGATGCCCTGTTCAGCGGTGCTTGAGACGGCAGTGCCCTGTTCAGCGGTGCTTGAGACGGCGGTGCCCAGTTCAGCGATGATTGAGATGAAGGGCCCAGTTCAGCGGTGCTTGAGACGGCGGTGCCTTGTTCAGCTGTGCTTGAGATGAAGGGCCCATTTCAGCGGTGCTTGAGACGGCGGTGCCCAGTTCAGCGGTGCTTGATATGAAGGGCCCAGTTCAGCGGTGCTTGAGACGGCGGTGCCCTGTTCAGCGGTGCTTGAGACGGCGGTGCCCTGTTCAGCGTTGCTTGAGACGGCGGTGGCCTGTTCAGCGGTGCTTGAGATGAAGGGCCCTGTTCAGCGGTGCTTGAGACGGCGGTGCCCTGTTCAGCGGTGCTTGAGACGGCGGTGCCCTGTTCAGCGGTGCTTGAGACGGCGGTGCCCTGTTCAGCTGTGCTTGAAACGGCGGTGCCCTGTTCAGCGGTGCTTGTGATGAAGGGCCCAGTTCAGCAGTGCTTGAGATGAAGGGCCCAGTTCAGCGGTGCTTGAGATGAAGGGCCCAGTTCAGCGGTGCTTGACACGGCGGTGCCCAGTTCAGCGGTGCTTGAGATGAAGGGCCCAGTTCAGCGGTGCTTGAGACGGCGGTGCCCTGTTCAGCGGTGTTTGAGATGAAGGGACCTGTTCAGCGGTGCTTGAGACGGCGGTGCCCTGTTCAGTGGTGCTTGAGACGGCAGTGCCCTGTTCAGCGGTGTTTGAGACGGCGGTGCCCTGTTCAGCGGTGCTTGAGATGAAGGGCCCAGTTCAGCGGTGCTTGAGATGAAGGGCCCAGTTCAGCGGTGCTTGAGACGGCGGTGCCCTGTTCATCGGTGCTTGAGACGGCGGTGCCCTGTTCAGCGGTGCTTGAGACGGCGGTGCCCTGTTCAGCGGTGCTTGAGATGAAGGGCCCAGTTCAGCTGTGCTTGAGACGGCGGTGCCCAGTTCAGCGGTGCTTGAGAAGAAGGGCCCTGTTCAGCGGTGCTTGAGACGACGGTGCCCTGTTCAGCGGTGCTTGAGACGGCGGTGCCCTTTTCAGCTGTGCTTGAGATGGCGGTGCCCAGTTCAGCGGACCTTGAGATGAAGGACCCAGTTCAGCGGTGCTTGAGACGGCGATGCCCTGTTCAGCGGTGCTTCAGACGGCGGTGCCCTGTTCAGCGGTGCTTGAGACAGTGGTACCCAGTTCAGCGGTGCTTGAGATGAAGGGCCCAGTTCAGCGGTGCTTCAGAAGGCGGTGCCCTGTTCAGCTGTGCTTGAGATGAAGGGTCCAGTTCAGTGGTGCTTGAGACGGCGGTGCCCAGTTCAGCGGTGCTTGAAATGAAGGGCCCAGTTCCGCAGTGCTTGAGACGGCGGTGCCCTGTTCAGCAGTGCTTGAGACGGCGGTGCCCTGTTCAGCGTTGCTTGAGACGTTGGTGCTCAGTTCAGCGGTGCTTGAGATGAAGAGCCCAGTTCAGCAGTGCTTGAGACGGCGGTGCCCTGTTCAGCGGTGCTTGAGATGAAGGGCCCTGTTCAGCGGTGCTTGAGACGGCGGTGCCCTGTTCAGCGGTGCTTGAGACGGCGGTGCCCTGTTCAGCGGTGCTTGAGATGAAGGGCCCAGTTCAGCGGTGCTTGAGACCGCGGTGCCCAGTTCAGCGGTGCTTGAGACGGCGGTGCCCTGTTCAGTAGTGCTTGAGACGGCGGTGCCCAGTTCAGCGGTGCTTGAGATGAAGGTCCCAGTTCAGCGGTGCTTGAGACGGCGGTGCCCTGTTCAGCGGTGCTTGAGATGAAGGGCCCAGTTCAGCGGTGCTTGAGACGGCGGTGCCCTGTTCAGCGGTGCTTGAGACGGCGGTGCCCTGTTCAGCGGTGCTTGAGATGAAGGGCCCAGTTCAGCAGTGCTTGAGATAAAGGGCCCAGTTCAGCGGTGCTTGAAATGAAGGGCCCAGTTTAGCGGTGCTTGAGACGGCGGTGCCCAGTTCAGCGGTGCTTGAGATGTAGGGCCCAGTTCAGCGGTGCTTGAGACGGCGGTGCCCTGTTCAGCTGTACTTGAGATGAAGGGCCCAGTTCAGCGGTGCTTGAGACGGCGGTACCCAGTTCAGCGGTGCTTGAGATGAAGGGCCCAGTTCAGCGGTGCTTGAGACGGCGGTGCCCTGTTCAGCGGTGCTAGAGATGAAGGGCCCTGTTCAGCGGTGCATGAGACGGCGGTGCCCTGTTCAGTGGTGCTTGAGACGGCGGTGCCCTGTTCAGCGGTGCTAGAGATGAAGGGCCCTGTTCAGCGGTGCATGAGACGGCGGTGCCCTGTTCAGTGGTGCTTGAGACCGCGGTGCCCAGTTCAGCGGTGCTTGAGACGGCGGTGCCCTGTTCAGTAGTGCTTGAGACGGCGGTGCCCAGTTCAGCGGTGCTTGAGATGAAGGTCCCAGTTCAGCGGTGCTTGAGACGGCGGTGCCCTGTTCAGCGGTGCTTGAGATGAAGGGCCCAGTTCAGCGGTGCTTGAGACGGCGGTGCCCTGTTCAGCGGTGCTTGAGACGGCGGTGCCCTGTTCAGCGGTGCTTGAGATGAAGGGCCCAGTTCAGCAGTGCTTGAGATGAAGGGCCCACTTCAGCGGTGCTTGAGATGAAGGGCCCAGTTTAGCGGTGCTTGAGACGGCGGTGCCCAGTTCAGCGGTGCTTGAGATGAAGGGCCCAGTTCAGCGGTGCTTGAGACGGCGGTGCCCTGTTCAGCTGTGCTTGAGATGAAGGGCCCAGTTCAGCGGTGCTTGAGACGGCGGTACCCAGTTCAGCGGTGCTTGAGATGAAGGGCCCAGTTCACTGGTGCTTGAGACGGCGGTGCACTGTTCAGCGGTGCTAGAGATGAAGGGCCCTGTTCAGCGGTGTTTGAGACGGCGGTGCCCTGTTCAGCGGTGCTTGAGATGAAGGGCCCAGTTCAGCGGTGCTTTAGATGAAGGGCCCAGTTCAGCGGTGCTTGAGACGGCGGTGCCCAGTTCAGCGGTGCTTGAGATGAAGGGCCCAGTTCAGCGGTGCTTGAGACGGCGGTGCCCAGTTCAGCGGTGCTTGAGATGAAGGGCCCAGTTCAGCGGTGCTTGAGACGGCGGTGCCCAGTTCAGCGGTGCTTGAGACGGCGGTGCCCTGTTCAGCGGTGCTTGAGACGGCGGTGCCCTGTTCAGCGGTGCTTGAGACGGCGGTGCCCTGTTCAGCGGTGCTTGAGATGAAGGGCCCAGTTCAGCGGTGCTTGAGACGGCGGTGCCCTGTTCAGCGGTGCTTGAGACGGCGGTGCCCTGTTCAGCGGTGCTTTAGATGAAGGGCCCAGTCCAGCGGTGCTTGAGACGGCGGTGCCCAGTTCAGCGGTGCTTGAGACGGCGGTGCCCAGTTCTGCGGTGCTTGAGATGAAGGGCCCTGTTCATTGGTGCTTGAGACGGCGGTGCCCTGTTCAGCAGTGCTTGAGACGGCGGTGCCCCGTTCAGCGGTGCTTGATACGGCGGTGCCCTGTTCAGCGGTGCTTGAGACGGCGGTGCCCTGTTCAGCGGTGCTTGAGACGGCGGTGCCCTGTTCAGCGGTGCTTGAGATGAAGGGCCCAGTTCAGCGGTGCTTGAGATGGTGGTGCCCAGTTCAGCGGTGCTTGAGATGAAGGGCCCAGTTCAGCGGTGCTTGAGACTGCGGTGCCCTGTTCAGCTGTGCTTGAGATGAAGGGCCCAGTTCAGCGGTGCTTGAGACGGCGGTGCCCAGTTCAGCGGTGCTTGAGATGAAGGGCCCAGTTCAGCGGTGCTTGAGACGGCGGTGCCCTGTTCAGCGGTGCTTGAGACGGCTGTGCCCAGTTCAGCTGTGCTTGAGACGGCGGTGCCCTGTTCAGCGGTGCTTGAGACAGTGGTGCCCTGTTCAGCGGTGTTTGAGACGGCGGTGCCCTGTTCAGCGGTGCTTGAGATGAAGGGCCCAGTTCAGCAGTGCTTGAGATGAAGGGCCCAGTTCAGCGGTGCTTGAGATGAAGGGCCCAGTTCAGCGGTGCTTGAGATGGCGGTGCCCAGTTCAGCGGTGCTTGAGATGAAGGGCCCAGTTCAGCGGTGCTTGAGATGGCGGTGCCCTGTTCAGTGGTGCTTGAGACGGCGGTGCCCTGTTCAGCGGTGCTTGAGATGAAGGGCCCAGTTCAGCGGTGCTTGAGACGGCGGTGCCCTGTTCAGCGGTGCTTGAGACGCCGGTGCCCTGTTCAGCGGTGCTTGAGACGGCCGTGCCCTGTTCAGCGGTGCTTGAGACGGCCGTGCCCTGTTCAGCGGTGCTTGAGATGAAGGGCCCAGTCCAGCGGTGCTTGAGTCGCCGGTTCCCAGTTCAGCGGTACTTGAGATGAAGGGCCCTGTTCAGTGGTGCTTGAGACGGCGGTGCCCTGTTCAGCAGTGCTTGAGACAGCGGTGCCCTGTTCAGCAGTGCTTGATACGGCGGTGCCCTGTTCAGCGGTGCTTGAGACGGCGGTGCCCTGTTCAGCGGTGCTTGAGATGAAGGGCCCAGTTCAGCGGTGCTTGAGACGGCGGTGCCCCGTTCAGCGGTGCTTGACACGGCGGTGCCCTGTTCAGCGGTGCTTGAGACGGCGGTGCCCTGTTTAGCGGTGCTTGAGACGGCGGTGCCCTGTTCAGCGGTGCTTGAGATGAAGGGCCCAGTTCAGCGGTGCTTGAGATGGTGGTGCCCAGTTCAGCGGTGCTTGAGATGAAGGGCCCAGTTCAGCGGTGCTTGAGACAACGGTGCCCTGTTCAGCTGTGCTTGAGATGAAGGGCCCAGTTCAGTGGTGCTTGAGACGGCGGTGCCCTGTTCAGCGGTGCTTGAGACGGCTGTGCCCAGTTCAGCTGTGCTTGAGACGTCGGTGCCCTGTTCAGCGGTGCTTGAGAAGGCGGTGCCCTGTTCAGCGGTGTTTGAGACGGCAGTGCCCTGTTCAGCGGTGCTTGAGATGAAGGGCCCAGTTCAGCAGTGCTTGAGATGAAGGGCCCAGTTCAGCGGTGCTTGAGATGAAGGGCCCAGTTCAGCGGTGCTTGAGACGGCGGTGCCCAGTTCAGCGGTGCTTGAGATGAAGGGCCCAGTTCAGCGGTGCTTGAGATGGCGGTGCACTGTTCAGCTGTGCTTGAGACGGCGGTGCCCTGTTCAGCGGTGCTTAAGATGAAGGGCCCAGTTCAGCAGTGCTTGAGACGGCGGTGCCCTGTTCAGCGGTGCTTGAGACGGCGGTGCCCTGTTCAGCGGTGCTTGAGACGGCCGTGCCCTGTTCAGCGGTGCTTGAGACGGCGGTGCCCTGTTCAGCGGTGCTTGAGATGAAGGGCCCAGTCCAGCGGTGCTTGAGGCGGCGGTGCCCAGTTCAGCGGTGCTTGAGATGAAGGGCCCTGTTCAGTGGTGCTTGAGACGGCGGTGCCCTGTTCAGCAGTGCTTGAGACGGCGGTGCCCTGTTCAGCGGTACTTGATACGGCGGTGCCCTGTTCAGCGGTGCTTGAGACTGCGGTGACCTGTTCAGCGGTGCTTGAGATGAAGGGCCCAGTTCAGCGGTGCTTGAGACGGCGGTGCCCTGTTCAGCGGTGCTTGAGATGAAGGGCCCTGTTCAGCGGTGCTTGAGACGGCGGTGCCCTGTTCAGCGGTGCATCGGATGAGTGTCCAGCTCAGTGGATCCGGCCATGGCATGGAGGTCATTCGCCACCTGACCTGTGGCTGGCGGTGCCTTCCTGCCCATCTGTCGTGTGGCTGGCGGGGCCCTCCTGGGCTGCAGTACCGGGCCTGTGGGTGTCCTCCTGCCCGCCTGGGATGGGGCAGGCGGGGCCCTCCTGTTCAGCTGGGCTGCTGGCTGACTTGTCGGGCGTGATGCCCTTCCCAGGCTTCCCTGTTCGCCTGTGGCCCTTCCTCACCTTTGGCGGTGTGCCAGGTGGCACCACACTTCCTGCCGGAGCCATGGTCGGGATTTTGGTCCCTGGTGTCTTTGGCCTCTCGCGCCGGCCACTGACAATCTTCGGATGTTTTACCGGGGGTGGGCTGGCCGTGCCTTGGCTCCTTCGTGAACTGGCTGCCCTTGAGGGTGGGGGCCTCCACAGTCCATGGCACACTGTCATTCCAGGTCCCGCTTTTGTGGGGGCTGAGGTACTGACTGGAGCCCTATGAGATGGACGGGGTGGGGGAGTTGTAGGAAAGAGGTCAAGTTTGGAAAGGAAAACCAATTTAGGAACAGAGGGACGGGTAGGTGTAGTGGGTATTGGAGTGGAGGAAGAGGTTGTGGTTGTAGGAGTCTTCAGTCTGGTGTCTTTGGGTGCAGGTGCTTGGGCTGAAGGCTGTCGTGAGGTGGATGGCTATTGGGTGGGTGGCTGCCTGCGTTTGTGTAGCTTGGAAGAGGGGGTCACAGACACAGTGGGAGAGGACACAGGGGACATGTAAATGGTCGTGGGGGTGGTGACTGCACGTGTGCGGGGGGGTTCTAGTGGGTGTGCTGGTGATGGACGTAGTGGCTGAAGATGTTGTGCATGCAGGTGTGAGTGGAGACGTGACAGGGAGGGAGGAGGGAGACGAGGAGGAGGGGGACACAGTGGCGGCAGTGGGTGTTGGTATGTCTGTATGTGGATGTTGCTTGTGTGAATGCTTGTGTGATGTGTGGTGCTTATGTCTGGATGAGCTTCCCTTGGGTGTTGAGGTGTGTGCAGGCTGGTCTGATGGTGTGTCTGGGATAGGCAGAGGTACAGGTGATAGGGTATGGGTGGAGGAAGTTGGAGGGGGGAGGCTAGAGACAGGAACAATTGCTGCCATCAGTGCTGAGGCCAGAGTGTTGAACGATCGCTGATGGGCAGCCTGACCCGAATGAATGCCCTCCAGGTATGCATTACTCTGGTGCACCTCCCTTTCTACACCCTGGATGGCATTCAAAAGGGTAGACTGCCCAACAATGAGCATCCTCAGGAGGTCAATGACCTCCTCACTGAGGGCAGCAGGGGTGACAGGGGCAGGACCTGAGGTGCCTGGGGCAAAGGAGATGCCCACCTTCCTGGGTGAGCGGGCACGGGGCAAACGCTGAGGGGCTGCTGGGAGGGCGGTGCTGGTGCGCTGGGTGGCGGCTGTACCTGCGGTTGCGGGGGTCACGGATGTTGCCACGAGTCCGTGTCACTAATGTCTGCACGAGTCCCCGCTGTGGAGCTCCCCTCGCCCTCCGTCCCACTGGTGTACTCGGAATCTGTTGCATGGCCCTCCAGGGCCATGTGGGATGCAGCTCCCTCGTGCTCCGATGCCACTTCTCCTCCGCCTGCTGATGCTAATGCACACATGAACAGGAAGACCACAAAAAAGGGGGGGGGAATAAAGACATGTTGAGTGCATGCATTGGCGACACAGTTGGCGGAGAGGACAGACACAGAAGCTCCCTGCACTACGCCGCGCACTTGGGGTCCACTACTCAATCCGTGTGACATGGCCTACAAGGCTATGGACGACAACTGCACACACAGATGACACTGGGCCATGGATAACTGTACTTGGCACCCTACAGAGGTGGGGGGCAGGGGCACAGGGCCATTCCTTACGGAGGGGCCTAGCCTACAGAAATCGCCCGGGCCTAGGGATACCCACAGCCCTCCTCCCCCACCCAGACACCTCCACTGCGCGCATAGTCAGCAGAATGAGGTTGTACTCACCCCCTTGTGTCTGCTGTGATGTCCTCACACGCCCATCCAAATCGGGGTAGGCCACTGCCAGGATCCGGGACATCATGGGGGTCAAAGTACTACTGGCACCCCTCCCACGTTGGGAGGCCAACCCACAGCTGAGCCTCTGCCGTCTTCCTGCTCCAGCGTCAGATGTCCTCCCATCTCTTCCGGCAGTGGGTGCCCCGTCTGTGGTGGACCCCCAGGGCCCGGACGTCCTTGGCGATGGCATGCCAAATGGCTATCTTCTGGTGGGCGCTGACCTATGTGAAATGTACAGGGGGAGAAAAAGAGTCATCACCTTCTGCACCCTCAATGTGAGTGGCCCCCCATCCGTACCCTTGCCATGTGGCACATCCTGTCATCCGTCGTCTGATGCATGCCTCATTCGCTCCCCTCCCCACCATCTTTCATCCACCCGACTCAACACAGGCATTGCCCACAAAGCATGGTCCCAGTGTACTTACCTGTTGGTCTGGAGGACCGTAGAGTAGCGCATACTGGGGGAGGACCCCATCCACAAGTTTCTCCAATTCTTGAGCAGTGAAGGCAGGGGCCCTTTCCCCAGTCGCATGAGCCATTGTCTCTTCCAGACCGAGGTCACAGCAGCACTTGCAGTGTAGTTCCTCTCCTGTCGAAGATCAGGTATCGAGTGATTAAGCAGATAGAAAATGGCAGTCACGCCCGCGGCAGTGCGTACCGCGACCGCCGGCGCACATCGTCATTGGCTCCTAAAACCCATAGGGTTCAATGTTAACCAATGCTGCTTTACGCCGCGGTCTTCGACCGCCTACCGCCACGGTGTGCCACGCCAGCGCATTGACCTCACATCCCATTGTCACACTTCACAGGTCAGGCAGCCGCCACTTCAAGGGCCCACATGGCTTACTTTTAACTGCGTCACACATACCTAGGCCTTGCATCAACACTCATACAAACCATTCAATGCATTGGGAATTGTGTTTGGTGCAAACTGTGGTAGCGTACCTGTGGGCTGATTGACTCTGTGCTTGCTGTTGTCCTACATAGGCACCGTCCGCTGGGACATGCGAGGAGATGGAGGAATCTTCCCGTGTACAGACCGCTGGTAGACCTGTCGACAATGGAGGAAAGACATGTCATACTGACATACAGGCTTGAACGAGCCACTATTCAGGAACTGTGTGCCCAGCTGGAGCCAGACCTGATGTCACCCATCCGCCAACCCACCGGGATCCCACCTCTAGTGCAGGTGCTGTCAGTACTCCATTTCTTTGCAAGTGGATCATTTCAAACAACAGTGGCCATATCATCAGGGATGTCCCAGCCTATGTTTTCCAAGGTGTTGTCCAGAGTGTTGTCTACCCTTCTGAAATACATGCGGAGCTACATTGTTTTACCTGAGGTGGAGGATTTGCCTACAGTGAAGGGTGATTTCTATGCCCTTGGACATATCCCCAACATCATAGGTGCCATTGATGGGACCCATGTGGCTTTAGTACCCCCCAGCAGGAGTGAACAAGTGTACAGAAACAGAAAGAGTTATCATTCTATGAATGTACAGATGGTGTGTTTGGCAGACCAGTACATCTCCCATGTTAATGCCAAGTTCCCTGGCTCTGTGCATGAAGCCTACATCATGCGGAATAGCAGCATCCCTTATGTGATGGGTCAACTCCAGAGGCACCGTGTGTGGCTAATAGGTGACTCTGGTTAACCCAACCTGTCCTGGCTACTGACCCCAGTGAGGAATCCCCGGACAAGGGTAGAGGAACGGTACAATGAGGCCCATGGGAGAACTAGGAGGGTGATCGAGCGGACCTTCGGCCTTCTGAAGGCCAGGTTCCGCTGCCTCCATATGACAGGTGGATCCCTATTGTACTCACCAAAGAAGGTGTGCCAGATCATCGTGGCCTGCTGTATGCTTCACAACCTGGCTTTGCGACGCCAGGTGCCTTTTCTGCAGGAGGATGGTCCAGATGGTGGTGTTGTAGCAGCTGTGGAGCCTGTGGAGAGTGAAGAAGAGGAAGCCGAAGAGGACGACATAGACAACAGGAACACAGTAATACAGCAGTATTTTCAATGACACACAGTCCAACCCGTCATATTACAGATACTTAACCCCTACTACCTCTCTACTGTCTGACCTTTTCCCCCAGTGTATGGTAACTGAGTTGTGACTTTCCCTTCCAATTTCAGAGATGTGGCCCCCAGTGTGTGACATCTGCTTTGTTTCCCCATGGACTACAGCTGTGTGACAGTGGTATGTTGGCATCACAATGTGAATATGCATTTTCGGACGGTAATGTCTAATACATTAGTACAAAATCACAGCCAGACTCCTGATTGTTTTGTGCAATAACTGTGTTTATTTCAGTGCTCTATATTGGTGGGTGATTTCAAATCGGTGAGGGGTGATGGTGGAGGATTGTCCATGGCAGAGTCCAGACTATTAGTCTCACAGGTGCAATGTCCAAATGCCTGTGGAAAGTGGAGTCTGGGCAGTATAAGAATGGACAGGGTGTCAATGTGGGACAGTGGGATGACAATCAGGGAGGTATCCTTTCCTGGCGGGGGTCTTGGCATCTTACTCTGTCTTCTTCCTGGATTTCAGGGCCCGCTTGCGGGGTGGTTCTCCTTCTGCAGGGGGTGGGGTGCTGGCGGCCTGTTGGTCCTGTGGCGGGGCCTCCTGTCCACTAGCGCCGGCGGAGGTGGTAGGCAGTTCTTGGTCCATGCTAGTGTCAGGGGCCCTTTGTCCTGCCACAGTGTCCCGCAATGTGGTGACTACCTGATTCAGAGCCCCTACAATGGTGGCCAGGGTGGAACTGATGTTTCGTAGTTCCTCCCTGAACCCCAAATACTGTTCCTCCTGCATGCGCTGGGTCTCCTGAAACCTGGCCAGGACCGTCGCCATCGTCTCCTGGGAGTGGTGGTAGGCTCCCATGATGGAGGAGAGGGCCTCGTGGAGAGTGGATTCCCTTGGCCTGTCCCCCCCCTGTCGCACAGCAGCCCTCCCAGTTCCCCTGTTTCCCTGGGCCTCTGTCCCCTGGACCGTGTGCCCACTACCACTGCCCCCAGGTCCCTGTTGTTGTTGGGGTGGTGGGTTAACCTGGGTGCCCTGTAGTGGTGGACACACCGCTGATTGACGTGTCCTGGGGACTGAGGAATGGGCCCGCTGGGTGGGTGCTGTGCTGGTGTTGCCAGAGGGGGGAAGGTCTGCTATGGGCTGTGGCTGTCTGAGGGGAACCGACTGTCCCGAGGTCCCCGATGGGCCAGGCTGGTCATCTAGATCCATGTCGACAGAGGTGCTATCCTCACTGTGGGCCTCTTCTGGGGGTGGAGTGGACATTTGTGGACCCTCCTGCGCGGTGACGTGGCGTTCGGGTCCTGCAGGGGTATAAAAGTATGGTTATTGCATTTGTGTGTGCCATAGCGTGTAATGGGTGGGTGCCCTTGTACCCCAGTGCTGGCATTCCCGTGTGGGGGCTTTTGTGATGGTGATTTGGTGGGGGATGGGTATGTGCAGTGAGCATGCTTTGGTGATGGGTGTCCATGCTTTGTGGTCGCATGCAGGGCTTGGTGTTGGGATGGGTGGGCTGTGATGTGGAGACATTTGCAAGGAGCAGGATGTGATGGGGGTGAGGGTGAGGGTGGGGGTATGAGTTGGCATGCTGGTGGGGTGGGGGGGATGAAGTAGTGAAGATGAGACTTACCAGAGTCCATTCCTCCACCTACTCCTGCGAGGCACTCAGGATGCAGGATCGCCAAGACTTGCTCCTCCCATGTTGTAAATTCTGGGGGAGGAGGTGGGGGTCCACCGCCAGTCCGCTGCACCGCGATGTTGTGCCTGGATACCATTGAACGCACCTTCCCCCGTAGGTCGTTCCACCACTTCCTGATGTCGTCCTTATTTCTTGGGTGCAGTCCCACAGCGTTGACCCTATCGACAATTCTGCTCCATAGCTCCATCTTCCTGGCAATGGTGGTGTGCTGCACCTGTGTCCCGAAGAGCTGTGGCTCTACCCGTACAATTTCCTCCACCATGACTCTGAGTTCATCCTCGGAGAACTTGGGGTGTCTTTGCGGTGCCATGGGGTGGTGTGGGTGATGTGTGGGGTGGAATGTGTGGTGATGTGTATTGGTGTGTTGTGTGAAGTGCGTGGAAATATTGCTGGGTGAAAGTAAAATGTGCGTCTGGGTGCTCAGTTCTCTTTTTCTCAGTGCGTGGTCCCGATTCTGTAGAAGTGGGTGTTTGTGGGTGATGTGGGTGTGTGTTTTATATTGTGTTGGGTGTGTGGGAGTGGTGTGTGTATGTGTATCAGGTGTGTGTATTTGTAATTGTCCAATGTGGATGTGTTTTGTAAATGTGTGTGTATTTTGAGCGCGGCGGTGTGTACCGCGGTTGAAAGACCGCCGCTTGGATTCGTGTGTCATGATAGTGTGGGCGTATTTCTGTTGGCGTGACGGTGGAGGTTTGGTCATCGCCAGTTTCTCGCTGGCCTTTGGTGTGGCGGACTTTTGTGGATGTCTGTATTTTGGCGGTTTGCCTGTTGTGGGTTAGAATGACCGTGGCAGTTTACCGCGGCCGCGGCGGTATGTTGGCGGTCTTCTGACAGCGGTAAGCGGCTTTTACCACCAAGTTTGGAATGACCCCCTGTGTGTCACAAACCTGATCTCAAAAGCATAGTCTTACTCAACCACCCAGTCAAAAAGATATTTTGGCAATTATGGGCCTTATTTACAAGAAACTGGTGGATCAAAATAGGTATGCCATTTATTTCTTGCGCCAGCCCCAGATCACTTAATGACCCCATGGTCTCACGGTATCTATGACACAGCTCTCCATGGTGCACGTTTCCACAGATGCATCAGAAATTCTGATGCATTTGTGGTGCTAAACTGACGTATTGTTGGACTAGCGGTGAAAAAATTATGCTACTGCAGCAATGTGTGGAAAGCTCCCATGTTAACCGGTTCTGTGCCCATGACGTAATGGTTACGTCCTGAGGCACAGTGCTGCTGTGCCCAGGACGTAACCATTACGTCCTGTGCACAGAGCCCAGAGGGAGCGCTAGCGCTCCCTCTGTGGGGTTCCCCCACCCCCCCAAGTCAGGGATGGAAGGGGAAGCCCTTCCCCTTCCACCCCCGACCCCCCCAACCCCCCCTGTGACGTCAGCGCACGAGCGCGTGCTGATTAGTCACAGGGTCTCCCCCATCGCGCTGGAAGCTCTGCTTCCAGCGCGATTTAAAGAGAAATGCAAAGCATTTCTCTTTCAATCCCATGGGGGAGGCCCGGAGGGGCTTCAAAGGGAAGGAAATGTATTTCCTTCCCTTTGAAGTCTCTCACAGGGTTTCAAAAGCCAGATTGCTTGCAATCCGGCTTTTGAAAGCCCACTAAACACCAGGGATTTTTTTTTTTTTTTACTGATACTGACAAAAGGGAGCGACCCCTTGGGCAAGGGTCGCTCCCAGGGGGGGCATTTTTTGGGAAGGCCTTTTCTGCCCCCCCTGGGGGCAGATCGGCCTATTATTAGGCCGATCTGCCCCCAGGGGGGGGCAGAAACCTCTAGGCACCAGGGATCTTTTTTTTGTTTCTTTTTTTTTGTAATGTTTTCTTTTCTTTTTAGGTGGGGAGCAACCCCTTAGGCAAGGGTCGCTCCCCTAGGGGGCAAATTATATTTAGGCCATTTCTGCCCCCCTTGGCGGCAGATTGGCCTATTTTGATGAGGCCAATCTGCCCCCAAGGGGGGCAGAAACCATTAGACACCAGGGAGATTTTTCTTTGTGTGAATTTCACGCAAGGGGAGCGACCCCTTGGGCAAGGGTCGCTCCCAGGGGGGGCATTTTTTTGGGAAGGCCTTTTCTGCCCCCAGGGGAGGCAGAAACCTCTAGGCACCAGGGATCATTTTTTTTGTTGTTATGTTTTCTTTTTTTTTAGGTTTTATTTTAGGGCATTTCTGCCCCCCCCGGGGCCGGCTGAGCTAGAGGCCAAAATCCACAGGTAGGCACTTTGCAAAAAACACCTCTGTTTTCTGTGAAAAAATATGTTGTGTTCACGTTGTGTTTTGGGCCATTTCCTTTCGTGGGCGCTAGGGCTACCCACACAAGTGAGGTACCATTTTTATCGAGAGACTTAGGGGAACGCTGGGTGGAAGGAAATTTGTGGCTCCTCTCAGATTCCAGAACTTTCTGTCACCGAAATGAGAGGAAAAAGTGTTTTTTGGCCAAATTTTTATGTTTGCAAAGGATTCTGGGTAACATAACCTGGTCAGAGCCCCGCAAGTCACCCCATCTTGGATTCCCCTGGGTTTCTAGTTTTCAAAAATGCTCTGGTTTGCTAGGTTTCCCTAGGTGCCGGCTGAGCTAGAGGCCAAAATCCATTTGTAGGCACTGTTTTCTATGAAAAAATGTGATATGTCCACGTTGTGTTTTGGGCCATTTCCTTTCGTGGGCGCTAGTCCTACCCACACAAGTGAGGTATAATTTTTATTGGGGGACTAGGGGGAACGCTGGGTGGAAGGTAATTTGTGGCTCCTCTCAAATTCCAGAACTTTCTGCCACAGAAATGTGAGGAACATGTGTTTTTTTAGCCACATTTTGAGGTTTGCAAAGGATTCTGGGTAACAGAACCTGGTCAGAGCCCCACAAGTCACCACATCCTGGATTCCCCTATGTCTCTAGTTTTCAGAAAAGAACAGGTTTGGTAGGTTTCCCTAGGTGCCGGCTGAGCTAGAGGCCAAAATCTACAGGTAGGCACTTTGCAAAAAACACCTCTGTTTTCTTTCAAAAAATTGGATGTGTCCACGTTGCGCTTTGGGGTATTTCCTGTTGCGGGCGCTAGGCCTACCCACACAAGTGAGGTATAATTTTTATCGGGAGACTTGGGGGAACGCTGGGTGGAAGGAAATTTGTGGCTCCTCTTAGATTCCAGAACTTTCTGCCACAGAAATGTGAGGAACATGTGTTTTTTTAGCCAAATTTTGAGGTTTGCAAAGGATTCTGGGTAACAGAACCTGGTGAGAGCCCCACAAGCCACCCCATCTTGGATTACCCTAGGTCTCTAGTTTTCAAAAATGCACAGGTTTGGTAGGTTTCCCTAGGTGCTGGCTGAGCTAGAGGCCAAAATCTACAGGTAGGCACTTTGCAAAAAACACCTCTGTTTTCTTTCAAAAAATTGGATGTGTCCACGTTGCGCTTTGGGGTATTTCCTGTCGCGGGCGCTAGGCCTACCCACACAAGTGAGGTATCATTTTTATCGGGAGACTTAGGGGAATGCTGGGTGGAAGGAAATCTGTGGCTCCTCTCAGATTCCAGAACTTTCTGCCTCAGAAATGTGAGGAACATGTTTTTTTTAGCCAAATTTGAGGTTTTCAAAGGATTCTGGGTAACAGAACCTGGTCAGAGCCCCACAAGTCACCCCATCTTGGATTCCCCTAGGTCTCTAGTTTTCAAAAATGCACAGGTTTGGTAGGTTTCCCTAGGTGCCGGCTGAGCTAGAGGCCAAAATCTACAGGTAGGCACTTTGCAAAAAACACCTCTGTTTTCTTTCAAAAAATTGGATGTGTCCACGTTGCGCTTTGGGGTATTTCCTGTCGCGGGCGCTAGGCCTACCCACACAAGTGAGGTATCATTTTTATCGGGAGACTTAGGGGAATGCTGGGTGGAAGGAAATCTGTGGCTCCTCTCAGATTCCAGAACTTTCTGCCTCAGAAATGTGAGGAACATGTGTTTTTTTTAGCCAAATTTGAGGTTTGCAAAGGATTCTGGGTAACAGAACCTGGTCAGAGCCCCACAAGTCACCCCATCTTGGATTCCCCTAGGTCTCTAGTTTTCAAACATGCACAGGTTTGGTAGGTTTCCCTAGGTGCCGGCTGAGCTAGAGGCCAAAATCCATGGGTAGGCACTGTTTTCTATGAAAAAATGTGATATGTCCACGTTGTGTTTTGGGCCATTTCCTTTCGTGGGCGCTAGTCCTACCCACACAAGTGAGGTATAATTTTTATTGGGGGACTTGGGGGAACGCTGGGTGGAAGGTAATTTGTGGCTCCTCTCAAATTCCAGAACTTTCTGCCACAGAAATGTGAGGAACATGTGTTTTTTTAGCCAAATTTTGAGGTTTGCAAAGGATTCTGGGTAACAGAACCTGGTCAGAGCCCCACAAGTCACCACATCCTGGATTCCCCTAGGTCTCTAGTTTTCAGAAAAGAACAGGTTTGGTAGGTTTCCCTAGGTGCCGGCTGAGCTAGAGGCCAAAATCTACAGGTAGGCACTTTGCAAAAAACACCTCTGTTTTCTTTCAAAAAATTGGATGTGTCCACGTTGCGCTTTGGGGTATTTCCTGTTGCGGGCGCTAGGCCTACCCACACAAGTGAGGTATAATTTTTATCGGGAGACTTGGGGGAACGCTGGGTGGAAGGAAATTTGTGGCTCCTCTTAGATTCCAGAACTTTCTGCCACAGAAATGTGAGGAACATGTGTTTTTTTAGCCAAATTTTGAGGTTTGCAAAGGATTCTGGGTAACAGAACCTGGTGAGAGCCCCACAAGCCACCCCATCTTGAATTACCCTAGGTCTCTAGTTTTCAAAAATGCACAGGTTTGGTAGGTTTCCCTAGGTGGTGGCTGAGCTAGAGGCCAAAATCTACAGGTAGGCACTTTGCAAAAAACACCTCTGTTTTCTTTCAAAAAATTGGATGTGTCCACGTTGCGCTTTGGGGTATTTCCTGTTGCGGGCGCTAGGCCTACCCACACAAGTGAGGTATAATTTTTATCGGGAGACTTGGGGGAACGCTGGGTGGAAGGAAATTTGTGGCTCCTCTCAGATTCCAGAACTTTCTGCCACAGAAATGTGAGGAACATGTGTTTTTTTAGCCAAATTTTGAGGTTTGCAAAGGATTCTGGGTAACAGAACCTGGTGAGAGCCCCACAAGCCACCCCATCTTGGATTACCCTAGGTCTCTAGTTTTCAAAAATGCACAGGTTTGGTAGGTTTCCCTAGGTGCTGGCTGAGCTAGAGGCCAAAATCTACAGGTAGGCACTTTGCAAAAAACACCTCTGTTTTCTTTCAAAAAATTGGATGTGTCCACGTTGCGCTTTGGGGTATTTCCTGTCGCGGGCGCTAGGCCTACCCACACAAGTGAGGTATCATTTTTATCGGGAGACTTAGGGGAAGGCTGGGTGGAAGGAAATCTGTGGCTCCTCTCAGATTCCAGAACTTTCTGCCTCAGAAATGTGAGGAACATGTGTTTTTTTTAGCCACATTTGAGGTTTGCAAAGGATTCTGGGTAACAGAACCTGGTCAGAGCCCCACAAGTCACCCCATCTTGGATTCCCCTAGGTCTCTAGTTTTCAAACATGCACAGGTTTGGTAGGTTTCCCTAGGTGCCGGCTGAGCTAGAGGCCAAAATCCATGGGTAGGCACTGTTTTCTATGAAAAAATGTGATATGTCCACGTTGTGTTTTGGGCCATTTCCTTTCGTGGGCGCTAGTCCTACCCACACAAGTGAGGTATAATTTTTATTGGGGGACTTGGGGGAACGCTGGGTGGAAGGTAATTTGTGGCTCCTCTCAAATTCCAGAACTTTCTGCCACAGAAATGTGAGGAACATGTGTTTTTTTAGCCAAATTTTGAGGTTTGCAAAGGATTCTGGGTAACAGAACCTGGTCAGAGCCCCACAAGTCACCACATCCTGGAGTCCCCTAGGTCTCTAGTTTTCAGAAAAGAACAGGTTTGGTAGGTTTCCCTAGGTGCCGGCTGAGCTAGAGGCCAAAATCTACAGGTAGGCACTTTGCAAAAAACACCTCTGTTTTCTTTAAAAAAATTGGATGTGTCCACGTTGCGCTTTGGGGTATTTCCTGTTGCGGGCGCTAGTCCTACCCACACAAGTGAGGTATAATTTTTATTGGGGGACTTGGGGGAACGCTGGGTGGAAGGAAATCTGTGGCTCCTCTCAGATTCCAGAACTTTCTGCCTCAGAAATGTGAGGAACATGTGTTTTTTTTAGCCAAATTTGAGGTTTGCAAAGGATTCTGGGTAACAGAACCTGGTCAGAGCCCCACAAGTCACCCCATCTTGGATTCCCCTAGGTCTCTAGTTTTCAAACATGCACAGGTTTGGTAGGTTTCCCTAGGTGCCGGCTGAGCTAGAGGCCAAAATCCATGGGTAGGCACTGTTTTCTATGAAAAAATGTGATATGTCCACGTTGTGTTTTGGGCCATTTCCTTTCGTGGGCGCTAGTCCTACCCACACAAGTGAGGTATAATTTTTATTGGGGGACTTGGGGGAACGCTGGGTGGAAGGTAATTTGTGGCTCCTCTCAAATTCCAGAACTTTCTGCCACAGAAATGTGAGGAACATGTGTTTTTTTAGCCAAATTTTGAGGTTTGCAAAGGATTCTGGGTAACAGAACCTGGTCAGAGCCCCACAAGTCACCACATCCTGGATTCCCCTAGGTCTCTAGTTTTCAGAAAAGAACAGGTTTGGTAGGTTTCCCTAGGTGCCGGCTGAGCTAGAGGCCAAAATCTACAGGTAGGCACTTTGCAAAAAACACCTCTGTTTTCTTTCAAAAAATTGGATGTGTCCACGTTGCGCTTTGGGGTATTTCCTGTCGCGGGCGCTAGGCCTACCCACACAAGTGAGATATCATTTTTATCGGGAGACTTAGGGGAATGCTGGGTGGAAGGAAATCTGTGGCTCCTCTCAGATTCCAGAACTTTCTGCCTCAGAAATGTGAGGAACATGTTTTTTTTAGCCAAATTTGAGGTTTTCAAAGGATTCTGGGTAACAGAACCTGGTCAGAGCCCCACAAGTCACCCCATCTTGGATTCCCCTAGGTCTCTAGTTTTCAAAAATGCACAGGTTTGGTAGGTTTCCCTAGGTGCCGGCTGAGCTAGAGGCCAAAATCTACAGGTAGGCACTTTGCAAAAAACACCTCTGTTTTCTTTCAAAAAATTGGATGTGTCCACGTTGCGCTTTGGGGTATTTCCTGTCGCGGGCGCTAGGCCTACCCACACAAGTGAGGTATCATTTTTATCGGGAGACTTAGGGGAATGCTGGGTGGAAGGAAATCTGTGGCTCCTCTCAGATTCCAGAACTTTCTGCCTCAGAAATGTGAGGAACATGTGTTTTTTTTAGCCAAATTTGAGGTTTGCAAAGGATTCTGGGTAACAGAACCTGGTCAGAGCCCCACAAGTCACCCCATCTTGGATTCCCCTAGGTCTCTAGTTTTCAAACATGCACAGGTTTGGTAGGTTTCCCTAGGTGCCGGCTGAGCTAGAGGCCAAAATCCATGGGTAGGCACTGTTTTCTATGAAAAAATGTGATATGTCCACGTTGTGTTTTGGGCCATTTCCTTTCGTGGGCGCTAGTCCTACCCACACAAGTGAGGTATAATTTTTATTGGGGGACTTGGGGGAACGCTGGGTGGAAGGTAATTTGTGGCTCCTCTCAAATTCCAGAACTTTCTGCCACAGAAATGTGAGGAACATGTGTTTTTTTAGCCAAATTTTGAGGTTTGCAAAGGATTCTGGGTAACAGAACCTGGTCAGAGCCCCACAAGTCACCACATCCTGGATTCCCCTAGGTCTCTAGTTTTCAGAAAAGAACAGGTTTGGTAGGTTTCCCTAGGTGCCGGCTGAGCTAGAGGCCAAAATCTACAGGTAGGCAGTTTGCAAAAAACACCTCTGTTTTCTTTCAAAAAATTGGATGTGTCCACGTTGCGCTTTGGGGTATTTCCTGTTGCGGGCGCTAGGCCTACCCACACAAGTGAGGTATAATTTTTATCGGGAGACTTGGGGGAACGCTGGGTGGAAGGAAATTTGTGGCTCCTCTTAGATTCCAGAACTTTCTGCCACAGAAATGTGAGGAACATGTGTTTTTTTAGCCAAATTTTGAGGTTTGCAAAGGATTCTGGGTAACAGAACCTGGTGAGAGCCCCACAAGCCACCCCATCTTGGATTACCCTAGGTCTCTAGTTTTCAAAAATGCACAGGTTTGGTAGGTTTCCCTAGGTGGTGGCTGAGCTAGAGGCCAAAATCTACAGGTAGGCACTTTGCAAAAAACACCTCTGTTTTCTTTCAAAAAATTGGATGTGTCCACGTTGCGCTTTGGGGTATTTCCTGTTGCGGGCGCTAGGCCTACCCACACAAGTGAGGTATAATTTTTATCGGGAGACTTGGGGGAACGCTGGGTGGAAGGAAATTTGTGGCTCCTCTCAGATTCCAGAACTTTCTGCCACAGAAATGTGAGGAACATGTGTTTTTTTAGCCAAATTTTGAGGTTTGCAAAGGATTCTGGGTAACAGAACCTGGTGAGAGCCCCACAAGCCACCCCATCTTGGATTACCCTAGGTCTCTAGTTTTCAAAAATGCACAGGTTTGGTAGGTTTCCCTAGGTGCTGGCTGAGCTAGAGGCCAAAATCTACAGGTAGGCACTTTGCAAAAAACACCTCTGTTTTCTTTCAAAAAATTGGATGTGTCCACGTTGCGCTTTGGGGTATTTCCTGTCGCGGGCGCTAGGCCTACCCACACAAGTGAGGTATCATTTTTATCGGGAGACTTAGGGGAATGCTGGGTGGAAGGAAATCTGTGGCTCCTCTCAGATTCCAGAACTTTCTGCCTCAGAAATGTGAGGAACATGTGTTTTTTTTAGCCAAATTTGAGGTTTGCAAAGGATTCTGGGTAACAGAACCTGGTCAGAGCCCCACAAGTCACCCCATCTTGGATTCCCCTAGGTCTCTAGTTTTCAAACATGCACAGGTTTGGTAGGTTTCCCTAGGTGCCGGCTGAGCTAGAGGCCAAAATCCATGGGTAGGCACTGTTTTCTATGAAAAAATGTGATATGTCCACGTTGTGTTTTGGGCCATTTCCTTTCGTGGGCGCTAGTCCTACCCACACAAGTGAGGTATAATTTTTATTGGGGGACTTGGGGGAACGCTGGGTGGAAGGTAATTTGTGGCTCCTCTCAAATTCCAGAACTTTCTGCCACAGAAATGTGAGGAACATGTGTTTTTTTAGCCAAATTTTGAGGTTTGCAAAGGATTCTGGGTAACAGAACCTGGTCAGAGCCCCACAAGTCACCACATCCTGGATTCCCCTAGGTCTCTAGTTTTCAGAAAAGAACAGGTTTGGTAGGTTTCCCTAGGTGCCGGCTGAGCTAGAGGCCAAAATCTACAGGTAGGCACTTTGCAAAAAACACCTCTGTTTTCTTTAAAAAAATTGGATGTGTCCACGTTGCGCTTTGGGGTATTTCCTGTTGCGGGCGCTAGGCCTACCCACACAAGTGAGGTATCATTTTTATCGGGAGACTTGGGGGAACGCTGGGTGGAAGGAAATTTGTGGCTCCTCTTAGATTCCAGAACTTTCTGCCACAGAAATGTGAGGAACATGTGTTTTTTTAGCCAAATTTTGAGGTTTGCAAAGGATTCTGGGTAACAGAACCTGGTGAGAGCCCCACAAGCCACCCCATCTTGGATTACCCTAGGTCTCTAGTTTTCAAAAATGCACAGGTTTGGTAGGTTTCCCTAGGTGGTGGCTGAGCTAGAGGCCAAAATCTACAGGTAGGCACTTTGCAAAAAACACCTCTGTTTTCTTTCAAAAAATTGGATGTGTCCACGTTGCGCTTTGGGGTATTTCCTGTCGCGGGCGCTAGGCCTACCCACACAAGTGAGGTATCATTTTTATCGGGAGACTTAGGGGAATGCTGGGTGGAAGGAAATCTGTGGCTCCTCTCAGATTCCAGAACTTTCTGCCTCAGAAATGTGAGGAACATGTGTTTTTTTTAGCCAAATTTGAGGTTTGCAAAGGATTCTGGGTAACAGAACCTGGTCAGAGCCCCACAAGTCACCCCATCTTGGATTCCCCTAGGTCTCTAGTTTTCAAAAATGCACAGGTTTGGTAGGTTTCCCTAGGTGCCGGCTGAGCTAGAGGCCAAAATCCATGGGTAGGCACTGTTTTCTATGAAAAAATGTGATATGTCCACGTTGTGTTTTGGGCCATTTCCTTTCGTGGGCGCTAGTCCTACCCACACAAGTGAGGTATAATTTTTATTGGGGGACTTGGGGGAACGCTGGGTGGAAGGTAATTTGTGGCTCCTCTCAAATTCCAGAACTTTCTGCCACAGAAATGTGAGGAACATGTGTTTTTTTTGCCAAATTTTGAGGTTTGCAAAGGATTCTGGGTAACAGAACCTGGTCAGAGCCCCACAAGTCACCACATCCTGGATTCCCCTATGTCTCTAGTTTTCAGAAATGAACAGCTTTGGTAGGTTTCCCTAGGTGCCGGCTGAGCTAGAGGCCAAAATCTACAGGTAGGCACTTTGCAAAAAACACCTCTGTTTTCTTTCAAAAAATTGGATGTGTCCACGTTGCGCTTTGGGGTATTTCCTGTTGCGGGCGCTAGGCCTACCCACACAAGTGAGGTATCATTTTTATCAGGAGACTTGGGGGAACGCTGGGTGGAAGGAAATTTGTGGCTCCTCTTAGATTCCAGAACTTTCTGCCACAGAAATGTGAGGAACATGTGTTTTTTTAGCCAAATTTTGAGGTTTGCAAAGGATTCTGGGTAACAGAACCTGGTGAGAGCCCCACAAGCCACCCCTTCTTGGATTACCCTAGGTCTCTAGTTTTCAAAAATGCACAGGTTTGGTAGGTTTCCCTAGGTGCTGGCTGAGCTAGAGGCCAAAATCTACAGGTAGGCACTTTGCAAAAAACACCTCTGTTTTCTTTCAAAAAATTGGATGTGTCCACGTTGCGCTTTGGGGTATTTCCTGTCGCGGGCGCTAGGCCTACCCACACAAGTGAGGTATCATTTTTATCGGGAGACTTAGGGGAATGCTGGGTGGAAGGAAATCTGTGGCTCCTCTCAGATTCCAGAACTTTCTGCCTCAGAAATGTGAGGAACATGTTTTTTTTAGCCAAATTTGAGGTTTGCAAAGGATTCTGGGTAACAGAACCTGGTCAGAGCCCCACAAGTCACCCCATCTTGGATTCCCCTAGGTCTCTAGTTTTCAAAAATGCACAGGTTTGGTAGGTTTCCCTAGGTGCCGGCTGAGCTAGAGGCCAAAATCTACAGGTAGGCACTTTGCAAAAAACACCTCTGTTTTCTTTCAAAAAATTGGATGTGTCCACGTTGCGCTTTGGGGCATTTCCTGTCGCGGGCGCTAGGCCTACCCACACAAGTGAGGTATCATTTTCATCGGGAGACTTGGGAGAACGTTGGGTGGAAGGAAATTTGTGGCTCCTCTCAGATTCCAGAACTTTCTGCCACAGAAATGTGAGGAACATGAGTTTTTTTAGCAAAATGTTGAGGTTTGCAAACGATTCTGGGTAAAAGAACCTGGTCAGAGCCCCACAAATCACCCCATCTTGGATTCCCCTAGGTCTCTAGTTTTAAAAAATGCACAGGTTTCGTAGGTTTCCTTAGGTGCCGGCTGAGCTAGAGGCGAAAATCTACAGGTAGGCACTTTGCAAAAAACACCTCTGTTTTCTTTTTTAAAAAATGGGATGTGTCCACGTTGCGTTTTGGGGCGTTTCCTGTCGCTGGCGCTAGGCCTACCCACACAAGTGAGGTATCATTTTTATCGGGAGACTTGGGGGAACATAGATTAGCAAAACAAGTGTTATTGCCCCTTGTCTTTCTCTACATTTTTTCCTTCCAAATATAGGAGAGTGTGAAAAAAGACATCTATTTGAGAAATGCCCTGTAATTCACATGCTAGTATGGTCAACCCGGAATTTAGAGATGTGCAAATAACCACTGCTCCTCAACACCTTATCTTGTGCCCTTTTTGGAAATACAAAGGTTTTCTTGATAGCTATTTTTTACTCTTTATATTTCAGCAAATTAATTGCTGTATACCCGGTATAGAATGAAAATGCACTGCAGGGTGCAGCTCATTTATTGGCTCAGGGTACCTAGGGTTCTTGATGAACCTACAAGCCCTATATATCCCCGCAACCAGAGGAGTCCAGCAGACGTAACAGTATATTGCTTTCGATAATCTGACATTGCAGGGAAAAGTTACAGAGTAAAACGTAGAGAAAAATTGATGTTTTTTTACCTCAATTTCAATATTTTTCTTTTTCAGTTGTTATTTTCTGTAGGAAACCCTTGTAGGATCTACAGAAATGACCCCTTGCTGAATTCAGAATTTTGTCTAATTTTCAGAAATGTTTAGGTTTCTGGGATCCAGCATTGGTTCCATGCCCATTTCTGTCACTGACTTGAAGGAGGCTGAAAGCACAAACAATTGCAAAAATGGGGAATGTCCCAGTAAAATGCCAAAATTGTGTTGAAAAATTGGGTTTTCTGATTCAAGTCTGCCTGTTCCTGAAAGCTGGGGAGCTGCTGAGTTTATCACCGCAAACCCTTTGTTGATGCCATTGTCAGGGGAAAAACCACAAGCCTTCTTCTGCAGCCACTTTTTCAATTTAAAAAAAAAACAAAAAAAATGTTCACTGTATTTTGGCTAATTTCTTGGCCTCCTTCAGGGGAACCCACAAAGTCTGGGTACCTCTAGAATCCCTAGGATGTTGGAAAAAAAGGACGCAAATTTGGCTTGGTTAGCTTATGTGGACAAAAAGTTATGATCGCCTAAGCGCGAACTGCCCCAAATAGCCAAAAAAGGCTCGGCACAGGAGGGGGAAAAGGCCTGGCAGCGAAGGGGTTAAAAAGCCCTGAATCAGTTTAACCCCTCCTCTGAGCAGTCATTCACATTTTAACACAGTGAAGATGCAGAACAACGCAGTGAAATGTAGTAAATTTCACTGCACCAGTTCTGCATGGCTTTTAACGTGGGAATGCCCACATTGCATACATTATACCTGACATAGCTATTATGTGGCACAAGGCTTTACAAACTGGAGCAATGGTCCCATTGTACCAGTTTGTAAATGGACACAGTGTAGGGGAATGATTGCACTGCCACAGCATCAGTAATGCTACAGTGGCACAAGGGGCTTGTAAATAAGCCTCTATATATTTGAGAACATATTCACAGATTATACTCAGGCACACACTCATGCATACACTAATATAGCCAGGCACACACACATGTATAACTAACACACCCAGGCATACACTTGTGGATACACTAACATACCCAGGCATACACTGATAATTATTTTGAGACCCCAGACACACACTGATGCATACAAATGCACCCCCATATACATACTGATCAATACAATGACACTCCCATGGGCACACTCATGTATACAGTGACACAGTCAGGCACACACTGATGCATACACCGACACACCCAGGAACAAACTGATGCAATACGGTGACACAACTAAGCACACACTCCTGAATAAATTGATACACTTAGACACACACTCATACAATCGCATTCCCAATCACACAGTGATACATATACTGTAACACCCAGGTACGCACTGATGCATATACTGGCGCACCTAGACACACATGAATACATACACACTGACACATACAGAGGCAAGCACACTCATTCTCACACTCATGCTTTCACAAACACACAAAGACACACACACTCATGCATACAATGACTCACCCAGGCACACACTCATACATGCGCTGACACAATCAGGCAGACATTGATACATACACTGAGACCTCCAGACATATACTCATGCACACACTGACACACTCAGGCATACACTGACACATACACTGAAACCCCCAACTACACTGTGACGCATATGCTGACACACCCTGCCAGATAAAGATACATAAACTATCATACCCAGGTACACTCTGTTCCATGCACTGAGGCTTTCAGCAACACACTGATGCATACGTTGAGACACCTAGGCACATACTCATTTATGGACTGACACAATCAGTCACATACTGATTCATGCCGTAACACACCCAGGCACACACTTATGCATACTTTGACACACCCAGAAATAGATGGATGAACACCCTGACACACCCAGACTCATACTTATGCATACACTACCACACCCAGCGAAACACTGATGCGTCTGATAAGAAGCTGAGGCACACACTAATCCACTTAGTGACACACTGAAGTACACACTGATGCATATAGTGAAACACTCAGTCAGTCACACACCCAGGCATATACTGATCATACAATGACAAAGCTAGGCACACACTGATGCACACCCTAAAACACTCAGTCACACACTGATTTATTCTCTAAAGCACAGAGGTGCACACTGATAGATACAGTAATGCACAAAAGCATACCCTGATGGATAAACTGACACACCAAGGACTGACTCATGTATGCACTAGCACACACATTGACACACGTATACATACAGTGATACACTAAGGCCCTCATTTTAACCTTGGTGGTAAAAAATGCCTACCGCAGCAGCAACAGCTGCCAAAAGACCATCGCTACGGCTACCAGCCGTCTGCCATATTATTACCACAGCTGTATTTCCACCACCAAAAGGGCGTAAATCAGGCTGTGGCCATGCCAGCGGATGGCCGTAAGGTGGCGCTGCTACCACCAGCAGCGCCACACCAATAGACTGCCGCCAGCCGTATTAATATGGTCTGATGGTGTTCTGCTGGTGGGTGCTGCTGGCGGTAGGACCCCCTGGATCCAGGTAAGTTGGTTCTCCGACAGGGGAGGAGGGGTGTTGTGTATTTGTGTGGGGGTGCGTGAATGTATGTGTGTGCGTGAATGCAGGTGTGTGTTGAGTGTTGAATGCGTGTGTACATGTATGGAAGTGTGAGTGTGTGTATGTTGTGAACGTAAATGCGTGTCTGCGTGTATGTTTGGAGGTGTGTGGGATTGGATGTTTGCATGCGTGTATGTATGTGTGAATGAGTGTGTGCATGCATGTTGTGTGTGTGAAGGGGCTTGAATGTACATAGAGTAGGGGGTTTGGAGAGGTGGGGGTGGGTGGGGGTAACTGGAGAGGGAGGTGAGGGAGACCCCTATCAGTGAAAGGGAAGGTATTCCCTTTCACTGATATGGCCTACCGTCATGGTTTTCGTTGTGTTACGAACACCACGAAAACCATGGCGGTAGGCAGGGTCATAATCCCGCAGGCGGAACAATGGTGGCCGCCGAGCTGGAGATGGATATCACCAGCCCGGTGGCTGTTACCGCCGTGGCGGTCGGAGTGGTACTCAACCAGCCAATGTCATAATGTGGTGGTAAGTACTGCCAGCCTGTTGGCGGTACTTACTGCCACATTATGGCCGACTGCCGGGGTCATGATGACCCCCTAAGTCGCATACTGATCCACACACTAACACAACCAGGCACACATTTTTTGCATTTACTGACATACCCAGGCTTAGATGGACACATACTCTGACACGCCCAGAATCACACTTATGCATGCACTAACATACCCAGAGACACACTGATGCATGTGGTAAGATACAGAGGCACACACTGATACATACAGTGAAACACCCAAGTATACACTGATGTATACAGTGCAACACTGAGTCAGAGACTGATGCCTAAGGTTACAGAGACATGCATACTCTGCTTTAAACATGAAAACTAACAGACATGGAGCGCCTACAACATAGTGATGTGACTGATGGTAAAAGAATTAAATGCTTATGATATATAAATTAATAGTGTATAATGAAAAAGGAAATATGTTAATAATTTTGTTTATTTTCAACCTCTATTTGTATTAAAAACAGACATCCAAAATGCAGAAACAACATAACGACAAAAGAAACTGAGGAAAGCATGCTATGTACTTGTAACACAGAAGCAAATAAGACAACATGTGGACAATGTTGTTAAAGAGAAAAGAGCTGCTGGAAAGAAAACCAAAAAATGTTTTGAAATTGTATGTGGGAAACAGCAAAGTACAAAATCCAAAACATAAAAAGGAAAGTTTGAAATCAGCCAACAAAAGACAAAAATCAAATCAGATTAGCAGTAAGACATCATTGAAGAAAGCGGATAGCTTGAAAGAAGACAGCAACAGTTCAAAGACATTAGAGTTAACCAATTCCATGGTAGGGTAATTCAGAACTTATTAAAACTATGTCACAGTATGAAAGGAGAAGAGATGTAGTGAAACAAAATGTAGGAAAGTACTCTCTTTCATGGTTACCCCAATATTCTGCCTGATATCAGTGTGCTTAACTGTGTTCACTGGGATCCTGATAACCAGGACCCCAGTGATTATGTGCTGTCTCCTCTAAATGTGGTTGTTACTTACCATTAACACAGTATTTCACCCCCAATTGGCATACTGGTGCCCCCTTATAAGTCCCTAGTATAGGGTACCTAGGTACCTAGGGCATTGGGGTTCCAGGGGATGCCCATGGTCTGCAGCATATATTTTGCCACCCATAGGGAGTCCATGCAAAGGCTTCTGCAGGACTGCCATTGCAGCCTGTGTGAAAAGCTACACGCACCCTTTCACTGCCATTTACACTACATGAGGTCACTTATAAGTCACCCCTATGGTAGACCCTCCAGCCAAGAGGGCAGGGTGCAAAGTACCTGTGTGTGACCATTTTCCCAGACTTTGTGAGTACGGGGATGACATTTTACTGTGTACTGGTCATAGGTCAGTACCTATGTCCAGCTATATAATGGTAACTCCGAACATAGGCATGTTTGGTATCAAACATGGTGGAATCATACCCCAAGGCCTTTGCAAGCATTGGTTTTATGATTCCAAGCACTCTGGGGGCTCCTTAGAGGACCCCCAGTATCGCCATTGCAGCCTTCTGAGGTTTTCCAGGCAGCCCAAGCTGCTGCCACCTCACAGACAGGGTTATGCCCTCCTGTTGCTTGAAAAGCTCAAGCCCAGGAAGGCAGAACAAAGGATTTCCTTTTGGAGAAGGGTGTTACATCTTCTTCCTTCAGAAATAGGTGTTACAGGATTGGGAGGGGTAGCCTCCACAAGACACTGAAAATGCTTTAAAGGGCACATTTATCCCTGCTCTGGCGGGCAACTGGACAAAGGAATGGGAAGTGACCACTCCCCTGTCCATCACCACCCCAAGGGGGTGCTCAGTGCTCCTTGGATTCCAAGTTGGCAGGGAACTCTGGGAACATCTGAATGGCCAATGCCAGCAGGTGACATCAGAGCCCTCCCATGAGAGGTGCATATTGGTTAGGTGACCAATCCCCCTTTCAGGGCTATTTAGGGTCTCCCCTTTGGGTGGTTCTTCAGATTCAGATTCCAAGACTCAAGCAGGAAACCTCTGCATCCTCCACTTCGACTTCTCACTGAAGAAACTGCATCTGGACCCTCCAGGAACTCTACAAACTGCAACAAAGAAGCAAAACACCTTCTGGAACTTTGTATCTTCTGCTCTTGCCAGCAACTGCTTCTCGGTCGTGCATCCTCTGAGGACAGCCCGACTTCAGCCTGCACCAGAAGAGCGAAGGAATCTCCCTTGGGGTGAAGGAGTCACTCCCCTCCTTCAGCAGGCAACAATGACCGGATGTGTGGATCCCCTCTCTTGCTGAGCTGTATGGATCGTGCATCACAGGTGGTGGATTGAAGTGGTCCCAACAGTCCTGACATCCTACTGTCCAACTTAGGTGTAGGTAAGAGTCTGCCTCCCCAAGCAAGAAAGTACCCCTGTGCACTGCATTTTTTGCACCTGCCAAGATTTGTTGGCATCCTACCATGAAGCTCTTCATGCATCTTGCAGCTTCGCCACTCTATCCTGCGATGCACAGCTTCCTGAGTGGTTCTCCGATAGCGTGGGAGCCTTTGTTGTCGTGCTGCATGGGCCTCTTTTGCACCTTCTTTTTCCTCATGCTGTGGGACCTCTTTGCACACTGCCTGGTCTTCTGTGTGCTCTCTGAGTTGGTGAGAACCACCTCTGACTCCCCCTCCTAGGTAGATTCTACCTGGACCTTTCTGGTCCTAGGCAACACCATTCTCCGCTAACTGCGAGCATTGTGTGTGCCAAGGCTTGTTGGCGGACTCCAGCGATGCACACCAGACTGCAATCCTCCATCCAGCGTGGGACACCACTTGCACCAACTAGGAAACCGACTCCGTCTTCTTGGGTTCAATACTGACTGTTCTTCTTCACCTGTGGTTCTTCTTTTGCACCTTCTTTCGGGTTAGCAGGGGCTTCCGTTCTCCGTGGACTCTTATGTGCTTCTTTGACTTGGTCCCCTTCGTCCACAGGCCCTCGGGTCCAGGAATCCACTGTTGGTGTCTTGCAGTCTCTTCTGGTTTTTGCATAATCCTTCTTTTCATTTCTGTCTGTGTTCTGGGAAAGTTACTGTGTCTTACTTCTGCTTTCCTGGGCACTGGGGTGGGTTCTAGTACTTACCTTTGGGGTTTTCTAGGACTCCCGGCTCCCTCTACACAATACAGCTGCCTAGGCAGGAGACTGACTTTTGCATTCCACTTTCTTAGTATATGGGTTGTGTTCCCCAGGCCCATTTCTAACTAATCTGATTTTCATAAATAGCATTGTTGTCTAACTGTTTTACACCTGTTTCTGCACACTAGTATATATAATTTGTGTATTACTTCCCTCCTAAGGGAGTATAGTCTCTATGTTTGGTATTTGGTATTTTTGGTATTTGTGTCACCATCATAAAGTACCTTTATTTTTGTAACACTGAGTATTTCCTTTCATGGTTGTGAGTACTGTGTGACCACAGTGGTATTGCATGAGCTTTGCATGTCTCCTAGTTAAGCCTTAGCTGCTCACACACAGCTACCTCTAGAGAGCCTGGCTTCTAGACACTGCCTACACTGCACTAATAAGGGATATCTGGACCTGATATAAGGTGTAGGCACCATAGGTACCCACTACAAACTCCTACACAAAAGCAACATGGTGAGGCTGTCGCTGAGAAGGCATTTGCCTTAAAGAGGACTCTTTTTATTTTGAATCACACAAAATTGAGGAGACTGGAATAAAAAGTGTTGCATATGAAGAGATTCAGAAAAGGAAAAAAACTTCTCAATAAATGTAATTTTTGAAAACTTTTTTGTGATGAATGGAAGCATAGCTCCAGTATAGAGCTCTTCTGTAATGAAGAAGGGTACCTACAAGAAAACACATTAGTGCATGCAGTTGATATAACTGGCCAATGTTATGAGGTGAAGGATGGAAGCCCCTTTGAAAAAGAAGAGATTGTCACTAGAATGTTGAAGAAGTAATAGCTGAAGAGGTACACAGAAGGTGTAGACAGTTCCCTGTGTACAAATGGAACTGTAGCAGTATTTGTAGTATTTGGCAGCTAACAATTGAAATATTAAAAGCACTTGTACATGATTTTCCATGCACAAGTCTCAAACAAAAAAGTCAAATTTTGCAAGGTTTAGATCCGTGCAAAGTAAGAAAGTATAGTAATTAACAAGGATATTTACTAGAATGTCTCTCAAAGAAAGTGTGTCAAAGCTCCTTTCATCACTTTAGAATGTTAGCAATAAACCACTCAAAAACTCAAGCCTTATGTTTAGAATAAATTAATAGAGCACTCACTTTTGCATAGTACATTAGCAGAGGTAGAATTGTTTGTGAGGATGTGGAGGTTTGTTTCCTTGGTCCTGAAGAGGAGTGTAGGGAAAATGAGGAATTTGTACCTACATGTGTTGAGGAGTAGAGTACAGGTATAAGTATTGAGAACTTTACACAAGAAATTATAACAGAGTGTGTTCTGAAAAACCAAACTGTGTTTTTATTTGTTGTTGACACACTCACTACAAAAGTTAAACATACAATGTAGATGTATTCTTCCAAACTGAAAAGGAAAAAGTTAAACTCACAATGTAGATGTATTCTTCCAAACTGAAGAGGAAAACAGAGATAAGTGGCAAGCATTTCCTGCTTATTTATTTGTAGAAGAACATTTTGACTTGTCCACACAGCAAATGATATGTAAGTAGTGCTATGGTACGTTAGAAGATTATAAAATGTAAGCAAGTTCAGTACATAACAAGTAAGAACTAGTGACTGTTCCAGAACAAAGATTATATTTAAATATTTATGAATCTATACTTATAGAATCTGTAGCTCCCTTTTAGGCAATTAAACAATAGGAACCAAAAACAGGCAAATTACATTTAACAGGGTTACAGAAAGGTCTTAAAGGAAGAGTAGTGTATTTGCAATTAGACTTTGAACAGAATATTGAAACTATAGAGGTAGATAAAGACATTGATGAGCCACTTATTATTCTAGTAAATGGTGTGCCAACTAAAGATTAAAAAATCTGGCAAGAGTTAGTTGATGTTAAAAAAGTAAAACAAGCAACATTATACCTTGTATAAACTAATGTTTATTATAAAAATGTTGATGTTGAACAAGATATAGTAAATGTGTATGGTGAAGCTTTGCCAGCAAGTGGTCAGATAGAAAAAGTGGACCAATCCAGATCAGCAGAAATTTATGAGCACTACAGCATCAATTCCTTACATTCTAAAGAAGTCATTGGTGATGCTATTGAGCTCTTTCAAATGAAACAAGCAAAAGGAGCTCCTGTGAGTGCATGGGAAAAAGTGTAGAGGGTCGCTATTTTCCCTAATTGTTTCCCACTGGAGCAGGTGGTTGCTATGATAGTCATCCCATACAAATACCAGCCAGTGAATACCAATCACCACAATTATATTCAGAGGATCCAAGATTTCACCAGTGTATTCCATAAATATTTCATCTTCTGTTTAAGAGTGACTTGTCCGGACTTTCACATACAGTAAACCACATTCTAAAGACAGGAGTCAATCTTCAAAATCTCTCTGCAAGAGAATTTGTGGACAAAGTTCATGAAAAGGATGAAAACTCAGAATATAACTTGAATAACTGAATGGTGTGCCAAAGTGGCACCAACGAGTATTGGTATCGCTGTCATGGAGAACTCAAATGTATGCTGAGAAATCTGGGTGCACCCACCTGGTTTCTTGCACTCAGTTGCACTGATTATGTGTGGTATAACCTACTTAAGTTTTTGAGGGAGGTGAACTCAAGCCTATCAATGTAAAGACAGCAGGAAAACTTTGCTCATAGGTCTCGCTAATGTTTGTAGATATTTTCACCACAGATTGCAAGCTATGCTGGCTTTCATCTGCAACAAACGCCATCCTCTTCTTGGAGAAGTTGCTGATTTCTTTTGGCATAAAGAGTAACAAGCAAAAGGAACTCCTCATAGTCACATGCTGTTGTGGATAAAAGAAGTACCCAAATTTGGAGCAGACAGTGATTAGTCTGTACTGTCTTTCATAGAAAAGCATGTGATGTACCATAAAAAAGGCACTGGTGAAAGAGGTCTCAGACAACATGTTTTGCTTTTCTAAACACATAGATGTGGGAAGTACTTCCACTGTAAATACAGAACAAAAGGAACATTTTGAACAAGATATTGATTGGATTTCCACAATCTGTCATTTCAAAAGAAAGCGTGAACAGCTTTTTGTCTTCAGTCAGACGTACACTGACATGGAAATCACCAAAGAACACAAATAGCCTAAGAAGAAAGGAGGCTTTCAAATATATTAATGACTGTAACCCTGTGATTCTGAAAATGTGGAATGCTAATATGGATACAATTTATTGCAGACAACTCCATCACTGTACATTTGTGGGTCTCTTCATTCATTACAAAATCAGAAAAGACAGAGATGAAGGAGATGTGGGAAGAGATAGATTTCTGCAGAAAAGACACTTACCAAAAAATAATACTACTTCAGCTTGAAAATGCTTTCCCATAGCAAAATGAGACCCTATGAAGCCTGTGACAGGTTGAGTTTAGCAAAGGGAATTGTTTGGGCAACTCTATGACTAGCTAGTACACACAATAGTGCTAAAGTCTTTCCCAGAAATTCACTACCTATCAGAGTTTTACCCACAAAGTACAGACATTGTGAAATCCAATATGTTGGATATTTACAATCCAAGAAGGAGTCCACATCTAGAAGACAAGTGCCTTTATCAAATTCTTGAACACTACAAATACAGAAGCAATATAAGTTAAAACATAGAAGAAAGGAAATATGGAGCACTTGGATGTGACATTTATTTAGGCAAACACAGAATAGGAAATTTAGTTAACCACTGAAAGTTTGTTGCAAAACTCCTGACAAAAAGGAGTTTTTCTATTTGGCTGTTCTTCAACGGTTCAAGCTGGGGCATAGTGAATTGGAATTATTTAGAGACTATGACAGCTTCAAAGATTCGTTCAATGCTGTCAAAGACACTATTCAGTTTTCATAAAGTATTTACAAATGTTAAATGATGAAATGCAACAAGAAGAAATGATTTCTGCTGAGGTAGCTAAGGACTGTTCTCAAAGCAGCCAAAGTTCAGGATCACTGAGACAGGATCCTCTTTGAGAACCTATTTTTTAAAACAAAGTAGCAATATCTATGAATGAAGTGGAACCTGTAATGGAGCAAGTAAGACAGGAATCTGTAGATCTGGAAAAGTTAGTTGCACAACTCAGCAATTAACAGAGAAACATTTATATGGAAGTAAAAGAAAAACTAGAACATGGATTTCTACATGAAAAAATACAATTGCTCATCATTCAAGCTACTACTATTATATATCAGTGGGCAAGCTGGTAATGGGAAAAGCTTTTTAATTAAATTTCTCTCCAGTTACCTACCCAAGACTACAAAATCAAACGTATCATGTGTAGTAACAGAACCTACTGGATTAGCTGCACGCAATGTAAAAGGAATAACCTTAAATAGACTCCTTATGCTACCATTTGAACACAACAATAAACTGGAATACCAGAAAAGTTATCTGGCAAAGCTTGACATGAGGTGGCAAGAGTTTTGAAGAAATTGAAGCTTTTAATTATTGATGAGTTAAGCAAGGATTCAAACGTAATGCTTGCCTTTGTTCACTTGGGAATGCAACAGATTTTAAAAACTGAATATGACGTCTTGTTTGGAGGAACGCATGTAATTTGGTTTGGTGACCTTCTACAACTTAACCCTGTGAAAGTGCACCCTGTTTTCAAGACTCTTTTACATGAAGAAATTCAGAACTGATTGGGAAGTATTGGTAATATAAACATTTGGCAATATTTGAAATACAAGGGACAAGTTATAAATATGTGACTCTGACATATAATACAGAAATATTCGAAAGGACATTAGAGTAGAGGTTCTGACAGGGGACGGAAAACGTACCTTGGAAAGTAAGCTTATTAATAAACAGTTTTCCTCTAATAGCACAGCTCCAAAAATAATGTTTAATATCTGTAAAGGAGGGAAATCCATACTTTCTTTAACGCCTACAAGAGTGTGCCAGTTTTAATGAAGAATACTTGATTGAATGGAACACCAGGGAGTGACAGTGCTGCTGAGTGGAAAACTACAAGAAAAATGAAACTCTTTGGAAGAATCTTTATCCAGGACTGCTAGACTAGAAAAGTGTTAACATGTGTGCAAAAACTGTAGAGTAATTTTGAGATGCAACTTAAATGTCGAAGAAGGACTTCCCTAACAACGATGAGGTTGAATTCTTAGCTATAAAATTTGATCAGGTTGGTGGCGTGAAGAAAATTGTTGTACGCTTTTTGCTTGTAAAAGACTTATATATCCGGTGGAAGCAGTTTAAAGTCTGTCCTGCGTATGTTGTAACTATCTATAAATTACAAGCTTTAAGTGTAGATTCTGCATTTATTTATGTTGCAAGTTCGATATTTAAAGAAAGAACGTCATAGGTAGCATTGTTATGATTGTGAACATTGTCAGCTTTGTTTCTGGTTGATTTTGAAGATAAGAAGCTTAGTACAGATGCAAGTTGTGTTAAAGGATATATCTGATTAAGAAATATATATGCTCCTCATTTAGGACAGTATCCTGTCTATTAAAAATTTATACTATGTCCGAAGCGGAAGCTTACACTAGAATCAAAGCATGTTCCTGAAAAGACAGTAAACAACGACAAACAAAATGTTGTTAAGAAAAAAAAAGGATGTTGTAGGATAACAGTTGGAGAACACTAATGGTGCAAACTGCTATGCTAATGTTATTCTCATTGTTCTCTTCCATTTCCCACATGTTAATGCAATTTGAAAAAAACAAAGTAACACATACTGTGTAGAACTCTTTCATTGCCTTCAATTTTTATTCCTTGATAGGGCTATAATATCCTCTGCTTCAGGTATTCGAGAACTAGTAGACATACATAGTGCATTTGTAGTATTTACTCTCAATGTCCAACAAGACGCACAGGAATTTATATTGGTGATCCTTAGGGTTTTAGAAAAAGAAGACGTAAATATTGATGACTGAGTTATACATGAAATCATGCATGTGGAGATTGCTCTTTCTCATCTACCACTGAAACCCATTTTGAGTGATTTATCTACTTAACTCTGTCAGATTCTAAAAGTGTTTTTTTTATAAATTAATAAAAAAAGAGTGACCAAAACATGATCTGTCCAAATTGTACATCAAATGTATTTTCTGCATTGCTTATACAGAGAAGTGGTAAGTATATTATAGCAATGTTGTCAATGATGTAGAGCAGATGGATCGAAATTGGACACCGAAATTGCAAACTTGAAAGCTGGACAAATATCAGTTTCAGTAAGAACATACTGTACAGTGTATCTGGACATTGTACTGTATATTTAAAGACTCAAACATGGTGGATAGAGTGCAGTCTGCTATTCAAACAAGAACTTCCTTTCAAACTTCCTAATTCTTACCTATTATTTCTTCAGCTGAAGTTCTAAGGAGGATTTGTGGAAAGCAATATGGAATACAATCTTCAGTCTGTGTGTATCTTTACTGCTTAAGACATCATTCAGCCTATCATGGTTGAAGTCTTGAAAGAAAATTAAAAAAAATGAAGGGCCAGATTTACAAGGTCTTAGCTTTTTGTGACGCTTCAGTGCTCCTGTGGCAATGTTCCTGTGGCACTGTGCAATATGACAAATTGACAAGATAGCGTTAAGCCACTTTTTGTGGCTTAATGCCGCCTTGTAAATATGGGCCTCTCAGACTGTTTTCTCTGTCAGAGGGGTGTGCAATGGGTGTTGCTGTGGGCATTCCACCGCAACACCCATTGCTTTTGATACTGCCCCAGATTTACAAGAAGGCGTAAATCTGTGGCAGTGCACGCAGTGCATTAGCAAGGCAGAGCGAGGAGGAATACCCTTATTCCTTCTCGTTTTTACTTTTTCCATGTGTGCTGAATTCTGCAGGACAGATAGAAAGAGCAAAAGGCCATGAATAAATGTTTATGTGCAAGAAGGTGTCTCTTCCTGCACATAATCATTCAAAAATGACAATTTGCTACTTCTTTGTGTGCTGCAGAATGCAGCACACATAGAAGTGCTAAATCACTATTGTAGATTGTTTATGTGCAGGAAGGCCTTCCTGCACATAAACAATCAATCCACTCAATGCAGACACCCTTGTACTATGGTGCAAGGATGTCTGCGTTGCCAGCTAAATTTAGCGCTGGCGCAGGGGGAAACACAGGGGGGCTCCGTATTTTAGTAAATATGGCCCGAAGCGTGGATGAAATGTGTTCATAGAATTTCTGGTAAAAAATCAGTATATGGTCTTTTCTTTACGTGGATCATCACTGTTTAAGACTAAGGGTGGGTGAAGAATTCCACTCCACTGGTGTAGTTCGCAGAGTTTTCCCTCTCTGCACTCTGTGTGGAGTACAGAGTTCCAAAACACTCTGCAAAGTTATGTTGAGAAGAGTTTCTTAACTTGCTCACTAATGTTAAGTTGGTGAGCGAAAGAAATTGTTAATTTGGAAAGTGTAAGTGAGTTTTCTGAACCGGAGCGGTCTCGGTAGGTGGCTACAGCTCATGATGAGAATGTTGCTGCGTGCATTGAGGAAGCTGCTGCTCGAGTAGAAAATCTACTAGAGTAGCAGAAATAAGTTAGTGCCCTTTAGCACTCTTGTTGGTGCCATTTGCGCTGATTTTACAGCACAGGAGAAACATCCGCACTGAAAATCAGTGCGAACAGAACAACGTACCGAGACTCTGCCACTCGCAGAACTTCCCGTAGCACAACTGAGTTTTTACAGCACTTCGTGGAGTTCAGCGTATCAGAACTCTGTGAGCTCCTTCTAGGCCTATTTAAGACATCCTTCGGCCTATCGAAGGTGATGTCTACCAAAGGGTATCGAAAAGTGTGGATGAAATATGTTCATAGGATTTCTGGAAAAATTACAATGTGGTCTTCTCTCTATGTGCATCATCACTGATTTAGACATCATTCAGCCTATCGGGGGTCCACAAAAGGATGTCTAAGTTTAAAGTGTAGATTGTATCTGTTTGTAGTTTTGTACCAGGTATAATAATAAGGAAAAATTTTTAACATACAGACTTCTGGTTAGGTTAGTAACTGAAGCTCCATTACAAAAAAAATCAAACTGTGGTGAGTGCAATTCATAATATCACTTATTTGCAGTGAAATAATGCAGTTATGTTTTTTTCTTACAATCTATATGATTGTTTTCCCCCCATTGGTCAATGATGCTACACAGTACTCGGTTTATATGTACTAGTAAAAAAGCTGAAAACAGGAAAGAGGAAAAATAAAATGTTTTACTAAAATGTCAGATAATGTTACTGCTGCTCATGCACCCACTCACTCACCCATACAAGCACTCATGCACCCACTCACTCACCCTTACAACTGCTCACCCACTCTCCCACTCACCCATACACCTACTCATATATCCAATCTCTCACCCACACAACCATGCATGCACCCTCTCACTCACGCATACAGCAATTCATGTACCTACTCACTCATTGATACAACCACTAACACACCATCTCACCTACCCATACAGCCACTCATGCAGTCACTGATCCATACACCCACTAGTGCAGACACTCACTCACCCATACAACCACTCATGCACCCTCTCACCCACCTATGCACCCACTCATGCACCAACACCCTCACCAATCCTTCATTCACCCTCATACTTATCCATACAGCCACTCATGCACCCACTCACATACTGATACAACAAACTCATGCTTCCTATCACTCACTCATAAGGCCATTCATGAAGCTAGTCATTCATCTATACAGTGACTCATATACTCACTCATCCATAAACACAATCATGCACTCACTCAATCAACCAAACAGCTCTCACACTGTCTCACTCATCCATATAGCCACTCATGCACCCACTCACTCACCTATACACTCATCCAAGCACCCACTTACTCATCCATAGAACTACTCATTCACCCTCTCACTCCCCAATACACCCACTCATACACCCACTCACTCCTCCATACAACCACTTATGCAACCTCTCACTCACCCATACAGAAACACATGTGCTGACTCACTGAAATATACAGTCACTCATAAACTCACACATTCACCCATTCAATCACGTATGCAGCCGCTCACTCACCCATGCAACCACTCATGCACTCTCTCAGTCACCCATACAGCTACTCATGCACCCACTCACTTACCCGTATAAGTGCTCATGCACACATTCAGTCACCCATTGATAGAAGACACTCACCTGAACTCCAGGTGGTTCCGATGGGGTGACAATAATCCCCGAATCCCAATGAGAACTGACAGGGTAGCTATGAAGGACATGCTGCAACCCTAGGAGTTTCCAAATGGAAGGGCATTGGGATGAGAGAGAAAGAGAGAAATACCAGGACTTATGTGTATTCAGATTTCTATACTCTGGGAACAGTTGAGCTCAAGGATATCTGAATTCTGGTTCTGGATTCAGGATACTGGCAATCAGAATTATTCAGATACAAGGGTCTATGTAGGAGGCTGGCTCTCTACATCATGTATGAAAATGACATGAACTGGGCAGATAGTCCATGTAACCCCACTTTGGTATCCACATTCAAAAAAGCAGACCACCTAATGCTCTGTTTTTGTGGTAGTGTGGTTGACCAGTTAGGCTTATCCAGGAGATGTGCTAAGCATTTGTTGTACTCACAGTACCAATAAATATGGACACACACATGGAAGAATAACTTGAGAAGAATTTTCAAAAGTCATACAGATATTAACAAAATTGTTAAGACCAAGATGACCAATATACAATATGTACTTTTTTAGTTAAAGTTTTTCAAAGTTCAGAAAAAGTTGCTTTTCTGTGCATAATTACCACCATGGGAATCAATGTTGTTTTTTTGATTTTTTAAATGCATATAAAATCAGGCAATGCTCTTACAAATGTTCCACTTTTTGGTTAAGGTTGCTGAATTCTCCAATGGGCCAGCTGGAGAACAGTGGGCAGTTACCGGTTCAAGCGGGATGAAGGTCTTGGAGCTTGCACCCAAGGGGAAAGAACCACTTGAAATCACACTGCAAAGATAGACTTGAAGGTAAATCCAGTTCCCTTGAGGGGTGAAGTATCAAAGGGCTGCAGACCCCTAGAGCACAGCTGGTTGGTCGATGCAAGAGTCAGGGAGGCCTGGTACAGCACAGATAGATCAGTCAGCAGTCCTGCATTTTGGAGTCCTTGAAGCGTATAACAGGTCACTTGGAGGGTGGATTGCAGGTCAACAGGACTACTCTGGGGGTGGTTCTTGGGTGTCCTGAAGTCCATTGGCTGGTGCTTGCTTCTGGGCTTTTGGGGGTCCAGAGTGGTCTTTGCTTCTGGGTGTCTGATGTTTGGGGTCCAGTAACCCGGGTAGAGGTAATCCCCAGCCCTGGAGAGTTGCAGTGCCAACAAATTTTCCATGGTGGCAGGTCTTGTCCTTAAGGGCTGTTGAACAGAATTTGGCTGGGCTGCTGGGTCAAGGTAATTGATCAGCAGCTGGTCTTCTTACTAGACTTTACAGGTTCTTTGCCTGCTGGGTTGAGGGAGTGATACCTTCACTGAAAAGGAGGTTCTTGGCAATTTTCAGTGCCCTGGGGATTCGTGGAGGCCTTCAGGTTTCCAGGCGACACCTCAGCGGCAATTGTTGAGTCCTTGGAGCAAGCAAGCAGGGTTCAGCACCTCTTTCTTTCTGCAGCAGGGCTTCAGGTCTCATGCCTTGGGTCTTCTTTGTCCTGGACTTCTTTGTGGATATCGGATCTGAGGTCTTGGTCTAGGGATGCCCTCTAAATACTGTATTTGGGGGGCATTAAGTGGAGTACCTGCTAGTGGCCAATGGGTCACCTAGCTTAGGGTGGCTACACCCACTAAGTGACCACTTCCTGTGGGAGGGGTCATATCCCTAAAGCTGGCTATTTTCCTGCCAACCAAGAAGGAGAAAAATGAAAGTGGTCACCTTGCCTGCCACACTTGAGGGGTGGTGCAGGCTGAGGATGGCCACTGCTCTTATTTTTGCAAGGTTTCCCACTGGTTTTCCTGTCTACAGTGAGTGTAAAACCACTGGGTGGCCATCTGCTGCTAACAGTAGAGGCAGAGGTGAGATTTCAAAGGTGGCAAAACCTTTTAAGCTAACTGCTGGTGCCTGTCCAGGGGAGGAGGTGTAAAACCTCCAGCCAGGCTCACCCATCCAACCACTCAATCACCCTCTCACTCTCACAGACAGCTACTCATTCACCCACTCACTCACCCATACAAGTACTCATGTACTCACTCTCTCACCATACAGACACTCATGTATTCACTTACCCATATAGCCAACCATACAACTACTCACTCACCCATACACTCACTTGTCCTGATTCTCACACATATAGCCATATCACTCAATTATTCAACCACTTATCTACACTCTCACTCACCCATGCAACCATTCACACATCCTCTCAGTCACCCATATAGCTACTCATGCACCCAAAAACTCATCCATACAAGCACTCATGCACCCACTCACTCACCCATACAGATGCTCATGCACTCACTCACTCTCCTATACAGTCACTTATGCACTCATGTATGCACATATACACTCTTGCACGCATACATTTACCCATACAGTTACTCATGCTCCCACATACTCACCAATAAAATCACTTATGCACCCTCTTACTTGTCCATACAACCACTCACACACCCTCTTAGTCACCCATGCATCTACTCATGCACCCACTCCTTACCCATACAACCACTGATGCACCCCCCACTCACTCATACAGACACTTATTCACCCACTCGCGCACCCATATAGTAATTCATGCATCTAGTCATTCACCTATACAATTATGACAGTCCCTAAATTAAGCAGTCTCTCACACCTGTACTTGTTCACATATTGAGTCACTCACACAACCATATACTCATTCAAATACTCAGTAACATACTTACAGACATGACAAGTAGGATTCATACTCCAACAAATGTACATTTAACATATAAATGTTCATTCTTAAGTGGGAATACGTGATTCTAATGAGAACCATTTTTTAAATATTTTTTTTAAATGTTTTAACAGTCTTGAATTTTTTTAAGTGTTTTCTTTGTTACCTAAGAAACAAATGGAATATCGCTTGGATCAGCAAGCACACAAAAACAGAAAGTATGCTATAACTCACAATAAGTTAACAGGTATGTGCATAAATAGTTTGCACCAGAGTAGCCACAGCTTGTTCTCCCACAGTAAGAATGGTGGTACATTTTGTGCAAAAAATACCAATTTGCTCGAACTCCGTATTGGTAATCAGAACTCCTGAAAGCTGTCCTCCTGCAGATGATGTTCCTGCTTGTTCTTTGGTTCCACTAGATCTTCCTTGCTGGGTTTTCAGCCTCTGCATTTGTGCTCTAGCTAAAAGGTTCCATGAATGGTGCTCAAACATTTGTACATGCTGGATGTGGCGAATGAATATTATTTTTTACTACCACGTGACAGAACCTTCTTGCAAACTGTGTACATAACTTTGTACGCACTAGAATTATTTTCACCTTCTGGGATAGAATCAGATTCTCATACAATACTATCCTTCCTCTTCTTAGGAACCTGTTCCTCTTCCACCATAACATTGTCTTCTTCCTCCTTCTGATTTTGTGGTGCACATCCCATGTTCAGTAGTTGGGAAAGAACAAAGGAAACACCAAAGAAACATTCAAAATGGTAACCAGCAAAAGGAAAAGTGTGAAAACTCACAGCTACTCTGAAACTAAAGAAGAATAGGTGGGACCTTTCTGTATGCAAGATAGAAAGGTGCTTAACCAATCAAATCCTTTTGTATCTGTGTCACATGGGATGCACAATGCCTCCACGGCTCCATTGCGATAGAAATAAGATGCCATGAAATGCATTGAAACAGTACTTAAAACATATTTTCTCTCTAATTATACTAATTTCCATAGTCTAATAGTTAACCTCTTGTTTTCATTCAAACCATAAAAGTGTCTAGATATGTTTTTTACTACTGTTATAAAATCGTCTTAGTTGTGTCCCCTGCACAACTCCAGAAATACGTGCCGGCACAGTGCATGGTGATGTTTCAAGTCCCTAAATACTAGTAATAAGACTATTAAATTATTTGTCCTCTATTGCTGTAGTACTTATTTAATAGTATTACTAAAGCTCCTGCCTTAAACTAAATCTTTGTAATGTCTATATATGTGTTCTACAAATACCCAAACTACACAGGAGCTGCAAACTGTTCAAGAGAGTTTGAATTAGGTGCGTAACTCTTTAAAAAAAAAAAAATCACCACCATATTACTATATATACCTGACAACCAACAGTATTTAGCAAAGACAATGGGCTACATACCAAAAATTCCCAAGTGCTTACCCTACAAAATGTGTTACTGTTTTTTTAGATGATGAGGAACATAACACTAGTCTATACAAGAAAATACTGTATTTAGTGGGCATTAGGGGGAGTACCTGGTAGTGTCCAATGGGCCACGTACCTTATGGTGGCTACTCCCACTATGTGACCTCTTCCTGTGGGAAGGGGTCACATCCATAACCCTGATTAGCTATTTTCCTACCATTCAAGCGGGAGGAAAATGAAATGGAGTGGTTACCTCCCTCAGCCACATCCGAGGGGTGGTGTAGGCTGAAGGAGGCTGCTGGCAGCAATGGCAGGGGGTCAGATTTCAAAGGTGGTAAAGCCTTTGAAGCTGACCACTGGTGCAGGGTGCCTGCCTGGGGGAGCGGGTGTAGCCCCTCCTCCCAGGAAAGGCTTTGTTTTCTGGCTCCTGAGAGCAGAGGCTCCTACCTCAGGAGTCCAGGCTTCTGTCTGCTGGTGGAAGGCTGGCTGAGACCAGTCAGCAACAATGCCAGGGCTGTTAGGTTTTACAGGGGGTACCTCTAATGTGCCCTCTGGGTTCTTTTTATAATAAATCCAACACTGGCATCAGTTGATTGGTACCAAACAATCCAGGGTTCAGAGGGGCCAACTTGTCACTGAGGAACTTGTAATGACCAGTGTCCAGCACATGAATTTGCTATGCCTTCCCTGTACACTTACTACGCCTAAGAATTAGCAAAGACACAGTAGGGGCATATTTGCTCATGAATACATTTGCCATCACATGCCTTATAGTGCATCCTGCCTTTAGGGCTGCAAAGCCTGCCAGGGAGGGGACTTACCTATGTTACATTCAGTGTTGGTGGGCATGGCACTCTTGGTCGGTGCCATGTCACATTTGCTACTTTGGATATACCTTGTCATGCACTTGCAATGGCAGTCTGCATCAGGCTGGTGCTGGACCTCTCAGAGTGGCACAATTGGTACCCCATCTCTGGGGACCCTCTTCTGTTCCCATGCCCTAGGTACTAGGGGTACCATTTACTAGAAACTTACAAAGGTAGTTGAAGTGCCAAATATAAATACAGTTTTGGGGAAGAGATGTGGCCTTGAGAACATGTTTAGCAGGGGTCCATGGCACTTACAATTTGAAACCACATAATTTTACAGGCAAAACGTGGGGAGCTACCATATTTAAAGTGGCCCTTTCTCACACTAGGCTCCAAATGAAAGGGTGTGAAACTAGACTTCTGCTGGGGAATCTTCATCCTCTGAATGGAATAGCCTGGGAAGGCCATCTGCATTGGCATGGGCAGTCCCAGGTCTGTGTTCCACTTTGGAGTCCCTTTCCTGGGGAGATATGGAGCACCTAAGCAGTTTGGGTTTTCACTGATTATCAGTTGAAGCCACCTGAGAGGCCTGTGGTCTGTCTGAGCTATAAAGTAAGAGCCAAATAAGTATGACATCAGCTTCTTCAAGGCCCAGACCTCAGCAAAGGCTTCCCTCTCTAAGGGGCTCCATTTTTGCTCCCTAGGGAGTAGTCTTCTGCTTATCAAAGCAATAGGCTTGTCATGTCT
Organism: Pleurodeles waltl; assembly: GCF_031143425.1. NCBI lineage: Eukaryota > Metazoa > Chordata > Amphibia > Caudata > Salamandridae > Pleurodeles > Pleurodeles waltl. The sequence continues at coordinate 524,893,745 of NC_090449.1, forward strand.
CCCATCATTGGTCTGGGCTGGGACGGCTCTTATTCCACGTTCTAAGGCATCTGTATGGACAATACACTGTCTGGAGTAATCTAGAGTTTTTTGTACTGAGGCAGAGCCCATTGCTGTTAAAAGCTTTTTGACAACACACTGTCCAGTTGTTCCTTTTGGGCATTTTCTTTGGGTACGTTCTGTGAGGGGGCCACTATGGTGGGATAATACTTCACAAACCTCTTGTAGTAGCCAGTCAAATCAAAGAAAGCCCTGACTTGTGTCTGGGTGGTTGGATCTTCCTAGGCCAGAATTGTCAGGATCTTGGGCTGTAGTGGCCCACGTATACAATATTTCTCTGCCCTATCTGGCACTTACAGGCCTTGATAGTGAGGCCTGCCTATTGCAGGGACTCAAGGACCTTTCCAAAGTGGGTCAGGTGATCCTGCCAGGTGGAGCTGTAGACTGCAATATCATCTAGATATGCTGCACCAAAGGATTCCAACCCTTCCAGAACGTGGTTTACCAACCTCTGCAAGGTGGCAGGGGCATTCTTTACTCCAAAAGACATAACAATGAACTGATAGTGCCCACTTGGGGGAGATGCTGATCTCTCATTTGCTCCAGGGGTCAGGCCAATGGCCACTACCCAGATGTAAGATCAATGGTACTCAGGTATTTGGCTGCCCCTAATCTGTCTCTGGGCTCATCAGCTCTTGAAATTGGGTGTGCATCTGTTGTATTCCTAGGTTGAGGCCCCTGTAGTCCTCACATTACCTAATTTCCTTACTTTCTCCCTTTAAATGAGGCTTTGAGACTAATACTACTGGACTAGCCCAGGGTTTCTCAAAGGGTTCTATGAAACCCAGATCCAACATCTTGTGGACTTCAACTTGGATGTTTTCTCTGCATGGTCTGACTGCCTACAGATTTTATTTTTGACAGCAAGCTATCACCAGTGTCCACATCATGGATACACCAGTTAGGCCTACCAGGTGTCACAGAGAATAGTTCAGCATACTGGTTGAGGACTTGCCTGCAAGCAGCATGCTGTTGTCCTGCGAGGGTGTCTGATAAGACCACTCCGTCCAGAGAAGCTTTTTTTGAGTTACTGGAGAGGAGATAAGGGAGAGGTTCACTCTCTTCCTCCTGTCTCTCATCTGTAACCACAAGCATGGTCACATCAGCTCTCAAAATAGGGCTTCAGATGGTTTACATGTATAATCATTTTGGGATTTTTGCAACTACTAAGGTCAACCAGGTAGGTGATCTCCCATTTTCTTTCATGTATAGGGTAGGGCCCAGACCACTCTTCTTGGAGAGCCCTAAGAGCCACTGGTTCCAATACCCAAACTTCCTGCTCTGGTTGGAACTCCACTAGTGCAGCTTTTTGGTCAAACCAGTGCTTCTGGTGCTTCTGGCAAGCCTGAATATTTTTGTGTGCTTTCTCCATACACTCAGCCATCCTGGAATGAAGGCCAAGTAGATAGTCCACAATGTCTTGCTTAGGCTCTTTGAGAGGCCTCTCCCAGCCTTACCTTGCAAGACTCAATGGACCCCTAACAGGATGCCCAAACAAAAGTTCAAAGAGGAAAAACCCTACTCCCTTTTGCGACACTCCACTGTAGGCAAAGAGCAGACATGAAAGTAAGACATCCCATCTCCTGCATTTTTTAGGGAGTCCACCAATCATGCCTTTCAATATTTTGTTAAATCTTTCAAACAGTCTATTAGTCTGTGCAGGAATGTCACTCCACATTCCTGCCACATGTTTTTTAAGTAGACATGAAAATTGAACCCCTGTCTGATACCATCTCTTTAGGAAAGTCAACTCTGACAAAAATATCTAGGAGGACTTTGGCCGCTCAAGGACAGTGATGGTTCTAAGAGGTATGGCTTCAGCGTACCTAGTGGCAAGATCTTCTACCACTAAAATGGCCAGTAAAAGTGATTAACTAGCCTGATCCAGGTTTTGTTTTGGCCCAGATGCTCAACTAGGGGAATGTCATAGACTAGTGTGAGAAAACACTCTGTGTACTTCTGGGGCAATACCACCCTTCTGGTTGCACCAGGCTTGTGGTCTCTTGCTTCAGTGGACAGGAATCCATCCTCCCAATAAACCTTGTGGGTACCACTGACACTGCCCCTTCCTTCCTCAGCAGCTTGCTGCCTAAGGCTTTCATGAGTAGGACAGGGTTTTTGTCCCTGGCACAGATCCTCCCTAGAGGGTCCCCCTGGACCTGAAAGCTCTGGGTGGTAAGACCCAAGCTATACAGGCTCAGTTCCCTCTGGGATTAAACAAAAGTCCTCTTCCTGTAAAAGGGGGGGGGGGGTCTGAATTGTGATGTGTTCAGACATTGGTTCCCCAGTCTTCTTGCCTTTTCTCTTGAAGGGTTGACCCATTCTTCCTGGACCCAACACCTCTTGTTCACTCTGGAGGTTTCCTTGTGCTCTAGTTGTGACGCACACCCATTCTGGGAGCCCAAGCATTAGCATTGCTACATGAGTCCTTAGTTCAACTTCAGCCCAGGGAGATTGTTCCAAATCATTTCCAAGAAGACAGTCTACAGGAAGGAAAGGGGCCACAGATACCTCTTTTTGTCCAACTACTCCCCCACAGTCAAAAGATACAATTGCCTTGGGATGGATCTTTGTGATATTGTCAGCATTGGTGGCAGGATAGGTTTTCACTAACAGGTACTCATCTGAATAGACCAAGTGCTGGGTCACCACGGTGACACTTTCCTCTGTGTCCCTCAAGGCTTCTACCTTAATTCCATTATTCGAAGGGTACTGCCTGTATTTGTGCATGTTAGCGGGCCAGGAAGCATAGGATATATCTACCCCTACCTCAGTGACTAATGTTGCCTCTATGGGTTCACTGACATGGTCAGGCCACATCTGTGATCCCATCTGGAGATTAGCAACTGCATTTACTATAGGTGGACTAGAGGCATTTTTCTTGTTCTTACTACTAGGGTCTACAGTTTGGTGCCCTCTATTCTTGCAATCATAGCACCAACTCTTGTTGGAATCAAAGTTTCTACCTTTGCACCCACTGTTAGGCTGTGAGGTGTCTCAGGGCCCACCCTCCTGAACAGGTTTTTACGTGGTCTCCCCACAAGTAGTTTTTTTGGTCACCCTTGTCTTGACCTAATGGTTGGCCTTCTTCCCCAACTCTAAAGGAGAAAGTGAATTTAAGTCTACCGGGAACTGATGTAGTTTCTCATTGTAACAATTACTCAAAATATGTTCTTTCATAATTTAATTATAAAGCCCATCAACATCTTGTACCCTGTTACCTTCTAATCAGCCTCCCAGCATTTTTACTGAATAGTCCACAAATTCTATGTAGGACTAACTCTGGGGTTTTTGAGTCTCCCTGAATTTAATTCTGTATTCTTCAGTTGCTAGCCCAAAGACATCAATCAGGAAGGGTAGCCATCAGGACCTGGCATCTGCCTCACTCAATGTCAGGAGTATATCCCTGTATTTACCTGAGAACAGTTCCCGCAACAGAGAGCCCCAATGTCTTTCATCCATATCTTTGGCTCTCTCATAGGCAGAAAACCACTTGGTGATATCATCACCCTCCTTATAAGGTAGGACAACTCCTTTGGGGAGTTTTAGGTTGAAAGACTTCTCCTTCTTCCTAATTATTTGAATACTGCCACCAGAGATGGGTCCAAACCCAACTCTCTTAATTTTATCTCTATTTCTAAAAGTTGAGCTTCTAAAGCCAGCCTTTTGGTCAACCTAGCCAGAGCCAGATCCTCCTCTGAGGAGGTTACTACTTCTGAGACAGAGGATCATACCTACTCCTCCTCAGCTTCTTCTGAGTTCTCTTGATTTTCTGTTTCTGAGGGTTCACCCTCACCCAGTCTGTGTGCAGTCTCATATTCTGTCACAAGCTGCCTAAACCTTTCTGTGGTGGCATGAGCACCAGTGTGAATTTGATAACCTTTGAAGAGAGCCCTTGTTTGGAGGTATCTCATTCCTATTCCTGGGGCCAAGTCTGGCTCCTTAGCCTGGTTCTCTTCATCTGACATTTTTCTCACTAAAGGTGGGACCTGTTTAACTTTTGGAAAAACTTTTGAAAACTTTCAAATCATTTTCAAACTTTTTCTAAGGCCTAACTATAATAAAGACATTTAGGAGCTCATTATAACATTGGGGGCAAATGCCGCCTACCGCCACGGCGACGCCCACCAACCTACTGTCTCTGTGGCTACCGACTGTCCACCAAATTATGACCGTAGCCAGAATTCTGCCAGAAGGATGGCGGAATTCCGGCTACGGTCATGGTGGGGGATGACGGTAAGGTGGTGCTGCTGACAGCAGCAGCACCATGCCAGCAGAACGCTGCCGACCATATCATGAGCCATGCAGCAGCGCCGCATCCCGTCTCCTGCCGGAGGATCTCCTGCAAACAGGTAAGTCAGGTTCTCCGACAGGAGAGGGGGCAGGGGTGTTGTGTGCGTGTGTGGGGGAGTGTGTGACTGTGTTTGAATGCATGCATGCATGTGTAATGCGTGTGTGCATGAATGTGTGTGTGTGTACGTGCATGTTGTGTCGTGTAATTGCATGTGTGCCTGGATGTATGTTAGTGAGTGTTGCTGTGAGTGTGTATGAATGTATGCATGCGTGGGTGAATGTGGAAATGCATGTGTGTATGTGAGTGTATGTGTGTATATGTCGGGGGTTGGAAGGGGGAGGGTAGGGGAGGACTCTTGGGAGGGGGAGGGGGACGGAGGAGACCCTGTCAGTGCCAGAGAAGGAATTCCCTGGCTGGGATAGTGCCTACCGCCATGGGTTTCGTGGCAGTACAGAAACCACGGAAACCATGGTGGTGGGAGGGGTCAAAATGGCATGGACGGCCTAGTGATGGCCACCGGGCTGGAGACTGTAGTCTCCAGCCCGGCGGTCATTACGCCCGTGGTGGTCGGTGTGTTAACTTATTAACAATGTCATAATAGTGGCGGTATGTACCGCCAGCCTGTTGGTGGTACTACCGCTACTATTACACCGACCGCCGGGGTCGTAATCACCCCCATATTTTCAATCACTGTTTGAGGGACCTAACCAGGGCACTAGCAAATAAATTTAAATTTAGAAAAATAGTTCACTTGCAAAATACTAAAAGGCTACAGAATTTTTTTAGAATTATTTGTGTGATCAGTTAGTGACAAAGTGGTATCAGCAAATGCAAAGTCTTGTATCCCAACTCTGATCCACCAAATGTAAGAGGCTGGCTTTCTATAGAGTTTATGAAAATGACATGCAATGTGCAGAGAGTCCAAGCAACCCCACTTTGGTATCTAGAGGTAAAAAGCAGACCACCTCATGCTCTGTTTTTGTGGTAGTATGGGTGAGTAGTTAGGCTTATCTAGGAGATGTGCTAATAATTTGTTGTGCACACAGCATCAATAAATGTGGACACTCACTTGGAAGAATAACTCAACACCAGTTCACAAAAATACTTCAGATTTTTATCAATTTTTTAAGACCAAGATCATCAATATATGAGAAGTACTTCTTTTGTTATGATTTTTAAAACTTTTGAAAATATAAGCTTTTTTTGCGTTATTAAGCACTGTGGGAATGAGTGGTAAAATACTTAAAATGCATATAAAATCAGGCAATGCTCTCACAAGTGTCACCTTCTATTTTTAGGTTGAGGTGATCAAAATATCCTCTGGGTTCGCCAGAGACGTTCGAGTGGTTCCCGGTTCAAGTAGGAGCAGAGCCTGAAAGTCTTAAAGCTGGTGCACAATGGAGAAAGGGAAGCACACTGCATAGGTGGACTTAAAGCTAAGGCTGATGGGTCCCCTTGGAGTGCAGAGATCACATGAAGTTTGGTGTTTCAGGTTCCAGGGAGGCTTGACGCAGTGCAGATAAGTCAGTCAAGAGTCATGTGTCAAGGAGTCTTTGGAGCCAGGTGTAGGTCACTTGGAGGATAGATTGCAGGTCAGCAGGTCCACTCTAGAGTGGTTCTTTGGTGCCCTGAAGTCCCTTGGCTGGTGCTTGCTTCTGGTCCTCGGAGATTCCAGGGTGGTCTTTACTTCTGGGTGTTCAATGTTGGGGGTCCAGTAACCCAGGCAATGGGACTTCTAAGCCCCTGAAAGTTGCAGTGCCACCAAACTTGGCACACTGGTAGGTTGTGTCCTTTGTGTCAGTCAGTTGATTTTTGTCAGGCTGCTAGATCTGGTTCTTTGGTCAGCAACCGGTCAGTGAACTAGACTTCACTGGTTCCTTGCTAACAGGTTGCAGGAGAGTGATACCTTCACTCTGAGAGAGGTTTTTGGCAATTTGCAGGCAACACCTCAGCAGACATGGTTGAGTCCTAGGTGCAGCCAGCAGGGTTTGACACCTTTTTCTTCTTGCAGCAGGACTTTTTTTCTTGTGCCTCACATCTTCTTTGTTCCTGGAGTTCTTGTGTCCATTGAATCTGATCTGTGGGCGTTGGGGGTGGGGGGGTACCTGGTAGTGGCTATTTGGCTACCTAGCTTAGGATTGCTACACCCACGATGTGATCACTTCCTGTGGGAAGGGGTCACATCCCTACCCCTGACTTTGTGTTCTGGTTCCTCAGAGCAGAAGCTCTCACCCCAGGAGTCTAGACTTCTGTCTGGTAGTGGCAGGCTGGCTAAGACCATTCAGGAACCATGCCAGGGCTGTTTTGTAAGGACACAGTGTGGGCATATTTGCTCATGCACACATATGCCTTCATATGCATTATAGTGCATCCTGTCTTGGGGCTGTAAGGCCTGCCAGAGTGGTGACTTGCCTATATTTCATGCAGCGTTAGTGAACATCGAGATTGTAACTTTTAAATACACCTTGTCATGCACTTGCAATGGCAGTTTGTATGAGGCTGGTGTGGGGTCTCTCAGACTGGCACAATTTGAGCTGCAGCTCTGGGGGGCCCTCTTCAGTACCTAAGCCATAGGTACCAAGGGTAACATTTACTAGGGACTTACAAGAGTGGCTGACGTGTCAAACAGTTTTGAGGAAAGATATCTGGTCCTGGAAACCTATTTAGCATGGGCCCAGGGCACTAACAGTTGGAAACAACATCATTTTCAGGCAAAAAGTGAGGGCTACCATATCAAAATAGTCCCTTTCTTACACATACCATACAAGTACTCAAACAACCACACAGTTATCCATAGAGTTACTCAAACATCCACTCACTCACTCATGTAGTCAGGCAGTGATGCATCCATACACACACTCATGCGCACACTCACTCACCCATACAATCACTCATCACCCTTTCACTTACTCATATTGAAACTCATGCATCCACTCACTCACCTTTACAACCACTCATGCACACTTGCACTCACCAATACAGCCACTCATGCACTTAATCACCCATTGTGAGAAACTGGGGCTGATTGCAGAGGCCCCCTAACTTTTTGCCCCCATCTTCCACTTTATGCTGGTGTTTTCCTGACTCTGATGGTGCCCTGGGTACTGCTAACCAGTCCCAGGGCCTGTGCTCTGTGTAAAATGGATATGCAAATTAGGCTAATTATAATTGGCTAAGTTAACCTACCTATAAGTCCCTAGTATATGGTAGGGCATGTAGGTTTAGGGACCACAGCATAGGTGGTGCACACCTAGGTGCATTGCTGAGGTGCCCAGTGTCATTTTAAAAGCAAGCCTGCCTTGCTGGCTGCTTTTAAATTAAAGTTATATGCAAATTCGACTTTGGAATTAAAGGTACTTCCAAAGTCTTAAACTACCTTATTTTTACATATAAGTCACCCCTAAGGTGTGCCCTATGTGCCCCTAGGGCTGGGTGCCATGTAACTATAAGCAGGGACTTTATAAAAATAGATTTATAAGCCCTGGTGAGGTAAAAACAGCCAAATTCGTTTTTCCCTCATTGAAGTAAATGGCCTTCATAGGCTAGAATGGGCAGACTTTATTTAAAATTTTAAAGTCTCCTTAAATGTTACATACCAATAATTTGGTATCAAATTGATTGTTATAATAAATCCCACAGCTTCCAGTTGTTGGATTTAATATAACTAGTTTAGGTAAAAAGTTTAGACTTTACCTAAAAAGTTGCCAATTTCAGCTCTGCATAGTTTTTGCTGCTGTGCTCTGATTGGCCAGCCTGCAGCAGCTTCTGCCAGGCTACTTTAATGAGGTGTGAAGTGGCCTGACTTCACACAAAGGAATGTGCTTGGGGGAGAGAATCTCCCCTCAGCAGATGGTGAGGCAGGAAGGGGGAGGGCTGCCAAACTGGTCTTCAAAGGCAGAGAAGGACATCTGGAGCACCCAGCAACACCCCCACATCCTGCAACCCCAGACAGCTAGGTGCCCCCTTGATTAGATTAGGAGAGGGCAGGAGAGGGGTGTGTTTATGATTTTTAGCCACACCAGTGGGTGGGCTCAGCCAGATCTCTCCTCCAAAAATCAGATTCATCCATTTTGGATTTTTAGAGACTATTGCCTTCTGGGATGGATTTTTGCCACACTTCCCAGGAAGTGGTCATCACAGGGGGACGACCCTGTCCCTGATTGGAGGACCAGGGCCCCCCTGCTTTTCACCCAGGAGCAAGGATAAAACTGGCAGACCTGCACCCACGCCTGAGATCCCCTCCAGAATTCAACAAGAAAGGAACTAAAGAAGAAGAAGGACTGCCCTGCTGGACCCCTGGCCTGCACCTGGACCCTGCACTCAGAAAGACTGCACCAGCTGCACACTTGGGCTTCACCACAAGAAGGACTTTGCCTGGCTTCCACTGGTTCAAGGAGGGACTCCCTGTTTGCTACAGGTGAAAAATTGCTAACCAGAGTCCCCTGCACCAACTCCTGAAAAAGTGACCAGCTGACCACTGTGCAGTGGCCAAAAAGGAGTTTGCGCCAGGTGTATTCTGGGAGTTGAAGTCCGCACTTCCCAAGGACCATCACAGAACTTCTGGACCCTTGGGGTGAGCTGTGGACCCCAAAAGAACCTTAAAAGAACATCTGGGTGAAGCCCCAGAAGTTTGGAAAAGATTGGAGAATTTTTGGAAAAAAGCTCCATAAAGTGACCGACCCGACGCAGAAATTCTAGCCGGCTTGCCTCAACCGCGACCCGGCCTGACTTCGTGGTTCGTCCCGGTAAAGAAAAACATCCAAAAAAGAGACTAAGTCCGAACGTAAAAAGTTGACCGGGACCTTCCAGCCATCGTATCCGAGAAGGGCTCCACGGACGTCGGATCAAGATCCAGGTTTACCCCGGTCGAAGGATTTTCATCTCGAAAAAACGTCTAAGTCCGAAGGTAAAAATCACCACCGAGGAAACCGACTTCGCGTATCCGGACAAGGGCTCCAGGAGGTCGGATCCAACTGGCAGGTTCGTCCCGGTGAAGAAAAACTTCAAAATAAAGACTAAGTCAGAAGGTAACTTTTTAACCGAGGCCTCCCGTGACCTGTAGCCGAGCAGGGCTCCATCGCGGTCGGCCTGAAAGTTTGACTTTGCCCCGGTCCTGGTGCAACCAGATGACCCGATTGGCGCTTTTTGTTTCTAAGCGCTAGAAAATAATAATACTTTAAAAATTCATATCTCCGGTTCCCCTGAACCGATTTTAATCGTTTTTGTGTCATTTTAAAGATAAAAATATAAGCTATTTTTATAAATTGGTTTTGTATTTTGAAACTGTTTCCTGTGTTTTATTTAATTACTGTTTTGTGATATTTGAATGCTTTACACTTTGTCTCCTAAGTTAAGCCTTGACGCTCGATGCCAAGCTACCAAGGGTAGAGCTGGGATTAATTTACTGAGACCTAACTGTACTTTTGTGGAGGTTTGTGGCTTGTTGCTAGGTGTAGGTACCTACCTGCCCTACCAATAACCCATTTTCCAACATAATTGGTGGCAGCGGTGGGATCCTGTACTTGTGTTCAATATCACGTTACAGTTTTAGATAAAACAAATTAAAAATCCTTTAAATTGTCCTAGTGCAAAAATTGTTTTTAATTTTTAATTTTAATTTTTTTTTTTTTTTTAATTAATTTGGATTAATTTCAATTATTGAATTTTTGTAATTTTTCTAAATTCTTGTTTCCAATTTTTGCAAAAAGTTTTTGGTGACACAAAACTAGGGAACAATGGAGCTTGATCTGGCTAGCCTACCCACACTGACAGTAGTCCAGCTTAGGGGGTTGTGTATTGAGAGAGGGTTGCCTGCAACCCCTGATCTCAGGAAGCAAATCCTGATTAAATCCCTGACAGCATGGGCTGAGGCCCAAGAGGTAGAGACAGAGGAAGCTCCAGAGGAGGAAGAAAAAGAGGAAGATGCTAACTCTAACCACTCAGGGGAGGGAAGGCATCAGACCCCAAGTGAGGAAGAGGAGGAACGGTCCTCAATGGATACAGTCACTAGGGGCAGACCCAAAGCTAGTGGTAGGAAGAGGGTCCTTTCAGGAGGAGAGAACCCATCCATCAGGGAAAGAGAGCTGGAAGCCCAGCTGGCCTACATAGCTTTGGAAGCAGATAAGCTTGCCCTGGAAAAGAAAAAGTGGGCAAGCAAAGAAAAAAAAGATGGAGGCAGCGAGAAAGAAACGGAGGTGTCCATGGGTGGGGGAGTTTGCCCCAGATTACCCAAGGGGGTGGTTCCTGCTTATGTAGAGGGGGATGACATAGATAAGTGGCTAGGGGCCTTTGAGAGGGCACTCCAAATGAGAAGGGTTAGGCCTCAATACTGGGGTTCCCTTTTGTGGGAATTGGTCCCCAACTCAGGGAGGGATAGGCTTCTGACCTTAAGGGGGGAGGAGGCAGATTCATACCCTAGTATGAAGAGGTGCTTAGTCAAGAAGTTTGGTCTGACCCCAGAGCAATATAGAATGAAGTTCAGGGACACCCAGAAGGTCAGTACCCAGTCTTGGGTTGACTTTGTGGACACCTCACTAAAGGCACTAGAGGGCTGGATTATTGGCAACAAAGTAAATACTTATGAGGGGTTATACAATCTGATCATGAGAGAGCACATCTTGACCAATTGTATCCAAGAAAGGTTACGCCAGTATCTAGTGGACTCTAAGCAGACCAACCCTAGAGAGCTAGGGGAGGCAGCTGATGAGTGGTTGAGAACCAGGGTGGTTGTCAAGTCCCAGGGGGGAGACTCCAAGAAGGGGGGGGTCAGGTCCCCAAAAACCTAAGGAGGGAGGTGGTAAGCCCACCACAGAGACTCCCTCTGTACCCCAGAACCCTAAGAAGGAGGAGAGTAAATCCCACTCCCACTCTGACATGCAGAGACAGGGAGACCCAGGGTTAAAAAAGCTCTTGGACAGTAGGGCTTGCTTTGACTGTCAGCAGACAGGTCACTTCAGAGGAGATGCAGCCTGTCCAAAGAAGGTGGTTAGCACTGGGCTGTCCAGTGTAGCCATAGAGGAGGACTCCTCAGATGATGAAGTCCTCCTAGCATTGTGCTGGGAGACAGGACCAGATGGTAAGCTGGTGATCCCTGAGGGTGGGAGTAGGCACTTCCACCACATTCAAGTGAATGGGATCCCTACCACTGGCCTGAGAGACACCTGTGCCAGTCACACTGTAGTGAGTGACCGGTTAGTGACCCCAGACATGTATGTCCCAGGAAAGACAAAGAAAGTCAGGATTGCCACAGGGGAGGTCACCTCCAAACCTGTAGCCATAGTGCCCCTAGAGAGGGAGGGTATCCTTGACTGGATTAGGGTGGTAGTCAGTGCTGACCTTCCCCTAGATTGTATCCTGGGCAATGACCTCCCAGAGGTGAGTCTGGTCACAGATGGGGTGGTCGCCCAGGGCGCCCCCCCAACCCAAAGTCCTGGGGAGTCAGTCCCTACAGTTAGGAGACAGGGGTCCCCAAGAAAAGGAAAGAAGAAAAGGAAGGGTAGGCCACTCTTAAAGAGAGTTCCAGGAAGCCAAAGGCCTTCTGCCCCAGTAGGGGGGGAGCCCAGAGTTAGCACTGGTGAGGCCTCACCTGACCCCAAGGAAGTCCTGAGTAGTCAGGCAGCTGTCCAGATGCAAGGTGTTGCCCCTGCACTGACAGAAGGGAGAGTGGAAGGAGGGTGTCTGCCACAGGAGGTGGTAGCCCCCCTCTCTAGACAGCAAGAGGGGTGCCAGGACCCCAAAGATGCCCCTAAAGCAGCTCAGCCACCTGTCAGTGGAGAGCTTAGGGTGTGGTTCTGGGTACTGACAGCTGTCAGTAGCCTCTGCTGGGTGCTAGCCTTCCAGGCAGCACTGTACTTGGCCTGGGAGGCAGACCCCAGGGCTAATAGCAAAGTAGGCCCCCTGACCCTGTTGGTCATGGTGGGGTTGCTCAAGTGTTGGGTGACCTCTTTGGGTAAGCTAGGTGTTGCCCTAGCAAAGTTAGGAGTAGGGGAGGTGGGCACCTCACTACCCAAGTTGGCAGAGAGAGAGGAGGAAGACCCCCCTAGAGGGAAGTTTCAGTTTGAGTTGGGTCCTTTTACTGTTGGGATGGCTTCACTACCCAGAGGGAGTGACCCTGACAGGAGGATATAAGGCAGAGTAGGCCCTGCAAAGGGACAGCCAGTTTTCTTCACTGTCTTCCTCGCCTAACAAGCCAGGAAGACTCTCCCAGGGTTGGGCTGAGTCTCCTGGGCGTGTGGGCTGGGGGGGGGTTGTGTGAGAAACTGGGGCTGATTGCAGAGGCCCCCTAACTTTTTGCCCCCATCTTCCACTTTATGCTGGTGTTTTCCTGACTTTGATGGTGCCCTGGGTACTGCTAACCAGTCCCAGGGCCTGTGCTCTGTGTAAAATGGATATGCAAATTAGGCTAATTATAATTGGCTAAGTTAACCTACCTATAAGTCCCTAGTATATGGTAGGGCATGTAGGTTTAGGGACCACAGCATAGGTGGTGCACACCTAGGTGCATTGCTGAGGTGCCCAGTGTCATTTTAAAAGCAAGCCTGCCTTGCTGGCTGCTTTTAAATTAAAGTTATATGCAAATTCGACTTTGGAATTAAAGGTACTTCCAAAGTCTTAAACTACCTTATTTTTACATATAAGTCACCCCTAAGGTGTGCCCTATGTGCCCCTAGGGCTGGGTGCCATGTAACTATAAGCAGGGACTTTATAAAAATAGATTTATAAGCCCTGGTGAGGTAAAAACAGCCAAATTCGTTTTTCCCTCATTGAAGTAAATGGCCTTCATAGGCTAGAATGGGCAGACTTTATTTAAAATTTTAAAGACTCCTTAAATGTTACATACCAAGAATTTGGTATCAAATTGATTGTTATAATAAATCCCACAGCTTCCAGTTGTTGGATTTAATATAACTAGTTTAGGTAAAAAGTTTAGACTTTACCTAAAAAGTTGCCAATTTCAGCTCTGCATAGTTTTTGCTGCTGTGCTCTGATTGGCCAGCCTGCAGCAGCTTCTGCCAGGCTACTTTAATGAGGTGTGAAGTGGCCTGACTTCACACAAAGGAATGTGCTTGGGGGAGAGAATCTCCCCTCAGCAGATGGTGAGGCAGGAAGGGGGAGGGCTGCCAAACTGGTCTTCAAAGGCAGAGAAGGACATCTGGAGCACCCAGCAACACCCCCACATCCTGCAACCCCAGACAGCTAGGTGCCCCCTTGATTAGATTAGGAGAGGGCAGGAGAGGGGTGTGTTTATGATTTTTAGCCACACCAGTGGGTGGGCTCAGCCAGATCTCTCCTCCAAAAATCAGATTCATCCATTTTGGATTTTTAGAGACTATTGCCTTCTGGGATGGATTTTTGCCACACTTCCCAGGAAGTGGTCATCACAGGGGGACGACCCTGTCCCTGATTGGAGGACCAGGGCCCCCCTGCTTTTCACCCAGGAGCAAGGATAAAACTGGCAGACCTGCACCCACGCCTGAGATCCCCTCCAGAATTCAACAAGAAAGGAACTAAAGAAGAAGAAGGACTGCCCTGCTGGACCCCTGGCCTGCACCTGGACCCTGCACTCAGAAAGACTGCACAGCTGCACACTTGGGCTTCACCACAAGAAGGACTTTGCCTGGCTTCCACTGGTTCAAGGAGGGACTCCCTGTTTGCTACAGGTGAAAAATTGCTAACCAGAGTTCCCTGCACCAACTCCTGAAAAAGTGACCAGCTGACCACTGTGCAGTGGCCAAAAAGGAGTTTGCGCCGGGTGTATTCTGGGAGTTGAAGTCCGCACTTCCCAAGGACCATCACAGAACTTCTGGACCCTTGGGGTGAGCTGTGGACCCCAAAAGAACCTTAAAAGAACATCTGGGTGAAGCCCCAGAAGTTTGGAAAAGATTGGAGAATTTTTGGAAAAAAGCTCCATAAAGTGACCGACCCGACGCGGAAATTCTAGCCGGCTTGCCTCAACCGCGACCCGGCCTGACTTCGTGGTTCGTCCCGGTAAAGAAAAACATCCAAAAAAGAGACTAAGTCCGAACGTAAAAAGTTGACCGGGACCTTCCAGCCATCGTATCCGAGAAGGGCTCCACGGACGTCGGATCAAGATCCAGGTTTACCCCGGTCGAAGGATTTTCATCTCGAAAAAACGTCTAAGTCCGAAGGTAAAAATCACCACCGAGGAAACCGACTTCGCGTATCCGGACAAGGGCTCCAGGAGGTCGGATCCAACTGGCAGGTTCGTCCCGGTGAAGAAAAACTTCAAAATAAAGACTAAGTCAGAAGGTAACTTTTTAACCGAGGCCTCCCGTGACCTGTAGCCGAGCAGGGCTCCATCGCGGTCGGCCTGAAAGTTTGACTTTGCCCCGGTCCTGGTGCAACCAGATGACCCGATTGGCGCTTTTTGTTTCTAAGCGCTAGAAAATAATAATACTTTAAAAATTCATATCTCCGGTTCCCCTGAACCGATTTTAATCGTTTTTGTGTCATTTTAAAGATAAAAATATAAGCTATTTTTATAAATTGGTTTTGTATTTTGAAACTGTTTCCTGTGTTTTATTTAATTACTGTTTTGTGATATTTGAATGCTTTACACTTTGTCTCCTAAGTTAAGCCTTGACGCTCGATGCCAAGCTACCAAGGGTAGAGCTGGGATTAATTTACTGAGACCTAACTGTACTTTTGTGGAGGTTTGTGGCTTGTTGCTAGGTGTAGGTACCTACCTGCCCTACCAATAACCCATTTTCCAACATAATTGGTGGCAGCGGTGGGATCCTGTACTTGTGCTCAATATCACGTTACAGTTTTAGATAAAACAAATTAAAAATCCTTTAAATTGTCCTAGTGCAAAAATTGTTTTTAATTTTTAATTTTAATTTATTTATTTTTTTTAATTAATTTGGATTAATTTCAATTATTGAATTTTTGTAATTTTTCTAAATTCTTGTTTCCAATTTTTGCAAAAAGTTTTTGGTGACACAAAACTAGGGAACAATGGAGCTTGATCTGGCTAGCCTACCCACACTGACAGTAGTCCAGCTTAGGGGGTTGTGTATTGAGAGAGGGTTGCCTGCAACCCCTGATCTCAGGAAGCAAATCCTGATTAAATCCCTGACAGCATGGGCTGAGGCCCAAGAGGTAGAGACAGAGGAAGCTCCAGAGGAGGAAGAAAAAGAGGAAGATGCTAACTCTAACCACTCAGGGGAGGGAAGGCATCAGACCCCAAGTGAGGAAGAGGAGGAACGGTCCTCAATGGATACAGTCACTAGGGGCAGACCCAAAGCTAGTGGTAGGAAGAGGGTCCTTTCAGGAGGAGAGAACCCATCCATCAGGGAAAGAGAGCTGGAAGCCCAGCTGGCCTACATAGCTTTGGAAGCAGATAAGCTTGCCCTGGAAAAGAAAAAGTGGGCAAGCAAAGAAAAAAAAGATGGAGGCAGCGAGAAAGAAACTGAGGTGTCCATGGGTGGGGGAGTTTGCCCCAGATTACCCAAGGGGGTGGTTCCTGCTTATGTAGAGGGGGATGACATAGATAAGTGGCTAGGGGCCTTTGAGAGGGCACTCCAAATGAGAAGGGTTAGGCCTCAATACTGGGGTTCCCTTTTGTGGGAATTGGTCCCCAACTCAGGGAGGGATAGGCTTCTGACCTTAAGGGGGGAGGAGGCAGATTCATACCCTAGTATGAAGAGGTGCTTAGTCAAGAAGTTTGGTCTGACCCCAGAGCAATATAGAATGAAGTTCAGGGACACCCAGAAGGTCAGTACCCAGTCTTGGGTTGACTTTGTGGACACCTCACTAAAGGCACTAGAGGGCTGGAATATTGGCAACAAAGTAAATACTTATGAGGGGTTATACAATCTGATCATGAGAGAGCACATCTTGACCAATTGTATCCAAGAAAGGTTACGCCAGCATCTAGTGGACTCTAAGCAGACCAACCCTAGAGAGCTAGGGGAGGCAGCTGATGAGTGGTTGAGAACCAGGGTGGTTGTCAAGTCCCAGGGGGGAGACTCCAAGAAGGGGGGGGTCAGGTCCCCAAAAACCTAAGGAGGGAGGTGGTAAGCCCACCACAGAGACTCCCTCTGTACCCCAGAACCCTAAGAAGGAGGAGAGTAAATCCCACTCCCACTCTGACATGCAGAGACAGGGAGACCCAGGGTTAAAAAAGCTCTTGGACAGTAGGGCTTGCTTTGACTGTCAGCAGACAGGTCACTTCAGAGGAGATGCAGCCTGTCCAAAGAAGGTGGTTAGCACTGGGCTGTCCAGTGTAGCCATAGAGGAGGACTCCTCAGATGATGAAGTCCTCCTAGCATTGTGCTGGGAGACAGGACCAGATGGTAAGCTGGTGATCCCTGAGGGTGGGAGTAGGCACTTCCACCACATTCAAGTGAATGGGATCCCTACCACTGGCCTGAGAGACACCTGTGCCAGTCACACTGTAGTGAGTGACCGGTTAGTGACCCCAGACATGTATGTCCCAGGAAAGACAAAGAAAGTCAGGATTGCCACAGGGGAGGTCACCTCCAAACCTGTAGCCATAGTGCCCCTAGAGAGGGAGGGTATCCTTGACTGGATTAGGGTGGTAGTCAGTGCTGACCTTCCCCTAGATTGTATCCTGGGCAATGACCTCCCAGAGGTGAGTCTGGTCACAGATGGGGTGGTCGCCCAGGGCGCCCCCCCAACCCAAAGTCCTGGGGAGTCAGTCCCTACAGTTAGGAGACAGGGGTCCCCAAGAAAAGGAAAGAAGAAAAGGAAGGGTAGGCCACTCTTAAAGAGAGTTCCAGGAAGCCAAAGGCCTTCTGCCCCAGTAGGGGGGGAGCCCAGAGTTAGCACTGGTGAGGCCTCACCTGACCCCAAGGAAGTCCTGAGTAGTCAGGCAGCTGTCCAGATGCAAGGTGTTGCCCCTGCACTGACAGAAGGGAGAGTGGAAGGAGGGTGTCTGCCACAGGAGGTGGTAGCCCCCCACTCTAGACAGCAAGAGGGGTGCCAGGACCCCAAAGATGCCCCTAAAGCAGCTCAGCCACCTGTCAGTGGAGAGCTTAGGGTGTGGTTCTGGGTACTGACAGCTGTCAGTAGCCTCTGCTGGGTGCTAGCCTTCCAGGCAGCACTGTACTTGGCCTGGGAGGCAGACCCCAGGGCTAATAGCAAAGTAGGCCCCCTGACCCTGTTGGTCATGGTGGGGTTGCTCAAGTGTTGGGTGACCTCTTTGGGTAAGCTAGGTGTTGCCCTAGCAAAGTTAGGAGTAGGGGAGGTGGGCACCTCACTACCCAAGTTGGCAGAGAGAGAGGAGGAAGACCCCCCTAGAGGGAAGTTTCAGTTTGAGTTGGGTCCTTTTACTGTTGGGATGGCTTCACTACCCAGAGGGAGTGACCCTGACAGGAGGATATAAGGCAGAGTAGGCCCTGCAAAGGGACAGCCAGTTTTCTTCACTGTCTTCCTCGCCTAACAAGCCAGGAAGACTCTCCCAGGGTTGGGCTGAGTCTCCTGGGCGTGTGGGCTGGGGGGGGGGTTGTGTGAGAAACTGGGGCTGATTGCAGAGGCCCCCTAACTTTTTGCCCCCATCTTCCACTTTATGCTGGTGTTTTCCTGACTCTGATGGTGCCCTGGGTACTGCTAACCAGTCCCAGGGCCTGTGCTCTGTGTAAAATGGATATGCAAATTAGGCTAATTATAATTGGCTAAGTTAACCTACCTATAAGTCCCTAGTATATGGTAGGGCATGTAGGTTTAGGGACCACAGCATAGGTGGTGCACACCTAGGTGCATTGCTGAGGTGCCCAGTGTCATTTTAAAAGCAAGCCTGCCTTGCTGGCTGCTTTTAAATTAAAGTTATATGCAAATTCGACTTTGGAATTAAAGGTACTTCCAAAGTCTTAAACTACCTTATTTTTACATATAAGTCACCCCTAAGGTGTGCCCTATGTGCCCCTAGGGCTGGGTGCCATGTAACTATAAGCAGGGACTTTATAAAAATAGATTTATAAGCCCTGGTGAGGTAAAAACAGCCAAATTCGTTTTTCCCTCATTGAAGTAAATGGCCTTCATAGGCTAGAATGGGCAGACTTTATTTAAAATTTTAAAGACTCCTTAAATGTTACATACCAAGAATTTGGTATCAAATTGATTGTTATAATAAATCCCACAGCTTCCAGTTGTTGGATTTAATATAACTAGTTTAGGTAAAAAGTTTAGACTTTACCTAAAAAGTTGCCAATTTCAGCTCTGCATAGTTTTTGCTGCTGTGCTCTGATTGGCCAGCCTGCAGCAGCTTCTGCCAGGCTACTTTAATGAGGTGTGAAGTGGCCTGACTTCACACAAAGGAATGTGCTTGGGGGAGAGAATCTCCCCTCAGCAGATGGTGAGGCAGGAAGGGGGAGGGCTGCCAAACTGGTCTTCAAAGGCAGAGAAGGACATCTGGAGCACCCAGCAACACCCCCACATCCTGCAACCCCAGACAGCTAGGTGCCCCCTTGATTAGATTAGGAGAGGGCAGGAGAGGGGTGTGTTTATGATTTTTAGCCACACCAGTGGGTGGGCTCAGCCAGATCTCTCCTCCAAAAATCAGATTTATCCATTTTGGATTTTTAGAGACTATTGCCTTCTGGGATGGATTTTTGCCACACTTCCCAGGAAGTGGTCATCACAGGGGGACGACCCTGTCCCTGATTGGAGGACCAGGGCCCCCCTGCTTTTCACCCAGGAGCAAGGATAAAACTGGCAGACCTGCACCCACGCCTGAGATCCCCTCCAGAATTCAACAAGAAAGGAACTAAAGAAGAAGAAGGACTGCCCTGCTGGACCCCTGGCCTGCACCTGGACCCTGCACTCAGAAAGACTGCACCAGCTGCACACTTGGGCTTCACCACAAGAAGGACTTTGCCTGGCTTCCACTGGTTCAAGGAGGGACTCCCTGTTTGCTACAGGTGAAAAATTGCTAACCAGAGTCCCCTGCACCAACTCCTGAAAAAGTGACCAGCTGACCACTGTGCAGTGGCCAAAAAGGAGTTTGCGCCAGGTGTATTCTGGGAGTTGAAGTCCGCACTTCCCAAGGACCATCACAGAACTTCTGGACCCTTGGGGTGAGCTGTGGACCCCAAAAGAACCTTAAAAGAACATCTGGGTGAAGCCCCAGAAGTTTGGAAAAGATTGGAGAATTTTTGGAAAAAAGCTCCATAAAGTGACCGACCCGACGCGGAAATTCTAGCCGGCTTGCCTCAACCGCGACCCGGCCTGACTTCGTGGTTCGTCCCGGTAAAGAAAAACATCCAAAAAAGAGACTAAGTCCGAACGTAAAAAGTTGACCGGGACCTTCCAGCCATCGTATCCGAGAAGGGCTCCACGGACGTCGGATCAAGATCCAGGTTTACCCCGGTCGAAGGATTTTCATCTCGAAAAAACGTCTAAGTCCGAAGGTAAAAATCACCACCGAGGAAACCGACTTCGCGTATCCGGACAAAGGCTCCAGGAGGTCGGATCCAACTGGCAGGTTCGTCCCGGTGAAGAAAAACTTCAAAATAAAGACTAAGTCAGAAGGTAACTTTTTAACCGAGGCCTCCCGTGACCTGTAGCCGAGCAGGGCTCCATCGCGGTCGGCCTGAAAGTTTGACTTTGCCCCGGTCCTGGTGCAACCAGATGACCCGATTGGCGCTTTTTGTTTCTAAGCGCTAGAAAATAATAATACTTTAAAAATTCATATCTCCGGTTCCCCTGAACCGATTTTAATCGTTTTTGTGTCATTTTAAAGATAAAAATATAAGCTATTTTTATAAATTGGTTTTGGATTTTTAAACTGTTTCCTGTGTTTTATTTAATTACTGTTTTGTGATATTTGAATGCTTTACACTTTGTCTCCTAAGTTAAGCCTTGACGCTCGATGCCAAGCTACCAAGGGTAGAGCTGGGATTAATTTACTGAGACCTAACTGTACTTTTGTGGAGGTTTGTGGCTTGTTGCTAGGTGTAGGTACCTACCTGCCCTACCAATAACCCATTTTCCAACACCCATACACCCACTCATGCATCCACTCACTCACCCATAGACCCATTCATGCACCTACTTACTCACTCATATACTCATGTACCCAATCACTCACCCATACAACCACTCATGCACCCTCTCACTCAACATTACAGCTACTCACACACCCACTCACTCACCTACACAGCTTCTCATGCACTTACTTGCCATTACATCCACCCATGCACCCACTCACTCATCAATTGATTTCTTGATGTATCTACTTACTCACCTATATATGCACACATGCATTGAGTCACCCATACAGCTACTCATACACCCACTCACTCACCCATGCAGCCACTCATGCACCCACTTACTCTCCCATACAGAGTCTCAAGTACTCACTCACCCATACACTAACTCATGCATTCACTCACTCACACATACAACTCATACATATCTCACTCACCCATACACTCACTCAAGCACCCACTCACTCACATATAAAGCCAGTCATGCACCCTCTCACTCACCCCTATAGACACTCATGCGCACACTCACTGGTCCATACAACCACATATGAACTCCCTCACTAACCCTTATGGTCCCTCACCCACCTACTCACTCACCCTTAGAGTAACTCATGCACCCATTCACTCACCCATGCAGCCACTTAACTACCCAGTCACTCACCCATATAATCACTCATATACCCAATCACTCGCCCATTCAACAAATTAAGCACCTTATCACTCACCCATACACCCAATGACTCACCCATGAAGGCACTTATGCACCCACTCACTCATCCCTACAACCTACATTCAAATATACACACAGTCAAACAGCTATACAAATAATACATGTTAGAAGTAGTAACACAAATTAGTAGTACACCCAAGGCATCATTTACAAGCCCCTTAAGCCACCATAGTGTATTTTTTGGGCAGAGCGTGCAAGCGCTCTGACTTGCTTTTAACCACGCCCACTGCACGCTCATCACAATCACTCGTTCATGGGCTTGCCTTTCAAAATCCTCTGTTATCATTTGTAAATGCTTTACGTTTGTCCCTCCTTGGGACGGTTTGGTTACCGCTTTGGACATTGACCCTGTTACATGGATAATTGTACAATTGCTGAAACCTTTGACTGGGCACCAACTTCTTTTTCTTTTTGTGTGTCTCCTTTGCGCTCATGCTCATGGTGGCCATGGCACTTTGAATCAGTTCAGTTACGTCAACTGCTTTACTTTTGATTTTCAATTTAAGTGGCAAGAAAAGTCCAGTTAGGAATTTACAACGTTAACAGCTCTAACTCGAGCAAACACGAGACCAATTGCATTGTAAATGTGTGTTTCTGATGCTACAGCAGCGGACAACAGTCCCCCACCCCAAGCGGTATTTACAAACTGGCTCAATGGGACCATTGTGCCAGTTTGTATAGCCTTGGGCCACATTATACCTCCGCCAGACATAATTTATGCAAGGGAGGCATTCCCCTTCATGGAGGCCCTTAGGAAAGGAGCAGTGAAATATGGCATCATTTTTGAACGCCTTCTCAGAAAAGGCACTGAAGTGATGCAGTGTTTTGTTTTGCTGAGGTAGCATCGAACTGTTTGACGCTAGTCAAGTAAAGCTCCACAACTGCACCAGAAATTCTGAAGTAGTTGTACTAATGAGCGCCATAGTGCACTGTATTGTAAATACAGCTCTACCATGGGGTCGTTAGGTGGGCACAGGGCAGTGCAAGCAAACTGGCTCATCATGAGTGATGCACCAGTTTGTAGTACATTTTGGCCCCTAGTAGTCTAAATTTAGCTTTGTAGAACGCCAGTATATGTATGCAAGAATGATATAGTCTCAAATATACTTACACTCACTGGATGATGTTATCAGTGATGTAATTTGAGATGTCATCACTGATGTCAGTTGAGATGTCATCAGTGATGCCACTGATGAAGTCTTGAGTGATGTAATAATCAATCAATCAATCAATCAATTTAACAACTTTTGTACAGCACAGCGCTATGACCTTTAAGGGTATCTGGACGGTGAGGGTGCCGTGTCTCTGTTGAAAAGCCACGCCTTGAGACTCTTTCTGAAATCCACCAGGGTGGGAGCTGTTCGGAGGTGGAGGAGCAGGGTGTTCCAGGATGTGCTGGCCATGTAGGAGAAGGAGCGCCCACCGCTATGGCTGTGATGTATGCAGGAGTGTGTGCAAGGTTGAGCGAGGTGGGGCCCAGTTATCTTGCCTGGACATGGAAGCTTAGTCAATTGTTGATGTAGGATGGTCCTTGGTTGTAGAGAGCTTTGAACGCAAGTATGAGGATCTTGAACTGGCATCTCTTTTGGATGGGGAGCCAATGGAGTTTCCTGAGGTGTGGGTGATGCTGGTATGCTTGAAGAGGTTGAGGATGAGTCTGGCTGTGGTATTGTATAAAGTCTGGAGTCTTTTGAATAGCTGTTGGAAAACTCCAGAGTAGAGAGCATTGCCTTAGTCGAGGCGGCTGCTTACAAGTGCGTGTGTGACAGTCTTTCTGGTGTCGTTGGGATCCACCTGAAAGTTTGGCAGAGCATGCAGAGGATGTAGAAGCAGGAAGAGGCGGCTGAGTTTGCGTGTCGATTCATGGACAATTGGCAATTGAGGATGATGCTGAGGTTTCTTGCATGGTCTGAAGAAGCGTGTATTGGGCCGAGTTATGCTGGCCACCAGCTATGGTCCCATGCGGAGGTGTGCTTACTGAAGATCAGGACTTCGGTTTTGTCAGTGTTTAGTTTGAGGCAGTTGTCTCTCATCTATGTTGTTACATTGGCTACAGTGCTGCAGAAGTTGGTATTGGAATTCTGGGGATCCTCAGTGAGCGTGAGGATCAGTTGAGTGTCATCAGCATTGGAAATTATGTTGAGTCCTTGGGATCTGGTGATGCCTATGGGGGGTCATGTAGGTATTGAACAGGGTGGAGCCGAGGGATGATCCTTGGGGTATGCTACATGTGATATTCCTTGGTGCGGAGGTGAAGGGAGAAAGGCAGATGCTCTGAGTGTGGCCTAAGAGGAAAGAAGCAATACATTTGAGGGTGTTTTGCTGAGTACTGATGTTGTGGAGTCTGTTGAGGTGAGTGTGGTAGGAGACTGTATCTTATTCAACACGGCAGAGAGATCTACGATGATTAGGGCTGCTGTTTCTCCTCGGTCAAGGAGGGTCCTGATGTCATCAGTGGCAGCAATCATTGCTGTCTCCATGCTGTGGGTGGCCCAGAATCCTAATTGTGAGGTGATAAGGTGGAGATTTCATTCAATGTATTCAGTGAGCTGTTGATTGATGGCTTTCTTTTTTTATATGTTGTATTTACTTAATTTTCAGGCGTAAAAAAACAACATAACATTGGTGCGATAATAGAAACTTGAATTATAAGATCGTCAAATTTCAATCCTTAAAAATAAATCTGCAGGGAGTATACAGTCTCTACACCTATACTGAAGATAGGTCACTAATCGCTCCCCAAATGGCCTCAAATTTATGCACAGCACCAATACGTTGAGCATAAAGTTGTTCTCTCTGGCGTACAGCGCTAATTTTGGCCTCCCAGGCTACAGAAGTGAGAGGTACAGGTGAATTCTAAGCTTGCAGAATCAGAGGTTTGGCAATGAGGGATGCTATAAACAACATTAGCTTCAAACGAAGTGGCATTCCTGGATGGCTAGATATACTAGACAATGCTCCAGCCAGATCTGTAGTAAGAGTAGCCAAAACTGAGGAAGTTATCCACTGATAAATGTTATCCCAGAATTCTGTCAAATATGAGCAAGTAAAGCTAAGGTGGAGCCAATTGCCGTGGTTTGTCTTACAGAGTGGACAAGAACCAGATGCCGCCGGAAACATCTCCTCGGGCCGGGGTGTAGTAGAACATTGATTTTGAATAAAAAAATTGTTTAAAAAATAAAAATTAGCCCCATTAATTGTTTTATGTGATAGAGTACTATAATTTCTCCATAAATGTAAGTTGAACTTATATCTTGTTGCGCTCTCAGCCTTCGTTTAAAACCGACAGACAATTCTGGACGAGAACCAAGAGTTAAGGATTTGATACCAGCTACCTATGCCACGAAGGTGCCCATTAAAGGCCAGAAACACTGTGGAGCTGGATGCATCAGATGTTCTCTCGACAGCTAGGAGAAAATGCTGGATTTGGGAAAAGGAAAACCTGTGACGTATGGGACAGGAGCCTCATCTGTTTGACATTGATACCATGCTTTAATTTGGTCACCTATTAAAAAATCTGAGAATCTAGCAAAACCCACCTATTCTCCTTTTTTGAACGTAAACTTGATTTAAGTCTAGACCTAGCATCCAAGAATCACAGAGCATGAATGCCTGATGGAAGCTAGGAATTAGATACTTCTCCTGCATTGACAAAATTCTGGCGCACACCGGTATTGGCAGCTTATATCTCATGCGTTTTGGCAGTTGTGGGAATTTGAGAAAAAGGGGAAGCTGGGTGCTGCTTTCTGTTATCATACATTTAAAAATAGAAAGTGAGGTTGGGCGATGAGGCAGGTCTCTTAGCCCAATCCATAATGAAAGTCTTATAGTATTTCCGAAAATCAGGAAGTGCTAACCCCCATCCTCGACCGTTAGAGCTAATTTTTCCAACTGTATCGTAGGTTTCTTATTGGCCCATGTAAATTGTCGGTTCATTAAATCTACGTCTTTGAAAACATTTGGAGAGATTCTGAGGATCAAGCTGGTAAAAATAAACAAAAAAAGGAATGATCATCATCTTGACTAATGCCACTCGCCAATGATTGTCAATAAAGATGGGAAATTTTAACATTATTCCCAGTACTCAGATCGATACTTCACGAAGAAAAAAAAAAAGCCAGAACAAACCCAGAGCATTTCATCTACTGACCAAGATGGTTTCTGACCTGGTCATAGTGGGCACATGGAGGGCAGACCATCCTCAGGGGAGGAAGTTTACTTGCTTCTCCAAAAAATATAATACAGTCTCTAGGACTGATTTTATTCTAGTTTCCTTTACTCGGGCAAGGTGCGGCTCGGCAATTCTCGCTAAACCTTTTTCGGATCACTCTGTCTCCCTAGTTAGTATCGATAAGACAAGCGATCAGGTGAGTCGTCCACAATGGAGCTTTCATAAGTCCCTCTTAGCAGATGAGGGCTGGATTATGATCCTCAAAGCATCGGTCACAGAATTTCTCGGCATTAACAAAGGCTCGGCCTCCCTATTTAACATTTGGGAAGCCTGCAAAGCCCATATAAGAGGCAAAGCATTATCATTTAAATCTTATGTAACAAAAATAGCCAACGAGATAGCTTTTAAACTCCAAAAGGATCGTGACCAAGCATTAAGGAACCATCAGATAGCATATAGTTATGAGTCGGCCCTTAGATTAAAAGAGGCCCAGACTAGCCAGCAAGATCATTATTTGTCGTGTGAAATACTTAATCGACATGAACATTTTCAATGACAGTATAAGAAGAATGAGCATGTGGGTAAATTATTGGCCTGGTCAGTAAAAAGAAAATCGAATAACAATTTTATTAAATCGATTTTGATGAGCACCAAGGCTCAGTTGTCAACCAGTGTAAAGATATTGGGAAGGTCTTCCAACTGGACAAATCTTTATACTGCTATGTAGCAAGCTAAGGAACCACAGATCAACGAGTATTTAAACTCACTTGAGCTACCAGGTTTAGGCAAGGAGTCACAGGTGATACTATCAGCCCCTATTACACTTTTGGAAGTGTCAGAATCAATCCGTGCTTCACCCAACTGAAAAGCTTCTGGTGAAGATGGCCTCCCGGCTGAGGTCTATAAGGCTCTGCTGGGTCAACTAGCTGAGGCTCTGGTTAGCCTTTATAACAAATTGCTTAAAGGGGCGGAGTTGCCATCCTTCTTTTTCTAGGGCCACAATTGTTAGTTTTTCAAAAAATTATAAGCCACCTGAGAAATTGACTATTTTTTCCACAACAACTATCCGGGTGCTATTATAATGCTCGATGCTCAGAAAGCATTTGATCTTGTCCAATGGGAGGTCCTGTTTTCGATTTTAGATAGGTTTGGGTTCCCTAAGCAGGATCTTCAAGTCTTGTGCAACCTTTATTTCAAGGCATAAACCAGGATCCTTATGCCCAAATAGTAGGGACTGTACAAGTTTCATGGGGTACGCGAAAGGGATGCCCCCTTTCCCCAGTGATTGTGCTCTCTTAATTGAACCTCTTGCAGCCACTCTTCGTCATGACAATTCCATTCATCCTCCTCAACCCCAAGCAACTAAACTTAAACTGTTCACAGATGATATGATTCTTTATCTATGTGCTGACTCTCTTAATGTTTCCACGGCATTTGCAAAGATAAAGTTATTTTTGGACCTTGGTGGTTATAGGATTAATCATTCTAAGACCGAAGCGCTTCTGTTTAGTACTAAGGATTCAATACTTGCAGGCAGAATACAGGTTCAATCTCAGTTAGTTATCCCTAAGGTATTTATTGGTCTATGTTACACACAACTTTTTCCGATCTCTTTCAGCTCACCTATGTATCTCTTCTTAAGAAAGCTCAAGGCCTACTCTAAAAATGGGATTGATGGCTTTTTTGGGTACTTTGGCATGGTAGGGGAGCATGGAGATCCATCTGTAGTTTTTGAGGTCACTGGGGTTGGCAGAGGATTTCTTTAGGAGAGGTCTGACCTATGTGTGCATCCAACCATCTGGGAAGGTTGCTGTGGAGATGGAGATGTTGAGTAAGTTGGTCAGTTCCGTGCTGATAGGATTAGTTCAGAGGTTGAAGAATGGTGGAGGCAGGGGTCGGTGGGTGCCCCGGAGTGGATGGAAGACATGATAGCTGAGGTGGTCTGCATGGTGATCGGGGACCAGGTTGTTACTGTGTGGCTGATGTTCAGTGGTTGAGAGAGGTTGTCAAGGCTGAAAGTGGTGGGTTGCAGGTCTGTAATTTTGCTGTGGAAGTAATCTGAGAGGATGTTGCAGACTTCCGGGGATGGGTGGATGTTGGTTTTTGTGCTATCCGGTAGGAGAATTCCTTGATGATTTTGAACAGTTCTTTCATGTTTTTGTCAGTAGTATTGATGCAGCTGGTGATTGCTGCTCTTTTGGCTGCTTGGATGTGGTGGTCATAGTTGCTGAGGGGGCATACGTTATAGTTAGCACAGGTAACTATAACTGCTGAATTTCTATCATTTTGTATGAGTGAAATGTTAGCCTAACTATAACATCCCTGTAACCTTTGTTTTTTTCAGTGACTAATACATATATATAATACAACTAAACAATAGTTCTAGGGAAAATGTTGGCCTTTGAGGGAGTCACTACTATTCCCACTCTAATCTCAACAGCAATAGGGCATTTTTGGCTTTTGGAGGGGTCAGATTTACTATCCCCTCCCTAGTCTGAGCAATAGCAGGCAAAGAGTAGGACTTTGAATGGAGCAGATTTATTATTCCCACTCCTAAGTGTTTTTTTAATAAAACATAAAAATGTAGACCATGAAATGACTCAAACAATAGTTAACATATAAAGTAAATAGTACAAATAAAAAAATTCACATTAATAACAAAATTGTACAAAAGAGGACAGATACACATACTCCTACTACTAACTACAAATCTCTGTCGTGAGTTATTGAATTGCATTTAGGTGGAGATCTACTCACAGGAGAAGGTGGGAAAATGTGTGATAGGAAACATTCACAGACAGATTTATCTTTGTGATCTGAACCCATTGTTTGGAGGCTTCTTTTCAACCTCATACAGTCACTCCGTTTGGAGGCAATTAAAAAGTACACAACTCTTGAGCAGAGTTAACTATTATGTCCTAATGAATGCTTGATGATGGGTAAATGTGCCACAATAGTTAGGATATACTAGTTTATTTGTTCAGCACAGCTATGCAAATGTAAGTACCCTTTGGCATATTTAAGCCTATTTGTGGAATCCATATAAGATGTGATGGGTTTTGGAAGTTTTTTATTCTGTAGGCTGATTAGATCAAAAACAAGATGCTGATAAGGAGCAGAGTAGGAAAAACGAGTTAGAAAGTGGGAGGAAGAAGTGATATAGAAAGAGAGGTGGAAACCAATGGGATAGAGAAAGGAAGCTCACAAGTAAGCATGCCAAAAAAAAGGAAAATAGAGCAATTCAGAAAGGGAGGGAACGAGGTATATGGAATTTAGAGGAGGTAAGATGGGCAGAAAGAAGGATATTAAATAATGATATCTCTTGAACACGGACATGAAATAATGCTGAGATCACATTTAACTACATAGGGACGTATTTAATATCCCTGTGGCGCAGTGGAGCCCAGCAAGTGACCATGCTACACTGTCCTGCGCCACAGGAAAAGAGCAGAAATAAGCTGTATCTACAAGAGAGAGCAAATTTCTGTCCTCTCCACTTGCGCTTGGCACAATGGGCTGCCTAGCACCGACACAGGCTCCCTTGCACAATGGCAGAAGGATGTTTGTGTAGCAAAGAGGGGGTCTCATTTCCAAAAAATGACCCATCAGTGCCACAACACAGTGATGCGTCAAAATGTTTAATGCCACAATACAACAGATCCTAGCTCCATGCTTGCACCATATTCACATTACAATGCACCATGGCATCAAAAATGTGACACTAGCCTGTGCAGCAGCGTAGTAAAGAAAACTGATGCTACTGCTGCAAAAGTAAAGCTAGGCTGAATAGGGGCACATAAAGCAACATTAGCCATCCTAGCATCACTTTTGTGTGGCAAAAGCATCAAAAAACGCTGCTTTGGCAAAAAATAACACTCCAGAAGCAGATATGGAGAACTGAGGAGACTGAAGACCCCTGGACAACCCCAGCAACCCCAGTACCAGGCAGGATGTCCAGACAGAATCCTCTGTGAGGAGAAGAGAAAGTGCAAGTTTAATGAGGAGGAAAACAACATCCTGATCACTGAAATGACAGAGCACCAACACCAGCTATTTGCCACCTTAAAATTGCCATTAGGGAGGAAAGACGCCATATGGCAGTCTATGATGGCAAGAGCAGAACAAAGGAGAACAAAGGAGAAACTGGCCACAGGAGTCCCAGGATAGGACACTGCAACCTATGATGAACAACAAGAACCACACGGTAAGTTGCAGCCAGGGGCAATGTAGCAACTAGGTAATGTCATAATGTGCAGCTGTGTCCCAGTGCTAAAATGCACTGCCTGCAGGCCAAAGGGTAGTTTGCTGGCCCATCTATGCTTAAACATCAAATAAATGTAATGCAAAATGACCAGCCACAATTTGCAGAGCCGAGTCCAGCTCCTTCCATTTATTTCCTGCAATGTGTGAAGAGCAGCATCAGTCCACGTTTACTTTACTTTGTATTCTGGCCTTCGCAGTACAATGTACAGCAGCACCCACAACTACAACTCCCAGAATACACAGCAAAAAACATGGACTGGAACAATAAATCAAGCATTGACACTGCTATCCTGCACAACCTGACTGTGGCAGCGCAGGCCACCATGTAGTTACTCAGTCTCACTTGGGCCCATGCACACTAATCTAGAATGTAAATCCTCAAAATGGAATGGCCATGTCACTGGAGAAGCAACTCATCTGAGAGGCGGGTCAGTTGTGGGCTATGGGAAGTATCTACACATAGGGACATGGCAACAGACACAACTAGAGTTCGCGGCATCAAAGTATATTGCACCCAGCTGACCTGGCAAGCAGGGTGAGTGCACACAGATGTCAGATGCCTTGGAAGGGACCACTGGACCTCCTCTCATCTAATAAACTGGACTGGGTATGGGGGGATGCAAGTGATGCACACCAACGAACCATGGGCATCATTTACTAGGAAATTATGCAGCGTAGCGCTGCAAGCCAGCTTGCGGCACTGTGTTATGTCATTTCAAAAGTGCGGTATTTACAGAAATATGAAGCATTCCTGTGTTTTCCTCTGCACTGTCACACGAACTGCTGCCTAGCACCAATGGAGTAAGGAGCTCAGTGGAGCAAGGGTGTCTGAATTGCAGGGATGATTGTTTATGTCCAGAAAAGGATAGTTTCCTGCACATAAACAATCATTTGTGGTGTTTTCCTCTTTTTATGTGTGCTGCACAATGCAGCACACATAGAAAGAGGAAGAAACGTAGAGAAATAATATTATTTATCCCTGTTGTGCCACTTTAACGCCACCCCTGAGCTGGTGTAGGAATCTGGCCTTGTAAAACTGGGAATGCATCAGATTCCATCAGGTTCCATGGGTATTGCTGGGGACACCATAGCAACACCCATGGGACACCCCTTTTACGCTGAGTTATGGGTGAAAGGTAACCATATTTACAAAGCCATGTAAATCCGTGCAGGGTAGCTTTGTGTGAGCTTGTAAATAATCTCCGGCACACTGTGCCACTGGAACATATATAAAAAAAAATAAAGTCCAGTAGTACAGTGTGCCCCTAAGGCCTTGAAAATGAAGCCTTATGTGTGTACAAACTAATGATGATGTGTGGGCCTGGTGGGCTACAGCTACTGCTATGCACTGTAGGTGCAGACCGTGCAGGTCAATCTGCTATTTGGTCCGAATATGAAGACTGTGCATACTAGGGAGGTGAGAATGGACATGAATACTGCAATGTTGCCCAATTAATACACACACACTGCTGGGTCTGACTGCAATACTCATGTCACACATGGGGAGAGATGGCTGAGAACAGCCCATTGGGGTGCTACAACCTACATGTCATGTGGGCCTGGGGGAAGATGAAGCACATGCCAGGAGGGAGTCTGATGCAACATTGTCTCAAGGTGCCACATGTATGAGTTTGAGGATGTCAAACAGGGACCTGACAAGGGATACCAATAACCAGTTAACCATCACAAATGACAGGAGTCGTGGAAGCAACCAGCTGAAGTGGGTGGACTTAGGCCCGTATTTATACTTTTTGACGCTAAACTGCGCTAACGCAGTTTAGCGTCAAAAATTTTTGCGCCGGCTAACGCCATTCTGAAGTGCCATGCGGGTGCCGTATTTATTGAATGGCGTTAGCCGGCGCAAGCAGACCGGCGCTGCCTGGTGTGCGTGGAAAAAAACCACGTACACCAGGCAGCGCCGGCGTAGGGAAAAATGGCATTAGGGCATCTTAAAAATGGCGCAAGTCAGGTTGACGCAAAAAAAACGTCTTAACCCGATTTGCGCCATTTTAAACGACGCCCAGACGCCATTTACATGACTCCTGTCTTAGTAAAGACAGGAGTCATGCCCCCTTGCCCAATGGCCATGCCCAGGGGACTTCTGTCCCCTGGGCATGGTCATTGGGCATTGTGGCATGTAGGGGGGCACAAATCAGGCCACCCTATGCCAAAAAAAAATAAAAAAAATAAAAAAATGTATACTTACCTGAACTTACCTGAATGTCCCTGGGATGGGTCCCTCCATCCTTGGGTGTCCTCCTGGGGTGGGCAAGGGTGGCAGGGGGGGTCCCTGGGGGCATGGGAGGGCAGCTGTGGGCTCATTTTGAGCCCACAGGTCCCTTAACGCCTGCCCTGACCCAGGCGTTAAAAAGTGGCGCAAATGCGGGGTTTTCTGCCCCGCCAACTCCCGGGCGTGATTTTTGCCCGGGAGTATAAATACGACGCATTTGCGGCGCAGTAATTTTTTTGGACGGGAACGCCTACCTTGAATCTCATTAACGCAAGGAAGGCGTTCACGCTAAAAAATGACGCTCTTTACTCATACTTTGGCGCTAGACGCGTCTAGCGCAAAAGTATAAATATGGCGTTAGTTTTGCGCCGAATTTGCGTCGAAAAAAACGACGCTAATTCTGCGCAAACGGAGTATAAATATGCCCCTTAGTGATGTGGGAATAATATGTAGGTATTTGCCACTATTTACAACACTACTACCATGTGGGGTGATGCCTGACCCACAGCTTTAAATAACAAAGCCACATGTTGCACCGTTGAATATGGTCGCTTGTGAGAATGAGTGTATGATCTGGGTAGCATCACTGTGTGGCACTAATACATGTGCCAGGACCCAAAACTGGCTAATCAAAGTAGGCATATATACATATAATGTGGTGAGCCTGAGTCACATGATGTGTGATACTTTGCAGATCAACAACTCTGAGCTTTATGAAATGGATGGAATGTCAGTGATTGACATCTACACACTAGGACCCAGCCTTCCCCTCAGAGTAGGCACACAGTGCTTGTGAGAACAATGCAGAGATACTGCCAACTGTAACAAAATAATGTGAAACTTTGCATCAGTACACATGCCTAACAGGTGTACGACACATCACAGTTGAAATGAAAGTGCAACATCTAAAACCTGACTGTCAACTTGATCACTCATGTTACCATCTAACAGAGATCACCGCTAACATTTTTCTATCTCATTCTAGAGGATGAACCTATACCTCTTGGCCAGCTGTCTGTCCTGGGCTTTACCAATTATGTGGATGACGAGCTGCAAACTATTAACCTCGACACCCTCCAAGCAAATCCTGGATGCCATCCAGACACCATCGCCAGTCAGGGGAGGCATGACAGCATTGCAGGGTCTCCAGATGATCTGCCCAACATTCAACAGACACCACCTGCCAGCTTTGGACTGACAGGACCCACAACTAACACTTCAAAAGACTGCGATAGGAGTCCAGTGGGAGCGATCAGATCAGGGTGGGCTGGGATGTAGACCATGGGAGACACCCTAGAAGCAATCCATAAGTCCCTCAGTCCAACTAAGGACAACTCATCTGCCATACAAGGCACCTACTCTCTGTTCCTTGGCCTCCAGCAGTTCCTGGCTGACATTGCTAGTGTCATGAGACATGAGCAAATGCCCTGCCAAAGTGGCACCAGTGAGGTTGCCCGCTGGCTGGGGGCAATGAGAAACATCTTGTAGTCCATGGAGTGGAAGCAGGACTCCCTCTTTGCCACCATGGGTGCCCACCACAGTAACGTTGCTGCTGTGTTACAAAACCAACAGATCCTCCTTACTTGCTGTGCTGCCTTATGTGTTGCTACAGAAGAAAGCTACTGTGGACATGGGATCCACATCTTCAGCCCCTGATGTGTGTGTGCTTCCCTCTACTTCAACGCCTATAACACCCCTGTCAGGGAATGAATGACATTCAACAGAGGAACAAGATGTGGACTGCCCATCTTTTACCCGAAACCATGCCCACTAGTATAGGAAAGTACCATCTGTCTTGGAATGTTACACCCATTGTTACCTGTATGTCAGTATGTTTTTGCCTGTCTCACTGGAATCCTGCTGGTCAGGATCCCAGTGCTCATAGTTTGTGGCCTATTGTGTGTGTTATGAATAGTGCTTAACTGTGTCACTGAGGCTCTGCTAATCAGAACCTCAGTGCTTATGCTCTCTCTGCTTTTAAATTTGTCACTATAGGCTAGTGACTTCATTTACCAATTCCAATTGGCACACTGGACACCCCCTTATAAGTCCCTAGTATATGGTACCTAGCTACCCAGGGCATTGGGGTTTTAGGAGATCCTTAGGGGCTGCAGCATTTCTTTTGCCACCCATAAGGAGCTCAGACAAACCCTTTCACAGGACTGCCACTGCAGTCTTCGTGAAATAGTGCACACATTATTTCACAGCCATTTTCACTGCACTTAAGTAACATATAAGACACCTATATATCTAACCTTCATTTACTGAAGGCTAGGTATAAAGTTATCAAGTGTGAGGGCACCCTTGCACTAGCAAAAATGGCCCCACACAGTCCAGGGCCAATTCCCTGGACTTTGTGAGTGTGGGGACACCATTACACATGTGCACTACATATAAGTCAATACCTATATGTAGCTTCACAATGGTAACCCCGAAAATGGCCATGTAAGGTGTCTAAGATCCTGGAAATGTCCCCCCATTTCAAATCTGGTATTGGGGTCAATTGGGGCTCCACCATTGACCCCAAGTACTGCCAAACCAGCTCTCTGAGGGTTACACTGCAGCTACAGCTGCTGCCACCTCACAGACAGGGTTCTGCCCTCCTGGGGTCTGAGCAGCTCAATCCCAGGAAGGCAGAACAAAGCATTTCCTTGGGGAGGAGGGTGCTACACCCTCTTCCTTTTAAAAGAGGTGTTACAGGCTGGGGAGGGGTGGCCTTCCCCAGCCTCTGGAAATGCTTTGAACGGCATAGATGGTGCCCACCTTGCATAAGCCAGTCTACACCAGTTCAGGGACCCCAATCCCTGCCCTGGCACAAAACTGGACAAAGGAAAGGGGACTGACCACTCCCATGTCCATCGCCACCCCAGGGGTGGTGCCCAGAGCTCCTCCAGTGTGTCCCAGACTTCAGCCATCTTGTTTTCCAAGGTGTGGGGACACTCTGGAGGCCTCTGAGTGGCCAGTGCCAGCAGGTGACATCAGAGACCCCTCCTGATAGGTCCATACCTGATAAGATGGCCAATCCCCCTCTCAGGGCTATTTAGGGTCTCTACTGTGGGTTTCTCTGCAGATTGAACTTGCAAGTTTCCAGCAGGAATCCTCTGCAAGTACTACTTCATCCTCTGACCTTGGATTGACCGCAGACTGCTCCACGAACTGCTGTAACAGCAACAAAGTATCCATAAGGGCTACTTTTCCTTTGCAACTTCAGCTCGAGCCAGCAACTGCAACAGTTTCCATGGTGTGCATGTTCTGGAGACTCCCTGTCTTCATCCTGCATAAGAAGGACTGAAGAAATCTCCTGTGGAGTAATGGAGTCACTTCCCTGCTCTTGCAAGCACCTTCTGAGTCGATGACCGGTTCTCTTAGACTCCTCTCCTGGTGATGAGCGTGCTCCTTGGAACACAGGTGGTGGACCCCTTTGATACAGACGGTCCTAAGGTCCTTCTGTCGAAATTTGGAGTAGGTAAGAGCTTGTCATCCCTGTTTTTGACAGTACCCCTGTGCACCACGTCATCTTCACCTCCTGAGGCTTCTGTGCATTATTTGCAAGAATCCTTTGTGCACAGTCTGGCCCAGGTCCCCAGCACTCTATCCTGTGATGCTCAACTCGCTGAGTTGACCTCTGGTGGCGTGGGACCTTCTTTTGTAGTGCGGCACCAACTGCAATTTGCACCTTCTTTGTCCCCATGTCCCGGGACCTCTGTGGGTGCTGCCAGTCATCTGTGGGTTCCCTCCAGTGTTGGGAGCCCCCTCTGCCTCCTCACACACATGTGAGGCCTTCAGGTCCATCCTGGGTCCAGACAGCGCCAATTTGATGCAATCTGCAACTTTGCTTGAACCAAGGATTGTTGGATGAATCCAGCGCCAAAACTCGCCTGCATCCAAAATCTCTTCATGGGACATCCATTGCATCATGCAGGAACCCGCAGCCATCTTCCATTGGTGTATTTCTGCAGTCTTCGTCCAACCGGATACTCTTCTTTTGCACCCTCTTCTAGGTTGGCAGGGGCTCCTGTCCTTCCTGGAACTTCTTCCGACTTCTGGACTTGGTCCCATTCTTTTGCAGGTCTTCAGGTCCAGGAATCCAGCAGTTGTTGTTTGCAGACTTGGTTGGTTACTGCAAAATCCCAATCACGAGGTGTAGTGTCTCCTAAGGAAACTTGTAGTACTTTTCTCCTACTTTCCTGGGCTCTGTGGTGGGGTGTTTTACTCACCTTTGTGGTTTTCTTACTCTCCCAGCGATTCTCTACACACTACACTTGTCTAAGGGGGAATTCGTGATTCACATTCCACTTTCTTAGTATATAGTTTGTGTTGCCTCTAGACCTAGTTTCTCCCATTGCATGCTATAGCATTTCCTATTGTTTGCACTATCCTATGTCTAATTACTTATCTTAGTTTGGTGTCTAGTGTATATATTGTGTATAATACTTACCTCCAGAAGGAGTATTGCCTCTCAGATATTTTTGGGCTTGTGTCACCCAGATAAACTACCTTTATTTTTGGTAACACTGAGTATTGTCTTTACTTGTGTATGAGTACTGTGTAACTATAAGTGGTATTGCAGGAGCTTTGCATGTCTCCTAGTTCAGCCTAAGCTGCTCTGCTACAGCTACCTCTATCAGCCTAAGCTACTGGAACACTACTACATTTCACTTTTAACGGATAACTGAACCTGGTATAAGGTGTAAGTACCAAAGATACCCACTACAAACCAGGCCTGCCTCCTACATTGGTGGTGCAGCGGTAGGATAAGTACTTGCAATTGCTTTACCACCTTGTTACTGGTGCTTTTCACAAGAGAAGCTTGCTCCAATACTTAGAGCTATACATAATTATACCTAAAAGTAATTTCTAACTTTCTAAAAAGTTCTTTAAACTTTGCAAAAGTTTTATAAAGTTTCTGAAAAGTTTATTTTTTCTCTAAAAAGTTAGGCCTGCTAGTCTACTAACTTTTTACTCTTTTCTTTCAGCATGTCTACTGTAGAAGCTACCCCTAGAGTTGTGAAAACAACATATGAGAATCTTAACTTTAAAAGTTTGAGGGGTCTCCTCATTGAAAGGAGTTTAGGCATTGGGAAGCACCCCAATTAGGAATTCCTTTTAAATCTTCTCCTGAAGGATGAGCATGGACTTAGCACTGGCCAGGATCAGCCAGATGGGGAAGTTGAAGAAGATTCCAACCAGGCAGGCTCAGAGGAGCATTCTGATAATCTTGGGGAGGGTCCTTCCATTGATCTTTCTGTCAACAAACCCCTTACTACAACTGGGAGTGGGAAGGGTTCACACACTGGTAGGGCTCCCTTCACACCTAGAGTCCAGGTCACTAGGGTGACTCAAGATAGGGAAAGATCAGCCTCTGCCAATTCCAATGTTACTTCTGTTTCAGAAGCATCCCACACTTTTAAACCTGAGGACCAATCCCTAGATCAGGAACTCGGAAAGCTGAGGTTAGAAACGGCCAGACTGACGCTACAGCAGCAACAGTTAGCCTTAGACAGTGAATCCCCGGCTGTAGAAAGGGAAAGGCAGGGGTTGGGGTTAGTTCCCCATGATGGCAGTATCAGTTCCAGGAATTCTAATGTTAGGGAACCTACATTTGAATCAAGAAATCTGCACAAAATAGTCCCTCATTACAAGGATTGAGATTACATTTACAAGTGGTTTGCTGCGCTTGAGAGGGCCTGTAAAGTTCAGAGGGTCCCTCAAGTTCAGTGGGCTGCTATCCTGTGGCTATCTTTCAGTGGCTAGGGGAGACACAGACTCCATATTGTCAGGGAGGATGATGCAGATAACTACCATATATTCAAAAGAACCCTCTTAGATGGTCTGGGCTTAACCACTGAACAATACAGGATATAGTTCAGAGAGACCAGAAAGGAGTCATCACAGGATTGGACAGATTTTGTAGACCTTTCAGTGAAGGCCCTAGAAGGTTGGTTAAATGGCAGTAAGGTGACTGACTATGAAAGCCTAAATAACTTTATTCTAGGAGAGCATATATTGAACAACTGTGTGTCTGATTTGTTGCATCAGTATCTTGTGGACTCAGATTTGACCTCTCCCCAAGAATTGGGACAAAAGGCAGACAAATTGGTCACAACAAGGGTGAGCTGAAAAGCTCATACAGAGGGTGACAAAGACAGCAAGAAAAAGGATGGTAAGTCTCATGACAAGGGTGGGGACAAAGTTAAAAAATCTTCTGAGACTTCATTAGCCCCACAGAAATCCTCTGGGGTGGTGGGCACAAATCTTATTCACAGAATCAGAAAAAGCCATGGTGTTATCTCTGTAAAACCAAAGGTCATTGGGCAAGTGACCCCACTTGTCCAAAAAGAAACACCAAACCTCCCATCACCACAACCCCCACTGCTTCCACTAGTGCCCATAGCAGTGGTGGTGGGAAGAACACTACAAATAGTCAGTCAAAGGGTGTAGCTGGGCTCACTTTTGGTAATGTAGTGGGGGGTTGGTCTAGTTAGGGAGACCACTGAGGCTGTTTTAATGTCTGATGGTGGCACTGACCTTGACACCTTAGTTGCTTGTCCCCTTAATATGGATAAGTACAAGCAACCTCAAGCCAGTGTCACTATGGTGATGGAGGAACTAGTTGCCCCTGAACAACACCTACATCAGTACCAAGTGACAGATGCTCATAACAACACTGTTAGCCACCCCATGGCTGTTGTGAAACTCAACTGGGCGGGTTATTGGTCCAAAGAAAGTTGGGGTATCCACTGACTTACCTGTAGCCTGTCTATTAGGAGATTATTTGGAGTCTTCAGCTTGGGCTGAAGTGGAGTTGGAGGCCCATGCTGCAATGCTGGGCATTCCTGGACATATCTTTGCTCTTACTAGGGCTCAGGCCAAGAAGCAAAGAGTACAGGGAAACTTGGATCCTGGAACAATGGATCAAGTACTCCAAAAAACTAGGGGTAGAAAGGGCAAACCCTTGTCCACTATCTCTCCCTCTCCAGATTATTTCCCTTTAACTGAGGAGGAGTTTTCTTCTTGTGCAGAACCTACACCAGAGGAGCTTGAAGCTGACACAGCTGAACTTTTGGGTGCAGTGGGTCCTGCCAGGGAGGAACTGAGTGTGGCACAGCAGATCTGTCCCGCATTCGAGGGTCTCAGACAGCAAGCTGTCAAACAACAGAATGGGGATGTCAATGACAGCCACAGAGCTTACTGGGAGAATAATCTCCTTTATATTGAAGCAAGGGACCCTAAACCTGGTGCCACCAGGAGACTGGTCATCCTCCTCAAGTATAGGGAATTCCTCCTAACTCTAGCTCATGATATTCCCTTGGCTGGGCATTTGGGCCAAAGTAAAACATGGGACAGACCTGTTCCCCATTTTCACTTGCCCCACATGTCAGAAGAAGCAAATGAGTTTTGTCGCTCCTGTGTCACCTCTCAAGCCAGTGGCAAGACTGGTGGCACCCCAAAGCCCCCCTTAATCCCACTTCCAGTGGGTGGGATGCCCTTTGAGAGGGTAGGGGTTGACATAGTTGGCCCCCTTGGCCCTCCAACAGCTTATGTCAATATATTCATCCTTGTTGTAGTGGACCATGTCACAGAGTATCCAGAAGCTATCCCTTTAAGGACCACTACAGCACCTGTAATGGCAAAGGCCCTCCTGGGAGTATTTTCCAGGGTGGGTTACCCTAAAGAAGTTGGATCAGACAGAGGTAGTAACTTCAAGTCTGCATACCTCAAGGCAATGTGGAAGGAGTGTGGTGTAATTTACAAGTTTACCACTCCTTATCATCCACAAACAAATGGATTGGTTCAGAGGTTTAATAAAACTCTCAAAAGCATGATCATGGGACTCTCTGAGAAACTCAGAAGGAAATGGGATGTCCTCTTGCCATGCCTCCTTTTCACCTACAGGGTGGTACCCCATAAAGGAGTGGACTACAGCCCCTTTGAACTCCTCTTTGGTCACCCTGTTAGAGGTCCCCTTGCTCTTGTAAAGGAGGGTTTGGAGTAACCTTTAAAACCCCCTAAACAAGACATTGTGGACTATGTACTTGGCCTAAGATCTAGAATGGCTGAGTACATGAAAAAGGCCACTAAAAACCTTCAGGCCAGCCACGAGCTCCAAAAGCAATAGCATGACCAGAAGGCTGTCCAGACAGAGTACCAACCAGGACAAAAGGTGTGGGTATTGGTGCCTGTGGCCCCAAGAGCACTCCAAGACAAATGGAATGGACCCCATCTCATTGTGGATAAGTAAAGTGAGGTCACCTATCTGATGGACCTGGGCACTGCCAGATGATATTGCTGTATTTAGCTCCATCTGGGATGACCACCTGGTCCACCTATGGAACGTTTTGGAGGCCCTGAAAAAGGAATGCCTAACTATCAAGGCTTCAAAGTGCCAGATAGGGCAGGGGAAAGTGGTTTATCTGGGCCACCCGGTAGGTGGAGAACAGATTGAACCACTACAGGGGAAGATCCAAACCATTATGGACTGGGTTCCCCCTATTACACAAGCCCAGGACTGAGCCCTTTTAGGTCTCACTGGGTATTACAAGAGTTTCATTAACCCCAAGGGTCCCTGGGGCGAGCTGGTCTCAACCGGGCACACGGCTCCCGTGTGCCCAGGATGAGACCAGCTTGTCCTGCTCCCGGCCCATGGGGGAAGTGCTAGCGCTCTCCCCGTGGGCCTCCCTACTACACCGCCAGTTGGGGATGGAAGGGGAATCACTTCCCCTTCCAAGCCCCGATCCCCCCCACTCCGTGACGTCTGATGACATCAGCGTGCAAATCATCAGAGGTCACCTTCGATTGCTATGGAAGCATGCTTCCAGTGCAATCCCTGAAGAGAATTGCAAAAGCATTTCTCTTCCGATCGGGAGGTGGGGCGGAAGAGGCATGAAAGGAAAGGCCTTTCCTTTCATGTCTCTCTCAGCATTTCTGCTGCCCGATCGTGATGCGATCGGGCAGCAGAAATGCCCACTAGACGCCAGGGATTTTATTTTTTTATGTATTTCAATAAGGGGAGTGGCCCCTTGGGCAAGGGTCGGTCCCTAGGGGGCCATATTATTTTTAGGCCATTTCTGTCCCCACTGGGGGCAGAAACCCCTTAGACACCAAGGATATATATTTTTTTATTTTTATATGTGGGGAGCGACCCCTTAGGCAAGGGTTGCTCCCCGGGGGGCCAACCTATTTTTAGACCATTTCTGCCTCCCTTGGGAGAAACCACTAGACACCAGGGATTTTTTCTTTTTGTATATATACTAACGCATAAGGGGAGCGGCCTCTTGGGCAAGGGCCGCTCGCCAGGGGGCCAAATTATTTTTAGACCATTTCTGCCCCTCTAATATAATTAGGCCGATCTGCCCCCGGGGGGGCAAAAACCCCCTAGACACCAGGGATAACTTTTTTTCATTTATTTCATTTTTTTATATGTGGGGAGCGACCCCTTAGGCAACGGTCACTCCCCGGGCCATATTTGTATTAGGCCAATCTGCCCCAACAAGGGCAGAAACCACTAGACACTAGGGATTTTTTTTTATACTGACGCATAAGGGGAGCAGCCCCTTGGGCAAGGGCTGGTCCCCAGGGGGAAAA
Organism: Pleurodeles waltl; assembly: GCF_031143425.1. Classification (NCBI taxonomy): domain Eukaryota; kingdom Metazoa; phylum Chordata; class Amphibia; order Caudata; family Salamandridae; genus Pleurodeles; species Pleurodeles waltl. Next base: position 524,935,049 of record NC_090449.1, read on the forward strand.
ATATTTTTATGCCTGGGCAGAAACCTCTAGGCAACAGGGATATGTATATTTTTTATTTACTTTATGTTTTTATGTGTGGGGAGCGACCCTTTAAGCAAGGGTCGCTCCCCTGGGTGGCCATTGGACCATTTCTGCCCCCCTCAGGGGCAAATCGGCCTATTTTTGTAAGGCCAATCTTAGACACCTGGGATTTTTATTTTTTGGTGTCAATTTCACGCAAGGAGAGCGACCCCTTAGGCAACGGTCATTCCCCTGGGGGGCAAATTTACTTTATGCCAATTCTTCCCCCTTGGGTGCAGATGGCCTATTTTTATTAGGCCGAAACCACTAGGCACCGGGGATTTTTTGTATAGCCTAGTTCACGCAAGGGGAGCAACCCCTTAGGCAAGGGTCGCTCTCCTAGGGGAGCAAATTTATTTTAGGCCATTTCAGCTCCCCTTGGGGGCAGATTGGCCTATTTCTATTAGGCCGATCTGCCCCCGGAGGGGGGCAGAAACCACTTAGGCACCAGGGATTGGTGTGTGTGTGTTTGGTTTGGAGGGGCAGCCCCTTGGGCAAGAGTCACTCCCTATGGGGACACATAACTGTTGGCCATATCTGCCCCGAAAGCCCACCAGAAACCAGGGAAGATTTTTTTTTCAAAACAAGAGGGTGAGGTACGGCCATACCCCCACCCCAATAAATGGGGCCAACGTTGTTCTGCCCACCAGTGGGCAGATGGGGCAAAAACCTCCGGTCCACACCCGGGGGAGGGGGGGGACAGAAAGTCTACTAGATTCCAGGGAATTTTAAAATAATAGTGGGGTGGTGGCTACCAACCAGTATGGGCCTGGTTATGCCCCCACCTCCACTGAAAGGGATAACAGTCTTTCAGCTCTCCCCCCCACACTAAAACATCTTCTCTCATGGCAAGCAAGAGGGCATTTGATAATTTGGGGTTTTGGTTTTACATTTGGGCCATGAGAGCTTGGCTAACTCTCAAAATCGTCCTACTTGGAATGGTGAGGGCTGCACTTTTGGGAATTTGGGACGCTGCCATGTACAAAAATCCACAAGACCTAGACACAACTGAAAACTAAACATCTGGGTGATTCCAGGGTGGTGTGCTTCACATGCACCCCACACCATTTTCTTACCCAAAATGCCCCGCAGACCTCCAACTTAGCTGGAAATCACAAATTTTTCCCATATTTTTGTGATGGAACCTTCCAGAGTCTGCAGGAATCCACAAAAATCCTACCACCCAGCACTGTCTTATCTATTCCAATAAAAATTCTGCTGCACTTGTCAGCCTAAAAATGTTTTTTTCAAACTGCCCTTTCGGACCCGGAAATGTGGGAAAAATTTGATTTTTTAGCTAAATTTTAGGTTTGCTGAGGATTTTGGGTAAGAAAACATTGGGGGATCCACACAAGTCACACCTCCCTGGACTCCCTCGGGTATCTAGTTTTCAGAAATGTCTGGGTTTTGTAGGTTTCCCTATATGGCTGCTGAGCACCGAACCAAAAACGCACATGCCCCCCGCAGGGGAACCCACAAACTCTGGGTACCTCTAGAATCCCTAGGATGTTGGAAAAAAAGGATGCAATTTTGGTATGGGTAGCTTAAGTGGACAAAAACTTATGAGGGTCTAAGCACAAACTGCCCCAAATAGCCAAAAAAAGGCCTTACACCTGATGGGGAAAAGGCCTGGCAGCGAAGGGGTTAAGAACGATGGCTCCATTGTTGCCCCTCTTAATGACCTGACTTCAAAGAAAATGCCTAAAAATGTATTGTGGACAGCTGGCTGTCAGAAAGCTTGTGAGGAACGTAAGCAGGCCATGTGCACTGCACCTGTCTTGAAAAGCCCAAACTACTCCAAATAACTCCGAACAGATGCTTCTGAATTAGGGGTAGGGACAGTACCATCACAACTTAACTCAGAGGGCCAGGAATAACCTTTTGCTTTTATCAGCAGGAGGTTGACCCCTAGAGAAAAGCGTTGGTCTGTCATAGAGAGGGAGGCCTTTGCTGTGGTCTCGGCCTTGAAGAAGCTGAGACCCTACTTGTTTGGGATTCACTTCATTGTTCAAACAGACCACAAACCTCTATTATGGCTTAAACAAATAAAAGGTGAAAACCCTAAATTGTTGAGTGGTCCATTTCCCTACAGGGTATGGACTTTACAGTGGAACATTGACCTGGGAGTACCCACTCCAATGCAGATGGACTCTCCAGATATTTCCACGTAGACAATGAAGACTCATCTGGGCAAGGTTTGCCTTATTGTCCCTCGTTTGGGGGGGGGGGGGGAGTGTTGTGTAGGAAAGTACCATCTTTCTTGGCATGACATCCCCATTTTTACCTGTATGTCAGTATGTGTTGGCCTGTCTCACTGGGATCCTTCTGCTCAGGACCCCAGTGCTCATAGTTTGTAGCCTAATGTGTGTGTTGTGAATAGTGCTTAACTGTGTCACTGAGACTCTGCTCTTCCAGGAGATCCTGGATCTTCCAGGAGATCCTTATGGGCTGCATCATTTCTTATGCCACCCTTAAGGAGCTCAGACAAACCCTTTAACAGGACTGCCACTGCAGCCTGCGTGATATAATGCACCCATTATTTCATAGCCATGTTCACTGCACTTGAGTAACTTATAAGTCACCTACATGTCTAACCTTCAATTAATGAAGGCTAGGTACAAATTTACTAAGTGTGAGGGCACTCTTGCACTAGCAAAGGTGACCCCATGCAGTCCAGGGCCAATTCCCCAGAATTGTGAGTGAGGGGACGCCATTACACGCATGCACTACATATAAGTCAATACCTATATGTAGCTTCACAATGGTAACTCCAAATATGGCCATGTAAGGTGTCTAAGATCATGGAATTGGCCCCCCACTCAAAATCTGGTATTGGGGAGCCTATTCCATGCACCCTGGGGGCTTCACCATGGACCCCCAGGACTACCAAACCAGGCTTGCACTGCAACTACAGCTGCTGCCACCTCACAGACAGGGTTTTGCCCTCCTGGGGTCTGAGCAGCTCAGTCCCAGGAAGGCAGAACAAAGCATTTCCTTTGGGAGGAGTGTGTTGCACCCTCTCCCTTTGGGAAGAGGTGTTACAGGATGGGGAGGGGTGCCTTCCCCAGCCTCTGGAAATGCTTTGAAGGGCACAGATGGTGCCCTCCTTGCATAAGCCAGTCTACACCAGTTCAGGGACCCCCAGCCCCTGCTCTGGCACAAAACTGGACAAAGGAAAGGGGAGTGACCACTCCTCTGTCCATCAACACCCCTGGGGTGGTGCCCAGAGCTCCTCCAGTGTGTCCAGACTTCAGCCATCTTGTTTTCCAAGGTGTGGGGACACTCTGGAGGCCTCTGAGTGGTGTTGTGTAGCCATTTTAAGTATAGCTCCATGCACGTTAGTTTAATACACTGGGCCGCTGTGCACCTCGACCTAAATATATTTTATTCAGCTTCGCATTGTCATTTTTACAATAACCAGTTTTACGGTCTTGTTTTAATTTCTTCTATCAAACTGTTTTGCTTAGTTCAGCACTGTGTTCTCAAACAACGCATTCTTGATCACTCTGTGCTTCAGTCAAGGCTATAGTCTGGTACATTGCCGGTAAACGTGGTAGAAGTTTAGTCTCCAACATTCGCAGAAAATACACATCCTTACGTAGGGACATTTTCTTGGAACATCTGCTGTGTTAATTATAAAAACACTTTCTAGTCCCATTACATGTCAATAGGGAGATTCCAGCCAGGGAACCACGACTGTATGCTGAATGCTCCGTTGCAGATGCTGACGCAGATTGCAGGCCTTTGCTCAGGTATGAGGGTTGATGTCCTCTCTGGGAACCTGAAAGGCAGGATTAGAGCTTAACATGCTGTGCTCGAAATATGATTTAGATAGGGAATAGTCCATTGATCCTAGTGGCACCATGATATCATTATTCTTATGCTTCACCCTCATCGTCACTGATTTAATATTGTTGTGTTGTATAGTTCTGGTTATTGCAGCTCACGCTTTGCTATCCAAAATGCAGTTGTTTTATTAAACCAATCTTTAAAACTTATACTGCTTTCATTGTCATTTTTATATGAGACCGCACTGTGTATGAGAGAACCGGTTGTGACCTGAGTGACCACGACTTCCCTGTAAAGTACCAATATGTCATGCGCTCAGCTGCCCAATCGTCTCTACCTTTCGGGAGAGACGAGGCACTGCTAGTTAGCCGGAGCAAAGCCTGGATTTGGAGCGATAAGTGTCATCCACGTGGGTCAGACTCAGTCTCCCACACTGTGGACGATCTTGCGGCTCGAAATCCAGTAGTCTCATTAGAATAATGAGAGCCTATGCGACATGGCGCCACCAACGTATGGTCAGGCTCTAATTTTCAGGTGCACTGGAGTATCTCAGTCTCATTTTATATAATGACACCCCAGTTCCGTATACGGAGACGTCCGTGGTACTGAGGATTTCCACCACAGCCGTATAGGTAATCCTATTACAGCTGGCGGTTGTTCAAGCTTGAACTTTAAAAGGAAAAACCCATCTTGGTGTGCCTTAGCTGAACTCATAGTGCTTCTATCATGGCGAATCCCCAAATTGTACAAATAGCTGTTAACATGAGACAACCACTCACACCACACTTATTAGCAAATGGCCTAACGGCCCAGGGAGGTCTAGTCACGTTTGTGGTGGACACCCACGCAGCTTATAGAACAGAGCTTTTTTACTCTTGGGTCACATTTCCAGCAGTTGATGGGAACACAAATAAATTTCACACATATACAGTTGCGAACGCGCCTGGACAACACAAAGTGTACGCATATTTAGAGATACCTCTATCTTATCAAGAACATAATAATTGGTTTGGTGACGCCCTACCTCATACAATATTACCAGTTAGGTTAGGTCCACTAAGTAATGACGGTCCTACCTGGCCTTTATTGGCCACTTATACACCACATCCTGCGGTTGGGAATTTAGCAGTAGCTGAGGTTCGTTGCTTATACATTGAATTAATAGCAACATACAGACGATTAGTGCAATTTGTGATGCAAACTTTAACTACAAACCTAGCACACGCTGCCCCAGCACATCCACATGCAGTAACACCAGGTATAAATCCCGTGACTGTACATTTGATTATGGGTAAAGTACCGGCCAAACGAGAGGAGACTCCGTTTTGGCTAGCACAAAACATAAATACGCTGGAGGCAGTATTTCCCCATACGGGACCTCAGGATAAACATAGAATATTAACAATGTGTTTGCCCTTTGGGATGGTCCCTACAGTCGAAAACTGTAATACATGGGGCACGGTATTTGCCACTCTCTATACAACTGCACACAGTACACAGACACTTGCCAACCTACCGGAAGTACTCAAACAAATTCAAGATGAATACAGGCTGCCCCGGCCCTTCAGATGGGCAACTTTGACACAGTATCCTCAATCATTTTAAGTAATCTTAAAGGGGAAGCAGTTGCACTAGCAGTGCGCATGCGGCTCCGTGACGTTCCGTAACAAGATCAAGAACAAGAGCTGCCTAAAATAATAGCGGAAACATATTCAAGTATCGGTTGAGATAGCCTATGAGCTAGACCACAAAAACTTCAATTTCAGGGTAAAACAAATAAAGATACTTCCAAACAACAACCTGAGGGTAATAAGAAACGCTGGGATAAAAAACAACAAATGCCTAAAAAAGAAACAGGAGAATCTCCACGTACGGATACCCCACAGAATAGGTATAATCTCAGAAATAGAGATAATATTAAAACACCTGATAGATACCAATATACTGATAAACACCAATCTAGTTCCTTTCAGGACTCATCGGAAAAGAGAAATGAGAGAGGTGGGCGATCAGAGCGAAGAACAGAGTATGTGAAACCGAGACAGGAATCACACCGCTCTTCTGAGGTTTCTGTTAAAAAGGAAGAGAAACCTGTCCAACAAAAACAACAATTTAAAAAGAAAAAAGTGGCAGCAGTGCCAGTCCGACATGTCACACAGGAAGAGGGTCCTCTTAAAGAACAAGAACTGGGCTCTAGCATTGCTAGACAGCGCGGCAGAGGTCACAATAGTTCGCCAGAATCTTCTAGAGCATCTGGAGGTGAAAGCAACTGATGACTTTACACAAGTAGAAACAGTGAACATGCGTGTCTCCGAGCCTGATAGGGTGTACAAAGTAACACTGCAATTTGAAGGAGACATTGAACGCACAATACACGCAATCTTTTGGGATCGCATTGTCAAAGTGTATGACATCTTGTTGGCCGAACAAGATTGGCCGCCTGACTTTGTCCGTACCTGCCCATATGGAGAAAATGTCACTAAACCTTCTTTCTCGCCCCTTGTTCCAGAGGAACACGCCGAATCCTATTCTATTGAATGGGCTCTAGCAAAGGCACCCACATTATACAGAAATCACGTAGGGTGGGATGGGGACTCTCCCTACCATGTCATCCCCATTAAAAGTGAATCTCAGCCACAACTGCAGTATCCCATAAAACATGAAGCAAGGGCACCGGTGAGAGAAATACTAACTCAATTAGAGTTCCAGGGTGTGATTGAACTCTGTGTCTTGCCAATGAATAACCCTTTATTTTTTGTAGCTAAACCGGACCATTCATACAGAATAATCTTAGACTACAGACATTTAAACAGTCATACACGCACCTATGCTATACAAAATTCACATAGCACTGCACTAATGAGCAACATAGTGCGGAAAAAATACAAAACAGCTTTAGACATTTCAAATGGGTTCTTCTGCCAGAATATAGCCCCTGAAAGCAGCTTTAGCGTACTAGGCTCTCAGAAAAAAATCTGTTGTTTGCCTCAGGGGTATAAGAACATCCCAGGACTGATTGCGGCTCGTGTGACTGCAATTTTACACAAGATTGACTCTGAAGCATTGTCATATGTAGATGATATATATCTCACGGATGATGAGTTACTACAACATTTAAGATGGGTAGCTCACATTGTTGTAGGGTTTGCCGAACTTGGCTACAAATTTAACTTTAAAAAAACAAAAATTGCCTTCCTCAGCGTCCTGTTCCTGGGATATGAGCTGTCGGGTGAAGGGAAGAGCTTAGCGCCACAATTTTTAGAAAAATGTTCACAATTGCAGCCACCGAATACGATTAAAAACTTCAATTGTTGTTGGGTTTCCTAAATTTTGGCAGAACCTACATTCTCGATTACGCTAAGCGCATAAAACCTTTATATGACTTAATATGTCCTGATTTTTCAAGTAACTTCTGGACAGTTGAACATACACGCACTCTTCGAGAGTTGCAAACAGACATGCTAGCAGCAAAACACTTACACACAAGAGACAACAAAACACATATGGTCATCAGGGTAATAGCTGGGGCCATTGGTTTCACCTATGTGACATTTAATGAAGGTGAGAAAGTCCGGATTGCATACAAATCACGTTTGTATTCAGCAGATGAACAACGCTTTGCTCCCACAGAAAAAATTCTCACTACTGTGCAGATGGCTGTTATTAAAGAAAGGCCTCTTGCCCAAGGAAAACACATTATTGTTGTTTCTCCGATTCCAGCCCTAGAGGCTGTTAAAAAAGCTAGCGTCCCAAATGCAAAAGCACTACATCCACGTTGGATACAATGGGCTACGTCTTCAACAGCCACTGATGTAGACTACATTTTTGACCCAAAGTTACAAACTCAGGAATTTCTACAATATGAAGTAGAATATCCAGTTCCAGCAAATACATTGCCCATCGATCAATATCATAGAGTCATGTACACCGATGGCTCTGCACAACCGGCGATTGGAACTAAACATCAATATTCTGCTGCTTGCGCAGTCGTAAGTGGCTATATCGAAGGGGATAAATTCTGTCCCCTACACACCTTTACACAAACCTTAGGGGATTGTACAGCACAACTGGCTGAGCTAAAAGCTCTGCTAATGGCACTAGAACATAAGGATCCGGCACAGCCTACGCTGATTGTTTGTGATTCATATTACTGTGTCCAGTCCTTTAATGAATCTTTGCATTATTGGCACCAGAATGGGTTCAGAGATTCCTAAGGCAACACCATAAAACACAGACTTCTGTGGGGGAAGGTAGCAGATCTGAAAGAGACGCTGCCGAAAGTCCATGTTGTGCATACACTTGGACACCAGCACGTTGGAATACACGTTGCTGGGAATACTTTGGCTGATGAAGCCACAAAGTCAGCAGTGGCAGTAGCCTCTGTCGCTGCAGTGACTAGTTCGAGTTCCAAACCAGACCCAGACACTTTGGCTGCCATAAAAGCTACAGTTGATGGTACGCCCCATCCTAAAGGATTCCCTAACAAATATCAATACTCTATGGGAAGTATGCTGAACGCTGAAGTTAAAATACCAGGTATGGGCGTATGTGACATCCCCAACAAAGATATAAGACCACAATTGATCAAAGCAGTGCATTAGGGGGTGGCATCTCCACATGCTGGTGTGGCGGCTACAATTTCAATCTTGCAGGCCCGTTATTGGTGGCCCGGTCTCTGCAAAGAGACTAGGCAGCATGTCCTTTGTTGTGACATCTGTCAACAAATTAGTTTCTATGGCCAAGCGCCCGCCGCAGACACCCTTCTTGATTTCAAACAAACCGTTACAGTGTGTGTACTTGGACCACTGCGGGCAACTAACACCTGATAGTGCATACAAAAACATATTAGTCGCTGTTGATTCATGCTCCAGATTTGTATGGGTGTGGCCACAACGCTCGGCTGACGCCCGGACTGTTATTAAAGATTTGCGAGTCTTTATCGGTACATATGCTGTTGCGGCTTTACACTCGGACCAGGGCCCTGCTTTTGCCTCAAGGGCATTCAAGGACACCATGGCTTCATTGGGGGCCCAACTGCAGTACTCATCTTCATTTCATCCTGTGGGAAATAGTGTTGTGGAACGATTAAACCGTGATTTAAAGCAATCCTTAACAGCAAGAGTCTTAGGCACGAGTCATAGTTGGCTTAACCACCTGTATGGAGTTCAGAGAGCAATTAATAACCTGCCTAGAAGGTCCCTGGGGAGGTCCTATGGGGGTGCCTGTTCGAAACTCAAATGTTTGTTCCGCATCTTGATGGTCCTGGTGTGGAGGCAGCAGAAACACCTTTTGACATGAATGAACTTATCCCTGTTTTACAGGAATTACAACAGTTCTGTGAAGATAACTCTTCTAAAAGTTCTGCCTCCACAGGAATTAAGGATGTGCCTGTAACAACTTCTGGCTGGATTCCCAGAGCTGGGCATCTTGTACGTGAAAAGGTCGCTGTGAAAAAAGAATTTGGCCCTTCTTATCGAGCGCCAGTCCCTGTACTGGGGATACACGGTACCAGAACTGTTACTCTACCACCGTTGCCAGGTGCCAAAGAAAATCGTTTTGTTTCAATTGACAATGTCAAATTACACCATGTGGCTGATCCTGCAAAGCCGACCAAGAGGAACAGCCAGTAGTTCCCGAATCCCTCTCACTACTGGAGAAGAAATTCCGCTACAAGTTGTTTATACCAACACTGATACCTCTCCGAGCTTGGGGAGGGTGGATGATGATCTTGCATTAGTTCCACTAACAACAAACAATTTAGAAACATTTGATCAAGTCAACTGGACTCTGAGCCAGACAGATGGTGCCACCACAGGAAATGCCAACTCCACCACTGACATCGGCTACGCCATTTGCATGAACTGCCACTGGTTATTTTGCCGACTTCAACAATGGTTTATCGGACTCATTCGCCTCTACGACAGCTGACCTGTCAGGTGCACGCAAGCTAATACATTGGCTTAAAGAAACATACTTCATATTTCCATGGAACTATGTATGGCTTTCTTTGACTGTTTTAGCCTTTTTACTTTGGATTGGTTTTGTTATAACATTTTTCCTGTTAATACATGGTCATTTTCTTCCCGAAAGATCGGTGGTCGATCAGGTGGAGGAGGTTTTGAAACCACATTTTTCATCACATAAGGTCCGAAGAGACTTGTCTTTTGTGAACATTTCCGCAGTGCCAATTCCTGATGGGATTGTTTGAGACAAAGTAATGTTCGATATATATGGTCCCACGGAAATTATTCAAATACTGTATGTGTTAAAATTATCAATGAATGATGCAGTCATACCAGGCATTGTATCTGATGATTGTGACGTGAAAACAGTTGATTCTATGAGGACAGAATTACAATATTGCACTGTCTTTGAAAACGAAGATGTTCACCAATTCAAAGAAAATTATGGTGATATGTTTTGATATAATGATTATGGGCACCACTTCATACATAGAGCGAGTAGTCACAAAATGATATTCAATTACATGCAATGGGAACATTGTCCGACTCCACCGCAAGGGAGTTCTAAAACTTATACTGAAAAGTTTGTGTATGTTTCTGGGCATCATCAAAAAAAATGCTGAGTCATATTATTTTAAAGTAACTCCTACTAAGGATATACATATGTTATTGACCAACACGAAATTTATATATTCGGAATCCTTTGTTTCCCGGTTATCAATAGAAGGTTATGAATATTGGTCCAATTCTATTGATTTGAAAAGTGTTTGGGGAACGGAAAATTGGCAGATCAAGGGAAAGGAAACATTGTTTAGAGCATGTCTCATCCCTGTTCAAATGATTTTTAAATGAAACAGTGCAATAAACAAGCTGTTTAGGCTTAGCAACAATCAGAGAATTAAACATGCCCAGTATACCTACCCCTGCTATATTTGACAACTGGCAAAAGTATACGAATGCAACTAAAGATGAGCTCAATGAGTGGGTCCAGAATGGTACGTTTAATGCTTCACTGACAGATCCAGGTGGGTGGATATTGTGGCCCATAGATAACAACGGGTGTCATCAACGTTTTATTAACTCCTCTGGGGGGTTTAGGACGAGTAGTCCAGACCCTCGCTATATATCACCAGAACATGCAGATATAGTTACAACATAGTGTGGGAAAATTGTGCCAACAGTGGCTAAAATTATCCTCACTAGAAGCGGTTAAAGAACACCTCAGTCTCCTGTCTAACACCACTGACTTACAAGACTTCTTGCCAGGCCCCAGGATACCACGTAGGAAGCGTTTCTTATATGCAGTATACAATGAAATATGGAAGCTATCCCAACAAGATGCTGCAGCGCGGTTAAGGCAAATAGATCAGGAACATTTGAAAAAGGCATTAGCTGTTGTAGATAATGGGATAAATACCTTGTCCGACCAGATATTCACAATAAACAACATTGTATCTTCTGCTATAGACATTATACAATCTGATATGTCTTCTTTATACCATGGGCAGAGTCAGACCAGGTCCATTATGCAGTTGGTTTGGACACTTCAAACACTGAAGGCGGGTTGTGTTCCGTGGCAGCACATCAGTGCCAGGGAAATATTTTTTTCCTTTAATCTAACGCTGCAACAACAACTAATGGCTAAGAAAGAAGCGACTTATGTAATGTATAACATCAAAAAAATAGAAAGATTGCCTTTCACCGTGGCCGAGATACCTTTGGCAGAGTGGTTAATACACGGGGTTATTAATCTGCCTATTTCAACACTACAATTCACTTCTTGTTTGAAACACATTCCAGTGGGCAGATATGAAAAGTTGGGAGATAGTTACATCCACGAGGTGTGGGAGCTTCCCTTCTCGTACAAATGCTTCAATGGGATGAAGGAGGTCTTTCTTAGTGGTAGTGAATGCGAGACTTCAGTCAGCCATTCAATGATTTGTAAGCAGCTGTCCTTGCATGCGGCGTACAACGCCTCGGTTGCAAACTTGGCTTGCTATCTGAAGGGAGTTTCAGTCCCCTTGATTAGACCCACATTCCAGGTGCTTTCAAACTGAAGCTATGTCCTTCTCAATAGTGAAGACTGTTGTTGCATGCGGGCTGGAATAGTTTACGTTGTATCGGTCTCTAAGGTCGTTACATGCTGCGGAAACGTGCTGTTTCCCCACACTAAATTAAAGGAGGTAGCTGATATCTGGCCTCATATTGCTACTTCGAAGGTGAATTTTGACAAGTTGAGTAGACTCAAGGCTTTATTGTTTCAGAAGCATGTGGCCCTTACATCTGCACGTAAGACCTACGCACTTCAAGTGGCAAGGTCTTCGGCAGAACTACAGTCCCTGTTAAATACAAACTTTCCAAGACACTTTGGTGAACTCGTGGGACATATATTTAATGCGTCCAGCACAGCTGGATTAGCACATTTTTTCAAAGCTGTTGGTATTGGTTATGTTCACACTTTGTCCTCCATATTCAGTTTGATACCTTCAGCTATCCACTCAATTTTTGGTAGTATTTTGGGGGGATTTCCGATAACTTTGGCTTTATTAGCCGGCATCTTACTGCTGCTGTTGTTTTTCTGCAATGGCTGTCCCGCCGCAACAAGGACAAATAAAGGCGTTCCCATCAGCGCAGCTGTGTCGTGAACGTATGATGCAGCATTTTGGAGCAACATTGGGGTGTGACTGGTCTTTGACATTCAGACTAGTTTTGGATTGTGTGCAGCCCATGTTTCGGTGCCTTTGGTGCTCTTTTGAACATGCACTGGAAGTTTGTCTTTCACAGCAACGCCCCCCAGCAATTGATGCTGATCTGTAAATGTTCTTGTTGGGGGTTCATTACCAGACATGCACACTGAGGTTGCGTTTGCTACGTGAAGCTGATTACGAGCTACCCTTCCTGGAGGAAGTTGCCCTTGATTCGTCAATGGGCACTGCTCAGGATGCCACCTTGGTTGATACTGGGGCTATGGAACACACCTGCTCCTTGGTCGTTTTTGGCATGGATGTTCCGGTTTTGTCATCTGCCGAAGTGGAAGATCTCTTGCTTTCCATTACTCAGTCTTGATTCAGAAGCACTCTAAGTTGTCATTTTTCTTTGAATTTGGTTATAAGCCGCATGCTCATTTGTTAAATTGTCAAGTAGTATGCTTGTGTGTCCTCTTAACTTGTCAACATTGAGTAGGGTTTTAAATATATTTTAGGTTGAGATATTTTAGTTTTGGCTTGAACCACTTTCTACCGACAAGGGAGGGTGTTGTATAGCTATTTTAAGTATAGCTCCATGCACGTTAGTTTAATACACTAGGCCGCTGTGCACCTTGACCTAGATATATTTTATTCAGCTTCGCATTGTCATTTTTACGGTAACCAGTTTTACGGTCTTGTTTTAATTTCTTCTATCAAACTGTTTTGCTTAGTTCAGCACTGTGTTCTCAAACAACACATTCTTGATCACCCTGTGCTTCAGTCAAGGCTATAGTCTGGTACATTGCCGGTAAACGTGGTAGAAGTTTAGTCTCCAACATTTGTAGAAAATACACATCCTTACATAGGGACATTTTCTTAGAACATCTTCTGTGTTAATTATATAAATACTTTCTACTCCCATTACATGTCAAGAGGGAGATTCCAGCCAGGGAACCACGACTGTATGCTGAATGCTCCGTTGCAGATGCTGACGCAGATTGCAGGCCTTTGCTCAGGTATGAGGGTTGATGTCCTCTCTGGGAAACTGAAAGGCAGGATTAGAGCTTAACATGCTGTGCTCGAAATATAATTTAGATAGGGAATAGTCCATCGATCCTAGTGGCACTATGATAGCATTATTCTTATGCTTCACCCTCATCTTCATTATTTTAATATTGTTGTGTTGTATAGTTCTGGTTACTGCAGCTCACGCTTTGCTATCCAAAATGCAGTCGTTTTATTAAACCAATCTTTAAAACTTATACTGCTTTCATTGTCATTTTTATATGAGACCACACTGTGTATGAGAGAACCGGTTGCGACTTGAGTGACCACGCCTTCCCTGAGAAGTACCAATATGTCATGCGCTCGGCTGCCCAATCGTCTCTACCTTTCGGGAGAGATGAGGCACTGCTAGTTAGCCAGAGCAAAGCCTGGATTTGGAGCGACAAGTGTCATCCACCGTGGGTCAGACTCAGTCTCCCACACTGTAGACGATCTTGCTGCTCGAAATCCAGTAGTCTCATTACAATAATGAGAGCCTACGTGACAGTGTCAGCAGGTGATGTAAGAGACCCCTCCTGATACATCCATACCTGATAAGGTAGCCAATCCCCCTTTTAGGGCTATTTAGGGTCTCTCCTGTAGATTTCTCTGCAGATTCTACATGCAAGTTTCCAGCAAGAATACTCTGCAACTACTACTTCATCCTCTGACCTCGGATCAACCTCAAACTGCTCCAGGAACCACTGTAACAGCAACAAAGTATCCAGAAGGGCTGCTTTTCCTCTGCAACTTCGTCTCCAGACAGTAACTGCAACAGTTTCCACGGTGTGCATGCTCTGGGGAAACCCTGTCTTCACCCTGCACTAGAGGGACCGAAGAAATACCCTGTGGAGTGACGGAGTCACTTCCCTGCTCTTCCAGGCACCTTCTAAGTCGCTGACCTGTTGTCTTGGACTCCTCTCGTGGTGACGAGTGTGCTCCTTGGAACATAGGTGGTGGACCCTTTCAACACAGATTATCCTAAGGTCCTACTGTCCAAATTTGGAGGAGGTAAGAGCTTTATTTCCCGTTTGCGATAGTACCCCTGTGCACCACGTCATCTTCACCTCCTGAGGCCTCTGTGCACTATTTGCAAGAATCCTTCATGCACAGCCTGGCCCAGGTCCCCAGCCTCTATCCTGTGATGCTCAACTGGCTGAGTTGTCCTCCGGCAGCGTGGGACCTTCTTTGTAGTGCTGCACCAACCTCAATTTGCAGCTTCTTTGTCCCCATGTCCTGGGAACTCCGTGAGTGCTGCCTGGTCATCTGTGGGTTCCCTCCAGTGTTGGGGGGCCCACCTCCTCAGTCTGAGTTGAGGCCCCCAGGTCCCCCCTGTTTCCAGGCAGCGCCTTTAATCCTACTTTCCTGGGCTCTGGGGTGGGGTGTTTTACTCACCTTTGTGGTTTTCATACTCTCCCATTGATTCCCTACACACTACACTTGTCTACGGGGGAATTTGTGATTCGCGTTCCACTTTCTTAGTATATGGTTTGTGTTTCCCCTAGACCTATTTTCTCCCATTGCATTCTTTAACATTTCCTATTGTTTGCACTATCCTATGTCTAATTACTTACCTTATTTTGGTGTCTAGTGTATATATTGTGTATAATACTTACCTCCAGAAGGAGTATTGCATCTTAGATATTTTTGGCCTTGTGTCACCCAAATAAACTACCTTTATTTTTGTTAACACTGAGTATTGTCTTTACTTGTGTATACACACTGTACAACTATAAGTGGTACTGCAGGAGCTTTGGATGTCTCCTAGTTCAGCCTAAGCTGCTCTGCTACAGTTACTTCTATCAGCCTAAGCTGCTAGAACACTACTACATTTCACTAGTAATGGATAATTCGACCTGTTATAAGCTGTAAGTACCCAAGGTACCCACTACAAACTAGGCCAGCCTCCTACAAGTAGCATTTCTCTGTGACACATACCCACTTTCTCCCTTGCCCTGTGCTTAAGAACAAGTCAGTGTCAAATCAACTGGCACTGTCCTCAATTTGACTGTCCCTCTGTTGCATGTGAATAGCTGTTTTGGGCTATGTATGCATTCACATCCTGATTGACACTGCTCAATGATGTTTGTAGATAGCTCATGTGATTTCATTGACAACCTGACAGGTACCTGTCCATAGGCAAATCACCTTGTCACACATGCTGTCAAACACTGCTAGAAAAGACAAAGGCGTGTAGCTCACATTAGCTGAGCAGACATGGGAGCTCCTACATAGTAAATCATGATGGAGACACGCATGTAGCAAACAACAAAATTGAATGAAACTTTAAAAGTATGTAACAAACACTACCTAACCTATAAAACATAACTATCCTAAGCTACCATACACTACCTTATACTAAATACTACCTACAACTGCCTTAACTTAACCTACATCACTGTATACATTTAACACCACGTTATAAACATCAACACCCCAACATCTACAGACAAAGACAACAGAAACTACATCTATACATCAACTAAACTACACATTTAGACCTAAATAAATATATATTTATATTTGTATTTTATATTTTGTATAAACACATAACATATACAGTACATCAACGCCGTAACCACTAAAATCCTTATAAAACCAAACCCCTAAATTGGTACCCACTCCTTCTGAAAAATATAAGCTTTTAAACCTCTCCTATGCTGCACTAACTAACTTTAACTAAGCTATATAAAACACCTGCAATAAAAATGACTATGTGCAAGGGGAAAGGAAGAAAGGGTCCCTGTGGCTCATCTTACGTCCTTGGACTGCCTGCTTGATCTCATTAGCAGGATGAGCATGCTGTCCATTTTGTGCTCCAGACCCGCTACACTAACACTGGGGTCAGAAATCTCCTGGCGCATGTCCTGTTCAAACCCTGTAGTGAGTCCTGGGGTTGGAGCTTTTGAGACATGCCCTTGTGTGTGCCTGCCAGTGGAGGTGAATGGCTCCAGTCCTGCAGACCCACCCTTGTCTGCTCCCCGAGCCTTGCTGGTGGTAGGTCTGTCCCGAGTTGGTGCCCCTGTGGAAATGCTCCCCACGCCCCACATGCTTTCTCCTTCTCAAAGGATTTGTCCATTCTTCAATAGACCTTGTGGACTTTCCGGATGTACCTTACCTATCTTCCTGGATCTGGTGCTGCTTTTTCTGCTCTAGGGTGATGTTTTCTATTTAATCATGAAGAAAACATGTCATACAAAGGGCAACTTGGAAAATGAATGTCAACCATGATATGTTCATTATATCTTGGAACATCATATGTTGCAATTTTCATCCCCCAAATATATCTCAAAGCTCAAATTGATCATACATTTGCCTAATATCTATGATTTCCAATATTACTGTGGTCAAAGTACCAAAACTAAGCAAATGTTGTGTAATATAAATGCACCATTTTGGAACATCTAGGCATGACCATGTCAGCATTGAGTATGCTTATTACAGAATGCTGTTTGTTGTAATGATCATCACTGTCCCGTCCAAATCCTGCAATGCACTTGATTCCATTGACATTGGATGGGTTATTATTTAATTGGATGAGACACCTGATGGCGATTTTGGTGTTTGACTACCAAATTCAATATGAGATCTGATACAAGGAACAATACCTTGGAACCCATTTGGAAATGAACTATGTGCAAGTGAGCGAGAGAGTTGGAAAGGTCTCTCACATGCAGAATATATTCGATTGAACGCAGTCAGCGAATTACTGAATAACTATTATTAGAAAATCAAGTCATCCTACACTTGAAATGAGTTTGTGTACATTTGTTATTTTTGACTTTTTTGCAATGTTTGGGATATGTTTTATGTCTTATATGATTATATGATTGGTGTGGGATATGTGGGATTCATGTTTCTTTATTGTCCTTATGTTTGTGTTTGAAATGTTATGTGATAGATATATGTGGTCCTTGTCGTCATTGTTTGTGATTGGTCTTTTTTGTCTCAGTCCTATGTGTGTTTGATTCATGTATATAGGGGTGTTTGAATCTAAGAACGATTTCTATATTGATATAAGTTTTGACATATTTGTGATTATAGTGAATACATTTAGATGTTTGAGACATTATTACGTTTTTTTGAAGAAGTTTTCTGTGTATGATAGGATGTAGGAGAGGGATGT
The DNA here is from genome assembly GCF_031143425.1 of Pleurodeles waltl. Taxonomy (NCBI): domain Eukaryota; kingdom Metazoa; phylum Chordata; class Amphibia; order Caudata; family Salamandridae; genus Pleurodeles; species Pleurodeles waltl. The sequence goes on from NC_090449.1 coordinate 524,952,718, forward strand.
TTCTGTACCTTTGCTATATTACCCTAGATCTCTCTCCATATTGATTTAGGGACCCTGTTTTCTACCTGGCAGACATTCCTCTGGTCCAACACACATTTCCATTGCTATGAAGATGACAGGGGATAGTAATGTTAGTCTATTTAACATAGAGTAATGGGCATGACACAACATGAGTGGGCCTTTCAACTGCATTACCAAGTGTGGGTGATTGACATCTGTCCTGCTACACTTAGAAGCTTAATTCACAAGTCCCTCAATCCCAGAAGAACATCACTTTTTGTGAGGGTCATGTGGCACACACAGCAGGAATATTTGGAAAACAACATGATGCCACCGTGCACGGCTTGTTGTGAGCCATAAATTAAGGCACACGGTCTTACTGTCATTACTGTGCTGTGAATCCCTCAACTGTGTAGGCTAGCCATACACATTAAACATAGATTGCACTGTGAGCAACATCAGCATATCTGTGCATTTTAAATGCATTTGTTAGGTACACCATCCCCTGCCATGAATCCACTATCACATTTGTTCACAGATTTTGGCACTGTGGCCATTGCTCTTTGATCATACCAGCAAACATGTGGCCCCTCTGTGATAGCAATCATATCCTCCTTGACATTGGCCAGAGGTAACTTCACATCCAAAGCACAACCTTTCGGTCCAGATTTTTATGGAACATGGATTTTTAATTGGAGAAGACGCACATTGAACAAGGCATTGCACAAAGCAGCCAACATCACACACATCACACACAGCACTTGCACTACACTTTTGGTATGTCAGACTTACGTACAGAGTTACATACAACAGGCCTCATTTACATGAGACATGAACAAATGGAATGTCACAAAAATGGACAGCTCCTGAAAAAACACGTACCCCAGGGCAGCAGAAGTTAGCAAATGTCCTTGCACCAGACCATGAAATGGAACGGTGTACACTTCATCAGTTAGCACACAGCACATCTGTTAACATGTGCACTGTGGTGCTAACAGATAAAGGGGATCATTATGACCCTGGCGGTCATTGACCGCCAGGGTCAACGACCGCGAGAGCACCGCCAACAGGCTGGCGGTGCTCTCAAGGGCATTCTGACCGCAGCGGTTTGGCCGCGGTCAGAAAGGGAAAACCGGCGGTCTCCCGCCAGTTTTCCGCTGCCCTTAGGAATCCTCCATGGCGGCGCAGCTTGCTGCGCCGCCATGGGGATTCCGACACCCCATACCGCCATCCTGTTCCTGCCGGTTCGGCCGCCAGGAAGAGGATGGCGGTATGGGGTGTCGTGGGGTCCCTGGGGGCCCCTGCAGTGCCCATGCCAATGGCATGGGCACTGCAGGGGCCCCCGTAAGAGGGCCCCACAAAGAATTTCAGTGTCTGCTTAGCAGACACTGAAATTCGCGACAGGTGCAACTGCACCCGTCGCACCCTTCCCACTCCGCCGGCTCCATTCGGAGCCGGCTTCCTCGTGGGAAGGGGTTTCCCGCTGGGCTGGCGGGCGGCCTCCTGGCAGTCGCCCGCCAGCCCAGCGGGAAACACAGAATCACTGCGGCGGTCTTCGGACCGCGGAGCGGTGTTCTGGAGGGGGAACTCTGGCGGGCGGCCTCAGCCGCCCGCCAGAGTTAGAATGACCCCCAAAGTGTTCATTAGGTATGAGAGGGACACTGGTCAATGTGGGTGCAAGACTGCCCAGTATTTGAAAGCCTCTGTGGCATGCTTAATTTTTTTAAAAATGTATTGTGCCGTCATGACATTTGTGCGCTGACATATATAACCACTGACACTATGGGGACATTTACAAGGCCGGAGCATAATTTTTATTTGTTTTATGCTCTGGTGGTGTAGTGTGCCAACTCATGTTTACAAGACCATGCTAAGCCACCTTGTGTGGCTTATCATGGCCTTTGTAAATATGGATCCCTGTGAGGCATAGCATTACATGAAAGGGCATTTCCATGGCTCTTGCTGTGGGTGTTCCCAAGCAACATCAAGGAATCTGACAGAATATGACATATTCCTAGATTTACACAGCTGGGAATGTGTCAGAATCCTATTCCATCTCAGGGGTGGCATCAAAGTGGCACAATGGGGAGAAATTACATCATTTCTCTCTGTTTTTTTAGAAATGGTGTCTCTGGTTGGCATTCAGTTTGTGCTCTGTCCAAACAGGGACCCTCACTGTCACAGACACCCGACTATGCAGTGGTGCCTGCAGCTCCATGGCATGACCGCGACCCTGTGAGTCACCCAACGCAGCATCCCGCCGGATTCACCTACCTGGCCGGATTGTCAGGAACCGATGCCTTGCACCAATGCCATACCACCTCCCCTGCTCTGCAGTAAGTAACCGATGCTGCATTGGATCCAGCAGCGCCTCACCTCCACAACTCCGTGCACTGGCTTGTTTCATCGTTTACCAATGTTACTGTACCTGGGTGTCCGTGCGACTGCATGACCAGCGCCTCCCTCCTCATGAGGTTGTTAGATTTTTGGGAATGACTCAGATAACATTGTCGCAATAGACCCAGTTGGAGCTATTGTGTTTCTAAGTGCTATATTGAAATGTAATCTTTGGAAATTTGAATCTTTGCTTGTGTATGTTGGATTCTTGTTGTGTGGTCTTGTTTTACTCAGATAAATATTGGCTATTGTTCTACTGGTGGTGAGTGCTGTAGTGGTGCTGTCACTGTGTGTGTTTGTACAAATATTTTATACATTGCCTCTGGAATAAGCCTAACTGCTTATGCCAAAACAAGGGGGTGCGCAGTGTATCTCCCTTACCCTGACTAGAGTGAGGGTCCCTGCTTGAACAAAGTGCAAACTGACTGCTAATCAGGGACCCCATTTCTAGCATTTGATGATCAGCGGTGAGGGTAGAACTTGTATTTGTATTTGACATACAGTAAATGGTGTACACTACTGTTTTATTGCAGACCATCACATAACTACATACTTTTTTCTCTGGGATTTTTGCTTTTTTCCTTTGTTGGATTTCCCTTGCCTTCTGAAACTCTGCACCTTTGTTAAGCCTTATTCACAACCATGTCTCAGTCTGGTGAGCCATCAGTTGGAGCTGCAGAAGTAGTGTTTGCGCAGGAAAGGCTGGAGACATACATGGTGCCTCAGTTCAAAATGTCTGCAGAGAATTCAAGGGTCCTAATAAAAACCTCACTAAAAAGGAGGAGCTACAAAAGGTGCTGAGGACCTGGCTGTCAGCAATGGAGGATGATGGGCCCACAGAGGAGGAGAATGTTGCTGTGGATGTGGAGGTGCAGAACAACCATGATGAGTTGTTGGATATTCAAGGCCTACCTGGAGGGAGGACCTCCAGGGCAGGCAGCAGTGTTTCTTTCAAAGGCCTGACCCAGGAGGAATTGGAGGACATGTGGGAAAACAGGAGGTATAGACTGGAAATGGAGAAGCTCAAGCTGCAGCATGAAAGGGAGCTTTAGCTGGAGCTAGCTAGGATGAGAAGGGATAAAGAGAAAGACAAAATTGCTTTCGAAAAAGAGAAATGCTATGGAGAAGGAGAAAATGCAGTTAACTCAGGAGCTGAGCTTGAAGGAGCTAGATTGCACGAGCAGGTCCAACACAGATGGTGGCAGCATTTCTTCAGTGCAGTCTGAGAGGAGAGTATGCCTTCCCAAAAGTGTAGAGAAAGAGTACACTAAGGAGGATGACATCCACAGGTAGTTTCAGTGCTCTGAGGCAGCTCTCTACATGCACGGATCTCTGACAGAGATTGGGAGGTGGGCCTGTTGAACTAATTCACAGCAGAGGGGAGGGACACCTGGTTAGAATCAAGGGCAGCTAATAGGCTCACCTACTTTAACATGAAGGAGTCCCTCATCACTAGGTATGGCCTGACACCAGAAATGCACAGGAAGAAGATCAGAGAGAATAAGAAACTTGATTCCAAGACCTGGCTTGAATGTGTGGATTAATTTTGCAGGGCACTGGATGGTTGAGTGAAGGGCAGTGAGGAAACAGATTATCAGAGTTTGTACAATTTGTTTATATAGGAGCACTTGTCTAGTCTGTGTTAACCAGAGCTGTGTCAGCACCTGATTGACAGCAGGCTTACTGAACCCAGGAAGCTTGTTCAGGAGGCGGACCACTGGGTGAGTACCAGGGTCCACAAGAAGTTGTATGGTGGAGACTCAAGCAAGGGTGGGCAGGGTCCCCAACAAAAGAAGGAGGGGAGACAAGGATACAAGTAAGGAGTTTTCTAAAGGCCCCAAACCAGTTCCCAGGGTAGAAATTCCCAGCCTCCTGTTAAGAGGAGGAGTTGATTCATTTCAGGTAAGCCTGTAGGGAAGGGACCCATCAAGTGAATTTCCTGTGGTCAGGAAGGGCACATCAGAGGGAGTCCCAAGTGTCCTAAGTGGGTACATCCCCCCATCAGTAGGCAGTCACTTGGGGGGGCAGTGTAGCGCTTGGGGTGGGGTTGGTCCCAGTTAGTGGTGGGGAGCCAGCTGAGTTAATCCTGGTCTCCCTGGGTGAGGGTGAGGTGGTCCAGAGAACCCTCATGCCTGATAATAAAAAGAAGTACAGGCAGTGGATGACCATCAATGGGAGCCAGGTGGAGGCTCTTACAGACACAGGAGTCAGTCTGCTGTCATCTGGTGGCTCACAAGCAGCTATTTCCCAGTGTGGTGCACCAAGTCGTAGAAGTAGACAACAGTGAGAACCAATGCTTGGCAGCTCAGGTTCCCTTTGAATGGGGGGTGTCAGGTTCCTGGAGGGTAGTTGTGAGTCCATCCATGCCTGTTGACTGTCTGCTAGGGAATGAGCTGGAGCATACTGCCTGGAAGGTAGTGGAGCTCAGGTCCCATTTGGAAATGTTGGGATTGCCAGAGTGGGTGTGTATGACCCAATGTCCATGGCCACCAGAGAGAATAGTCAGGAGGACCTGGAGTCTGAAACAGTGGCCCAGGTGCCTGCCAGGAAAGAAAGGGGCTGGGAAACCCACTCCTGAGATTTCCACAGTCTGTGAGGAGGCTGAGCCTGAGGGGGATGCCCCGGACCCTACAGGGGAAGAAGTGGCTGAACTGGGGGACCGGCCTGGGCTGACCCATTGGCAGCAGGCGGCCCCACCAGGGAGGAGTTCTGCACAGCACAGAAAACATGACATTCAGAAACAGGCTGAGGTCCAGGCAGTTGGTGACACCTCTGGAACTCTTCTGGTGTACTGGGAGAATGATCTCCTGTATAATGAGCCTAAGGTTGCTGAGCCTGGGGCTGTCTGTGCACTGGTGGCACCCCAGTGTTTCAGAGCCTTCTTACTGGGTCTGGCTCATAATGTGCCACTGGCAGGTAATTTGTGGCAGGGCAAGACCTTTGACGGCTTGTCACCCACTTTTACTGGCCTCAAATGAGAAAGAACTCAGATGCAGTCTGCAGGACTTGTCAGACCTGCCAGGCGAGTGGCAAATCTGGGAAGAGGTACAAGGCTCCTCTTCAACCCTTTCCTGCTGTGAGCACCCCTTTTGTGCAGGTGGGCATTGACATTGTGGGGCCTCTGGATCACAAGACAGACATGGGCAACAGGTTTATCCTGGTCTTGATGGACCATGCCACTCGGTACCCGGAAGCTACTCCCCTGAGGACAGTGACTGCACCCACAGCAGCAAGGGCACTGATGGGGATCTTTAACCATGTGGGTTTCCCCAAGGACATCGTATCTGACCGGGGTAACAATTTCATGTCACTCCAAATGAAGGCCATGTGAAAGGTGTATGGTGAAACACACAAGTTCACCATGCCTTAGCTCCCCCAAAGCAATGGGTTGGTTGATAGATTCAACCGTACTCTGAAGGGCATGATTGTGGGTCTCTCTGAACCAATGAGGCATAAGTGGGACGTCTTGTAACCATGCCTGTTGTTTGCTTACAGGGAGGTACCACAGAAGGAGGTTGGCTTCAGCCTTTTTGGAATTCTGTATGGGCACCCTGTGAGAAGACCTCTCAATTTGGTGAAGGAGGGCTGGGAGCAAGCTCTCCGTAACCCCCCCCCCCCAGGATGTATTCATTACATGCTGGTCTTCAGGAACCAGACAGCCTGCTTCTGGAAACTCCCCCAAGAGAATATGTAAGCTAGCCAGTAATATATGAAACATTGGTATGTACAGAATACCACTCTAGTTGAGTTTCAGCCTGGCCAAAAGGTGTGGATGATGTCACCAATAGAGCCCCTTGCTTTCCAAGACCATTGGTCTGGGCCATTTGAGGTAGAGGAGAGCAAAAGTGATGTCACCTACTTAGAGGACATGCAGACTCCTAGAAATCCTTTGAGAATGTTACTTGTGAACCACCTCAAACCCCACTTTGGGAGGTCTGAATTGACCATGCTCTTGGTTACAGATGATGGGGTAAAAGAGGAGAGTGAATCTCTCCCCGGCCGCCTGTCTGCCAAAGAGCAGGATGGGTTGGTGGAGGGTGTAAACCTCTCCCCTATTCTGACCCCAGATCAGCAGGGGGACTGTCTCCAGATGTTGGGACAGTTTGCCTCCATTTTCTCACTTACCCGTGGATTTACCCACTGGTGCACCCATGACATTTATACTGGGAACAGTATGCCTGTTAAGCACAAGACTTAAAGTATAACTGACAAAGTGAGAAACATCATCAAGGAAAAAGACTTCAAGATGTTGGAGTCAGGGGTGATTGGGCACTCCAACAGCCTTTGGTCCAGCCATGTGGTTCTGGTCCCCAAGACTGCTCCACCTGGTATCACACCTGAACTTAGGTTCTGTATAGACTTTCAGGGGCTCAATACCATCACCCGGATTGATGTCAACCACTTCCCTTGAGCTGATGAGCTCATTGACTGGTTGAGAGCCGCCAAGTTCCTCAGCACATTTGATTGACATCTGGGTACTGGCACATTGCCTTAAACAAGGGGGCAAAAGTGAATTCTGCATTCACAACACCAGAGGGGCACTTCCAATTTTGTGTAATTTCCCTTGGGTTTTAAAACGACCCTGCCACATTCCAGAGTCTGGTCAACCAGGTCCAGGCTGGGTTGAAGAACTTCAGTGCTGCCTACCTAGACAACATTGCTGTCTACAGCTCCAGCTGGAAGGACCACTTGCACCACTTCCAGGAACTGTTGAACGCCCTGCTGTGGTGTACTAAGGACCCCAGGTAGGGAGAAGCAATGTGGTGCCCCTACAGGCAAACGTTTATACCATTCTGGCTTGGGCACCCCCAAGACCCAGACAGAGGTGAGGGCCTTCTTAGGACTCACTGGATATTACAGGAGATCTGTCAAAGGGTATGACACCATTGTTGCTCCCTTGAGAGAGCTGACTTCCAAGAAGCAGCCACGTCAGATGGTCTGCACAGAGGTGTGCCAGGCTGCGTTTGACACCCTGAAGAGGGCCATTTGCACAGCACCCTGGCTCAAGGCTCTTGATTTTTCAAAGAGTTTGAGGTGCTTCAGAGCATGGTGTGGGAGCTGTGCTACCACAGATTAGTGAAGAGAGCCTAGATCAACCTGTAGCCTTAATCAGTAGGAGGTCACTCTCCAGGGAACAGAAGTGGAGCACAATGAAAAGGAAAGCTTTAGCTGTGGTATGGGCACTGAAGAAGCTAAGATCCTACTTGTTTGGGACTCACGTCCGGGGTAAGACAGACTACAGGACCCTCAGATGGCTAATGCAGATGAGGGGTAAGAATGCTAAACTGTTGAGGTGGTCCATATCCCTACAGGGAATGGACTTTATGTATAACACCACCCTGGAAAAGAGCATGCCAGTGCTGAAGGTCTTTGCAGGTTTTTCCGCTTTAGTGATGAGAACTCCCAAGGGATTGGGTAGTTCTTCCTACTTTCAGCTGGAGGGGACTTGTGTTAGACCTGGCCGCTCTTGGCATGGTTTTTCTGTACATTTTGCTTCAGACTTCCTGTTTTTGGACCCTGTGCTATAATTTGTTTTTGCTGGTTTTGACACTCTGGGTTCTTTACAACTGCTAACCAGTGATAAAATGCAAGTGCCCTCTGTCTAAAAGATATTGGTAATTGATTTTCTATAATTGGCACATTTGATTTACTGGTAAGTACATAGTAAAGTGCACTATGGGTTCCCAGGGACTGTAACTCAAATGCTACTAGTGGTCCTGCACCGCTGATTGTGCCACCCAAATGAGTAGCCCTGTAATCATGCCTCAGACCTGTCTCTGCAGTGTCTGTGTGTGCAGTTTTGCACTGCCAACTCAACCTGGCAAGTGTATCCACTTGCCAGGCCTAAACCTTTCCTTTTACTACATGTAAGGCACCCCTAAGGTAGGCCTTATGTTGCCCCATTGGCAGGGTGCAGTGTATTTAAGCGGTAGGACATGTACGGGTGTGTTTTATATGTCTTCATAGTGAAATGCTGCCAAATTAGGTTTTCCCATTGGTTAACATGGGGACTGCCTTTAAATATCTTTTAAGTAAGGTTTCCCATTGGGAGCAAATTGAGATATGGAGTTTAGGCTCTCAATACTCACAATTGGAAAATACATTTTTTGGTAGAGTTGGTTTTTAGATTGTCTGTCTGAAAATGACACTTTTAGAAAGTGTGCATTTTCTTGCTTAACCGCTCTGTGCCTCTGTCTGCCTGTAAAATCCACGTCTGAGTCAGACTGACATTTGGGTTGTTTGTGAACTCCCTCTGAACAGTGACACAAAGGGAGCTGAGGAGTGTCCTGCATATCATGATGAGTTTCCTGGCCTATAGTGGGGAAACAGGAGCTGGGACTTATTCCTGAAAGGGCTATGCCTGTCTTCGCACAATGTAGTGTCCAACTCCCTGTGTGTGTCTGGGGCCAGGCCTAGGCCTAGGCAAGGCAGGATCTTGTGAACAACAGAAACTTTCCTTTGAAGTTTGCCTTCTTCAAAGGAAGAAAAGAGAATGAGTAGTGGACCCTAAACCCCAGACTTTTATATCACTTCTGGATTAAGAGAAACCTCTGCCAAGGTGCAGAGCTTGATGCTTGAGGAGGACCTGCCACTCTGCCTGTTGCTGTGCTGGCCTGCTGCTGCTACTTCTGCCTTAAGAGGGAAAGGACTGGACTTTGCTTTCTGAAATCCTGCTTGTGAAGTTTCTCCAAGGGATTGGACTGAGCTTACCACCTGTTAAGAAGTCTCAGGGACATCAGTGACTTCACTTGCCAGCACCTGGGTACTCCTGCTGAAGACCCTGACTTGAAAAATGGTGACAATCAAGTTCCTGGGTCCTTGGAAATGAATTCTGGTTAAAAAAAAGACAAATCTGGCAACCCGATTCTGGACGACTCTAGAACTGGTTCCCCTGCACAATCCTGCACCACTGCCTGCAACCTAAAGCTGTGGTCCCGGCTGAAGTGCGACAACCCCACTTGAAACTACTGGCCTGAAGCCACTGCAGCCTTGCTGAGGTTCTGCGACCCTGTGAGTCCCGAAGTGGCATGTCACCGATGTCCGTGACACCTGACTCTGCCGCAGCACCTACAGCCACGTGGTGTGACAGCAGCCCCATGAGGTTGCCCAATATGTCTTGACCTGCCGGATTTTCAGGAACTGATGACTCATACCAACGCCGCAGCACCTCCCCTGTTGTGCAGTAATGAACCAATGCCACACTAGATCCAGCGATGCCTCACCTCCCGACTCTGTGTACCGGCTTATTTCCTCATTTACCAAAGGTACTGTACCTGGTAGTCCATGCAACTCTGTGAATGGTGCTGCCCTCCTCACAAGTGGTGTCAGATTGTTAGGAACCACTCCACCAACAACGTTGTGATAGCCCCAGTTGAAGCTATTGTGTTTCAAAGTGCTATATTGAAGTTTAATCTTTAAAAATGACATCTTTGCTTGTGTATATTGGATTTGGGTTGTTTTGTCTTGCCTTACTCAGATAAATATTAGCTATTTTTATAAACTGGTTGGGAGCACTTTTGTGATGTTTTCACTGTGTTACTGTATGTGTTTGCACAAATACTTCACACATTGCCTCTGAGATAAGTAGTAGTACAAGGACTTTATTCGACTTTCAACAAGTCATAAAAGTAACAATAATTTACATTTTGATAAACAATAAATAAAATACAATAAGATAAGCTAAAATCTTAGAGATTAAAAAATAATAAATAATCTAAAATAGTTCAAGTTATGTTGGTAGCCCCCATGCACTTTCTTGTGCTTAATACAGAGCATAAAAAATTGGCCAAGGTGCTGCACATCTCGATAGATGATAATACCTGAAGGCAAGTGTACGCAGTGCGGCACTGAGGGAGATTGATTAGCCTTAGGAGAGGGGCTACTAGACGCTTTCTTTGCTTAGCGTAGAATTTGCAAAATAAAACCACATGGAATGTGGTTTGTTGTGCCTTTGCGTCGCATGGGCAGGCCTTCAGGGTGGTGCTCCAATCATTCATGGTTGGGAAGGTCACCAAACGATGGAATATATCCAGCCTCATTCTAGTGAGCACAAAACGATGGCGAGGATTTATCACGTTCATCAGATAAGGCTGAATAGCCTCCGTTGACAAGATTATTTGATTGTGACTGACGGTGGACTTTTTTGATTCAACCTCCCATCGTAGATCTTCTAGATATTTTAGTGCCATAGCACTCAGGTCTTTCCTAGAGATTGTTTCCAGGAGAGCTGGATTTGTGTAATAAGCTTTGTTGCCCATGTTTTCAAAGAAAGTCATGATGAATTTTAGCCATGGCACCCTTGTTGCGTATGTAGACTCCATGCAGTCGGTCAAAATGGCCTTATTTAGTTCAGTGTGTTCCGAGGTCCAAATTTTGTGCCATAGCAGTAAGGGTTGGATCTTTATCAGGTCGGTGATAAAGGGGGATCCTAGTTCTGAATGAATTATGTATGATGATGTGCCTTTTGGTACCATCAATATATATCTTAAAAAGTCGTTTTCAGCCGTCTGTAGCAGATTACAGTCTGTGTATCCCCAGATACCGGACCCATACGTGACTGCTGGGATGCACTTAGCTTTGTAAATTTTTATCATGTTTGGCGGGGTAATCCCCCCTATTCTTTTAGAGAAAAACCTTAAGGCCATCGTTGTTTTAATATGCTGGGATTTTTTTATCTTCCTACAGTTAACCCAGGAGCCCTGATTGTCGAACATTATGCCCAGGTAGGAAAAGGTGCTTGCGGTTTCTACTCTCCCTTCCGCGGTTGTAATATTGTAGGGTTTGCCGCGTTTCCCACCACAATTCATGATGAATGTTTTTGAATAATTGACAGTAAGACCCAATTGTGACATAAATGTAATACAAGTATTTAGTAGTTTTTGTAAGGCTAACGGGGTCCTGGCCATTAAAACTGCGTCATCTGCATAAAGTAAGACCGGGACAGGACGGTTGCCTATTTGGGGTAGATCTTTACAATTACTAACCAGCACATTTTCTAAGTTGTTTATATACAACGAGAACAGGAACGGGGCGAGGACGCAGCCCTGGCGCACGCCTCTAAATATGCCAAAAGGGCGGGTGCTCTCCCCCTTTAGGCCGTACCTCACTCTTGCTCTGCACCCTGAATACATGTCTCGTATAAACTGGATTATTGCTGGATCTACCCCCATGCTGGTTAAGATGTCCAATAACTTGTCATGTAGTACGCAGTCAAATGCTGAGGATAAGTCAATGAATGCCAGGTGCAAGTTGCCTTCTCTGATCTTAGTATACTTTCCTATAATGATACTTAGGTTCAGGCTTTGTTCCACTGTCTCAATGCCTTTCCTGAATCCGTATTGGACAGGAGACAAGACTCTCTTGTCTTCTGCCCAAATTTGACCTCTGAGATAAGCATGACTACTTGTGCCAAGCTGCAAGGGATTGAGCAGGGGTTATCTGAAATGTGTATCTCCCTTACCCTGACTACAGTGAGGGTCCCTGCTTGGACAGAGGGCAAACTGACTGCCAACCAGAGATCCCATTTCTAACACTCTTTCTATGTGTACTGCATTCTACAGCACACATATAAAGAGGAAAAAAACATTAATGATCATTTATGTGCAGGAAGGTGTCCCTTCCTGCACATAGACAATCATCCCCACAATACAGGCACCCTTGTATCATGGTGCAAGGGTGCCTGCATTGACGCTAGACAGCAATTTGTGCACCAGCACAGGGAACAAGGACAGGAATGTTCAGTATCTTATATGTGTGTTGCATTCTTTGCCTTTTGTTTTGATGTAGGGTGGCGCAACAAAAAGTCTTGAATTGCTGCCCTGCACCAAAACCTAGTAAATGAGGCCCTATGGGTACAAAACAACTATGGCAAATGAGATCCAAAATATTAATCACAAGCCATGTGTGCTTACCAAAAGTTTCACCAAATTCAATCCTAAGGTAGTCCATAAGGTCACATTTCTGGCTTATCAAATCTATCCAACAATGCTTTAGTTGATAGGTTGTCCTCTCCACCTCGATCATCCTCTGCATATGAAAGCGGACCTTCTCCCACCATACTTTCCAAGTTATGCTTGTAACTCTGGATGACTCTGCCTCTCATGGCCACCATGTTTGGAAGGTAGTGGGTTACCAGCCACAGAAACCCACTAAACTCACTGGCATTCATTTTCATCACCCTTTCCTTTCCCAACATGTCCCTCCCCATACACACTCTGCACAACCCAAAACCTAAAAAAGCCAAAACTACCCTCAACTATCCCTAACAACAATAATACCCTAAAGACGTACACCCGACAAAACACAGTACAATACAATACATAATACAAATGCAAAGGACAATGTAGACATTAGGGGCACTACAGGGAGAGCAAACTCCAACAGCACAACTCCTTCTCCTTCTGCACCATAACTCAACCTCTCAGAAGCGCAGAAAAACAGATTGTGAGTTAAGGAGAAACTGAAAGCAACTTCACAGTTCCTGGTTTGCAGCATGGCTGATCCATTACATAACTTCCTTGTCAGATGCGTCACATTTTAAGGGAATGCATCAATTTTTTTTGATGCTTCAAGTCAATACATGGATTTCACACAAGGCCTGACAAAGCACCATTCGGTAATACAGACACGGCAGACAGGATGCGCCATTTTTGGCTGACGTGATGGTTGAAAAAACAAGCATTATGCTCATGCATCCTTTTTTTATGTAATGGTGCAAATGTGTGTTTTTAAGTATAGTGATGTCCAAAGCATGTAAACAGTTTTTATTGCTGTGTTGTCGGTGAATAGTTGTGGTTATCCGCTTCCTGTCTTTGCAGAATGCAATGTGTGTTTTGACAGTGTACATATGTGAGTGTGCATGCATTACTACGGTTATACTAGGCTTAGGGACCAATCCTTCATGCAACGGCACAACTTACAATAGTTGCTCATGTGCAAACTATGTCTTGCTACTGATTATTGTTTGACATACCCTGAGGGATGCCACATAATTGCCCTGGCATGGTGTCAGTTCACCCACATGTAAGACAGCGCAGCCTTCTGCCAATCTGTGCTGTGTCCCAAGGTGGAGGCAGCAGGCTGTCAGGCAATTTGGTGGGGTTGCAGTCTCCCTTCCAGGCAAGTGCTTGGATTGTCTGGACACACATGGAAAGGGATGTACGGATGGGGCCACATGTCCCTGCCCCCCCCCCCTCCAGGGCGCTTCCATCAGGGGATGCACTGCCCGTGCACTTCAGGAGATTCACTTTGTCTCTAGCCAGACATCTTACATACAGCATACAGTCCAAATCAGAGTGATAATCACATCGGCATGAGGCCAGGCACCCCTGCACAAGAGAATGCACCCTCTGTTGATGCCACAGCCACTATGAGTCCCTATTCCACAGCTTTGTCATGAATGTTGGCACAAGCATGTGCAGCAATTGGAAGCATTTCCAGGGACTACAGGGGAACATAAAGTTTGTGCAAGACGTCATTGTGCCCCTGCAGTACTTATACCAAACCGCACTTGATGTGGATACTGTGGCACTCAGGATACCATTTTCAAATAGGATAGCATGTGAAGGTGCCCTGAATAGTTGAATTTGCATAATTTGTGGTGCACATGATGCACACTCTTGCTGATGGTGCAATGCTAGCCCACCATACATGTCTTTCAGTGACCTCTGACATATTGAGGACAGCAAGGCAATGCTCATTCCTACACTCTGCATCAAGGTGGTGTTGCTTGTGTGTAGCAGTGGGTGTTCACATGCAGTACGCATGTAGTTTGACACTGACAGGTAATGAGACTCGCATCACCATGCTCACTCCCTAACTTGTCACATATCCCCAGTAGAGCCTAAACAAGGATGAATCAATTCATGTAACCTTGGCTTATTTGTTTCCATGTGTCCTGCATTCAGATGCTCAGATTGGCCATGTGGGGCTGTTCTAAGAATGGGTTATGTGCACATAAGTGTGGAGAGAACTGTTATGCCTATTGACAGCAGATTAAGTGGAGTTGTGGGCCTTTTATAGAGCTCCATTTTGGCACCCACATGTCCATGGGGGTTATCCAGTAATAATGCACCAACAAGGTTCCTGCAATACACCCATTACATTGAGTAACACATGTGAGCCTCTTAGGATGTGTTAATTTACTCTTTAGCTATGAGTTCAGGATGATCCACACAGATACTTAGCATGGTTTTAGGAATATTCTTAAGAGGCTTGTGCCACCAGATGGGCTGAGAATGGGGTCACCAGTGGTCCCTGGGCTCATATCTGTATGACTTGTTATCCTAGGGTAGCTTGTGGTTGCAGTGCAACCCCTCAGTGAGTGACCAACATTGTGTGTTTCAACCATTCAAAACTGTAAGTGGCATGCAGGTGACAAACTGGCTCCATACATTTGCAATGTATGTGTGTTGGAATTAATGACCCATGTTGGTATGTGCATACTAATGGTTACCAGAGAGACACTGACAAAGTTTATTATTTACCATTTGTACGCGTAATATGGGATCTCCTAATGGACATGATATGTGGTTCCAGATTTTTATGTTGCATAGGTAGACTGTAGGGGTTGGTATGTGTTTACACATACTATTTGGATCACTTCACAGTCATCATACTATGAGTGAACTCTACTATCCTCCACAAGTATGAAGCCGAATAATGGCCAGCCATATAAGAGATACACAAAGTGATTGCACACTATGCAGGCACACCATGTCCATTGTGTTTGGCAATGGAGGACCATTTGGTACAGGTTGTTGCCAGGCATACTATTTCAGATGTACAAGATTTTGCACATTGCTGTTTGTCACACATAGCTACACAGGTTTTCTATGTGATGTAAGTGTTCAGAGGTTTGCTGTAACTCTGAAGTTAACTGTTTATTTTCACATAGTTACACTAATTCATTTAGTCATAATTTTGCAACATTGGAAAAGTCATTCACACATTTGTGACAAATACTCGTAGTGTATGGTTCCTATGCTGTGCTGCTGCGAATGATGGAACATTTCATGCTTGTTCCTTGTTAAAAATGGGGTCTCTGGTTGGCAGAGGTATACACCTTTGTCCAAGTAGGGACCACAATTCTAGTAAAGGTAAGTCATAACACAATCAGAATTTTCCTGTGTCCACCCTCTCGTTGCTTGGCACTGAGCAGTGAGGCTTAACTTACAAGGCAATGTGTAAAGTATTTGTGCAATAAATCACACAGCAACACAGTACAAATACCACAAAAATACACCACACAGGTTCAGAAACAAATAGAGTATATTTATCTGAATAACATAAGATGAAAACAACAAATATCCAATATGCACAAGTTGAAATATCACTTTTAAAAGGTTTAAAAGAGTCTCAATCCTTAGAATTAAACTGTTGTCTCTTTGTTACACACAGTACCTGGTATGCATCAAAAATAACGACGCACGGAGACCACAGAGGAGGAGATGTGTGGAAAAATATGGTGCTGCATCAGATTTTCCAACATGGCACAGACAATGCGTAATTTCTTTTCACACTGAAAGGGGTTTGTGTCATTTTTCAGCTCACAGTCTTGGTTCCTCACTGCGATGCAGGGATATTTCGATGCCCAGGGATGATGGGATAAAATACCTTGACGCCCTGGAAGAAGGCACAGGTGCTGCATCATTCCGGTAGGCAACGCAAAAAATTTCTGTCACAAGGTAGGCGCTGCATCGAATTTCAAGTTGGTAAGTTGGGGTTGCGTCGTTCCGGTTAGCTGTGTGGTGATTTCTAGGTCGCTATGCAGGCTTTGTGTTGATTCTCGTAGGCGTTGCACCAATTTCTAGATACACAAGGAATTTTTTGTAGAGATGAAGTCTTTGTTGGCCCTGAGACTTCAAAAACAAGAGGTAAGCTCAATCCAAGCCCTTGGAGAACACTTTTGTGGACGGCAGAGTCCTTCCAGCAAAGTCAGAGGCCAGCTGGGCAATAGCAGGGCAACAGCAGGGCAGCAGTCCTTCTCAGCAAAGCAATCCAGATTAGTTCTTTGGGCAGCAGGCAGCTAATCTGGCAGGGTGCAGATATAGGTCCAGAAGAAGTCTGAGTTGATGGGGTCAGGGACCCAGTTTATATACCCAAAATGCATTTGAAGTGGGGGAGACTTCAAAGAGTGGTTTTGAAGTGTACAAGTTCTCCTTTCAGACCAATCCTGTCTGCCAGGGTCACAGTGGGAGTTATCAGTCCACTGTGTGAGGGCAGGCCACTGGTTTTTGAAATGTAAGTATCAGGCCCTCCAACCCTGCCAGCCCAGGAAGACCCATTCAGTATGCAGATGAATGCAAATATGACTGAGTGTCATGTGTTTGTAGTTGACTGGGTGTAATGCAGAAGTGAGCTGTCAACCAGAACAGACCAGGCATTGATTAAAGACAGGCTGTAACAAACAGATTGTTTAAAGTGCAGAGAAATGCTCACTATCTAAAAGTAGCATTTCTAAAATAGTAATATTAAATCCAACCTCACCAATAAGCAGGTATTTCTATTACCATTCTGGCCATACTAAATATGACCAGGTTACCCCTTTCAGATCAGAATCTACCACCCGAGGACGGATGTAGCCACATAGGAACTCCCGTCAAGCTCCACGGCTGAACACCGGCTCAGGAAGGACGCACGCTTGTAGCCAGACGCATTTATGCCGGCGCCGTGTTATTGAAACACGGAAAAGACAGTTTGGATTCCTCTTCCCCCGTTGTTCGCCGCTTGCTGTTTTTGAGGTGTTTTTTGGAGAAATTTTCCTAGGTTTCTTGTAGCTGTCAGGGGAATCCGTTTGCGGTCCCGAAGAGGCCTGAGACTGCATGTTTGGAGTTTAGTTTTTCAGAAGAGGATTACTGGAAACAGAGGTGATGTGGGGGATATGGAGGGCATAACTTTTTTCCACTGAGGGAAGTTTTCCCTCTGTTTCTTAAACTGGACATGAAATAAGTTACTTTGCTGTGAGCATTGTCTGGTGTTGGTGCAGTACATTTTTGTACATTTTTTTACACATTTATACATTGTGAGTGCTGGAAAGTGGCTGGTTAAAAGGACACTGCCCCCCTGCAGAATTTGTTTTTTTCTAGCGCAAATTAGAGAGAGGTTAGTTTTCTTTTTCCAAGCCTGCTGCGCTGGTGGGGAGAGGAAGGAGCGCTTATAAGGGCAGGGAGCAGCACTGTATAATGCCCCGATCTTCAGGAAAAAGGACACCCTGCTTCTAGGGCTCCTAAAGCTGCCCGCACTGTTAAAACAAAGCGCCCAGCCACATCCGACAATCACCTGAATATGGACTTGTCTTCAAATACCGTCCCTCCACCAACTGTCATTTTAGCTTTTAGGGACCCTTCTCCTCACAGCTTACCGCCCTCTATGACTAGCTCGCAAAATGCTGGTTCTGACTCTCCACTGGCAGAGGCTAGGAGCTTGGACTTGGACTTGAATCTAAATTCACAATCAATGAATAGGGCTAGCCCACCTCTGAATCAATCAGCCTTGAGCTGTAGCGCCGAAGCTACTTACAGCCGGGCTCTGGATATGGGCCTAGGCTCCAAAATGCTCTATCCTCTGTTTTCTGGACTTGTGAAGGGCCAAAAGGCGATACTCCTGCATTGACTACTAACTAACTCTGCCTCTGCTCCTCAGGCAAACAGCTCTCTACTTGATCTCTCTTGCGAGTCCTGCCTGTCAGTTTTTTCATCAGGGATAAGCACTATAGTCGGGCCTCCCCCCGAACCCCTCCATTAATGGACCTCCTGAATCAGTCCAGGGTCAGCTGAACTCTCAAATGGGCTTATTCGCTCACTCACCTAGAGACAAGGCAAGCGCCGATATTCTTTCGGAAAGTCTGCTCCTTCAGATATTGTCTGAGTTAAAAGCCTTGAAAATCTCACAAAACTAGGCAAATCAGAGGACGGAATCACAACTGAATTTAATTTTGAGTAATATACAGCAACTTAACTCACGCATCAAGGAGATTGAACAGCAAGTATCTGACCTGGAGGATGCTGGCGTCTCTGAAGGAACCATCAGTAGCAAAATGTCAAGCTTATTTGTTAGATTTACAGATCCGGCTAGATGATGCTGAGAATCGCTCATGCAGATCAAACTTGAGATATACAGGAATCCCTGAAGGGTGTGAAAATGGACAGACTGTCACAAACATATTCACGGACTTTATCCTGCAGCATGTTCTCTCTGAACCAGGTGATAAACATTTGGAACTTACGATCATGCGGGCCCATCGGGTTCCCGCGGTACAGTCACCCCATGCAAAGTATCCTCGAACTATCCTATTTAATTTTGGTGATTTTCAGGTCAAGGAACGCTTTCTTCAAAAAGCAAATAAGAGTAAAGTACATCAGGTTCCTGGTGATTTCACCTTTAAAATGTTTTCAGATATGTCTGTGGCGGCTGCACATCGAAGGAGAGAATTGAAAGGGATGATTCCTGCTTTCCAAAAAGCTGGTGCTCCGGCAGGACTTGTACAGCAATCTAAACTAAAAGTGTTTTTTCAGGGACATTCTAATTTAATTCATACAGCTGATGCTGCTAAGACTTTGTTACATTCAATTCAGAAGCAGTCGGGCAGAGGGTAGGGGCGGAATATGATTAAGAGAGGGGGGAAGGAGGATTTACCTGGCACTGGGAGAGAAATTGCTCCTTCAGAAAGATGGATTTCATAGAGTGTAAATCAAATGTGTCTTTATGGTACTTACACTCCAGTCCTTTCCGAGTCTATGGTGTAGGGTGCCATGTCAAGGCACCCGATTAAAGAAGGGTGGGGTTTGGGGGTAGGGGGTGGCCTGGATCGCTCAGGCGGGAGGTCCCCAGGCTCTGGCCACCCAAGGGTGGGGGTGTGGGTTGGGTGTCAGGAGGCTTGGTAGGGGGCGCAGGATCCTGGTTTCCCGCACTAAATAGTAGCTATGTGTATTTCAGAATGGCTAAGGTTATAGAGGGGGTGATGTTAATTGGACTAGGTTAAGATAATTTATTTCCTCCGTGATTTTCTTTGAGAACTCAATGGCAAGGTTGAATCTTTCACTAAGAATAGTTTCCTGGAATGTCAACGGGTTAAATAATCAGAGGAAAAGGTCTGTAATCGAAGAAAGGGTAGCTGCCCTAAATTCCTCGGTTATTCTTATATAGGAAACTCATATCCCAGTTCAAAAAATTACGGGCTTCCATTTGTTTGAAGAAATGGCGATTTCAAGGTGGTTGCTGCAGCCTCAGCAGCCTATAGAGGCGTTGCGGTCTTTCTAGCTAGAGGCCACAATGCACGTCCGCTTGACTTTCTTTGTGATCCCGAAGGACGATGGTGTTGGGTGCACTGTTTAATTGCCAAAGAAAGATTTGTTTTCGTTAGTTTTTATGCACCCTTGTAAGATGATCCAGCTCCCTATGTAGGATTGTTCCAGTCCCTTTTGTAATTATCAGGTAAAAATGTTATTGGAGTGGATTTTAACTTTCTTTAGGATCCAATTTTGGATACCAATGTTAGGGGTAAGAAACAACATAAGCCTAGAGTTGCCAAAATCTTTGAAGACTATGTCAAAGTGTTGATGCTTTGTGATCCTTGGAGAATGAATGCCCCCCATGAGAGCGAGTATAAGTGTATCTCAACCCGGTTCAAAAGTGCCTCTCGCATTGATTTTTTTCTGATATCTAAAACATTGCACTTTAAGGCTCAGTCGGTGCGGCACTCTGGCTTATCTGACCATGCCTCCTTGGTGCTGGAAGTGTCTCTTTACTCCGAAGTCCCCAATTTTTAGATTAGAAGGTGTGTCTTTAACCAGCAGCTTCTTCAAGATGAGGGATGGGTGCAGATCTCTAAGAATGAAATTAGTGAATTTTTCAAACGTAATCAGGGATCTTTAACTCCGGCTATAATTTGGGATTCGTTTAAGGCCTTCTTCAGGGGCTTGGTAATCGCTAAGGAGGCAGCAGACAAATCTTGTCAGAGACAACAAACCAGGGCCTCTAAGAGGCAGTGCAAATGTGTTTAATTGCTTATCTACATGCCTCTTCAGAAAACAATAGACAGTCTTTTGAATTAGCTAAAAAGGCACTGGCCGACAATTTTCTTAAGAAGGTTGATATAGGATATCAGACTTATAAACAAAAGGTATATGAGGAGAGTAATTTCACAGGAAATTTTTTGGCATGGCAGGCTAGGGATCGAATTGCTGGCAATATCATACATGCCTTGAGATGCCCTATCACTGGGGTTAGACATACTGACCCCAGAGCTGTGGATGAAATTATGGTAGAGCATTATAGGCGAATTTACAGCCATGCTCCGGATATTGACCCTAGGTTTATTAAGGAATTCTTGGGGAAACTGGATATTCCTAGTCTTACAGAAGAGGACATCGATGCTCTAATACAGCCGTTTACGAAGTTAGAACTCCTTGAGGTTGTCAAGAACCTCCCTACGGGGAAGACTTGTGGACCTGATGGCTTTCCAGCAGAATTTTATAAAGCTTTCACTAAGACATTCATTGATGATTTTCTGTCTTTAATTAATGGCCTACTTAGGGGCAAACAGATTCCCAAATCTCGGCACTCAGGGCATGTGATTAGTTTTCCCAAACAGAATAAGGACAGGGAAGATCCTAATGCTTATCATCCAATCTCTTTGCTAAATACAGATTATAAAATTATTACGAAACTTTTGGCTAATACGCTCAATGGGGTTGTTAATAAACTGGTGCATCCCGATCAAAGCGGATTCATAGCTCGTCGGCAACTTGCAACTAATACGCATTTTTTGGCTGAGACTCTTGACTATTCTGCCTCTAATGAGGTTTCTGCCATCGTTCTTTTATTAGATGTGGAAAAAGCATTTGATTTGGTTGTATGGGATACACTCTTCGCAGTATTGGCTAGCTATAAGGTGCCCTCCCAGGTCTCAGCACTAATTTAAAGGCTGTATTCAAACTCTGAAGCTGCTATTATTATTAATTCTGTGTGTGTTGGTCAACTTCAAGTAAAACGAAGAACTCAGCAGGGTTGCCCTTTATCTCCTATACTTTTTGCTCTTTCATTGAGCCTTTAGCCATTAAAATTAGACAGAATAGTCAGATTCAACCCCCTTTAAAATCAATGGGAAAGATTAAACTCTGCGCTGATGATATTATTATGTTTTTGGATGAAAAACGTACTTCGCAGGAAGCGGCTTTTAGTGTTTTTGCCGAATTTGAGAAAATCGGTGGCTACAAGATTAATATGAGTAAGACCGATATTATTCTGTGTGGCACCTCTTCTATTAAACTGCTCCCCGAATTAAGACATTGTGTGAATACTAGGCCAAAGAGAAACCTTGGGATTTAGTTCTCAGACGATATAGGAGACCTCTATGACCTTAATTACGCCCTGCTGCTCTCGAAAACTCAGGCTTTGCTTGTCCCGATGGGGGTCTCTCCCCCTTTCTATACTAGGTCGAATTGCATTAATCAAAATGTCAGTTTTACCATTATTTAATTTTCTGTTCTCGGTCATCCCGTGTGTTTTAACACAAAACTTTTTTTTTAAACTGGAGTCTATGTTTCGTCCTTTTATTCAGCAAAATCAGAAGGCTCGAGCCGTATAAAGCCATTATATGTGGATAAAGAAAAGGGGGGATTAGCTTTGCCCAATTTTAAAGATTATTACTTTGCCTTTTTTGCACATTATCTCACTAGTTTTAAAGCAGAACAACCTGTAGGTTCTACATTCTCTAATGACTTTCGTGAGTTAATATGTAGGGAGCACGATATTCGGAATCCAGCACTTTTGGCGAAATCTCCCAAAAAAGTTTGCTATAAGTTTCTTAAATGGCTCTTTAAGAGAAAGTCCGATTTTTTTAGAAAATATTCAATCCCATATTTGCATTTCAACACCCCCCTTACACTATTCAGGTTACGCTCTGGTGATCAGCTCAATGCAGACTTAGGTGGTCATTACAACCCTGGCGGACAGTGTTAAATTAGCAATTACGACCGTGGCGGAAACCGCCAACAAAGACAGCCACTTTAACACACCGACCGCCACGGCGGTACAAACAAACAGCGCGGCGGTCACCGCCAACAGACAGGCGGAGGACAATTGACCGCCCACACTATTATGAAAGGCCAATCCTCCTCCTTTTCCAGAGTGGATTCACCGCAAATAAAAACATGGCGGAAACAGGAATTCCGAAGGAAAAACACTCACCTCTACACACCCCACGAGGACACCATGGACCCGGAACTCCAAATTCTACCTGCGATAGTCTTCCTGCTCCTGTACCAGGAGCACGAATGCCGGCGGCGAAGACCACGGTGAGTACTGCACCTACGACACAGGGGAGGGGGAGGGAAAAGAGAGTGACACTCACACGCAGCACGCAACACCCCCACCCACTACAACGAACACACTAATGCATATCAATACATCACAGTTACACCCCCAAAACCCCCCCGAAAAATGCGAAGACAATAGAAAATGAGTGTAACCATTGTAATATATTAAAAGCAAGTAGGCAGAAATATATATATTCACCCTGTACAAAATATATACCAAGCATCCAGTAGTCCAGGTAGTGCTCTAATTAAGTCTGTGGAACACTGGGACCACACGGTATGGGCGAGGCCCACACAAGATCCCCGACCATGACGGAGAGAACACTGCAGGGGCATCAGAGAGCAACTTAACAGGCAACTCAGGGGGAGGGAACGGGAAGGCACCTCATCTGCCTGAGTGCACAATGCCAAATCCATGATGGGGCCACATGCCCACTGTTCCATCCTGGGGAGTGCAAAGCCACAGTCTCTCAAGTCTCTACAGTGGGTGGGTTTCCCACTGTTCCATCCTGGGGAGTGCAAAGCCACAGTCTCTCAAGTCTCTACCGTGGGTAGTTGCCCACTGTTCCATCCTGGGGAGTGCAAAGCCACAGTCTCTCAAGTCTCTACAGTGGGTGGCTTGCCCACTGTTCCATCCTGGGGAGTGCAAAGCCACAGTCTCTCAAGTCTCTACAGTGGGTGGCTTGCCCACTGTTCCATCCTGGGGAGTGCAAAGCCACAGTCTCCCAAGTAGATGACAGTCTCCACTGGTTCTGGAGGGGGCCTTGTGCCCAGAGTGCTTCATCCAGCTAAGGACAGAGGTAGTGGATGGATCTCTCCACTGGTTCTGGAGGGGGCAAGGTGCCCAGAGTGCTTCATCCTGCTAAGGACAGAGGTAGTGGATGGATCTCTCCACAGGTTCTGGAGGGGGCATGGTGCCCAGAGTGCTTCATCCTGCTAAGGACAGAGGTAGTTGATGGATCTCTCCACTGGTTCTGGAGTGGGCATGGTGCCCAGAGTGCTTCATTCACCCCGTGACGGACTCAGTAGCGTCAGTACCCTTGCCGCTTATGGGCCAGCGGTGCTTGAGACGGCAGTGCCCTGTTCAGCGATGCTTGAGACGGCGGTTCCCTGTTCAGCGGTGCTTGAGACGGCAGGCCCTGTTCAGCGGTGCTTGAGACAGCGGTGCCCTGTTCAGCGGTGCTTGAGACGGCGGTGCCCTGTTCAGCGGTGCTTGAGACGGCGGTGCCCTGTTCAGCGGTGCTTGAGGCACCGGTCTCCATTGCAGGGACTCAGCTGCTGGCGGTCCTTCATGGCCCAGCAGGCTTTTGCTGGTGGTCCTTCATGGCCCAGAGGGGTCTTTTGCTGGCGGTCCTTCAGGGCCCAGCGGGGCTTGTGCTGGCGGTACTGTCCTGGGCAGCTGGGCTGGTGCTGGCGGTGGCCTCCTGGGCAGCTGGGCTTGTGCTGGCAGTGGCCTCCTGGGCAGCTGGGCTGGTGCTGGCGGTGGCCTCCTGGGCAGCTGGGCTTGTGCTGGCGGCCCTGTCCTGGGCAGCTGGGCTGGTGCTGGTGGTGGCCTCCTGGGCAGCTGGGCTGATGCTGGCGGTGGCCTCCTGGGCAGCTGGGCTTGTGCTGGCGGTCCTGTCCTGGCAGCTGGGCTGGTGCTGGTGGTGGCCTCCTGGGCAGCTGGGCTGGTGCTGGTGGTGGCCTCCTGGGCAGCGGGGATGATGGCCGTCTTCTCTGCTATGCTGCTCTTCCCAGACTTGCCCGGTTTCTTGTGGCCCTTCCCCACCTTGGAAGGTGTCACAGCTGACTCCACACTCCCACCGGGACCCCTGGAAGCAGCTTTGGTGGCTGGAGTCTTCCCCCCTTCTGCCATGCACTGGCCAACTTCTGATGCTTCACAGGTGGGGGACTGTCTATGCTGTGGCTCTGTGACACACTGGCTGCCCTGGTGGCCGGTGCACTCCAGATTCCGATGACTACAGGCACCACTGGTCCCGGAGATGTTGAGGCTGAGGTGCTAGTTCGGGACCTAGGAGACGGACGGGGTGGGGGAGGTGTGGGAAAGAGGTCAAGGTTGGACAGGAAAAGTCTTTTGGACACACTGGGACGGGTAGCTGGAGGGGGTTTGGGAGTGGAGGAAGAGGTGGTGGTTGTAGGAGGTGTTCGTTTGCTGACTTTGGGTGAAGGTGCATGCGCTGGAGGCTGTAATGAGGTGGGTGGCTGTTGGGTGGGTGAGTGTGTGCCTGCGTTTGTGTATCTTGGGAGGGGGCATCACAGACACACTGGGAGAGGACACAGGGGACGTGTGAATGGTAGTGGGGGTGGTGACTGCACGTGAGCAGGGTGTGGTGGTGGGTGTGCTGGACAGGGACGTAGTGGCTGTAGAGGTAGTTCTTGCAGGTGTGAGTGTAGACGAGGGGGAGGGGGACACAGTGAAGGCAGTGAATGTTGGTGTGTCTGCATGTGTGTGATGCTTGCGTGAGTGACTGTGGGATGTGTGGTGCTTATGTTTGCCTGAGCTTCCCTTGTGTGTTGACGTGTGTGCATGCTGGTCTGTAGGTGTGCTTGGGATAGGCTGGGGTAGAGGGGATTGGGTCTGGGTGGAGGAAGTTGGAGGGGGGAGGCTAGAGACAGGGACAATGGCTGCCATCAGTGCTGAGGCCAGAGTCTGAAAAGCCTGACCAGAATGAATGCCCTCCAGGAATGCATTTGTTTGTTGCAACTGCCTTTCTACACCCTGGATGGCATTCAAAATGGTAGACTGCCCAACAGTGAGGGACCTGAGGAGGTCAATGACCTCCTCACTGAGGGCAGAAGGGGTGACTGGGGCAGGGCCTGAGGTGCCTGGGGCGAAGGTGATGCCCACCCTCCCGGGTGGGAGGTCACGGGACGAAGGCTGAGGGGCTGCTGGGAGGGCGGTGCTGGAAGAGGGGTGGCGGCTGTACCTGTAGAAGGGGGTGGCACAGATGTTGCCACCACCACAAGGGAGCTCCTATCAGAGGACGAGTCCGTATCACTGGGGTCAGCTCCTGTCCCTGCCGTGGAGCTCCCCTCACCCTCCGTCCCACTGGTGAAATCGGAGTCTGTAGTCTCGCCCTCCAGGGCCATGTGGGATGCAGCTCCCTCCTGCTCCGGTGCCACTGCTCCTCCGCCTGATGATGCTAATGCACACAAGAACAGGGAGACCACAAGAAGGGGGGACGACGACAGAAGAAAGACATGTTGAGTGCATGCATTACCGCTACTATTGGCGGACATGACAGACACAGAAGCCCCCTGTACTACGCCACGCTCTTGGGCTACACTGTTCAATTTCTGGGAAATGGCCTACAAGGCTATGGACGACATCTGCACACATAGATGGCACAGGGGCATGACTAGGTGTACTTGGCACTCTACAGAGGTGGGGTGGGGTGCCACATGGCCTGCCTTACGGAGGGACCTTGCCTACGGAACTCGCCCTGGCCTAGGGAAACCCACAGCCCACCACCCCCCACCCAAGACCCCTCCACTGCGCTCAAAGTCAGCAGAATGAGAGTGTACTCACCCCCTTGTTGCTGCTGTGATGCCCTCAAGTGCCCATCCAACTCTGGGTAGGCCACCGCCAGTATCCTGAACATCAGGGGGGACATGGTGCGACGGGCACCCCTCCCACGTTGGGAGGCCATCCCCAGCTGAGCCTCCGCCGTCTTCTTGATCCAGCGGCGAATGTCCTCCCATTGTTTCCGGCAGTGGGTGCTATGTCTGTGGTAGACCCCCAGGGTCCGGACATCCTTGGAGATGGCACTTCAAATATCCTTTTTCTGGTGGGCGCTGACCTACATGAATTGTACAGGGGGAAGAGAAAGTTATTACCAACTGCACCGTCAAAGTGATTGGTCCCCATCCCTACCCTTGCCATGTGGCACATGCATTCACCGTTGTTTCATGCACACGACACTCTCCCCCCTTCCTTCTTATATCCAGCCCTCTCCACACAGGCATAGCCCATACATCATGCTCCCAGTGTACTTACCTGTTCGTCTGGAGGACCCTAGAGTAGCGTGTACTGGGGGAGGACCCCATCCACGAGTTTCTCCAACTCCTCCGATGTGAAGGGAGGGGCCCTTTCCCCAGACACTCGAGCCATTGTCTCTTTCAGACCGAGGTCACAGCAGCACTTGGAGTGTAGGTCCTCTCCTGTCGAAGATCAGGTATTGAGTGATTGAACAGATAGAAAATGGCGGTCATGTCCACGGCGGTGCGTACCATCACCGCCGGCGTATATCGTCATTGGCTCCTGGGACCCATAGGGTCCCATGTTAACCAGTGCAGCATTGTGCCGTGGTCTTCGGCCGCCTACCGCGACGGTGTACAACACCAGCGCAGTTACCTCATATCCCATTGTCCCACTTTACAGGTCAGGCAGCCGCCATTTCAGGGGCCCACATGGCTTCATTTTCAACTGCTTCACACATACCTAGGCCTAGACTCAACACACATACAGGCCACTTTTTGAGTATGAATGATGTTCTGTGTAAACTGTGGGTACGTACCTCTGAGTTGTTTGACTCTGTGCTCGCTGTTGTCCTTCATAGGCACCGTCCACTGGGACATTTGAGGAGATGGCGGCATCCTCCGGTGTACTGACACTTGGTGGATCTGTCGACAATGGAGGAAAGACATGTGATTATCACATACAGGCTTGACTGTGCCACAATCCAGGAACTGTGTACCCAGTTGGAGCCAGACCTGATGTCAGCTAACCGCCATCCCACAGGAATCCCCCCTCAAGTGCAGGTGATGTCAGTGCTCCATTTCCTTGCAAGTGGGTCTTTTCAAACAACAGTGGCCATAGCATCAGGGATGTCCCAGTCTATATTTTCCAACGTGTTGTCCAGAGTGTTGTCTGCCCTTCTGAAACACATGCGAGCTACATCGTTTTCCCTCAGGTGGTGGATTTGCCTACAGTGAAAGGTGATTTCTATGCCCTGGGACATATCCCCAACATCATAGGTGCCATTGATGGGACCCATGTGGCTTTGGTTCCCCCCCACAGGAGTGAACAGGTGTACAGAAACCGGAAGAGTTATCATTCGATGAATGTACAGATGGTATGTTTGTCAGACCAGTACATCGCCCATGTGAATGCCATGTTCCCTGGCTCAGTGCATGACGCCTACATCCTGTGGAATAGCAGCATCCATTATGTGATGGGTCAACTCCAGAGGCACTGTGTGTGGCTATTAGGTGAGCGCCTGGAAGCTAGTCAGTGGGAATGGTTGTCTGGGGATATCGCTACAGGTTAGTGCGTGTCTAACAGTTGTCCCTCTCCATTTGCAGGTGACTCTGGTTACCCCAACCTGTCATGGCTACTGACCCCAGTGAGGAATCCCAGGACAAGGGCAGAGGAACGCTAAAATGAGGCCCATGGGCGAACAAGGAGGGTGATCGAGCGGACCTTAGGCCTCCTGAAGGCCAGGTTCCGGTGCTTCCATATGACAGGTGGATCCCTATTCTACTCACCAAAGAAGGTGTGCCAGATCATCGTGGCCTGCTGTATGCTTCACAACTTGGCTTTGCGACGACAGGTGCCTTTTCTGCAGGAGGATGGTCCAGATGGAGGTGTTGTGGCAGCTGTGGAGCCTGTGGACTGCGAAGATGAGGAAGCAGAGGAAGAAGACATGAACAACAGGGACTCAGTGATCCAGCAATATTTCCAGTGAGACACAGGTAAGAGTACAGACCTGCCTACTATATGTACTTAAACACTACTGTCTCTCTACTGTCTGTCGTTTTCACCCAGTGTATGGTCACTGAGTTGTCACTTTCCCTTATGATTTCAGAGATGTGGGTCCCACTGTGTGACATCTGCTTTGATTGCTCATAGACTAGGGCTGTATGACATAGGTATGTTGACATTGCATTTGAATGAACATTTTGCCACTGTAATTGTAATACACTATTTCGAAATCACAGACAGACTCTAGATTGTTTTGTGCTTTAAGTGTGTTTATTTAAGTGCTCAATATTGGAGGGGGTAGTAAAATGGTGAGAGGTGATGGTGGAGGTATGTCCATGGCAGAGTCCAGCCTATTAGTCTAACAGGTGCATTGTCCAAAGGGGCATAGGAAGTGGAGCTGGGGCAGTTTAAGTATGGACAGGGTGACAAAGTGGGACAGTAGGATGACAATCAGGGTGGTCTCATTTCTTGGCGGGGGTCTTGGCATCGTTCTCTGTCTTGTTCCTGGATCTCAGGGACCGTTTGCAAGGTGGTTCTCCCTCTGCAGGGGGTGGGGTGCTGGTGTTGTGGTCCTGTGGCGGGTCGTCCTGTCCACTGGCGCCAGCGGAGGTGGTGGCCAGTTCATCGTCCAGGCTAGTGTCAGGGGCCACTTTTAGTGCCACAGTGTCCCTCCTGTTGTTGAGTACTTCCTTCAGCACCCCTACGATGGTGCCCAGGGTGGATATACTGTTCCTCCTGCAGGCGCTGGGTCTCCTGAAACTTGGCCAGTACCGTTGCCATCGTCTCCTGGGAGTGGTGGTAGGCTCCCATGATGGAGGAGAGGACCTCGTGGAGAGTGGGCTCCTTGGCCTGTCCGCCACCTGTCGCACAGCAGCCCTCCCAGTTCCCCTGTGTTTCTGGGCCTCTGTCCCCTTGACCGTGTGCCCACTACCACTGCTCCCAGGTCCCTGTTGTTGTTGGGGTGGTGGGTTAGCCTGGGTTCCCTGTAGCTTGTGGACACACAGCTAATTGACTTGTCCTGGGGACGGAGGTATGGGCCCGCTGGGTGGGTGCTGTGCTGGTGTTTCCAGAGGGGGGAAGCTCTGTAGTGGCCTGCGACTGTGTCAGGGGAACCGACTGTCCAGAGGTCACCGATGGGCCAGGCTGGTCATCTAGATCCAGTTGGACAGAGGTGCTTTCATCAGTGTGGGCCTCTTCTGTTGGTGGTGTGGACAAGTGTGGACCCTCCTGTCCGGTGATGTTGGGTAGGGGTCCTGCAGGGGTATAAAAGGATGGTTATTACATCCGTGTGTGTCATGGTGTGCAATGGGTGGGTGACCATGTACCCCAGTGCTTGCATTCCTGTGTGGGACCTCGTGTGATGATGGTTTAGGGGGGTATGTGCAGTGGGCATGCTTTAGTGATGGGTGTCCATGCTTTGTTGTTGAATACAGGGCTTGGTGTTGGGATGTGTGGTTTGTGATGCTGGGACATCTGTGAGGAGTTGGAGTGCTGGGGGTGAGGGTGGGGGTATGTGCTGACATGCAGGTAGGGTGGGGGATGTAATAGTTAAGATTTGTCTTACCAGAGTCCATTCCTCCACCTACTCGTGTGAAGCCCTCAGGATGCAGAATCGACAAGACCTGCTCCTCCCATGTTGTTAGTTGTGGGGGAGGAGGTGGGGGTCCGCCGTCAGTCCCCTGAACCGCCAGGTGGTGTCTTGAGACCACGGAACGCACCTTCCCCCTTAGGTCGTTCCACCTCTTCCTTATGTCCTCCCGATTTCTTGGGTGCTGTCCCACTACATTGACCCTCTCCACTATTCTTCGCTATAGCTCCATCTTCCTTGCAATGGACGTGTGCTGCACCTGTGATCCGAATAGCTGTGGCTCTACCCGGACGATTTCCTCCACCATGACCCTGAGCTCCTCCTCCGAGAACCTGGGGTGTCTTTGCCTTGCCATGGGGTGGTGTAGGTGATGTGTGGGGTGGAGTGTGGGGTGATAAGTGTACTGATATGTAGTGGGGTGTTGTGTGAGGTGCGTGGAAGTTCTGTGGGTGATGGTGTCGTGTGCCTGTGGATGCTGTTGTTCTTGCTGGTGCTGTCTCTCTCTGGCTTTCGTTCGTGATTTGTTGTTGTAAGGGTCTGTGGGTGATGTGGGTGTGCGTTTTATATTGTATTGGGTGTGTGGGAGTGGTGTGTGTATGTGTATCAGGTGTGTGTATTTCGATTTGTCCAATGTGGTAGTGTTTTGTAAATGTGAGTGTAATTTGAGCGCGGCGGTGTGTACTGACAATGGAATACCGCGGTTGAAAGACCACCGCGTGGATTCATGGGTCGTGATAGTATGGGCGTATTTCTGTTGGCGTGACGGTGGAGGTTTTGTTTTCGCCAATTTATCACTGACCTTTGGTGTGGCGGACTTGTTTGGGTGTCTAGATTTTGGCGGATTCAGAACTGTGGGTCATAATAGTTGTGGCGGAATTCCGCGGCGGTGTGTTGGCGGTCTTCTGCACGGCGGTCAGCGGGATTTACCGCCAATGTTGTAATGAGGGCCTTAGTAAGGAGGTGGGGGCATGAAGAATTTAGTAAAATTGGGGATTTTTGCATCAGTGATAACTGGGAAACTCCCTTAAACATCCAGATGGTTGTCAAAAATGACTTTCTTTTGGTGGGATCCTATAATACTATGCAATACACTCTAAGGGATCTGGATATCAATTTAATCATTAATGCCCAGGTGTTAGTCTCAGGATTGGTGGATCCTCCTGGAGTAAGGAGCGCCGGGTCGTGGAGTAGGTTATTGGTGGACAGGGATAAGGTTGATCTTGAGGCAAAGGCACAAAGAAAATGGGCTTGTCAGGAGGACTTTGATCTTTCAAGTGAGTGCTGGGAGAGAATTAATCACCTAAATTTCTCAGTTCTCAGAGGCGCGAATTGGCATCAAATGATATTTTTCAGTAATTGGCTATGATATCGAACCCCGCAAGCTTTATCCCGTGTGGTGCCCAGCTTTCCTGATCTCTGTTTTCGCTGTAAGGCAGTAGGGGTGGCAGGTTGGATACATGTGATTGGAACATGTCTATGTATACAGGAGTACTGGGATGGAATATTCAAGATGCTAACAACTATGGCTCAGGTTATTAGAACTCCCAGTATTCGGTTGTTGTGCCTAGGCTTCGACCCCGAGGCAAGGCTCCCTTCTAGGTGGGACAAACTCATTTTTACTGCCACTGTGGTTGCCAGATCTCTCTTGTTAAGAAACTGAGTTATCTCCCACCCCTCAAGAATGGCGGAGCAAAAGGATGCAAGTCAGAAATCAGGAAATGAGATATGCTAGTAGAATAGGATGTGGTAAAAAGTTTTCCTCGATCTGGGGCGAATTCTTTTAAGGCAATCATGGATAAATCTGTTCTTAAGTCACCTATTGAATGAATTTGCATAGCTACCTAATCTTAGTGTTTCTGTTTAGAGCTTTTCCTCGGGGAACCACTGAGGAAATTATTTAAGACAAAGTTTGGAATTGCAATGTATTTTTTCTTTTTTGTTATCATGGTGTATCCTCATAAAAACTCAATAAAAAGAAGTAAAAAAAAAGAATCTACCACTCAAAAAGTATCTGAGGGCAGTCCTAATGCTAGTCTATGAAAGGAGCAGGCCTCACATTAGTCGAATTTTTGAGTTTTTCACTACCAGGGCATATAAAACACATGTGTACATGTCCTGCCTTTTACCTACAAAGCCCCCAGCCCTATGGGTTACCTAGGTCCTACCTTAGGGTTGACATATATAGAAAAAGGGGACTTTAAGGCTTGGCAAGTACTTTAACATGCTGAGTCAAAGTGGCAGTGAAACTGCACAGAAAGACCTCGCTATGGCAGGCCTGAGATATGGTTAAGGGGCTACTTAGGTGGGTGGCACCATCAGTGCTGCAAATCCATTAGTAGCATTTCATTTACAGGCTGGGGCGCATGAAGTTCACTTTATTAGGGACTTACAAGTAAATTAAATATGCTGATTAGGTATGAACCAATGTTACCATGTTTTTTTAGGGAGAGAGCACATGCACTTTAGCAGTGGTAAAGTGTCCAGGGTCCTAAATCCAGCAAAAATTGGGTCTGAAAAAGAAGAGGAGGAAGGCAAAAAGTTTGGAGTGACCCTTCAGAGATGCCATTTTCCAACACTCCTCATATTTATCATCCTCATCATCTGGAACCTCCTGCTCCTCATTGTCATTGGGCCATGGAACATTTGTTTGCACACAACTGTTATGCAATAAGCAGCACTCTAGTAAAAGTTTGCAAACCATTGGTGGCAAATAGTGTAATTGCCCCACAGACATATCCTGGCACCTGAAGCAGTATTTTAGGACTCTGAAAGTTCTCTCTATGATGGGCCCTGTCCTGCTTAGGGCATGATGAATGCTCCACTGGCCTGCCATATGTGGGTGTTTATCAGAATTCACAGCTGAAGACAGTATCCTTTGTCAGCTACAAAGAAAGTAGGAATGAAATTAGTAAATAGTCATCACAGATGATGGCCTCACTTTCATAACTATCTGTTATGTGTCCTGTTTGACTCATACACTTTGCCAACAGTCTGAGACATGCTACGACATTGTTTTGCATACACAACAGTTTATTTCAGATTTGACTGACACTGTACTACATATACAGTTGCACTGTGCTCTGTGATACATGTTATGTTTGCCATACATGTCAGTGTGAATGCCATGAATGTGATGATTTGTCACCAGTAAAAAGGGTCCATTTGCAATTGATGAGTTAAATTTCTCACACTGACCTTTTGTCTCAGTTTATTACTACTATTTTCATACTAAAGCGTCACGTTTGGCCTCAAATTGTCACTATTTTTTTACTGAAACAACAGGATTACAGAGATGGTGTTACGTTTCATACAAACGCATCACATTAGTAACTAAAGCATCACATTGACAGCTAAATCTGTCTGATTGTGTCATGTTTGGACACATAGTTGTCTGATTTGTGTGTTTTGAATATGACATAATTGTTCAACATGCAATGCACACATTACATGCAACAGTTTCAAAGATCAGGGTGTTGGGTTTGGCACTTTGAGGATGATGTTGGGGTACAAACCTAATTGACAACTGTTGTGGTGTACTTATAGATTCCAAGACATGGGTGAGTTGTTGTTTTCTGGAACTCTGACAGAAACACAAAGAAAATATGATGGTTCTGATTTTTTAATATGATGTGATAGCACTGTCACAGATGCTTTAGTGATGCATTCACAGACTTGATTTAGGTGAAAAAAGTTTGAACAATGTGTGCGTGTCTGCAGCTGCTTGCAACAGAGTTCTGGATGACTCTATGCTCAGCTTTCTCCTCCTCCTCCAACGGGTCTTCCTGTGGTTAATCTCCCTCCTAGGGCACATTCATGCACACACAGATGTTGTGCAGTATCGCACACGCCACTGTCATTTTGCAAAACGGGGGGCTGATATAGCAATTTACACACAGAAGCATCCAAGCAGCAGAACCTGCCCTTGAGTAGGCCAATTGTCCACTCCACCACATTATGGGGGTCATTACGACCCTGGCGGAACAAGTCCGCCAGGGCCGTGGGACGCGGTGGCACCGCCGACAGGCCGGCGGTGCCCCGCGGGGCATTCTGACCGCGGCGGCTCAGCCGCGGTCAGAGAAGGGAAACCGGCGGTCTCCCGCCGGTTTCCCGCTGCCCCAAAAGAATCCTCCAAGCCGGCGCAGCATGCTGCGCCGGCATGGGGATTCCGACTCCCCCTCCCGCCATCCAGTTCCTGGCGGTTCTCCCGCCGGGAACCGGATGGCGGGAGGGGGAGTCGCGGGGCCCCTGGGGGCCCCTGCCGTGCCCATGCCTATGGCATGGGCACGGCAGGGGCCCCCGTAAGAGGGCCCCTAAAAGTATTTCAGTGTCTGCCTTGCAGACACTGAAATACGCGACGGGTGCAACTGCACCCGTCGCACCTTCCCACTCCGCCGGCTCTATTACGAGCCGGCGTCATCGTGGGAAGGGAGTTTTCCCCTGGGCTGGCGGGCGGTCTTGTGAAGACCGCCCGCCAGCCCAGGGGAAAACTCGGAATACCCTCCGCGGTCTTACGACCGCGGAGCGGTATTTCGGAGGGGGGAAGCCTGGCGGGCGGCCTCCGCCGCCCGCCAGGCTCGGAATGAGGGCCTATGTGTTCTTATATATGCCTGTATCACATTGCCTTAATCGGCTGAAATTGAAAAAAGAGACAGTTTCAATGTTTAGGATAACTGCATTGGGTACATTCCTGCACCTGTGTGTTATGTGTAGTGGTATTGTCATGCACTTCTTCAAGATGTGATCGCATGAAGTGTTACTCATATCAATGTAGTGACATTCACAGGGGACTCCGCATTCAATGTCTGTGATGTCAAATGCAGTGCAGGAGCAGATACATCATACAAATCTACATCATGACTGTCCTTTTAATGCAGCAGTTTTGTGGTGGCTATTTATTGCTGCACCAGTCCATTCAATATTTTTTTTTTTATTGTTTTACACAAACTTTATTCATTTTCAGTAAAGTGCAACAGCGCAACCCAGTACTGATGCATTATAGCTTGAGCAGTATGCTTATATTAGCATATTATCACTGTAAATGCAGATATATTGTGCACAACACAAGATGGCATATCAAAGCATCATCTTATTATTGTGTCACTTAACACAATACTTCCAAACCCTCCTCCATCGAACTGTATGCATTGCCTTGTGTATGGTTGGTAGTGTTATTTTTAGTGGGAGTAGCATTTGTTTGTTGAGTGCGGGGTACCTATTGGGAGGTGGGTGCCTTCATGGGGATCTCTGGTATTCCCATGTGCTCTCTGTGTGCACTGATACTCCTTCATCAGAGGCGGTTCCCAGCACCTTAAATCTTCAATCAATCAATCAATATTTGTAAAATGTGACTGCTCAACCATGAGGGTCTCAAGGCACTGGGGGAAGGGGAGGGCCGTCATCCGAAGAGCCACGTCTCGAGGTTCTTCCTGTAGATGGTGAGCGACGTGCTTTGTCTGAGGTGCAGGGGGATGTTGTTCCAGCTCTTTGCTGCAGTGTAGGTGAAAGATGGTCCCCCGTTGGTGGTTTTGTGGATGCCAGGGATGGTGGACAGGGACATCTGGGTGGAGCGTAGGGATCTGACAGGGGTGTGGAAGGAGACGAGGTGGTTCAGGTAGGTTGGTCCTGCATTGTGCATGGCCTTATACATGTGGGTGAGAAGCTTGAAGGTGATTCACTTCTCGATCGGTAGCCAGTGGTGGGCCTCAGGTGTTGGGAGATGTGTTCTCAGTGAGGGAGGTCCAGAATGAGTCTGGCAGCGGTGTTCTGGATGAATTGAAGTTTTTTGATGTTCCTAGGTTAGGTGCCGACATAGAGGGCATTGCCGTAGTCGAGCTGGCTAGTGACTAAGGGGTGGGTGACTGTCCTGCGACAGTCTGCTGGGATCCATCTGAAGATCATCCAAAGTTTGCGGTGTGTGTGCCAGCAAGAGGTGGTGACAGAGATTACCTGGCGGGTCATAGATAGGGAAGAGTCGAGGATGATTCCTAAGTTGGGGGTGTACTCAGTCGGTGCGGGGGGCGCTGAGGGATGTGGACCACCAGGAGTTGTCCCAAGCTAAGGTGGCATTTCCGAAGATTATGATCTCCATCTTGTCGAAGTTAAGCTTAAGGCAGCTTTCTCTCATCCAGGTGGGGATGGCTTCCATTCCTGAGTGAAAGTTCCTTTTGGCTGTATCCGGGTCTTTAATAAGAGAAATGATGAATTGTGTGTCATCTGCATATGACACGATGTTCATACCGTGGCTTCTGATGATGGCAGCAAGAGGGGCCATGTATATGTTGAACAGGACGGGACTCAATGAGGATCCTTGGGGGATTCTGCAGCTGACTCCTGTGGGTCAGGAAGTATAGAGCGGGAGTCTGACCCGCTGCATCCTCCTGGAGAGGAAGGGGTGGATCCATTCCAGGGCTCTACCGCAGATTCCCTCGTTGTGGAGTCTGGTGCACAGAATGCTGTGGGAAACCGTGTTGAAAGCTGCTGAGAGGTCAAGGAGTATGAGTGCTGCAGAGTGGCCGCGGTCTAGGAGTAATCGGATGTTGTCAGTGGCTGCCAGGAGTGGTGTCTCTGTGGTGTGATTGCTGAGGAAGCTGGATTGGGAGCTGTCCAAGGAGTTGTTGGCCTTGATGAAATTCCCTAGTTGTGCGTTGATTGCTTTCTCAAGTACTTTGGCGGGGTAGGGTAGCAGTGAGATAGGCTGGAAATTATTTAGTTCTGATGGGTCGGCTGAAGGTTTCTTCAGGAGAGGGCATGTTTTGGCGTTTTTCCAATCCTCGGGGATGGCGCTCGTGCTGATGGAGCAGTTGATTGTGTTACAAAGCTTGAGGGTGGTGGATGCACTGGATCTGACGTTTATGTGGTGCGGGCAGGATTCAGAGGGGGCTCCAGGTTGGGTGCAGTTCATGATGTTGACTGTTTCCTCTGTAGTGAGCATGGACCAGCCGTGGATGGTCTGAGTGGGTTCTGGGGAGGTGGGTCAGTCACAGGTTCTGGTGTCAAGTTTTTCCAAGAGGAAGCTGTGGTAGATGTCCTGGATCTTGTGGTGGAAAAAGGAGGTGAGCTTGTTGCAGAGGTCCTGTGACAGGGGATGCTGGTGGCTTCAGAGGGGGATCTGTGAACTCCTTGATGACTGAGAAGAGTTCCTTCCAGTTGTGTGCGGAGGAGTTGATGCGCTACCGGAGTGCGTCCTTCCTTGAGTTGTTGATTTTTCGTCGGTTGGTGGCAGATGCAGGTGAGGTCTTCACTGGATTGGCTGTTCCTCCATTTTATCTCTAAACGTCTGAGGGTACGCTTTGATTCCTGGAGTTCAGTGGTGAACCAGCTGGCTTTCTTAGGTACGCTCTTGGCCAATGTCAGCTGGAGAGGGGCTGGCGAGTCGGTGCATTCGATGATCCATGTTTTGAGATTGCACACTGCTGTGTTGGCATTATCAGAGGGGGGGAGGGATTTGGTGGGTGATGAGGTAAGTTGCTCGTTGGTGATTTCATTCCATTTCCTGTGGAGGGGCCTGGAGGCACAGGTGCAGCTACTGGGTGCGGTGATTGTGAAGTGTATGCAGCGGTGGTCTGTCCAGTCTGGGGTGGAGATGGTCTAGATGGTAATCCGGTTGCTTGAGGTGAAGATGGGGTCTAGTTTGTGGGGTCTGCGAAGTGTTATGGGGTCTGCGAAGTGTGTGGATGTGGAGCTGTCTGAGGCCGAGGGTGATGAGATTGTTGAGTAGAGCAATGGTCTTTAGGTTGGTGCGGTCCTCGAGGAGGAGGTAGTTGACTGACGCCAGGGCCTGGGGGGGGTAGCTCCTGTTGTCTGGAAGGACCCGGATGGCAGCACATGGAGTACAGCCAGGAGTTTTGTTTGTGGAGGGATGTTGGTAACCCTGTCCACTGTAGCCTGGAGATTTGGCACAATCAGGTGTAGCAGCCATACTATTAACTCCCTCCTCAGACAGTTATGGGTAATTACCTCATCCTCCCTAAGTCCAATTAGCAACATACTCTGCCGATAGATGCACTCCCTTTTCCTCTGTGGTGCAGGTAGAGGTGATAGTGGTGGTGATGGTGGAGGTGATGGTGGTCTTCCTTTTGCTCCAAGCTGCAGTAGAAGTAGGTACATGGTGGCCTAGAGCTTGCCAGAGTGATTTGGGTATGGTATTCTTATGTACAAGTGCCAATCTGTTATTTTTACGCATGGTCTAATGAGGAGTTAATTTTTTTGACACATTGGAGTCTCCGCGTGACTTTTGCCAAGGGAGCGTCAATTTCTGAAATCCTTATAATTATGGCTGCATCAGTTGTGCATGTTTTATAAGAGGGAATGCCTACCTTCAATTTCATTGTTGTTACCTGACACAGCCGGATCTGGAGCTAGGAAAAATTGACGCCTCTAGCGTCACTTTGTAAGAATGGAGCTAAAAATGTGCCACTGCTGCATCAAAAAAAAATGACCACAGCAGTGGTGCAAGCTCCACGTAAATAAGCTTATGGATTGTTTCTGGCCTGTAGGGACACTTTCCTGCATTAAAACAATCCATGGGGGCACATGCAGCACATGTAGAAAGAGGAAAAACAAGGAGGAATAAAGATATTTATCTTTGTTGTGTCTCCCTTTGGTAGGCGTAAAATTTTGAGGCATATCCAGGTTTACAGATTCTTGTAAATCTGAGAATGCGTCAAAACCTAAGGGCGTTGCGTGGGAAAACCCAGAGAAAAGCCTTCTGATGCAGTGTAAGGCAACACAGTGACTTCTGCTGCGTTGCCTTATACCATATCTACAAGTCAATGAAAGATGTGGCTTTGTGTGTCCTTGTAGATATGGGCCTGCACTATACACAACCAGTGCACCACATAAAGTGCAAGTTGAGGTGAGCAGGTGAACATGAGATAGTGTTTGCCTGAACCAGTCGCCTCAAGCTCCTCTTGAAATATCCACTTATGACTATAGAAAATCTGCATACGTGTAGAATTCAAACACTTGTAAGAGACATCTAAGGAAAGTGAATTACACCAGTCCTGGTCTCTTGACTCAGAATTCATTATGTTTGCGTGTAGAGTTGTCTACGTTTTTCACTCGTGACGCTTCTCATATGCATGGACTTGATTTTGTGATCAATTTGAACAATTAAAGTTTAAAGGGAATCTAGCAATGTTATAACCTCATCTGATTCACGAAGTCTTTTTAATGGCCCAATTATGGGCCTACGGAGAGGTATTCCTGCTCTACACAGGATTACGTGTAGACCAGGTGCAGATTTACACCCAATAGCTCCTATATTGTTGCCACACAACAAATCCCACTGTACGAAGCAGAAGAAATTTGCATGTCTAGAAAATGCATCCAGTAACAAGGAAACAAGGAATCGGATGCAGGAAGGGGCTCGGTGATTTCTGGACCTGCATGTTACTCCCCATTCTTGGCCCAAAAACTCGTAATCACTTTGTGCAACAGTAGGTATACCGACCAAATATGTAATTTCCAACCTCGTCATCTCCATGTCCCCTGTACCAAGTAAATTGTAATTGGGGCTTTAAAAATACAATACAAAAGCACAATACACTTATGTTTAGACAGCAGACGCATTCCCTTCATTGATTAGTATTTCAAGAGGGAAAAGCGGAAATATTCATTATTTATAGTCTAACTGCAAATCAAATGTATTTACCTTCTTTGTCAGACTCATTTATTTTTAAAGCAATAGGTTGAGTTAACCAATTTTCCGGCAGCCTGAAAGGATTGCTTCTTTTAGTGACTGACAGACCTATAAAGGTCCGGATTTCTCCCTTGATAGAGAAGTCAAAATAAAGTTTTATTTTTCTCTAGGAATCTCATCATTTTATTTTGCTCTGTGGCTCTCTAAAAATGTCAGTGATGGAAGAACAGTGAATATTTAACAGTGAACTGCTCTTGTTCAAATACAATTTTGTGAATTTTGTGAAAAAGAGAAGGGCTTTTCAGACGTGTTGTTCTGATAAACTCAAATGGACCATACATAAACGCTACATACTTTAGGTTTGTGCCACCGCAATGTTCTAATTATTTTGTATGTGGTTCAGTGGGCCCATAGGCAAAGGTGTCAGAAGGAAATTTCTATACAGCTACATTCAAGCCTATGGTTAGGTGTAAATATCCGTCTCAACGTACTTCAGCCTCTCTGGTCAGAGATCTATTCCTAGTAGTGAAAGTACGTGTCCTATTAACTGCTCACATGAGATCAAAATGTTGGTAGCAGAACTTAACTGAAGTTTTACAGGCTTAAATCTTCCTAATATAGTTCAATATAGTGTAGGTGTAAATGTCTTCCATTGCTATTTAAACAATGAATTGAAGAAAAAAAGTAATCAGGCATCTTTTGAGGAAAATAATGCACACCTGACAAATATTAAATGTGGAACATTATACATACAGGACACACCTTGACCTCTTTCCTTTGTTCTGTTGAGAATGCCAGATATAAGCAACTGTAGTTGTGTATCATTGTGTCTGAGCATGTCATCATGTGTGTTCTTTTGGGTAACGTAATGAATTTGAATGCATCTTTAAGTGTGCGAAGAGTAATGTGAGATATGCCGTGTTTCTAAAAAAATCATTTACAATTTCCATATTTGAAAATTTTAGGTATGCATATATGTCATGTTTGCAGTTTTATAATTTGTGTGTCTTTAATGTTTAAAGTTTTATAATGTGATTCACATTAATTATTTCCAGATATATGAATGTTTTACATTCAACTTATTTTCTTGTTTTACATTTGTACAATGTGGTGTTTATTTGTATTTGCAATGTATACATTTAAATTACCATTTTATATATTTTTTATTTAAGTGTTAGTGCTAGCAGTGTTGATCCCCGCCTTCACTGATTTCTGGAAATTCCCCTCACAGAAATGTAGGAAAATGTGTGGTTTCAGGCAATGTTCAAGGTTTACAGGCCATTGTGGTTAAGAAAACATGGTTGAAGCCACACCCCCACACCACTTTAGACTCCACTATGTGTCAAGTTTTCAGAAATGTCTGGGTTTATAAGATTTCCCTGGTTGGTGCCCGATCCTAGCAAGAATAATCCAACCATTCAGCATGGCAAGTAATAGGAAATATGATTCACCGTACTCTGCCTATCCAAATGTCAAAACTACAATCAAATAATCCAGGTGGGCAGAAACATTATTATGGCTTTGGTTGAGAGGGTTGGCCCAAAGCCACGGTGACCTGCCAACACCCCATTTTTATTAAATATTCTGGGTATCTAATGGGCGTTTGTCCTACACCACCCCTGAGGTAAGACTTGTGGTACACCCCATTTAAACACCAGGAGCGCAGAAAGACTGTTGAGTCCATTCTGATGTGATGCCAGGATCAGAACACCACTTTTTCTTTGGACCATTTTTCCCTGGTGCCTAGTGGCATTCTTCCCCTCCTGATGTATATTGAGGGTAAAATCTCAATCTGATTTCAGGTAGGCAGAAAGACTGTTTTGCTGTATAAGTAAATACCCGTTCTAGGCGGTTGCTCCCTCAAGCAGTAAATCAAAAATATTCCCCAGTGGTCCAGTGTGTTTTCTGGTACATTGAATGGA
This sequence comes from Pleurodeles waltl, assembly GCF_031143425.1. Taxonomy (NCBI): domain Eukaryota; kingdom Metazoa; phylum Chordata; class Amphibia; order Caudata; family Salamandridae; genus Pleurodeles; species Pleurodeles waltl. The sequence goes on from NC_090449.1 coordinate 524,994,287, forward strand.
GCAGACTGGAGGAAAACATTCACATGTTTCACCCCCAAGGGTGCAGACAGACTCCTGTGTCTAGGGTGGGAAAGAAGACAGGCCAATGTTCAGGGGGTCAGCTCCCAAACAGAAATTTAAAATAGTTCCTGGTGATCTAGTCGTCTTTCTGTCCCCAAGGGCCCAGATTGATGTAATCCCCCACAATACAACCCCCAGGAGGTCGAAAAGACTCATGTGCCTGGGGGAGCAAAGTTCAATGCTAGGTGGCATTGCTAAATTGCCAAATAGTTCAAGATATTCTATGGTGTTCTTGTAACTTTTTGTGGTGATAAAAATGAGAATGAATTCCGATGAACAGTTAAATGAAGTTGGATCTTTATTGGCCACAGTCATCAACCTCTCTGACTGTTCTCAGCATGGAATGTAGAATGTATGAGATCACCACAACATCTTTCTTCTCTATTCAAAATGATAACAACTGAATATAAATCCATTTAAAAATATATGAGCAAAATGATAACAACTGATTATTTCAAAATACATAAGTAAAAGCTTAATCACAATATCTAGCAGTTTTTTAAATAATCCTCTTCTGTGTTCTAATAGTTCTTCATTGTTTGCTTTCAGACCAGGTTTATTTTTTTTATTTTTGTTCACAGTGGTTTTTAATCCCACTTGGCTCTTCAATAACATCGTGAGATCTTCCCCTGGTGTCACCATCGTAATCTCCCTTAATTTTCAATATTCTGCTTTTATTCCACTAGTCGTGATCTTTGATGCGTACTGTGCTTGGGAACAGTGTCTAATCTCTTTCTGGACCTCTGAATTTTGACATTCCCTTAGCCACATGAGTGGGCTCCTTTACTCGTATTCAATAACCTATATTAATTTTGTTTCTTTCTACCTGTGCATTGTGTTTTGTGTCATAGTCATCTTTCATTTTATTCTGAAACTTCTAAACATGAGGTCTAATGATCTCATCTAAAGACTTAGCTTTATCGGCTTTGGTCTTAACTTCTCTCAATCAAGCAGGACACAGCTTAGAGGCTGAAACACGACCTCCCATCACTTCAAACTGACTTACACCAATAACCACAATTGGAGAGAAATTATGTGACCACAACATGTCCTCCACTGCTTCATTCACTTCTATTTTATTTTTAATCACCCATCGTATACATTCAACCAATGTGAGATTCATTTTTACAACAAGACCATTTCCTTGAGGATGATAAAGAGCTACCTGCTTGTTTTGGATGGCATATTTTCCCCCAAATTCTTTCATTTCTCTAGAGATAAACTGTACTCCGTTGTCTGACACCCATTCTTTAGGGACTCCTTCCCTGGCAAATAATATCTTCAATCTTTTAATAACCACATTTGTATTGGGTTCCTCCATAAACTCTAATTCCCAACATTTGCTATAATAGTCCACCACCACAAACATATATCTAGATCTTGTTCTAGGGTGCTAAAAGACCAATAAAATCAATGGCCACCTTAATCCAGGGTCTGGCAGGCAAAATACTTGGGCCCATATTCATACCCTGTTTGCGTCAAATGTGCGTCAAAAATTTTGACACACATTTGAGGCAAACCATGCACCATATTTAGACTTTGATGCCCGAGCCCGCGAATGCCAAAATTCCGCTGTGTGCGTCATTTTCTGGATGCAGGAAAACGCCTTGCGTTAATGACATGCAAGGTAGGCATTCCCGTCCAAAAAATGACTTGAACACCAATGCTCCATATTTATGCAACTGCGCAAAAATTCAGCGCGTCCGGGAGGCGGAAAATGACACACTGCCCGATTTGCGTAAAAAAATAACGCCTGGGTCAGGGCAGGCGTTAAAATGGGGCAAGCACACCAGTACTTAAGGAAAACACACACAAACAACAGCAGAGCTCCAAAAAGAAGACATGGAGGTGCTATTCATCCAGCATGCACGCTGACACCGAGCACAGGACCAACAACCACAGCTTCTACAACACTAGCAGGGACCCCAAAGGCAACGCAGAAGGCAGGAGAGGAAATTCCACACCAGGACAACCCTTCTCGGACTCCGGCAACAAAACATCATCCAGATGTACAGGCTCAACTAGCAAGCCATTCAGCAGCTGCTGTGCATCATTGAGCCACAGTTGGCACCCAGCTTGCAGACACCCCGCGCCATTCCACTAGAAACCAAGCTGCAACATGTACAACACATGTTGGCAAGTGGCTCCTTTCAAACCACTGGTGCCCTGATTGCCGGGATCTCACAGCCCTCATTCTCTGCCTTCCTACCTAAGGTACTGGATGCCATCATCTCCCTCACACCCGCCACATCAGCTTCCCCAACACACAGCAGAAGCAGCAAGAGTCCAAACAGGGCTTCTACCAAATCAACGGCTTCCCACACGTGCTTGGTGCCATTGACTGCACACATGTACACCTTGTGCCACCTGCTGCAACCGAACATCTATACCGCAACAGGAAGCACACACACTCCATCAATGTGCAGGCCATTGTCGATCACCGGGGATTGATCACCAACATTGTGGCAAAGTATCCTGGGAGTGTACATGATTCATTCATCTTCCGCCACTGCGCCATCAATCAACACTTCCAGGATGGACGATATGGAAATGGCCTACTTGTTGGTAAGTACAGAAACCAACTTATATACACACTGCACAACAACCCTCTAGGACAAACAACACATACACCACTACATTGACACGTGGCCAGGAACACACTGAGGTTGTGACACCGCTAGGCATTGTTGATATCCTCACCCATTTATATACACACCTATGGACAAATGACAGAACCAAATAACAACAGATGCCACTCCACAGACACAAGGGAACAATTTAAAACAACACAATGACAATGACATGGCTTTAACTGACAGTACAATTTGGAAGACACATCTTTCAATATCACATCAAGGACACTCAATCAAACACCCTTCCAAGCAATGAGTACTGTGTCAGGGGTGTGTAATATGTTTTGCTGCAGGTCAAACACCATAAAACATATAGCGTAATGATGACTAAAATGAAGGTGACATGGAATCATTGAGGCTGTACCAATATCTCACATCCTAGACAGTGCACATTCCTACACATACGGAATGAGACAATTTCACACACACACCACAGATGTACAGGCATATGGACCTTCTGACACTCAAAATGACAACCTCACAACCAAGTTAGCCAGCTGAACTAGATCCTGTACAGTAGTATAGGTACACATTAGAACTGGAGTCGACTTGGCAAGGGCAGAGAAATAGGTCTGCAGAGCATTTGTCACACATGGGAGATTTGTGCATAGTCAATTGTCAACATGTCAGTGCTGACAACATATGGAGATGTGTTGTACATTGTCACCTTGCCAAATCTAAGGCCCTCACTGATGTTTAACTAATTCTATTGCATATGTTAAATTGGATGGGATGTCCAGGCCACATAGATGCAACCGTGTTACCACCACTGTGGAATTTAATCTGTGTATGGAAGTATCATGTCACCCCCAGTTAAGACACATGGACACCTCTTTCACATGACATAATGCAAGGGAGTACACAATGTACTGCAACTCAACAAAAATCCCGCTGACATCCGGTCATTCAGCCAAACACCAGTTCAGATAAGGAAACAACCCAATCCTGATGGCACATCCTATAAGCCTAGGATTCCACACAATAACACAAACACACAAGAGACACACAGACAACACAAGAGAACAACTGCCATGCAAAGTGAGAATCATGGTGCAAGCAACATCAACATTTTCTCACTCATTTTCTCTTTCAGCTGGTCAGGGGTATGGGATCCAGTCATAGATCATGATCCCATTTGCAAGCACTGCAGCAGAGCATGCCTATAATGAGGCACATCTGAGGACATGCACCATAGTTGAGAGGTCCTTTGGCATCCTGAAGTCAAGATTCAGGTGCCTCAACATCACTGGAGGCAGCCTCCTATACTAACCTGAAATGGTGTGCAAAATCATTTTGACCGGTGCCATCCTGCACAACACACGTGTAAGGAGGAACATTCCCCGATATGAACCCGACCCACAAATGCCTGAAGAGGAGGAAGAGGAGGATGCTCTCCATCAACATGAGGGGGACCATCCAAACACAGCTGCAGGATTGCGTCTGCGACAACATATTGTCCAAATTTTCTTTTAACTCTACTCATCCATCACCACTGTCTTACCATATGTCAATAAACACCTATTCTATTCACTATATCATGGTCTGGTTAATCATGTTTGAATAACATTATCCCAAAGAATCATAATCAGAGTGTAGCCTCATGGAGCATTGCAGAAATACAGATTAGGATACAGAAAAATCCACATCATATTTGATGGGTATGAATGTACACCCAACTTCACACACACTGTAAATGACATATATCCTGTCCATTTAAAATTTGAAGGGCAAAATCAGAGGAGCACAGCTATTTCACACATACATGTTGGCAACATGGTTAATTGCAGCTTATGGTACACAACTAAGACACCATCATTCAATAAGGTAAAAAAATGCCTCATACATGAGGTAGTGGATGTGCTGTTGCATTGGTAACAAGAAAGTATGACCAGACCCTTGACATCAGTAAGTGTTACATCAGCTATCTTTGCAAGGAGTATGTGTGACAAGAATTCCATATAAGCAGCAAATGGATATCACAAGTGCCCCAGGTATGACTAGCATTGGTCACAAGGCATCCCCTGCACATGCCAGCCCAGGTCATAAGTCCTGTCACTGACATGTTCCCTGTCTCACCCCATCCTTCTTCAGAGTGCCCTGGAAATGGAATATTTGTACCCAGATAATCCCTCATCTAAACACACCCAGACTCACATTCTGAATCCAGTGTGCTTCCCTCTTTAGTATGGTATGCCATAGTCATTGTTCTTCTGTCTGCATGGACTTCTGGTTGAATAATGCACTGCCTTGTAGTCTGTAGGACCTGTAATCACCTGTACATTGCTTCCCATGTGAAAGGTACTGTTGGCCCATTGAACTTGATTCTCACCTACAGGACTTGTGAGAGACTGAAGCTGCACACACCCGTGAGTACCTCCATGCAGACCAGCCATTTGAATATACACTGCCCTTGCAGCTGCCTGGAACGCCATAGAAACTGCCATTATAAGTATTACACTGTACTGCATTGCCGTATAAATTACTTGTGTAACACAGGCCTTGGGTTACTGTGTTACGTTACAACACACAGGACAAATACAGGTTTCATTTTCCACAGTGTTGTTCCATCTTTGACCAGTCTCAGTCTGCTCACTGTGTATTTGCCTTCTTCATTTTTGTTCCTGATTGACCATGCATCCTGTTAGCCTGACTGGTTACTGTCTTTGCGTCACCATAAAGGTTCCCTGTGGCTACATTTGTCTCATAGTTTCTTCCCATGCCCTCACTTTCCTCCTGGGGTATTGTGTCAGGTAGGTCTACAATGAATACTCAAATACATTATGTAGCGTAATCAGTTTACTTATCGTATCATGGGGTGGAACTTATCTCCAAATAGCTTAATCATGGCCCATCCCTTGTCTGGGATTCATGTATGCATGAGTGACAAATAGTGACAGTGTACCATGGCTGTATGCATGGATTGGGTATGGTGCCTCCAGAACCATAAACAACATCAGAAAATGTGCATGAAATGTCAACACGTGTTAGTACCCTGACAGTCCACATGCTAATTCACATTGCCCCCAACATATTGATGGGGATTGCATGGTGAATAGCTGAGAGATTAATCAACACAGAGGCACTGATGTTCCCGGCTGCAGTGGTAATTTTAGAGGCCACCCTGTGTACAAATGTTGTGGGGAAACCTGCCGGTTTAAAATTCCCGATCGATTAACTTTGTCAGCACACCAAGGTTGCCCTGTTGTCAGTCTCATAACACATCTGCAGTGCCATAGCTGGACTACCCCCATGTGTGTTCTCAATTCCTCTTTGGCTTTCCTTCAATTTAGCTGTGAAGGATACTTTGTAAATGCAGGAAATGGCTCCACAGACTCATGACTAGACTTGTACGTAACTGTGACAACATGGACCCAAATAATGACTCAGGCTATACATGGCCCCATACACTTGAACTGGATACCTTTGTGCAGTTAACCACTGGAAATATGTGTACACGTGCTGCTTGGTTTGCTGGTCCTCCACTGCCACAGGAGAAACATGGCTCCTTTATATGACTCAAGCTGTGGAGTGACGTGACATTTGTGGATTGTTTTTGGGACTCAGTGTCACAAACACCGTACTCACATAGCATTATCCAATGCCTGACTCATGGGTAGTATACAAACAAGTGCCTAGGAAGTAGTATCCAACATTCCAGGACATGTGATGGCTTAGTCTTGGAACATTGCCATGATCAACCGTCTTCTATCTATCCTGTGCATGGTTTGTCATTGGTGATGCTTATGTCCCAAAAAACCTTGGAAGTTCACACAGCATCTGTTGCTACATGTATGATAAACACACTTTGTTTCTCATTTCCACACTGAATAGCATCTGATGGTTGGATACATTGACTACCCATGCATACAAGCAGATTTGAGAAAACACGTCTTGTGATGTTCACAAAGTGGGACAGCTACATTAGTAAGAGCCAATTCACACACATTGACACACAGGCATTGAGTTACTGTATTGAGTTGCGTAGCCTTGCTATCCTCGATTGACACAAAACATGCCCAAACTCGGTAATACCTATTTGTATTCCACACGTCTGGCCATCTATTGCATCAGTGAAGAGTGCAAATCCGGTACAACAACTAGAGGATCATGGTCCAAAGTAGTATGATCTGTCACATGTGCCCATACACCGGAATGCACAATGTAGGTGACAACAGCCTATCTCTGTATTGTCATACCTGTCATGTACTATTACAAATGAGAAATGACCCAAACCCAGTCAAAGACAGAAGTTTTGACGCATATGCATAAAAAAAAACCATGCTTCAAAAAATGACGCATATGCATTGAAAAATGGCGCTCATTGCCATAATACATCCATTGGCCCTGAGCGGTAATTCCCACACTGTACCCCATGAAATTGGTTAAGTATGAAAAATATTTGAAAATATGGATGCAGGGTAATTTCTAAGCATGTGAGTCAAACAAAATGACGCACAGACAGTAAGCGTTATAATATTTTGACGCATAAGAATAAAAACGCACCACATTTGAGGCAGAAAGTGATGCAATAGGATATCCTGTTTACAGAATTGTTACAGTGGGTGTACTTTCACTTTCACTTTGCAGTCTGTGATATTTCCTGACTGTGTGGCTGTGTATTGACTTGTCTCTCTGTGGATTTTGTGAATTTGTCTCCTGTGTGGTCTTTAAATTGTCTTTTGGTGTTTCCTAAGTGTCTGTGGTATCCGGTGTAAGTGCATTTTTGCCTTTTCTGGTGTATGAATTTGTCTTTGTACTGTTGGGAGTCTGTTGTGGGTAGTGTTAGTTTGAGGATAGTTGGGCTGTTTTGTGTTAATTTTTTTCATTTCCCTCTCCTACTTTCCCTTCATTATTCTCTGTACCCCTTGATTAAATGTTTTTTTTGCAAGCATGTTGGGTAGGCCTCGTCTTGGCAGGATGGGAGAGGAGGAGCTGGGGGGATTTATTTGGCTGGTGTGCCACTTCCTACCTTTAATGATAGAAACAGGTGGGCGTATGATACAGGGGTATAACACAGAGGCAAGGAGGCTCCGGTGGCCAAAGGTCCTGTACCATCTCCAAGGAATCTACAACACACACTGCAATGACCACCAGCTGAAACACAGTTGGGCTGACCTGGTTTCCAGGGAGCAAGACCTTCTGGACCACCTGTGGATTGTGATTGGTGGCCCTGTTGGTGAGTACAAATCAGAGTAATGTGCGCATTTAAATGCTCCATAGTGACAGTAGCAGATTTGTTCATATGCTGCAGGCAATGTTTTTAGACATGTGGAATGCAAGTTAAACATACAGTTGCCGTGAGTTACACAATAATTCCTACACAATACCGTCATTTGTTGACACAACAGCTGCACTAACTTACAAAACACAACAGTAGCCTGTAAATTAGTGCTGCCTTCACATCAATAGATGATGCAAATGTGGCTCTAACATATGTTTTATGCATGGTCTGTCAGTGTACCAGGAAAGACATGTTTTTAATCCAGATATTTTTAAGAAATAATGTGTCCCTCAATTATTTCTGATACCTGTCAGAACTGGATTCTGACACATACGTAACAAGTTATAGCTGACCTCAGGTAACATCTTAGACTGATATTTGGACTTTGTTGTGCCACAATTAAATTAGGGATGGATGCCAAAAGTAATGCACATGCGTTCATATCTTAATGTTTGGTGCAACTTACCACAGCTGTGGCACATAAAATGAAGCAAATGATACAAACTGAGGGATAACAACTATCCCTGGCCCTCTGTACATTGTACTTGTGTGTTTTACATTGGTCTTAGTCACAATAGCTGGATGACTGGTATTGCATTCCTCCAGGAAAGTGGCCTTTCATGTCTCACATGGTTACACATGATGAGAGGAATACACTCCATGGATGAGTTTGCAAACAAATGATGGAGCATGTTTGCCACCACATGATAGTTAGGGCCACTGCAAGTGTGCAGATATGTGTGTATCATTCACTGGAGTGCCCGGGCGTGTACATGTTTGCAGTTGTATGTCGGATGCAGTATTATCATGTCTGAGAGGCTTGACTTTCTCATTTAATCTTTCACACAGTAATTGTATTTGGAAGTGTTGTACAGTGCACAGACATTGAGCACATTTCTCCCTTCCATGCTTTACAGGTGGACCTGCCCCCTACACTATCGGAGAGGTGGCTCGATTTGTTGACCCAGACATCTCCGGTATGTGTTGATATTTATGGTCTGTGTTGTGTTTGCTGCTGTTGTGTGATTGACTCCTGTGTGTTGGACATATAGCAAGGAGTGATGCGCTGGTCAATGAACGGATATGTTCCTTGAGTGGAGTATAATTTTTTTTCCATCTTTGTGTTGGGCAATCATTAGCATATATTCATATTTTGGGATTGTAGGTCAGCCCTGTAGGCACGGCCATTTGAATAGGGTGACGTTTGTGGATAAAACTTAAATTCAGAAAATGTAGCAGAGGACCATATTTGTGATTTAGGGGGTCATTACAACATCGGCGGTAAAAGCCGCTTAACGCCGTGCAGAAGACCGCCAACACACCACCGCGGCCGCGGAATTCCGCCACAGCTATTATGACCCACATCTCGGAATCTGCCGAAATTCAGACATCCACACAACTCCTCCACACCAAAGGTCAGTGATAAACTGGCGAAAACAAAACCTCCACCATCACGCCAACAGAAACACGCCCATGCTATCACGACCCATGAATCCACGCGGCAGTCTTTCAACTGCGGTATTCCATTGGCGGTACAAACCGCTGCGCTCAAAATACACACACATCTCCAAAGCACCGCCACATTGGACAATTCAAAATACACTCACCTGATACACATACAAACAACACTCCCACACACCCAATACAATATAAAACACACACCCACATCACCCACAAACCCCTACTACCAAAAATTTGAAAGAAGGCCAGTGAGAGACTACATCAATAGACAACCCCACCACACAGAGGCACACAACACCATCACCCATACAACATCCACGCTCAAAACACCCCACACCACCACACATCACCAGACTCATCAACACATACACCACCCCACACATCACCTACACCACCCCATTTCACGCCAAAGACACCCCAGGTTTTCTGAGGAGGAGCTCAGGGTTATGGTGGAGGAAATCCTACGGGTAGAGCCACAGCTATTTGGAGCTCAGGTGCAGCACACCTCCATAGCCAGGAAGATGGAGCTATGGCGAAGAATCGTCGACAGGGTCAACGCTGTGGGACAGCATCCAAGAAATCGGGAGGACATCCGGAAGAGGTGGAACGACCTACGGGGGAAGGTGCGTTCCGTGATATCCAGGAACAACATCGCGATTCAGCGGACTGGCGCCGGACCCGCACCTCCTCCCCCACAACTAACAACATGGGAGGAGCAAGTCTTGACCATCATGCATCCTGAGGGCCTCGGAGGAGTCGGTGGAGGAATGGACACTGGTAAGTTAAATCTTAACTATCATATCCCCAACCCTACCTGCATGCTATCACACACCCCCACCCTCACCCCTCCCCTATCACGGCAAATCCTCACTAATGTACTCATAACACAAACCACACATCCCAACACCAAGCCCTGCATGCAACACCAAAGCATGGTCACCCCTCAATAAAGCATGTCCAAAGCACATACCCTTAACACCCCCCAGCCATCATCACACAAGCTGGGGTACACGCTCACCCACCCATTGCACACCATGACACACACACATGCAATAATCATGCTTTTATACCCCTGCAGGACCACTACCCAACGTCACCAGACAGGAGGGTCCAGACATCTCCACCCCACCCACAGAAGAGGCCCACAGTGATGACAGCAGCTCTGGCCAACTGGATCCAGATGACCAGCCCGGACCATCGTGGGCCTCGGGACAGTCGGTTCCCCTCGCACAGGCACAGCCCAACACTGACCTTCCACCCTCTGGTAACACTAGCACAGCACCCACCCAGCGGGCCCATACCTCCGTACCCAGGACACTTCAATCAGCGGTGTGTCCACCACTACAGGGAACCCAGGATAACCCACCACCCCAACAACAACAGGGACCTGGGGGCAGTGGTAGTGGGCACACGGTCCAGGGGACGGAGGCACAGGAACACAGGGGAACTGGGAGGGCTGCTGTGCGACAGGGGGCAGACAGGCCAGGGGAACCCACTCTCCACGAGGCCCTCTCCTCCATCATGGGAGCATACCACCACTCCCAGGAGACAATGGCGACGGTCCGGGCCAAGTTTCAGGAGACCCAGTGCATGCAGGAGGAACAGTATTTGGGGTTCAGGGAGGAGCTTAGAACCATCAGCTCCGCCCTGGGCACCATCGTAGGGGTGCTGAAGGACATACAAAACACCATGAGGGACACCGTGGCACTCCAAGGGGCCCCTGACACTAGCACGGACGATGAACTGCCCACCACCTCCGCCGGCGCTAGTGGACAGGAGGCACCGCCACAGGACCACCACACCAGCACCCCACCGCCTGCAGACGGACAACCACCCCACAAGCGGTCCCTGAGATCCAGGAACAGGACAGAGCAAGATGGCAAGACCCCCGCCAGGAAATGAGACCACCCTGATTGTCCTCCCACTGTCCCACTTTGTTACCCTGTCCACATTGGAACTGCCCCAGCTCCACTTCCTATGCCCATATGGGCAATGCACCTGTGTGACTAATAGACTGGATTCTGCCATGGACATTCCTCCACCATCACCCATCACCATTTTCCCGGCCCCTCCAATAGTTAGCACTTCAATAAACACCCTTGAACCACAAAACAATCTTGAGTCAGTCTGTGATTTTGCAAATGTGTATTAACTATGACAGTGGCTAAAACCGTTCGAAAATGTAATGTCAACATACCTATGTCACACATCACAAGCCCAAGAAGGATGCAAGCAGATGACACACGGTGGTAACCACACCTGTGAAACCGTAATGGAAATGTGCAACTCAGTAACCATATAATGCTTCTAATTGACAGACAGGAGAGAGGTAGAAGTGTGAAAGTGAATGTGATGGTAAAAAAATTGTTCTCACCTGTGTGTCACTGGAAATATTGCTGTATGACTGACTCCCTGTTGTCTATGTCTTCTTCCTCAGCTTCATCCTCATCACTGTCCACAGGCTCCACAGGCTCCACAGCTGCCACAACACCGTCATCTGGACCATCCTCCTGCAGAAAAGGCACCTGGCGTCGCAAAGCAAGATTGTGAAGCATCGAGCAGGCGATGATGATCTGGCACACCTTCCTTGGTGAGTAGAATAGGAAACCACCTGTCATATTGAGGCACCTGAACCTGGCCTTCAGGAGGCCAAAGGTGCGTTGGATCACCCTCCTAGTCCGCCCAGGGGCCTCATTGTAGCGTTCCTCTGCCCTCGTCCTGGGATTTCCGCACTGGGGTCAATAGCCAGGACATGTTGGGGTAACCAGAGTCCCCTAATAGCCACACACGGTGCCTCTGGAGTTGACCCTTCACATACGGGATGCTGCTATTCCGCAGGATATAGGCGTCATGCATTGAGCCAGGGAACATAGCATTTACCTGGGAGATGTACTGGTCTGCCAAACATACCATCTGTACATTCATGGAATGATAACTCTTCCGGTTCCTGTACACCTGTTCACTCCTGTGTGGGGGGACCAGAGCTACATGGGTGCCATCAATAGCACCTATGATGTTGGGGATATGTCCTAGGGCATAGAAGTCACCCTTCACTGTAGCCAAATCCTCCACCTGAGGGAAAACGATGTAGCTCCTTACGTGTTTCAGCAGGGCAGACAACACTCTGGACAGCACGTTGGAAAACATAGGCTGGGACATCCCTGATGCCATGGCCACTGTTGTTTGAAATGATCCACTTGCAAGGAAATGGAGCACTGATAGCACCTGCACGTCGGGGGGGATTCCTGTGGGATGGCGGATTCGTGAGATCAGGTCTGGCTCCAACTGGGTACACAATTCCTGAATTGTGGCACGATCAAACCTGTAGGTGTTGATCAAATGTCGCTCCTCCATTGTTAACAGGTCCACCAGCAGTCGGTACACCGGAGGATTCCGCCATCTCCTCAAAAGTCCTAGCTGACGGTGCCTAAGAAGGACAACAGCGACAACAGAGTCAACAAAATCCCAGGTATGTACCCACAGCCACACAGAACACGACACCAAATACAAAACTCATCCTGTATGTGTGTTGAGTGTAGGCCTAGGTATGTGTGACGCAGTAGTAAATGAAGCCATGAGGGCCCCTGAAATGGCGGCTGCCTGACCTCTAAAGTGGGACAATGGGGTGTGAGGTATCTGCGCTGGCGTTGTACACCGTTGCGGTAGGCGGTCGTAGACAGTGGCGCAATGCTGCATTGGTTAACATTGGACCCTATGGGTCCCTGGAGCAAATTAGGAAGTGCGTCGACGGTGATGATACGCACCGCCGCGGACGTGACCGACATTTTCTATCTGTTCAATCACTCGATACCTGATCTTCGACAGGAGAGGACCTATACTGCAAGTGCTGCTGTGACCTCGGTCTGGAAGAGACAATGACTGCTGCGTCTGGGAAAAGGGCCCCTGCCTTCACTGCTCAGGAGTTGGAGAAGCTAGTCGACGGGGTCCTCCCCCAGTACACGCTACTCTACGGTCCTCCAGACCAACAGGTAAGTACACAGGGAGCACGTTGTATTTGCTATGCTGGGTTGAGAGGGCTGGATGTCAGTAGCAAGGGGGCAGAGTTAAGCGACCATGAAGGACTGAGAATGCATGTGCCACATGGCAAGGGTAGGGATGGGGGCCACTCACTTAGACGGTGCACTTGTTAATGACTTCTCTTCTTCCCCTGTACATATCATGTAGGTCAGCGCCCACCAGAAGAAGGACATTTGGCATGCCATCGCCAAGGACGTCCGGACCCTGGGGGTCCACCAGAGACGGGGCACCCACTGGCGTAAAAGATGGGAGGACATTCGCCGCTGGAGCAAGAAGACGGCGGAGGCTCAGCTGGGGATGGCCTCCCAACGTGGGAGGGGTGCCCGTCGCACCATGACCCCCCTGATGTTCAGGATCCTGGCGGTGGCCTACCCTGATTAGGATGGGCGCTTGAGGGCATCACAGCAGACACAAGGGGGTGAGTACACTCACATTCTGATGACTTTGCGCGCAGTGGGTGGGGGAGGAGGGCTGTGGGTTTCCCTAGGCCAGGGCGAGTTAGGTAGGCTAGGCCCCTCCGTAATGCATGCCATGTGGCACTCCACCCCACCTCTGTAGAGTGCCAAGTACAGCTATATATGCCCCTGTGTCATCTATGTGTGCAGATGTCCACCATAGCCATGTAAGCCATATCCCAGGAATTGCATCTGTAGAGGCCAAGAGCACGGCGTAGTGCAGGGGGCTGCTGTGTCTGTATTGTCCGCCAACAGTAGCGGTAAGCCATGAACTCAACCTGTCTTTCTTCTGTCGCCCCCCCCCTTTTTGTGGTCTCCCTGTTCTTTTGTGCATCAGCATCATCAGGCGGAGGTACAATGGCACCGGAGCACGAGGGAGCTGCATCCCACATGGCCATGGAGGGCCACACCACAGACTCTGAATACACCAGTGGGGCGGAGGGCGAGGGGAGCTTCACGTTGGTCCCCGGATCACCAAACAGCGACATGGACTCATCCGCCGATGGGAGCTCCCTTGTGGTGGCGGCACCATCTGTGCCCCCGACTTCTACAGGTACAGCCGCCACCCCCCCCTACCAGCACCGCCCTCCCAGCAGCCCCTCAGCCTTCGCTCCGTGTCCGCTCACCCAGGAGGGTGGGCATCACCTTTGCCCCAGGCACCTCAGGCCCTGCCCCAGTCACCCCTGCTGCCCTCAGTGAGGAGGCCATTGACCTCCTCAGGTCACTCACTGTTGGGCAGTCTACCATTGTGAATGCCATCCAGGGTGTAGAAAGGGAGTTGCAACACGGTAATGCATTCCTGGAGGGCATTCATTCTGGTCAGGCTGCCCTTCATTGAACCCTACAATCTCTGGCCTCAGCACTGATGGCAGCCATTGTCCCTGTGTCTAGCCTCCCCCCTCCAACTTCCTCCACCCAGGCCCAATCCCCTGTACCCCAGCCTATCCCAAGCACACCATTAGACAAGCATGCACACACACCAACACACAAAAGTAGCTCAGGCAAACATAAGCACCACACATCCCACAAGCGCTCACGCAAGCATCACCCACATACAGACACAGCAACATCCACTGCCTCCACTGTGTCCCCCTCCTCGTCGTGCTGCATGCACTACATCTACAGGCACTAGGACTCGCACCAGAACACCCAGCACCACACCCGCTCACCTGCACTCACCACCCCCACTACCATTTACACGTCCCCTGTGTCCACTCCCAGTGTGTCTGTGACGCCCCCTCCCAAAGTACACAAACACGGGCACCCACACTCCCAACATCCATCCACCTCACGACAGCCTCCAGTACCTGCACCTGCACCCAAATCACCTAAAGTGACACCTCCTACAACCACCTCCTCTTCCTCCACTCCCAGACCCCCTCCACCTACCCATCCCAGTGTTCGACAGAAACTCTTCCTCAGCGACGTTGAGCTCTTTCCCACCATCCCCACCCCTCCAATTGATAGGTCCCGTAGTAGCACCTCAGCCAAAAAAAGCCCGGTACAAGTGGTGCGTGTTAAAGGTGTGTCGAGTGCACCGGCCACCAGGGCAGCCAGTGTGACACGGAGCCAAAGCACTGCCAGTCCACCCCTTGTAAAGCACCTTAAGTTGGAAAGTGGCCGACTGGAGAGGGTGAAGACTCATGGCAGAAAAACAGCTCACAAGGGTCCCCGGGGGAGTGCTGAGTCTGATGTGACTCCTCCCAAGGTGATGAAGGGGCAGAAGAAGTCTCCAAAGTCTAGGAAGAGCAGCACAGCGGAGAAGGCCGCCATCCTCCTCGCCGGCAGGGACGCCAGCGCCAGCAGTACCGTCAAAGGTCAGGAGACCACCGCCGGAGTCAGTGCCCTGGAGGTCACAAGTATCATCACAGGTCAGGAGACCACCGCCGGAGTCAGTGCCTTGGAGGGCACCAGTATCGTCACAGGTCAGGAGACCACTGCCAGCGTCAGTGACCTGGAGGGCCCCGGCAGCCACAGCCCCGCTCGGTACTGACGGACCGTAATGCCACACACCGCTGCACAGGTCAGAGACAGCAAAGGCAAGCACCGCTGAACAGGGCAAAGACCACCATGGTGAAGACCGATGAACAGGGCAAAGACCGCCATGGTGAAGACCACTGAACAGGCCAAAGAGCGACATGGTGAAGACCGCTGAACAGGGCAAAGCACCGCCATGGTGAAGACTGCTGAACAGGGCAAAGCAGCGCCATGGTGAAGACCGCTGAACAGGGCAAAGCACCGCCATGACAAAGCACCGCTGAACAGGCCAAAGAGCGTCATGGTGAAGACCGCTGAACAGGGCAAAGCACCGCCATGGCAAAGCACCGCTGAACAGGGGAAAGACCGCCATGGCAAAGCACCACTGAACAGGCCAAAGAGCGACATGGTGAAGACCGCTGAACAGGGCAAAGCACTGCCAGATCAAGCATTGTTAGCCCATGTGCAGCTGGGACAGTGACAGAACAGGGACCGTCACGGGGAGCGTGATGCACTCCGGGCACCGGTCCCCCTCCAGAACCAGTAGAGACCTGCATCCACTCGGTCTGTCCTTCACAGGATGATGCACTCTGGCCACCAGTCCCCCTCCAGAACCAGTGGAGACTGTTATCCACTTGAGAGACTGTGGCTTTGCACTCCCCAGGATGGAACAGTGGGCAACCCACCCACTGTAGAGACTTGAGAGACTGTGGCTTTGCACTCCCCAGGATGGTACAATGGGCAACCCACCCACTGTAAAGACTTGAGAGACTGTGGCTTTGCACTCTCCAGGATGGTACAGTGGGCAACCCACCCACTGTAGAGACTTGTGAGACTGTGGCTTTGCACTCCCCAGGATGGTCCAGTGGGCAAGCCACCCACTGTAAAGACTTGAGAGACTGTGGCTTTGCACTCCCCAGGATGGAACAGTGGGCAACCCACCCACTGTAGAGACTTGAGAGACTGTGGCTTTGCACTCCCCAGGATACATCAATGGGCATGGAGCCCTGTCGTGGATCTGGCTTTGCACTCATCCGGCTGAGGTGCCCCCCCTTCCCTTCCCCCTGAGGTGCCTGTTGTATTTCTATCTGATGCCCCTGCAGTGTTCTCTCCGTTTGTGGACAGGTATCTAGTGTGGGCCTCGCCCATGCATTTTGGGCCCAGTGGTCCACGGACATTGAAATGTGCATACCTGCACTACTACTCGTGATGTATATATTTGGAAAGTGTATATCTATCTGTATATATTTGGTTACTGTATTTTGATACATTACAATGTTTGCACTGATTTCCTTTTGTCTTAGCATTCTTCTGAGGGGGTTGGGGGTTGTTACTGTGCTGTTTGGAACTGCATTGGTGTGTGTGTTGTAGTGTGCGAGGGTCGGGTTGGGGTGGGGGTGTTGCATGTGTGTCCCCCTGACTTTTGCCTCCCCTATGTCGTAGGTGCAGTACTCACCGTTGTCTTCGGCGCCTACGTTGCTGGTGATCGTAGATGAGCAGGAAGACAAGCGCAGGGAGGATTTGTAGTTCGGGCTCCTTGGTAGCCTCCTTCCTCGTGGAGTGTGTTAAGGTGAGCATTTTCCCATTGCAAAAGCTGTTTCCGCCGTGTTTTTATCCACGGTGAATCCGCCCCGGAAAAGGTGGCGGAATGGCGGGTTGTGATACTGTGGGCGGTACTTTGTCTTCCGCCTGCCTGTTGGCGGTGACCGATGCACTGCTTGTCTGTACCGCTGTGGCAGTCAGAGTGTTAAAGTGGCTGTCTATGTTGGCGGTTTCCGCCACGGTCATAATTCCCTTTTTTTGTCCGCCGGCCTGTTTGCGGTATTACCGCAGCTTTAACACCGTCCGCCAGGGTTGTAATGACCACCTTAGTCAGCAGGTTAGACCCTGATTCTCACAGAATAGGGATGCCAAAGTCTTAGCCACACACTTGAGCGTCCCTAGTCACTAATGAACATGTTTGACTGTATGTTTGACTTCCTAGCAGCATGTAGCTCCACATGTTGTGCTACGTATATGAGGCACTTGAGTACAATGGCCTAGGTGTGCATGCAGCTCATGGCCAGATTCGTGCTTGCAGCTATCTGCTTGTTGTAAGTCATGTGTTACTGGTAGGAAATTATGTTGACAATTGTCTGCATTTCTAAACAAAAGTCCAAGGTTTGGGTGTATCCTAGTTGGACATCCTCCTTACCTGTGGTGGACTGCCCAAACCCATGTACAGCTGTCCAAAGCTTTCTGGGTGTCCTTGATGTTTGAAAGTATTTGTTGCTTGTCCATCCCCCCAGGCACAGGCATAGAGTTGTGAAAAGTGTACCTTGGACTGATGATCCAAGTTTAGTACACAGACGTGTAAATCTGTAAGTCACTTGTCCAAAACTAGATTATCCACTTAGATTAGCAACTACACTCTATACTGGCAATTCCATTTACAACTCACAGATCCTGTGGCCCTTGATTGTCATCCAGAAGTAAGTCATTAGTTGGCCTGTCACATGTGGAGGACTTACAGCATTTTTTACGTGACAAATGGCTGAACAATGATGAATAGGTCATTTAAGTTTTACCCATCTTTTAGAGTATTGCTGTGCTGTTTGATAGGACATGTGTAGGCTGCATTGGCATGTACTTCCTCAGGGACAATCAGTGATCTGTATGATGATATGGGCTGTTTCTGGTACATTAGATGTATTGTCTGATTTACTTCTGGAGCCATATCACACAATGAAGTACCTAATGTTTGGTTTTATATTTGTTTTACCAGCTGCCAATATGAATCCCATTCAGATTCGGGAGTTTCAGCGCAGGGCAATGCGTTACCGCCACATTCTGGATGTGGAGTCTGGGTTCCGCAACATGGCAAGGTGTTATCGTCATGAAAGAGCCTCCGGAGTGTGGAGGGCATTTGCCCAAGAGGGCCCTTCGGTATCCACCACAGCCACCAGCACCACCACTACCACCCAGGTGAGACCAACCATAGTAGGCACCTTTGCTGGACAGTCAACCTCCACTACTCCAGGACCTGTCACAGTGCCACCTGCACCTCCTCCTACAGGCATGGCACGACAAGGGGACATGCATCTTCAACTGGCCCCCAGACCACCCCTGCTGCAGTCATTGAACCAGCAGATTTTCAGCAGATGCAACTGAACATTGACCATTGAGGAAAATGACCAGGCTGCAGCATGAGGTGGCACAAGCTAATAAGAGGGTGTGTGCCATAAGGAAGACCTAGCAGAGGGCAAACTTGTAAACATTTTACCCTCAGCCATGATTCGCTCCCCTCCATCCTCTTTCCTGGTATTTTTCATTAGTGGGTTTAGGGGGCTTATTGTTAGGTTAGAATAGGCTGTTAGTTTAGTTAGTAGTAGTGGGTAGGGGAGTGGGGGTATGACACTTTTAATATCTGTTTTTTTATTGTGTGTGTGGGTGGGTGGGTAGGCAATGATGGGGTTTTGGTGTTTAAAAAAATATACACATAAAGTATCAAAATACAAAAAAATATATATTTGTTTAGTATAGGATAGTATGGGCCAGATGTAGCAAAGGTTTTTACCCATTCTGTGACTATGGGAAAAAGTGTTCGTACATATGACCCTATGTGTTTAGGTTAGTATATGTTGTCCTCCGTGAAGGGGGGTGGGGGGTTGATGTTTAGATTGTTTTATTAAATGTGATAAGTACGTTTAGCTTAGGTTAGTTAGGGCCAGTTGTGGGTAATGTGTTGTTAGGATAGGTTAGGTTAGGTAAGGTGTTTCCCCTGGTTTTAGCTCCTGTTTTTACTGTTTAATAAATATTTAGAAAACCCGGCATGGGTGAACAGTGTCTCTTTAGTATTAGCTTTTGTGTCCCATCCTATAACCAAATCCCAATTGAGCTGTTACATTGGCAGCTACACCAAAGTTTACTTTGGTAAGATTCTGCCATCCATTGCACCCACCACTCAAGGTTACTATGTATCCCAAAGTGTTGTTAATTTTTTATGCATGTTTTCAATCTCACATACTTTGCAACCAGAATTGGTATTGAGGACACTGTGTTAAGTCTGCCTGCAGCCTGATATCCAAGTGAAGCCTTCTAAGGTGAGTGGTGGTTTGCTCTCATCTAGTATGGTATACATAACTCACACCTACCATGTGTTACAATGTTCAGCCAGGTTACATATTTGTATGTACACTCACACACATCCATTCATGCAGTATGGTGTGTGTTAGGTAAAATTTGGGTCAAATGTCATATCCGTTACTTTTGGCTTGAAGAAAAAGTTGAAGGTAATACTTTTTGGCTTAGACATCCCTTGAGAAAGTGTTATTCTGTCCAACACAGCATTATAGTCTATAGTTTTTATTTTCCTCAGAATTAACCCTCAGGAAGGGCAGATGATGGTACAATCCAGACCACAGTGCATAGTTATCAGCCAACATTCTTTCAGGTCAGTTGTATTGACAATCTATAATCATTGACCTGAGGTAAACATCACTGATGGCCATCACAGTTGATATGTCACATTACACAGAGACATTGTTGTTGTGTAAGTGGTATTTATTTGAAATTGCTGTAGTGCTATATGTACATTGTCTATGATTGTGAGTCCATTAGTGTGACACCTTCCATTGTGATCCTATACAAGTGCAAAAGGACATCTCAATGGACATGAAGTGTCATAACAGTGCAGAGGTACAGGATTTGCCAAAGAGTTAGTGAGAGACAATCACAGGTCAGGGTGACAAGGTAAATAGTGGGCTGAAGAACAGTGCTTGAGTGCAGTTGTTGCAAGACTGACATGTTACAAAGCACAAGACCTTGGCCATAGGTGGCCATGTGGCAGGGACTAGTGCTACCGGGTACTCTTGTGGGTGAAGGTGATCTGTTCCACGTCTTCATCTTCCGATGTGTGTGTAGTCTCCTCTGCCCTTGGTGTTGGTGGTTGTGAAGGGGCAACACACAGCTCAGTGTTTGAAGACGTGGAGTCTGACATCCCGGTAGCTGCCAACTGTGGGGCTATTAAGGGCAGTACTGCAGCAAGGAGGAGCTGCTGGTTCTTAAGTATAGCAGCCACATCAGTGTGGTAGGCAGCCAGGTCGGCCCTGAGGGGTTCAATATTGCATTTGTGCACACGTTGACAGGATTGTTGTTGTAGGTGTTGTTTCAACTCTCTTCCAGCTGTGCTGATTTCCTTCAACCTTTTTTCAAGTTCCTGCAAGATTGATGTTCGCCCTTGCATGGCTGCTGACTGTTCTGCAGTTGACATCATGCACAAACGCACCCCTTCTAGGCTGGCTGCCATATTTTCCATCCCCACCGCAGCTCGTTTGCCAGCTCCCGCTGTACTCCAACTACAGTTCTATCAAAGCTGGTGCCAGTGTCGTCAAAGTCCTCAGCTGTATTGGAGCTGGCAGGTCGTACAATTGGGGTGGCAGGTAGGTCATCTGTGATGGCTGCTACTTCTGTGCTCCTCCTTGTGACTGAAGGTGGGGTCTGGAGGGTCCCAAGGACATCTTGGAGGGTCTGGTGGCTGATGTTTGTCAGCTCGTCATCCATGTCATCAGGGAAGTCCTGGACAGGCATATCCGCAGGAGAGCCATTGTCCTCTGAAATGAGATATGGTACAATTAGTGTGTCTGTGCTGTGGGATTTGCAATGTGACGTGCCTGCCTTCCTATTAGTTGCACATTGTGATCTTGGTGCCTGTTCATTGTTCCTGTCTTTCGTATTAGCCTTCTCCCATGCCTATGCCCCACATGATGTGACGCATTGGTTTGAGTAAAAATAATGACTCACACCAGTGGCTTGCGCCGCCGTGCATCAAAGTATAAATTTGACGCCCGAGCGGTGCAAATAATTGGCGTTGGCCAGCAGTAAAACTTTTGACGCAAAACTGCGTTGGCGCTGTTTTGCGTCAAAAAGTACAAATATGGCCCTTGGTGTCAAAGGTGTTGGCTGAGTTTTCAACACTTTGTCACTGTTTGCACTGATCACACTATTTCTCACACACATAACTATTTCAAGATCCATACCTGGCCACCAATAACACTCTCTAATCTTTCTCTTAGTAATGGTTTGTCCTAAATGTCTTTGATGACCAATCATAATGATTTTGGGTGTCATTACAATATTGGCGGGCGGCAACCGCCTCCCGTCAAGTTGTAACCATCGTGCGGCCGCCAATGCCGCCGCACTCCAGCGGTGCCCATTATGACATCCCCGCTGGACCGGCGGGGATGTGGGCCGCAACATGGGAGCCGGCTCCAAATGGAGCCGGCGGTGTTGCGGCCGTGCGACGGGTGCAGTTGCACCCATTGCGCTTTTCACTGTCCCCAGGGGCAACCGCGACTCCCCGTAGAGCCAGCCTTTTCCTGTCGGGTCAAACTGCCAGGAAAAGGCTGGCAGTAGGGGGACTTGTAATCCCCTGGGCAGCGTGCTAGCAGCGCTGCCCTGGCGGATTACTACCGGCAGTGCAACCACGGCGCTTCCGCTGCGGTCGTAATGACCAGGGGAGCACCGCCAGCCTATTGGCGGTGCTTCCGTCATTTCAGCCCTGGCGGTCCTTTACCACTAGGGTTGTAATGACCCCCTTTGTCTCTTAAGCTTCTGGGTAGAAGGAATTTATGGTTCCTCATCAAATACCATTGTTCTCTACCGATAATTCGTCTGCAACTTTAGTATAGGCTTGTAAATTTATAGGCAGAAAACTTTCCCTGGGCCAACCATGGGTCAAATAGTTCTTCATACGTACCATATCTTCATCTTTTACCATGTTTACATTCCACTCAGTCTCCATAAAAGTGTTCCCATCACACACACCTACAACCACATTTAAACACAATTCATCTTCTTCATCCACCAACTCTATTTTCTCATCCGAATCGATTGGCGAATAAGACAAATAATTGGCCTTGATATTTTTCACACCAGAATACGCTCTACGTAGAATCATACTGTAGTAGTTTGAACTCAATCTAGCAATTCTCGGAGTGTGTTATTTGATAACTTCTCCACTAAGGATGTTCACTAACGTTTCATGATCAGTCTTGAGTGTAAACCTTTTCCCCCAAATTTAGTTCTTGAATCGCTCAGCAGTCCAACAGTAGGCCGATGACTTTTTTTTCTATCACAGAAAAAAAAAAATTGCTGACTCTCACAGAATGTGACACAACCCTATAGTTTGTTTGTGATTGTTTTTATCTTCTTGGGACACCTTTTTCCCCAAACCATTGTTACTAGCATCTACAGTAATAGTGGAAGGTTCAATAGGATCAAATGGTGCTAAAATTCCTGTCTCAACTATGGTATTTTAAGTCCTCTAAATTCTTCCTGTGATTTTGTATCCCACACAAATTCTGTATTTTTCTTGAGAAGCTCCTGTAAGTTTGCTGTTTTAGTGGAAAAATTCTTAATACATTTGAATAAAATTCACATAAACCCAGAAAAGATGCAACATGGTCTTTTGTTTTTGGTTCAGGTGCACTAATGATTGCTTCAACCAAACCTGGTCTTGGTTTAACCCCATCTTTTGAGATAACATGAACTAAGTACTCTATGCTGGATTTAGCAAACTCAATGTTTTTTACCTTTGGTACTACACTATATTTTTGTAATCTTTGTAAAAACACTTTATTTATTGCTTCATGAGCACGTTCATCCTCACCAGCGATCAGTATATCATACTGATAAGTTACGACACGTTCAATACCCTGAGGTATGTTTTGGAAAACCCTCTGAAAGATAGAAGCGTTGGACGCCAACCCATTTTGAAATGAAAAGTGTCAAAAGGTGACACAAAAGCTGTGTAGTGCCTTGAAGTTTCATCTAACTCAACCTGCTGATATGCAGAAGAAAGGTCTATTTTGCTGAAAACTTCTTTTCCATCACAAGTAGATGTGATGTCATCAATACGTAGCAAATCAATACAAACTTTTAATTGTCCATTTTTTGTGCAATGACCAGTGGAGTTAACCAAAGTGATGACTCTATAGGTTTTATAACTCCATCAACAACCATTTGTTTGAAAATACTCTCTAAATCCTGACGTACACTGAATGGTACATTTTTCAATTTATGCTTTACAAGTACAGTGCCATTTTGTGCTTTGATCTTATATTTGAAACCTGTGATCCTGCCCAAATTAATACTGAACACCTTATTAAACTTTTGTAACCAAATATTCTTGGTTTGTTTGTCTTGAACTACCAGAGATTCATCATTTAACTCATCGGTAACTAACGAAACTTGAACACTCGTCCCGGGTCTTACTGTCATACCGATTAACCCCTGGTGATACCACCAGAGTATATTCAAACCTTTTTCAGCTATATAATTTTCCCAAGAATCACTTTGTTTTAATATTTGATACTTCTTTCAAAATAACTAATGAGGTCTATTTTTTCCCATCGTACGAAACAGGGTTTCTGTCAGAGGGTAACACTTTCTTTTCCTTCTGTAATTATGGTCATCCTTGCCCCAGAATCTATTAATATGCATAGTTTTTCCCAACAACCTCAATGTTTTCATAAGGGTCTATGCACTTATGTTCACCACATTGGACCACTAGTATTATTACATCTTTCTTTGGGTTCACTTCATCGCTAGAACTTTTATTTGGATCTAGGTCTTCATCATATTCACTTTATCAGGTGTTTTACTACTTTGACAAACTATGGTAAAATGCTTTATTTTCCCACATATTCTGCACTTGACATTTTTAGCTGGACATGGGTGAGCATTGTTACCATGTCTAGGAATAACACATCTGAAACATATGTTCCTTCTGCTGAAGAATTCATCTTTAGTTTAGTTCTGTGTTGGTCTCTTGGTTTGTTCTTTAGCACAATCACAGGAGTTCCCTTTAATTTTGACTGCACTTACTCCAACATGTTCTTTTTGTGTTAGTTCCTTGCATGCTTTCGGAGAAATTTCTATACTTTTTACAATTTCTACTGTTTCTGTCAAAGAAGAATTTTTTAACATTAACAGATTTTTTATCCCAGTAGTGTACCACTATTTTATAACGAATAAGTTGTGCAGTAAAGCTTTCAAATTTGCATTCGGAAGATAATGTAAGTAAAATTGCTACATAACTGTCAATTGATTCATCTCGACGTTGTGCTTGTGTGAAAAATGTATGTTTATTTACTATCAAGCTTGGTTGAGCATCAAATTGCTTTGAGTTTCTTTTTACTTGTTCATCGTCCTGTAATTCATACGGTGGTATATATCCTAGCTATAGTAACTAGGTAGTTATAGTTAGGACTTTTTTTCACGTTAGACAGACATTTTTTTTTTGCAAATAACTTTGGCGCTGCTTCACAAATGTTCACAAAATGTTCACACAATGTTCACAAAATGTTCAGGAAATGTTCAAAAAGTATACTTTGGTAAGGTAGGCTGCCTTCTAGAAAGTTTCGGGGTGAACTGTCAAGCAAGGCAGAGAAAAAGGGGATGTCCCAAAACACTTTTTACCCATTCTATGTCAATGGGATTTTTCAAAATGTTAAACATGACTGCAGCCCAAACTGCTGAATGGAATTACACCAAATTTGGCAGAAAGCTAGATCATGGTCCTAATAGCACTTTTTTGTTATTTGGTGTAAATTTGTTCAGTAGTTTGGGGTTATCCTCCGCAGATCCACCGCAAATCGAACTGTGGATCCACAAGCCAGGAGAAGATGATTGTCTGCCCGCAACCTGACTGGGAAGTTGTGGCAGCTATTTTGTTTTATCAGGGAATGGTCACAGGGGCTGAAATATGGGCTACAATTCATATGAAGGGGTCAGGGTAGAGGTTCCCTAACCCCAGAGGGTTCCTGTAAATGTGGCTGATGAGTAAAGAATTTGGGAAAATGGTTAAAACATATATAGACATTTTTTATGTTTTCCAAGATCCGCAGATCCACCCATCGATTTAAACGTGGGGCTCCCTGAGCCCTGCGGATGGATCAGCGGATCTCAGAAACTGTGACCAAATAGAAAATATTAGCGCACACACTCAGGATTTCGTACAGACACTTTTGCACACACTCTGACACCAAGACATGCCTTGTTACACCCAATCGCACACCCAGATTGATACTCTTACAGCCACTCTTACTGCAAGAGAGACATTTTCACATGCACTCTCACATGCGGACACAGTGTGACACCCACTCTTCTGGAAAAACATACCTTCTCATATTCACTCCCACACCAAGACAGACACCCTCACAGTCACTCTCACATCCAGACAGACACTCTCACACCCACTTGCACATCAACAGAGTTACTCTCACACCTACTCAGAGACATCACTCATACCTAGACACACTCATACTCACACTCCGACAAACACAAGATGCCAGACTCCATGCACACAAAAAAGATCCAGAGTCAGGAGTATGAGCCTTGCATACCCACATACTCTGTTCCCTATGGAACATCACAAGGCAATGTTCAGCCACTATGTGACAATACTACCAAGCCTGACTACACACCAGGTACCAGAGTCTATTTGTCATGTCAAGTATCAGATAGAGAAAGAAACCCATTTGCACTGCCATATGTACCGAAAATTGATGACAGCACCCAACATGGAGTATGGCACTCCTGTCCCAGACTCATTGTCATTGCTGGAAATCTTAGTAAGCCATTGTCCGTATCACACAAAGAGGGCACCAAACATACTTTCTTAACTGTACTCTGTGTCTCATTCCATCCACAGGGAACCCTGGCATTGCCACCATGGAGAGGATACCAGACACTGCCAGCCCTCCTCAGGATGAGGGCCCCAGTGAGGACAACATGCCTGGCTGTCTGGACAGTGATGACCTACATTGCCCATCCAGGACATCTGGTCAGTTGACGACTCCAAACCTCACCCTGCCCACATAATTCCCCCCACCCCAGTTACTCAGACATCACAGCCAAGCAAGTGCCCCCAATCCTGTGTCCTAAGGACTGTTCTAACTATTGTGTGCCCCACAGTACAGGATTCTGAGTCTGACTTTGACACCCCAGACAATGATGGCCCGGCTAACACTGGGAGTAGGCATACTGTGCCAGAGACACAGGAACCTGGGGGCAGGAGGCATAGGAGAGATGCTGTGGGACAGAGGATGGGGCAGCCAGGGGACTCCACTGACCAGGATATCATCTCCCAAGTCTTGGTAGCATACCAATCTACCCAGGATAGGATGGGCCAGATCATCACCATGTTGGGGGAAAATCAAAGGCTGCAGAGGGAATACCACCAGGAGGCCATGCAGCAGTGGCAGGCACACAATTCCAAAATGGTCTCCATAGCAGGGGTGCTGAGGGACATCAACATCACTTTGTGTGATATAGATACTCACCATCAGGCCCCTTCCACTAGCAATTTTAAATCTGCCCCCTCTATATTAGTGGCAGGTAGTGGAATGGAGACCCTGCCAAGGGATCCTCAGACACCCGTCCCTCTGTAGCAGAAGAACCCCCCTGCAAACATGGACGTCTATCCAGGCATCTGCCTGCAGCAGATGCCAAGACCAAACCCACCTCCAGGAATTGATCCTCTCCTGATTTGTCATCCTTATCTGCCTCAGAGACACTCTGCTGACTGTTCTGAATACTAACTCCATTTTCCCATGGGAAAAGGTCACAAGACCTGGGTGACCAAATGCTGTAGCAGATACTCTGATCAATCCATCTCCTGTGACTCCAGTCATCACCTGTTTATTAAGTTATACACTTTGATTTGACTACTCACAATACTGACATGCAAAATAAATCACTTATGGACACAGCTACTGTACATGTGTGTATAACAGTACCACAACATATGTCCTTCAACACATATGTGGTCTGGTAATGGCCCCTGGTTCCAACTGGCAATATAATGGCCATCAGACGGAGGCCCCCTCAGCAGGACACACATGACAATGGACAGATGTCACAGTATGAATTTGAAATCCACAGTAACACCAGGGTAGAGACCGTTGAGGCACCTGCACTAGAGCAAGACAGACAGTACCATCATGATGGAAGGCATGGGTACAAAGTGAACACATGTGCAAGTAATCAACTGTGTGCCAAATGTAGTATGACTCCAAATCACAGGCATCTAGATAGGAACTCAATAGGCACAAGGTTCAGGGCCTTCCTAATATCATGTTAACATGCTATCTGTACTGAACACCAATCAAAAACTGTACTCTATAACCATTTACTACTGACTATGTACACCCCAAGCCCTAGGTAGCAGACCCACAGATGAGAGCTGGCAACAGGAGAATACATGAAATTCTGCTTAAAACGGGTCAGTCCATGAGAGAAGGAAATGTTTGAATAAGTTGCTACAACACATGTTAGGGCAGAACCACTAACACGTTTTACCAACATTCTTTCTGTCTTCTACAATAACTCGCACACAGGCACTAGGCATCATAACACCATCACATTTCCCAATGGTCAGGAGGTGTAATCTAAGCTATCAACTTCTGATTGTGCACTGACAAGACATGAAAGGGTCCACCTCACATACTTGTCTGTCACTGAAAGGACTGATTGATGAAGTCCATCCTACAGTTAGCAACTCCTTCATCCTCTGGCTCATATCACCATTTTCAGGCACAGGTAGCTCTGCCTCACCCTCATCAGCTAGCAATGGTATCAAACACCTCAGGGCAAGATTGTGGAGCATACAGCAGGCAACGATTATTTGGAATACCTTGTGGGGCGAGTAGAGGAGTGCACTTCCAGATAGGTCCAGGCACCTGAATCTTGCCTTCAGGAGGCTGAACGTATGCCTTATTACACGCCTTGTCCACCCATGGTCCTCATTGAAACAGCGTTCCCCTGACATGGCTGGGTACCTCACAGGTGTCAACAGCCAAGGAATGTTTGGATAGCCAGAGTCCCCTGTGTGAACACAATGGTAGAACAAAACCAATGGAGGTACTGCAATTGTGCAGATTGTAATGACAGGTCACAGAACATTCAGTTACATAACAGTGCATACTTACCAACCAACCCTGCCCTCCCTGTGTGTAGTTGTACCATCATGGTTGGGACATTACTGTTCTGCATCATGTAGAAGTCATGCACTGATCCAGGAAACTTGGCAGTCACTTGGGAGATATACTGGTCTGCCAGACACACCGTCTACACGTTGTGTGGTGGTTTTTCCTGTTCCTATACACCTGTTCTTTGACAATGGGAGGGACCAGGGATACATCAGTGCCATCAATGGCCCCTAACATTTAAGGAATCAGTCCCCTCTGATAAAAATCACCCTTCACATTGGCCTTATATGCTCTTTGGGGAAATCTGTCCAGGTGTTGCAAGAAAGCACACAGCCCTCAAAACCTGAATGAACATGGGCTTAGACATCCCTGCTGTTAAGTCGACAGTATGCTAGAATGAGCCAATGGCCAGGAAGTGTAGCATTAACAGTACTTGAGCGATGGGTGGTATGGAATAGGGATTGCGTGTGCCTAGCATCAGATCTGGCTCCAGCTGTCTACATAGATACATGAAGGTCTGGAAATTCAGACAGTAGGTCTGGATGACATGCGTTTCCTGCATGGTTGCCAGGGCTACCAGTGGACTATATACAGGTGGTTCTCTCATTTCCCTCATGGCAGTAGATATAATTTGAGAGGAGAAACTGTAAGTATATCATGCAGTTGGCACACAACAGCAGCACATTGTATGCTTACAGACACCTACACATGTGTAGGGGATGCGGAGCAGTGCTGACATAAACATGACAGACCATAGAAATCTACATCAGACATAATCATTGCAGCACATTGGCTGGAATGTCAGTTGGATTAGAGCTGTGACAAATATGTATGTGAACATGTGTGGGTTACTGTGCAGTCCTGCACTGATGGCATGCATGTTACTAAATTAATCTATTTCTATCAGACAACTATGTACCTCAGAGTGGCTACACAAACCTATCCACGTATATACATGCTCAACACATCATATTTTCATGTTTGTCCCATAATTTAGCACTATCATGAACTCCCTACATTGGGTAACAGAGATTTAAGGTCGATCAGGTGTATGAACCACTTATTTTAGAAAATGCATCAAGTACATGTGCCCAAAATGGCAGGCATCTGACCTACTGTTCTGGACAGTTGGAAATTACCTCAGTCCACCAGTGGATGTTGTTATGGTGGTCAAAACAGCAGTGTAACTTGTCATAGGTTAACATTGCTGCCTGTGGCAGCTTTGGAACAATGGTGATGACCGCTGGTGGTGACGGTTCTGTATGTGTCGGTCGTAATCTCCATTGTCTGCAGTCTTGTTCACTTGACTCCTGGCAGTGTTCCTAGCAAGACCTCCACTATCTGAGCTGCTGTGTACTGCCTCTGGGAACCATGCCTATGCCAGGTGATAGGGCCCCTGCCTTCACAGAGGAAGAGCTGGAAAAGCTGATGGAGGAGGTCCTACCCCTGTATGAACAGCTATATGGGACACCAGAGGAACATGTGAGTCCAATGACCCAGCCATGTGTGATTGGTGTTGTGTGGGAAGGTGAGTTGGCCAAGTGAATTGTAATTGGTGTAGAAGCATGCATGTGGCATACCATACAGGCGTGTGGGCGGGGAGGATGGGTATGTGTGCCCACGTGCTGTTACAGTTGTGTAGTGTCAAATACTGTTGGTATGGTGCATGTGTACATGACTTTCTCATTTAATCTGTGTCATTCATGCAGGTGAACGCCCATCAGAAGAAAGGGATCTGGTGTGCCATTGCCAAGCAGGTGGGGACCCTGGGGGTCCACAGCCAGTAGAGCACCCATTGTCACAAGCGGTGGGAGGACCTGAGACGCTGGGCCTGGAAGACCGGGGAGGCACAGCTGGGGATGTCCTCCCAATGATGGAGGGGTGCCAGTCGGACCTTGACACCCCAATGGCCCGAATGTTGGCAGTAGTGTACCCTGAGGTGGATGAGTATTTGAGACCAGCAAAGCAGCCACAAGGGGTAAGTACTGACTGTTACCTGGTACTTAGCTCTGGTTGAATGTTGTTTGCTGTCTTTCTGTACCTTCAGTGACGATGTAGTAGCTGACAAATGTTTCTAGACTAGTGGTAATTAGTTGGTACCACTGTGCTGGTGTACGAGATATGGAGCAACCATCATGATTTGTTATGTGTGAGTTTTGGAATCGTATCATGATATCATTCTGACTGCATGTGGAAATGCCCAATGTCAATAGCACATGTGTTGCACATCCTGACTTCATATGCATGTGAGCTAGTGTTTCACCATACCCTTTTAGCCTTCCCCGGACCATTCCTCTGCATATGTCTGTCAGTGACTCTAAGGTATCTGACCACTCCCATCTGTGCCGATCACCTTTTGTAACAAAAGGTTGAATCACTTATTTGGTACAGGATCCGAATATTACCTTTTTACTGCTAAAGGTCTGGACTCCATGTGAGACTTCCATCTCATGTACAACACAAATATGGCTTGTCTAGGCCAGTACATATCTGTGTTTGTCATTGTAACTCCATTGTCCATTTATCTCCATTCAATGGGGTATGTGAAGTAAGCAACAAAGGGACATTCTACTTAGGGGGTATGCTTTGGGTATTCGTAATACAATTGCTTTTCCATTAGATTGACATCAAGGCATTTCATCTCAGTCCCAATGGGTGGGTAATAGAGAATGTTAGTGGTTTGCCAGAGCAAGCCTTGTACAAAAATTGATGTCAATGGTATGTGTGGATATGTCCTACCAATTCCTTTTTAACCTTGGTAATGTACTGCCTACATCATGTCTCAATGGTTAATTGGGGCACACCATGTGGAGTAGGACAATCTAGTTACCCTTGGCCTGGCTGATGTGTCCAGTCAGGTAAAGAATATGTATTGCATCACTTATGTGATCATGAAATGATGGTCTGATTGTACCACTATGTAAAAAACAGGTATGTGTTGTGATTGAAGACGTTGTTAATGCACTAACAGTCAGGATGGGCCATGTGTAAATAAACTGTACATGTCATTTCCATGTGACATTTGTGCAGCTTGGAGTTAGGTACATGCAATCATGTGTCAGGTCTGGTGTGAGTGATATAGGTGCACTCATGTTGCCAAGTCCTAGAACTTTGACCGCATGTCAGGTAAAATGGTAGGTAGCCCATGATGTCTAAAGTAGCTGCCTGTTGTGTAGTTGTTGTGATAATACACTCTATGATTGGCTATGAATGTGTAATGGGTGATATGTTGGTCATTGTAGCTGGACATGAAATAATGCAATGATGTGGTATATCTGTGTTTCGTGTGTGCTGATATTCCACTGTAATTGTGTGAATGTCATGCCATGGCTGTTCTCCAGACAAAGTTTCTATGCATCAGTTGTTGCTTGTATGTGAGTGCCACTTGTTGTGGCTTGATCAGTTCAGATACCCCGGTTGGCATATATGTATAGGGGTCAGCCAGCAATGTGATATATATGGCATGTGCTGTGTGGATGTGATTTGGGCGGTCTACACTTTGAAGGGACATTAGTATTTGAGAGTAACTGGTCAGGTATACTTTCAGGACATGCATGATGTGTTGGGATCACTCACTTGCTCTTCCAGTTGGTGATGGGTGTGTGGAGAGACAGGATCAGGAATTTGCATGATATATCTACTTAATCAAGGGCATGATTAGCATGTAGACATGGCTTTACAGGTGTACAGATGGGTTAATCCAGTCGTCTTAAATTACTCACAATTTGATGCGGGTGAGAGGGATGACCTGAAGTCATGGATAGTATTAAAATGATGTGACATGGGATGGGATATGTGTAATGCCAACGGAGATAGCCTAGCCTGGACCTGTTCACCTGCGGTACTCCATGTTTCCATTTGCATATGTAAGGAATGTAATGACCCTTTCTCTCGTTCTCTGTATCTCCCTCTCTCTCTCTCCCTATTTGTGTGTATTAGCATTAGCAGGTGAAGGAGACAGGGCACAGGCGACTGGGGATGCTGCTGGCCACAGGACCAGGAGTGCAATGACAGCGAGAGACCAAGTGGCCCAGAGGGTATGGGGAGTGCCACAGGGGAGACCGGAGCATTATCATTATCGGAATCCTCCTCCAGTGGACACTCCCTGGCTGTGGTAGACCCATCTGGGACCACCCCAGCACCATATTTGTGCCTGCCATCGCCCTGACTACCACGCCCTCCCTGTAGCTCCCACCCAGTTGTCTGTGCCTGCTCACCCAGGAGGGTGGGAGTCTCCTTTGTTGCAGGCACCTCTGGCCCTGCCCCATTCAGCCCTGCTGCCCTCAGTGAGGAGGCTATTGACCTCCTGAGGTCAATCTCTGAGGGCCAGTCGACCATCATGAATGCCATCCAGGGACTTTGAGCTCAAGTACAAAAGAGCAATGCATTCCTGGGGGGCATTCACTGTGCACTGGCTGGCCTACAGAGATCATTACAGACTCTCGCCTCTGCACTGATGACAGACACCCTTTGTCTTCCATCCCTCCTCCATCTTCCTCTACCCAATCCCACTTCAACCTTCCCCATCCCAGCCAGAGCACAGAGGCAGACAATCATGCATCCACCTCAACAGCCAAGGATACCACAATCAAAAACAAGCACTACAAAGCCCACCACAGTCATGCACACAGACAACACCCACCCACAGACGCGCCAACTGCCACTACCTGGACAGACTCCCCCAACACCCTCTCCTTCACAGACACTACACATGACAAACCAGCAGACACCAATTTTCACAGATCCAGCCACAACTCCAATCCTACCCACATTCAACACAATAACTGACCAGCAGACATCTGCCCCAGTCACCACATTTGCAGCCACCAAAACCACTGACACACCCACATGCAGCACATCCACCATACCTGCAGTTACTACCCCAACAGATATCCAGCGCGGCATCTCCCAGCATCTCCACCCCCCATCCTCCCAAGACACATTAACGCCCACACTCACCCACCCAACAGACACCCAGAACACACAAGCATTCCTCACATACACCTGCACCCGAAATATCCACCAAAATACCTCCTACAAGCACTCCCTCTCCCTCACTCCCAAACCCTTTTGCCATGACCATCCCTGTGTGTCTAAGAAGTTTTTCCTCTTGGAATTGAACCATTTACCCCCCTCACGCCCCTATGTGACCCCCAAAAGATCAGTTTCCCTCTCCAATTCCAGCTCCACCAAATCCAAGTCCTCTCCTGCCTTCCGTGCAAGTACCTGTGCTCCTCCCCGCCAAGAAGTCAACCCTTTCTAAGTGTTCCCAGCCCTCCCACAAGCCATGTCAAAAGTCTCTACCTCCCAAGCCCAAAGACCTCCCCTTCCAAAACTAGGCCCAAACTCCCACCACCACCCCCTCCAATCCCTGAGGTACCTGCTTGCCCCCTTCATGTCCCTGCTCGTGGAGGTATTTAGCAGTCAGGAGTCAAGTTGGGCCAGTCTGACATGCCAGCTGTGCATGTTGCACTTTGGACTTTGAGACTGGCCTTTAACATTTGTAAATTATTAACAAAAAGGAAGCAGCAGAAACAATACTACTTAATTCAAACTGGCAGTAAACAGCAATATAAGGTGGACAATGTGGGGAAGAAAAAACTGCTGGTAAGAGCACTAAGGACTTTATAAAAAAAGTATGTTGAAAATTGCAAACTGAAAACAAGTTGTCCAATGAAAATAGATGTTGTAAATCAACTGGTAAAGAGGAAGGATTACATGCGGGTAAAAGTAGAAAATATAAAGAGGAAAGGAAGGAGTTGACTTGGAGACAAAAACAGTTTAAGGAGATAAGAGTAAAAATGCTTTGAACTAGAGTAATACAAAATTTATAGAAAGAGAAGTGCTATGATTAAGCAGAGGCAACTTATTGAGAGTATGGTGACACTGGACAAAACAGTAGTCTGCATAAGGAAATGAACATTAAGGATAGGCTTATTAACAATTTCATTTTTGTAAAGTTTTTTAAAGGTGAATGGATGCACACATCTAGCACAGAATGATTTTTAATGAAAACAGCTACTTGAAAGAGGACACAATAGTACATGCAGTTGACACAAGTGGCCATTGCTATGAAGTGAAGGATAGCTATAATAAATCAATCAATCAATCAAACAGAAATTTTAGAGCACGACTTATCACCTGAGGGTCTCAAGGTGCTGAAATGGGACGTGGGTCAGTCAAGGAGTCAGGTCTTGAGGTATTTCTTGAACAGAGGGTGACTGCCTGAGGTGAAACAACAGCGTGTTCCAGGTCTACACTGTGAAATAGGAGAAGGATTTCCCTCCAGCTGTGTTCTTCTGGATCCTAGGGATGGTGGCAAGGGCCAGTTGACCAGAGCAGAATTTCCTGGGGGGTGCATAGAAGGAGAGGCAGTAGTTGTTGTAGGCAGGTATGATGTTGTAAAGGGCCTTGTAAGCACATGTCAGGAGTTTGAAAGTGATGAGTTTGTTGAGGGGGAGCCAGTGTAGGTCTCTCAGGCGGGAGGAGATGTGGCCATGGTGTTCTGTATTCTCTGGAGTCTTGTTTGGTGTTCCTTGTTGGTGCTGGCATTGAGAGTGTTGCCGTAGTCCCATTTACTGTTGACAAGTGCATGGGTAACTGTTCATCTGGCATAGATGGGATCCACTTGAAAATCTTCCAGAGCAGGTGGAGTGTGGAAGCACAAGGATGAGATGGTGTTGACATGGTGGACAATTGAGAGCAAGGAGTCGAGAATGATGCCCACGTTGCGTGCAAGGTCGGTGAGAGATGGAGCAGTTCCAAGAGAAGTGGGCCACCAGGGGTCGACCCAGGCAGTGGGAGTGGGGTCCAGGATGAGGATCTCTGACTTTTCAGAGTTGAGCTTAAGGCATTCAGCAAATGCCTTTATTTCATTGTAAAAGTTGCTTATGGCTGTCAATGGTTCATCAATAGGGGAGAGAATTAACTGTGTATCATCAGCATATGAGACATGTTGAGCACATGGTGTCTGGCGATGTTGGCGAGCAGGATCATGTAGACATTGAAGAGGGTGGGACTCAAAGAAGAGCCCTGGGGTACTCTGCAGCTGGTTTCCATCAGTTTTGAGGTAAAAGGTGGAAGCCTGACTTTCTGGTTTCGGCCAGTGAGGAAGGAGTGGATCCACTCCAGGGCTTTGCCGCCAATGCTGGTGTCATGTAGTCTGGTGCACAAGGTGGTGTGGGAGACGGTGTTGAAAGCAGCTGAGAGGTCAAGGAGGATGAGGGCAGCTGTTTCACCATGGTCCAGCAGTGTAATTTCAGTGCTGTGGTTGCTCCTGAATCCAGATTGAGAGGGATCTAGGATGTGGTTTGTCTCTATGAACTCAGTCAGCTATGTGTTGATTGCTTTTTTGATTTCCTCGGCTGGAAAAGGGAGCAGTGAGATCGGTCTGTACTTCTTCAGCTCCATTGGGTCTGTGGAGAGCTTCTTCAGTAGAGGGCTTATCTCCACGTGTTTCCATTTATCTGGGAAGATAGCAGTCTTTATGGAGAGGTTGATGGTATGGCATAGTTTGAGTGCGATGGAGGTACTGGCTCGGTTGCAGATGTAGTTGTGGCATGGGTCCGAGGGTACCCCAGAGTGGATGGCAAGCATGAGCTTCTGGGTGACTTCTGGGGTGAGGAGGGTCCAGTGGTCCAGGGTCGACGGGGGATTGGGGGCTACATTGGTGGTACATGTGTACAGAAGGGTAGGTCTTTGCTTGCAAATCCTTCATAGATGTCCTGGATTTTTTGGTGGAAGAAGGTGGCGAGGATGTTGCAGATGTCTTGGGAGGAGGGGATGTCTGTGGTGTCTGTGCCAGGTTTCGTCATTTCTTTGACTATGGTGAAGAGGTCCTAACTGTTGGGTGCATTGGCGTTGATGCACTCCTGAAGGATTTTCTGCCTGATCTGATGAGCTGGTGTTGCAATGTGAAGTCGTCTTTGAAGGCTTTGTGGTCTATCTTGCTCTTACTGCGTCTCCATTTTCTCTTGAGTTGTCTGCAGGCGGTCTTGAATTCTTGGAGGTAGCGGGAGAACCAGATGGGTCTCCTGTAGTGTTGATTGCTGGCAGGTTGCCTTAGAGGGGCTAGAGTGTTGGCACAATTAGCGATCCATTGGTATAGGTTGCGGGCTGAGGTCTTGGCGTCTGTGGTGTCTGGTGGTGGGGAGCGATGGAGCACGGCAATGAGCTGGGCTTTGGTAACCTTGGTCCAGTTTCTGTGGGGGACAGTGAGCGTGTTGCCATTTTGTGGTCTTGGTGAAGGAGAAATGGATGCAGTGGTGGTCGGTCTAGTGGAGTTCAGAGGTATGTGAGAAAGAGAGTTGGTTTCCAGCAGAGAAGACAGGGTCAAGGGTGTGTCCTGCTGAATGTGTGGGGAGGTTGACCAGTTGTTTGAGCCCAGTGGTGGTAAGGTTCTCCATGAAAGTTGATGTGCTCAGGTCACTGCAGTTGTCAAAGTGAAAATTGAGGTTGCCAAGGAGGATATAGTCCATTTAGGAGAGGGCATAGGGAGCGATGAGGTTGTTCAGAGCTTTGCTGAAGCAGGGGGTTGGGTCCAGGGGGCCTGTAGATGTGGATGCCAACGAGGGTGGTGTTCGGATTTGTTTGAATCTGAAAGTGTAGGTGTTCGGCAGCGGGAGTATGGGTGTTGATGCTGGTCGTAAGGTGGAGTGCGTTTTTGTGGACGATGGCGACGCCTCCTTTTGGTCGGTTTGCTCGGTCTTCATGTATGATCTTGTATCCATCAGGAATGACAATGACGATGTCCGGTGTTGGGTGGCAGTAAACCATGTCTCCATGAAGAAGGTGACATCGGGGGCGATGGAGTCGAGTAGATCCCATACTTCTATTGTGTTTTTGATGAGGGAGCGAATGTTGAGTAGTATGCATCTGAGGTGTTAGGGTGTGTTAGAGGAGGGGAGATTTGGTGTGCGATGGCAGGCGAAGGTGCAGTTGCAGTAGGAGAACGGGTTGTGAGTGTCCTTCGGAGAGGCATGGTGGCATGCAGTGAAACCCCCGGTGTTGAGTGCATGCAGGGTACTTGAGTTGTATTGATGGATGTTTCAGGAACCGGGGTACGTGGTGTTAGGTGTGTCTGGGTGCAGATGGATTTGTTTTTGCTGTGCCTTCGGCACACCAGAAGCACAGCCACACAGCAGCTGCAATTAAGAAGGGGAGGAAGGTGGGAGGGTGGGAAACACAGCACTAGGAGTGGGACGGGCCACAGTGGCAGCAGCGGCGGTGGGGAAATGCAGGAAAAAGGGCAAGTAAAAAGGAGGCAAAAAGAGGGGGGCACTGAAAAAAACAAAAGGCAGAAAAAAGGAGTAGAAAGGCAGCAAGGGGAAGACAGAAATGCCACTACTGGCTCACAGGACAAAGGGCAGCAGCAGCAACAGGTGGTGCTGCAAGGGGGGAGTAATGCAAGTGCTGACCATAGGTCAGTGGAGTCGCCATAGAAAAAGAACAGAGAGTTCCTAGGAATGTAGAACAAGTTTTAGCTAAAGAAGTACAAGTTAGGAGTAAACATGGTCCTATTGTCCTTCAGGAACCAATTTATAAATTGAAACATTTTCTAAGAGAATTTTCATGGAGGAGTCAAGTACTGACGTCGAACATATAGAAGTACAAGAACGTTTTATACAAGGTGTCTTTTTGGATTTCCAAGGCCTATCATTATAAAAGGAATAGTGAATGGCTTGTTATCTGCAATGAGACACACACTGACAAGAAAATCAGCAAAAAAACAAATAATTTGAAAAGATCAGAAGCCTCCAAATATATTAACAATTACAATCCTGTCACCCTGAAATTATGGAATGCAAATATAGACATACAGTTTGTTGCTGAGAATTCCATTGCTGTTGCTTACTTTGTCACTTGACATATGTCAGCTAGAAAATGCTCTCACAAAGAGAGATAAGCTCATGTGAGTGCTGTGATATGTTGAGTTCAGCAGGTTTGTTCTCAAATTCTAGAGGTATTGTTTGGGTTAGTCTAGGCCTTCCCAACATGTGAATCAGAGTCTTGAAATCTTATCCAGAAATTCAGTACTTAGCAGAGTTTGATCCAGAGAGTACAGATATTGTAAAAACAAATATGCTGGGTACTTACTATCTAAGAAGAAGTCCACACCTAGAACATATGTGTCTTTACAAAATTCTGCAGCACTATAGGTACAAAAATAATGTTTCAGAAGACATTTTTATTTATTTATTGATTTATTGATTTTATATAGCGCACAGCTACCCGGAGGTTTCCCGGGGCTTAAAGACAATGCTAGACAAAGGCAGGCTCAGGAGAACAGCTTGGGCGATTACTGGTTAAAGAGCCAAGTCTTAAGCTCCTTACGAAATCTAATGAACACCATTTCATGACGTAAGTAAGACGGAAGAGAGTTCCAAAGAGAGGGGGCTAGGAAAGCAAAAGAGCGTCCCCCCATTTTAGCGCGTCGGAATTTGGGCACATGGAATTTTTGTTGATTAGAGGATCGAAGTGAACGAGAGGGCCGATATTGTTGGGCCAAGATTTTAAGGTAGTTGGGAGCTAGGCCCGTATTAATTCTATGCATATAGCATAGGGCTTTGAATTTGATACGATTCTCAATTCTTAGCCAATGAAGTTCACGAAGTGCACCAGAAGTGGGAGTGAATCTGGGAAGTTGGCAAAGAAGCCTGGCCGCCGAGTTCTGAACAACTTGCAGTTTATGTAGCGCTTCTTTATTCGCACCCAGATAGAGCACGTTTCCGTAGTCCAGTCTAGAGATAACCAGCGCTTGGACCACGGTTCTTTGGGCAGCCACAGGAAGCATCCAGAGAATTTTACAAAGCCACTTCAGGATCGCGAAGCAGGTAGAAGCTACTTTGGTCACCTGTTGTTTCATAGTCAACTGATCATCAATTATGATGCCCAGGTTACGTACAGAGAGAGAAGGGATTGGGGGGGCACCCAATTCAGAGGGCCAGTGTTGGGGGCCCCAGAGAGATTTTTTATTTCCAAAAATGAGGAGTTCTGTCTTTCCACCATTAAGTTTGAGTTTATTAGAATGCATCCAATTGGATATCTTAGATAGTCCTATTTGCAAGGAGGAAGGGTTAGAGGTTTCTTTGGAAGAGAGTGAGAAAATAAGTTGAGTGTCATCAGCATAAGAAAAGATAGTTAGACCAGCTTGTTCTGCTATGCTCGCCAAAGGACTAACATATATATTGAAAAGTAGTGGACTGAGAATGGAGCCCTGGGGAACTCCATGAGGGGATGCGTGAGTCAGAGAGGAAGCTGTATGGGAGAAAACCTGAAAAGTCCTATTAGATAAAAAACTGGACAACCACAGAAGGGCTTTATGCCCTTGATGTTGAGAGTTTTTAGGAGAGATGAGTGAGATACAGTATCAAAAGCTGCGCTTAAATCCAATAGGATAAGAGCTACTGTTTCTCCTATGTCAATTTGTTGGCGGGTATTTTCAGTCACACCTAGTAAAGTCGCCTCAGTTGAATAGCCAGCACGGAAACCAGATTGAGAAGGATGGAGGATATTACTGGTTTCTGCAAACTGGGACAATTGAAGATTTACACGTTTTTCCAAAATTTTGGAAAAAACAGGCAGAAGAGAAATTGGGCGAAAGTTAGAGAAAATTTCAGGATCAGAATAAATTTTCTTAAGTAAAGGAAGAACCATTGCATGCTTCCATGATGCAGGAACATAAGCTTCCATAAGTGACATGTTAAGAAACTGCATAATAAAGAGAAGTATGGGGGGGTCTAGCTTTTGAAGTACCGTAATGGGAATAGAATCTTGTGGGGAACCAGACTTAAAGCTTGTGAGAATATTAAAAAAAGAGACAGTATCCATGGGGAGCCATTCATTAAGTGAGTTAGAATTATTAGCTTGGGTCGTTCCTTGAATGATAGGGGAAGGTAAAAGGTGAGTGGATTGGGATTTAATGCTAATACTAGAATGATTAGAGTAATTGTGGAATTCGGCGTAGATTTTGTCAATTTTATCCACAAAGAAAATTGCCAAATCATTGCATTTTTTGGAGTCAAAGTCAGGGGGCTTAGATAGGCGAGAGTCACCAGAGAGTTCCTGTACTACTTCAAACAGCACTTTGGGGCAGTTATGGGATTGTAAAATAACCTCGGTGGCATATTCGGCACGCGCGGTGTTACATAATCGATGATATTTAAGAAGGGCTAGTTTATAAGTAGATTTCCTGTCTGGATCATAGTTTTTTCGCCATTTCCTTTCCAAGTTCTTACATTTGGTTTTTTCTATTTTAAGAGTTTCTGAAAACCAAGGGGCGGGAGGATGCTTGTAGCCCTGTTTGTTCTTTTTATTTGATAAAGGAAGACATTCATCAATGGCAAAAGTAAGCCAGTCAACAATAACCCCGTCATCTCTTATACTCGAGATTGAAGGTAAGGTTTTTTTCAACATCGAGTTCAGAATATTCATATCTAGATTTTTCCAACTCCTATAAGTACTAGATTTGGCGAAGGAAGAGGAAAGAGTCGGACCCTGTTTTTGTACAATCAAAAATTCCACCAAAAAATGATCAGACCATGGAATGGGAATGGCTTGTTTACATGAAATTGTAGCAAGATTGGAAAAAATAGGGTCTAATAAGTATCCTGCCTTATGCATGGGGCCCGAATTGTGTAGAAAACATTTAATGCCGCTAAGTTGTCTAAAAGAGTAGCGCTCGTAGTACAAGATATGTCATTAAAATGTAAGTTCAGGTCACCTAAGATCAGAAAGTTAGTGGTTTCTAATAGAAAGGGAGCAATAAGATCAGGGAGGGTCGATGCCCAGAGACCTGCGGGGCCAGGAGGACGGTATATAAGGGCCCCGGAAAGAGTAAAATTAGGTGATAATAAAAGTTTTAAAAACCCGGCTTCACAGTTTTTAAAATCCAGATCTACCCATTTACATGTATAGTCTGTTTTAAAAATTAAAGCTATACCCCCCCAGTTCGGTCAGTGCGATTTCTTCCAAGATAGGTATAGTTAGGGGGAAGCGCATACGCCATATCGGGTCCGGAACTCTCATTGAGCCAGGTTTCAGTTAGAAAGAGAGCATCAGGTTGTCGGTCCGTAAGAATGTTCAGAATATCGTCCTTATGCTTAGGTAGTGAGCGGCAATTTAGGCTGAAAAAAGTGAAGGGGGTAAGAGATAAGGTAGTCTTGTTAGTCAAAGGAGGAATTCGGCTAGACTCAAAACGAAGGGAGCTCCAATGAAGGGGTGGTGAAAGGGTAAAGCTGCAGCAAGAGCAGCTATATGGGGCTGTATCAGGGATGAGGAGTGAACAAAAGGGATTGGGAACAGGTCGTAGGATCAAAAGATTATTACGTGTATAGACAACAGAATTTTGGGCAGGGGTTCTGACCCCAGGCCCCGGAAGGTCACGGACGGGCGCAGACGGGCTTGCCTTAGGCGCGCCTTCGGCGCGCCTAAGGCGCGCCCGCTGCTGGCGTCCGCTGCGCGTCGCGGGAGGCATCTGGTTTTAAACTGAATAATCAGCTGTGGAGTTTCCAAATAATGAGCGACCCGGAAGTGGTTAATCACTTCCTGTTGCACCAGTCGTCCCTCCACACAATCCAAACAATTGGCAGTGGATCGGGGACGCAGTGCAGATGAGAACGATTAAAAGATTTAATAATAACTAGTCCAAAGGTGTGTTGAAATAATGCCAAACAGAGTAAGGTTTTTATTTTAAAAGCAGCGGCGCGAGAAGTGCAAAGATTAAAGAAACCGGAGCCCTTTACGAGGCGCTCCACTGTAGCCAGTGATTAGCGCAATACTAGAGTTTAAATATGGGCAGATACAATATTAAAATAATAACGGCGAAAAACACGGAGCCCTTTAACAGGCGCTCCTAACAGCAAATTCAAGTGCAGTTTAAAAAAGGAACATACAGTTCAAAATTACAGGCAGCAAAAGAGAGAGCCCTTTGCCAGGCGCTAGTCTATTACCAAGGTTAGGAAGAGCTGCCACTCATCAAGCGCGTCCGCTGCACGTCGCGGGAGGCATCTGGTTTTAAACTGAATAATCAGCTGTGGAGTTTCCAAATAATGAGCGACCCGGAAGTGGTTAGTCACTTCCTGTTGCACCAGTCGTCCCTCCACACAATCCAAACAATTGGCGGTGGATCGGGGACGCAGTGCAGGTGAGGAGAACAATTAAAAGATTTAATAATAACTAGTCCAAAGGTGTGTTGAAATAATGCCAAACAGAGTAAGGTTTTTATTTTAAAAGCAGCAGCGCGAGAAGTGCAAAGATTAAAGAAACCGGAGCCCTTTACCAGGCGCTCCACTGCAGCCAGTGATTAGCGCAATACTAGAGTTAAAATATGGGCAGATACAATATTAAAATAATAACGGCGAAAAACACGGAGCCCTTTAACAGGCGCTCCTAACAGCAAATTCAAGTGCAGTTTAAAAAAGGAACATACAGTTCAAAATTACAGGCAGCAAAAGAGAGAGCCCTTTGCCAGGCGCTAGTCTATTACCAAGGTTAGGAAGAGCTGCCACTCATCAAGCGCGTCACATTGATGAAGGCACGTATGGTATAGCTGATTGTGGCAGTTGTTTGGTTTAGAATGCAAAAGGTAACTTAATAAATCATAGAGAATTTTCTTGCCAAAGTGATGACTATGAAGGAATTTTTCTATTTAGCACTTCCACTATTCAAACCTTGGTGTTCTGAAACAATGTTACTTGCACAGTATGACTGCTATGAAGACTCCTTCAATGCTACAAAAGATTCCATTGAGTGTCCAATATTTCTGAACGACCTGAAAATGTAAAAATAAATCAAACAAGAGGACACAGTTGCTATTGAGATAGCAAAGATAGTTCTCAAATGAGCCAGAGTTCTGGACCTGTTAGTCAAGAGCACCTTGGACTGCCAATAATCCAAAATGAAGCTTCCATAACAATGAATGAAGTGGAGACAGCATTGCAACAAGCAAGAGAAGAAAATGTTGACTTGGAACAGTTAGTAGAACAACTCAAAGAAGAACAGAAAGAAATATACATGGAAGTTAAAGAAAAATAGAATATGGATTCCCTCATGAAAATAATCAATATAAATGTTCAAGTTTTAAGCAAATTCTTTTGTATCCAAGCAGACAAGCTGGCACTCAAACAACTTATTTGCAAAATACTAAAAAATCTGTTTTATCATGTGTAGTAACAGCCCCTACTGGATTGGCTGCACACAACGATTACCTTACACCATCTACCTATGCTACCTGTTGAACACAATAATAGACTGGAGTAATAAAAGCTATTTGTTGAAGCTTGTCATGAATTTTCAAGAGTCTTTAAGAAATTGAAACTTTTAATCATTTATGAGGTGAACACGGTCTCAAACTTATCACTCGCCTTTGTACTTTTAAGAATGCAACAGATGTCGAAGACAGAATATGATATACTTTTTGGAGGAATGCAGCTAATTGTTTGTAGTGATTTATTACAACCCACTCCTGTAAAAGGACAGCCTATCTTTAAAGCTCTCTTACATGAAGAAACTCGTAATTGTTTAGGAAGCATTGAAAACGTTAACATTTGGTTGAATTTCCAATAGAAAGAACTAATTACAAACATGCGTCTAGCTTCTGATATGCAATAAGGAAATATTCTGAAGGATATTAGAGTAGGAATACTATCAAATGTATGGAAATGTTGCTTGGAAGCCCGACTTATAAAGAGCATATTTTCTTCAAAACCATCTACAACTAATATTTGAATTCATTCAAAAAGGAAAATCAAAATTATTTTGCGATTCAGTTAAAACGCA
This sequence comes from Pleurodeles waltl, assembly GCF_031143425.1. Taxonomy (NCBI): domain Eukaryota; kingdom Metazoa; phylum Chordata; class Amphibia; order Caudata; family Salamandridae; genus Pleurodeles; species Pleurodeles waltl. The sequence goes on from NC_090449.1 coordinate 525,038,880, forward strand.
AATTGCGAGAAAGTTCAAGAAAGCACACCTGGAGGAGCCTGATGACATCACCAGCAGGAAAAGAGTCATCCCAGGCAGTTTCAGGTGCCACACCCAAACCAGCATCCTGAGAGAGAGCAGCCCAGCCACACAGAGCAGCACTCAGAAGGAGCCAGAACACCTGAGCAATGATGGATACCCCAGGCCAAGCACAGGAGAAGGGTGAAAGAAAGCGCAAGCTGAAATTCAGCGAGCAGGAGCTTGAGGTGCTAACTGAGGAGGTGGTCAGGAGCCATGACCGCCTGTTTGGAAAAAGCTCACTCCAGGTGCCTGAGAGTGAGAAGAGGAGACTATGGTTGGACATACAGTCAAAAATCTGCGCAATTGCAGTGGCACAGCGCTACATTGAAGAGATCAAAAAAAGGTGGTATGACCTGCGGTCCCATGCAAAGGAGAGGGTGTCAAGGAGACTTGCGGAGGCCAGGGGCACAGGAGGCGGTCCACCCACAGAGGCACCATCCACACCATTGGCGAACCTGGTCGAGTCCACATGTTATGTTCATGATATTGTGTGTGTTATCTGTAGCATGACACCTTTGTGGAAGGTTCCCTGCGGTGAATTCTGGCGTGCTCAGTGGCATTCCAGGGGAGACGGTTGACGGCGAGGTTGGTCTCTGGAGGGATGCTGAGGACGTCGGTGTTGATATCGGAATAAAATATCGAAATTCAAGAATACTTCCCAATCTGCTGGTCTTCTTCCCACACCGGATTTAACACCACACTCCTCCCTGAAGCTGTGACAGGGGTCACAGAGATCGACATCTCCGGCACACCAAGTACCAGCCAAGGTAAGTGCAATATTGATTTGTAACCCCATATGTGTATGCACAAAATCCCCTTAGGAATTAGCAAGTAATGTGAAACAGTGTGAGAAGTAGTCCAGTCCACATCTTAGAAGCAGCACTACAATGCATTATGGTAGTGGCAGTCCACAACCCAGAACTGAAAGTAGCACAACAATGTATTTAAGTAGAGTGACACCAAGAGGAACACAACACACACAACACCGTGTAGAGAAGTACCTGTACTTTTATTACCATTGTCTGACTGAAAATGTAACATACATAACTGACATGCTGCATATTGTTGTTGCAGGTGGGCCAGGCCCAGCAGCCACAGCATCTGTACAGGTAGGTGAGACAGACACCCATCTGGCCTCAGATTCTAACACCAGTGGGTCCCTCAACATAGCGACTGTACGACGAAGGCCCAGGGCACTGCCACTGCCAGAGCTCAGCAACGACTCCAATGAGCAGCAGGAAGGGCCAAGTACCCCATCAGCAACAGACAGGCGCAGCCAGATTCACACCGGATTTAACATAATTTGGCGACGAACAGGGAACGTATCAACACCAAAAGGAACCTATGCATACTTGCCATAGGTACATTCAGCTGTCCTCGCAGTCTTTTTCTCTTCTTGTTTTAAAAGGAAAAGTGTTTCATTTTTTAAGCGAAGGGCAAGTTATTTAATCTGGGAGACGTATCTGCATTTACGCATTTGAAGTCTGCTGCCAGAGACATTTTGCCGCAAATTTATTGACAGTTCCTAGCGCTGCACGCTGTAGAGCTGAGCTACATTTTACTTGACAATTTCAAGCGCTTTCCGCATATCAAGTCTGCTGCCAGAGTTATTTTGCTGCAATTTATTGACAGTTCCTAGCGCTGCACGCTGTAGAGCTGATCTACATTTTACTTGACAATTTCAAGCGCTGTGTGCTTATGTGTTGCTTGTGATTTTGGCAGTGCGTGTGTCTTACATTTTGGAGTTCATACCGGCATTTTTTCAACTCCGGTCCGTGCGCGTGCCACGGTTACCATAGTTACTGTTCATTGTTTACTAGCTCACTCTGTTTCTACCGTGAGCGGATTTGCCGGGGAGAGATGGAAATTCTTAAGAGCATTTGCTCGGAAATTGTCACAGTTGGAAGCTGAGCAATTATCACATTTTTTTCTACCTTTTGCTCATTTCTAATAAACACAGCTGCGAGTGGAATGTACTGTGAGTCTCACACTTAAAGCGTTTGGCGAATCATCGAATTTTAATACAGCTGGAGTATTCCTGCGTGTCTTCAGTGATTCGCACACTTTATTAGTGGTTGTTTGATGAGCCATTTCATAGAGACGCACGCAGTTGGAAGAAGGTGAACTGGAGGAGTTGGACACTCTCTCTTCGTGTTTTCTGTGATGTGCACATTTCTGTTTAAACACTTGTTTTGTGAGTTAATATCATGGTGACTCACACACCTTAAAGGAAGTGAATTGAAGCGTTATTCAAGTGCTCACTTGTTCGCACACTCTAAGTTAACCAGTTTTGCACCACTTGTGTTTCGTAAACTGTTGGCTATATTCACTATGCAAACAGCAAATTTACCAGTGGCATTTCTACCTGAACCTGGCAATCCTACATTAAAATGGCACCACTGGTACAAATCTTTTGAAAGCTATTTGGTGGCTATTGATGGGCTAAGTTTTTCTCCCATTCGGAAGAAAGCGATTTTATACAATTGCCTGGGAACTGAAGGACAAAGGATTTTTGACCACCAACCTCAAGCAATACATTCGTCCACTGATCGATGGGATGTTTTCACAGAGGCCGTCAATAGACTAGACAATCATTTCAAAGATGATCTTAGCATTATTGTTGAGAGGCACAAATTTTTCACCAGGAAGCAATTTCAACATGAGTCGATTTACAGCTTTATAGCTGAGCTCAGGGTATTGGCTGCTACTTGTGAATTTATTGGTCCCCTAGATCAATATCTTAGAGATCAATTAGTAGTGAATTGTTTTGATACAAGAATTCAAGAGAACATTTTATGTTGTAGGAACCCAACACTGAATGAAACGTTAGAAATAGCCAGAGGTATTGAGCGTTCCTTAATAGCTTCTAAAGAACTAAGCAAAACGAAAATGAACCTAGTAGAAAATGTGAACATGGTTTTATCTACATTTAAAACACTTACGTCAGCAACATCTGAGTTAAAGAAAAATAATGCCAAAGGTGTACTTTGTTTTAGGTGTGGCTCTAAGTCACATTTAGCTAATGCAACTAATTGTCCTGCTACAGGAAAGGTGTGCATGAAATGCAAGAAAACTGGCCATTTTGCACGAGTATGTAGACAATTGCAAAAGGTCATGATGGTTGAACAACAACATTCCCCATGGCAGACAGAGAATAGTGAACTTGACCTTGTGAAAAGGTGCGTCTTGATGGTGGGTGCTACGTCCGACTGTAATGCAAGTTGTAAGCCTTTGAAAGATCCTGTATGTGAAATCAAGATAGGTGATACATTGTTAGATGTTACTGTGGATTCTGGTTCACCCATAACCATTGTATTTGATGTGAATTACCATTTGAATTGGAATGAGCTTACCTTAATGCCGCCTGACATAAAAACGGTTGCATTTGATGGTCAAGAAATAGATATGATGGGGTATTTTCAGGAGAAGATTTGTTACCAACATAAAACCATCAATACTAAAGTTTACGTAGCTAAAAGAGGGTACAACATCTTGGGGTGGAGAGATCAAGGGCAGTTCGGCATGGTTCTCAGACCAGGTACGGATCAACCAATTTCTTTGGTTGAGAAGATCGACATAAAGTTAGATTCTCTTCAAGAGGTACTTGATAAGTATACTGCTATCTTCAGAAACAAACTTGGCTTGGTAAAGGGGTACGAACATAAACTTATACTTAAACCTGAGGAAGTGCCTGTAGTACACAAAGTACGGAACGTACCATTGAGTATTAGAAGGAAGTTGAAGGAGCATTTGTGTGAACTATGTGCTGAAGGGGTTATTGAGCCAGCTGACTCATCTCAATGGGTGTCTCCGATTGTAGTAGCAGTTAAGAAAACAGGTGATTTAAGATTATGCGTGGACTTGAGGTCTTTGAACAAGAACATTTTGGTAGACTGTTTCCCGTTGCCTAAGATTCAGGACCTTTTAGCACAATTGGGGGGAATGAAAGTGTTTTCCTCGATCGATCTTAAGTCGGCTTATCATCAAGGTGAATTGAGTAGAGAATCTTGTAGTCTTTCTACATTTGTCACACCGTTTGGTGCTTATCGTTTTCTGCGTATGCCATTTGGGTTGGCTTCTGCGGCTTCCGTATTCCAGAAGCTTATGTATCAACTGCTCGGTAATGAGTGCAGCGTATTAGCTTATCAAGATGACATTTTGATTGGTTCGGAGTCAGTCCAAGAACATCTACACAAACTTGACAAGGTTATCGGAATCCTGGAGGTTCATGGAATTACAGTTAGAAAAGAGAAATGCAAATTCATGGTTGATTCGGTAGACTATTTAGGACATAGAATTTCTGCTCAAGGGATTTTACCCAAGAAGGATTTGTTAGGTGCAATCGAAAAATCACCTTCTCCTAGGGATAAAGACCAATTAAAGTCATTCTTGGGTCTATGTGAGTATTACTCACGGTGTGTGCAGAATTTTGCTTAACTGACTGAACCATTGAGAAAAATATTGAGGAAAGGGGAAACATTTCAGTGGCAAGAAGAGCAGGTGCAAGCATTTTCTATGCTCAAAGAGCTCATAGTGAAGGTTCCTGCCCTTCAACCTTTCAGCGATGATGCACCGTCCATCATTACTGTGGATGCAAGTGGAGTTGGCTTAGGTGCTGTTTTGAGTAAAATGGTGAATGGTAGGGAACACACCATTGCATTTGTGTCTAGGCATCTTTCTGAGGCTGAGGTGAATTACAGCACAATAGAGAGGGAGGCATTGGCTTGCTGTGGGGTACTAACCATTTTTCAACATATGTGTGGGGTAGAGAATTTACTGTAGTCACGGATCATAAACCATTGGTTTATTTGTGGAATGATAAAGTTTTTAATAAAACCAGTCCAAGGTTGACCAGGTTGTTAGCTAAGTTATATGAATTCAACATGAAAATGAAGCATATTTCCGGTGGAAGTAATGGCAGGGCTGATTTTCTTTCTAGGTGTCCAGTTTGCATTCCTATTGATACTAAACAAATTGAAGATGAAGAGGTTGTAGTGGCCATGATTGATGGTGTGGTTGTTTCGGGAGGGATCATTTCCAGACAGGATTGGAAGGAGGCAGTGGACAAGGACAACTCTCTTTTGCTTCTCAAAAAGTATATTTATGAAGGTTGGCCTGGAGGAAATAGTGTTCCTGAAGTAATGAGATCATTTGGTAAAGTCAAAGAGGAGTTGAATGTGGAGGACAACCTTGTTATGAGAGGGGAGCGTTTGATACCTCCTAGTAGTTTAAGGTACAAATTAATTAAATTGGCTCACGAAGGACATGTGGGAATAACTGGCACAAGAAAATGGTTGCAATTGTATTATTGGTGGCCGGGTATGGACTCGGAAGAGGAGATGGCAGTCAAGAATTGTGGTGATTGTAAAGGGGCAGACAAAAGTTTGCATACGAGGGAGGTGCCATTACGTCAAGTACCTTTTCCTGATAAACCTTGGCAAAAGCTAGGATTAGATTTTATTGGTCCAATAGGAGGTGTGAATGGAGGCACGAGGTATGTGTTGGTTGCAGTAGATTATCATTCCAAATGGATTTTGTACACATTTTTGAGGGAACCTAATACTATCAGTGTAATTGGATTTTTGAAAGAGATTTTTAGTCGGGAGGGAATTCCTAAATATTTGGTCACGGACAACGGTGTACAATTTGTTTCGCATCACATGAGGGCATTTTTGAAGGGTCTTAGTATTAAGCATCTTACCACTGCTTTATATAGTCCGCAAGGTAACGGTCTTGTGGAGAGGGTAAATAGAATATTCAAGGAAACTATTCAATTAGCAATTGGTGTTGGGAAGAGTGTGCAGGATTTGGTTGCAGAAAGAATTTGGTGCTATCACAATACTCCTCATTCGTCTACAGGGGTAGCTCCTTTTGTTTTGTTAAAAGGTAGATACTCTTGCAATGAACCATCTCCTGAGTGGGTGGTGGATGAAACCATGAAGGGAAGGGTCACTCCTGATATTAAACAGGTGAAAGAGAGAGTGGAGAAACTGCAAGGTAGAAGTAAATTGATATATGATAATCTAAAAAGTGTGTGGGATATGCAATTTGGTGTGGGTGACAAAGTCAGAGTGAAAAGACCTCATGCTAAAAGAAGTGGGGAGTCACGTTTTTATCCTATTACTAAGGTCATCAGAGTATCAAAGCATACTGTCATGGTGGAAAATGGTAAGTGGTGGAATAAGAGGAATGTGGTGAAGGTTCATCATGAGCAAGAGGTGCTTCATGAGGTTCAATCTCCAAGTGTTCTTGTCGAGGTGAATTTACTGGTGGGGGTATTGTTGGTAATGCTCAGGAAGTGGGCTCTGGCTAAACTATGCAGAGAAGCAGGGTGGTACATGAAGATGGAAACTCCAGTATGGGATGTGTGAGGAATCAGGAGGAGGGCTCAGGTGAAAACGTACACGGAAGCAATGTGCAACATGGATACAACAGTGGAAATTCGAGCACAAGAAGTGAAAGTGTTCTGGGTGAAAACCTGGAGGCAAACGGCAATAGGCCCAAAAGGAATGTTGTTAGACCTAAACATTCAAATCAATATGTATTGTATTAATGCAGATGTATTTTGTTTTAAATTGGGGTATTTGTAGATCAATGTCTGTTGTTGTATTTGTTAAGGGGGAAGATGTGTTATGTTCATGATATTGTGTGTGCTATCTGTAGCAGGGCACCTTTATAGAAGGTTCCCCGTGGTTAGTTCTGGCGCGCTCAGAGGCATTCCAGGGGAGACGTTTGACGGCTTGATCGGTCTCTGGAGGGCAGCTGAGGACGTTGGTGTTGATATCGGAATAAAATATCGAAATTCAAGAATACTTCCCAATCTGCTGGTCTTCTTCCCACACCGGATTTACCACCACACTCCTCCCTGAAGCTGTGACAGGGGTCACAGAGATCGACATCTCCGGCACACCAAGTACCAGCCAAGGTAAGTGCAATATTGATTTGTAACCCCATATGTGTATGCACAAAAGCCCCTTAGGAATTAGCAAGTAATGTGAAACAGTGTGAGAAGTAGTCCAGTCCACATCTTAGAAGCAGCACTACAATGCATTATGGTAGTGGCAGTCCACAACCCAGAACTGAAAGTAGCACAACAATGTATTTAAGTAGAGTGACACCCAGAGGAACACAACACACACAACACCGTGTAGAGAAGTACCTGTACTTTTATTACCATTGTCTGACTGAAAATGTAACATACATAACTGACATGCTGCATATTGTTGTTGCAGGTGGGCCAGGCCCAGCAGCCACAGCATCTGCACAGGTAGGCGAGACAGACACCCATCTGGCCTCAGATTCTAACACCAGTGGGTCCCTCAACATAGCAACTGTACGACGAAGGCCCAGGGCTCTGCCACTGCCAGAGCTCAGCAACGACTCCGATGAGAAGCAGGAAGGGCCAAGTACCCCATCAGCAACAGACAGGCGCAGCCAGATTCAGGAGGTCAGGTGTCATCCAACCACAGCACCATGCAGGATGGCGACAGATTCCTGGGCACAGCAGCATGAGGCAGGTGAGGGTCCCTCCCTATTTGGTGGCCTGGTAGCTGCTATGTTGCAGCAGCAGCGTCTACAAAATAAGCAGATCCTTTCATTAGATAAAAACTTGTGCAAACATAACCGCAACATGATGGGCCTGCATCAGCAACTTGACTCCCTCAATAATAACATTGTACAGCTGCGTGAGGGACAGGTGCAGGCATCACAGGACACCAGGGACCTCACAAGTGCTATCCGTGAACTCTACCAGGAGCTGCGCCATGAGAGGGTGAGCCAGCGCAGACAGGAGCGCAGATTCCGTACCATGTTTGGCAGCTTCTGTCGTTCCTCTAACAGGATGGGAAATTCTACAGCACTGATTGCCCGTCGTGCAGTGGCTACACAAGTGGAGGCAGCACACAGCAGCAGGGATGTTGTAAATGGACTTGTGCAGATCACCAATGTGATCGAACGCATTATGGGACCAAGATCAGCCACTCCGAGTGAGATAGCACTGGGGGACACTGAGGACAGTTCCAGCCTCAGCAGTGTTGCCGTAACAGCAGCGGACACCAGATGGCGCAGTGCCAGGCACAGCACTGCCACTGAGGGTGACAATAGAGGTGCCAGTGACGTAACTGGGCACGCGAGTGGTGTGCGTGGGCGCAAAAAATGACTCTAGCTACCATTGGACTGCTGTTGACACTATGAAGTAATAGTGCATAACTCTGGTTCTTCATTGGTTGGCGTTTCTCACATTACCTGTTTTTTTGTTATTACTCACACGTACATTACCCGACTTAAGGTAATACATTTATTTCACTACAGGTACAGTTGTCAAAGGATTTGTGTCATTATTACTCACGTCTGAAATGGTTGTGTGTGATGTCGGCACGCCTTTGCCTCCCTCTGCTGCACTGGTCCTGTCTGCTGGCTGTAGAGGTGGTATGGGATCATCATCCTCATCTGATTCAGATTCACATATTTCTACAGGCATGCCCCTGGTGGTAGCTATATTGTGCAAGATTGCACAAGTAGCCACCATTCTACATGTAGTCTCTGGACTGTACTGTAGTGCCCCTCCACTTTTGTGGAGGCACCGGAAGCGACTATTCAGCAGTCCAAATGTGCGCTCCACCACATTGCGGGTTGCCCTGTGTGCTGCATTGTATCTCAGTTCAGCTGGTGTTGTAGGATTGAGGTAGGGCGTCATCATGTAGGTGCACACTGCATAAGCACTGTCTCCTGGAAGGGACAGAGGGTATGATGAGTAACTGAGCCATCTGACATCGGTACGCCATCAATGCGCCAGTGTACAGAGGGACAATACCTAGTAGATATCCTTCACCAAACTCCCCAGCTAGCAGTCTTGTGTGAATCCCGCTGTGGCGAAAGATGTAAGAATCATGTGTGCTCCCTGGGTACCTGGCCACGAGATCAGTAATGATGTAGGAGGCATTGCATATCACCTGTATATTCATGGAATGTTGGTATTTCCTGTTGCGGTACACATACTCTGTGGCTGATGGTGGACAGATTGCCACATGTGTGCCATCTATGGCACCTAGGACGTGGGGGAAATGTGCTATCTGGTAAAACTCTATTTTTGTCTGCTGTAATTCCTGTGGGGTGTGAGGGAATCTGATGTACTGTTGTAGTTTGCTCAGCATGGCGTTGATGAATGCATTGACAAATCTAGAGAGGGTACTTTGTGATACCACTCCAGCTCCTGCTATGACCCATTGATAGCTCCCTGAGATGAGTAGGAGTAGGGAGCATAATACCTGCACATGGGTGGGTATGCTGTGAGTCCTTAGTGTTCTGCGCTGCATTATGGGTTGTAGCTCAGCTATCAGATCAAGTATCATGGCTGAGTTCAACCTATACCTCTCATATATTTCCTCCTCTGTCAGGTTAAAAAGTGTAATGCGCACTCTGAAAATGCCTCCTCCTCCCTCTCCTCAAACCTGCCAAGATCCTCATCCTCCTCGCCATCACGTAGAGTGCAGCCATTGTTGAAAAGAGTTTGAGGCATTCTGGGCCTCTTTATATCGGTTGCACCTGGTTACCACCTGGTTTCAGTTCATGGTATTTTGCATGTGCAAAATGCCATTCTGTGAAAAATCGCAATTTGCGATTTTTTGATGCATCTCTTTGCGACTTGGATTTTGCAACTCGCAATTTGCACCTCGCAATTCCCTACTGGAAATACAGAATCGCAAATTGCGACTCGCAAAACCAGGTCGCAATGCAAAAAATCACAGATTTTGCGATTACTAATTTTTGGTCTGCGAATGCCTTTAATGCATCGCAGACCATTTTTTTGCACTCGCAAACGGCTGATTTTTGCAATTCACACCGTTTGTGAGTGCAAAAAAGTTTCATACATCTGGCCCTAAGTTATTCATGGAGCATAATTGTGACAGTTGTTCCTTGTCTTCAAGAACAGAAATACATTCAGAAAGATTTATCTGCATAACTTTACCGGCTTGTAAAACTGTCAGTTTTCACAAACTGTTTAAATATGCACCACAGAACAATGCCTGCAAAAAATGCAAGTCAGAACTGCTGTCAACTTTGATTATAAGAAAAACTGGCAAATACATCACCTTAATGTTACAGTGATGCAAAGCAGATGGAACTAAATTGGAAACTCAAATTACACATTTTAAAGCTGGTCCAATCTCAATTTCTGACAAAACATATAGCTATATGGCCATTAGTATCCATGAAGGAGTAAATGTTACATCTGAACATTACACCACCTACATAAAAATATACAACTGGATGGACAGAATGTAATAACAGCAAACTAACATTTAGGCAGATATTACCATATAAGCTGACAAATTCATAAATTCTCTTTCTTGAACCAAAATTCTAACCAGGATTAGTACTGGAAAAATTGAATACTATACTTCTAGGACTTCTACTACAATAAATTAAGACATCAAACGGCCTAGAAGAGGTGATGCCTTTATAATGGATTTGAAATCTCCAAACCTACTTACTCTTGCAAAAAAACAACAGACATACCACTAAATTGGAAAGACACATTACAAAGTATAAACCGAGGCAAACATCTACTGTAAAAAGAAAACTGCTAAAGTCCTGTTTGAAGAAAAACTTGAAAACTATCAAAAATAATAATATCACAAGTGATAAACTCTATTCCTGTTGAATGGATTATCAGACTTTATGACACGTACCACTATGATTTATACACATTAATTACATTGGAAACTATAAAATGAAATATATCATTGAACAAATACAGTTAACGGAGTTTGGTAAATATTTGTAGTGATTTTCATACATAGTAATGTTAATTTAAAATAATGTGTTATCAGTGTTTTTTACAGTCCATTTGACTGCTTTCCCGTCACTGTTCACTGATACTCTATACACACTTCCTTTACAGTGCAAAAGTATAAAAGCTGAGAACAGTGAAAAATGGAACATGCAATGCTTAAATAATACATATAAATTCTAAACAGTGATATATTTTTGTGTTTTATTATTAACAATAGCTCTTTTATTACAGATTGTGAAATTTTAATGAATAACATAGTAATATGAAACTATAACTTGTAGTTATCTTTTCTTTCTTTTAACACAGATTAAAGGACGTATTTTATTGCAGTAAAGCAGGCACAACACCAATGCAGTCCAATTAACACACAGGCTAGCATACACATGTGCATGCACTATCACACGCAGGCAAACACTCATACATATAGGAAAACACAGAGGCACACTCTGATGCATACATTGACAAACCCATACACACAGTAATGCATACACTGGCACACCCAGGCACACACTCATGTGCACATTGACAAACCTAGGGACACACTGATGCAAACAATGACACACTGATGCATACAATTACACACCTAGCCATACACTTATGCATAAACTAGCACACGTAGGCACATACTGATACACACACTCAAACACCCACGCACACACTGATGCATACACTGAGAGACACAGGGATTCACTGATCCACACACTAACACTACCAGACACACACAGAGGCATACACTGACACACCCAGGCACATACTTATGTACACAGTGACATACCGAGGGACACACTGATGCATACACTGACACACGCAGGGACACACTGATGCATAATCTTACACACCTAGCCATACACTTATACATACACTAACACACCTATGCACTCGCTGATGCAAACACTCAAATACCCATGTACTCACTGATGAACACAAAGACACACCTAGGCACACACTGATAGATACATTGACACACCCAGGCACTCACTGATATATACACAAACGTAACCAGGCACACACTCATCCATGCACTGATACACCCAAACACACACTGATACATACACTGACATACCACTTCACACACTGACACACCCAGGCACACACTCACTGATGCATGCACTAATACAGCACTAATATACCCTGGCATACACTGATGCATACACTGACACACACAGGCACACAATGATGTGTACACTAATACGTCCAGGCACACACTGATGCTCACACTGACACATGCAGGCACACGCTGATGAGGCACTAAGACTTCTAGGTACACAGAATGCATTGGCTTACACATTGAGACGCACATGGATGCACACAGTCACACACCCAGGCACACGTCAATGCATATACTGATGCATACAGTAACACAGCCATGGACACACTGATGCATACACTCACACACCTATGCACACACTGATGGATACAGTGACACACCCAAGAACATGCTGATGCATACACTGACACACCCAGGGACACACTCATACATACACTGACACACCCAGGCACACACTGTTGAATACACTAACACACCTAGGAGCAGATTGATGCATATACTGACACACCCAAGCACATACTCTTTCAAACACTGACACACCTAGGGACACACTGAAGCATACACTGACACAACCAGACACTCACTGATCCACACTCTTACACATCCAGATTGATGTATAAACTAACATACCCAGGCACATATTGATGCATTCACTAAAACACCCAGGCACTCACTGACATATACACTAACATAACCAGGCACACACTCATGCATACACTGACACACCCAGGTGCACACTAATGTGTACAATGACATACCAATTTACACACTAATGAATGCACTGGCACACCCTGGCATACACTGATGCATACACTGAAACACATAAACACACACTGATGCATACACTGACACACCTAGGGACACACTAATGTACACTGATACACCCAAGTACACACTCATGCATCCACTGACACACCTAGGGACACACTGATACATACACTGACATAACAAGGCACTCACTAATAAACACACTGATACACCCAGGCAGACACTCATGCATACACTGACACACCCTGGCACATACTGATGCACAGACTAAGACACCCAGGCACATACTGATGCATACACTAACACTCCTAGGCACACAAAAATGCATACAGTAACAAACCCAGGCACACACTGATGCACTCACTGAAACACCCAGACACACACTGATGTACAGCCTAACACACCCAGGTACACACTAATGCATACACTAACACACATAGAGGCACACTGATACATACACTGACACATCACAACACACAATGATGCACACACTGGCACCGTCAAGCACACACTGACACACACAAACACTGATACATACACTGACATACCTAGGGAAACAGTGATGCATACAGCAACACACCCAGGCACACACTTCTTAGACTGACACACACAGACATATCCTGACATGTATACTGGCATACCCATGCAGCCACGGATGCACACATTAGCACACTCACACACACATGTATACAGTAATACATAGAAACAATGTAGTACACTCTGTCACATGTTGTATCAATAAATAACACAGACACAGCTCTTTTTGAATAAATATAATGGTTCTAAGAAGAACCTTTTTGTTTTTTTAAGTTTTTGTAACCATTTTTTGTGTTTTTAGAAAAACTGGCTATAGAATGAATTAGTCAAGAACAAACAAGTGACGTGCTTCAGTCTATAAACATAATAAACATTATTTAAATTATGAAAAAAAGCTTAGCAGCGGTGGCTGCAAAGAGCATTAAAATACTCTTCAACAGAGGACTCCTTTGCAGAAAGAAGAATGTGGCAAGTTGCAGAATATGCCACTGTGCCTCCTAACTCTTGCAAAAGTGATGGGACAGTGATTTGAAATGTTGCCTACTTATGTCCACTAGTTGAAGATGATGTCCCTTCACCAGCATCGCTGTCTCATTTTTTTAAACAAATTTTTATTGCATTTCTCATATCTACAGTTACAAATGATACATTGTTAAATCAATAGTACATAATTGGGAGTATCTTCTGTTAGGGTCAACAGTGAGCTCTTTTATAACTGAATATTCTCTAGAAGTACAATTCTACAATGTATTGAAACAGTTCCCTCCTTACTCCTTACATAGTATCATCCTACGTATGGTGTCCTACTTCTCAAAACGTCCTAACGTTCAAACCCCATACCTTCCACACACCTTCCCTAGGAACGACTTAGTTACAGCAGCACTCATATGTCCCATTCTACTTGACTCCAGGTATTAGGACATAATGACCGCAGCAATCTGCGGTATTTGAAGTGGGTATACAATTCCGGTGTTTCTTCACCCTTCCTTCATGGGGTTTCATGCACACTTCTTGGATGGGACCTGATACCCTTTGTTCTGTGGTCCATCTCTTACGACACCCAGGGGAGATCTCACCTCCTGAGTGCATCTGCTAAGACCTCCCATGCATGTGCTCCCTCGATTGAAGTTCACCCTATTTTGGCCTCAAGGAGTCTAACATCTGATTCACAGCCCGCCCATTTAGTGAATTCTGTCTTCCAAGTGGCTATGCGAGGACCTCCCTGACTCTTCCAGTTTCTGGTTATTTCTCTTTTTCTGAGAACACAGGCTAAGTCTTCAAATCAATTGGTAAGCTTATTCTTAGGTGTGTGAGGGTATTTTAGAAGCCGTTTTTAACATTGAGAGCGGGCGATAAGCACGCTTCTCACAGGGTTCTCTGCCTGGCTTTAATAAGGGAACAATTAGGGAATCCCTGGTAGACTGTGGCATTAGGCCAATGGTCTTAGCCATATTAAGCATATTGGTCAATTTAGTAACCAGGGTTTCCCTATATGTGTCATAAAACTCAATAGGGATCCCATTGGTACCCGGCGTCTTGTTTCGGGGCATGATTTTAATCTCTACCTGAACTTCCGGAACCGAAATTTCAGCTCCTAATGTCTCTACTTGCTCGGGAGACAACTGTAGCCATTGTAGGTAGATGAAAATTCTCTCAGTTTTGTCATGGGAAGCCCCGCACCTGCCCCATAAAGCTGCGTATAGTACTCATGAAATATTGCATTTATCTCTTTCTGGAGGTATTGTTTCGAGTCATCTTCTGCCTCAGCTTCTACAATAACTAATCCACGCTTGGTAGGATTCACCAGCCATGCCAATAGTGTGCCTGGATGGTCTCTTTCAGCATACACCCACATCATATAGCTTCGGTAATCCAAACATCGTAATTTTTCAACCTTAACTGCCACTGTTTCCTTTGCGGCGAGGAGCTCCTGTTGCAAATCGATGGCCACAGCGTCTTTTTTCATTCTCCCGGAGCAGTGTCTCCACCGCTAGGACCTCTTGAAGAAAGGTCCTCCCCACCATTTATGAGATGCATCTTCCCCTTACTACTGTTTTAGATGCATCCCATTCTGCTAAGGGGGAGTCAAGTGTACCCATGTTTTCTTCAAAATATTGAGTAACAGCCATGCCGATTGCATTGCAGAATACCGGATCCTCTAGGGTTTCCGCGCTCAATCAGCATGTTGGTATGCTGAGGCGTTCCTCTCCCCATCTAAGGCATAGTAACAGGAGATTGTGATCTGATATTGTACGAAACAGATATTCGGTCGTAGCTACCTGAGCATGAACATCTGGGGATAATAGTACAGCATCTAATCTTAAATGTAGATCATATATAGTGAAATGATAAGAATAATCTCTATCCTTGGGATGATGCATTCTCCATGAGTCTATAACCCCCATTCCATCTGCCACCTTGTAAAGGAATGTGCTACTCTCTCAGTCTGCGTGTCTGGAAAGGGTGGGTGTGATCTATCTAGTATGAGGTCCACTACATAATTGTAGTTTCCTCCCAGTCTTACCGGACCCATTAAAAGGGGGGGCCAAGACTCAGGATAGGTCTGGGAAGAACTGTATTTGATCAGCAAATACCCCATATATGCTACCCAGCACAATATCTGGGCCATCAAATTGGCCCGTCACCACCACATATCGACTCTCCAGATATATCGCTTGGCTCATGTGCTGAAACTCTACCCGCACCCGGATCCAAGATCTGTGCTCCTCACGCATATGCAGAGTATGTAGTGTAATATAACTAGCCTCGCCATCTGCGCTGTAGTGACAGCCCTCCCTTGGCTGTTAGGCATGATTCTTGTAGGAGGGCAATTTGTACTCCTCTTTATTGTAGATAAGAATGGACTTTATACCTCTTAGCCATGGTATGCATCCATTTAATATTCCAAGTAACTATCTTATGTGCTGTGGTGTCTGCCATGTGTAATCTTATCACTCCCTATTTCTGTCAGTCCAAGTAATCTTCATCCTGGGAAGGATGGGGTGAGTGGATGGCTTCTCTACAGGTTCTAGAGGGAGCAATGTGCCCAGTGATATTCATCCTGGGAAGGATGGGTGAGTGGATGGCTTCTCCACTGGTTCTGGAGGGGGCAACATGCCCTGTGATGCAGATCTTGGGGAGTGAGAGGTCACAGTCTCTCACCTGGGTGTCATACCCACAGGATTTGCTGGGGCCACGCCAATAAACAGCCCATGGACGCAGGACTACACACTGTCTGCCTGCATTGACGGCTGCTCAGTGGTGCTGGTTGCGGTGCTGGCAGTGGTGGGGGGAGGCTCCCGCCCTTCCCTTGCAGCGTCGGACGGCTGCCCTCTGGGGCTGCTGGCAGTGGTGCTGGTGGCGGTGCAGGTGGTGGTGCTGGTGGCGGTGCTAGCAGTGGTGGAGGGAAACTCCAGCCCTTCCCCTACAGCCTCGGATGGCTGAACAACCATGGGGGTTGGTGGTGGGAGCTCTGACTGAGTCCCAGCACCAGGCCTCTTGTCCTTTTTGCCTGCTGGGGCAGGCCCCTTGTCCTTCCTGCCAGCAGCTGGGATGGCTCCTTGCTTCTTTTGGCAGCAGCTGGGGACTGTTCCTTGCCCTTCCTCTCAGCAGCCGGGGTTGGCTCCTTGCCCTTCATTTTACCAGTTAGGGGTGCCTCCTTGCCCGTCCTTTTCGTAGCCGGGTTGCCCCCTTGCCCTTCCTTGCAGCACTTGGTGCAAGCACCCTATCAGTGTGGCTGCCTTGTGCCCGGGATCCTCTCCCACCTGGTGTAGGTGTGAACACTAAGGTGCCCTTGGACTGGGTGGCTGAGGTGCTTGGCCGGGTTTTGATGACCCTGGCCTGACGTGTGGGACGGGGGAGGGCTAGGGAAGAGGTCAATGTTGGTGAGGAAAAGCTTCTTAGGGACATTGGGGCTGGAAGAGGGAGATGGTTTGGAGTGGAGGAAGAGGGAGTGGTTGCAGGAGGAGTCAGTCTGCTGTGTTTGGGTGCAGGTGCATGGGCTGGATGCTGTTGTGAGGTGGATGGCTGTTGGGTGTCTGAGTTATTGCGTTTGTGTACTTTGGGAGGAGGGGGCACAGATATAGTGGGAGAGGACACAGGGAACATGTGCATGGAAGTGGGGGTGGTGACTGCCAGTGAGGGGCGTGTGCTGTTAGATGTGCTAGTAATGGGGGTAGTAGATGAGGATGTAGTGCATGCAGGTGTGGGTGTAGACTCAACTGGGAGTGAGGTGGAGTACGAGGAGGAGGGGGCCACAGTGGAAGCAGTGGATGTTGGTATGTCTGCATCTGGATGCTGTTTGTGTGAGTGCCTGAGAGATGTAGTGTGGTGCTTGTGTTTGCCATGTCCACTCTTGTGTGTTGTCCTGGCTGCATGCTCGCCTGACTGTGTGCTTGGGATCGGCTGGGGTTGAGGGGAATGGGATTGGGTAGAGGAAGTTGGAGGGGGGAGGCTAGAAACAGGGACAATGGCTGCCATCAGAGAGGAGGCCAGAGCCTGGATTGATCTATTTTGTGCCGCCATGCCAGTGTGAATGCCCTCCAGGAATGCATTTGTCTGTTGCATTTGGGCTGCAAGCCCTGGATGGCATTCACAATGGTTGACTGCCCAACAGAGATGGACCGGAGGAGGTCAATAGCCTCCTCACTCAGGGCAGTAGGGCTCATTGGGCAGGGCCTGAGGAGCCTAGGGCGAAGAAGATACCCACCCTCCTGGGTGAGTGGGCACGGGAAACTCACTAAGGGGCTGCTGGGCGGGAGGCAGCTGTAGCTGGGGTGGGCACAGAGGTGTCCGCCACCACCAGGGAGCTTCCGTCGGAGGAGGAATCCATGTCTGAACTGTCCCCTCCTGTCTCCGTTATGGTGCTCCCCTCGCCCTCCATCCCACTGGTGCCCTCACAGTCAGTGGGTTCGGACTCCTGGGCCCTGTGGGATGCAGCCAACTCTGTCGCCAGTGCCTCAGCTCCTCCGCTAGATGATTCTAAAGCACATAAGGACAGGGTGACAAAACAAAAAGGGGGAGGAAGAGACAAAGGATACACTTGGTCAATGGCGCCACCAACACCACCGTTGGCATACACAACACACAGGGAACACCCCTACGCACTAGGCAATGCACTACCAGTCACAATGCTAGTCACCAGCCCATGGATAGGGACACCTAACTCCAATTGTATCATACCTGAGACCCACAGATCCCTGTGCCAAGTAGTGGATGCCTACTAGCTTGGTTGGAGGTATTTTACAGCAGAACCCTGCCCAACATGGGACCCACTCAGCAATGTCAGGCCTGGCCAAGGGGCACCCACAGGCCCACATTCCCCATCCGGTACCACCCCACCAGGCACAAGTTGTATATTGGCACACTGTACTCACCCCCTTGTGGCTGCTGTGATGCCCCCAAGTGCCCATCCAGCTCCGGATAGGCCACCACCAGTATGCAGCCCATCAGGGGGCTCAGGGTTCGACAGGCACCCCTTCCTCATTGGGAGGCCAACCCCAGCTGGGACTCCGCCGTCTTCTGTGCCCAGTATCTCAGATCCTCCCACAGTTTGCGACAGTGGGTGGCACGTCTCCCGTAGACCCCCAGGGTCCGCATGTCCATGGCGATGGCATGCCATTTACCCTTTTTCTGATGGGTGCTGAACTGCAGGGAAACGGACACAGGGAAAGATATTAGTCCGACCTTCCTGCCAGTCACACTCATGGCTCACCTTGCGCCTTCCCATCCCCATTAGCACAGACATGGCCCACCATACATGCTGCACGCTGCCCAGGACCCATCCACCACCCACCCCCTACATGAGGCCTTCACACACAGCACTCTATGCATTCACGCCCCATGCATGGTACTCACAGTGTACTCACCTGTTGGTCTGGAGGCCCATTCAGCATTTGGTACTGGGGTAGGACCCCATCCACCAGTCTCTCCAACTCCTTCAAGTCCTCCCTGATCCCCAGGTACTGTCCCTCCTGCAGTCGCATGTTCTCCTGCAACTTGTCCAGTATCTGGCCCAGCGTATCCTGGGAATGTTGGTATGCTCCCAGGATCGCGGTGAGAGCCACCTGGAGAGCCGGTTCCCTGGGCCTGTCCTCCAACTGTCACACAGCAGCCCGCCCAGCTTCCCTGTTGTCCTGTGCCTCTTTCCGCTGAACCATGTGCCCACAGCCATTGACCCCAGGTCACTGATCGTCCTGTGTTTGTGGGGTGGCCTGGGGTCCCTGTAGTGGTGGACACACTGCTGATTGACGTGTCCTGGAGACAGAGGTATGTGCCTGCTGGGAGGTTGCTGTGGTGATTTCTCCTGATGGGGAGGCTCTGTGGTGGTGTGAGAGTGTGCCTGGGTAACCAACTGTCCGGAGATCCCTGATGGGCCAGGCTGGTCATCCAGATCCAGGCGAGCAGAGCTGCTGTCATCACTGTGGGCCTCTTCCTTAGGGGACTGGATGTTGCTGGCACCTCTTCTCCTGTGACATTGGCTTGGGGACCTGTGGGAATGTAAATGCAGTGTTATTGTTTCTGTGTGTGTGCATGGGTCTGTTGCACTCTATGGTTGTTCTTGCCCTGGCAGATTTGCCTTTGTGTAAGTTGCTATTTGGTGGGCTAGGTGATTCTCTCCAGTGCAAAAACAACAAGTGATGGACGGAATGCTGAACATTGTCAAACACTCACCCCCAGTCATAGATCTGGGTTTAATCCATCGTTCTTTTGCTCACCATGCCACTACAGTTTGGACCCAGCCATATGCAAATCAGTCTTGACCCTCTCCAGTGTGCATGCAGTGGTGATAGGTGCCCGTGCAGGTCTGTGAGGGGTGTCCATGCATTGGTGTTACATGCAGGGCTTGGTATTGGGATGAGTGGGTTGTGATGGTGGGGTATGTGGGAGGTGGTGAAATGATGGAAGTGAGGGTACGGGTGGGGGTTTGTGATAGCATGCAGGTCGGGGGTGATAGTAATAGAGAGTTGACTTATCAGAGTCCAGTCCTCCTCCTACTCTTGCCAGGCCTCCAAGATGCATGATTGCCAAGGCTTGCTCCTCCCATGTTGTTAGTTGTGGGGGGTCCAATGCCAGTCCTCGGTACAGCTAGTTGGTGTCTTGCTGCTGGGGAACGCACCTTCCCCGTAGGACATTCCACCTCTTCCTCCTCCTGATGTCATCCCTGCTTCTTGGGTGCTGTCCCACGGCATTGACCCTGTCCATGATTCTCCGCCATAGGACCATCTTCCTAGCAATGGATGTCTGAGAAACCTGTGATCCAAATAGCTGTGGCTCTACCCCGCTCTACCCGGATGGTTTCCTCCCCCATGACCCTTAGCTCCTTCTCAGAGAACCTGGGGTGTCGTTGTGGTGCCATGGGTGTAATGTGAGTGGTGTGGGTGAGGGTGTGCAGGGTGATGTGTTGAGGTGTGTGATATAAGGTACGTGGATGATGTATAGGTGATGATGTTTTGTGTCTCTTGTTGTGTGGGTGCTCTTGCTGGTCCTCTCTCTGGTGGCAATTTTTTTCTAGTCATAAAGGGTTGTGGGTAGTGTGTGTGTGTGTTTTATAGTGGTGTGGGTGTGCGGTGTGTGTATGTGTGTTAGGTGTGTGCAGTTTGAATTGCCCAATGTGGTGTAGTTTTGTTTGAGTGTGTGTATTTTGAGTGTGACGGTATGTAGCGCCAATGGATTACCGCCATTGAATGTCCACTGCGGTGATTCGTGGGTTGTAATGCTGTGGGCGTTGTTCTGTTGGCGTAATGGTGAGTGTTTGAATACCGCCAGCTTACCACTGACCTCTGGGCTGGCGGACTTGTGTGTGTGGCTGTATAGTGACGCACTACTATGTGTGTGTCAGAATATTGTTGGTGGTTGTCCGCCGCTGCGACGTTATGTAGGTGGCAGTCGGCATGGCGTTAAGTGGGATTGACCACCAATAATAAGGGCCTTAGTTTAATATTGGTGGAGATATTATCAGTCAGTCTCAGAAGCATTCATCTGCCACTTTGGGGGTGATTTTGGGCATCCCATCTTCTGATTGGCCCAAGCCTCTCCGCTAAAAAGATGGTGCCTTCTCCTCCCTGCTTGTTTATCTCCGCCTCTGTTTCTATTGCCCTCTGCCGACCTTTCAGTGCTTCTGTCTCAGTTGGTGTGCCTTCGTTAGGGCTCCGTTCCTTTCTCTTGGTTTTCTTCTACTGTGCACTCCTTTCCAGTAGAGGTGCAAAGCTAGGCCCAGGCTGCTCTTGGAGGTCCAACCAGTCCGATGTCTCCCAGGGTGATTGGAAGAAGTGTGTCCCCTCAGCCATGGAGACTCGAATGCGGGCAGGAAACATCATTGCACATTTCACATTCAGGTGCCACAGTCTCATTGAACGTCGCCCTCTGCTCTGATCATCACCTTCTGATTGTCCACAGTTATCTCATGTTTCGCTCGTGCCCTTTCCAGGATATGGTCGTGATCTCAGTAATGTAAGAGGCAAGCCACAATAGGCCTTGGGGGCATTCCAGGCTGTGGCAGCTTTGCAGGGACCCTATGTGCCCGCTCCAATGCATAGAAATGAGTCCCTCAGGTGCTATTTCCTCCCGCAGCCACCTCTCCAGGTAAGATGTTGCATTTCCCCTATCCGCTCTTTCAGGCATACCTGCAATGCAGATATTGTTCCCAGGGACCTATTCTCGCTGTCCTCTGACCGGAGTTCCAGGGTACACACCTTCGCCTCCATCGTAGTTGATCTGGTCTGCAAGGAGACTGCATCGGGTGAACTTCTGCGCCAGGTGGAGGATAGGCCCAGGGAACCGACTGCCCTGGAGGCACTCACTAATGTCCTGGGGGCTTACCAACAATCCCAGGACAAGATGGGTCAGGTGTTAATAATCATGTAGCAGAACCAGTGGCTGCAGGGGGAACACCACCAGGAGATCAAGCAAGAACTGCAGGCCTTGAATACCACCATGGTCTCCATTGTAGGGGTGCTGGGTGACATGGCCAACATCATGAGGGAGTACACAGCACACAAGCGGGCTCCTTCCACTGGCCAGTGTACTGACCAGCACTCCACATCTGCTGCAGCTGGTGGACAGAATGCTTTGCCACAGGACCCACTGGCCACCAGCACCCCTCCCCCTGCAGAAGGTGACCCACTCACAAAAGGACCCTGTGACCCAGATAGACACCAGAGACAGTTGCCAAGACCAAGACCACCACCAGGAAATGAGCCCCTCCTGAATGTCCCCCTTGTGTTCCACTGTGTCACCTTGCCCACTTTGAACTGCCATTGCTTCCCTTCCTTTGGCCCCTTGGACACTGGACCTGTGCAACAAACAGACTGGCCCACTACACTGGACTTTTTCCAACCATCACCCCACTCTATTACACTGTGAATTGTATACCAAAATATTTATTAAACACCCTTGGACACAATTTGAGTAATAGTGCTTTATCTGAAGTATATACAATGTATTGAACTGTTTTGAAATGCATGGTCCTGTGCAAATGTCAAGTAATATGTTGATCGATCCTACATATGTGTCTCAGCAGTCTGTAAACATCATAGCATTACACTGCTGTAACCACAGCAACATCTGCAATAAGGGAAGGCATAGGTGACAGTCAGGTGGGATGGAAAGGTAGTGACTGGCATTATGCTACAGCTACACAGCACAACACTGAAATTGAGAAATGTTAAGTTCAACAGTCTTACCTGAGTGTCATTGGACGTACTGCCGTATCATATGTGTCCTGTTGTCCACATCCGCCTTATCTTCTTCCTCCTCACTGTCCTCAGTGTCCACTGCTGCCACAGGTGCATTGTCACCCCCTCCTCCTGCAGATAGGGCACATGGCATCTTAGTGCCAAGTGGTGCAACATGCAGCACACAACAACAATCCTGCAGATCTTCCTAGGGGAGTAGCATAGGGATCCACCTGTCAGATGGAGGCCCCAGAACCTGGCCTTTGGGAGACCAAAGGTCCTTTCAACAATCCTCCTGGTACGCTTATTAGAATCATTGTACCTATTCTCAGCCCCTGTTCTCGGATTCCTAACAGGAGCCAGGACAGCTTTGGGTAGCTGAAATCACATGCAAGAAGTGAGGGGTACACATTAGGCTTACACAATGGCATGGGGTATGACTCCTGAAGGCATACACTGACATACATTTGGTGGGGACTCAGGCTCACTCATAAGTCACACTTTGTGCCTCTGTAGTTGTGCCATCAACTATGGGATGCTGCTATTCCTCAGGACAAAGGCATCATGCACTGACACAGGATACTTGTCAGTGACATGGGAGATGAACTGGTCAGCAAGGCGCACCAACTGGACATTGAGTAGGTGGAAACTCTTCCTATTCCTGTACACTTGTTCATTTGCCCGGGGGGGTGGACTAACACAATATGAGATCCGTCAATGGCCCCAATAGCATGTGGTATCTGTCCCGTTACATAGAATCCAGCCTTCACAGTGGGCAATTCATCTACCTGGGGGAATGCGATATAGTTTGATGTGTTTGAGCAAGGCTGTCAAAACCCTTGCAAGCACAAAAGGGAACATTGGCTGTGACATTCCTGCATCCAAGACCACTGTCACCTTGAAAGAGCCAGTTGCCAGGAAATGGAGCACTGAGAGTACCTGCACAAGAGGGGGTGTTACTGAGACACAACAGATAGCAGTTAGCAGATCAGGCTCCAATTGTGCACACAGTCTGTGATTGTGGCCCTGTCCAGATGATAGCTGAGTATGATGTGCCTGTACTCCAGTGTAGCATAGTCCGCAAGGGGTCTGTACACGTGTGCTTGCCTCATCCTCCTATTCCTCTGCAGTGGTTGGTACCTAAGGGACCCAAAAGTAAGAAGAGAGTGACAACAGGAACTATTAACACACTACATCAGTGTACACAGAGCATGTATGTATGTTGGACACTGGAATTGTCTAGGTGTGTACATTCAAGAACAATGACACATTTTTAAATCAGTACATGTTTACTAGCAGTAGAAAATGTCAACAGCCTATCCTGTATACAGGGACAGGTAGAAGTGACCACACTCTGCGGGCGTTAGGCATCATGGCGGGAGGCAGTCTGTACCGCTTTGCAATTCCTCATTGTCTAACCTGGGCCTCAATGGAGTATAGGAACCAATGACGATCAAAGCCGGCGGCAACGGTGTTCACCGCCGCGGCTGTGACTTCCATTTTCTTTCTACCACTTTACTTGATTCCTGACTTTCCACAGGACCACATCTCCACTGCGTGTGCTACTGTGACCTGTGTCTGGAACCCGTCATGGCCCATGCAACTTGGGAAAGGGCCCCAGCCTCCATGTCGGAGGAGTTGGAGAGGCTTGTGGATGGGGTCCTACACCTGTATGGGCAGCTGTATGGGCCACCAGACCAACAGGTGAGTACACCACGGGTACGTTGCATCGACATGGCTGCATGGAGATGTATGTGTGCTGGCAGTGTGCCATTTAGGGGAGTGTGGCTGGGTGTAGTGTTTGTACAGTGGTATGGCTCTGGTGTGTGCTGATGAGGGACAAATGCAGTATGTGAGCCATTTCTTTGACATGCTGGATTGTATGGTTAATGGTGTCCTTCTGTCTGTGTTTCCTCTGCAGGTCAGTGCCCATCAGAAGAAGGGGTTGTGGTGTGCCATAGCCAAGGATGTGTGGACCCTGGGTGTCCATACCCGGCGGATCACTCACTGCAGGAAACAGTGGGAGGACCCGAGACGCTGGGCCCGGAAGACCACGGAGGCCCAGATAGGGACGGCCTCCCAACGAGGGAGGGGTGCCTGTCGAAACCTGACACCCTTGATGGCCCGCATACTGGTGGTGGCCTACCCAGAGCTGGATGGGCACTTGAGGGCATCACAGCAGCCACAAGGGGGTGAGTACAGTGTGTGTGACAACCATCTATGTTGCCTGGCATGGGAATTTGCTATAGGGTTCTTGTCAGTGGATGCCCCAATATGACAGCTTAGACATTGCTGCGTGGTCCAGCTTAGGTATGTTGGGTGCAATGCTTATTTTAGACGGCTAGGTAGCAGGCTTTCCATGTCAGACAGGGCTTAGTTGGTTCAAACTGATGTGCAAATTAATGTGTCTGACTCCTACCTGTTGTGCTACGTAACCAATGGCATGCCAGTGTGGTCCATACAGCCCATTCTTAGTCCCTGTGTGTGACAGTGATGTGTATTACATCTGTGCTGTTGTTGCTATGATTGACCCTGTGTTTCCTTTATTTCCCTTCCCTCTCTCTTTTTGTCATCCTGTGCATGTGTGCATTAGCCTCATCTGGTGAAGGAGCAGGGGCACCCGTGAATTAGAGAGCTGCAACCCACGGGACACAGAAGGCAGAGTCTACCTACGCCTAGGGGACCAGTGGGTCGGAGGGTGAGGAGAGGACCACAGGAGGAGAGGAGCTGATTCAACTGACTCTGATACCTCCTCCGATGGGAGCTCTATTGTAGTGGTGGACCCATCCGGGACCACCCCAGCTACAGGTTCAACCGCCACCGCCCCGTACCAGCACTGCCCTCCCAGTAGCCCCCCACCAAGTTGCCAGTGTCCACTCACCTAGGACAGTGGGCGTCTCCTTCGCCCTAGGCACCTCAGACCCTGCCCCAGTCAGCCCTGCTGCCCTCAGTGAGGAAGTTATTGAACTCCTGAGATCCATCTCTGTGGGACAGTCAACCATAGTGAATGCCATCCAGAGGACGGCATCCCGGATGCAGCAATGCAATGCCTTCCTGGAGGGCATTCACAGTGGCTTGGCGGCCCTACAGAGATCGTTTCAGGCTCTGGCCTCCTTTTTTGATGGCAGCCAGTGTCCCAGTTTCCTCTGTCCCCCCTCCAACTACCACTTCCCAGTCCCATGCTCCTCACCCCAAACCCATCCCATGCACATATTCTGACAAGCATGCACACAAAACAACAGACATGACTTGTACAGACAAACACAGGCAGCACACTTCAGTCCACAAGCACTCACACAGCCAACACACAGATGTACACCCAACATCATCCGCTGCCTCCAATGTCTCTCCCTCCTACTCCCTCACAGTCACATGTGCACTCACACCTGCATGCACTACATCGACAGTCTCTGAACCTACCACCTGCACAGCCTTGCCCACAGTCACCACAACAGCAGACCCACAGACGTGCACACCAGACACCACATGCACAGTCGCCAAAACCACCATCACCACCTCATGCATCACACGCACCTCACTTGCAGACACCACCACAACATTTATCCACATATCCTGTTTGTCCTCCCACACCTTGTCTGGCCCTCTGAAGACACACAAACACTCGAACTCAGACCCCCAACAGCCATCCACCTCACACACACACACACTGTACATTCACCTGCACCCAAGTCCAACACACCTCCTCCTCCTACAACCACTCCCTCTACCTCTACTCCCATCCCTCCTCCCACATCCTACCCCATTGGCCCTAAGAATCTTTTCCTTTTCCACCTTGACCTCTTCCTTCCCCCTGTCCTGCCCATAAGAGAAAGGTCCCAGCCCCCCAGCCCGGTACCTCCAGCACCCAGTCTGACCCTGTTCCACCCCCAAGGTCTTCAGCTGGGAATGGACTTTAAAGTTGAACACAGACCAGGGACTGCCCATGCCAATGCAGATGGACTCTCCAGGTTCTTCCACTTAGAAGATGAAGACTCACTAGGGAAAGGGTAGTCAACCTCTTTCGTTTGGGGGGGGGTAGTGTGAGAGGAGGCCTCTTTTTGCATGGCTAGCCCCCAATTTTTGCCTGATGATGTGTTCTAGAAGTTGGTAGTGCCCAGTGCCCATGCTAATCAGGTTCCATGGGCCAGAGCTCTTTGCCTAAATCTGTTGTGATGCTTGGCACAATTGGATATACTCTTGATTATCCCCCTAAGTGCCTAGTAAATGGGTACACCAGTACCCAGGGAAAGGGATAGTAAGAGTAGACTCCTGAGTGCAGCAGCCCTGATTGTGCCACTCCCAAGGGTTCTGCACACAGATGCACCCAGCACTGCCATTGCAGGCTGAGGGAACTGAGGCAAACCTAAAAAGACAAACTCGATATGGCACACCCTTTGTGTGCCCTGTCCACCCTACACGTCATATAATCTGGGTATGTCACCCCTCCGGCAGCCCTTCCAGCCCTAAGGCAGGGTGCACCATACTATGTGTGAGGGCATAGCTACAGGAGCAATATGCCCCCACTGTGTCCTTGACAAACCCAAGACATAGTGAGTGAACAGAGCAGCCATTTTACATACATGTACTGGGCACATGTCAAACACGAGTTTCCAAGTTACATGATGGCTATGCTGCACCCATGGGTGTTTGGTATCACGTCCTTTTTGCCTGCCCCGCGTACACCGCCCCTCGCAGGAAATGGCTGGCCCCGGCATGCAGACTACTGGGAGTCCGCAGCTCTGAGCTAGCCCTGCGAATCCTCGGATCAGACACTAGGCCAATGCTAGTGATTGCCGTCGCCAAATTCCTCAGAGCTAGCTGGCTTGTTAGAGGGAAAACCCTTCTGTATAAAGACTCCAACTAAGACTGTCCCATCGTCCTGTGCGAGCGCATTTTATTCCATTTTTATTCCATCTTTTCTTATCTTTTACTCCCTTTTATAATTATATTTATTATTGTAATTATCATTCTGTGTATTTATTTGTATTTATTACTGCTTGCGCTTTTTTGGCTCCTGTAGCCGCAATAAAGCTCCTTTGAATTGAATTGAATTAAATGAATAATACCTTGGTAAACATTGGGGATAGTGTTTTTATTTGGAGAAGTGTTAAAACACTGAGTAGTAGGAATTTTATGGATCCTCACAGATTCCAGCAAGAGTAAAATATGCAATTTAGCCACAGTTTGATGTTTCCAGAACATTGTGGGTAAGAAAAGCTATTGGGATCCACACAAACTATACACCCTGGGTGCCTTGGTTTCAGAAATGTCTGAGCCAGGCAGTATGTCCTAGGTTCCAGCAGTTTCCTGGCCTACATACTACAGCTACCAATATATCCTGATTTGGTCAATTCACAAGGCACGATTATGATATTTCTTTGTGTCTTAGGTAGCTTAGGGAATCTTTATTTTCTCATTGATACCCCAGTCATAAAAGTGGAGTAATATTGTTACCAAGAGAAAAATAGGAACATGCACTGTGGACAGCTGTGGACACCTGCCGATTTCATTAGCACTGTCTGCTTTCACTTTTGATAGGCTGTGTTACGTCAGCCCTAACAGTGTGATGTGCAATATAGCAAAATGAAAAATCAAACTTGGGACTGGTGGGAAGTATTTCTCTTGCCTCCTAACTTCGATTCTGGAAATGAGAACTAGATACACATGGAGAAAAGGTGATTTGCGAATTGAAATGGAATTTCGAACTAATCATGTTTTCCAGCACACCTGTACCAAAGTGATTTCAATGCATAATTTGCTGTTTATTTTCTAAAAGGGATCTTAGTGTAAGATCCAAGAATCACCTTGCACAGGGGTCTTAAATTCTTAATAAGGTCTAACCATTGTTATGTGATCCACATTGAATTTTGCAAATTGCTTAACAATGGCATCCCCTTGTTATTTGCAACTGTGCCCTCTTTGCACAAAGTGCTGACCCCTCTCTTTTAATGTATATCAGTCAGTACACATGGCAGGCTTCCATGCTTTCTATATTCACCACTCAGAAAAGTGCATGCTTGTGCAAGCAATGTTAACCACATAGACAAGACGATGAGGATTATATGCAAAGAGTCTACTGCATGTAGAAGAGTGGAGAATGTCCATGATTCTAGAAGTGAGGGCTCTGTAGCATACAAATAGGAGGTACAATGCAAGCAGCATCAACAAGAGATTTTATCATGGAGCAGGAACATAAATGCAAATTATGAAACCACCACTCTGAGCTATAGAGGTAGTACTGCTGCCTACCTATATACGGCTCCTGGAGCGGAAACTAGTGTCCAGACTCAGGACACAGACCAAAAATGGACCCATTCCGGGCTCACACAATCATCTATCCTTTACCCATGCCTACCTATCTTGCAGGTCGATGTCTAACAAAGGTCTCTATTTGTGCAACACTTTTACACAACCTGCCTGTAAATATGAGGGGTGTATGCCAATGTCAATGCCTTCTTCAAGTTCATAAAGTTTGGACTGGTGCTTTCGACCAAATGTAACTAAACTATCCATCTTTTTTCACAACTTTTTAGTGAAATTAATTGTGAGACCTTCCCAACTTCCCCTATAAAATGACACCTTAATTCTACATAGTTTTCACCATTTTTGCAGGCCTAAAATGTTTAAAACACACTGGTCACCACTGATTTCCCACAATGTTCTTGATGAATATGCACCAAGCTCTCTGGAAAGTAAATTAGTGGCAACTTAAATTCCAACTTGACTTACAAAGTAGGACAGAATAAGGAAACTCAACACTTTACGAAGGAGATGAAGATTCCTAACTTTACGTGAGGTAAGGTTTATCCTTTTGAGCCTTTGAGGTGTGATAATTTCCTGATGTAGAATGTCCCAGAAGGTGATCCTCCAGCAAAAAAAGTTGAGCCTGAAGGCTGGAAATCCATCCTTGAAGTAACAAGTGTTGGAGTGAGGGATGTGAGATGATGGCATCTTTTTTTGTAAAATAACTTTATAAGCTTTGCAATTCACAAAGCTTGAGCAGTTTAGAAAATACACAAAAATGAGAGCCAGGCTATACTACAACTTTACACACCACTGATTTAAATCCTGTCTACATGATGCAATATAAAGTTACATTGTGTCAAATTGATTGAGAGTGCTTTAATATGCACTGAAAATATCCATGTATTCCTTCACATAAAATCACACTGTGTGCACCCTGGATATCAAAACCAAAATATTGATAGCACAGAATATTAAGGACAGAATACTGAATCCAAAATATTGACATGTAAGTATAGATTTTGTATACCTTACTCCACACATATGTAGATATGTGATATATGTATCTTCGAGGGATGTAGATGTGGAGTTAGGAACAGTACATCTATACTTTCCAATATGCACTTAACCTTCAATATTCTGTCCTTGATATTCTTGTGCCACAGCATTCTAGGAGTCAATACTTTTTAGTATAATCAGTGTTTGGGAACATATGCGCCTATAGTGCACAGCCTTAATGTTTGGTAACAGCTGAGGGCAATGCCCCCTACAATATTCTTCTGGGTATAGGCCTGGCCTTATCTTTAAAACGTTTCAAACTTGTATGTATCAAACTTTTGCTAAGCAACCTTATTATATCTCTGCTTCATAGATTTTAAGTCCACCCTTGATGAGTATCCACAAATAACTTATGGTTAAAGCTTTCTTGTTGGGGCATTCCTCCTACTTTGCTGAAATGGATCCAGTTATTATACTCCAATGTATGGCTGTGCATAAAAATCAGTGACCGGTATGAACTCTCACAAAAATTAACAATGAGTCTGGCTTGAAGCAGGGCTGGAGCTTGGTTCTGCTCTTGTTTATTTTATATATTGCTGATCCACCATCTGAATTTGGCAAGGTGTACAGACGCTCCCCAAAGTTGGAAGTGGAATGCCAAGACTTCTTAGGAAATTGTAGGAGTTTTCTGTGGCAGATAAAATGGACATCAATCATGAAAAAAAATAATCTTGTTGTCGGCAAGAAGGCAAAGTAAGAATGCCAGTGGCACATCAGTGGTGACCCAGTAGAAAAAGTAATGGAATACAAGTATCTAGGAGTCAATGTCAATAATGTAGAAAACCTGCAAGTCAACAAGTAATCCATCAAATCAAAAGCTAATGCCCCGCTGACAGCCTTTCCTTCCATTAACAGATCACTGAGAGGATGGACACTAGTGCCAATGATTAAAATTATAAACACCAAGCTGCTCCCAACCTACCTACAGCTGTGAAGCATTTTGCTGTAAAATGGCAAAAGTTTGTATGCAATTATTGATGGTATCTATAGGCAACTTATTTGCCTTCGAAGAAATGCTTCAGCTGCCAAAATCCGCTTGGAAAAGAGCAGGCAGTTGCAAGGTTAGGGGCTAAACCTGACAGTCCTGATGATGCAATTTGGATGGATATAACCAACGTGAACATAACTTATTTTACAAAACATTGGGAGGTAGCATTAGATTACTTGCAAATATGAGACCTTTCGGTCCTGTTGTTTTATTCTAAGGTTTAAAAAAAAGAATGGTAACTAAAGTTATGCAGTGGATATCAAAAACACAGGACACAGAGCTCCTACCTGAACGTTCACAAGCATGGATGATTTTAAAGAGCTATACTTTTCAACATAGGAAGCTTTACTTGGGAGAATGATTCTCAAACATTTTAAAAACCTAGTTTATGCGTTTTAGATTTGGAGGCAACCGTCAAATGATCTTACTACACTATGGGGGTCATTCTGACCCTGGCGGCCGGTGACCGCCAGGGTCACCGACCACGGGAGCACCGCCAACAGGCTGGCGGTGCTCCCGAGGGCATTCTGACCGCGGCGGTTCAGCCGCGGCCAGAAAGGGTAAACCGGCGGTCTCCCGCCGGTTTACCACTGCCCTTGTGAATCCTCCATGGCTGCGGAGCGCGCTCCGCAGCCATGGGGATTCTGACACCCCCTACCGCCATCCTGTTCCTGGCGGGTCTCCCGCCAGGAACAGGATGGCGGTAGGGGGTGCCGCGGGGCCCCTGGGGGCCCCTGCAGTGCCCATGCCCATGGCATGGGCAATGCAGGGGCCCCCGTAAGAGGGCCCCGCAAAGTATTTCAGTGTCTGCTAAGCAGACACTGAAATACGCGACGGGTGCAACTGCACCCGTCGCACCCCTGCAACTATGCCGGCTCAATTCTGAGCCGGCGTCCTCGTTGCAGGGGCATTTCCTCTGGGCCGGCGGGCGCTCTTTTGGAAATGTCTGAATGGCTGCCGCGGTCTTTTGACTTTTGAATGCGGTCATTCAGCGGCGGTACCTTGGCGGACGGCCTCCGCCGTCCGCCAAGGTCAAAATGACCCCCTATGTATCAAATCTAAGCAAAGTGTGGACTGTAGGTTATAAAACTCAGCAGTTGAGAATATTAATCACATTGTCTGCATATGTCCTATTCTACTAGTTGAACAGAGATTCGTGTTGAGGAACTTGTTGACTGATCAGGGTATTCATTCCTGTAAGCAGACAATTATTGCATGCCTGGACCGAATAATCTGTACTTAAACATTGCTTTTACGAATTCACAATGCTGGTGGAAAACAGATTACCGAAAGCCAGTAATTAGCATATCTAATTCGATTAATACAGTTAACTGTATGAAGCATTAATTTTTTAATGACTAGTTTTTGCGCATTTCAGTCATTGTATATAATGAAACCCTTTATTAAGTCGTTACTGCCCCGCTACTGTCGCATTAAAGAGCAGTATCTTTCTAAATGACTGGAATTAATGTTTTCAATCATTGAATAGAATAAAATGTCTTTTCATGCTAATGTTGCCCTTTTGCTGCTAAAGCAATTTGCCATCATGTTTTAGATAGTTAAATAAGTAGTAGGTGACATGAAATATTTACTGTGCAAAATACTTTTTATTTAGTCACATTAGTTCTTAATTGATTGTCCTAGCACTTCGTAATGTTGCTTTGTAAGTTGGTTTGAAACGGTTTTATTAACCATATACAATAACGTATTTTATATAGATATATATAGATACATATATATATCTATATATATATATATAAATAAATATATATACACCATATAGATACAAAATAGATTTTTTTTAAACGTGGATATTCACATAAAATCCCAAACGTTACAGGGTCCTTATAGTTAGGCACAGATTTTACACTCATAAAACCATAGGAATTCAGAATTTACAATTGCCTGAGCTAACTACAATTTACAACCCCACAATGCACTGCTTATGGCCTCACATATCACATCACTGATGACATGGTCAGTGACATCACAGATGACGTCACTGATGACATCTCAGAGTACGTCACTGATGACATCATCTAGTGATTGTGAATGTTTTTCTAAATGTTTATTGGTGTTAATCATTTACTAAGCTGCTTCATAAGTTAAATTACTATACCTTGTGTACTATTAATGAGTGATACTATTTCTTTCAAATATTATGTTAGTAGGTGTGTAATTGTATCCGTGTGTGAGTGGGTGTCTGAGTGGCTGTATGGATGTGTGAGTGGGTGTGAGAGTAGCTGTATGGGTGAATAAGTAGGTGTGTGATTAGCAGTATGGGTGAGTGCATGGTTGTGTCCCTGTGTTGGTGAGTGAGTGGGTGTGTGAGTGGCTATGTTATTTGCTATATAGGTGGATGAGTAGATGTGTGAGTGGCTCTATAGGTGTGTGAGTGATTGTTTGAGTAACTGTATGGGTGGATGACTGGGTGTATAAGTGGTTCTAATGGGTGAGTAGCTGTATTGGAGAGTGAGTGACTTTGTGAGAGGCTGTATGGGTGAGTGAGTGGTTGTATGGTATGCAAGTGGCTATATAAGTGGCTGTGTGGGTGTCTGAGTGGATGTGTGAGTGGTTGTATAGGTGAGTGAGTGGGTGGGTGACTGCATAAGTGAGTGAGTGGGTGTGTGAGTGACTGTATGGGTGAGTGAGTTGGTGTGTGAGTAGTTGCAGGGGTCTTTTAATGGGTATGTGAGTGGTTGTGTGTTTGAGAGCTTATATGGGTGTGTGAGAGTGTATGTGAGTGGTTCTGTCATGTTTTTTAAAATTCTATTCTCTAACTATGACTTCTCTGTAACCATTTTTTTAGAGTGAACTTGTATGTGTTTAAAAAAATGTATTTCCCAAATATAACGTCCCTGTAACCTTTGGTTTTTGCAGTGAATTTCTATTTTAAAAAAAATTATATTTCCTGACTATAACATCCTTGTAAGATTAGCTTTTTTAGTGAATTCCTAAGGCTTTTTAAATTTTATTCTCTAAGTAGTTTCCCAATGTTTACTGATTTTCTAAAGTTTTTTTTTAATAGTACATGCAAGCTATAAAGTTCCTGCAACATTATTTCAGTTATGTTTTAAGCTTGAATGAAGATATATTCCTTCTCCTGAACAGAAACCTACTATAGAACACCAGAGCAGACACATGCTTTCCCTACGTAAAAATGAAAGCTGATAATGGGTCCTTGGTATTTTTTAAAGAGCCCAGGGTGTGCTATAAACTTGTGGTCTTTTAGTCACATGCTGCTGAGGGCGGATAACAAGACTGTCAAGTGGTTCTCTGCAAATTCTCATATTCAGTTCTGGGATATTGTTTCGGGGATCCCTTGCAGCCCTGCCAAGTACTACTATGCAACAGGTTTCAGACCAATTGAATTTCAAGATTATCTGTGCATCTTCGCATTAAAATGCATTTGTCTTGTATTCAAGCTCCTCTGACTTGAATTCATGATGAGGCACTGCAAAATAATTTAACACGATAAGCAGCCCAAAGTAGAGAGTGTCTTCAACTTGTTGTGCCTCTGACTGCCCCAAGGAAATTACACACCTTCTGTCGGCCTGAACTCGTTGCTGTGGTGTCCACATCCTGAAGTGTGACCAATGGCACATTGTTTTCTCACCAGCGTCAGGAAGAATAAAACAAATCTGTGAACATTCCCGGCCTCGTTGGAACACGTGGATCTGAAGGCTGCATCAGTCTCTCACGGTGACACAAAACCATATGCTCTCCAATCCATAAATACCAAAAGTGCCACTGCAGTGCCTTCTTTTATTTTCACAAGAGAGGACACTTGGTGCATGTCGTAGTTGGTCACAAGGCAGCGTTGACTCTGCTTTCAGCTGGATTTGTAGGTTTGGTCACCAACTTATCCTGCACCAGTGCAGGGGGAAGGGGGATGTAACAGCCTCTCTGTCTCCATCCAGCTCTGGCAGCGCAGGACGTCACCCAATGACATGGACATGACACTAGCAGCCCAGTCATGGCTGGTGCTACTCAGAACACAACAGCAGTGAAGAGTAAGCACGCTGCTTCTGGTAGCCCAATGAAGGAGAGACCTTGTCCCTTTTCTTGGCTAGCTTTCTAGTCGGACAGAGAGAGAGAGAGCGCGTCAGGCACAGTGGCACGTAAACCCAGCAGATATATGACAGGAGCACAGTGAATTAGGCAGAAAAAGGGGGAACAGGTCAGAGTATGCAATGAGGAACAAGTCAGA
The DNA here is from genome assembly GCF_031143425.1 of Pleurodeles waltl. Taxonomy (NCBI): domain Eukaryota; kingdom Metazoa; phylum Chordata; class Amphibia; order Caudata; family Salamandridae; genus Pleurodeles; species Pleurodeles waltl. The sequence continues at coordinate 525,074,262 of NC_090449.1, forward strand.
TAATGATTTGCATATTTATAGTTTAACACTTTTCTTCAGTTTCTTTGTGTGGTTTAATTTCCTGTGGTAGTAATTAATTCAGATTAGATGTAAATTGTAGAAAGTGGAACAAATTTAGCTTCACTCTGCTTACACACTGGGAAGAGGAACGAAATGACAATGAAATACAAGATGTGAGAAAAGCTGTCACAGAGAGAAAGGAGAGACTGCAGACGAAAGGTGTGTGAAGGGAGAGAACATGTCTAATATTCTCTAAATTTGAACATTTTCAGCTCTTTTTATTCGCCACAAAATCCAAAATTACTCATGGATCTCATACTTCCAACATGCATTGACAATGCCAATATGCCTGTATTTCTTTAAGCGTAACTTTATTGTGTTGTGATATGTCCTGATGCAGAACTAGAAAACTCAAAGAGAAGCACTTAAATATTGATCACTTATTGGAATACTTATGAGAAACTGTCACTTGAAGTCTCAATTACTTGACAGAGGAATGTCACTCATAGGTCAACAGAAATGATAGAAATACCACACATAACGAATCTGAAAACTTGTCAACTATGCCCTTGCAATTTGATATGTTCAGTTTAGGGGTCGGAATTCATGCTAGTGTTTAGTGTTCTAGGCTACCTATAGTGGTTGCACACTTGCTATGCTTTTTTATTGTTTTTTTTCAAATTTGCAGACCTGTCACAAATCATTGCGTTGCATACATTCTGTTTCAATGAAACATCCACAGATCTGGCATAATTTTCAACACCACTTAAAAAGAGTGTACAGGTTATATATTCAGGTTATAAAATCATACTTTGAGGTAAGTGCTTTTCGAAAATCACATAGAGCTTACATTCCAATAACTCCTTTCTGCTACAAGGTTGTTTTATAACTTTTGTCTGGGTTTTCAGTGACGTCACGCCCACCTGACACCAAAATAAAGGGATTTAATTGGTTAAAACTCCTTTCATGGTTCCCTAAAGGAAGTTCCCTCCCAGTTCTGTTCTCCTTTGGGTGTGGTCACTTATATTACACCTTATTCATACTGGAGCTCCAGTTTTGTTTTTTTCTATTGGTGTTTTGGCAATATTTGCATCATGAAATTACTTCTAAAGATTCTTCACACCAGCAGGACAAAAGCAGGAGCTCTTCAAAGGATGAAAGCCTGGCAAAAAAACAAACCATTGCAAGGGAATGGGAAAAGATAGTCGACCAAAATGTAAAGTGCAAGCTGTGTGAGAAGGTGCTGTGCAGGGGAATAAAGTAGCATCCTTAAACATTTTATAAGTATACACCCTCTGCATCTTGTAGGGCTGAGACACAGAGTAAAGTTACGCAACATTATACATCACTTGTGGCTCAAGTAGCACACAGCGACAGTTTTCTACCAAAAGTCGAGGAACGTCTTCCTGAAAGAGCTATAAAATATTGGAACCTTTTGCAGTCTGTGGAAGAAAGTGTTGACTGTTGTGAACAGTCCATCGCTGCTGTTTTTGAGGCTGCAAGAAACCATAAATGTTAATTTTGTTTTTTAGAATGACTGTTGTTGATTATGTTTTGTGAGTTTTGTTTTAAAATTTTATTTTTTTCACTTGCCATCTTATAAAAAAAGATAAAGAAACACCCAAAAAAAAAAAAAGAAATTGTTACAAAACACAAAAGAATAAATTCTGGAAACTTAAAAAAAAACAAAGGTTTGTGTTAGAACCACCTTTAGGTTTAAAAAAAGAAGAACTATATGTTACATTTTTGTTTATGAATGTTTGTATACCTGTTACTGTATATAAGGGTATACAGTGAATAGATGTATGATTCTGTGAGTTGGTGTCTCAATGGTTGTATGGGTGAGTGAGTGAGTGTATGAGTGGATGTATGGCTATGTCAGTGGGTGTGTAAGTGGGTGTATCGTCTCTGAGTATGTGTGAGAGTGAATGTATGGGATTCTGAGTATGTGTGTGTGTGTGTGTGTGTGTGTGTTTGCGTGTGTTGGCTGTATCAGAGTGTGAGTACGAGTGTCTCAGTGGCTGTATTGGTCTTTGCCTGGGAGTGTCAGTCTGTGTGAATGTGTGGCTGGGCGTGCCAGTGCCTTGGTGTGTGAGAGGCTCAATCTGTGCATGCCTGGGTCAGTCAGTGACTGTATCGGTGTCTACTTAGGTGTGTCCGTGTCAGTATCATTGTGTGCTTGGGTGTGTCAGTGTTTGTATCAGTTTATGCCTGGACTTGTCAGTGACTATATCAGTATGAGCCTTCAGACGTGACAGCCTTAGGGTGGTCATTCCCCAAGTTTTTCCTAGCCTTCCTCCACTTTTCTGACACTGTTTTTGTTGGTTTTAGGACTCTGCACACTTTACCACTGCTAACCAGTGCTAAAGTGCACATGTTCTGTCCCTTAAACATGGTAACATTGGTTCATCCCCTATTGGCATATTTGATTTACTTATAAGTCCCTAGTAAAGTGCACTACATGTGCCCAGGGCCTGTAAATTAAATGCTACTAGTGGGCCTGCAGGACTGATTGGGCCACCCACATAAGTAGCCCCCTAACTATGTCTCAGGCCTGCCATTGCAAGGCCTGCATGTACATTTTTACTGCCACTTCGACTTGGCATTTAAATGTACTTGCCAAACCTTAAGCTCCCTGTTTTCTACATATAGGTCACCCCTATGGTAGGCCCTAGGTAAAACCTAGGGCCGGGCGCTATGTAGGTAAAAGGCAGGACATGTACATATGTGTTGTGTATGTCCGGGTTGTGAAAAACTCCTAAATTCATTTTCCACTACTAAGAAGTCTACTCCTTTCATAGACCTACTTTAGGACTGCCCTCATATACTTTCTGAGTGGTAGATTCTGATCTAAAAGAGGTAACCAGGTCATATTTAGTATGGCCAGAATGGAAATAGGAAATCCTGCTTATTGGTGAAGTTGGATTTAATATTACTATTTTAGAAATGCCACTTTTAGAAAGTGAGCATTTCTCTCCACTTAAAACAATTTGTGCCTTGCAGCCTGTCCCCAAACAACATATGGTATGTGTTGATTGACAGCTCACTTGTGCATTTCACCCAGACAACCACAAGCACAGGACCCTCAGTCACATCTGCATTTTTCCGCATACTGAATGGGTCTTCCTGGGCTGGAAGGTTGGAGGTCCTGACATTTACATTTCATATGCCAGTGGCCTGCCCTCACACAATGGACTGATATCCCCCCACTGGGACCCTGGCAGACAGGATTGGGATAAAAGGGGAACCTGCGCACTTCAAAACAAATCTTTGAAGTCTCCCCCACTTCAAAGTCATTTTTGGGTATGTAAATGTGGTCTCTGACCCCACCAACTCAGACACTTCTTGACCTGCACCTGTACCCTGAAGGGGAGATGCATTGCTGCCTAGATGATTCATAGGTCTGCTTTTCTGGAAAGGACTGTTGCCCTGCTGCCGTGCTGGTTTCTGACTTTGCTGGAAGGACTGTGCCTTTCCCAAAAGTTCTCTCCAAGGACTTGGATTGAGCGTGCCTCCTGTTTCTGAAGTCTCAGGGCACACAAAGACTTCAACTCTTCAAGAAATTCTTTGTGCACCGAAAATCGACGCAATGCTCGCAGAAATCGTCGAGAAGCCTACTGGAACAATGCAGCCCTGAATTCCCGACTGGAAATTCGATGCAGCGCCTACATCGCGATGGAAAATTTGATGCGTCGCCTACCAGATCAACGCAGCACCTGTGCCTTCTTCTAGCGCGTCAAGGATTTTCAACGCATCGTCCTTGGGTGTCAAAATATCCCTGCATCGCAGTGAGGAACCAAGACTTTGTCCCCAAAAATGTTGCAAACCCTTGCAGCGTTGAAAGAAATGGCACATCACCTATGCCTCTTTAGAAAAATTGCTGCAACACCTTCTTTTTCCACACATCTCCTCCTCTGCTGTCTCCATGAGTCATTATTTTTTACGCATCCCAGTTACTGTGTGCAACAAAGAGGCAACTGCTTATTTGTAAGGATTAAGACTCTTTTAAACCTTTCAAAAGCGATAGTTCAACTTGTTCCTATTGGATTTTTGTTATTTTTACTTTATTCACATCAGATAAATATTATCTATTTTCTAAACCTGTGTGGGCTATTTTCGTGGTGTTTTCACTGTGTTACTGTATGATTTATTTCCCACATACTGCACACATTGACTTCTAAGCCTCACTGCTCAGTGTCAAGCTATCAGAGGGTGGGCACGGGATAATTTGGATTGTGTTGTGACTTACTCTGACTAGGAATATGGTGCCTACTTGGACAAGGGTGCACACCTCTGCCAACTAGAGACCCCATTTCAAACAGAGCCTGGTTATGTAAGAGGCTGAATCGGTGCATATATGGGTGATTTAGTGCTTATTGGTGTGTGCATGGGTGCGTCAGTGTCTGCATCAGTGTGTCCCTGGGTGTGTCAGTGCCTGTATCAGTGTGTGCTCTAAGTGTGTCAGAGGTTGAATCAGTGTGTGCCTGAGTCAGTTAGTGGCTGTGTTGGTGTATGCAAGGATGTGTCAGTAGCTGTATCATTGTGGGTCTGGGTGTGTCAGTGAGTAAATCAGTGTGCCTGGGTGGGTGTGTGAGAGGCTGAATCAGTGTGTATCTAGGTATGTTAGTGCTTGTATTTGTGTGTGAGAGGCTATTTTGGTGTGTGCCTCAGTCAGTTAGTGACTGTAGTGGTGTGTGCCTGGGTCAGTTAGTGGTTGTATTGGTGTGTGCCAGGGTCAGTTAGTGGCAATATCGGTGTGTGCCTGGGTGTGTCAGCGGGTGTATTGGTGTGTGCCTGGGTATGTAATTATCTGCATCAGTGTGCAGCTGGGTGTGTAAATGTCTGTATCGGTGTGGACCTGGGTCGGTGGTACACATATGCCTAGACGTGGGTCCTGTGCTCCCCTGCCACTGCAGTCAAGTTAGCCTGGCTGATATGGGGTGATACCCCAATACCAGTACCAGGATGATTGTTTCCAGTCCAGGGAGAAACTGGCCTAGCAGTTCAGGCTGGACTGTTCCCATGGGAGCAGGGTGAAGACTGATTTGCATATGGCTGGGTCCAAACTGGAATGGAATTGGTAGCAAAAAATCTATGGATTTAAGCCCAGATCTCTGTACTAGTGGTGAATGTTTGACATTGTTCAGCATTCTGTCCCTCACTTGTTCTTTTTGCATGGGTCTATGAAAGGCTGGGTCAATGTGTGCTTGGGTCAGTTAGTGGCTATATCAATGTGTACCTGTGTGTGTCAGTGTCTGTATCATTGTGTGCCTGGGTCAGGGACAAAGGGCCTGGTTACAATCTTGGCGGATGGGGTTAGCCCATCACATACGTGACAGATATCCCATCTTCTGTATTATTATTCCATGATATCTTATGGAAATCATAATATGGCAGACAGAATATCCATCACATTTGTGGCAGAGTAGTCCCTTTGCCAAGATCGTTATCAGTCCCTACATCAATGTGTGCTTGGGTGTGTGAGAGACAATATCACTGTGTGACTAGGACTGTTAGTGGCTGTATTGGTGTGTGCCTGGGTCAGTTAGTGGCTGTATCGGTGTGTGCCTAGGTGTGTCAGTGGCTGTATCAGTGTATACCTGGGTGTTTACGTGTCTGTATCAGTGTGTGGCTGAGTATGTCATTGCCTGTATGGGTGTGGGTCTAGGTGTGTGAGAGGCTGAATCAGTGTGTGCCCGGGTCAGTTAGTGACTGGATTGAAATGTACTTGGTGTGTCAGAGGCTATACAGGTGTGTGCCTGGGTGTGGCAGTGTCTGTATAAGTGTATGCCTGGATGTGTCAGTGCCTATATCAGTGAGTGCCTGGGTGTGTGAGAGGCTGAATTGTGGTGTGCCTGTGTCCGTTAGTGGCTGCATCAGTGTTCATGGTTATGCCTGTGGATGGTATTTGTGTGTGTCTGGGAGTGTCAGTGGCTATATCATTGTATGCAAGGGTGTGTCAATGCGTGTATCAGTGTTTGTGCGTGGGTGTATAAAAGACTGTATTGGTGTGTGCCTGAGTATCTCAGTGCCTGCATCATTGTGTGTGCCTGGGTGTTTCAGAGGCTGTATTGGTGTGTGCCTGGTTATGTAATTGTCTGTATCAGTGTGTGTGCCTGGGTATGTGAGAGGTTGTATCAGTGTATGTCTGGGTATGTCAGTGCATGTGCCAGTGTGTTTGGGTGTATTAGAGGTTGTATCAGCGTGTGCCTGGGTATGTCAGTGCCTGTATCAGTGTGTGTACCTGGGTGTATGAGAGGTTGTATCGGTGTGTGTCTGGTTATGTCAGTGAGAGCACTGGTTTGTGTTCCTGGGTGTGTGAGAGGCTGTATCACTGTCTGCCTGGGTGTCTACTATGAGAATGTAATGTTATGGAACAACACTGAAAGAACCAATTAGTAAAATACATTAATCCACAGATTATGCAATTGAGCTGCATAAAAAGAAAACAACACAAATATGAGTTAGAATTACAGTTGCAGTCTCTACCTCATTCATTGCATTTGCAATTGCATCTTCATTTTTAATGGCTGGCTGTCGAAGAGGATCTTGACTCTGAGGATATGAAATTTGGCTGCTTTGTGAACCCTCCTTAACTATCTCAGCAGCAATTTTTTCTTATCATCATTTATCAAGTTCCAAATAGTTAGGAAATACTGAATACTCAATGGTATCCTTTGCAGCATTGAAAGAGTTCTCATAGCAGTCAAACTCTCTGAGTAATTGAGATTCAGAAAGCCAGGGTTTAAACATTTGTAGAAGTGCCAAATTGAGTTTGGCAACTACATTTTCTGCGATTAACTAGACTGCGTTTACTGGGGCTTACATTTAGATGCTGAAGTTCCCCTGGTATTTGAACCAACTTTAATTCATTATGAATTGCTCTGGCAGGCAACATGTTGACCCGTAAAGTATCAAAGCAATACATACAGATAATTTGGCACAGAAACGCATTATAACGTTCTTTCACAAACAAGTACACTTCAAATTCTAACCACCTACCTCTATTTTATTTTTACGATTTTTAATAAAACATCAACTTTTCTGTATTGGACTTTGTAGTGAGTGTGCCGACAACTGCATTAAACTTCGCTATTTCTCATGCAAAGTTATCAGTACTGACATCTGTGTTCTCTTCCTCTACACCTGAAGAAACCAACCCCTCATTTTGCCTATGCTCTTCTACAAGACAAAAGAAAGGTAACTGAATATCTTCACAAACATTTTCAACCTCATACCCTGTACCGTACAAAAGGGATTTGTTCATTTCTCCTAAACACAATGCAGGACTTTTTATGAAGTAGAATCTTATACATAAATTTCACACTTTTAAATGGTGAACAGCCAGCATGTGAAAATGATGAAAGGTGCTTGTGCGCACTATCTTAGATAAACATGGCAATGAGTGCCTTTGTAAATTAGTCCATTTCTTCACTTTGCATGGATCTAAACATTGAAAGATTGCAATTTTCCATTTCACACTTACATGGAAATTGGCTAAGAAAAGTTCTTAATACATCAATTAATTCCTGACGAAAGCTAAAAATACTATTGCAGTCCCATTTATATTTATGCATAGGGACATGTCTATGCCTTCCTTGTACCTCTTCAGTTATCTCTCCCACTACATTTCTAGGAACCATCTACTTCTTCATCTAGGTCTTTTATCTCATAACATTAACCATTTGTTTTGAAAGTGTGCACTTTTTTGTTCTGTTGTGAATAGCTTTCTTCACTGAAGAAAGCTTTGGTACTAGAAGTATGTTTCCACGCTTCTTTGAAAACCTGGCACAAATTGCTTTTATTAATAATACTTTTCTTTTGACCTTTTCTCTTCATATGTAAAACTGCTTTATCCAGTGTTCTCATCCTGTTCAGTATCAAGATGAATAGTTTTCGCTTGAGGTCAAATGCTTTACCAATTTCACTTTTGATAGGCTGCTTTTGCTTCAATGCTGCCCTTGTTCTCTTAGTCTCTCATATTGCATAGCAAATTCTATATTACCCTACTTCTAAACATTCTCACTTGTATTTCCATAATTTGTTTCTGTCTTCTTGTAAAACTAGAGTTTTTCCTGCAATTTGCTACTTCCAGTATGACCTTACTCCTTCTCTATTGTGACTAGTTACAGTGTAAAGCTGGCTTTTCATTGGAAATGTTTCCTATATTTGCATTTTCCTACATACAGTATTAGCAAACTCCTTAGTTCTCTTACCGACAGCTCTTTTTTCAAATTCTCCACATCTTGTGCTTTTTTATTTTCAGTTTCAAGTAGATAGTAATGTTTCCTCTGCTTTTGTATGTTTTCTATCATTTTTTGGCATTATAAATCTTCTTCTTGAAACACAAAAATCTGAGAAGCAAATGTAAAATACAAATAACTTTATATTAAATATACTTCATTAAATACATTAAGCAAATGACTACATATTAAAAAAGTGTAACTCATTTGGTAGCAGGATCTCTAACTATAATTACAACACTAGCTCCATTAAAAACAATCCGAAAAGCAGTAGGCTACATAAACTGGTGTAGGTCTGAATCTCTCAACATTTCAATGTCCTATTCTAGAGCCTCTGCATTTCTCTTTCCTCTGCCTCTAAAAGTATATGGAGTGGGCCAGAGAAAGCTAAAGGTAGAAGCTATGGTACAGCATACACCATAGCCTTCCCCCTTCCTCCTCTCATACCTCACAAAATCACTTCAGCATGACAAGTAAAGAAGGGCAATACTGCTCACCTCCTTTATCTCCAAGTACATTTATATCACAACACTTTTGTTTGTGCATTTCTGAGCTTCTTGCTCTCTTACTTCCTATACCACCACTGCATGTATACTTTTCTGAGCTTCTTACTCTCTTAGTTCCTATACCACTACTACATACATACTTGTTTTCTCCTAATGTAACTCGGTGTACAAGTCACTGTCCAACTATGTACAAGCAAGTGACTCACAATATAATTGAAGATGTCTCCATCTAAGAGCCTGTATACGTTTCTCACTGAACATTTTTACATAGGTCTGCTTAGTTTGCTTCATTACAATGCTAATCTGTACAGTGTTAGAGGCTGTGTTTCAAATCAAGTTTACAAATGAATCTACCACCCTCCACTCTATGTTTATCCTTTAAAGGTATTTGAAATCAGTAACATTCAAGTGAGTATTAATAATGATTCTTTATTCAGTACCAACTTATACTTCTCAATAAACAACTCTTATAAAATACACAGATTTTGCTCAGTTAAATGAGTGCCTCTACCATGGGTAATGTCTCTCTCACTGAGTGTGCAAATGTCTCCAAGGTTTTCTGAATAGGTATTTCAGTGGCTCATGAGTGGACAACTGCATGTATAACTGGGTATATAGCTGAGTAAATCTCTCTGTAACTCACTCAGTGTTGGGGACATGAAAAAATGTGTCTGAGAGGATCTCACAGTTTGAGTGGGTCTATGAGTGGGAGTGGGAGTGTCTGAGTGGGTCTGTAAGTGGGTGTGTGAGTGCCTGAGTGGGTTTGTGAGTGGAAGTGGGAGTGTTTCAGTGGACCTGTGAGTGGGCTTGTGAGTGTCTGAATGGGTCTTGAGTGTGTGTGAGTGTCTCAGTGGTTCTGTTAATGGGTGTGTGACTATGTGAGTGAGACTGTGAGGGTGTGTGTAAGTGTCTAAGTCAGCCTGTGAGCAGGTGTCTGTGTTGGTCTGTGAGTGGATGTGTGACTGTCTGAGTGGGTCTATGAGTGGCTGTGTGACTATCTGAGTGGGTCTTTTAGTAGATGTGTGAGTGTCTGAGTAGGTGTGTGACTGCATGTTTCAGTGTATGACTAGTTTTGCAAATGGGTGTGTGACTATTTGACTGGGTTTGTGAGTGGGTGCGTGAGGGTCTGTAGGTCTCTGAGTGTCTGATTGGGTATATGATTGGGTATGTGAGTGGATCTGTGAGTGGCATGGGAACGTCTGTGTGAGCATATGAGTGGGTGTATTAATATTTGAGTGGGTCAGTGACTGGGCATGTGAGTGTCTGTGAGGGCCTTGAGTTGGTGTGTGAATGTCTGAGTGGGTCTCTGGATGGGTGTGTGACTATCTGAGTGGATCTGTGAGTAGGTTTGTGAGTGTCTAAGTAATTCTATGAGTTGATGTGTGAGTGGGGAGTGAGAGGCTGTGTGACTGTCTACATAGGTCAATAAATGGCTGTGTGAGTGTCAGAATGGGCCTTGAGTGGCTGTGTGACAATCTAAGTGGGTCTTTGAATGGGTATGTGAGTGTTTGTGGGGTGTCTGCTGGGTGTGTCAGTGTCTAACTGGTTTTGTGAATGGGTGGCTGATTATTTCACTGGGTCTGTGAGTGGGTGTATGAGGGTCTGCAGGTGCCTGAGTGGGTCTGTGTGTGGGTGTTTGAGTGTGTGAGTGGGTCTGTGAGTGACTTTGTGAGTGTCAGAATGTCTTGAGTGAGTGTGTGAGTGGGTCTGTGAGTGGGTGTGTGACTATCTGACTATTTGACTGGGTCTGTGAGCTGGTGTGTGGTTGTCTAGGTGGGTCTGTGAGTAGGTGTGTGAGTGGCTTTGTGGCTCTGTGAGTGGGTGTGTGAGTGAGTGGGTTTGTGAGTGGAAGTGGGAGTGTTTCAGTGGACTTGTAAGTGGGCGTGTGAGTGTCTGAATGGGTCTTGACTGTGTGTGAGTCTTTCAGTGGTTCTGTTAATGGGTGTGTGACTATGTGAGTGAGACTGTGAGAGGGTGTCTAAGTGTCTAAGTCAGCCTTTGAGCGGGTGTCTGTGTTGGTCTGTGAGTGGATGTGTGAGTGGGTCTGTGAGAGGCTGTGTAACTCTCTGAGTAGGTCTATGAGTGGCTGTGTGAGTGTCAGAGTGGGTCTTGAGTGGCTGTGTGACTATCTGAGTGGGTCTTTTAGGAGGTGATTGAGTGTCTGAGTAGGTGAGTGACTGCATGTGTCAGTGTATGACTGGTTTTGCAAATGGGTGTTTGACTATTTCACTGGGTCTGTGAGTGGGTGTGTGAGGGTCTGTAGGTCTCTGAGTGTCTGATTGGGTATATGAATGGGTGTGTGAGTGGATCTGTGAGTGGCGTGGAACGTCTGTGTGGACATGTGAGTGGGTGTATTAGTGTTTGAGTGGGTCTGTGACTGGGCATGTGTGTGTCTGTGTGGGTCTTGAGTTGGTGTGTGAGTGTCTGAGTGGGTCTCTGGGTGGGTGGGTGACTATCTGAGTCATTCCATGAGTGGGAGTGTCTACGTAAGTCTGTGAGTGGGTATGTGAGTGGGTCTGTGAGTGGGTATGATAGTGGTTTTGTTGGTCTTTGAGTGGAATTGTGAGTGAATATGATGCTGGTGTGGGTGTGTGAGTAGGTGTATAAGTGGCAACATACACATTAAACAGGGGAGCCTGCAGACCTCCATGTGCCCCAGAGATCACCACATCACTGAGGCACACCTGACAACATAAATAGTGTGGTCTTACGGACACCCTCAGCCCCAGGACCACCACCTCCTGAGGGCCAAATTGAAAAGACAAATGGGGATGCACAGCGCCCCTCTGGAGATGTATATGGCCCTGTGGTCTGGCACCGCCCCCCCCCCCCCCGGGTCAGCTTCTGCTTCCTCCCCACCTCCTTCACCAGTGAATATAGTTAAGATAATGTTTCTATAGAAAACAAATTTTTTGACTTACCTATATCTTTGGTGCCATTTGACAAATCTTGACAACATTTTCCCAAAAAAGTGTGATGTCTGTTGCATATGGAAAGCTTTGGGGTGATCTGTCAGATGGAGGCAGAGAAAAGGGGTAGGTCAAAAAGGTGTGTTTCCCATGTTAATTCCCATAGGAGTTTTAAACAGGACAACAGCCTGAACCGCTGGATGGAATTACACAAAATTGGGCAGAAAGTTAGCTTTTGGTCTGCAGATTACACTTTTTGTTATCTGGTGTGTGTCTATTCACTAGTTTAAGAGAAATGAAAAGAAAACCAAATTTGTATATCTAGGGTCATGGTTCTTCTCCGACTACTTCACAAATAATACCACGCTCATGCAGAGATGTGCAGAGATCTGATTGGCTGCCATTACTTCAGCCAGGAAGTGTTGGCAGACATCTTGGGACTCCCAGAAAAAAGGTAAAAAAAACAGAAAGGGTGCCAGGATAGGGACACCCTGACCCCTTTGCTCTGGTAAAAAAAAAAATTTTTGTCACAAATTCACAACAACATTGTGAATTCATGGAAATAAATGTGATAAAAACAAACGCAGTCTTCTGTGCCTGTTTTATTAAAGCCCCTGGTTGGGCCGGGTTCTGGGGGCATATCAAAAATAAAGAAGAGGGGCACACAGGGCCACCCTCCTGGGCTTATTTATTTCACAGGTACTGCCACCCCCAGAGTTAAATCAAATAGTATGTGGGAGGACCACGTGTCCCTCTCGCCTCAAGGACCACCATCTCCCTGGGCAAAATCTTTTAATTATAGTAGGGGGTTCCTGTGGAACCCCCTAAGTTCCAGTGACCACCACCTCCCTGCGGCTATTAATATATTATATTTAGAGGGTCCGCATGATCCCCCCCATCCTCGGGAACCTTCACCTTCCCAGGGCTGTCTAAACATTGGAGGGACCCTTACGGACCCCTCATGAAGCCAATAATGACCCTAGGGACCACCACCCCCCACAGACGGCTCCTGCTATGTCCCAGGGTGCCCATCCCTGGGATATAGTTGTTTGCTCTGACTTCGCAGAATCTTTGACAGCTTCCAGCGGGCAAGAGCTGTCAAAGTGCTCTCACTCACTCGAAGCAAAGGTTTCACCTTTTTCCTTGCCCACAGGCATGTGGAAAGGGAAAGAGATGAAATGATTGCTTTTGCAGGACAGTAAGGTTCATTTTAACAGCCACCTATGTGTAAAAGCAATGCCGGCTCCTGCAGGAGGTGGGGAGCCGGCTGGGCCTTGAAGCTCCCCTGCAGCCTCATTGCACACCGTGTGCCCTTGCGAGAGATGGCTGGGTCCCGATGATGGGATCCTCAGGGCCAAGATTGGTCTGGGGAAGAGGGGGTTGTGCTGCCCCTCCCCGAGACCCCATGGCTCTCCCTTTAAATTGCTAAGAGTATGCAAATGTAGAAATCACCTGGAAGCTGCACCTGGTTGGGTCCATTCCATCCACTCTAGAAGTATGCATGTCTTTCACCCTTTTGTCAGGATGATGGACTGCTTCCCAATGGGCCACCCAATGTGCTTCTCACCAATAGTGAGTGTGTGTTCTTGATGCAGAGGAATATGAGGACATCTCCACAAAATAAAGAAGCACTTACTGCATATAGATGAGAGGAAGGACCCTGGTTTGGTGGGGATTTACGTCTTTGTAGTCTCAAAGGCCTTTCTATAGGAGGATTCATCTTATCACAGAATTCTAGAGAAATATGCAACAGGAGCAATCATGTTGCCAAAATGCACATAAGGTCATTGCTGACATTTCCTCATGGTCCATTTCACAGCTCTAGTGTAGAATACATACTGGACATTTACCGGAGGAGGCAGAAAGAATTCTACTTGGGTATATATTTCATGCAAAGGTGTGGGCTGTTGATGGATAAAAGGGCAGGTGAGGTTCCCCTGTGCAACTCACATAGCTACTCACACACCCACATGGACACACACTGTGGGGAGCTGGGTTCTGGTTGCAGTACCCCCCCTACGTTTTGCCTGGAACATGAAGTGATTTGCGCCCCTGCTAACCATGTCCCCAGGACCAGACCTCTTTACACAAAAAAGACTGTGATTGCCAACATCAGCCACCCTTGTAAGTCCCCAGTAAATGGTACCTCTGGCATCTAGGGCATCGGTACTGAAGAGGACCCCCCAGAGCTGCAGCATCATTTGTGCCACTCTGAGAGGGCCCACACCAGCCTTATACAGACTGCAATTGCAGATTGCATGACAAGGTATCCCCAAAATTGCAAACTCGACATGACACAGCCTGAGTACCACGTCCATTAACAGTGCATGTCATGTAGATAAGTCACCCCTCTAGCAGGCTTTACAGCCCTAAGGCAGGGTGCACTATATTACATGTGAGAGCATATGTGCATGAGCAACTATGCCACCACTGTGTCTTTGACAATTCTAAGACATTGTAATTGTACAGGGAATGCCATAGTAAGTGCATGTGCCGGACACTGGTCACTGTGATTTCCCCAGCTACATGATGGCCTCTCTGAACCCTTGGTTGTTTGGTATCAAACAACTCAGCATAATAAATCCTCACTGATGCCAGTGCTGGATGTGTTATAAAACTTACCCAGAGGGCAACTTGGAGTGAATGTCATATAGATAAGTCACCCCTCTAGCAGGCTTTACAGCCCTAAGGCAGGGTGCACTATATTGCATGTGAGAGCATATGTGCATGAGCAACTATGCCACCACTGTGTCTTTGACAATTCTAAGATATTGTAATTGTACAGGGAAGCAATAGTAAGTTCATGTGCTGGACACTGGTCACTGTGGTTTCCCCAGCTACATGATGGCCTCTCTGAACCCTTGGTTGTTTGGTATCAAACAACTCAGCATAATAAATCCTCACTGGTGCCAGTTCTGGATGTATTATAAAATGTACCCAGAGGGCAACTTAGAGGTGCCCCCTCAAACACTAACAGCCCTGGCATGGTTGCTGACTGGTCTTAGCCAGCCTGCCACAACCAGACTTCATTCTGGACTCCTGTAACGAGATCCTTTGCTCTCTGGAGCCAGAAGAAAAATTATTTCCTGGGTGGAGGTGTCACAGCTCCTTTACCAGGCAGGCATCCTGCTTCGGTGGGAAGCTTCAAAGGCTATGCCATCTTTAAAATTCGACCTCAGCCTTTGCTGCTACCAGCAGAAGGCAACCCCTGGTTCAGCCCTCACTTTAGGTAGGAAGAAAACTAGGAAGATTAGGTGGAGTGGCCACCCTCAGCCAGCACCACCCTTCAGGTGTGGCAGGTGAAGTGACCCTTCCATTTCATTTTCCTCCATCTTGGAGTGAAGTTAAAATAACCAATTAGGGCCAGGGTTATCTCCCCTTCCCAAAGGAAATGGTCACATAGTGGTTGTAGCCACCCTAAAGTAGGTAGCCCCTTTGCTACTACAAGATACTCTCACTTACACCGCTAAATATAGTATTTATGTGGCATCTCTGAACCAAAACCTGAGATTGCTAAAGACCTAAGAAGAGCTCAACACCACAGAATTTGCACCAGGTGAAAACACTGAAGACACCAACTGACTAAGCCCCAGCCCTACCTGCCTATGTGCAGCCCTCAAGGAACCTGCATCCATAAGATGACTTGTCCTGCAGACCAGTGACCTCCAGAGCCTTGGAAGGACTCTCATACCTTTGATAACGTTCAAGATCTAATGTGAACCTGTCCAAAAGAAACTAACCTAAAAGAAAAAGAAGACTTCCTGAGGAACTGTGAACTGCCTCTGGAACCACCTCTGCACCCAATGCCCAAGGCCGGAGTCTAAGTGGTCCACCCATCTTGTGAAGGTTCCCAGTGCATCTGAGAAAGAGTCCACTGTGGGCTGACCCCTGCCAGACTCTACAGCAATGCCTGCAGCCTCAATCACGGGGCTCCCCCTGATCACAACCTTCCCGGAAATATGTTTCTGATGCCGAATGACACCTCTGCACCAGGAGCCCCTGGGCATTGGGGACCTGGACCGTTAGTGTTCTTATGTTCCCTGGCATTTCTACTTACCTGGACAGATATGGGTTGTCCTCGCCCAGCCTCCTGGCCAGAGCCTCCAGCCTGTTTTTGAAATCAATCTCCTCTTTTGGATAACATTGGGGACCCAACACTGTGTTGGCACACTGCACCTGCTGCTCCGTGCTGCTGAGGGTGTAAGTTTGGTGCTTCCTTGTGGCCCCCCTTGTCCTTACCTTAACTCCATGAGTTTTACCCCTGACACCACTCTACTCACCTTGGGAGCAGCACATCTTTGGTTAGCCCCTGTCTGTATTGGTTAACATTGGGAGCCCGACGCTGTGTTGGCACACTGCATCTAGCCTCCCCTTTGCCACTGAGGGTATGTTTGCTGCTACCTTGTGGCCCCCTGGTGCTTACCTCAACCCCTGTAGGCCAACCTCTGATGTCGCTTGTACTCACCTGTTCATCCCCAGGCCCCATTAGTTTAAATTGGGCACCCAACTCCGACTTCAACCTCTGTACCGGTCTGCCCCTGTGCCTCTGGAGGTGCACTCTTGGTGCTGAATTGAACCTTGCATGGTGTTGACCTGAAATCCCAAAGGCTGGATTTGTAAGTCATGTACTCATCAACAAAAATGCATTCTTGTTTTCCTCTCATAGATTAACATTGAAGATTCTGAAAATTGCACTGTCGATTTTTGAAACAAAAGTATATTTAATTTAAAAAGTGCTTAGCTTCAAATAGAGTTCTTGGTCTAAAAATATATATAAAAATCCATCTTATTTTTGTAAATTGGTCTTGAGTTATTCTGAGTGTGTGTTTTCATTTATTGATACTGTGAGCACAACAATTGCTAAGCACAACTCCTAGATAAGCCTAACTGCTTACCCACACTATCACAAAAATAGAGCATTGGGTTGTCTATTTTTTTTGCCTCTGGATACCAAAGTGGGGTTGCCTGGGCTCTCTACAAAGATGCACATCATTTTTGTTCACTATATAGAGAGTCAGCTTCCTAAACACATCCACTAAAACATGCACTTACACACTCATGCACCCACTCACAGACCCATTCAGAGACTCATGCACCACTCACAGACTCACTCACAGTCTCATGCACCCACTCACAGACCTACCCCAAAACTCACACGCCCACTCACAGACCCACTCAGAGACTCGCACCCACTCACAGACCCACTCAGACAACCACGCTCCCACTCACAGACCCACTCAGAGACTAATATACCCACTCACAGACCCACTCAACTCTCACACATACACTCACAGACATTCACACACCCACTCATGACAACTTCATTCAATAAAAATATCAATGAAACATTAGAAATCGAATTTCTGATAAAAAAAACTGGGCATGGGAGGGGTGCGAGTTAAAATTACCTTAGGCTGCGAGTTATAGTTACTTGAAATAACTAACTATAACTGCTGAATTTCTCTGGTTTTGTGCGAGTAAATTCAGAAAGTAACTCTCTCTCTATATATATATATGTATATGTATATATATGTATATATATATATATATATATATATATATATATATATTTATTTCATTAATTCACTTCTTAAAAAAACAAAGGTTACAGGGATGTTAGGCTCACATTTTAAATGTACAAAACCATAAAATGTTACCACTTTACTGCAAATATTACATTCATATTTTCAATGATGTTATGATAGATTTCATGAGTGTCATAATTTGTGGGGTAAAATTAGCAGTGCATGGCGAGGGCGCGAGTTGTAGTTACCTTATGGCACGAGTTATAGTTACTTGAGGTAAATGTAAATATAACTGATGATTTTTGATTGTTTTGTACATTTAACATGTAAGCCTAACTATTACGTCCCTGTAACCTTTGGCTTATTCAGTGAATTTCTTTCTTTTTTTTAATTCTATTTAATAACTATAACATCTCTGTAAATTTTGTTATTTCAGTAACCTTCTATGTTTTTTTTTCTTTTAACATATAGTAATTTCATTACTATGGTGGTCATTCCAACCTCGGCGGTAAAAGGCACTTACCGTCATTCTGAAGACCGCCATAACACCGCCGCGGCCGCGGTAAACCGCCACGGTCATTCTGACCCACAACAGGCAAACCGCCAAAATACAGACATCCACAAAAGTCCGCCACACCAAAGGGCAGAGAGAAACTGGCGATGACCAAACCTCCACCGTCGCACCAACAGAAATACGCCCACACTATCACAACACACGAATCCACGCGGCGGTCTTTCAACCGCGGTATTCCATTGGCGGTACACACCGCCGCACTCAAAATACACACACACTTACAAAATACAAACACAATGGACAATTCAAAATACACACACCTGAGAAACATACACACACCACTCCCACACACCCAATTAAATATAAAATACACACCCACAAACCTCCACTCCTAGAGATTCGTGAACACGCACCGAGAAAAGACATCCGAGCACCCAGACGCCCAATTCACTGTCACCCAGCAATATTTGCACACACTTCACACAACACAACAATACACATCACCACACTTAGCACCACACAATCCACCCTACACATCACCCATACCACCCCATGGCACCGCAAAGACACCCCAGGTTCTCTGATGATGAACTCAGGGTCATGGTGGAGGAAATTGTACAAGTAGAGCCACAGCTGTTCGGGGCACAGGTGCAGCACACCACCATTGCCAGGAAGATGGAGCTATGGAGCAGAATAGTCGACAGGGTCAACGCTGTGGGACAGCACCCAAGAAATCGGGACAACATCAGGAAGAGGTGGAACGACCTACGGGGGAAGGTGCATTCCATGGTATCCAGGCACAACATCGCAGTGCAGAAGACTGGCGGCGGACCCCCACCTCCTCCCCCAGAATTTACAACATGGGAGGAGCAAGTCTTGAACATCCTGCATCCTGAGGGCCTCGCAGGAGTAGGCGGAGGAATGGACTCTGGTAAGGCAAATCTTAACTACTTCTTCCCCCACCCCACCTGCATGCCAACTCATACCCCCACCCTCACCCCCATCACATCCTACTCCTTGCAACTGTCTCACCATCACAACCCACCCATCCCAACACCTAGCCCTTCATGCGTCCACAAAGCATGGACACCCATCACCTAAGCATTCCCTCTGCACATACACATACAACCCCCCCCAAACCACCGTCACAACAGCCCCTACAAAGGAATGCCAGCACTGGGGTACACGGGCACCCACCCATTGCACGCTATGACACACACAGAAGCATTAACCATACTTTTAAACCCCTGCAGGACCCGAACGCCACGTCACCGCGCAGGAGGGTCCACAAATGTCCACTCCACCCCCAGAAGAGGCCCACAGTGAGGACAGCAGCTCTGTCTCCCTGGATCTAGATGACCAGCCCGGTCCATCGGGGTCCTCGGGACAGTTGGTTCCCCTCACACAGCCACAGGCCACAGTAGACCTTCCCCCCTCTGGGAACACCAGCACAGCACCCACCCAGCGGGCCCATACCTCTGTCCCCAGGACACGTCAATCAGCGGTGTGTCCACCACTACAGGGAACCCAGGCTAACCCACCACCCCAACAACAACAGGGACCTGGGGGCAGTGGTAGTGGGCACACGGTCCAGGGGACAGAGGCCCAGGGAAACAGGGGAACTGGGAGGGCTGCTGTGCGACAGGGGGGGGACAGGCCCAGGGAACCCACTCTCCACAAGGCCCTATCCTCCATCATGGGAGCATACCACCGCTCCCAGGAGACAATGGCGACGGTCCTGGCCAGGTTTCAGGAGATCTAGCTTCTGCAGGAGCAACAGTACATGGGGTTCAGGGAGGAACTAAGAAACATCAGTTCTGCCATGGGTACCATCGTAGTGGCCCTGAATGAGGTAGTCACGACATTGCGGGACACTGTGGCACCTCAAAGGGCCCCTGACACTAGCATGGACCAAGAACTGCCTACCACCTCCGCCGGCGCTAGTGGACAGGAGGCCCGACACAAGACCAACAGGCCACCAGAACCCCGCCCCCTGCAGAAGGAGAACCACCCCGCAAGCAGGCCCTGAGATCCAGGAAGAAGACAGAGTAAGATGTCAAGACCCCCGCCAGCAAAGGATACCGCCCTGATTGTCATCCCACTGTCCCACATTGTCACCCTGTCCAACCTTAAACTGCCCCTGCTCCACTTCCCACAGGCATTTGGACAATGCACCTGTGAAACTGATAATCTGGACTCTGCCATGGACAATCCTCCACCATCACCCCTCACCGATTTGCAACCACCCATCCAATTTAGAGCACTTGAATAAAAACACTTATTGCACAAAACAATCTGGAGTCTGGCTGTGATTTTGAACAAATGTATTAGACATGACCGTGCCAAAATATGCATTCACATTGTGATGCTAACAAACCGCTGTCACACAGCTGTAGTCCATGGGGAAACAAAGCAGATGTCACGCAGTGGGGCCCACATCTCTGAAAACGGAAGGGAAAGTCACAACACAGTTACCATACACTGGGGGAAAAAGTCAGACAGTAGAGAGGTAGGAGTCATTAAGTAAATGTAATATGACAGTGTCTACTCTTACCTGTGTGTCACTGAAAATACTGCTGTATTACTGTGTTCCTGTTCTATATGTCGTCCTCTTCGGCTTCCTCCTCTTCACTCTCCACAGGCTCCACAGCTGCTACAACACCACCATCTGGACAATCCTCCTGCAGAAAAGGCACCTGGCGGCGCAAAGGCACTCTGCCCTTGTCCTGGGATTCCTCACTGGGGTCAGTACCCAGGACAGGTTGGGGTAACCAGAGTCCCCTAATAGCCACACCCGGTGCCTCTGGAGTTGACCCATCACATACGGGATGCTGCTATTCCGCAGGATGTAGGCGTCATGCACTGACCCAGGGAACTTGGCATTAACATGGGAGATGTACTGGTCAGCCAAACACACCATCTGTACATTCATGGAATGATAACTCGTCCGGTTCCTGTACACCTGTTCACTCCTGCTGGGGGGGGGGGGCAAAGCAACATGTGTCCCATCAATGGCACCTATGATGTTGGGGATATGTCCAAGGGCATAGAAATCACCCTTCACTGTAGGCAAATCCCCCACCTCAGGGAAAATGATGTAGCTCCGCATGTGTTTCAGCAGGGCAGACAACACTCTGGACAACACCTTGGAAAACATAGGCTGGGACATCCCTGATGATATGGCCACTGTTGTTTGAAATGACCCACTTGCTAAGAAATGGAGTACTGACAGCACCTGCACTAGAGGGGTGATCCCTGTGGGTTGGCGGATGGGTGACATCAGGTCTGGCTCCAGCTGGGCACACAGTTCCTGTATAGTGGCTCGGTCAAGCCTGTATGTCAGTATGACATGTCGTTCCTCCATTGTCGACAGGTCCACCAGCGGTCTGTACACGGGAAGATTCCTCCATCTCCTTGCATGTCCCAGCAGACGGTGCCTATGAAGGACAACAGCTTGCACATAACACTATTTCCAATGCATTGAATGGCTTGTATGAGTGTTGGTGCAAGGCCTAGGTATGTGTGACGCAGTTGGTAATTAGGCCATGTGGGCCCTTGAAATGGCGGCTGCCTGACCTGTGAAGTGCGACAGTGGGATGTGAGGTCAATGCGCTGGCGTGGCACACCGTGGCGGTAGGCGGTCAAAGACCGCAGCGCTAAGCCGCATTGGTTAACATTGAACCCTATGGGTTTCAGGAGCCAATGACGATGTGCGCCGGCGGTCACGGTACGCACCGCCGCGGTACGCACCGCCGCGGGCGTGACCGCCATTTTCTATCTGCTTAATCACTCGATACCTGATCTTCGACAGGAGAGGACCTACACTGCAAGTGCTGCTGTGACCTCGGTCTGGAAGAGACAATGGCTCATGCGACTGGGGAAAGAGCCCCTGCCTTCACTGCGGAGGAGTTGGAGAAACTTGAGGATGGGGTCCCCCCCCAGTATGTGCTACTCTACGGTCCTCCAGACCAACAGGTAAGTACACTGGGACCATGCTTAGTGGGCAATGCCTGGGTTGAGTCGGGTGGATGAAAGATGGTGGGGAGGGGAGCGATTGAGGCATGCATCAAACGACAGATGAGAGCATGTGCCACATGGCAAGGGTGGGGATGGGGGGCCACTCACATCGAGCATGCAGAAGGTGATGACAATTTTTCTCTCCCTGTACATGTCACATAGGTCAGCGCCCACCAGAAAGTCGCGATTTGGCGTGCCATCGCCAAGGACGTCCGGACCCTGGGGGTCCACAACAGACAGGGCACCCACTGCCGGAAGAGGTGGGAGGACATCCGACGCTGCAGCAGGAAGACGGCGGAGGCTCAGCTGGGGATGGCCTCCCAACGTAGGAGCGATGCCAGTCGTCATTTGACCCCCCTGATGTCCCGGATCCTGGTGGTGGCCTACCCCGATTTGGATGGGCGCTTAAGGACATCACAGCAGACACAAGGGGGTGAGTACAAATACATTCTGCGGACTTTGCGCGCAGTGGAGGTGTCTGGGTGGGGGAGGAGGGCTGTGGGTATCCCTAGGCCAGGGCGATTTCTGAAGGCTAGGCCCCTCCGTAAGGCATGGCCCTGTGCCCCCGCCCCCCACCTCTGTAGGGTGCCAAGTACAGGTATCCATGGCCCTGTGTCATCTATGTGTGCAGTTGTCGTCCATAGGCATGTAGGCCATGTCCCACGGATTGCGTAGTGGACCCCAAGTGCGCGGCGTAGTGCAGGGGGCTTCTGTGTCTGTCTTGTCCGCCAACGGTAGCGGTAATCCATGCACTCAAAATGTCTTTATTTCTCCTCCCCCCTTTTTTGTGGTCTTCCTGTTCATGTGTGCATTAGCATCATCAGGCGGAGGAGAAGTGGCATCGGAGCACGAGGGAGCTGCATCTCACATGGCCATGGCAGGCCATGCAACTGACTCGGATTTCACCAGTGAGACGGAGGGCGAGGGGAGCTCCACAGCGGGGACTCATGCTGATGTCAGTGACAGCGACTCGTCCTCTGAAGGGAGCTCCCTTGTGGTGGCGGCAACATCCGTGCCCCCCGCAACAACAGGTACAGCCACCACCCAGCGCACCAGCACCGCCCTCCCAGCAGCCCCTCAGCGTTTGCCCCCTGCCCGCTCACCCAGGAAGGTGGGCATCTCCTTCGCCCTAGGCACCTCAGGCCCTGCCCCTGTCACCCCTGCTGCCCTCAGTGAGGAGGTCATTGACCTCCTAAGTACCATCATTGTTGGGCAGTCTACCCTTTTGAATGCCATCCAGGGTGTACAAAGAGAGGTGCACCAGAGTAATGCATACCTGGAGGGCATTCATTCTGGTCAGGCTTCCCATCAGCGATCGTTCAATGCTCTGGCATCAGCACTGACGGCAGCAATTGTCCCTGTCTCTAGCCTCCCCCCTCCAACTTCCTCCACCCAGACCCAATCCCCTGTACCTCTGCCTATCCCAGACACACCTACAGACCAGCCTGCACACACCTCAACACCCAAGGGAAGCTCATCCAGACATAAGCACCACACAAGCATTCACACAAGAGACATCCACATGCAGACATACCAACAGCCACTGCCTCCACTGTGTCCCCCTCCTCCTTGTCTCCCTCCTCCCTCCCTGTGACGTCTCCACTCACACTTGCATGCACAACATCTTCAGCCACTACGTCCATCACCAGCACACCCACCAGAACACTCCGCACACGTGCAGTCACCACCCCCACTACCATTTACACGTCCCCTGTGTCCTCCTCAAGTGTGTCTGTCACCCCCTCCTCCAAACTACACAAACGCAGGCAGCCACCCACCCAACAGCCATCCACCTCACGACAGCCTCCAGCCCAAGCACCTGCACCCAAAGACACCAGACTTCACACTCCTACAACCACATCCTCTTCCTCCACTCCCATACCCACTACACCTACCCATCCCTCTCTTTCCAAATTGCTTTTCCTTGCCAACCTTAACCTCTTTCCAACAACTCCCCCACCCCCTCCATCTCATAAGACTCCAATCAGCACCTCAGCCACCACAAAACCGGGCCCTGTGAAGACTGTTGTCCATGGACTGTGGAGTCCCCCACCCTCAAGGGCATCCAGTTCAGCTAGGAGCCAAGGCACGGCCAGCCCACCACCGGAAAAGCATCCTAAGATTGCCAGTGCCCGGCGCGAGCGACCAAAGACCCCAGGGACAAAAATCCCTACATTGGCTCCGTCAGGAAGTGGGGTGCCACCTGGCACACCGCCAAAGGTGGGAAAGGGCCACAAGCGTGCAGGGAAGGGTGGGAAGGGCAGCACGCCCGACAAGTCCGGCAGCAGGCCAGCTGGCCAGGAGGGCCCCAACAGCCCCATCCCAGGTGTGCAGGAGGACACACACAGGCCCGGTACTGCAGCCCAGGAGGGCCCCGCAAGCCACGTCCCATGTGGGCAGGAGGACACCCACAGGCCGAGAACTGCAGCCCAGGAGGGCCCCGCAAGCCACCAGACAGATGGGCAGGAAGGCCCCGCCAGCCACATGTCAGGTGGCGAATGACATCCATGCCTGGGCCGGATCCGCTGACCAGGACACTCATCTCAAGCACCGCTCTGCTGGGCACCGCCGTCTCAAGCACCGCTCCGCTGGGACCTTCATCTCAAGCACTGCTCCGCTGGGCACCGCCGTCTCAAGCACCGCTCCGCTGGGCACCGCCGTCTCAAGCACCGATGAACTGGGCCCCTCATCTCAAGCACCGCTGAACAGGGCATCGCCATCTCAAGAACCGCTGAACTGGGCCCTTCATCTCAAGCACTGCTGAACAGGGCCCTTCATCTCAAGCACCGCTGAACAGGGCACCGCCGTCTCAAGCACCGCTGAACTGGGCCCTTCATCTCAAGCACCGCTGAACAGGGCACCGCCGTCTCAAGCACCGCTGAACTGGGCCCTTCATCTCAAGCTCCGCTGAACAAGGCACTGCCGTCTCAAGCACCGCTGAACAGGGCCCTTCATCTCAAGCACCGCTCCGCTGGGCCCCGCCGTCTCAAGCACCGCTGAACAGGGCACTGCCGTCTCAAGCACCGCTGAACTGGGCCCTTCATCTCAAGCACCGCTAAACAGGGCCCTTCATCTCAAGCACTGCTCCGCTGGGCACCGCCGTCTCAAGCACCGCTGAACTGGGCCCTTCATCTCAAGCACTGCTGAACAGGGCACCGCCGTCTCAAGCACCGCTGAACAGGGCCCTTCATCTCAAGCACCGCTGAACAGGGCACCGCCGTCTCAAGCACCGCTGAACAGGGCCCTTCATCTCAAGCACCGCTCCGCTGGGCACCGCCGTCTCAAGCACCACTGAACAGGGCCCTTCATCTCAAGCACCGCTGAACTTGGCCCTTCATCTCAAGCACCGCTGGCCCATTGGCGGAAGGGGCAGGCCCGCATCTGTGTTGGGCAGGGCTACACAAAGCACTTTGGGCACTAGTCCCCCTCCAGTACCAGTGGAGACTGTTATCCACTTGAGAGACTGTGGCTTTGCACTCCCCAGGATGGCACAGTGGGCAACCCACCCACTGTAGAGACTTGAGAGGCTGTGGCTTTGCACTCCCCAGGATATGGCAGTGGGCAACCCATCCACTGTAGAGACTTGAGAGACTATGGCTTTGCACTCCCCAGGATATGGCAGTGGGCAACCCACCCACTGTAGAGACTTGAGAGACTGTGGCTTTGCACTCCCCAGGATGGCACAGTGGCCAGGGAGGCCCCTCGTGGATCTAGCGTTGTGTACTCATCTGGCTGAGGTGCTCCCCCTTCCCTTCCCCCTGAGGTGCCTGTAGTTATCCTATCTGATGCCCCATGCAGTGTTCTCTCTGTTGGAGGCAGGTATCCTGTGTGGGCTTTGCCCATGTGTTTTGTCCCAGTGGCCCACGAACAATGGCTGATAGACATATCGGACTGGACAATTTATGTATATAAAATTATTGATGTGTGATATATTTTATACTCAGTCTTACATATATAATTCTATATTTATAATCATTTCCTTTTGCCTTTGCATTCTTCCGGGGGGTTTGGGGGTGTAACTGTGATGTGTTGCTATGCATTGATGTGTGTGTTGTAGTGGTTGAGGGTGAGGGTGGGTGTGTCGCATATGTGTGTCCCCGTAATTTTTTGCCTCCCCCTCCCCTGTGTCGTAGGTGCAGTACTCACCGTTGTCTTCTGCGCCGGCGTTCGTGCTCCTGGTAGAGGAGCAGGAAGACAATGGCTGGTAGGATGTGTAGTTCGGGTTCCATGCTGTCCAGATTCCTCGTGGGGTGTATGGAGGTGAGCGTTTTCCGTTTGAAATGGCTGTTTCTGCCATGTTTTTATCGGCCGGGCTACCGCCCCGGAAAAGGTGGCGGATTGGTGGGTTGTGATAGGGTGGGCGGTACATTGTCTCCCGCCTGTCTGTTGGCGGTGACCGCCGCGCTGTTTGTTTGTCCCACCGTGGCGGGCGGTGTGTTAAAGTGGCGGTCTCTGTTGGCGGTTTCCGCCAGGGTCGGAATTGCATTCTTTTTATCGCCAGCCTGTTGGCGGTTTGACCGCCGCTTTAACACCGACCGCCAGGGTTGGAATGACCCCCTATATGTTAATTCAACGGCCGAGTGCGATGGTGTTTGGCCGCAGGGTCTGGCCTGTGGACAGGTCCTAATGCCAAACCCCTATAAGCACCAACCTTGCACCAAGCACGGGCTTCGCCTGTGCACCGCATAGGGTGTCTGAAAGATCTGGCCTGCAGCCAGACCCTGCGGCCAACCCCACTAACCACCCAACCCCATGCTGTGCACAGCCCTTTGCCTGTGCGCAGTGGAAGTTAACTGCGGCCTCTCTGGATGTTAGAATAGGTGAGAGAGAGTGTATCTGTGGGTGAAAGTGGCTGTAAGAGTGTCTGGGTGGGAGAGTGAGCACAGCAGTGTTTTAGTGGGTGTGTCAGTGTGTGTGCAGGTCTGTGAGTGGGTGCATGAGGCTATCAGTGGAGCTGCCAGTGGGTGTGTGAGAGTCTGAGTGGGTCTGTGAGTGGGTGCAAAACTTTCTGAGTGGGTCTGTGAGTTGGTGTGTGAGGGTCTGACTGGGGCTGTGTGTGTGTGCACGTGAGACTGAGTGGGTCTGTGGGTGGGTGGGTGAGTGCCTGAGTGGATCTGTGAGTGGGTGTATAAGAGTCTGAGTGTGTTTGTTAGTGTGAGAAAAAGATTGAAAGAGAGAGAGAGAGAAAAAGAGTGAGAGAGATAGGGATAGGGATTTTTTTTAGCGTTGGTTGTATGATGTATTTAGAATGTAATATTTTTGTACAATTTAAAATAAAAATTATATCTGTCATTTTAACAAATTACAATAATTTGTAATTTAAAAAAAAAGGGAAGCATGTCTGGCAAGACCTTCACATTCGGCTATTGGTTTTTATTTTTTTAACCCTTTAGGGGCTATATTGGACCACAAGGGAGCCCTCAAGGGCTCCCTGTGTCTCTCCAAATTTTTTTTGAATTTATTTTATTTTACGAAAAAGCCCTTATGGGCTATCTGGCACTACAGGGGAAGGCTTAAGGATTACCTCATGGTGCTATTGATTCAGCAAGCACAGAGTTGCTCTGACAGCAGCTCCATGTTTTCTGAAGTATTTAATCTCTGTTACCTGCACAAGTGCAGGGGACAGAGATGAAATCTTCAGTTTTTGACAGTGGGACGTGTTTGACAAATTGCGCCCTTGCCATGCATTGCTAATTACCCCAAATTATATCATGATCCTAAATATTACTTTTGTGATGGACTCCTGGTTCACTCTCTCATAACATTCAGGCATTTTGAGTTGTTTATATCCCTCTTCTAAATGCATGTTTTTAAGTAACACAACCACATTGCCCCCTTTATCCTATTGTCTAATAATGATGTAATCATAATTTTCTAAGTCTGCTAACACTTTCCTGTGGGGAAATGTGAGATTGTTTGTCTTCCACCTTCTACAAGCTAGTGTTTTAAGATCATGTGTTACCACTTCCTCAAATGTATCAACTGCATCTTGTGGGTGTGTCGGTGAAAATGTTGACTTAGTTTTAAAGCTACTAGGGCAATTTATGCCTAGATCAATCTCTGTATTTGCTAAATTTAAGTAGGAGTCACCCACATTGCTGGTTTTGGAGTCTAGTTCCACAAATGTAAAAAGGAGTTCAACATCACTAAAGCAGAGATTGCTTATAGTCTTTTTTCTCAGAGATTGAGTGCTTACATGTAACCCTGCTGATATGGCACTTATGCACTTTCAGTTTCTTGTGAAATAAATGCTAATGAGACCTACAACCAAAATAATTAGAGAGGTTAGTAGGACAGAAAGATAAACCAAGATCCAATATATTAGTTTCCCATGGGGGTGTTGTTTCTCATTTGACCGTCCACTCCTTGTTTTGCACAGTCTCTTCCTCTGCGTTTAACTCTAATGTTACTTTAACCTTTGTTTTCAGTGAATTTCTAAGGTTTTTTAATGTAAAGTAATATTTTATTACCACACATAAATCCATCTCCCACCGCACATGGCCATCAGCCATGCATTGTAGGAGGTTGGCCACATGGCCTGTGGCAATCTCACTACAGGACCTTATGATTTTAAATGGGGAGGAGGGGCCATGCAGCTTCCCCCGCCTTGAGCCTCATTAAGCCCATTAGGCCCTTGGGACCCCATCCTAGTTTTCTGTCTGCAGGAGACCCTTCAAAGGAGCAGCCTCTAGGTTTGCTACATGATGCTAAACTGCAGCATTTCAAATACATTTTCCAGTACTGAGGGAATTTTATAACTTTCCCCAAAATGTCCAAGAACTGAAGTAAGAATAATAAATGTAAGCATTCTGAACTATTGAACATTCCCCAAATATTCTAGGATTAAGTTAGAATACCAAATTGGTTGAACCAGTATCCTTTGCTGCCTGTAGGGTGCAACTAAAGACAGGAAATAAGATTTCCTGTCTTAAGTATACAAGGTTCTCAAACGTTGACATTCTATCAAGACACATTAAAAGAATGCAGGTAGACTCACATTGATCTATATTTCTTTCCCTCAAACGGAGGATACATAGCTTGTGTTTTTTAATCTTCTTAAATCACCCAACTTGCAATACAAGCAAGCATCAGCAAAGCCAATAGGTGTGCATTTCATGTGCCGGCACGTTAACATTGCCATTCACCAAAGCTCACACAATATTTGTTGCTTGTGGCTGCAGCCCACTGCATGCCACTACAAGCTTGTAGAATAAACAAGCAAGACACAGAGGTAGCAGGCATACAATGAGGCAGGTTGTACAGAGACAATTACACAAACATGACTATATATGCTAGTGATTGCACATTATAGACTTAATTAATCCCAATCCCTACATAGTTAACATAGGCCCATTCCATCCCACACAGTGTGATGAGTAGCTGCACCTTTTCCCCATTCGAAACATGGTTCAAATGAGCTAGAAGTGAAAAGGAAACTTGAGGCCAGATTTATCACTGGATTGCGTTGCTCTTGCTTCACGCATGATGTCCCAATAGCAACACAATCCTTAAGTCATATTTACGAAGCAACATACGCCACCATGTATGGCCCTGTGCTGATTGATAAATATGGAGTAACGCAGGGAAGCATACGCAAGTCGACACACTGCGTTACTTGGCCCACGGAAGGCATTCCATCGGTGGAACAGGGGTACTCCCAGACATCCACCTTTGGATTTTGACACATTCTCAGATTTACCAAGACTGGTAACCCTGAAAATAAGTAAAATGTTTTGCCTTCTGGACAGAGGGGCAACAAGGAGAAATATCTTTATTTGTCCTTGTTCTTTCCTCTTTCTGAGTGTGTTGCATTTTGCATCACACTAAGAAAGAGGAAACCGCCTCTAATGTTTGTTTTGCGCAGAAACAGACACCTTCTTGCACAAAAACAATCTTGTCTGCAAAGCAGGCACCCTTGCGCAATGTGCAAGGGTGCCTGTGTTGGTCCTAGGCTGCACTGAGTGCACCTGCGCAAGGAGACAGCAGGAATGTACTATGTTGTGATAGATATGGCGCATTCCTGCCCTCTCCATTTGACTAAGTGCAACACAGCAATTTGCCTTGCTGTATTGTGCTGTGTCAAAGTTTGATAAATCTGTCCCTTGGTCTATTCCAAATTGTATTTACAACAAGCTTCATATGCAGAAGTTCCGAATTTCGGTTCAAATTTCTCTTTTGACAAAGTAATAAAAGAGTTTATTTGGTCAAATTAGTCACAAGGGATGTTCAGGTAAACATTTCTAGCATTTGCATCATTCATTTCAGGAGAAAGTTTGAAAAAAGCACCCAGGGCCATGTACACAGAACATTATCATAGTAACCATAGCTCCAAATCAGAGTTTTGACTGCCGAAATGCTTTGTGAAATGTACAAAAGTTATTTTGTGATTCCAGAAGAAGGTACTGAACCACAAAATGAGTTTAGAAGGGATAACAAATTGCTTTTGAAGAGTCAAGTTTGTGGCCTCCTTACCAAATAGTGATTCATTATGGTATGTATTAATGTTTTGTGACCGATATCCGATCACAAAACATTGAGATTTTACTGATCCACACCCAATAGATGGTAAGTCATTTGCGAAAGAGTAGGAGTTTCCCCCCAACCATTTGGCACCCACTGCTTTTGTGAATGTATAAAAAAGGTTTGTTAGTTACTAGGTGGGGATTCAGGGGATCTCTGTTGACTCTCAAAACAAACTTTTAAAAAGTTTCACTTTTTTAAGGCAGCCCAGTTTTCTTTAAGTAAAACAACATGCATTGAAAAATATCTATATTTTCAAAACAATCCAGAGATATACTTCATTAATATTGATTAGGTTAGTCGGTTTTTGACGCACTACGATTTGAAATTTTTGAACTGACCTATTTGCACATAAGCTGGTGTGAAAAATTCCACCCTCATCGCTAAATCGGACTAGTATTTTGTGACCAGTGTTTCATACGTTTGGCATATAGAGGATTGCAATACAGTTGGAAAGCCTGTACTTGGCATACTAACAAAACTTGTTGAAATGTAGACCTTTATTGTGGTATTTGAATATATATTTGTCTTTAATATTGCCCACGCTGAGAATCTTTGTCCAGAGGACAGTTTTACAGCATTACTTTCCTTTCCGAAGACAGCAATCAACACCGTCTCCCGCAGTGACTAAAATAAGTTACAGTCCCTTCCTTGCTTTTGCTGATTGCTAGGTAACTATAATATCCATGGCATTCACTACATTGAGTACCTTGCTGTTCCTGGGCAAGGTGGCTTTGCAGTATAAATTACTTAATTCATTTTCTTGGATACCAGCAAGTGCTGCCGCAATGAATACATTGAATTGTCCTATTAAGCCAAGGTGGATATGATGAAAAGGTCTCGGTCCTGAGATAATCATTACTTTTATAGCTAGGTGTTGGTTCCAATACCAGGACCATAGCAAAAGGAATTAGTACACTATTATGGCGTCTCTAACAACATAGCCTACGAGAGCATCCAGGATTCATTGAGAGAGCTGCCCAGCCCATGTTCGAAAAAAACGTGCTTTTGTGCCTGATGCACAAAACACTATACAGACAGAAATCTGACTTGTGAAACAATCCAATGTAAAGGGCACCATCCCACTGAAACTCCACAGCAGTTGCCAGTGCTAGACTGGCCATAACGGGCATCAGGCGTTTCCTACAGAGGCTGTAAGGATGGTGGCCGGGTTTGCAGTGGTGCTGCAATATAGGTCCCCAGTAAAAAACAACAACATGCAAGCATTTCCAGCCTCCAGGGGCCCGGCACTGCTTCTCAAGGGGCCAGGCAGTGTTCCCCCATCAACCACTCTCCACGCAAAATTAAATTTGGGTAATGTCAGGGAAATTCATAAGCAGCAGGTGTAAGCAGATATAAGTCTAGGTTTAGAAGAGTCTGTCACATCAGTACTGATGCACCAGATTCTTACGCCTCCCCCACCACCACCTAACAACACACTGAGTGCGCTGTATTTACAATACGGTGCACCATGACACACGTTAGGAAAATAGCGTCAATCTTGTAGATTTCATTGCACCATTTTTGTAGGCCTCCTAATGCCGCAATTCCCCCCTTGCATACATTATGCCTGGTGCAGGCATAAAGTGGCGCAAGGGGTCGCAAAGTGCTGCAATGTCTGCATTGCGCCACTTTGTAAATATGGCACAGCAATTTGTGCCTCTTTGAGTCACATTAGTGTCATCAAAATAACACTAATGTGGCGAAAGGAGGCACTAGGGCCTTGTACATCTGACCCACAGTATCTCAAATAGAACCAAGAAAACAGACTTGGTGATTTAAGTGAAATGTAGTCATGTCAATATCTCGCAAAAATGTGAAAAACGGGTCGTTTGTTATAAGTAACTTCATTTACTTCCTAGTTTTTTAATATCCTTGTGTGACCCTTTTAATCAGTGACAAGTTGCTGAAATATATACATGTACCATATTCTCTGCATCACAGCCAACTTGGATAAGGCAGTTGGACTACCCTGATTCTCATTTGAAAATGACTACAATCCAATTTGTGGATTATTTTTAAGGTAACCGATGTATGCTTTTAAGTTCACTCCTGTTTTTGAGCAAAAATAGTTGACAAGAAGATCATTGAGTGAATATTGCTGTAAATCTAAAATACATCATCATTTTATAGTTCTGCAAAGAAAATTGCACTTCCAGAGTATCACCTACCACTAAATGTCAATGTATATTTCACTGAAAAAAATCTCGGTTAATTGGAAATTTTGTTGCAAATCAAATCTGAAGAACCACTGAAATGTGCACGTTATGGGTAGGAACACAATCCATTACTATCACAGAAGACATTCAAATGATAACTCACGCAACAAATGCAATGTTCATAATGTAACCCTTTCAAACCCAATACAAAGAAAACGCTAATTTCTTGAATGCTACTGAATGGATTTATGATAAACCAAGCAAAGGCACTTCCTCAAGTACATTTCTACATTCATGCCAAGTTTGGTGCAACTACATTCAGGTGATTTTGCTGTACTTTGTGGTACTGGAGTGAAAAAATTAATTGCCAAATTACCATCGGAAATGTCACTTATTTGACACTTTTTTTGGCCTTGGCTGAAGGATCTGCAAAGACTTACCATTGGGAGTCCAAAATATATGAGCTTTGTTACTAAAAAGTGTCACTTGATTCATGGAGCAGTGCCACAGTTATTTAGAAGCAATGGGGCAGATTTATGAAAAGTGGCATGCACTTAGTGCAGCGCCACTTTTCTTGTGTCCCTTAGCACCCCTCTAACGCCAACATGCATGCGCGGTCTTTAATATACGGCACACCATGGTGGTAGTTAGGGAGCTAGTGTCATACCAGCAAGTGCTGCCGCAATGAATACATTGAATTGTCCTATTAAGCCAAGCGTGGATATGATGAAAAGGTCTCGGTCCTGAGATAATCATTACTTTTATAGCTAAGTGTTGGTTCCAATACCAGGACCATAGCAAAAGGAATTAGTACACTATTATGGCGTATCTAACAACATAGCCTACGAGAGCATCCAGGATTCATTGAGAGAGCTGCCCAGCCCATGTTCGAAAAAAACGTGCTTTTGTGCCTGATGCACAAAACACTATACAGACAGAAATCTGACTTGTGAAACAATCCAATGTAAAGGGCACCATCCCACTCAAACTCCACAGCAGTTGGCAGTGCTAGACTGGCCATAACGGGCACCAGGCGTTTCCTACAGAGGCTGTAAGGATGGTGGCCGGTTTTGCAGTGGTGCTGCAATATAGGTCCCCAGTAAAAAAAAAAGCAAGCATTTCCAGCCTCCATGGGCCCGGCACTGCTTCTCCAGTGGCCAGGTAGTGTTCCCCCATCGACCACTCACCACGCAAAATTTAATTTGGGTAATGTCTGGGAAATTCATAAGCAGCAGGTGTAAGCAAATATAAGCCTAGATTTACAAGAATCTGGCACATCAGTACTGAGGCACCAGATTCTTACGCCTCCCCCACCACCACCTAACAACACACTGAGCGCGCTGTATTTACAATACAGTGCACCATAGCACACATTAGGAAAATAGCGTCAATCTTGTAGATTTCATTGCACCATTTTTGTAGGCTTCCTAATGCCGCAATTCCCCCCTTGCATACATTATGCCTGGTGCAGGCATAAAGTGGCGCAAGGGGTCGCAAAGTGCTGCAATGTCTGCATTGCGCCACTTTGTAAATATGGCATGGAAATTTGTGCCTCTTTGAGCCACATTAGTGTCATCAAAATGACACTAATGTGGTGCAAGGAGGCACTAGAGCCTTGTAAATCTGACCCATAGTATCTCAAATAGAACCAAGAAAACAGACTTGGTGATTTAAGTGAAATGTAGTTATGTCAATATCTCACAAAAATGTGAAAAACAGGTTGTTTGCTATAAGTAACTTCACTTACTTTCTAGCTTTTTAATATCCTCGTGTGACCCTTTAAATCAGTGACAAGTTGCTGAAATATATACATGTACCATATTCTCTGCATCACAGCCAACTTGGATCAGGCAGTTGGACTACCCTAATTCTCAATTGAAAATGACTACAATCTAATTTGTGGATTATTTTCAAGGTAACCGTTACATGCTTTTAAGTTCATTCCTGTTTTTGAGCAAAAATAGTTGACAAGAAGATCATTGAGTGAATATTGCTGTAATTCTAAAATACATCATCTTTTTATAGTTCTGCAAAGAAAATTGCACTTCCAGAGTATCACCTTCCACTAAATGTCAATGTATATTTCACTGAAAAAAATCCCAGTTAAGTGGAAATTTTGTTGCAAATTAAATCTGAAGAACCACTGAAATGTGTACGTTATGGGTAGGAACACAATCCATTATTATCACAGAAGACATTCAAATGATAACTCACGCAACAAATGCAATGTTCATAATGTAACCCTTTCAAACTCAATACAAAGAAAATGCTAATTTCTTGAATGCTACTGAATGGATTTATGATAAACCAAGCAAAGGCACTTCCTCAAGTACATTTCTACATTCATGCCAAGTTTGGTGCAACTACATTCAGGTGATTTTGCTGTAGTTTGTAGTATTGGAGTGCAAAAATTAATTGGCAAATTTATATCGGAAATGTCACTTGTTTGACCCTTTTTTTGCCCTTGGCTGAAGGATCTGCAAAGACTTACTATTGTGAGTCCAAAATATATGAGCTTTGTTACTAAAAAGTGTCATTCGATTCATGGAGCAGTTTCACAGTTATTTAGAAGTAAGAGGGCAGATGTATGAAAAGTGGCATGCACCTAGTGCAGCGCCACTTTTCTTGTGTCCCTTAGCACCCCTCTAATCCCACCATGCGTGCACGGTCTTTAATATACGGTGCACCATGGTGGTAGTAAGGGAGCTAGTGTCATAATGTTTGAGGCTAGTTCGGTGCTTTGCAGGATTAGCGTCAAAAAGTTTGATGCTATTCCTGCAAAGCACCCAGAGGCCCATTTAAAACAGTGGGAGCCTCCTTTTAACGCCTGCTCTGAGCAGGCACTAAAAATGCAGATAAAAATGATGCAAAAAAATCTCTTAGATTTCTTTGGTCCATTTTTTCGCCCCCTCCCCCCCCCCAATGGGGGAATGCCTCCCTTACATACATTATGGCTGGCGCAGGCAAAATGTGGTGCAGAGGGTTACAAAGTGGCACAATGCAAGCAGTGCGCCACTTTGTAAATATGGCTCAGCGTTTTTGGACATCTATATTATGATAATATGTCATTAGGATGGCGTTAGGACCTCTTAATTCTGGGCCAAATTATCCTTTTAATGAAAACTCCGACATAACTTACCCCTTCAGAATTGCTATTGCTGCCTGTGTAATAGATAAGCATAGATATTTTAACTCCACGTCTGCGTTCCTTCAAACTATATGACTTCAAGGAAAGAAGATGTAGAGATAATAATAGCAAATCTATATTTACGTTCGCATCATGGTACAGTTGCCAGGACGCTAGGCTGGCAGCTAATATTCAGTGGTCAATATTTTTATAGGCCAATATATCGTACATTGATATTGTGGCATGCAGTACATTGCTCCATTTTTGGCATTCAGCTATAATACAATACTCAAGACTTAATTGAAAGCACAATCATGTTATTCGCTGTTTACCTGCACCAATATTCGTTTTTGAAAATAAATGCCTTTTTTTTTACTCCCTTAAACAAGCTCATTTTGAGAAAGGTAAACAGTCTTGCCTGAGGTCAACAGGTTATAAATGAGTTTCCAATGGTCCACTCCCCAAGGTAGCTCATGCACAGGACATCTGGATTAAATTATATGAATTTATTATACGTTAAACTAGTGGAGGATATATGTAGCAAACGTATAATAAAATGTAACAAAATCAAAAACATTTGGCAATAGCAAACAAGAGGGAAGTATACAGAATGAAATAAAAACAAGCATTATAATAGCTACATGCCCTAATCCTAATTGGTAGAAGCTAGAACCTCTGCCATTAAGTGAGATGAGATGCAGACATTGTATACCTGATACAAAGGCTGAACTCAGACAACATGTTGCCAAGCCATGGGAAAGATGCCAATTATCCATACAAATGTTGCTCTCTAGGAGATTAGTCTGTGCCTAAAGACATGGCTTTGTGAGCTTTATTGAAGAAACACCAGTGAAGAACAAAGTCTACAGCATGAATTAAGACATTTCTTCTATTCGAGTAACAGAGAACAAGCAGGGTGTCTGCCCTCTACAGACTCCACAAAGAAAATCCAACATTCCAAACCACTTCACAAAGCCCAACATTCTGAACCATCAACCTCAGATTCCCCCATATGAAAATGTGGGATTTGTAAAAGTAGTTATTTGGGTTACCTGTTGGAGTGGCGTTTTTGGGAAATCATGCATAATTAAGCAAGATAAAATATAACGCACCCTTTCTCTAAACTAAGTACACAACAAAGTAACAAAATTAATATGTAATGCATTTAGCAACATACAGTAGAGTCAATCCTGCAACATCCTCCAAGACAATTTCCTGTTTCTGGCAGCACTTTGCATTCTGATTGCCACTATGTCATCACTGGCCTGATACTGTCTACAATCAAAATATTCTCCATTCTAATTATAAGGAACATCACCAAGATCATCTCTCAAGATCATGGTTGATGTTCATATTCAATCCCTCATCAGGATGGTTATTTAGACAAGATCAAGAGAGGAGGTGGAGCCAATAGGATTATGAGGGTCACCCTCAAAGGAATCAGAAGGAGGACAGTTGTGCTCATGCATGAAGTTACAACAAGTTGCCCCCACCTCATATTCCTACATTTTCTGACTTGTGCATGAACACTTCCTTTTTCCACTTTCATCACTTTGATATTGGTGGATGATTTAGGCTTGCCTTTCGAAACAAATCTTGCTACCCTTATTCTTACAGTGTACATCTCATGATTTCACTAGGTCTAAGTTTGTATAAGTTATCTTATCTAATTTTCCATTTATGATGTTTGAACTTAATACTGTGTGACAGATGCTACTTTCTACCCTTGGGGTAAGATAATTCTTCCAGGTATCTTTTCCTCAGCCACCATGAGTATATTGGCATCAATGGGCACCTGACTTTGAGCAGGAAGAATAGAACTGAGTCCTGTAGTAGCATGGAGACTTATTCTATTGGTCCACAATCATTCCCTCATAGATATTACCCATGATGAACTAGTTCTGGAGGCTACAGTTATATATTGCACACAAATTGAACCTTTCCATAGTTTGTGGGATCATACAGAGCTAGTGATGTGTCAAAAATAGATGTTTGGAAAAGCTCCATTATTTCATGTGACACCATTTGCACTCCATTATCCATCAAACATTTCTAAGGCAAACCTTCCCTGCTGAATATTTTTAATAAAAAGTTGATAACCAAACTTATGCTAAGACTCTCTGCAAATTTGACTTCTGGTTACCTGAAGTGATACTCGATCAATACTAATGCAAAATTTTGATTGAGGAGGTGAAAAATAAAACAATATTCAAAGCTAAGTTTTGTCAAGCATTCTTTTTTCATAGTACAGGATGCATCTGGTTGCATATGATGGAGGCATTTTTGTCATTCATAATTTCTAATCCATGTGTCCGCTTTGATAACCATATTGGTCATCAGAGGTAGTTTCTCAGCGAACATTTAACAACAGTCACTCCCGTGGGCCCCTACTGCCTTTTTTACATCTTATACATCTTATACCTGCTAAAGGAACACATGTATCTACCCTGAGCAATACGTTACCACTTAAGGCTAACTCATGAGCAACAGAATGATTTTAGTTGCACATGCAGAGATCTGGCAGGTGGCCAACTTCCTCTAAATTTTTCTTGACTAATGCTATTGTCTTGTCATCGTTATAATCAAGGAGCTGCTGATCTTCATAATTTCCCCAGAAGGATAGATCAACAATTTTCTGTACAGCAGAAATTATGTCAACCTCATTCTCCCGCTCAAGTCGTGAGGATAGTGTGACTATAAGCAAGCGGGACATGTTGTCCTCTGTGTAAATGTTCATTCTTGAAATGTATTTGACAATGAAATGAAACTCTTTGAGTCAGAAGTACAAACTATTCAATTCCATTCAGAATGTCCTGCAGAATGGGATAAACAGCCCTTAAATTATGATAATTTTTACAGATATGGTTAGAATGCAATCTCTTCTTAACTAAACATGAGCACACTTCCCTTAACATAAAGCAACTGTGTGGGAATCACAGTTGCTCTCCAGAACAAATTATAATCTTCAAACCTTTGACACAACTGTCCATGTCCTTAAACAAATGGAACACTGTTTTCAGGAAAACAGATGAAGCAGAAGCTAACCTGAAATACATTGTTTGGTAAAAGAACAGGTTAAATGGGGCAATGAAAGTTATTAAGGCTTTGGAATTCTGCTTCAACTTTATCTGATGGCTATAATTACTGAAATACATTTTACTTATTACTTTGCCACCACCAAGATTAGCGTTCTTTTTGTTAAAGCTGGGTATTGGATGCCTATCAAATAAGTAGATGTTTAGGTTCCCTAAAATCAACACAGTCTTAACTTTCCATTACTTTTGTTTGAAGGAACAATAGGAGACACTCATTCTGCAGACTTAGGGGCATATTTATACCCCATTTGTCCCGAATTTGCATCATTTTTTGGACGTAAATTCGGCACAAATCTAACTCCAAAGTTATATCTTGGTGCTAGACCCATCTAGCGCCAATGTTTTGGAGTTAAAATCAGTTTTTGCGTGGTAAGTGTTCCTCGGCAAAAAATGACTGTATGGCCATAGAGCCATATCTATCCCCCTGTGCTAAAATAAAGTACGGCGGGAAGGGGGCCTTAAATAATGGCGCTAAGCTTGCTTAGCGCCATTATTTAACACCTGGGTAAGGGCAGGTGTTAGGGGACCTGTGGGCCTATTTACATGGTCAGAGACCATGGAATGGGCACACAGGTGCCCTTCCCTAGCCCCAGGGACACCCCCACCCACACCAGAGGTACGCCAGAGGATGGCGAGTAAGGTACTACAGGTAAGTATATATATTTGTTAAGAAGTTCCATGGGGTGGCCCAAAGTGGGCCCCCCTACATGGCACTGGGCCCACTCGCCATGCCCAGGGGACACAAGTCCCCTGAACATGGCCGCTGGGGTGGTGGGCATGACTCCTTGTCTTTGCCAAGACAGGAATCATGTCTATGGGGGTTGTGCGTCAAAGGATGATGTTAGTCTGGTTAGAGGCATTATTTATGCCTCTGCCCATACTAATATCATCCTTTGATGCACAACCTCCTGTTCCCCCTATGCCTCCCCCACCCGGCCAGGGTCCTTCTTTACGACACAAACCGGGCCTTACAGCTGGCTATCATCATACCATAGATATGACGCCCAGCCAGCGTCTTGGGATGGCTCTAGCCATCGGAATACTTTTTCACACAAAACTGTGTTAGCGCAGTTTTGGGTGAAAAAGTATAAATCAGGGCCTCAATCTCCTTCATTATGCTTGTCAACTCTAAAACTTTTTTTGCTTGTAGTTCCCTTCTAACACTCAATGTGACACCCCTGGGCTTGAGTGGAAATTTCCTTGAGGGCAAATTTGAGTTGATATCCAAGAAGAGTTCCTGAGGAATCACAGAACACATTCGGGGTCTCTTGCTCAAAGTTATCTTACATGTCATTGCAAGTCACAACTAAGATCTCTTCAGAATTTCTAGGATTAAAGCTAATATCCAATGTTAAATTATGACTCCATCCCAGATTCACACCCTAAAGGTCAACATAAAGTTTTTTTTCAAGGCCAAAACTCACTTTAATTAAAGTTGGGACGGGAAATAGCAAAATAAATCAATAGTGTGTCATAAAAGGATACCACCTTGATGCTGGGTTCCTGCAATTCTTCAACTGTATGTGGACAGATATTGTCAAATAGATCATTGGCAATTAGTGTATGGCGAGTAAGGGCAAGTCATGACCAATGTTCTCTCAGTCTTGTATAAGGGGTGCTGAAACCTTTTTCATCAGTAACACTGTTGATACCCTTCATGACTAGGCTGATGTTTTGTCCACAATCAGACACCACTGCCATTCAGTTAGCAACTCTACCAGACAATGATGTCTTTACCTAAAAAAAGACCATAGCAAAATGTCCTTTCTTAACACGTGAATTACACACTTTGGCCCATATTTATACTTTTTTTGTGCCTATTTTGCGTCTTTGTTTGACGCAAAAGTGGCGCAAACTTACAAAATATAATTCTATTTTGTAAGTTTGTGCCGCTTTTGCATCAAAAAGTGACGCAAATGCTGCCCAAAAAAGTATAAATATGGGCCATTGTTCACAGCAGGGCATCCAATAAAGGAAGCTGCATGGAAATTACTTCCTCAATAATAACACATATTCTTATTCTCATTTATTTGATCTTTTACAGCCCCAGTTTTAAGGGCTAATTTATTGATTGCACATATTACAGCAACTTTGTTAACCTCATTAACATCTTTAACCCAAAATACAGATTGCTCAAAAGCTTATGTAGTTTTGATTACTTCACCTAACTTGAAGTGCCCCATTAACCACAATTGTTTTTATGTACATGTGTAATATTTACCAATAATTAATCCCAGTTCTTATTATCCACAGATGGACCAAAGTTACATGTACTGGTAAGACCCCCTCAGCACAGTTTTAAGAAAAATAATCAAAGGATTCATGTTGTTTCTGGGATCCTGTATAGAAAAGAAATCTCTCTTATGTCACACAGCTCTGTGAGAGTTCTTCTATCCTTACCATATCTTTGCTAATTTCATAGGATCTGCTGTACTCTCAGGTGGTGTCACTGTGGGTAAATATCTGTATACTTGCTGACCCTCTGATCCTAGGCATTTTAATAAAATGCATTTCTTCCTTTCTACAGGTGTTCTATCAGCTTCTATTGTGACCATTTACCTTTGTCTGTCTTTTCAAGAGGATAGGATTGTCATCCCGGCTTCAAAGAAATGTCTGTGGTGAGTCAAATTGCATATTGAGAAGTCTAATGTGCACCAAGAGGTAAATATGACTTTGCCTCAAAATAGGAAATATTTTATATGAAAATCAATGTTATCATAAAACTGCCCATATTTCAGGAAAGAATAAGTCATAGTCAAAGAAAATAATTTGACTGAGAGAGTTACATGGAGAAGGTATGCTAATTAGAACAATACACAAAAATGTTCATTGGGTAACTTGTATGTAGTGTAGACAATGTTAATTACTTATGAATGCACATTGCAGAGAGTCTCACAAAGAGAGCGATTCCACATGAAAATGAATATAAAGTCACATCCAAGTTGTTTTTTCTTATATATGCATGCATATTGCAGCACATGTTTTGCACCCATGTAATTGTGGATGGAGTTTAAGGCAATAAATGACTTCACCATTTTTAGAGTTTGGATCTGCATCACAAGATAAATGATTACTTATGGATGTAAAAGCCAGCAATACTGGACGATGCACACAATTACTTAAAAAATGTTTAATATGAATGTGCATTGCAAATTGACATGCACTCAAGTACTTGAAAATCATGTTAGGAGTTCAATGGGAAGCACCTGCACTCAAAATAACAGACTGCCTTCCTCATGTATAAAAATGGAATTCCCACTGTAAGGCACCTTGGTCAGGTATAGGAAAGAGGCGGCATAAGCAGTCTTGTGAGAAAAAAACATGTGAGAAATATGTAGTGGTAAGCTTCCACAATTCAGTGCTGCTAATGGTACTTCCTAAATACAGAACAGCCTATGACGCGCCCTCAGAAGTCAGTCAGCTACAACTGGATGCCTTGATGCTCAACATAGAATTGGCAACCCGTCTTGTTCTCGTCACCAGTGAAGAAACACTGGTGAAGAAACACTTGTGGAGAACAAGTCAGCAGCAAATAGTAAAATGTATCTTTTTGTTCAGGTAATTGAGCCCAGTCTCCATAGACTCCACACAGAACCAAAATACGGAGCCTGATGTTCCATAGTGCTATCCTCAGAATGTCACATTCATTCTTGAGAGCCTCTCACTGGTTTACTTAGAAAATAATACTGTAATTGTGATGTGTGATGAGAATAATAATATGAGAAACTCTGCTGAAAACACAGTCATGCAGCATCCGGCGGCGGCCGACTCCATGCAGACGGAAGCCAATGTCCCGCCCTCCATATTCCGAGTAACCACTCCACCAGGATATCCTGTGCGGCATTACCGACATGAAAAACCTGGTGGAAACAAAGTATAAAAGCAAACACCCACCTCCAGGCACAGACACGCTTCCGTGGCCACCACGGCAAACGAAGTGCTTGTCTTTCCAGTGTTGTATCTCACCATACAACTTCAGGGC
Source organism: Pleurodeles waltl (assembly GCF_031143425.1). Lineage (NCBI taxonomy): Eukaryota > Metazoa > Chordata > Amphibia > Caudata > Salamandridae > Pleurodeles > Pleurodeles waltl. The sequence continues at coordinate 525,116,859 of NC_090449.1, forward strand.
CACCAACAACGACGAAGACAACAACCGTAAGTATACCTAGCACAGAGGGGAGGAAATGGCAGTGATACACTCCCAAACACAACACACATACCTCACACAGACAGCGAAGGCCACACACAGGAACACACAACATACGTCAATGCCAAGTACCCAATACACACAAAGCCAAGCAGAAACGTGCCAAACATACAGCACAACGCACAACGCGCACCAACACCACCAACACACCCAATAACCACACAACGACAACTAGACCACAAACATCTCAATGTTGGCATAGACAGGCATGTTGTGCAACACCACACATACACACACACCTTAAACTCCATGTAGCATTGACACACAATCAATAGCTGTGAACACACATCCAAACAATCATACAGGTGACACAACACGTACAACCAACATACAAGGAAATCCACACATGAAGCATTAAACACACGGATGCACACAATACCCCATACAATCACACAAGCAAGCAGTCACACACATCACATCATCCCCATGACCCAAACCATCTCTCCGGAGCATGCAACAACACAGACACTATCCACTCACAGACCCCACACACCTATGCACACAGATGTCACACCACCATGTAGAATGAAACCAGGACAAGCATCTCATCTTGTCAACCACAGAAAGGTGGGCAGATGTATTAATATACAAAAGAAAGAAACTATATGCAAAATGTGCCAATGGCAAGTCCAATGTCCATAACTTCAGGACACATTGTCCATCAAACATTGGCCCAACTTGACTCCTGACTGAAAATAGGCCTTCAAATCATAGGGGCAGCAATGGGACAGGCAGGCACCTCAGGGGTGTGGGGTGGTGGGAGAGGCTTGGTTGTGGAAGGGGCACGTTTAGGTTTGGGGTTGGGAGGGGTAACTTTGGCACTGGGAGGAATGGAATCCTTGCTGGTTGAAGGAGCAGGGGAAACAACAGAGGGGGCACCCAAGGAATGGGGAATGCTAGGTGGAAGGGCCAGAGAGGGGCAGGGGGACAAGCAGTTTACAAGGAAGACCGGGTGGGAGAGGAGTAGGGAAGAGGTCAAGGGCGGCAAGAAAAATGTTCTTAGGTACATGGGGCGGTCACATGGTTGAGGGTTAGGAGTGGAGGTAGAGGGAGTGCTTGTCTGACATGTCTGTGTGCTGTACGTGGATGCTGGTGTGTGCAATGTCTGTATGTGTGTAGCTGAATGTTGGGTGGGTGAGTGGGTACGTGTGCATTTCTTGGGAGGAGGAGGGGCAGGGATGCAGGGAGAGGGAATGGGAGATGTGTGAGTGAATGTTGTGGTGGTGTGTGCAAGTGAGGTGGATGTGCTGTAGGTGGCAGGGACAGTAATCGTGGTGAGTGCAGATGTAGTGTGAGGGGTGTGTGTCAGTGAATCTGCTGTTGTGGTGATTGAGGGTATGACAGGAATGGTAGTAGGAGCAGTGTGTGATGATGCAGTGCTGGCAGGTGTGAGTGGAGATGTGACTGCAAGGGAGGAGGTGGAGTGGGAAGTGTCTGTTGATGTGTCTGCAGATGTGTGTTGCATGTGTGCATGCCTGTGTGAATGTTTGTGATGCCTATGACTGTGTTTGCACCCCTTGTGTGTTGTAGTGGGTGTATGCTGATCTGTAGGTGTGCTTTGGACGGGTGTAGGGAGAGGGGTTGTGGATTGGGGACAGGTAGCTGGAGGCGGGACAGAAGAAGGAGGGACACTAGCTGCCATCAACGAAGAGGCCAGAGTCTGAAACGATCTCTGGAGGCCAGACAAGGCACTGTGAATGCCTTCCCGGAATGCATTTGTCTGCTGCATCTGGGATGCCAGTCCCTGGATGGCATTCACAATTGTTGTCTGCCCCACAGAGATGGACCTCAGGAGGACAATAGCCTCCTCATTGAGGGCCGCAGGGCTGACTGGGGCAGGGGCAGAGGTGCCTGCGGCGAAGGAGACGATGAACCTCCTGGTTGAGCGGGCACAGGCAACTTGTTGGGGTGCTACAGGTGGGGCGGTGCTGGTAAGGGGGTGGCAGACAACAATGGTGTTGATGTGGTCCCAGAAGGGTCCGCCACTGCCAGGGAGCTGCCATCGGAGGAGGAATCTGAATCAGATGTGTTGGTATCTCCAGTCTCCCACGTGGTGCTCCCCTCACCCTCCATCCCACTGGTCCCCTCTGCTTCGCTGGTGCCAGCCACCTGAGTCCCGTGGGCTGCTGCATCCCCACTCGCTGGTGCCCTTCCTCCTTCTCCAGATGCACACACTGACAGGGGAGGAAAGAGAAAAGGAGGGTGGGAGAAACAGAAAGGGAGGAAATGATGAGAACTCACACATTCACTTCACAAACAAACAATGCAGATAACAGTCCCTGCTTGCGAAACAATTTAGCATTCATTTCAAAATAAAGTCATGCGAGCAATGTCCCAAATCATCTCAACCCTGCAGCCTAAACACCTGAATGAAAACACAACTACATGCCTATCAACTGCCAAAATGACTAATCCTAAATACCAGCCCAGGAACCTACCCAAACACAAGTCATCCATTACAGGATGATACAAATCTTAGCAGAGAGGGTCTGAGGACACTAACTAACTGACAGGAATGTGTGGAGTATATGTGGTACAGAGGTCCATTACTGTAGGCAGTGAAGTCATTTTAATTTTCATGTAACATGCCTGTCATTGCCCATATACAGTGCCAATATGACCACCTTGTGCTACTATAGTACACGCAGAGATGGAGGATGCAGCCAGTGCATACTTGAGAGGCCCATACCTACAGGTGAACATGGGTCACAGTAACACCACTTCTTATCCTACATGGCCCAACATATCGACCGTCACACACTCCAACTTGATGGGTGTGGTAACCAGGACTGTACATTCCCTAAATCACATCTGACTGCATTATTTCCAAGACCAGGGAGTGTGACAGTGTACAACCATGCAGTAGTCACCTGACAGGCAACACTTACTCCCTTGTGGCTTCTGTGCTGCCTTTAAGCGACCATCCATCTCTGGGTACGACATGGCCAGTATGTGGGCCATTAGGGGGGTCAGGGTCCGACATGCACCCCTCCCACGTTGGGAGGCCATCCCCAGCTGGGCCTCTGCTGTCTTCCGGGCCCAGCGTCACAGGTCCTCCCACTGCTTCCTGCAGTGGGTGCTCCACCGGCAATGGACCCACAGGGTCCACACATCCTTGGCAATGGCTTGCCATAACCCTTTCTTCTGGTGAGCGCTGACCTGAATGGGAAACAGTGAGAAAAGGAGGGGACATGATGTAAATAATACCACTACAGGCAGTAAGCTTTGGCGACACACAACAAACACGGACCTTGCACACTGTCAATATCCAACACATATCATGTGCATGCTACATGCCTGATCAGTCATGACATGTCAATGTGCACACACATACATTGTTACACGCCACCCAACATGTCTGACAAAGGATGTTATACTGACCTGTTGCCCTGGAGCACCGTACAACCTCCCATTCTGGGGTAGGACCCTTTCCACCAGTTTCTCTATTTCCTCCATTGAGAAGGCTGGGGCCCTTTCCCCAGAAGTGTGTGCCAATGTTGCTCCAAGAGACAGGACACAGCAGCACACAAAGTGGAGGTCTGTTCTGCCCGAATGCCAGGAGTCAAGTGAGCGGGCCCACACAAAATGGGGGTTACGACCGCAGCGGTCATGACCGTCACCACCAGTGGTGATCGTCATTGGCCCCAGTCTTCCATAAACATCAATGTTAACCAATGAAGAGTTGCACAGCGGTTCAGTCCGCCCTCTGCCATGACGACTTCCGCCCGGCGGAACAAAGTCACTTCCAGCTCTTCATTGCATGCCGGACATGCGGATGCCATATTAGTCTGTTACATTACTGTCCTGAGTTCACACAGCGTAACTACCTGCATGTTCTCACAAATACATACTGTAGGTCACACATTTTTGTCAGCATATATGAACACATGGAATACATGTCCTGTATACGTCCATTCCCACACGAATCATGAGACATCGTCTGGTTAGGAATGGAGTGTGGAGTAATGTGTATCCACACAACATGACAGGCAACTTGCATGACTAAAACCTCATGACTGTCATGTGTCATTCTTGGTAGCCTACATTGCGGGAGGTTCACAGAGTGGTGTTTGTGTCCTGCACAGATATTGCCACTATGGAGTGATGAGGAATGCACCAATTTACCGGCCACCCATAGATCTTGAAACCATGGAAGAGTGCCACATTATCATGACTTATTGACTAAACCGTTTGTCCATCAAAGAACTGGTTGCCCAGTTGAAGCCAGACCTCCTGCTGGGCTTGAGGAATCCCCATGCCATTCCTCCAACAGTCCAGGTGTTGTTAGTCTTGCATTTTCTGGCGAGTGGCTCTTCTCAGATCACAGTGGGACTTGCTGCAGGGTTTTCACAGCCCCAGTTCTGTAAGGTGTTGCAGGATGTGCTAGATGCCCTACTCAAGCATGTGCACAGGTACATTGGGTTCCCACTCCTACCAGAATTTTCCACTATGAACGCAGCCTTCTACAACATATCAAATGTCCCACATGTAATTGGGGCCATTGATGGGACTCACATTGCCTTGGTACCTCCGAGGATCAATGAACAGGTCTACAAAAACCGGAAGAGTACATATTCGCTCAATGTACAAGTGGCATGTCTTGCAGACGAATACATTACACATGTAAAAGCTAAATTCCCTGGATCAGTACATGATTCCTACATCCGAGGAACAGCAGTGTCCCTACAATGATGTCACAGCTACAGGGAGAAGGGGCCTGGTTCAGAGGTATGTGTACTGCTCTGTAAGTCAGACGTTTTTGCATCTCACAACACAGTCAGCTCTCTGCCTAGCATTGTTACCTATGTTCATGTTTCCTTTTCCACACAGATGATTCTGGATACCCCAACCTGCCCTGGTTCCTGACACCTGTGAGACATCCAACTACATTAGCGGAGAACAGGTACAATGAGGCCCATTGCCGGACGAGGCGTGTGATTGAGCGGACCTTTGGTCTCTTGAAAGCTAGATTTTGTTGTCTTCATGTGTCTGGTGGTGTCCTACAGTACCAACCAGGAAAAGTCTGCAAGATCATTGTTGCATGCTGCATGCTCCATAATCTGGCCCTCAGAATGCACATCCCACTGATGGAGGATGGGGACATTAATGCTGGAGTGTTGTTTGTGGCTGGTGACTCTCATGCTGAGTGGGAGGCTGATGCGGATGAGGCACATGACAACAGGACTGACATGATTCATCTCTACTTTCATTGATGTACAGGTATGTCTGCATTGCATATCATCTGCACATGGGAGCTGTATTGCTGAAGCCAATCTGTAGCCAGTAATTGCATGCATCAAGGTATGTGTGGGGACTAGAGCCTTACATGTTGTTTAACAACCTTGAAGGTTAGGTGACTTACCATGAGAGGTAGTGGAAATGCACAGCTGCTAAGTACATATGTGAAATGCTGGTGCCATTGAGGTACATCCTAATAGTTGTACTAAAGGTTTAGGGTCCTCAGTCTGCCTGTGTGGGGAAATGTTAGGGGGACTTATCAGTCTTGTCCTGCTGCGTAGGCATGTCAAGCTGAATTGTCAGCTGCTGCGTGCCATGTACATGTTCGTGACTACTCAGGGAGGCATACAATAGAGGATGTTACCTAGGTTACATCTTTCCTGTCCCACACATGTGTGGCCCTTACATATGATGTATCATAGCTGCTGGGACACTCATCCTGGGTTTGTGTGCAACTGCTATTTATGTTTGACTGTGGATTACATTCCTTACAACATTGTATCTCATTCCATTTATTTCCCTCTCTTCAGGTGACATCTCTGTTTGCAATCTGCTTGCTGAGTTGCCAGTTGGCATAGTTGACAGCGGATTTTACAACAATATGGATGTACTTACACACCTGTTGGAGTATACCACTACATCTGTGACTTTGACAATATTGTTGTGAAGACATGTGTATTCTTTTGTTGTCCCATGACAAAATTGCCAGTACAAACAATGAAGCGACATGCACCATGACTTGTGATTATTGGTGTTTATTAAGTGTTAACTATCACAGTCCTGAGGAGTGGGGTAATGCTTTATGTGATGATCCAAGTGGATGGTACAGCTGTTTGGTTCACAGTTCTTTTATCCATTTGCCTCAGAGAGATGTGGCCTTGGGATTGAACAGTCAACAGGGTTTAACAGTGGCACTCAAGGGTGAGAATTCAGAAGGGGGATCACTTCCTGGTAGGGGGATTGGTCTTGGGCTGAGGTCCTGCAGGATGTCTGGATGGGTGACCTCTTTGCGGGGGGTTCCTCAGCTGCAGGGGTAGGGGTGCTAGTGGCCTGTGGGTCCTCCTGCTGGGCCTTCATTCCAGTAGCAGGTGCTGATGTTGAGGGCAGTGATGTTGACTGACTACTGGATGGAGCGTCCTGTTGGGTGGAGAATGTCCGCAGGATGTTATTGAGTTTCTTGAACTCAATAACATCCATGGTGGCATTGAGTGCCATGGAGACCATAGTGGCATTGAGTGCCTGCCACTGCTGTCTGACCTCCTGGTGGTATTCCCCCTGCAGCCTTTGGGTGTCCTGCAAGGTTGTGAGTATCTGGCCCGTCTTGTCGTGGGTTTGCTGGTAGACTCCCAGGATTCTGGAGACGGCCTCCTGGCCAGTCGTGCCTGTGCCAGCCTCATCCCTTGGCCCACAATTGCCCTCCCACTAGCCCTTGCCCCCTGTGCCTGTGCCCCTGGAGCAGTGTGCCCCCTCTGACTGACACCAGGGCGGTAATTGTCTTGTGTTTGCACCGTTGACTCCTGCCCATGTCCTGTGGGGCACACTAATGATTGATGTGTCCCTGGGACATAGGTATGGGAAGGTGGACTCTGCTATTCACTGACTGCCACGGGAAGATGGTTTGAGTTGTGGGCAGAGTGAGGCTTATGGTGGTGGACTAACCACTCATGCCTGATGGGCCAGGTTTTTCATCCGAATCCAGATTTCCTTGGGAGTCCTCCCCTATTGGACCTGCTTCCAGGCCTGGGCTTTCTGTCACCGGGCTCCTCTCCTGTGAATCAGTACTTGGGAGAACAGTGTAATGAGAGGTATTGTGTCAGATGATGGTATGGTTGCAGTGACACACATGGTTATATGCCGTCATTAACTGTATTTGCAGATCAGTAATGGCATTGACAGTTACCAGTCCACTACTTGTGTTACCATCAGTAGAATGTTGCAATGGGCCCATTTTGGAGGACAGTTAATTTTTGTCTTGTTACTGTCATTGCCATGTACTGATGTGCATTCCTACTACTTTTTAGTGATTGGAAGTGACATGGTTTGATGTGCAATTGCAGAGAAGTGATCTGGATGTAGCAGTCATGCAAGGGTAGGGAGTGTCGCATTATGGTAGTTGTGGTACTTGCTGCTGTGTGGGGCATACATGCACTGGGTGGGACTGTGAGGGAATGGTGTCAGTGGGGAACTGTACCATGCAGGGGTGGATATGGGGTCCATGGTGGGTTGCTGCACATTAGGGTGGTGTGGGGGGTGAGAGGGTGGTGTGGGTACATGCTGTGCAAGGGGACATGTTGGCCAGTGAGTACAGTGGACTTATCAGTGTCCAGTCCAGTAGCTATTCCCGTCAGCCGTTCTGGGTGTAGTATGGCCAGGACCATCTCCTCCCACGATGACATTTCTGGGGGAGGTGGTGGGGGCCTTCTACCAGTCCTCATGAAGGCTACCTGATGCCTGGAATCCATGGCCCATACCTTCCCCCTAAGGTCATTCCACCTCTTCCTTATGTCCTCCCTTATGCGTGGATGGTCCCCCACTGCATTCATCCTGTTGACTATCCTTTGCCAAACGTTGTTCTTCCTGGCTGTGTATGTCTGCTGGACCTGTGCTCCAAACAGTTGTGGCTCCACTTTGACGATTTCTTTCACTGTTACCTTGAGCTCCTCTTCTGTGAATTTGTTTTTTTTGTGGTGCCATGGTGGTTGTGTTGTAGGTGGCGGTGTATGGTGTACAGGGATTCTAGGTGTGCTGTTTGTAGTTGTGAATTTATGTGGTGGTATGTGCGTGTGCTCTGTGGTGTTTGTGTGCAGTGGTGTGTTGTGTGAAGCGTACTCAGTATGATGGTGCCTGTGGTATCTAGGTGCAGTGCTTCCTTTCAGTGTGCTCTTCTCTTGCTCTGTCACAGTTTCTAGTTGCAATGGGTTCAGGATATGTGTGGGGGTGTATTTTGTAGTGCTGTGGACACATGTGTATATGTGTCTCTGGTGTTGTCTATTGGTGTTGTCCACTCTGGTGCAATGTTAATGCGGTAGTGCCTTTTTTTTGTTTCGCGCAGTGGTTTGGACTTCCAATGGATTGCCATTGTGTTGGGATCCGTGATACTGATTTGTGACTCGTAATTTGGCAGGCGGTATATTCTCGGCGTGGCGGTCATGGTGGCGCAGCTGTCTCCTTCACACCGTCATTTAGGCCATCGGTGTTGCCATAAATAGATTTCCATTTGGGGAACTATTTTATTTTACAAAAACGTTGTTTTTACAGGATTTGTGTACTAGATTTTGACACAGAATAACAGATACAGTGTGAGGAATTTTAGAGTAATATTTCTAAATTTTCCTTAATAGAGTTGGAATATTTTGCTGTCGAAGTGGGCTTTCTTGGCAACAAAAACCTCGAAAATAATATAGGGAGCAGATTCATGCTTAGGTCAAAGCATAGCATGTAGAAGACTGAAAAACTCTGGATCAGACCAGTTCTTAACACAAGGTTAATGTCTTGTTTCATGAGACTTTCCATGGAAAAGTATGGCTTCCAAAAACAACTACAAATTAATTTTGTATGCTGGGTTTTAGGAAAATATATTTTTCTCCAATATCTTACTCATTTGTAGGACAATCTCATCTACATTTCAATGTGTTGTGCATGCACAAGACTTTTACAGGACCTGTACTAAGTAATCTGTTGATGTATGTTTCCTTTAAAAATGTCTTTTCAAATGAAAACGTTCCGTAAGTGCTGCACATCTATTACTTCTCAAGTCAAATACTCAGTACCTTGGGTCATATTTACAAGCCCCTAGCGCCACCTTGGCGCACTTGTTTTGATTGCTAAGGTGGCGCTAAACAGTCCCCCACCCTGTGCCATATTTACAAAGTAGTGCAATGCAAGCATGTCACCACTTTGTAACACATTGTGCTACATTTTTCATTTTACCTGCACCAGGTGTAATATATGCGAGGAGGGCGTTCCCCCGCAGGTAGGCCCAAAAAAATGGCGCAGTGAAATTTACATGATTTCACTGCACCATTCTAGCATCATTTTTTAATGCCTGCTTAGGGCAGGTTTTAAAATCAGGCTAGTGCATTAACCTATGGGCCTCCCTGTGCTTTTCTGGACAAGCACCAAACGTTTTGGCACTAGTCCAGCAAAGTGCCATAACAGCATAAAAAATCCTGACACTATTGTCTTAACATGCACAATGGTGGGCTGTATTGTAAATACAGAGCTACATTGGTGTCATTAGGGGGGCACATGGTGACGCAAGGAAAGAGCCGATGAACCAGTTCCTTGTAAATATGTCCCCTTTTATCATTTGGAGAGAGGATGTCTAACACTGATTTATGAGAGACAGGGTCCACCAGTATTTTCAATATGATCATTAGCTCTGTAAGTTATTTACCTTCTGATTCATTTTGTATAGATTTGACTTGTGTGGCTATACTGGATTTCTGGCATGGCGTAATAGATGAAATAACAAATACCCTTATAAAAACAAAATTAATTAATGTGCATTAAAATATTTTATTTTAAAAAAAATCAGATTCAGTAGTTCACACAATCATTTCATGTTTAATTAAAGTACAAATAAATGGAACATCCAACCAAAATGCGTTCTGCCAAACAAACAGTTCTTCTGCCCCATTTAAATGTATGGGAATGCAACAGGATTCCAATGGTGGATTTATTGTCAATTTAAGATGAAATTATATTCATTAGGATGTAGGAGGGTTAAGCAGACACCAATATTTCACAGACTGGAGCTGAAGTCCTCATTTTATATGTAAAAATGAATTCTTGACTATAGAGCTGTTAGACCTGACAGCCTTAGGGTGGTCACCCCTAACTTTTTGCCTGCCTCCCTTCACTTTTTGGATACTGTTCGTGCTGGTTTTAGGACTCTGCACACTTTACCCATGCTAACCAGTGCTAAAGTGCATATGCTCTCCCCCTTTAAACATGATGACATTGGATCATACCAAATTGGGTTATTTAATTTACTTATAAGTCCCTAGTAAAATGTTCTATAAATGCCCAGGGCCTGTAGATTAAATGCTACTAGTGGGCCTGCAGCACTGATTGTGTCACCCACTTAAGTAGCCCCTTTACCACGTCTCAGGCCTGCCATTGCAACGCCTGTGTGTGCAGTTTCACTGCCAATTTGAATTAGCATTTAAAAGTACTTGCCAAGACTAAAACTCCTCTTTTTCTATATATAAGTCACCCCTAAGGTATGCCCTTTGTAACCCATAGGGCAGGATTCAGCATAGACAAAAGGCAGGACATGTACCTGTGTAGTTTATGTGTCCTGGTTAAAACTCCTATATTCATTTTTGCACTGCTGTGAGGCCTGCTCCTTTCATAGGCTAACACCAGGGCTACCCTCATACACTGTTTGAGTGGTAGCTGCTGAGGGGTAGGAAGGTCATATTTAGTATGGCCAGAATGGTAATACAAAATCCTGCTGACTGGGGAAGATGGATTTAATATTGCTATTTTAGAAATTCCACTTTTAGAAAGTGAGCATTTCTCTGCAGGTTCAGTTGACAGCTCCATTGTGCATTCACTTAGACAAACCCCAAACACAGGATGCTCAGCCTCACTTGTATACATCTGAATTTTGTATGGGTCTTCCTGGGCTGGGAGGGCCTGACACTTACATGTTAAAGGACAGTAGCCTGCCCTGACACAAATGACTGCCACCCCCCTACTGGGACCTTGGCAGACATGATTGAACTGAAAGGGGACCTAGTGCACGTCTAACCCATTCTTTGAAATCTCCCCCACTTCAAAGGTACATTTGGGTATTTAAAAAGGGCCTCTGTCCCTACCAACTCAGACACTTCTGAGGTAGAGACTCTACTTCATCAAGACACTTCCTGGAGATGAGAACCAGAACCAGAACCTGCAACCTGCCAAGAAGAACTGTCTGGCTGCCCAAATGACTCACCTGACTGCTTTCTGTGAAGGACTGCTGTCTTTGTGTTGCCCTGCTGCCTTGCTGCTCTCTGGCTGTACTGAGAAGAGCTCTGCAAGGGCTTGGATAGAGCTTGTCTCCTGTTCCCTGAAGTCTCAGGATCAAAAAGACTTCATTCCTGCAAGAAGAACTCCCTGTGTGGCAGACATTGACGCGCAGCCTGCCAGAAACGATGCACAGCCTGCATTGCAGTGAAAAATTCACCGCACACCGAACCGGAACGATGCAGCCCGACTTCGCAATGAGAAGATCGACGTAGCGCCAGTGTAGCGACTGGAAATTCAATGCAGGGCCCACTGGATCGAAGCACAGCTGAGCTGGAATCACGCAGCCCAACCTCCAGAGAGGAATCGACACAGCGCCTGCGGTGCAGTCGAAATTTCCACGCAACCCCCACCGGATCGACGCATCCTGTCAGTGCCAGAATTCGATGCAACGACCCCGGGGAATCTAACAACCCCGCAACCCGAAGAGGATCCAAGACCGAGCGCCAGAAATCGATGCAAAGCCTTCCCTGCGTGAAAAATAAATGATGCATCGCCCTATGCGGCCCGAGAAATCGACGCACACCTTCCTGTTTTCCACGCATCTCCTCCTCTGCGGTTCTTTGCGGAGATTTTGAACATAAACCAGGTACTTGTTGCCTGCAAGATACATTTATTGTTTTTAAGAGACTAAAGACACTTTATATCATTTTTACAGTGATATTCCAAAATATACTTATTGCATTTTCATCGTATTGACCTTTATTTATCCAGATAAATATATATTTTTCTAAACACTGTGTGGTGTATTTATGTGGGTGTTCTACTGTGTTATTGCATGATTTATTGCACAAATACTTTACACATTGCCTTCTAAGTTAAGCCTGACTGCTCAGTGCCAATCTACCAGCGGGTGGGCACAGGATAATTTCGACTGTGACTTGCCCTGACTAGAGTGAGGGTCCTTGCTTGGACAGGGGGTAACCTGACTGCCAACCAAAGACCCCATTTCTAACAAGAACCTTAAAGGAAATAGCTGGGACGTAGCCACGGGGTGGGGAATTTGAGAGCTGGGCCAGCCCATATTAATCTTTGCCCCACCCAAATGAAGGAGGTGGCTGGCACAGTACTTATGGAAAACTCAGTTTAAAATGTGTCTTAACAAACTGCATTCACTTTTGAATACATACAGTGTAACTGAAAAAAACTGGCTGAAGTTCAGAAGGTCAATGAACAATTAAATGCATGTTTTTATCTTGTTACAATCACAGCACTTTCAAAGGCAGAGGTTAAATGTCAGGCTATGTCTTCTGACAGATTGCTACTTGTTCTTTTAATGTGGAGATGTTGTTTTCTTTTCTTTTTCTGACTGCAAAGTGAGAGGTTTTTGGAAAGGGAACTATGTGATAATATTGCTGGTATACAGGCAGGGCCACTGGAATTATGCGGCAGGGGAGGCCCAAATTATAATTATATTGCAAAGTTGAATAAATTATGTGCTGAGCAAGAACACAAATTATGTGGCTTAAAGCAGCACATTTGTGATAATATTAATGTAATATTTGACTTTTTTTGCACATCTAGAGATGTCTCGGCAAAGGTTTCATTTTGTAAGAACCAGTTACACATCCAAATTTAATCACTACTTAAAAGGTGAATGGTCCGCCTTTGCGAATGACCTTACACTGCATAGTAGCGTATGATGCAACATTTTTGTAAAATTTTATCAGTTTGAGCTAGAAATAATTTCTTTTGTTAAAATCTGCAGCTTGTGGTGCAAATTATGAAATATGTGATAAATGCAGCAAATTCATAATCATTTGGAGTGATACGTGGCTGCAAAATCCCTGCATACAGTGAAGTGCCAAAAGAAAGACTAACGAAAGACTGGAGGATGTTAGTTTGTTCCTAATGCACAAAAATGCTTGTAAATGAGCTGTACAAATATTTCAACATATATCAGCAACCATGAAAGCATAAATAAAGCACATTTTGTTTTGTAATTCTGAAGTATGAAGGAACCAAAGATTTTATCAGGATCAAAACAATTCTTGGTGATGCACGTGATAGATTGTATTCTATTGTATTTGTGTAGTATTTACTACCCCTATGTGTGACACTGAAGTGCTTACTTACATGGGTAGCAAGCTATGCTATAAAGGGTGGTGTGTGGTTGGAAGGGTGTTGTCTTTGTTTTATGATTCTATGTGGGAAGTGCTTCCATGTCATGTGTGATGACCACGAGGTGCAGTTCTTGTGCTATGGAATGCAGCACGTAGCAGTGTGGTGGATGATGAGGTGGGAGAGACACATGCACAATTTATGGCTGTTTTAACATTCTCTGTAGGTCCCTTTAAGGTATTTCCTATGATTATAGTCCGCTTAGCGCGTCACCTAGTGCAACGCCACCTTTCTAGCACCCCTTAGCACCCCCCTAACGCCACCATATGTGCGCCTTATTTAATATACAGTGCACCATGGTGGTAGTTAGGGAACTAGCAGCAGAATTTGTGACGTTATTTTGGTGCTTTGCAGGATTAGCGTCAAAACCTTTGACGCTAATGCTGCAAAGCACCCAGAGGCCCATTGTAATCAAAGTGCCAAAAAAATGAAGCCAAGAAATCTCTTAGATTTCTTTGTACCATTTTTTGGCCCCCCTAAAGGGGGAAGGCCCCCTGACAGGATACTTCAATTTGATTTCCTCAGAAGCAGAAGATAACTCCTCAGTCCCGACCGAGCTACTCACAACTAATTTTAATCCTTCGTGCTGAGTACCCCGGAGGGGGAAAGGGGAATGGGATGGTAGAGAGACTGCCACAGAGATGATGAACGCCAGTACTCAGTCTGCCTCTTCACATCTAAGATTGGATGCAGCACCTGCAAGAGTCACAGTCGCAATTACTAGGGACATACAACATCAGTTTTTCACTTTCTACTCTCAACACTTAATTCTCTTTAATTCGATTATTTCTTCACTCACCCTGAGTTCTCTGTAGCCTTGCTTCTCTCTATGAATGATAGCTCTTCTTGAAAAATGCTTATTACTGATTCTGGAAGAACTTCTCAACCTTTATTAGAGATTGGTTTTATGTTGCTATATATATATATATATAGTTGGTGATCATGCGTTCTCCAAATCAGCTGATGTTATTTAATTTCTCCTGTCTTATTGTGACTTCTGTTAATACTTGTATTTGTAAATGCTTGTTTATTAAAGTTCGTTTCTCCTTTCTTACTTCGACATTTACTGATAACTTGTATTTGTAAATGCTTGTTTATTAAAGTTAGTTTCTCCTTTCTTACTTCGACAACTGTCGATAACTTGTAGTTGTAAATGCTTGTTTATTTAAGTTTGTTTCTCTTTTAAACTCTATTTTGGTTTATTACCATTGAATTTGTAAATGCTTATTTGTTAACAGTTCTTTTCTCCTTTAAACTTGGCCTTCGTTTATAACCTTGACATTTGTAGATACTTGCTCTTTTAAATTTCGTTTTTTCTTTGACTTTAATATCTTAAACAAGAACCTAGTAAACATAAGGTTTATTCATACATTAACTCTGTAGCCTTGCCGACTTCCACGGGAACGGTCTACAATCAAACTCTTCGAATAAACCTTGACAATATTTATCCGTTTTCTGTAATATAATCTTCAAATGTAATTTTACCTCACAGGAGTTTCTGCTCTGAAGCGCGCTCTCTCTCCACACAGCTGATTCCTGTCAGACCTCAGTTGAAGTGCAAAGCTTCCAGCTGGAGAGCTCGTAACCTAGCAACCAACCGATTGCAAGACTAGAACTGTAACTAACCTTCAGGACTCACAGCGGCCATCTTGGATCTTCTCTCCTTGATTCTTCCTTTGAAATAAGCGCAAGATTACTCTGCAAACCTTCTTCCAGTTTGGGCTTTGCTGTCTCCACTGAGGATATCTCTTTGCTTTTCTCATGCACTTCTTTGATTTGACTTGGCAAGTTTGTGTGGTCATGACAGTACTCCCCCTCAAGGAACAGTTCTCCAATTTAGGTTTGCTTGGGTAGGTTCTATGAAAGTTTCTCACTAATCTTGAAGCATGTACATACTCGTGCGGCTCCCAGGATCGTTCCACTGGACCATAACCTTTCCAATCAATTAGATAAAAAGCTGGCCATTACGGATTTTGGAATCTAAGATTTGATTGACCTCATACTCTTCTGCAGAGCTAATCTGGATAGGAATTGGAGGGGAGTTTTGACATAAATTTGGAGGACTGTTCTTTAACAAGGAGACATGGAAAACAGGATGTATCTTTAGATGAGCTGGCAACTGCAATTTAACTGCCACTGGATTGATCATCTTGTCAACTTTGAATGGGCCTATAAATCGTGGCTGAAATTTGCGATTTCCTTTGAGACGTAAATGACGAGTGGATAACCAAACTTTGTCTCCTTTCGAATAAATGGGGCTCTCTCTTCTTTTTCTATCAGCCTGAGTTTTATATGAGTCTTTTGCTTGAATTATGTTTTTTCTAGCCCTAACTAACGTGGTCTGCAAATCCCTCACCATCTCTTCTACTGCAGGCACTGAATCATCTTCTTTAACCAACATTACATTAGGATGTCTACCATGGTTCAGATAAAAGGGGGTGAACCCAGTGGTGGAATGAACAGCATTATTGTAAGCAAATTCAGCTGCCCACATCAACTCGGGCCATTCCTTCTCTCTTTCGAATAAATTGAGTCTTAAATACTGTTCTAACTCTTGATTCACTCTCTCTGTTTGCCCATCGGTTTCAGGATGGTAACTGGTAGAGTAACAAGAATCAATTCATAATCTTTTACTAAAGGCCTTCCAAAAGCGAGAAACAAATTGGGACCCCCTGTCTGAAACTAGAATTTTTGGGATACCATGGGCGCGTACTATGTGTTGTGTAAACAACTGTGCAACCTGTGGGGCTCGAGGGATTTCTTTCAAAGGAATGAAATGCGCCATTTTAGTGAAAGTGTCTACAAAAACTAGGATAGTGTTAAAACTTTGACTACTAGGGAGGTCCACTATAAGATCCATAGTAACAGTATGCAAGGCATGGGGTGCAGTGGGCAAAGGTCTTAACAGACCTTGTGAAGCTGTTCTATTTGATTTCCCTCTTTGACATTTGTCACAAGTTGACACATATTGTCTTATCTGAGTTTTCATTTTTGGCCACCAAAATTCTTGTCGTATTAGATTTTGAGTCTTTTGAATTCCTTTGTGTACAGCCAATTGATCATCATGATAAGCCTGAAGATTTTTTTCTTGCAGCTCCACAGTCGGAACATACAGTGCACCTTTAAAGTATGGCAAACCTTTTTTGATTTCTCTTCCTTGGCCTTCTTTGGACCACTTCAGCATTCCTTCGAATGTTAAGTTTTCTTGAATTTCTTTGGTTAAATTTTCATACAATATGGCAGATATGAACTTCTCTTGTGGAATGATCAATTCTTTTTCTGGAGGCTCTTTAACTGCACCGGTATCAATTCGAGATAGAGCATCTGCCTTCCCATTTACTTTTCCTGGTCTGAAAGTGATAACAAAATCAAAGTCTGCAAAATATAGGGACCAACGCAGTTGTCTAGCTGTTAGAGTTCGAGCTGATTTTAAAAACTGTAAATTTCGGTGGTCCGTGTAAACGATCACTTTATGCTTAGCTCCCAAAATGTAATGCCTCCACTCACGAAAAGTTTCTTTGACTGCCAATAGCTCCTTATCCGCAATTGAATAATTTATCTCTGGTGGTGTTAATTTTCGAGAGAAATAGGCCACTGGATGTAATTGACCTGTATCTTTATGACGCTGGGAAAGGATACCTCCTATGGCAACATCTGAAGCATCTGCCTCCACATAATATGGCTCATCTGGATTGGGGTGGAGCAAGATTGGAGCTGAGACGAAGGAATTCTTCAAAAAATTAAAAGCATTTTCAACTTCTTTTGTCCACTAAAACTTCACTCCTTTCTTCAACAATCGAGTAATGGGTGTAACTGTTTGAGAAAAATTGGATATGAATCTTCGATAAAAATTAGCGAACCCCAAGAAACTCTGGATCTCTTTGACATTGCAAGGAGAAGGCCAATGTTGCACTGTCTTTATCTTGGTAGGATCCATACTAACTCCTTCTGGTGACAAAATGAATCCTAAGAACTCAACTCGTTCCACATGAAATGCACACTTCTCCAATTTCACATAGAGATGGTTTTCTGGCAACCTTGTGAGGATGGATCGAACATGGGAAATGTGCTCCTGTAAATTGTTGGAAAAGATTAAAATGTCATCTATATAAACCACGGCAATCCGGTCGAGGAATTCTCGTAATATATCATTAACGAAATGCTGGAAGGCAGCGGGAGCATTGCATAACCCATAAGGCATCACTTGATATTCAAATAATCCGTATTGAGTCCGAAAAGTGGTTTTCCATTCATCCCCTGAAGCCACTCGAATCAAATTATATGCTCGTCGCATTTTAATTTGGTGTAGATTCTAGCATTCTTTACTTGATCTAATAAAACTGACACTAAAGGCAGTGGGTATCGATTCTTGTGGTAACCTGATTGAGGGCTCGATAATCAATGCAAGTTCGAAGACTCCCATCCTTCTTTGGTATGAAAAATAGTGGGGATGACACTGGAGATTCAGAAGGACGAATAAAACCATTAGCAAGATATTGATCCAAATACTCCTTTAAATGTTGATTCTCTGCTTCGGTCAATGGTATATTCTGCTACATGGCAATATCGCACCTGGCTCCAGTTCAATTTTGCAGTCGTAGGGTCGATGTGGTGGCAATTTCTCAGCCTCCTTTTCATCAAAAACGACGACTAAATCCTCATATTCTTTTGGAATTTCTGCTGTCTTTAGTGCACAGATCATTGAAGAGTGTGATGATAAACAGGCCGCTAGGGACTTGGTGGACACTACCACTCCATCATGAAAGCAATTCTCTTAGCAGTAAGAGGAATTCATCTTGATCGTTCTTTTGCTCCATTCAATTTGTGGATTATGTTCTGTAAGCCAGGGCAGACCCAAAATGAGTTGAAATTGTGGAGCATCTATCAAATTAAAGATTATCTGCTCCTGATGTCCACCACAACCTTGCATCTGAATTGGTTCGGTCTCATGGGAAATGGGTCCTGAAGAAAGATTGGTTCCATCCACAGCTCTTACTACTTCCAAAGTAGATTTTTTGATAAATCGAATACCCATTTTACGAGCGTATTTGATGTCACAGAAGTTGCCCGTAGCTCCAGAGTCTATCATAACTGAGATCCCTTGAATTTCCTTCTCAAGGGTCTTAACTGATACTGTTTGTACCAAATGTGGCGCTGCGGTTTGTAAGGTATTCGCCACTCGTTGATCTAAAGGAGTTGTCTTGGGTTCTGCTTTCATCAGGGCAACTCCCTCTACTGATGAAGCTGGTCTTTTCCCGACTGAAGAGCTTTGGGTTTCTTGGGACAGTTTTTAACAAAATGCCCAGATGCACCGCAATATAAACATAGTTGATTCACTCTTCTTTTCTCTTTTTCTTCCTTACAATGAGTTTATTGAAATGAGCCAGATAGGCTACTAGATCTTTATTACCTTGCCTGATTTCCAGTAGTTCATTGTCAGTGGCTTGAGCTGCAGTTTGCCGATCAAATATTCTTAAGAACTCTCCCTTGAAATTTTGGAAATTATATAAAACAGGATCATTTCTGGAAATTATTGGCATGGACCATGCGGCCGCATCTCCTGTCAGATAAGAGAATATAAATGCCACTATGGACTGGTCTTCGGAAAAAATTACTGGTCTACATAAAAAATGCAATGAGCATTGGGTCAGAAAAATCTGTGCCTTATTTGGATCCCCACCGAAGCGCTCATGTTGAGCCAAGGGAATAATAGGGGAAACCACATGAATTACTTGAGTGGATATACCTGCAGACTGTGAAGGGCTAGAGATTTGTGAAAACACAGATTCATTTGATTTAGCGGTGTTCCCTAACTCATTTATTCGCTGTTTTATTTGGACTGTTTCTTCTATGATGTTATTTATTTGTTTCTGTAACCCTTCCAAAACAGTGGCTAATGCTTTTATATCAATTCCTTCTGCCATTCTGCTCAGGAGGAAATCTGTTTTTTCCCTAAAATTAGGGTGAAGGCACTTCAATCTGTCAGGATACTTCAATTCGATTTCCTCAGAAGCAGAAGATAACTCCTCAGTCCCGACCCGAGCTACTCACAACTAATTTTAATCCTTCGTGCTGAGTACCCCGGAAGGGGAAAGGGGAATGGGATGGTAGAGAGACTGCCACAGAGATGATGAACGCCAGTACTCAGTCTGCCTCTTCACATCTAAGATTGGATGCAGCACCTGCAAGAGTCACAGTCGCAATTACTAGGGACATACAACATCAGTTTTTCACTTTCTACTCTCAACACTTAATTCTCTTTAATTCGATTATTTCTTCACTTACCCTGAGTTCTCTGTAGCCTTGCTTCTCTCTATGAATGATAGCTCTTCTTGAAAAATGCTTATTACTGATTCTGGAAGAACTTCTCAACCTTTGTTAGAGATTGGTTTTATGTTGCTATATATATATATATATATATATATATAGTTGGTGATCATGCGTTCTCCATATCAGCTGATGTTATTTAATTTCTCCTGTCTTATTGTGACTTCTGTTAATACTTGTATTTGTAAATGCTTGTTTATTAAAGTTCGTTTCTCCTTTCTTACTTCGACATTTGCTGATAACTTGTATTTGTAAATGCTTGTTTATTAAAGTTAGTTTCTCCTTTCTTACTTCGACAACTGTTGATAACTTGTAGTTGTAAATGCTTGTTTATTTAAGTTTGTTTCTCTTTTAAACTCTATTTTGGTTTATTACCATTGAATTTGTAAATGCTTATTTGTTAACAGTTCTTTTCTCCTTTAAACTTGGCCTTCGTTTATAACCTTGACATTTGTAGATACTTGCTCTTTTAAAGTTCGTTTTTTCTTTGACTTTAATATCTTAAACAAGAACCTAGTAAACATAAGGTTTATTCATACATTAACTCTGTAGCCTTGCCGACTTCCACGGGAACGGTCTACTATCAAACTCTTCAAATAAACCTTGACAATATTTATCCGTTTTCTGTAATATAATCTTCAAATGTAATTTTAACTCACAGGAGTTTCTGCTCTGAAGCGCCCTCTCTCTCCACACAGCTGATTCCTGTCAGACCTCAGTTGAAGTGCAAAGCTTCCAGCTGGAGAGCTCGTAACCTAGCAACCAACCGATTGCAAGACTAGAACTGTAACTAACCTTCAGGACTCATAGCGGCCATCTTGGATCTTCTCTCCTTGATCCTTCCTTTGAAATAAGCGCAAGATTACTCTGCAAACCTTCTTCCAGTTTGGGCTTTGCTGTCTCCACTGAGGATATCTCTTTGCTTTTCTCATGCACTTCTTTGATTTGACTTGGCAAGTTTGTGTGGTCATGACACCCCCTTTGCATATATTATGCCTGGCGCAGACATAACGTAGCCCAAGGGGTTACAAAGTGGTGCAATGCATCCATTGCACCACTTTGTAAATATGGTGCAGTGTTTTTGGCCTTCTAGTGCCATATTAGCATCAAAAAAATGATGCTAATGTGTTTTTAGAATGGGGCTAGGCCCTCTTAAATGTGGTCTTTAGATTGTAGTTGTAGGCCTGACCACCATGGCTAAATGTGTTATTGTGCAATGTAAAGAAGCAACCATAGTGTATTTTTATTTAGGACCTGCAGTGCTGGGCTAGCATAAAGTCCTCCTGTTGACCCGCAGTGTGTGACAGATCTCTTCAGTTACACCATGCCTGTTCATTTAATGATAGCTAGTTTATTAGCTGCACAGTACTGGTGGTAGACAGCCTTTCATGGCAGACATGTCTTATGTGAATGAAGGATGTGTGAGCTAAAGCTGGATGTCGACTGCTAAGGGTTATGGTTTTAGTATTAGCATGAGCTAGAAGTGTTCTGTATGTATTTGGGAAACTCTGTTTTCCCCGGCGGACCATAGGTCAGCTCTCTTTAACTTACCTGTCTATCAAAAGTAGTTTGCTAGTGGGCATTGCTTCCAATCTCTGGGTAGTAAACTGAAGATTGAGCCTGAGTTTGACTGTCTTTCTGGATTTTGTAGCTGCAACGTGTGGCTGTAGCTGTCTTAGAAACATCCATATTTTCAACTATCTTCTGATGAATATATGGTTCTGGAATCCTTGAGTGCTAGCTGGTAGTGAGTTCCAGATCTTGATGGCTTGAACTGAAAAAGCGGTACCTTCCTACAGATGTCTTATGGTAAGGCGGTATGGTGATAAATGGCGCAACTAAACAATGACATTCAATCTCGATAGGGATCAGGAGACCAAGAGGATCAAGTGGGCTGCGTACATTTGCATCCCCCCTCAAGTAATTGGGGAATGTTCCTGTGGTGACCTGAACATGTCTCATTCTCTTTTTTTGTGAATCGCAATAAGTGGTGCAAGCCTGGAGTACTTTAAAAAAGTTTATAGACATAGTGGTCCTTTTCCTTGGAGTCTTTGTGGACAATGAAAAGTGTCTTGTACATAACTCTTCTTGCTATAGATAGCCAGCGGGGTGAACGCAAGACTAGAGTTTTGTGTTCTCTTGGGTGAAGGTAGAGAAGGCTTGCAGCAGTATTTTGGATGAGCTGTAATTTGTGTATGATGACAGCCTGTGAGCCAAGGTATAGGCTGTAGGTGTACTCAAGCCTGGAGATTACATATGTGAAGATAGCTTGCATTTTCTGTTGGAATTCATGGTGTTGGAGGATGTAACAAAGTAGAAGGCACTCTGTTTGATATTATTAACATTGATCTGAATACATTGTTACTTCTAGGTTTATAACGCCTCTTGATATCGTTGGATGGGACTCATGTTCCTTAGGCCATATGATGGTAGGCTGGAATTTTCAGAATTGTCTACAGGTTTTATTCTCTGTATTTCTTGTATTTAGATTTACATAGGTATTCATCATCCATGTATTTAGGGCCCGGAGGCAATCATCAAGTTTTAGATTTTAGAGGTCTTCCAGACCATCCATTTTTAAAATTATGCATGATTCATATGTATAGTAGTAACAGGTGAAATTGAATGAATTATTCAGGTTTGGTAAGGAGGTTGGGTAAATGTTGAATAATAGAGGGGACAAGATGAACCTCAGTGCTATGTATGAGGAGGTGATGTGGAGGTTAGACCCAACACAAGTTAACTGTCACATCTGAGAGGCCAATAATTTAGTGAACATTAGCAGCACTCCCTTATTACCTTTCACATATGGTATGCCAAACAATAATTTGCTTTGCAAAAAGATTGCACAGCTGTATGGGACATTGATGTTCTTATGCAGTTCTTAAGGCAGCAACTTTCATGTTATTTCCTATTTCTGATACATAAGTGGCTGTCACTATGTAAACCTACTAGCCATTCAGATGCAATAGCCAATCAGGAAACTTCAAACTCCAATATGGCATAGAGCTTTGATTAGCCTATTGTGCTGGGACAGAGTTAGGTATGACTTACTTTTAACTGTAATTGATTAAGACTAGACTGTCCTAGTGAGATAATATATCTAGTCTAGAGACCTTTATTTTGTTTGCAGGAGCCAGATAGTTTTTGTAGGGTAATCTACCTATCTTCAAAGTCTGCTAATACCCTAACTAGCTAGTGTGAATGGCAATTGCACAATATAGTCTGCCATGCCACAAAGAGTTGCTATCACAGACTATCTTACAAAAATGGCTTCTTATCTACATAACTCTGCCAGGTCAATATGCTGAGAATTCATCTCCTATAACCAAATATTGTGGAAATCATAATTAGGGCATCTGGGACAGAAAGGATTTCTATCATAACTGACCTCTACAGACATCTCCACAGAACATTAACTAATATTTTCTGTTTTTTATATATTGTAACTTAATATCAGTGTAGTATGAATCTCCTTTTTGAAATGTATTGCCACCTTTGAAATTTCACTTTATCTTTGTCTAATTTATGGTCATAGTAAATAAATCGCTGTTATGAGTCCTTTGAAATAATATAGTAAATGCTGAATACTTGGTAATCATTAAGGATAGTATTTTTATTGGGAGAAGTGTGGGAACACTGGGTAGTAGGAATTTTATGGATTCTCACAGAATCCAGAATGAGGTTAATCTGTGATTTAGCCACAGTTTGGTGTTTACAGAGCATTCTGGGTAAGGATTTGGATCCATGCAAACCATACCACCTAAGACAAGACTAGGTACCTTGTTTTCAGAAATGACTGGGCCAGGCAGGGTTTCCTGGGTTCCGACAAAACCGTGGCCTAAATACCACAGCTACCCATATATCCTGAATTGGTAAATTCACAAGGTACAATTGTGATGTTTCTTTGTGTCTTAGGGGGTCTTAGGGAGCTCTTCTTTTTTTGGTTGATACCCCAGTCACACAAGTGAAGTAGAATTGTTATCAAGTTAAGTGTAGGAATGTGCACTGTGGACAGTTGTTGATCCCTGCATATTCCATTAGCAAGGTCTGCTTTTACTTTTGTGTGGCTGTGTTACATCGACGCTCACAGAATGATGGGTAATATAGCAAAATGAAAAATCTAAGTCAGGCCTGGTGGGAAGTATTTCCTTTGCCTCCTGACTTTGATTCTGGAAAAGAAAATGTTTCTGGTGTTTTTACCAGAAACATTTTCCTTTCCAGTAAAGTGGGCCTCATATTGAAGTCCACCACATGAAGAAGGTAGTGTGGAGGGCATCAACGAGTTGTCATCTGCCCTAAAACAGTAAAGCCAAGAATTGACAGCAAGGTACAGGGATATGATGGCCACGTTGCACTAACTTCTTTGTTGCATGATTGCAGGGGAGTTCTCCTATGCCAGTAGGTCCCCAGGATGGCAAGCGTCTGGGACGGGGAAACTATAGAAGGCTGGCCTGGTTTGCAGTGGGTACCTAAGGGACGTACACCTTATACTGAGTCCAGTTATTCCTTATTAGTCAAATGTAGGCAACGTTCTAGCAGCTTAGGTTGTCTAGAAGTAGCTGTAGCAGAGCAGCTTAGGTTGAACTAGGAGACATGCAAAGCTCCTGCAATACCACTATAGTTACACAGTAATTATACACAATAAAATACAATACTAAGTGTTACCAAAAATAAAGGTACTTTATTTTAGTGCCACAAGGCCAAACATATCTTAGAGGCAATAATCCTTCTGGAGGTAATTATTATACACAATATATACACTAGTTACCAAAATCAGGTAAGTAAACAGTCATAGAATAGTGCAAACAGTAGAAAATACAATAGAATGCAATGGGCCTAGGGGCAACACCAACCATATGCTAAAATAGTGGAATGTGAACCACAAATTCCCCCCTAGGCAAGTGTAGTGTGTAGAGGGGCACTGGGAGTCTAAGAAACCACCAAGGGTAAGTAATGTACCCCACCCCAGAACCCAGGAAAGTAGGAGTTAAGTACTGCAAGTTTCCTCAGGACACACTAGAAGTCGTGATAAGAGATTTTGCAAGAACCAAGCAAGACTGCAATCAACAAACAGTGGATTCCTGGACCTGAAGACCTGTGGAGAGAGGAGACCAAGTCCAGAAGTCGAAAAAGAGTCCAGGAAGGATAGGACCCTCTCCCAACCTAGAAGTTGGTGC
Source organism: Pleurodeles waltl (assembly GCF_031143425.1). NCBI lineage: Eukaryota > Metazoa > Chordata > Amphibia > Caudata > Salamandridae > Pleurodeles > Pleurodeles waltl. The sequence goes on from NC_090449.1 coordinate 525,141,818, forward strand.
AAAAGTGGATCCTTAGGTAGGAAGATGAGCACCAAAGAGGATGACTGTGGGTTCCTGCATGGTGCAGGAGATGTCCCACGTTGAGTTGTTGGATGCAGACTGTTTGCGTTGCTGGATTCCACCAACAACTCTTGGTTCATGCAAGTACGAGGTTTGCATCAAAATGGAGCTGCTAGGACCCAGGACGGACCTGGGGGTCTCAACTCAGACTGAGGAGACAGAGGGGACTCTCAGCACTTCAGAGAGGCCACAGAAGACCAGCCAGCACCCATGGGAGTCCCAGGAGACGGGGACAAAGAAGATGGAAATTCTAGTCATGGTAGCACAACAAAGGAAGGTCCCAAGCCGCTTGAGAACAACTCAGCGAGTTGTGCGTTGCAGGATGGAGTGCTGGGGAACTCGGCTACACTGTGCATGAAGGATTCTTGGAAGAAGTGCACAGAAGCCCAAGGAGCTGGAGATGACATGGTGCACAAGGGTACTATCACAGCACAGGGAGGCAAGCTCTTACCTCCACCAAATTTGGACATCAGGACATTAGGACAGTCTGGGTCATGTCGGTCCATCACCTGTGTTCCGGGAAGCATGCTCGTCGTCAGGAGAGGAGTCCCAGAATACTGGTGGTCGTCACAGAAGGGTGCCTGCAGAAAAAGGGAAGTGACTCCGTCACTCCACTGGAGATTCCTTCGGTTCTTCTGGTGCAGGATGAAGACAGGCAGTCCTCGGAGCGTGCACACCTTGAAAACTATTGCAAATGCTGGCTAGAGCTGAAGTTGCAGGTCACAGGAGTCATCCTGGATACTTTTTTGCAGTTACAGTGGCTCCTTCAGCAGTCTGCGGTTGTTCCGACAGTCAGAAGCTGAAGCATAGGATGCAGAGGATTCCTGGAAGAGTCTTGCAAGCTAAATCTGAGGAAACACCCAGAAGAGAGAAACTAAATAGCCCTGAGAGGGGGATTGGCTATCTTATCAAGTAAGGACCTTTCCGGAGGGGTCTCTGACATCACCTGCTGGCACTGGCCACTCAGAGGTCTCCAGAGTATCCCCACACCTTGGAATCCAAGATGGCTAACGGCAGGAACACCCTGGAGGAGCTCTGGGCACCACCCCTCGGGTAGTGAGGGACAGGGGAGTGGTCACTTCACTTTCCTTTGTCCAGTTTTGCGACAGGGCTGGGACTGGGGGTCCCTGGACCGGTGTGGACTGGCTTATGCAAGGAGGGCACCATCTGTGCCCTTCAAAGCATTTCCAGAAGCTCTGGGAGGCTACCCCTCCCAAGCCTGTAACACCTATTTCCAAAGGGAGAGGGTGTAACACCCTCTTACCAAAGGAAATGCATTGTTCTGCATTCCTGGGATTGAGCTGCTCAGTCCCCAGAAGGGCAGAAACCTGTCTATGCGGTGGCAGCAGCTGGTGCTGCAGTGGAAACCTCAGAGAGCTGGTTTGGCAGTACTAGGGGTCCATGGTGGAGCCCCCAGGGTTCATGGAATTGCCCCCCCAATACCACCTTTGAAATGGGGGGACAATTCCATGATCTTAGACACCTCCCATGGCCATATTTGGAGGTACCATAGTGAAGCTACATATATGTATTGACATATATGTGGTGCACATGTGTAATGGTATCCCCGCATCCCACAAAGTCCAGGGTATTGGCCCTTGACAACGTGGGGGCACCTTTGCTTGTGCAAGGGTGCCCTCACACTTAGTAACTTTGCACCTAGCCTTCAGTAAGTGAAGGTTAGACATATAAGTGACTTATAAGTTACTAAAGTGCAGTGAAAATGGCTGTGAAATAGTGTGGGCACTATTCCATTCAGGCTGCAGTGGCAATCCTGAAGAAAGGTTTGTCTGCGCTCCTTACGTCTGGCAAAAGAAATGCTGCAGCCCATAAGGATCTCCTGGAACCCCAGTGTCCTGGGTAGCTAGGTACCATATACTAGGGACTTATGATGGGGTCCAGTGTGCCAATTAGAATTGGAATATGGAGTCACTAACCTATAGTAACAAATTTGGTAAGTAGAGAGAGCATAAGCACTGGAGTTCTGGTTAGCAGAACTTCAGTGACACAGTTAAGTATACTGACAACACACAAATAGGCCACAAACTATGAGCACTGGGGTCCTGGTTTGCAGGATCCCAGTGAGACAGTAAAAACACACTGACAAACACTGACAAACAGGCCAAAATGGGGGTAACCATGCTAGAAAGAGGCAACTTTCTCAAAGGAACAACCAAAACACAGTGCTCAAAGAAAGGTGTCAAGTCCTGCTAAAGGCTATGCACAGCCAAGAGAAAGTTGCAGTTGCCCTACATGGCCTATGAAGAGGAGGGTTAGAGAGAAAATAAAAAATATTGAAAAGTACAAAGAAGATAGAAGAGTAAATAAAGGTTCTAGAAAAGGAGAGAGGATCAAGGGAAATGAGAGTAAATAGAAAAATCAAGAGAGAGGGAGAGAGCAGGAGAGACAGAAACAGGAAGATAATTGCAGCAGCAACAAACAGAGGCAGTGGGCAAAAGGTTGAGCGAGACAGTGACAATAGAGAAGGAGATGGGGAGAGTATAATGAAACTTAAAGTAACCTAAAGGATCAAAATGAGAGCTAAATACACATAGAGAAAAGGTGATTTGTGATTTTAAGTGGAATTTAGAACTTATCATGTTTTAGCCAGCACACCTGGACCAATGTGATTAAAATGCACAATTTTGCATGCTATTTTCTAAAAGGGATCTTAGTGTAAGATCCAAGAATCACCTTGCATAGTGGTCTTTAAAGTCCTAATATGGTCTAACCATCATTATTTGATTCACATTGCACTTTGCAAATAGCTTAACAATGTAACCCCCTTTGTTTTTGCTATTCTATGCTCTTGGTGCAAAGTGCTGACCCCTCTCTTTTAATGTATATCAGCCAGTATAAATGGCAAGCTCCCGTTCTTTCTAAATTCACCACTCAAAAAAAAGCATGCTCATCCAAGAAATGTTAACCACATAGACGAGATGGTTGCACATTGAGGATTCTATGCAAGGAGACCACCGCATGTGGAAGAGTAGAGAGTGTTGATAATTCTAGAAGTGGAGGGTTCTATAGCATACAAATGGGAAGTACCATGAAAGCAGCATCCAAGAGAGATATTATCATGGAACAGGATCCTAGATGCTAATTATGAAACCACCATTCGGAGCCTTAGAGGTAGTACTGCTGCCTGCCTATCTATGGCTTCTCTAACTGGAGATGAAACTAGTGCCCTCAGCCAGGCCACAGACCAAAAATGGACCTATCCCGGACCCACACAATCATTCATCCTTTACCATGCCTTTACCATGTCTACCTCTCTTGCTGGTCCATGTTTGGAGGTTTCCTTTTGTAGAACACTTTTTACACAACATGCTTTTATCTATGAGGGTGTAGACCAATGTCGATGCCTACATCAAGTCCATGCAGTTTTGACTTGTGCTTTCGATCAAATGTAATTAAACTCTCCATCATTTGTCACAACGTTATAGTGAAATTAATTGTGGGACCTTCTCAGCTTCCTCTATACAATGACTTCTAAATTCTATATAGTTATCACTTTTTTTTAGGCCTTAAAAGTTTAAAACCAGTGGGCACCACTGATCTCCTAAAATGTTCTTGATGGAAATGCTCCAAGTTCTCTGGAAAGTTATTTTAAATTAGTGACAATGTAAATTAAAACTTCATTTACAAAGTAGGATGGAATAAGATAGCTCCATACTTTACGAACAGATGAAGTTTCCTAACTTTAAATGAGGTCAAGTTTATCCTTTTGGGCCTTTGAGTTGTGCTGATTTCCTGATATTGAATGTTCCGGTTAGGTGATCCTCCAGCAAAACAAATGGTGGCTGGAAATCCATCCTTGAGGTAAGAGGTGCTGGAGCGCGGGCTGTCAGATGATGCCACCTTATTATTTTTTTAAAACACTATATAAGCTCTATATTCCACAAAGCTTGAGCAGTTTAAAAAAATGCACAAAGCTGCGAGTCAGAGTACTTGGCAAAATTGCACCCCTCTGCCTTAAATACCACCTAAATGATTGAATTTAAAGTTAGATTGTGGAAAGCTGATTGAGTGTTTTAATATGTACTTTAAACAAATTCATGTATTCTTCACATAGAATCACAGGGTATGCACCCTGAAGAGCAAAACCAGAATATTGATAGTACAGAATATTAAGTACAGAATATTGAATCAAAAATATTGGCATGTAAGTATAGATTGTGTATACCTTTGTCCACCTTGTATGTACATATGTAATATCTATATCTTGAAGGTATGTAGATGTGGAGTTAGGAATAGTACGTTTATACTTCCCTATATGCACCTACCTTTCAATATTCTGTCCTTGATATACTTGTGCCACAGCATTCTAGGATTCAATATTTATTAGTATAAACAGTACTGGGGAACAATTGTATCTATAGTGAATAGCTTTAATGTTTTGTCACAGCTGAGGGACAAGCCCTCCTAAAATATACTTCTGGCTACGGGTCTGGGAAACAGCCATATTGAGACCAGAATATAAAATCCACATTACATTGTCAAAAGCCATGTTGAGCAACATTTGTAAAAATAATGTATAAGTCACAGTAAAATTTTACATTGCAATGTGTGTAATGAAAGATTGTCTAACAAGGCTCCTTTCATTTTACAATAAAATTAGTTCTTAAATCGTTATCCGTAAAATCAGTGCCAAAGTTGTACTGTTATTTCAGTTTTTTACTTCTGTGATAACCCTGAATTGCAAACAATTGTTTATAACCCCTTAAGAAACAGAACGGCTGGATGTTTCCTCTAAGTTTAGGAAAATTGTTTCAGGAATGGTATTATGGCCTGTTTCAGTGCAGAGCGTGGACGCCTATGCAGTGTATTGTTTGGGCTCAAATTGTGCTCTGTATGGGTCATACTTTCACTGTACAAAAATATATCGTTCTTAATGCATGAGCTGCAGACAGCACAGCCCTAGTACATAGAGACTCAACCATATCTCTCTGTTTGTGAGCTGTGCTGCCTGCAGATAAAGCACTAACACAGAACTATGTAAGCTGTAGACAGGGACATTTCATGAATACTTAATCTCACTCTGAGTGTTCTGCTGATGCAGAATGGGTCATGCTTTTTTTCCAAATCTGTGCACTGTAGATTGTATTCATTAATGCAGAAAACCTCAAAGTTAGTTAATGAGCTGCAGACAGCAGAGTTCAGAAACATGGAGAGGCAACTGCTGCTCGGTATATCTGAGCTCTGTTGTCTGTACCTCTCTACTAAGTTGCAGATTTTATGAATAAATGTATGTGCTATAGGCAGAGTAATTTCAGGAAAAATAAGTGTGCATATCCCTCCTACACTACGCTCAGAAAAGGATCCGATTATTGTAGTATAGTACTATAATATTATGGCCTAAACATTGACTGACAAAAACATTGTGTCCTGAATATCATTTACAAAAATATAGTCCCATTAAATTAATAGATTAAAATCTAAAACTGCACCAAAACAACCCATATTTTTGTAAACAACATTTAGGAAGCAATATTTAAGTCAGACAACATTCTTGTTGTGATATTCTGACATAGAGCTGGTACACCTCAAGAAAAAGTTCTGCATCAGAGATCTGCACTAAACTAAATCATGATAAGACTCTAGGCAATAATGAGATGAAAGGGAGAAAGGGGCCTACTCACAAAGTCATGGTCAACAAATGCTATTCACAAATCTCTTTTCAGTGATATCTGTTTCTGCCTGTTCAATCGGCTATAAGTAGAGATCTTTGCCATGAGTGCAGAGAAATCCACACACAAAGTATTATACCTTTTTGCGGTCACTGTTGGAGGGACAAAGGAGAGTAGGTAGAAAATGGGGAATATTTACTACTAAATAGGTAGTTATAGGGAAATGCAAGGAGAGGTTTATTGAGGGATAAGGATATTATGAATAATGAATGAAACACCTCCACAACAGAGTAAGTCATATGCTATCCAGAAACGATAAACATACATAGGCTACAGTAATATACTGAAACTTTATTTTTACTTTTTTAAAGTTTTTTGTGACTTTTTGTATTATTGATTGTTTTCCCTTTTTTCTTCCTTCCTTTATTCTTTTTTTCTTCTCTTCTTCATCTTCTCCCTAACTCACCCAGAACCATGGCAGATCAGGGATACAGCAGCTGCCTGCCTTGTGGGTGAGGTACAGTCTTTCCCCATCTTCAGCAAGGAGGAGGTGGCAGCACTAGATTTTTTTGCAGTGCCATTTCCCCTCTATGCTGGCAGCAGGTGGAGGACCTGGGAGTGGTTACACCCTTCTGGAGCATTGACTGCTGTGGGGGAGGGTGCATCGGATGGTTGGTCAGCACACTGGGAGCCAGTGCACCCAGCAGCAATTAATGCACCATTGGGCTGGCCATCATCGACCAGGAACAGGACCTACTTGACTTGCTGGGCGTCGAGGTGTCAGGGCTTGGTGAGAAATAGTTATTTATTTATTTATTTATTTATTGTTGTGTGTGTTGTTGTTCCACAACACAAGTCACTGAGTTGACTCACCATGTGACAGGGAGGTGTGTCATGGGTGTTACTGTGGGTATTCCCACATAACATCCATGGCATTTGACACATTCCCAGTTTACGAAGTTTTATAAACCTGGGAATGTATTACCTACTCCTCCCCAGGGGAGGTGTAAGGGAGATACAACGGGGAGAAATACCTTTATTTCTCCTAATTTTTCCCTTTTTCTATGTGTGCTGCAATCTGCAGCACACATAAAAAAGGGAAACTCCTCTTTTGATTGTTTTTTTTGCAGGAAGGTGTCCCTTCCACACAGAAACAATCCTCCCCTCAATGCAGGCACCCTTGCAACATTGTGCGGGGGTGCCTATATTGGCTCATGGCAGCCCGTTGTTCGCCAACGCACGGAAAAGGACAAGAATGCGCCATATCTGTTGTAGATACAGCAAATTCCTGTCCTCTCCTTTTGACGGAGGGCAGCACTGAAAGAAGGGTTGCAGTGTTGCCCTGCATCAAAATAGTTTGTAAATATGGCCCATAGTTTAGGAAATTTGGAGTAGGGCTTAGGTTTAGGAATTAGGAAAGTAAAAGTAATATGTCAACTCAAGTTGAGTCCATCATACTAGGTAATGTGATTTAGAAAAGTACGTTACTGTGTATGCCTCCGCTTGTCAGAAAAATATTTTTGGGGAGACTACCTGTACCACTAATCTTTTTTTTTATCTTCTTCTTTATTTCTTACCTCAGCACCCAAGGGGCAGATGAAGGCAACATCGTTGACGGGTCCAGGAGGAGAGTGTGCCTGTATTAGTGCCACCACCAGTGCAGATGCAGACGGATCTTCTGGCCCCAGTAAGACCTCCTGTTATATTGTTTTTATCTCTCTACTTTTATTTTATTTTTCACCTCTCCTCATTTCAACTAATTGTTCTTTTAGTTTTACTGTGCCTGTCTATCTTTTTTTGTACTTATTTTCATTCTATGTAAGCTTTGTTAAATTGGTTTTATCCCTGCATTTATCTAATGTACATGTTTCTTCTGCACCAGACTTCCTCCTGTATGTACTAGCTTTCTTCTGCTTTGTTACGAAGCTTAGCTTTCCCTACTTAATACTAAGAGGATAGATTTTTAGAACAAGTACTCTACCGGTAAGATTGCATGCTCAAGTCAGCTTTTCTACACATGTTTGTGAAGGTTTTCTTTGCCCTGCTCATGTCCAAAGACCTCACCATAGGTTCTCCTGGATTGACCAAAGTATTGCACCCCTTTATTGCACTTCAGTGACTTAGCTGAGTTCTGCCCTTCCCTTACAAAATGCTGATTTATCTACCTTGCTTTTCTAACAACAAAATTTCCTAAAGTGAGTGGTAGAAGATGATAGAACTGTTGTGATCTTTGTGGTTGTATTTATTTTTTTGGAACTAAATTGTGTACCATTTTTACCATCCACAATGACTGCCAGGGCCAGTGGTGGCACCAGTGTGCTGGGGCCAGTGGTCGCACCAGTGTGCTAGATGCAGCTGCGGTCGGAGGCAGAGAACCGCCGGCAGCAGGGATGGGTGCTGGTAAGTCATATTGCCTTTGCTCATTCAGAATTACTAACTAATATACTCACTGCAAGGGCAGCTGCAGTGGGGTTTGTGTTCTTAATCTTAATGGCCTCTTTTCTCTGTAAATCAGCAGAAAAAGCTCAGATTGATTGAATGGATGCCTCAAATGAAGGTTTGATGGAAAAGCCAATAAAAGATGCATGGCTAAAAGAAAGAATGGTTGAAATGGTATATGAGTGAAAGGATGTGTGGGTGGAAGGAAACAATGTATATGTGAGTGATAGGAGATGCATGGCTGGGTAAAAATATAGATGAAAGGGGTGAAAGAATGCCTCAGGGGTGAAGGGTGGATGGGTAAAAGCTGATGCTCAGGTAAGGAATGGGTGGATTTTAACAAATGATACATGTGTAAATGGATGGTTAGGTGAAAGCAAGGTGTTTGAAAGTGTGGATACTGGATAGGTGAGTCTATGGATGGATGGGTGGATAAATATGGATGGCAGGATTGGAATGGTGAAAGACTGGATGAGAGAGTGTAAGCTTAAATCAAATGGTGGGTATCAAATGGTGAATAGAATAGATGAATGAAACGATGAATGTATAATTGCTTGGATCAAATGGAAATAGGGAGCTGTTGTGCTGTTGTGGAGAAGGGTGTGTCTGCAGTTTACCTAATTTGCTTAGTTTGTATGGTTATCAAATCTTAGGTTCAAAGTGTGGGTATTTTAATTTTCTGTCTTCTCTCTTAACTCTCTGTAGCTGAAGAGAGGCAGATACATATCCTCCCACCCTTCATCTTACCTCCGTCCCCATTAGTCACCAATGCTACTATGACGCAACTGCAGCGTGGCAGTGTACAGTGGTGTTTTCTGTGCTATGTGTGCATCTGCTTTAGTTAATGCTGCATTTACAAAGTTGTCAATGCATTGCAAACTTAAAAAGGTGTTTCCCTTCCATCCCAGTGCCCACTCTGTCACTTCCTAGTAATTCAGTCCTTTATTCTTGCCACAGTTCTGTCACGGCCACCCAAAAACAAAATTAAATCCCTTTTGCCATGCACCACATTTATGTATAATTTAATATTTCAAGTCTTATATAATGAATTCATGCCATTTCAAATTTTATCCTTTCGACATTCGTAAGATACAGTGAGGCATGTGTGGGTAAAAAAATTGCCCTGTGACTCATCGTAATCAGCCACATCAAATTCCAATGGCCCTAAGGGACCTGCAATTTACTGCTACTGAGCCACTGTACTTTTAAAAATATTGTTTGAACAGAGCATGGCTTACAATTTGTCATTTTCCTGTTTCTTTCCTGCCATAGTTACTCCTGGTGGACATCATCCAATGTGCCAGGAGATAGCAGCCCGGCTCTGGCAGCAGAGGCTGGGGGTGCATCCGAAATTAATATCAGTGGCTGGTAGCCCTCTAGGAGGAGGAGATGGCCGAGGCAGAACTCATGGCCTCTGTCCCTGGCTCCTCCAGCCAGCCACCAGCGCTTCAAGCCTCCCATGTGCAACACCATCATAGCCAGCAGCTGGCATCACCCTGTCTCCGTTCCACCACTGCAGCCCTGCCCATGCCAGAACTGCATATCTCAATGCCTTGTCCTGCAGCACCTTGCGTGAATGGACCGCCGGGTGGCACGTATTGAGGCAGCCCTCAATGTTATCCAGTCCCGGCTGTGAATGATGTGCCCTCTTCTGATTCTTTTTTTAATTTTTTTGTTTTGGTGGGAGGGACACTTGTGGGTGGAGAGGGTGAGGAGGGAGTTGAGATAGGGTTTGAACATTACTTGTACTTTTCGTTGGACTTTTTGGGGACTGGGCTAGTTGCTGTTGGTGGAAAGGGTGGGTTTTCTATTTGTAAAAATAAAAGGAGATCATTCATTTTATTTGATTCATGCCTCAAATGTTTATTTTGGTGCTTTAGTTTGCATTGCTCTCTTTTAGTGTAGCCTGTTTTTTAAAATTTGCTAAAAAAGTGTATGCCATTTACTTATATGGTTTCCCTTGCTCTTTTGCCCTCTGCAACTGAACTATATTAACCACTAGTGAATGATTGCCATTACCTGTTTTTACTACAAACATCTAGCTACACAGACATGTAAGACAGCATCTTCTTTAATAGTAGTTAATTTTACTAATCAAAAAATCCATAATTCTTCTCTTACCTAAATAGATGAAGCTGGGGAGTCTTCTTCTTACTGCAGGGTTTTTCCCAAAATGGCATCTGAAGGATGTGGTAGTAGTAGTAGCAATCTGGTGCACTAACAGGGAAGACAGAACTTCACAGAAGGTACAACCCTCACCTATGTGAACTCCAACTAGAGGATTAATCAAAGGGTTATGCATCACTATCAACTCGATTGAAAGAAAAGTAAAACAAAGAGTTAGTGGGTCATCATATTATCATAACTTTAGGAAGACTGAGACCATACTACCACAGTGACAGCATTTGACACACAGCAAAGAAAACCTGTTATGATGATAATAAAATGTAGCAATATCAATTTCCTCTTAGCAATGGTGGGAAGCAGTAAAACTAAACTTAGGAAATTAAATCATGAAGTCAAGAGAAGTGGGCTCAGACTCGAGTGGTTGGACCAGGTTAAGCGTGAACAGAACACACACACAAGGCATGAATGATGATTTGATTGGGCCGTTGTGGAATATTGCTCAGGTAGTAGAAGGTTATAAGGTAATGTAGTTAGTTGGTGACACTTTCACCACATCCGCCCAGCAAGTGTGTAATTCATTTACGGTATAAAGTTAAGTCACAACTCAATAAATCACAATACCCGGGGGAAGAGGGTTAGGGGCTCGATGAATGGATGGGAAAGAATATTTGGGGAAAGGTGTGACAAAGACAAACACTGCACAAAAGAAACCACAGCAATATTCATTGGGTCACAGAGCAGCACACTATCATCAATCTGTTGTGGAAGGAAAGGAAGGGATAAGTATGGCACAGTTCAGTTAAATGCACTGAAAACATAAAAGGACAATTATGCTGTATTGCCAAATTAAGTGATGTATCTCCATTTTTCTTGCAATGTCCATCACTCTGGTGCCTGTCTGACTCTGAACCTGTCCGGTAGGGAAGCTGGAGTCTTGAGCTTTCCAAGTTTTGTTTGTGCAGGAGAGGACTAGGAGAAGGCCTGTATATTGAAATAAACAGTAGCTGTATTATAGAGTAAAGGAAAAGGACAAAAGAAAGCAAGGTAAGCTTTACGAGGAGTCAGGAGTGTATCAAGAAGACTCAGAGGTAGAGCAAGAACATAAGAGGAGTTTCTCATTTGAGCTAGCAATGCAGCAAACTCATACTCAGAAACATTTCCAAATCAATGCACCTCTCCCCAGTTCACAGAGCTGAGTGAGTACTAGGCCTCAGAGTCTTCTCCATCATCATGGGTTCTCTTTGGAGTTGAAAACATTCTCCTTTCTAGCTGTTGAGGTAGTCCTACCCTGAGTCCTTCCATCTTCCTCCTCCAGATTCTGAGTAACTTTGTCAGAATTCCACACCGAGCAAGTTAGACCTTTGAAGTGCACTGCTGTTAAGGAACAAATAAAGAAACAGAACTGGAACATCTTTTTGTGTAGATTTGTGTTTGATAACTAAAGTGGCTGGTTTGTTATGAGGAACCAGAAAAAAAGGAGTAGGACCTGCAGGTAAATTTCACTGCTTTTGAAAGGTCATTCACTTTCAAGAAAAAATTATCACTCATCAGCCCCAAACACTGCAATTCATAGGAAACAAACTTACAAATTTGTTGAGCTCCCTCCCTCATTGTCAGCCACCACATACATCAGTCATTACTCATAAATTCACAATCACAATCAATCAATATATCACCAATAATTGGTGCAATAGTTACTTAGATGCCTCTTCCATTCCAAGCATGGTGGTTGAACAAAATACCTCCTTTCTGATGGTATCCATAATAATTCCAGTAATTAGGCATTGGCACTGGCAGTCTTTTAATCAATGATCTTTTAAGGGATCCTTGCTAGATGATGTAAAAATAGGATAAGCTATGGCATGTCAGGGAGGCAGGAATTATCTCCAACAAACTGAAGGACATGTGGTAGCTTCTTCACTGCACACGGGTCCAACTCCAATCTGGGCTTGGATGTGACTTTAAAATCAATGGTGGGGTAGCATAAATCTGACACAAACATAGGTGGTCATCACAAGCCTGGCGGTCGGTGTTAAAGCGGCGGTAAGACCGCCAACAGGCCGGCGAAAAAAAATGGAATCACGACCGTGGCGAAAAACCGCCAACATAGACAGCCACTTTAACACTCCGACCGCCACGGCGGTACAAACAAACAGCATGGCGGTCACCGCCAACAGACAGGCGGAGGACAATGTACCGCCCACAGTATCAAAACCTACCAATCCGCCACCTTTTCCGGGGCAGATTCACCGCGAACAAAAACACAGTGGAAACAGGACTTCGAAGGGAAACGCTCACTTCTACACACCCCACGAGGAATCCGAACGCCATGGAACCCGAGCTCCAGATCCTGCCAGCCCTTATCTTCTTGCTCCTCTACCAGGAGCACGAACGCCGGCGGCGAAGACCACGGTGAGTACTGCACCTACAACACAGGGGAGGGGGGAGGGAAAAAACAGGGACACACACACGCAACACCCCCACCCTCACCCACTACAACACACACACTAATACAGCATGATACATTAAATTTACACCCCCCAAACTCCCCGGAAGAATGCAAAGACAAAAGGAAATTAGTGTAACCATTGTAAAATCCAGTACGCAAAAATATATATACACTATTAACAAATATATACACCAAGAATAGTAGTCCAGATAGTGCTCCATTGAAGTCCGTGGAACACTGGGCCCACACGGCATGGGTGGGGCCCACACTCAATCCCCGAACATGACGGAGAGAACACTGCAGGGGCATCAGATAGCAATAAAACAGGCACCTCAAGGGGAAGGGAAAGGGGGGGCACCTCAGCCGGTTGAGTGCACAACGCCAAATTCACGAGGGGGCCACATGCCCACTGTTCAATCCTGGGGAGTGCAAAGCCACAGTCTCTCAAGTCTCTACAGTGGGTGGGTTGCCCACTGTTCCATCCTGGGGAGTGCATGCCACAGTCTCTCAAGTCTCTACAGTGGGTGGGTTGCCCACTGTTCAATCCTGGGGAGTGCAAAGCCACAGTCTCTCAAGTCTCTACAGTGGGTGGGTTGCCCTCTGTTCAATCCTGGGGAGTGCAAAGCCACAGTCTCTCAAGTCTCTACAGTGGGTGGGTTGCCCGCTGTTCCATCCTGGGGAGTGCAAAGCCACAGTCTCTCAAGTCTCTACAGTGGGTGGGTTGCCCTCTGTTCAATCCTGGGGAGTGCAAAGCCATAGTCTCTCAAGTCTCTACAGTGGGTTGTTTGCCCACTGTTCAATCATGGGGAGTGCAAAGCCACAGTCTCTCAAGTGGATAACAGTCTCCACTGGTTATGGAGCCCCGAGTGCTTCATCCTGCCAAGGACAGAGGTAGTGAATGTAAATCTCCACTGGTTCTGGAGGGGGCTTTGTGCCCAGAGTGCTTCATCCTGCCAAGGACTGAGGTAGTGGATGTAAATAGCCACTGGTTCTGGAGGGGGCTTTGTGCCCAGAGTGCTTCATCCTGCTCGTGGCGGACTCAGTAGCATCAGTGCCCTTGGCGCTCATGGGCCAGCGGTGCTTGTGGCGGCGGTGTCCTGTTCAGCGGTGCTTGTGGCGGCGGTGTCCTGTTCAGTGGTGCTTGTGGCGGCAGTGTCCTGTTCAGTGATGCTTGCGGCGGCAGGGTCCTTGGCAGTGACTCAGCTGCTGGCGGTCCTGTCTGGCTCAGCGGGGTTGGTGCTGGCGGTCCTTTATGGCCCAGCGGGGCTGGTGCTGGCGGTCCTTTATGGCCCAGCGGGGCTGGCAGTCCTTTATGGCCCAGTGGGGCTGGTGCTGGCGGTCCTGTCCTGGGCAGCTGGGCTGGTGCTGGCGGTCCTGTCCTGGGCAGCTGGGCTGGTGCTGGCGGTCCTGTCCTGGGCAGCAGGGCTGGTGATGGCGGTGGCCTCCTGGGCAGCGGGGATGATGGCAGTGGCCTCCTGGGCAGTGGGGATGATGGCGGTTGCCTCCTGGGCAGCGGGGATGATGGCGGTGGCCTCCTGGGCAGCAGGAATGATGGTGGTGGCCTCCTGGGCAGCAGGGCTGGTGCTAGCGGTGGCCTCCTGGGCAGCAGGAATGATGGCGGTGGCCTCCTGGGCAGCGGGATGATGGCGGTCTTCTCCGCCGTGCTGCTCTTCCCAGACTTGCTGAGTTTCTTGTGCCCCTTCCCCACCTTGGAAGGTGTCGCAGCTGACTCCACACTCCCACCTGTACCCCTGGGAGTGGCTTTGGTGGCTGGAGTCTTCCCCCTCTCCTGCCGGGCACTGGCCAACTTTTGATGTTTGACAGGTGGGGGACTGTCCGTGCTGTTGCTCCATGCCACACTGGCTGCCCTGCTGACCGGTGCACTCCAGATTCCGGTGACTACAGGCACCACTGGTCCCGAAGATGTTGTGGCTGAGGTGCTAGGTTGGGACCTGGAGAGTCGGGCCCTAGGAGACTGACGGGGTTGGGGAGGTGAGGGAAATCGGTCAAGGGTGGACAGGAAAAGTTTCTTGGGAACACTGGGACGGGTAGCTGGATGGAGTTTGGGAGTGGAGGAAGAGGTTGTGGTTGTGGGAGGTGTTCATTTGGTGACTTTGGGTGAAGGTGGATGCGCTGTAGGCTGTCGTGAGGTGGATGGCTGTTGGGTGGGTGTGTGGCTGCGTTTGTGTATCTTGGGAGGTGGCGTCAAAGACACACTGGGAGAGGACACAGGGGACGTGTGAATGGTAGTGGGGGTGGTGAGTGCACGTGAGCGGGGTGTGGTGGTGTGTGTGCTGGTGATGGAAGTAGTGGCTGTAGATGTAGTGCATGCAGGTGTGAGTGTAGACGAGACTGGGAGGGAGGAGGGAGACGAGGAGGAGGGGGACGCAGTGGAAGCAGTGGATGTTGGTGTGTCTGCATGTGTATGATGCTTGCGTGAGTGCCTGTGGGATGTGTGGTGCTTATGTTTGTCTGAGCTTCCCTTGTGTGTTGACATGTGTGCATGCTGGTCTGAAGGTGTGCTTGGGATAGGCTGAGGTAGAGGGGATTGGGTCTGGGTGGAGGAAGTTGGAAGGGGGAGGCTAGAGACAGGGACAATAGCTGCATCATTGCTGAGGCCAGAGTCTGAAAAGCTCGCTGAAGGGCCGCCTGACCAGAATGAAGGCCCTCCAGGAATGCATTTGTTTGTTGCAACTGCCTTTCTACACCCTGGATGGCATTCAAAATGGTAGACTGCCCAACAGTGAGGGACCTGAGGAGGTCAATGGCCTCCTCACTGAAGGCAGCAGGGGTGACTGGGGCAGGGGCTGAGGTGCCTGGGGCGAAGGGGATGCCCACTCCCCTGGGTGAGCCGGCATGGGGCAAAGGCTGAGGGGCTGCTGGGAGGGCGGTGCTGGTAGGGGGGGTGGCGGATGCACCTGTAGATGCGGGGGCACAGATGTTGCCGCCACCACAAGGGAGCTCCCATCAGAGGACGAGTCCGTATCACTGGTGTCAGCTCCTGTCCCCGCCATGGAGCTCCCCTCGCCCTCCGTCCCACTGGTGAATTCCGAGTCCGTAGTCTCGCCCTCCAGGGCCATGTGAGATGCAGCTCCCTCCTGCTCCGGTGCCACTGCTCCTCTGCCTGATGATGCTAATGCACACAAGAACAGGGAGACCACAAAAAGGGGGGGAACGACAGAAGAAAGACATGTTGAGTGCATGCATTACCGCTACCGTTGGCGGACACGACAGACACAGAAGCCCCCTGCACTATGCCGCGCACTTGGGCTCCACTGTTCAATCCCTGGAACATGGCCTACAAGGCTATGGCCGACATCTGCACACATGGATGTCACAGGAGCCTGACTAGGTGTACTTGGCACTTTACACAGGTGGGGTGCCACAGGGTCTGCCAGAACAAGGGGATCTAACTAGCACACTCGCCCTGTCCTAGGGAAACCCACAGCCCACCTCCTCCACCCAGACACCGCCACTGCGTGCAAAATCAGCAGAATGAGAGTGTACTCACCCCCGTGTGGCTGCTGTAATGCCCTCAAGCGCCCATCCAACTCAGGGTACGCCAAGTTATTACCAACTGCAGCGTCACATTCCTTTGCCCCCATCCCTACCCTTGCCATGTGGCACATGCACTCACTGTCGTTTCATGCACACCTCAATCTCACCCCCCATCTTTTATCCACCCCACTCCACACAGGCATAGCCCATACAGCATGCTCCCAGTGTACTTACCTGTTTGTCTGGAGGACCGTAGAGTAGCGTGTACTGGGGGAGGACCCCATCCACGAGTTTCTCCAACTCCTCCGATGTGAAGGCAGGGGCCCTTTCCCCAGACGCACAAGCCATTGTCTCTTCCAGACTAAGGTCACAGCAGCACTTGCAGTGTAGGTCCTCTCCTGTCGAAGATCAGGTATCGAGTGATTGAACAGATAGAAAATGGCGGTCACGTCCGCGGTGGTGCGTACTGTCACCACCGGTGAACATAGTCAATAGCTCCTGGGACCCATAGGGTCCAATGTTAACCCATGCAGAATTGCGCCGCGGTCTTCGACCGCCTACCGCGACAGTGTACAACGCCAGCGCAGTTACCTCACATCCCATTGTCCCACTTTACAGGTCAGGAAGCCGCCATTTCAGGGGCTCACATGGCTTAATTTATAACTGCATCGCACATACCTAGGCCTTGCCTCAACACTCATACAGGCCAAATTTCGGAATATGATTCGTTTTCTGTGTAAGCTGTGGGTACGTACCTCTGAGTTGGTTGACTCTGTGCTCGCTGTTGTCCTTCATAGGCACCGTCTGCTGGGACATGTGAGGAGATGGCGGCATCCTCCGGTGTACAGACCTGGTGGACCTGTCGACAATGGAGGAAAGACATGTGATCATCACCTACAGGCTTGATCATGCCACAATCCTGGAACTGTGTGCCCAGCTGGAGCCAGACCTGATGTGAACTATCCGCCATCCCACAGCAATCCCCCCTCTAGTGCAGGAGCTGTCAGTACTCCATTTCCTTGCAAGTGGGTCTTTTCAAACAACAGTGGCCATAGCATCAGGGATGTCCCAGCCTATGTTTTCCAACGTGTTGTCCAGAGTGTTGTCTGCCCTGATGAAACACATGCGGAGCTATATCGTTTTCCCTCAGGTGGAGGATTTGCCTACAGTGAAAGGTGACTTCTATGCCCTGGGACATATCCCCAACACCATAGGTGCCATTGATGGAACACATGTGGCCTTGGTACCCCCCCTGCAGGAGTGAACAGGTGTACAGAAACCGGAAGAGTTATCATTCCATGAATGTGCAGATGGTGTGTTTGGCAGACCAGTACATCTCCCATGTGAATGCCAAATTCCCTGGCTCAGTGCATGATGCTTACATCCTGCGGAATAGCAGCATCCCTTATGTGATGGGTCAACTCCAGAGGCACCGCGTGTGGCTATTAGGTGAGCACCTGGAAGCAAGTCAGTGGGAATGGTTGTCTGGGGATATCCCTACAGGTTAGTGTGAGTCTAACTGTTGCCCTCGCCATTTGCAGGTGACTCTGGTTACCCCAACCTGTCATGGCTACTGACCCCGGTGAGTAATCCCAGGACAAGGTCAGAGGAACACTACAATGAGGCTCATGGGCGGACTCAGAGGATTATAGAGCGGACCTTCTGCCTCCTGAAGGCCAGGTGCAGTTGCCTCCATATGACAGGTGGATCCCTATTCTACTCACCAAAGAAGGTGTGCCAGATCATCGTGGCCTGCTGGATGCATTACAACTTAGCTTTGCGACGACATGTGCCTTTTCTGCAGGAGGATGGTCCAGATGGCGGTGTTGTGGCAGCTGTGGAGCCTGTGGACAGTGAAGACGAGGAAGCAGAAGAAGAGGACATCGACAACAGGAACTCTGTGATCCTGCAATACTTCCAGTGAGACACAGGTAAGAATACAGACCGGCCTACTACATGTACTTTAACACTACTACCTCTCTACTGTCTGTCGTTTTCACCCAGTGTATGATCACTGAGTTGTCACTTTCCCTTACGATTTCACAGATGTGGGTCCCACTGTGTGACATCTGCTTTGTTTCCTCATGGACTAGAGCTGCGTGACATAGGTATGTTGACATTAAAATTGAAAGAGCATTTTGTCACTGTGATTGCTACTACACTATTTCGAAATCACAGACAGACTCCAGATTGTTTTGTGCTTTAAGGGTGTTTATTTCAGTGCTCAATATTGGAGGGGGTTGTAAAATGGTGAGGGGTGATGGTGGAGGAATGTCCATGGCAGAGTCCAGTCTATCAGTCTCACAGGTGCATTGCCCAAATGGGCATAGAAAGTGGAGCTGGGGCAGTTTGAGGATGGACAGGGTGACAAGGTGGGACAGAAGGATGACATTCAGGGTGGTCTCATTTCTTGGCTGGTGTCTTGGCATCGTTCTCTGTCATTGTCCTGGATCTTAGGGACCGTTTGCGGGGTGGTTCTCCATCTGCAGGGGGTGGGGTGCTGGTGTGGTGGTCCTGTGGCAGTACCTCCTGTCCACTAGCGCCGGCGGAGGTGGTGGGCAGTTCATCGTCCAGGCTAGTGTCAGGGGCCCCTTGTTGTGCCACAGTGTCCCTCCTGGTGTTAAGGACTTCCTTCAGCACCCCTACGATGGTGCCCAGAGTGGAATTGATTGATCTGAGTTCCTCCCTGAAGAACAAATACTGTTCCTCCTGCAGATGCTGGGTATCCTGAAACTTGTCCAGTACCGTTGCCATCGTCTCCTGGCAATGGTGGTAGGCTCCCATGATGTTGGAGAGGGCCTCGTGGAGAGTGGGTTCCCTTGGCCTGTCCTCCCCCTGTCGCACAGCAGCCCTCCCAGTTCCCCTGTGTTCGTGGGCCTCTGTCCCCTGCACCGTGTCCCCACTGCTACTGCCCCCAGGTCCCTGTTGTTGTTGGGGTGGTGGGTTAGCCTGGGTTCCCTGTAGTGGTGGACACACTGCTGATTGACGTGTCCTGGGGACAGAGGTATGGGCCCGCTGGGTGGGTGCTATGCCGGTGTCTCCAGAGGGGGTAAGCTCTGTGGTGGCCTGTGACTGTGTCAGGGGAACCGACTGTCCAGAGGTCCCAGATGGGCCGGGCTGGTCATCTAGATCCAGTTGGACAGAACTGCTGTCATCACTGTGGGCCTCTTCTGTTGGTGGTGTGGACATGTGTGGACCCTCCTGTCCGGTGACGTTGGGTAGTGGTCCTGCAGGGGTAGAAAAGGATGTTTATTACATCTGTGTGTGCCATGGTGTGCAATGGATGGGTGACTGTGTACCCCAGTGCTTGAATTCCTGTGTGGGTTCTTGTGTGATGGTGGTTTAGGGGGGTGTATGGGTATGTGCAGTGGCCATGCTTTGGTGATGGGCGTCCATGCTTTGTTGTTACATGCAGGGCTTGGTGTTAGGATGTGTGGTTTGTGATGATGGGACATTTGTGAAGAGTAGGAGTGAACGGGGTAAGGGTGAATGTGGGGTGATGTGATAGCATGCAAGTAGGGTGGGGGATGTAATAGTTAAGATTTGACTTACCAGAGTCCATTCCTCCATCTACTCGTGCAAGGCCCTCAGGATGCAGAATCACCAAGACTTGCTCCTCCCATGTTGTTAGTTGTGGGGGAGAAGGTGGGGGTCCGCCGCCAGTCCTCTGTACCGCAAGGTGGTGTCTGGAGACCACGGAACACACCTTCCTCCGTAGGTTGTTCACCTCTTCCTGATGTCATCCCTATTTCTTGGGTGCTTTTCCACTGCGTTGACCCTGTCCACTATTCTGCGCCATAGCTCCATCTTCCTAGCTATGGAGGTGTGCTGCACCTGTGATCCGAATAGGTGTGGCTCTACCCGGACGATTTCCTCCACCATGACCCTGAGCTCCTCCTCAGAGAACCTGGGGTGTCTTTGCCATGCCATGGGATGGTGTGGGTGATGTGTGGGGTGGTGTGTGTAGTGATAAGTGGGGTGATATTTAGTGGTGTGTTGTGTGAGGTGCGTGGAAGTTATGTGGGTGATGGTATTGTGTGCCTGTGGATGCTTGGTAGTTGTTTGTAGTGTCTCTCTCTGGCCTTCTCTCTGTAATTTTGTCTTAGGGGTTTGTGGGTGATGTGGGTGTGTGTTTTATATTGTATTGGATGTGTGGGAGTGGTGTGTGTATGTGTATCAGGTGTGTGTATTTCGATTTGTCCAATGTGGTAGTGTTTTGTAAATGTGTGTATATTTTGAGCGCGGCGGTGTGTACTGCCAATGGAATACCACGGTTGAAAGACTGCCGCGTGGATTCGTGTGTCGTGATAGTGTGGGCGTATTTCTGTTGGCGTGACGGTGGAGGTTTTGTTTTTGCCAGTTTATCACTGACATTTGGTGTGCCGGACTTGTGTGGGTGTCTGAATTTTGGCGGATTCCAAGCAGTGGGTCATAATGACCGTGGCGGAATTCCGCTGCCGTGGCGGTGTTTTGGCGTTCTTCTGCACGGCGGTAAACAGCTTTTGCCGCCAATGTTGTAATGAGGGCCAGAATGTTGTACTGGAACATTTTTCTTTTCCTTTTTTTGCAAACAAAGAAAGAGAAAAAGACCTGAGCGAGAAAAAATGAAAAAGTTCTATGGTGGCACTGACATATTCTATCTGGGAAGTAGAAATTGTCCTAAAACTCTGGTGGTTCTCACAGAGGTTGGTCAGCTAACGCTTGATTCTGACAAATCATCCTCTTCCTCCTTCTGTGGTGTTTCAGACATTGTGTAATCAGGTGGTATAAAATGCTGGTTCATTTTGACTATATTCAATCTCTCCACATTATAAGGTGACAGTCTGGTCGTTCTCACTTCAACAAATCCACCAGCTGCACTGAACCCTCATTCAGCAGAAACACAGGCTACAAGACAAGCCAAAACCTTTATTGTCAGCCTGCTGAGCTGTGGCCATTGGCGCATCTTCCCATACCAATACACCAATGGTTTTGATCCACATACACCTCTTTCGGCTAATCCAGATGCTCATGGAACATCCTCTGAATAATAATTGGTGCTGCTACCTGCTCAATCACATTTTCCTTCACCTCTACACTGGACATAAGACACTTGTCCCTTGAAGTCAAGCCAATGCAGCCATTGGGTCTGATTCTTCTGTTGCTGTTGTCGCCGGTTTTCTTGTTAGTGAGGTTGGTGGATGTGAGACAAAATTTCTCTCTCTGGAAGTTGAAGGTGGCACCTCAGAACTGCAGAGTAGAACACTAAGTTCCCATCGTTCTTCTTCCAGTTCTCCTGCTTGCTCCACAATCCACCTCTTGCATTGTGAAACATACCCTTCAGAAAAAGGAATGATAGCATAAATAATTTTTGTTGCATGGAACAAACAGGCTGGCACAGATATACTCTTTGGATGACATGATGTAATTTTACAGCCTTGCTCATAGGCTATTAACCAAGGTATGCACTTCTGGGTTTTCATTCACACTCCCAAATGCAAACCTTTTAGACATCTTCTTTAGCTGCTTGTGTAGCAGGTGCCATAACAGGATAGCTTGACCCATTGTATTGCCCTCCTTGATAACCTCCATTGCAAAAAACTCAAAAGGGAGCAGCATCTCTGTGAGGCATTTAACTTGGCCCCATTTGTCCGCATCCATGCTGATAGCTTTGCCAACTGCATCAGCTCCTCATTGAATGACGTTGTCATTGATCTGTTTTTACTGCTCAAAACATGTTGCAACACATAATAGATTGAGTTCCAACGTGTTGGCACCTCCTGTATCAGGGATTTAACTGGTACTATGTTATCACGTTGAATAATCTGCAACTGTTACTGGGGATTTAACCCCTTGGGTGCCCCGGACGAGGTGGTCTCGTCCTCGGCACTGGTTGCCCGGTGCCGAGGACGAGACCACCTCTTCTGGCTATGGGCCCCCGGGGGAGCGCTAGCGTTCCCCCAGATGGCCGTGCACCCTCCTCCCCTGGGCAGAGATGGAAGGGGAATCGCCCCCAGGGGGGGCAGAAAACCACTAGACACCAGGGATAAAAAAAAATTTATGTTTGGGAAGCGACCCCTTGGGCAAGGGTTGCTCCCGGGGGGGGCAAATTATTACTAGGCAATTTCGGCCCCCCCTGGGGGCAGATCTGCACTGCAATCTGCCCCAGGGGTGGCAGAACCACTAGACACCAGGGATTTTTTTTTTTTTTTGTAATTGCACATAAGGAGAGCGACCCCTTGGGCAAGGGCCGCTCCCCAGCGGGGCAAATGATTTTTAGGCCATTTCTGCCCTAAAATTATTAGGCCGATCTGCCCCCGGGGGGGTGGGGGCAGAAAACCACTAGACACCAGGGATAATTGTTTTTTTTGTTTATTTTTATTTTTTTAAGTTTGGGGAGCGACCCCTTGGGCAAGGGTCGCTCCGGGGGGCAAATTATTATTAGGCCATTTCTGCACCCCTGGGGGAATATCGGCCTATTTTTGTTAGGCCAATCTGCCAACAAATGGGCCAGAAACCTCTAGACACCAAGGATTGGTGTGTGTGTATGTGTGTGTTTTGTTTTGGGGGGCAGCCTCTTGGGCAAGGGTCGATCCCCATGGGGGCACATTACTGTTGGCCATAACTGCCCCCCTTGGTGGCAGATTGGCCTATTTTTTGAAGGCCCATCTTCCCCCAAGGGGGGCAGAAAGCCCACCAGAGACCAGGAAAGATTTTTTTTTTTTCAAAATAAGAGGTTGGGGGTATGGCCATACCCTCACCCCAAATAAATGGGGCCAAAGTTATTCTGCCCAACAGTGGGCAGATTGGGCAATTACCCCCTATCCACACCCCGGGGGGACAGAAAGTCTACTTGATGCCAGGGAATAAAAACAATAAAAGAAAATAGTGGGGTTGTGGTTACCAACCAGTATGGGCCTGGTTATGCCCCCACCCGAACTGAAGGGTATCACAGTCATTCAGCTCTCTCCTGCACACTAAAACATCTTATCCCATGGCAAGCAAGAGGACATTTGATTAGTTTTGTTTTTTGGTTTACATTTGGGCCATGAGAGCTTGGTAACTCTCAAAATCGTTCCACTTAGAATGGTGAGGACTGCACTTTTTTTTTACTTTGGGAAGCTGCCATGTAGAAAAATCCACAAGACCTAGACACATCTGAAAACTAAACATCTAGTTGATTCCAGGGTTTTGTGCTTCACATGCACCCCACACCATTTCCTTACCCGCAATGCCCTGCAAACCTGCAACTTTGCTGGAAAGCATAAATATTTCCCACATTTTTGTGATAAAACCTTCCAGAATCTTCAGGAATCCACATCATTCCTACCACCCAGCATTGTCTCATCTGTACCGATAAAAGTTCTGCTGCACTTGTCAGCCTAAAAATGTTTTTTTTCAAACTGCCCTTTTGGACCCACTTTGGTTCCCCCTCAATTTCGACACATTTTTGGCTCTTCCCTGTCACAAACACTTGGCCCACCCACACAAGTGAGGTACCATTTTTATCGGGAGACTTGGGGGAATGCTGGGTGGAAGGAAATTTGTGGCTCCTCTCAGATTCCAGAACTTTCTGTCACTGAAATGCGAGGGAAAAGTGTTTTTTTAGCCACTTTTTGAGGTTTGCAAAGGATTCTGGGTAACAGAACCTGGTGAGAGCCTGACAAGTCACCCCGTCTTGGATTCCCCTAGGTCTCTAGTTTTCAAAAATGCACAGGTTTGGTAGGTTTCCCTAGGTGGAAGCTGAGCTAGAGGCCAAAAGCCACAGGTAGGCACTTTGCAAAAAACACCTCTGTTTTCTTTGAGAAAATTTGATGTGCCACATTGTGTTTTGGGGCATTTCCTGTCGTGGGCACTAGGCCTACCCACACAAGTGAGGAGCCATTTTTATCCGGAGACTTGCGGGAACGCTGGGTGGAAGGAAATTTGTGGCTTCTCTCAGATTCCAGAACTTTCTGTCTCCAAAATGTGAGGAAAAAGTGTTTTTTTAGCCACATTTTGAGGTTTGCAAAGGATTCTGTGTAACAGAACCTGGTGAGAGTCCCATAAGTCACCCCATCTTGGATTCCCCTAGGTCTCTAGTTTTCAAAAATGCACAGGTTTGGTAGGTTTCCCTAGGTGGCGGCTGAGCTAGAGGCCAAAATCCACAGGTAGGCACTTTGCAAAAAACACCTCTGTTTTCTTTGAGAAAATGTGATGTGTCCACTTTGTGTTTTGGGGCATTTCCTGTCATGGGCACTAGGCCTACTCACACAAGTGAGGTACCATTTTTATCGGGAGACTTGGGGGAGTGCTGGGTGGAAGGAAATTTGTGGCTCCTCTCAGATTCCAGAACTTTCTGTCACCGAAATGTGAGGAACAAGTATTTTTTTAGCCACATTTTGAGGTTTGCAAAGGATTCTGGGTAACAGAACCTGGTGAGAGCCCAACAAGTCACCCCGTCTTGGATTCGACTAGGTCTTTAGTTTTCAAAAATGCACATGTTTGGTGGGTTTCCCTAGGTGGCGGCTGAGCTAGAGGCCAAAATCCACAGGTAGGCACGTTGCAAAAAAACACCTCTGTTTTCTTTGAGAAAATGTGATGTGTCCACTTTGTGTTTTGGGGCATTTTCTGTTGCGGGCACTAGGCCTACCCACACAAGTGAGGTACCATTTTTATCGGGAGACTTGGGGGAACATAGAATAGCAAAACAAGTGTTACTGCCCCTTCTCTTTCTCTATGTTTTTTCCTTCCAAATATAAGACAGTGTGTAAAAAAGACGTCTATTTGAGAAATGCCCTGTAGTTCACATACTAGTATGGGCACACCAGAATTCAGAGATGTGCAAATAACCACTGCTCCTCAACACCTTATCTTGTGCCCATTTTGGAAATACAAAGTTTTCTTGATACCTATTTTTGACTCTTTATATTTCAGCAAATTAATTGCTGTATACCCGGTATAGAATGAAAACCCACTGCAAGGTGCAGCTCATTTATTGTCTCTGGGTACCTAGGGTTCTTGATGAACGTACAAGCCCTATATATCCCCGCAACCAGAAGAGTCCAGCAGACGCAACAGTATATTGCTTTCAAAAATCGTAGAAAAAAATGGCTGTTTTTTTACCTCAATTTCAATATTTGTTTATTTCAGTTGCTATTTTCTGTAGGAAACCCTTGTAGGATCTACACAAATTACCCATTGCTGAATTCAGAATTTTGTCTACTTTTCAGAAATGATTAGGTTTCTGGGATCCAGCATTGGTTTTACACCCATTTCTGTCACTGACTGGAAGAAGGCTGAAAGCTCAACAAATCATAAAAATGGGGTTTGTCCCAGTAAAATGCCAAAATTGTGTTGAAAAATTGGGTTTTCTGATTCAAGTCTGCCTGTTCCTGAAAGCTGGGAAGCTGTTGATTTTAGCACTGCAAACCCTTTGTTGATGCCAATTTCAGGGAAAAAAAACACAAGCCTTCTTCTGCGGCCATTTTTTCCAATTTAAAAAAATAAAAAATCTTCACTGTGTTTTGGATGATTTCTTAGTCTCCTTCAGGGGAACCCACAAATTCTGGGTACCTCTGGAATCCCTAGGATGTTGGTAAAAAAGGACGCAAATTTGGCATTGGTAGCTTATGTGGACAAAAAGCTATGAGGGCCTAAGCGCGCCCTACCCCAAATAGCCAGAAAAAGGCCTGGCACCTGAGGGGGAAAAGGCCTGGCAGTGAAGGGGTTAAAAGAATAGCTGAAATAAATGCAGATGCGTCTGTAGGTGGTCAGTATGTTTCTGACTGTGGCCCAGATTTACAAGAAAAGATGCACATAAATAAAAGAAAGGCAGTAATGGAAACCTACAGCACTTCCCCTATGTGTCCAATAGTCAACAAAAGCAAGTATGGTGGTGCTAAGTGGTCATTGATGTCCTACTGCCTAAAGACAACCCTGTATGTGTCACAACACATACATAACATGTGAATATATATTTGAAGACCACAGCACTCCAACAAATGCATATATACAGTCCATCACATGATCGTGTAGATATCAAAGTATGGCAAAGGATGGCTACTTCCCAGCCTACTTGATCCCACACTATCATGTTAAGGGTGGAGCATTTACACACTATTCCCCCTTCCTTTGATCTCAGTGATTTTAATTAATTAAATCTTAGAGATAGATAACATATCCACCAGATTTATCATTTTAATGTTGATCCACGTTTGCCCCTCATAGTGTTTCACATCCCTATAACCTTGCCCTCTTCCCCCCCTTCTTTACTTGATATTTTTTGTACCCAGACAGAAATAGGACATATCACAGCCCTCTAAATGATCAACTACCACATATTAGTTTGGAAGACTTTGGAAGTGGTTGAATTTGGTGATATTACTCTAATTGGCCCCCTATATGTCGTAATTGCAGGTAACTTTTCCACATCTCTTACTATGGCCAATTTAATTTAAATAATTTTTGAAAAACTAATGTATATTGCTTACCTTTCGTCTCTCCTTATATATCAATTTTCAGGTATACATTCATCTTTGGATTGTTTTAATTCGACTGATCAGCAACTAACATAGTATTTAACCCGGTATAAAAATAAGAATTTAATAGCATACGTTTTACTTAGATGACTTGATTCTGATCTCTCTGGTCGGTCTACTGCCATAAATAGTTTTTGGAGACTATTTTCATCCTTTAATCTACTTTGGACAAGGGACTCTTTGCCCACATTCTTTGGGTGTGTTCTTAACATATACACGCAGATTGATGCATGCTCACCTTTGTAATATGTTGAAGTACTAATATGACTCCTTTGGAAATACAAAGGGTTTCTTTCGGTACAATTACAATTTGGTACTTTTTCTCAACAAGCTATGGTTAAGAGAGATACCTTTTGTGTTCCGTTGTTGTAGTTTCTTCTGACTTTATCATGTCCTTTTGCCTTCATTAACTGTGTTTTTTCTCAACAAGCACACATATTAATTTCTTTGCAGCCTTGAAAAAGTCACTGTGTGATGAAACACTTGTTGGCTGCCATTTCAAAGAACTATTACGTGTGTCTGTTACTACAAAACTTGGCTACAAAATATTACGTTTTGGACTTGATGGAATGGAAATGCAAATCACATCAAGAAGGACTTCCTTCTTATACAATTAAAGAAATTGCTACTTAAGTGAATTCTTTTTGGTTAAATAAATATTCAGAGATATAAACTTATTGAACATCAGATCCTTGACAACATATGGTTACTGTATATATACATTTGCTTGAGTCCTGTGGTCTTCAAATATATATTCACAAGAAAAGATGCACAACTGTGCTAGCACAGTTGTGCGTCAAAAATGTTCTCGCCGGCTGACATAATTTCTTACTGCCATGCTTGCACTATATTCACAAAGCGGTGCACCATGGCGGTAAGAAATGGTTAGTGTAAAAAAAAATGACGCTAACCCTTGTGACATGTCACAAAAAATTATGTTACTGTCGGAAAAGCAGCACTAGCATGATTTGCGGCACGTTTTTCAAGCTAATCGTGCTAGTGTCACTTTTTCCTCATATTTATAAAAAACACACAAAAACCACAAGGAAGAAAAATGGAAAACTGAGGACAGGAGAGAACCGAGAAAGACCCCACTCTGCCCAGTATAAGCCAGTATGGACAGACAGACTCACAGGAGAAGGGGAAAAGGAAGAGGAAGTGTCATTTCAGTCAGGAGGAGAATAACATCTTGGTCAGAAAGGTGACAGAGCATCACAACCTGCTCTTTATTACCTCTAAAGTGCCAATAAGTAGTAAGGAGGCCATATGGCAGTCCATAGTCAATAAAGTCAACAGTGTGGGTGAAGAGGACTGTCACTGATTGTAAGACGCGCTGGCATGATTGCAAGCACATAACTAAAGAGAAACTGGCCAGCAACCGAAAGGCAGCACTCCAGACCAGAAGGGGTAGTCCCGCACCCCAAGACGAGCTGGATGATCTGGAAGAGAAGGTGGCAGTGGTCATACTGGAGGAAGTGGTCACTGGAGTCCCAGGACAGGACACTGAAGCATATGATGAGCAACAGCAAACACGGGGTAAGTTGCAGTGAGGGGGAGTATATGTGATAACTAATGGCACAAGGTGAAGCACATAGGAGGTGCTAAAGGCATGTGGACAGGGCGGCATGGGGGCACAATTATAGTGTGCACTGACCCCCCCAACATATGTACACACAACTTCACAACCATCACACAACTCCCTTCACCATATCAAACTAACCATCTGGTCATGTTGAACTGTCATTGGCCTTCATGTACCAGGCCTGTTGAGCATGGTGTGCCAGCAAAGGCTGGGATATGACATCCCTCACCGATGAGACAGGCCACAAATGTGACATTAACTCAACATACGGGACGTTTCTGTCATTACTGTTCACGCTGTTGCAAATTTAGCTGCAATGTGCCCAAGAAGGCACAACAACACCATGCTGAAAGGGTGCCTGTATTTTGGGAATGAATGTTGTTGTGCATCAAGGGACACTTTCCTGCACAAAAAGAATCAAGAGAGGAATTTACCTCCTTCAATTTGTGCAGCAGAATGCAGCACATGGAAAGAGGAAAATTCAAAGAGCGATAAAGATATTTATCACTGTTGTGTAACCTCTATGCCACCTCTGAGGTGGTGTAGGAATCTGATGAAGTTCCAGAGTATCATATCTGGGAATGCATCAGATTTCTAGCTGTCCATGGGTGTTTCTGTGGGAACACCAACAACAACAACCATGGAAAGCCCCTTTCACACAGTTATATGCATGAAAGGCCCCATATTTACACAACAATAAAAAGCTATTTAAGGTGGCGTGGTCTCCCCTAACGTTTTGCCTCTGCTTCTCAGATTGCTAATGTGTGCTGGACTCTGTTTTTGCTGTTTTTGATACTCTGGGCACTTTACCACTGCTAACCAGTGCTAAAGTGCAAGTGCTCCTATGTAAAATGTATGTGTAAAATTGGCTTATCCATGATTGGCATATTTGATTTACTAGTAAGTCCCTAATAAAGTTTACTAGAGGTGCCCAGGGCCTGTAAATCAAATACTGCTAGGGGGCCTGCAGCACTGGTTGAGCCACCCACATAGATAGCTTTGTAAATATGGCTCAGACCTGCCACCACAGTGTCTGTAAGTGCAGTTTTAAACTGTCAATTCAACTTAGCAAGGATACCCACTTGCCATGTCCAAACCTTCCCCTTTTATACATGTAAGGCACCTCTAAGGTAGGCCTACCTCTCTCATAGGTTAACATGGGGGCTGCCTTTCTTTAAATAATTTTATAGTGCAGATTCCCTTTGAGAGCAGATAGAAATTTGAAGTTTAGGGTCTCTGAAATAACAATTTATAAGTACATACTTGAGTGAAGTTGGTTTTTAGATTATTAGTTTGAAAATGCCACTTTTAGAAAGTAGACATTTTCATCCTTAAACTATTCTGTGACTCTGCATGTTTGTGGATTCCCTGTCTGGGTCAGTTTGACAGTTGGGCTGTTTGCACCTCTCCTCTAGACAGTGCCACAAAGGGAGCTGAGGTTTAGCCTGCATATCCTGATGAACCATCTGTGCTAGGAGGGGAGGGAGCAGTGGTCGCTTACACCTGAAAGGGTTGTGCCTGCCCTCATACAATACAGTCTCCAACCCCCTGGTGTATGTCTGGGGCCTGGCCTGGGCAAGGCAGGATCTTGTAAACAACAGAGACTTTCCTTTGAAGTGGGCCTACTTCAAAGGCAGGAAGGGGTATAAGTATTGGACCTAAAACCCCTGGAAATAAGTTCACTTCTGGAACCAAGAGGAACCTCTGACAAAGAGAAGATCTGAAGAGCTAAGGAGAAGTGATGCCCCTGACTGTGTCTGTGCTTTGTTGGGCTATCCTGCATTTGCTGCTTCTGCCTGTGAAAGCGGACAAAGACTGGACTTTGTTGTGCATTCCTGCTTGTTGACAATCTCCAAGGGCTTGAGTTGAGCTTGCCTAGCCACCATGTCTGTGACTCTAGCCAATGGTAGTGGGTTGCCATATGCAACCTACTTCATGCATATTAATTAGGTAGGTTGAATTAAAATCTAGTACAATTTGGTATTGTGTGAACCATCTGTGACAAATTTGGATGTTGGTTGACTGGGATGTGAGCCCTGGTCAAGCAACAGCCACAATCCCTTGCAGGATGAACCACAACACGTAAATAAATTAACAAGTGCTTAACTCTGAGTAGCTTGGAACAGAAAGCAGTCAGACCTAACTTAGAGGCAATGTGTAAAGTATTAATGCAGCACATGAATAGTAATAAAGTGAAAACAGAACGCAAGAAAAATCCCAAACCAATTTATAATAATAGAGTAAAGGGTAATAAATTATTTGACACCAAAACAACAAACATCCAGTTAGTAGAACTGGAGTTATGACTTTTTAAAGTTTAAGGTTCCAAATAGCACCTGAAAGACCAAAGGGCCAACCGCAGACCTCTAGTCGCACAAAACTGAGACAAAGTCGACAGTTTAGGCCGACCAGAGTGGAGCACGGTTCAGATATAAGAAGTTGTTTGAGCCTAGTCTGGGCTTACCTTCAGACGTGGAAAGTTAAGGAAGACAAGTGCCTGAGAAGGTAAAGTTCAGTGAGCCAAGGCTGCAGGAAGTATCCCAGGAGGGAGCGTTGTTGTTAGGTGACCGTCTATGTTCTGACTTATTTGTAGAAACTAAAGTTGAAAAACTCCAGCCGGATGAGTCAGAAGGCTGAAGACGAAGACAGTTCCACAAGTTCAGAAACCTCTTAGGTAAAG
The DNA here is from genome assembly GCF_031143425.1 of Pleurodeles waltl. NCBI lineage: Eukaryota > Metazoa > Chordata > Amphibia > Caudata > Salamandridae > Pleurodeles > Pleurodeles waltl. The sequence continues at coordinate 525,172,782 of NC_090449.1, forward strand.
GGCCGCTGAAACAGATTTGCTGCTACAAGAAGAACATAGCGGGAGAAGCCACAAAGTTAATCCGACCGGCAATGCATTTTGGGTGGATCGGTGAACAACTTGGTCCTGGTCTCCTCCTGGTTAACTGAGCACTTTTTGGCCAAATTTTGTTCTCAGTTTTGGAAAATGGCCATCTAGACACCTTTAACCTGACTAGAGTGAGGGTCCTTGCTTGGCCAGGGGCAACCTGACTGCCAACCAAACACCTAATTTCTAAAAGTAACATTACTAAACTAGGACAAACAATGATTACACTCATCCCCATGCCACTACTATGCAAACCCTGAGGTGGTGAATGAAAATGCAGCATTCCCAGATGTGAATATCTGGGAAGGCTACAGAAGTTGGGTGGGTTACACGTCTGGTTTGTGGAAACAACACCGACAACACACATGGAATAACACCTACATGCCGTGTGAGGTATGAAAGGCCAACATAATACCAGGCCATCAAAAGCCACACAAGGTGCCTTCCTTGGCCAAAAAAATATGTACTGGCACTCTGCTCTACTGGAGTGTAACATTAATAAAAAGGATGCTCAGGTAAAGCAGTGTGCAGTCAGTGTTTTGAAAATGTGTCACATTGTCACCCACATATGTTGAAATGATACAGTGCATAACATCAAACCACTCTATTGTGCTGTATCATTATGAATGTAATGGAATGTGTAGTTCTCACTAATACGCAATGCATTCCTTAACTAACCTTGGTTATTGGGAAGTTACTGCTGCCAGATAACACCTACACTTGCACACATTTAGCCTGGTGTTGGGGTTCCTGTGTTGCATGGTAATTGCACATGTGCAGCATTAATGAACACAACCTGCTACACCAACAATCAGGAACTGTGTACTCCACTTCTAATGCTTGTCGTTAATCAATCAATCAATCAATCAAAGGCATTTGTATAGCGCACTGCTCACCCGGAGGGTCTCAAGGCGCTGGGGGGGGGGGGAACGCTACTGCTCGAACAGCCAGGTCTTGAGTTGCTTCCTGAAGGCGAGATGGTCTTGCGTTGTCCGGAGGTGGATGGGGAGGGAGTTCCATGTCTTGGCTGCCAGGTAGGAGAAGGATCTTCCTCCGGCGGTGGCTCTGCGGATGCGGGGGACGGTGGCGAGAGCGAGGCTGGCGGAGCGGAGCTGGCGGGTGGGCTTGTGGAAGGTCAGGCGGCTGTTGAGGAACTTGGGGCCCAGGTCGTGGAGGGCCTTGTGTGCGTGGGTGAGGAGTCGGAACGTGATTCTTTTGTTGACGGGGAGCCAGTGCAGGTCTCTCAGGTGTTCGGAGATGTGGCTGTGTCGGGGGATGTCCAGGATGAGTCGTGCTGAGGCGTTCTGGATCCGTTGGAGTTTCTTCTGGAGTTTGGCGGCGGTGCCGGCGTAGAGGGTGTTCCCGTAGTCCAGCCGACTGGTGACGAGGGCCTGGGTGACCGTCTTCCTGGTCTCGGTGGGGATCCACCGGAAGATCTTTCGAAGCATGCGCAGGGTGTTGAAGCATGAAGATGAGACGGCGTTGACTTGTCTGGTCATCGAGAGGGAGGAGTCCAGGATGAAGCCTAGGTTGCGAGCGTGGTCCGTTGGCTTGGGGGTGGCTCCCAGGGCGGGGGGCCACCAGGAGTCGTCCCAGGCGGATGGTGATGATCCCAGGATGAGGACCTCCGTCTTGTCTGAGTTCAGTTTCAGGCGGCTGTTCTTCATCCATTCGGCGACGTCTTTCATCCCTTCGTGTAGGCTGGCTCTGGCGGCGTCCGGGTCGCTGGTGAGGGAGAGGATCAGCTGGGTGTCGTCGGCGTAGGTGATGATCTTGAGGTTGTGTTGACGTGCGATGGTTGCGAGGGGGCTCATATAGACGTTGAAGAGGGTGGGGCTGAGCGATGACCCTTGTGGAACTCCGCAGATGACTTCGGTGGCCGCTGACCGGAACGGGGGGAGGCGGACTCTCTGGGTTCTTCCGGCGAGGAATGAGGTGATCCACTCCAGGGCCTTCTCCTGGTTAACTGTAACACACATGGGAAAGATTGTATATGAGGGCCCACAACAATGTTAGCCATAAGCAGCACCACTATTATGCCACCCCTGAGGCAGCAATGCAACCTGATGCATTTACAAATTGACATGTTTGGCAATGTGTCAACTCATCAAGGCAACCCATGGGTGTTGTAACAATGATGTAAAGGGGGACAACTTCCACATGCATTCTCCTTGTTACCTCTTATGTGTGTTGCATCCTGAACCCCCCCATAGTAAGATACAACCACCTCTCATGTATGGGATTTTACAGAAAGGATGCCTCTCCCGGCATGACAACACTCATCCCTGTAACACAGGCCTTCTTGCAGCATGAGTGCAAGTGTTGGTGTTCTACCCCCTTGCATCACTGTTACAACACCCATGGGTGGGCTGAAGATGGTGTAACGCACTAAAAGTAACTGATCTGGGAATGCAACTGAATCTGTAAGTTTCTATTTGTGTTGCATGAGAACAAACTAAGCCACACCCATACCACACAAATGCTACACAGCGTAATGCATGAAAGGGGTCTACATGCACATCCTCCCCCACAACTAAAACCATGGGAGGAGCAAGGATTGGCAATCATGCATCCTGAGGGCCTGGCCGGAGTAGGAGGAGGACTGGACTCTGGTAAGTCAAACCTCCATTACTATTACCCCCCCTACCTGCATGCCATCACAAACCCCCACCCTTACCCTCACTCCCATCACTTCACCACCTTCCATATACCCCACCATCACAACCCACTCATCCTTATACCAAGCCCTGCATGCAACACCAATGCATGGACACCGCTCACAGACCTGCATGGACTCCTATCACCACTGCATGCACACTGGAAACAATCACATAGCCCACCAAATAACAACTCACACAAAGACAATTCTGCCAGGGCAACAACAACCATAGAGGGCAACACACCCATCCACAATATGTCACTCGCAGAAACAATAACACTGCATTCACATCCCCACAGGTACCCCAGCCAATATCACTAGAGAAGAGGTGCCAGCAACATCCAGTCCTCCCAGAAGAGGCCCAAAGTGATGACAGCAGCTCTGCTCACCTGGATCTGGATGACCAACCTGGCCCATCAGGGATCTCCGGACAGTCGGTTACCCAGGCACACTCTCACACCACCACAGAGCCTCCCCCCTCAGGAAACACCACCCCAGCACCCCCCCCCTCCTGAGGGCCCATACCTCTGTCCCCAGGACACATCAATCAGCAGTGTGTTCACCACTAGAGGGACTCCAGGCCACCCCACAAAAACAGGACAATCAGGGACCTGGGGTCAGTGGCAGTGGGCACTCAGTTCAGGGAACAGAGGCACAGTACAACAGGGAAGCTGGGAGGACTGCTGAGCAACAGGGGGAGGACAGGCCCAGGGAAACGACTCTCCAGGAGGCACTCAGCACGATCCTGGGAGCATACCAATATTCCCAGGATACACTTGGCCAGATACTGGACAAGTTGCAGGAGAACATTTGGCTGCAGGAGGGACAGTACCTGGGGATCAGGGAGGACTTGAAGGACATCAACACCACCGTGGTCTCCATTTCAGGGGTGCTGGCAGACATGGCCAACACTATGAGGGAGGCAGTGGCACACCACTCGGCCCATGACGCTAGCCAAACCGATGAACAGCCCTCCACCTCCGCTTCCGCTAGTGGACAGGAGGCTCCGCAACAGGACCAACAGGTGACCAGCACCCCTCTCCCTGCAGAAGGAGAACCACCCCGCCAATGTTCCCTGCAATCCAGGCAGAAGCCCAAGACTATTGCCAAGACCCCCGCCAGGAAATAAGACTCTCCTGATTGTCACCCTTGTGTCCCACTCTGTCACCCTGCCCACATTGAACTGCCATTGCTCCCCTTCCTATGCACCCTTGGACAATGCACCTGTGCTACAAATAGACTGGACTCTATCCTGGACTTTCCTCCATCATTAACCCAGCCCATTCTACTACCCCATCTACTTCTTAGCACTTAAATAAACACCCTTTGAAACAATACAAGTATGGAGTATGTCAAATGAAATTCGTTTAACAAGGTTTAAACATTGCAATTCAACTGTACAGTAATGTACACATAGGAAAGACCTGTAGTTGGCTGCATTCAACACACCATGAGTGATAGTGGGGCACAAATATCTGCAAATTGAGATGCAAAAGGGTACCGTGAGTGGGCATAGAAGTGAGAAAAACCACCTGCCAGTGACAATGTCAAACACAAAACTGTCAATTAACTGTGAATTTACACTGTCTTACCTGTGTATCATTGGACGTATTGACGAATGATTGCATTTCTGTGATCCTCATCCTCTGCCTCCTCATTTTCACTGTCCACAGGGTCCACTGCTGCCACACGGCCATCTCCAGCCTCCTCCTACTGCAGAAAAGGCACCTGGTGAGGCAAGGCAAGGTTGTGCAACATACAGCATGCCATGATGATCTAGCAGACCTTCTTGGGTGAGTAGCACAGGGATCCACCTGTTAGATGGAGGCAACAAAACCTTGCCTTCAGGAGGCCAAAGGTCCTCTCTATAATTCTTCTTGTTCACCCATGTGCCTCATAGTAATATTCCTCTGCCCTTGTCCTGGGAATCCTCACAGGGGTCAGTAGCCATGAGAGGCTGGGGTAACCTGAGTCACCTGCAAATATCGAGGGACAACTGTTAGCCACACACTAATCCTTAGGGCTCACACCATACCCATACACCAACATATACAGGGTGTAAACCAGGGCTCACCTATTAGCTACACCCGGTGCCTCTGGAGTTGAGCCATCACATTTAGGATGCTGCTATTACTCAGGATAAAGGCATCATGCACAGACCCAGGATATTTTGCATTGACGTGGGAGAAGTACTGGTCCGCCTGGCAAACCATCTGCATATTCATGGAGTGAAAGTTCTTTCGATTTCAGAACACTTGTTCATTTTGCCGGGGGAGGGGGGGCACATGCAATATGTGTTCCATCAACTGCCCCAATAATGTTGGGGATATGTCCCATTGCATAGAAATCAGCTTTCACTGTGGCAAATCCTCCACCTTGGGGAAAACGATGTAACTGCGCATGTGTTTAATCAGGGCAGAGAACACTCTGGTCAGCACTATTGAAAACATTGGATGAGACATTCCTGCTGCCAAGCCCACTGTCACTTGGAGGGAGCCAGTTGCCAGGAAATGGAGCACTGATAGCACTTGCACAAGATGGGGGATCCCAGTGGGGTGACGGATAGCAGAGATTAGGTCAGGCTCCAATTGGGCACACAGCTCTGTGATGTGGCCCTGTCCAGTCTATAGGTGAGGATAATGTGCCTGTCCTCCATTGTTGCCAAGTCCACCAGGGGACTGTACACGGGGGGGATGTCACCATCTCCTATTCATCCGCAGCGGTTGCAATCTATGGGGCAAAATGGTGAGCAGTTGGTCATTATCTCTCAATTCCAACCACTACAGTTCAATGCATGTTGTGATTGTAACAATATTTTGTTGGAGATGTCCAAATGGTGCATTTGTGTATGTTGACACAGTTAGGATCAATGGCCTACCCCTCCCCAAAATGGCATCCGCCTGTCCTATATGGAGGGACAGGTGGAAATTCCACTGACATTGTGCACCGTTGCAGGAGGCGGTCGAAAACTGCCGTGCAACTCCTCATTGGTTAACATTGGGCCCTATGGGATACAGTGACCAATGGTGATGTACGCCGGTGATGATGGTATGCACCGCCACAGACGTCACTGCCATTTTCTATCTGTTCACTCACTTGCTACCTGACCTTCAACAGGAGAGGACCTAGACTGCATGTGCTACTGTGACCTGTGTCTGGAACCTACCACGGCACATGTGACTGGGGAAAGGGCCCTTGCCTTCTCCTCGGTGGAGTTGGAGAGACTGGTGGATGGGGTCCTACCCCAGTACCAAATGCTGTATGGGCCTCCAGATCATCAGGTGAGTACACCGTGTGTACGATGCATGATGCATGAACGCATGCAGTGCTGTGTGTGAAGGCCTTATGTAGGGGGTGGGTGGTGAATGTGCCCAGGGCAGCATGCAGCATGTTTGGTGGGCCATGTCTGTGTCACCAAGGATGTGCGGACCCTGGGGGTCTACGGCAGGTGGAGCACCCACTGTCAGAAACGGTGGGAGGACCTGAGACGCTGGGCACGGAAGACCACAGAGGACCAGCTGGGGATGGCCTCCCAACAAGGAAGGGGTGCCTGTCGAACCCTGAACCCCCTGATGGCCCGCATACTGGCGGTGGCCCATCCGGAGCTGGATGGGCGCTTGGGGGCATCACAGCAGCCACAAGGGGGGGAGTACAGTGCCCCAATATATAACTTGCACCTGGTGGGGTGGTATCTGAGTGGGGGGTGGGGGCCCTGTGGGTGCCCCTATGCCAGGCCTGGTATTGCAGGGTTGGTCCCATGTTGGCCAGGGTTCTGATGTGAAAGAACTCCAATCAAGCTAGTAGGCATCCACTACTGGGCAGGGGTCTGTGGGTTTCAGGTATGCTGCAATTGGCGTTAGGTGTCCCTATCCATGTCTTGGTGATTAGCATTGTGACTGGTAGTGCATTGCCTAGTGTGTAGGGCTGTTTTCTGTGTGTGAGTGTGTCCTGTACGCCAACGGTGGTGTTGTTGGCACCTTTGACCAAGTGTATCCTTTGTCTCCCCCCCTTTTTGTTTTGTCACCCTGTCCTTATGTGCATTAGCATAATCTGGCAGAGGAGCAGAGGTACCGGCGACGGAGGGAGCTGCATCCCACAGGACCCAGGAGGCCGAATCCACCAACGGTGAGGGCACCAGTGGGATGGAGGGCGAGGGGAACACCACGGCAGAGACAGGAGGGGACAGTCCGGACACGGATTCCTCCTCCGATGGAAGCTTCCTGGTTGTGGTAGACACCTCTGTGCCCACCCCAGCTATAGGTACAGCTGACACCCCCCATATCAGCACCGCCCTCTCAGAAGCCCCTCAGCAAGTTTCCAGTGCCTGCTCACCCAGGAGGGTGGGCATCTCCTTCGCCCAAGGCACCTCAGGCCCTGCCCAATTTAGCCCTGCTGTCCTGAGTGAGGAGGCTATTGACTTCTTGCGATCCATCTCTATTGGGCAGTCAACCATTGTGAATGCTATCCAGGGGCTGGCACCCCAAATGCAACAGATAAATACATTTCTTGAGGGCATTCACACTGGCATGCTGGCCCAACATAGTTCAATCCAGGCTCTGGCCTCCTCTCTGATGGCAGGCATTGTCCCTGTTTCTAGCCTCCCCCCTCCAACTTCCTCTATCCAATCCCATTCCCCTCAACCCCAACCTATCCCTGGCACTCAGTCAGACGACCATGCGCCCAGGACAACAGACGTGAGTGGACATGGCAAACACAAGCACCACACCTCATCCCACAGGCACTCACACAAACACCAATCAGGCCCAGACATAGCAACATCCACTGCCTCCACTGTGGCCCCCTCCTCCTCGTCATTCACCTCCCTTCCAGTTTCATCTCCACTCACACCTGCATGCACTACATCCTCATCCACTACCCCCATCACCATCACACCTAACAGCACACACCCCTCACTGGCAGTCACCACCCCAACTTCCATGCACACGTCCCCTGTGCCTTCTTCCACTGTGTCTGTGCCCCCTCCTCCCAAAGTACACAATTGTAAGCATGCAGAAACCCAACAGCCATCCACGTCACAACAGCATCCAGCCTATGCACCTGCACCCAAACACAGCAGACAGGCACCTCCTACCACCACTCCCTCTTCCTCCACTCCCAAACCATCTCTGTCTTCCCACCCCAATGTCCCTAAGAAGCTTTTCCTCTCCACCATTGACCTCTTACCTACCCCTCCCCCGTCCCTCACGTCAGGCCTGGGTGGTCAAAATTCAGGGAAGCACCTCAGTCACCCAGTCCACGGGCACAGTAGTGTCCACAGCTACTCCAGGTGGGAGAGGATCCCGGGCACCAGGCAGCCAGACTGAAAGGGTGCCTGCACCAAGTGCTGCAAGGAAGGGCAAGGAGTCACCCCCAGCTGCTAAAAGGAAGGGCAAGGTGCAATCTCCGGCTGCTGAAAGAAGAGCAAGGAGCAGTCCCCAGCTGCTGCCAAGAGGAGCAAGGAGCCATCCCCAGCTGATGGCAGGAAGGGCAAGGGGCCTGCACCAGCACCAGCAGGTAGAAAGGACAAGAGGCCTGGTGCTGGGACTCAGTCGGAGCCCCCACCACCAACCATGGTGGTGCAGCCATCCGAGGCTGCAGGGGATGGGCTGGTGCCTTCCCCACCCACTGCCAGCACAGCCGCCAGCACCACTGCCTGCAACAGGAGCCCAAGTGGGCAGCCGTCCGAGACTGCAGGGGAAGGGCTTGAACCTCCCCCCACCACTGCCAGCACCGCCACCAGCACCACTGCCAGCAGCAGCAGCCCTAGTTGGCAGCCATCTGAGGCTGCAGGGGAAGGGCTGAAGCCTCCCCCACCACTGCAAAAACAACAAGTGATGGACGGAATGCTGAACATTGTCAAACATTCACCCCCAGTCACAGATCTGGGTTTAATCCATTGTTTTTTTGCTGCCCATGCCATTCCAGTTTGGACCCAGCCATATGCAAATCAGTCTTGACCCTGTTCCCCATGGGAACAGTCCAGCCTGAACTGCTAGGCCAGGTCTTCCCTGGACTGGAAACAAGCATCCTGGGACTGGTTTCGGGGTTTCACCCCTCATCAGCCAGGCTAGCTTGAATCCAGTGGCATGGGAAGCACTGCCAGCTCCACCAGCGGCACCACCACTGAGCAGCCGTCACTGCTGGCGGACAGTGTGTAGTGCTGCGTCCATGGGCTGTTGTGCGGCCTGGCCCCAGCAAATCCTGTGGGTCTGACACCTAGGTGAGAGACAGTGACCTTGCACTCCCCAAGATCTGCATCACATGGCACACTGCCCCCTCCAGAACCAGTGGAGAAGCCATCCACCCACCCCATCTTCCACAGGATGAAGCTCACTGGGCACAATGGCCCCTCCAGAACCAGTGGAGAAGCCATCCACTCACCCCATCCTCCCCAGGATGAAGCTCACTGGGCAAAATGCCCCCGCCAGAACCAGTGGAGAAGTCATCCACTCACACCATCCTCCACAGGATGAAGCTCACTGGGCACAATGCCCCCTCCAGAACCAGTGGGAAAAAATCACCCACTTGTCAGACTGTGGCCTTGAACTCACCAGGACCAAGCAGTGGGCAAATCACCCACTTGAAAGACTGTGGCCTTGCACTCCCCAGGACCAAGCAGTGGGCAAATCACCCACTTGAAAGACTGTGGGCTTACACTCCCCAGGACCAGGCAGCGGGCAATTCACCCACTTGAAAGACTGGCTTTGCACACCCCAGGACCAAGCATTGGGCAAATCACCCATTTGAAAGACTGTGGGGCCTTGCTCTCCCCAGGACCAAGAAGTGGGCCAATCACCCACTTGAACGACTGTGGCCTTGCAGTCCCCAGGACCAAGTTGTGGGCAAATCACCCACTTAAAAGACTGTGGCCTTGCACTCCCCAGGACAGCGTAATGGGCATGTTGCCCCCTCCAGGACCAGTGGCGTTGTACCATTTTCCGGCTGAGGTGCCCCTCATTCCCCGTCCCCCTGAGGTGCCTGTCTATTTTTTACCTGATGCCCCTGCAGTGTTCTGTCCATGTTGTTGCAGGAGTAAGGTGGGACCTTGGCCTATGTGTTGTGGCCCTGTGGCCCACAGACATTGAGGACTGGGCAGTGTCCCTACATTTGTAAATATGGATATACTTTTTGATTTTGAAGCATGTATTTATAGTATTTTATCTTCTTACCCTCGCTTTAATCAATTCATTTTGTCCTTGCATTATTCCTGAGGGGTACGGAGTAAATATGTAATGTTATTGCATCTGCCTGTGTGTGTGGTGGTGGGGGTGTTGAGTGTTGCATGTATGTGTCACTCTATTTTTCATCCCCCTCCCCTGTTTGCTAGGCGGCAGTACTCACCGTGGTCGTCTTCGCCAGCGTTGGTGTTCGTAATGGAGCAGAAGGTAAAAGAGCATGGGGAACACATGCAACCTGGGCTCCGTGGTTCTTCCTTGGGTCTCCAGAGGTGAGTTGTTTCCCTTCTGTGCAGTGTTTCTGCCAGGCTTTTGATGTCAATGGTACCACCCCGGAAAAGGTGGCGGATTGGTGTCTCATAATACATTGGGTGGAACATTGTCTTCCCCCTGGCTGTAGGCAGTTACCACCGTGGTGCCTGTTGGTTTCGCCCTGGCGGTCATTGTGTTAAAGTGGCTGTCTGTCTGAGCGGTTTCCACCGTGGTCATAATGTCATATTTCTTACTGCCGACCTGTTGGCGGTATTACCGTCATTATATCACCGACCCCCAGGGGCGTAATGAGTGCCAAAGTGTTGCAGGGTCTTAAATGAACCGCCCAACACACAAATACACATCCCCAGTCCTGGATTCCAAGAACCCAGACATCATTTTTCAAAATACAGTGGTAGGAGTCCAACGGGAGTTGACACAGCATGTGTGGGTGGGGATGGAGACCATGGCAGGCAGGCAGCCTAGCTGGAGTCCAAAGGTGCCTCAGTCCAAATAAGGACAACTCAGCTGCTATTCTAGGCACCCACTCTCCGCTTGTTGGCTCCAGCAGTCCCTAGCTGAGATAGCTGGTATCCTGAGGATGAGGCTCGAACAATTACCCTCTTAAAGTGGTACCAGCATGATTGACAACAGGCTGGAGGCTATCCAAACTATCCTGGAGTCAATACAGCAGATGCTGGGCTCCCTCAATGACAACCTGGCTATCTACCACCATGATGTTGCTGCTGTGTTGGGAAATCAGCAGTACCTTCTTGCTGCAGTGATGCCTTTCATCTTTCTACAGATGAAAGCTACTGGAACCTTTGATCCCCACATCTCTAGCCCCTGATGTGTGTGTGCTTCCCTCAACTTTAACAGCAGAACCACACATGGCACAGGAGGCAACACACACATCAGAGGATGAAAATGTGGAAGGAACTTCATTGTCTCAAAAAACAAGCCACTAGCTATAGTTTGTGGCATGTGGTCAGTCACTCTTTTGCTCTGTTTTGATGATTATGCCAGTGTAACAACAACTATTAACATCCCTCTCCCACTGTTGACTTTGCACACATATAACCTCTCATGCAGGCCAATTCCTACCTATTGGCACTGTGATCACCTCCTCACTGATACACTCCTCTCCTACACATGTCTCATGACATGTTCCCCTTCCCTTGGACTCTGCTTGGACTTCCGATGATTTGGAATCTCTAATGAGGTTAGTCTCCAGGGTACTGTACTGCACAACCTATGTCATCATTTATTATTCTAGTACATTCACTCAAAACATCAAATTTCTTGATACTCTTTCTGATTCAGTAGCTTTATGAGCTTTATGCATTGTGGGAAGCCTATACACTAAGAGACCCATGTACCTAAAAATTTGTGCTGCGTGTTGCACATAACAAAAAAATTGGTAATTACTGACACAATAGGATAATGTTCAAAAAATGTAATTTTTACTAACACCAGTACATATGCCACTGTCTATTGCCAATTGAGGCACGCATGCAGCATGTATTGAGAGTGTTAGTGTTGTTGGGATCAGATGTCTACGAGCAGGAAGTGTTCCTCCCTGCACATATACAAACAGTAAAAGCTCCTTGTTCATACTATATAATTGGCAAAATGCAGCACACAACCATTTAGACAAACTTCACTAAATTGTTGTATGTTTCCATGTTGTGCCATGCAAACCACACCACTGGGTTGATTTCATAGTCGTCGCATTGTCTCAGGTCTACATTCCATTGTAAATCTAAAGCAGGGCCAAATGCTATGGGTGTAGCAGATGTAAGTCTCCAGCAACACACATTGGATGATCATCTGCAACAGAAATCATGCATTGGGGGACACATGTATACGGTGCAATGTAAATACACACAAAGTGCTTGTATGCCACCTTAAAATATGGTGATGTGGCACAGTGCCACTGGTATAACACAGAAAGATGCACTGGTTGTACCAGAGTCATGAGTACATGCCCCTGAGAACTTGGCTAATCAATACATGTGGACATGAGACCTACACAAAGTCACACAAAAACTGACTGTAATATGAATTAGGTTACTGGTGATATCTATGTGAACAAGCAAGTTGAGCCTGAGTATCCTACGCATGGCATCAGACAGTCATTATGCATGTATTGTGCTAGCTGACAGCAATCACAACACAAGTGAGTGGGCCTAGCAAGGATGGTAGCAACAGGAACACCATTGTCATAACAGATAAATGATGCAGGTGCGGGAATGTGATGGACAGCTTTGAGTGATTCACTAACCAAATCTAGATTTAGGGGGAGTGCAGCTACAACATCATGACAATACATGTCACATAATTTGAAAATACAGAGACATGCTGTACGAATACTTTGGTCTGAGAAAGTGTCACCATGCACACAAGAGTGTCACATACATTGTTGATAAATTCCTGGATTTGCAGATGTCACACCATTGCCAACCTGACAGGAATTAGACTATAGGGGATACCTGTATTTACATATGTAAAATGACCATTAATTTCAAAAGCAAGTGCCTAACATGAACTGTGCGTACAAGCTACCATCTACACCAAAAATCAACATAGAGACCACATATTAGGAATAGAAAAAGATATGTATTAAACCATAAAACTAAACTTAAATATCCTAACTTAACTAACTACCCTAAATTAATCTACACTACACTATCTTAGCCTAATTTAAACTTCTGTCTAACAAACCTTATCATTACCTATCCTATGTGACGCCACATGATAAACATCAGCATCACCACCCCCAACAGTTACTAAAGCTACACATCGTCTACCTAACATATGGCCTAAATAAATATATATTTTTTGTAGATGTTTAAAAAAGGTTATTTTTTTATAAGACACACACCCAAATATCACCACCCAAAAAATAAACTAAAATTAAAAGCCTATACCCCCACTCCCAAGAAAAAATACAACTATCACTAAGTACTACTAACTAATTTACTCTATCCAAAATTATCCAACACTAACTAACTACATACCCCAACTATATACAAGCACACTGTAAAATGGGAGGGATGTCTATATTCTGCGCACACATGTCCCCTCAGCACCTCATTATATGTGCCTTCAGTTCCCTTAAAATTGACAATGTCTGTCCATTTTGGTGCTCTAAACTAGAGAAGTGAATTTTGTGATCTGCCAACTCATCTCTGAACTCCTGTATAATGGAGGACTCCATGCAAGGATGTTCTGCAGGTGTAGTAGGCAGAGATCCTGTTGTTGGTGTTGAGGTTGAAGGTTCTGCCCCAGAAGAAGTGGCACTGCCTCTATCCACAGGCCTTGCTGCTGCATGGGTGGTAGTGGACCCTCTTGATGGCCCCCTTGAGAGAAGGCCTTCCTGGCACCCGAAGCATGCTCCCTGTTGTACCTCCTCTGCATCCACAGGCACCCCTTGGAGACTTGCTTTATGAGGCAGTACCTCTTGGCCCTCTTTACGAGCTCACACTTCTTTGATGCATCCATGTTAGCTGCTGCAACATGATTTAGACATGTAAGTAATTTGCATTTTAATGGGAAATTAATAATTCACATTCAATGGATCCACCATCTGCTGTAGTAACAGGTTGGCCAGCACAAATCTGCATAACATCCTGAAGGGCAGGGAGGACATACATCTGCATACCAACCATCAACTACGCATTGGCCATGTTCATGGCAGCAAGACTAGTTTTTGTAGCACAATTACTTGGACCCATCTTTGAGAATATTTGAAGGTCCATGTCACCATTTGACTAAGATTGTCACACACATTAGCCATGTGACTATGCTATTTACCTGCTTCAACTCACTAAATAGACCATTTATTTTATATGTGTCCTAAACTATGCTTATAGTGTTCCTTCGGAGCACTGAGCAACATCAGCTCATATGGGGGGTTATGCATGTCTCACACCACATCTGCACAGGGATTTGAAACAGCACAGCAAAACGCTGTACATTGAGTGTTAGTTATATTCACATAACATCCTGGAAAATATCTGCATCACAATGATTAGATGACGCAGGGGTTCATGGCTTGCCATATGGTATTGATAACCCTCTGCCCAAGCATACATGATGGGAACTGTGAGGATGACATGGGATTTAAATGTGTTAAACTATGACTCAGTCAGTGTGGCATGACACACAAATGGTGTTGGCAAATTGTCCAGAAAAAGGGACAAATAGACAAAACCCTTACACCACTGGTGCATCACTCTGTTCCCATATAAAAACTGATGCACCAGTGGCGCAAGTGGCTTCTAACTACGCCGCCAAGTGTGAAATGTTGACCACTGATCTGCTGATAATAGGTAACAATTAACTTGGAAATACATCACACCATTAGCTGAGTTACATGGTGCAATGTGTGCCACACATGTCAGTTACATGTATTGTCAGCCAAATCTTTCCAACCTGCACACATGTGTTAAACTCTTAACTTCTGCCACATGACTATGATATCGTCACTGATATGGAACTCATGTACCAATTCCATTATTATTATTCACATGCTATTAGCTCCGTCTGTTGCCACCAGTGCAATCAATTCATGGGAGGCACAGGCTACACACATTAGCAAATGTACTGTACATTTCCTGTTTTGCCATAAACACATCCTGATTTACAAGCCCAAGTGGTGCATGGCCGTGCGCCGCCCTGTGCTACCAGGAAAGAACAGGAATGCACCATTACTCCAAGAAATGGTGCATTCATGTCCTCCCCCAGTGCTACCACACAATTATCTGTCTAGCACCAGCGCAGGCACCCTTATCCCATGTTGCAAGGATGTCTGCCTTGTCGCGATGATTGTCTTATGTCCAGGAGGGGACATCCTCCTGCAGACAAACATTGACAAGAGGCATTTGCCTATTACTATGTGTGCTGCAGGATGCGGCATACATAGCAAGAGGAAACAGTGGGGTAAAATAATGATGTGTTTCCCCGTTGAGTTGGATTTATGCTACCTCTGAGGAGGCTTTGGAATCTGATGCATTTCCAAAGTTGTACATCTGGGAACATGTCATATTATTTAGCATTCCATGGGTGCTGATGTGAGAACACCCACAGCAGTACCCATGGAAAAAGCCCCTTCCACATAGTTAAAGTGGGAAATGGCACAAATTTCCAGGGTCATGAAAAGCCACGCAAGCTGGCTTTGCGTGGCCTTGTAATTATGTGATGGGACACTGCACCACCAGAACATCAAATTAAAAGAAGCTGCGGTGCCACAGTAGGCAGATATGGGCTTATCAATATGCCTCATGCTAGTGGTAGTATACAAGCAATTGATACATGCCATTGTATTAAATATTCAACTGCACACACATCACTTACACAAAACAATACACAAACAGATTGTTACATGAAAGATGGCATGGTGAATGTTGCACTATGAACACTATGTACAAGTCCTGCATATCACACATTAGTTGTCATTGCCGTTAGTATACCTATGTTGATAAGTACTCAAGAATGGCATCATACATGTATTAGTCACATACAGTTGATAGACCAGGCGGAAATGTACACATATGTGGTTGTTCTTAACATAAGTATCACTACTACATTGTTAAGTCAAAGCTGATGATTTCAGGATGCCACCTTTTTAAAATGTTGATAGTTGTGATGTCAGCCTGCACTTACCTGACTCACAGAACACACTCAGCCATAACTGCTTTAATTCATATTTAAAATATGACATCAAATGTACAGGACTCTGCAACATAAAAAAGCAACTAGGCACTTAGGGGCAGATTTACAAGCCCCTAGCGGTGCACTGCACTGCTGGAGCATCATTTGTCTTGATGCTCCGGTGGCACAGTGTGCTTTTCAATATTTACAAGGACATGCAAAGCCACCTTACGTGGCTTTTCCTGGCCTTGTAGCTATGGGCCCTTTCACACATAGAACAGCATGAAAGGGGCATTCCAAGGGTATTGCTGTGGGTTTTTCCACATCATTACCCATGGGACGCTAATGCATGCCACTCATTATCAGACAAATCAGGAAATGTGGCAGATTTCTACCGCCACCTCAATTTCTCCCATTTTTTTCTTCTTTCTATTTGTGCTGCATTCTGCAGCACACATATTAAGAGGTAAAAGCCTCTCTTGATTGCTTTTGTGCAGGAAAGATTCCCTTCCTGCACAACAACAATCATCCCCACAATGCAGCCATACTTGCACCATGAGTTCTTGCATGGGCACTGTGCAGCAACTTGATCACAAGCGCAGGAGTGGACAGGTATGCACCCTATCTTGTAGAAACGCCAAATTCCTGCCCTTTTCCCTGTGGCTCAGGGCAGCACAGCAAGGTACATTGTGTGCTGCACTGTGCCACCAGGGCTCGTAAATGTGGCTCTAGGCCTTTTGTCTTCTTAACAGTGCACTTTTCCCATTGTCATGGTAGCACTCTTTCCATTAACACTATACTTACAACTCTGCCCTTTACCTTCATTTGCTAAAGGAGGCTCTATGGCCATATGACAATGTTCAGCAATTGTTAAGCAAAAGTCAGTCATAAACTTTGTTTACTCACCATCTGTTTTTCCAACCTCAATGCCAAGGTGGTCCAGAAGGTCCGGCTCCCTGAATAAAATGTCTGCACAGCGATGTTTCAACTGATGGTCAGACCACTCCACCAAATATATATTGGTCATGTGGGAGAGGACCTTCCCCCACGGTAGCTTCCTCGCCTTGGTCCTGTAACACTGTTTGACTCACCCACCCATGGCCACCATGTTGGGCAGGTAATGGAGCACCAGTCATAAAAAATCCTCCTAGCTCCTCAGCTCTGAGGTAATGTGCTCTTTTCCTTCTCAACATATTCCAAAACACCCTCGGTACTCACAACCCAAAACAACATTTTATCCCAAGAAACCCCAAATATCCTAAATGACTATACTATCCCAGAGACGGGCACAGAACAATATCATGACACCAGAATATTAAAGTCAAAAGGACAGGACAATTACCGAGGTCAAGGAGAAAAATATACAACAGCACACAATTACACCTCAAACAACATTCTCTCTCACAAATCTCAAAAACACCTCCTCTCACCAAGACAGACAAAAAACAAGTGACTATAAGAGAGAGTGAAAGCAATTTTGCATATGTGACAGTAAGAGAAAGTGAAAGTAGTTTTGCAGTTCCTGGAGTGCCTTGTAAAACCATTACCTCACTTCCTGTGATGATGCCTCACGTTTTGCGAAAATGCATCATTTTTTTTACATAAACCACATGTGTATGAGTCTTTTTTGGCGCATGTCATGAGGACATTAGACAGTATTAATGCATTGCATGGTTTGTGTCGTTTTGGTAGACGCTATTAAAAAAAAATTGATGCATAGTAGATGGATTTTTTGATGCAACTCATATAAAATTAGATAAAATGTGTGTGTGAAAGGAAAATAACATTTTTTGTCTAAACAGTCATGTGTGGTGTTGTGTTAAAAGTGGATATGTCAGACCAACACCCTGCTCTCTTTACATGTGTTTAAGGTATGTCTTGTGATTGTGCATGTGTGATGGTACATGCCCTACAAGGAACAGACTTTACCTAGTTCTGATTTCCCAAGAGTCATGTCAATGTTAGGTGCATAGGGTGGCCTTATGTGGGTCATATGTGAAACATTTTAAAATTTTGTGGACATTTGTGCCTATCTTTCGTCATACAATTTGACTTACTAGTGGCACTAAACAGGGCCCCAACATGTGTCATATATGTTTAAAGTTTCTTCGAGCTCACAGAGTACCACTCTGTAAAACCATAGTGACACATCATACCTGTGCAAGGGATGATTTGTGCAAGATGGGCATACCTCTGCAGAGATGCCAAATAGACATGTAGGCCCTCATTACAACATTGGCGGTAAATCCTGCTTACCGCCGTGCAGAAGACCGCCAACACACTGCTGCGGCCGCGGAATTCCGCCACAGCTATTACGACCCACAGCTCAGAATCTGCCAGAATCTAGACACCCACACAAGTTTGCCACACCAAAGGTCAGTGATGAACTGGCGATAACAAAACCTCCACCGTCACCCCAACAGGAATACGCCCACAATATCACGACCCACGAATCCACACAGCGGTCTTTCAACCACGGTATTCTATTGGCGGTACACACCGCCATGCTCAAAATACACACACATTTACAAAACACTACCACATTGGACAATTCCAAATACACACACCTGTTACACATGCACACACCACTCCCACACACCCAATACAATATAAAACACCCACTCACATTACCCACAAGCCCTTACTACCAGAATTCTGAAACCACGCCAGAGAGAGACACCACCATAAACAACACAAGCATACACAGACACACAACACCATCAGTCATGCACATCCACCCACAAAACACCACACACCCCTAAACATCACCCCCTACATCACAACACACACCACCTCACACATCACCCACACCACCCCATGGCACCGCAAAGGCACCCCAGGTTCTCTGAGTAGGAGCTCCGGGTCATGGTGGAGGAAATCATCCGGGTAGAGCCACAGCTATTCGGATCACAGGTGCAGCACACCTCCATAGCTAGGAAGATGGAGCTATGGCGCAGAATAGTGGACAGGGTCAACGCAGGGGGACAGCATCCAAGAACACGGATGACATCAGGAAGAGGTGGAACGACATACGGAGGAAGGTGCGTTCCTTGGTCTCAAGACACCACATCGCGGTTCAGAGGACTGGCGGCGGACCCCCACCTCCTCCCCCACAACTAACAACATGGGAGGAGCAGGTCTTGGCTATACTGTATCCTGAGGGCCTCGCAGGAGTAGCTGGAAGAATGGACTCTGGTAAGTCAAATCTTTAACTACTTCATCCCCCACCTTACCTGCATGCTATCACATACCCCCACCCTCGCCCTCAACCCCATCACTTCAACTCCTCACTTATGTCCCACTATCACAAACCACACATCCCAACACCAAGCCCTGCATGCAACAACAAAGCATGGACACCTATCACCAATGCAAGTCCACTACAGATACTCACACAGACCCCTAAACAATTATCACACAAGGTCCTACACAAAAATGTAAGCACTTGGGTACAGGGTCACCCACCTATTGCACACCATGGCACACACAGATGCAATAATCATGCCTTTACACCCCTGCAGGACCCCTACCCAACGTCACCGGACAGGAGGTTCCAGACATGTCCAATCCCCCCACAGAAGAGGCCCACAGTGATAACAGCAGCTCTGTCCAACTGGATCTAAATGACCAGCCCGGCCCATCTGGGACCTCAGGACAGTCGGTTCCCCTGATACAGTCACAGGCCACCACAGAGCCTCCCCCCTCAGGAAACACCAGCACAGCACCCACCTAGCGGGCCCATACCTCTGTCCCCAGGACACGTCAGGCAGCAGTGTGTCCACCACTTCAGGGAACCCAGGCTAACCCACCATCCCAAGAACAGCAGGGACCTTGGGGCAGTGGCAGTGGGCACACGGATCAGGGGACAGAGGCCCATGCAAATCGGGGAACTGGGAGGTCTGCTGTGCTACAGGGGGAAGACAGGCCCAGGGAACCAACTCTCCACGAGGCCCTCTCCAACATCATGGGAGCGTACCATCATTCCCAGGAGACGATGGCAACGGTACAGGCCAGGTTTCAGGAGACCCAGTGGCTGCAGGAGGAACAGTATTTGGGGTTCAGGGAGGAACTCAAGTCAATCAACACCATCCTGGGCACCATTGTAGGGGTGCTGAAAGACCTTGTGAACACCAGGAGGGACACTGTGGCACAAAAAGGGGCCCCTGACACTAGCCTGGACGATGAACTGCCCACCACCTCCACCGGCGCTAGTGGACAGGAGGCGCTGCCACAGGACCACGACACCAGCACCCCACCCCCTGCAGATGGAGAACCACCCCGCAAGCGGTCCCTGTGATCCAGGACAATAACAGAGAACAATGCCAAGACCCCCGCCAAGAAATGAGACCACCCTGAATGTCATCCTTCTGTCCCACTTTGTCACCCTGTCCATCCTTAAACTGCCCTAGCTCCACTTCCTATGCCCCTTTGCACAATGCACCTGTGAGACAAATAGACTGGACTGTGCCATGGACATTCCTCCAACCTCACCCCTGCCCATTTTACAACCCCCTCCACTATTTAGCACTTAAATAAACACCGTTGAATCACAAAACAATCCGGAGTCAGTCTGTGCTTTCACAAATGTGTATTTGCAATAACTGAGGGAAATAGCAATGTCCATTATATTGTCAACATACCTATGTCACACAGCTCTAGTCCATGAGGTAACATAGCGGAGGTCACACAGTGGGACCCACATCTGTGAAATCGAAAGGGAAAGTGACAAATTAGGGTCCATACACTGGGTGAAAGTGACAGACAGATGATAGGTCGAACAATTTTATCAGATGTAGGAGGCAGTGATGTCTTCTTACCTGTGTCTCACTGGAAGTATTGCTGGATCACGGTGTTTCTGTTCTCTATCTCCTCTTCTTCTGCCTCCTCTTCTTCACTGTCCATAGGCTCCACAGCTGCCACAAGACCTCCTTCTGGACCATCCTCCTACAGAAAAGGCACCTTTCGTTGCAAAGCCAAGTTGTGCAGCATACAGCAGGCCACGGTGATCTGGCACACCTTCTTTGGTGAGTAGTATAGGGAACCACCTGTCATATTGAGGCACCGGAACCTGGCCTTCAGGAGGCCGAAGGTCCTCTCTATAACCCTCCTAGTTCACCCATGTGCCTCATTGTAGCGTTCCTTGGCCCATGTCCTGGGATTCCTCACTGGGGTCAGTAGCCATGACAGGTTGGGGTATCCAGTGTCACCTGCAAATGTCGAGGGACAACTGTTAGACACACACTAACCCTTAGGGACAACCACAGACCCAGACAAATATTCACACTGTATAGGGTCCTTGTCCTCACCTAATAGCCACACACAGTGCCTCTGGAGTCGCCCCATCACATAAGGGATGCTGCTATTCCTCAGAATATAAGCGGCATGCACTGAGCCAGGAAACTTGGTGTTCACATGGGAGATGTACTGGTCTGCCAAACACACCATCTGCACATTCATAGAATGGTACCTCTTCCGGTTTCTGTACACCTGTTCACTCCTGCGGGGGGTACCAAGGCCACATGTGTCCCATCAATGGCACCTATGATGTTGGGGATATGACCCAGGACATAGAAGACACCTTTCACTGTAGGCAAATCCTCCACCTGAGGGAAAATGATGTAGCTGCGCATGTGTTTCAGCAGGGTCAGACAACACTCTGGACAACATGTTTGAGAACTTAGGCTGGGACATCCCTGATGCTATGGCCACTGTGGTTTGAAAAGACCCACTTGCCAGGAAATGGAGTACTGACAGGACCTGCACTAGAGGGGGTATTCCTGTGGGATGGCCGATAGCTGACATCAGGTCTGGCTCCAACTGGGCACACAGTTCATGGATTGTGGCACAATCAAGTCTGTAGGTGACAATTACATGTCGCTCTTCCATTGTCGACAGGTCCACCAGCGACCTGTACACCGGAGGATGCCGCCATCTCATCACCTGCCCCAGCGGACGTGCTCTATGGATGGGAATAGCGATCAGAGGGTCAGCCAACACTGAGGTACTAAAAAAACAACTTTATTGCACACATTTGTCAATCCGCTATGTGCCTGTCTTAGTGTGTATGCAAGGCCTAGATATGTGTGACACATTTAAAATGAATGCCATGTGGCCCCCTGAAATGGCCGTTGCCTGACCTGTAATGTGGGACAAGGGGATATGAGGTTACTGCGCTGGCGTCATACACTGTTGCAAAAGGCGGTCGAAGACTGCGGAGCAATCCTGCATTGGTTAACATTGGACCCTATGGGTCCCAGGAGCCAATGACGATGTACGCCGGCGGTGACGGTACGCACCGCCGCGGACGTGACCGACATTTTCTCTCTGTTCACTCACTTGAGACCTGATCTTCGACAGGAGAGGACCTACACTGCAAGTGCTGCTGTGACCTCAGTCTGGAAGCGATGATGGCTCATGTGTCTGGTGAAAGGGCCCCTGCCTTCACATCGGAGGAGTTGAATAAACTAGTGGATGGGGTCCTCCACCAGTACACGCTACTCTACGGTCCTCCAGACAAACAGGTGAGTGCACTGTGAGCATGCTGTGTGGGCAGCGCCTGTTTGGAGTGGTGTGGATGGGAGATAGGGGGGGATGAGGCGTGCATGATCCGACGGTGAGGGTATATGTGTCAGGGCAAGGGCAGGAACGTGGGCCAATGACTGTGACTGTTCGGACGGTTAATGTTGTACCTTTTTCCCATGTACTATTCCTCTAGGTCAGCGCTCACCAGAAGAAGGATATTTGGTGTGCCATCTCCAAGGACGTCTGGGCCCTGGGGGTCAACCACAGATGGAGCACCCACTGCCGTAAAAGATGGGAGAACATTCGCCGCTGGAGCAAGAAGACAGCGGAGGCCCAGCTGGGGATGGCCTCCCAATGTGGGAGGGGTGCCTGTCACTCCATGACCCCCCTGATGTTCCGGATCCTGGCGGTGGTGTTTCGGAGTTGGATAGGTGCTTGAGGGCATCACAGCAGCCACAAGGGGGTGAGTACAGTCACATCCATCTGACTCTGTGCACATTGGAGGTGTCTGGGTGGGGGAGGTGTGCTGTGGGTTCCCCTAGGCTAGGGCGAGCCTTGTAGGTAAGGACACTTTGTGAGGCAGGCTAAGTGGCATCCCAACCCCACCAGTAGTAAGAGCCATCTACACCTAGTCAGGCTCCTGTGACTTTCATGTGTGCAGCAATCGGGCATAGGCCTTGTACCCCATGTCCCTGTGAGGAATTAGGGAACTCTAAGTACATGGCGTAGTGCAGAGGGCTGCTGTGTCTGTAGTGTCCGCCAACTGTAGCGGTATTGCATGGACTGAACATGTCTTTCTACTTTCTTTTCCCCCCTTTTTGTGGTCTCCCTGTTCTTGTGTGCATTAGCATCATCAGGCGAAGTAGCTGTGCCACCGGAGCAGGAGGGAGCTGCATCCCACATGGCCCTGGAGGGCGAGACTACGGAGTCAGAATTCACCAGTGGGACGGAGGGCGAGGGGAGCTCCACGGCGGGGACTGGAGCAGAGACAAGCGACCCCAACTCCTCCTCTGATGGGAGCTCCCTTGCGGTGGCGGGCCCCTCTGTGCCCCCGCATCTACAGGTGCAGCCGCCACCCCCCCCTACCAGCACCGCCCTCCCAGCAGCCGCTCAGCGTGTGCCCCGTGGCCGCTCACTCAGGAGGGTGGGCATCTCCTTCGCCCCAGGCACCTCAGGCCCTGCCCCAATCAGCCCTGCTGCCCTCAGTGAGGAAGCCATTGACCTCCTGAGATCCCTCACTGTTGGGCATTTACCATTCTGAATGCCATCCAAGGTGTAAAGAGGCAGTTGCAACAGACAAATGCATACCTAGAGGGCATTCATTCTGGCCAGGCAGCCCAACAGCGAGCATTTCAGACTCTGGCCTCAGCACTGATGGCAGCCATTGTCCCTGTGTCCAACCACCCCCCTCCAACTTCCTCCACCCAGACCCAATCCCCAGTACCTCAGCCTATCCCAATCACACCATCAGACCAGAATGCACACACCTCAACACACAAGGGTAGCTCTGAAAACATAAGCACCACACATCCCACAGGCACTCACACAAGCATCATACCCATGCACACATACCAACATCCACTGCCTCCACTGTGGCCCCCTCCTCCACGTCTCCCTCCTCCCTCCCTGTCACGTCTAAACTCTCACACCTGCATGCACTGCATCCTCAGCCACTACCTCCATCACCAGCAGCCCATCACCACACACCACTCACATGCAATCACCACCCCCACTACCATTCACATATCCCCAATGTCCTCTACCAGTGTGTCTGTGAGCCCTCCTCCCAAAGTACACAAATGCAGGCACACACGCACCCAACAGCCGTCCACCTCACGACAGCCTCCAGCCCATGCACCTTCACCCAAAGTCAGCAAACAAACACCTCCTACAACCACTACCTCTTCCTCCACTCCCAAACCCCCTCCATCTACCCATCCCAGTGTGTCTAAAAAACTTTTCCTGTCAAACCTTGACCTCTTCCCTTCACCTCCACCACCCCTTCCCTCCCCTAGGGCCCGACTTTCCAGGTCCCAACCCAGCACCTCAGCCACAACATCACCGGGCACAGTGGTGCCAGCAGTAACCAGATTCTGGAGTGCGCTAAACAGCAGGGCTGGCAGTGTCCCAAGGTGTGAGGCCAAGGACATTCCCCGACCTCCAAAACAGAAGAAGTTGCCCACATCCCAGAGGGATAATGCCAAAACACCTGACACTAAGGGCTCAGCCAAGACAACAGTTGGGAGTGGCAAGACAGCTGTGCCACCATCCAAGGTGGGGAAGGGCCTGAAAAAGAAAGGCAAGTCAACGTTGCCACCAACCTGCACGGCGGACAAGACTGCCACCGGCACTGCCACATGCACTGCCACCACGGGCACCGCCATCAGCATCCAAGATACTGAGCCCTTCACCAGCACCGCAGGCACTGTGCCCTTCAGCAGCACCGCGGTCAGTGAGCCCGCCACCAGCACCGCCGCTCATGACACCGCCGCCAGCACCATGGTCAGTGAGCCCGCCACCAGAACCGCCGCTCATGACACCACTGCCAGCACCGAGGTCAGTGAGCCCCCCACCAGCACCATCGCTCATGACACCTCCGCCAGCACCGAGGTCAGTGAGCCCCCACCAGCACCGCTGCCCAATGACCGCTGCAAGCACCGCCGCTACTGAGCCCGCCGCCAGCACCACCAGCGGCCACGCCACATACTGAGCCAGTGGCACCACTGCAGACATGGCTGCCATCCCCAGTGGTTATTCGTATGAGGCTGGTGGTCAGTTCCAGGGGGCTGGGCAGCTTCCATGTTGCCCCACCGTCAGTGGAGTATCGCATCCACTACCTGAGTCTGAGTCCGGTAACTTGTGTGGGCCTTGCCCATGCATTTTTGGCCCAGTGGTCCACGGACTATATTGGTGCAGTATCTTGACTTGAATTCTTGGTGTACATGTTTGTTTGTAGTGGATATAAAATTTTGATTAATGGATTTTACATGATTACAATTGTTCAACTCATTTCCTTTTGTCATTGTGTTCTTCTGGGGGGGTGTGTAAATGTAATATTTCAGCATGTATTGGTGTGTGTGTTGTAGTGGGTGAGGGTGGGGTTGGGGGTGTTGCGTGTTGCATGTGTGTGTCACTCTCTTTGCCCTCCCCTGTGTTGTGGGTGCAGTACTCACTGTGGTCATCGTCGCCATTGTTCGTGCTCCTGGTAGAGGAGCAGGAAGACAATCGCAGGGAGTATTTGGAGTTCAGGTTCCATGGCGTCCTGGTTCCTCATGGGTTTTGTAGAGGTGAGTGTTTCCCCTTCCAAGTCTTGTTTCCGCCATTTTTTTGTTTACGTTGAATCCACCCCGGAAAAGGTGGCGGATTGGCCTGTCATATATAATAGTGTGGGCGGTACATTGTCTTCCGCCTGACTGTTAGCGGTGACCGCCATGCTGTTTGTCTGTACCACTGTGGCGGTGACAGTGTTAAAGTAGCTGTCTATGTTGGCGGTTTCCACCGTGGTCGTAATCCCATTCTTTTTCCGCCGGCCAGGGTTGTAATGAGGGCCATAGTTATTCATTATGACATTGGCAGTAAATCCCGCTTACGGCCACGGTGACCGCCACCAACATACCGCTGCAGTGGCGAATATCGTTTGCCATATTATCACACACCCACACCAATCCAACAGAATACTGCCACATACACAAATCCACTGACCCAAAGGTCAGTGCTAAAGTGTTGGTTCCAACACCCATACCGTTATACCAACAACGCAACTCCAACTACATCATGAACCATTGGTGGTACACACTGGCGCGCTCAGAATGGACACCCAAATGCTAAACTGCACAATATTGGCCAATACCAAAGATACACACCTGACACTCATACACCAACCACACCCACCCATCCACAGCACTATAAAACACACACCCACATCACCCACATCACTCACATCACGACTACGCACACCCAACCACAGTATCCAACACTCACACACTTACACACACCACACAACACCCATGTCCCCACAAAGGCACCCCTGTTTCACTGATGAGGAGTTGCGGGTCATGATGGAGGATATAGTCAGGGTAGAGCCGTAGCTGTTTAGAGCACAGGTACAGCAAATATCCATTGCCAGGAAGATGGAGCTATGGTGGAGAATCATGGACAGGGTGAACGCCGTGGGATAGCATCTAAGAACAAGGGACTACATCAGGAAGAGGTGGAAAGACCTACTGGGGAAGGTACGTTCCATAGCAGCAAGGCACCATCTTGCCACACAGACGACTGGCGATGGACCCCCACCTCCTCCCCCACAGCTCACAGCATGGGAGGAGCAAGTCTTGGCATTACTGCATCCTGAGGGACTCAATGGAGTTGCTGGAGGACTGGACACTGGTGAGTCAATATTTATTACTGATCAACCCTGATACCTACATGCCATCTCACATCCTCACCCTCACTCTCATCATTCAACTCCATCCTACACACTGCACCTACACATATGACTAGCCACAATGCCCAGCCCTGACTAAATACTCTTTCGAAATCTAGGTCACATATTAAAATAATATTGCAAACGTTACAAACATGTAGAAAAGGTACTGAGCTGTGCAACAATATTCCTTTAACCTGTTCTGTGCCCAGGACTTAATGGTTACGTCCTGAGGCACAGTGCTGCTATGTCCAGGACGTACCCATTACGTCCTGGTCACAGAGCCCAGAGGGAGCGCTCCCCCCCACCCCCCCAAGTCAGGGATGGAAGGGGAAGCCCTTCCCCTTCCACCCCGAGCCCCCGAACCCCCCCTGTGACGTCAGCACGCGAGCGCGCGCTGATTAGTCATAGGGTCTCCCCCATCGCGCTGGAAGCTCGGCTTCCAGCGCGATTGAAAGAGAAATGCAAAGCATTTCTCTTTCAATCCCATGGGGGAGGCCCGGAGGGGCTTCAAAGGGAGGAAATGTATTTCCTTCCCTTTGAAGTCTCTCCCAGGGTATTTTGAAACCCCACTAGACACAAGGGATTTTTTTTTTGTGTGAAAGTGACAAAAGGGAGTGACCCCTTGGGCAAGGGTGGCTCCCAGGGGGGGCAATTTTTTGGGAAGGCCAAGATTGGCCGATTGTAGGTCAATCTGCCCCCAAGGGGGACAGAAACCTTTAGGCGCCAGGGCAAATAGTTTTTTTGTGTTTTTTTTTTGTTTGTTTGTTTTTTTAGAGATGGGGAGCGACCCATCAGGCAAGGGTCGCTCCCCTGGGGGGCAAATTGTATTTAGACCATTTCTGCCCCCCTTGGGGGCAGATTGGCCGATTGTAGGTCAATCTGCCCCCAAGGGGGGCAGAAACCACTAGGCACCAGGGATCTTTTTTTTTTGCGCCGTCACGCAAGGGGAGCGACCTTGTAGGCAAGGATCGCTCCCGGGGGGGTGGGGGGGTTGGGTGCTTGGGGAGTGGGGGACAAATTTATTTTAGGCCATTTCTGCCCCCCCTGGGGCCGGCTGAGCTAGAGGCCAAAATCCACAGGTAGGCACTGTTTTCTATGAAAAAATGTGATGTGTCCACGTTGTGTTTTGGGACATTTCCTGTCGCGGGCACTAGGCCTACCCACACAAGTGAGGTATCATTTTTATCGGGAGACTTGGGGGAACGCTAGTTGGAAGGAAATTTGTGGCTCCTCTCAGATTCCAGAACTTTCTGTCACCGAAATGTGAGGAAAATGTGTTTTTTTTAGCCTAAATTTGAGGTTTGCAAAGGATTCTGGGTAACAGAACCTGGTCAGAGCCCCACAAGTCACCCCATCTTGGATTCCCCTAGGTCTCTAGTTTTCAAAAATGCACAGGTTTGGTAGGTTTCCCTAGGTACCGGATGAGCTAGAGGCCAAAATCTAGAGGTAGGCACTTTGCAAAAAACAGCTCTGTTTTCTTTCAAAAAATGGGATGTGTCCACGTTGTGTTTTGAGGCGGCTCCTGTCGCGGCCGCTAGGCCTACCCACACAAGTGAGGTATCATTTTTATCAGGAGACTTGGGGGAACACTGGGTGGAAGGAAATTGTGGCTCCTCACAGATTCCAGAACTTTCTGTCACCGAAATGTGAGGAAAATGTGTTTTGTTAGCCAAATTTTGAGGTTTGCAAAGGATTCTGGGTAACATAACCTGGTCAGAGCCCCACAAATCACCCCATCTCGGAATCCCCTAGGTCTCTAGTTTTAAAAAATGCACAGGTTTGGTAGGTTTCCCTAGGTGCCGGCTGAGCTAGAGGCCAAAATCTACAGGTAGGCAATTTGCAAAAAACAGCTCTGTTTTCTGTCATGTGTCCACGTTGTGTTTTGGGGCATATCCTGTCACAGGCGCTAGGCCTACCCACACAAGTGAGGTACCATTGTTATCGGGAGACTTGAGGGAACGCTGGGTGGAAGGAAATTTGTGGCTCCTCTCAGATTCCAGAACTTTCTGTCACCGAAATGTGAGGAAAATATGTTTTTTTAGCCAAATTTTGAGGTTTGCAAAGGATTCTGGGTAACAGAACCTGGTCAGAGCCCCACAAGTCACCCCATCTTGGATTCCCCTAGGTCTCAAGTTTTCAAAAATGCAAAGGTTTGGTAGGTTTCACTAGGTGCCGGCTGAGCTAGAGGCCACAATCTACAGGTAGGCACTTAGCAAAAAACAGCTCTGTTTTCTGTCAAAAAATGGGATGTGCCCACTTTGTGTTTTGGGACATTTTCTGTCGCGGGCGCTAGGACTACCCACACAAGTGAGGTATCATTTTTATCGGGAGACATGGGGGAACGCTGGGTGGAAGGAAATTTGTGGCTCCTCTCAGATTCCAGAACTTTCTGTCACCGAAATGTGAGGAAAATGTGTTTTTTTAGCCAAATTTTGAGGTTTGCAAAGGATTCTGGGTAACAGAACCTGGTCAGTGCCCCACAAATCACCCCATCTTTGATTCCCCTAGGTCTCTAGTTTTCAAAAATGCACAGGTTTGGTTGGTTTCCCTAGGTGCCGGCTGAGCTAGAGGCCAAAATCTACAGGTAGGCACTTTGCAAAAAACAGCTCTGTTTTCTGTCAAAAAATGGGATGTGCCCACTTTGTGTTTTGGGACATTTCCTGTTGCGGGCGCTAGGACTACCCACACAAGTGAGGTATCATTTTTATTGGGAGACTTGGGGGAACGCTGGCTGGAAGGAAATTTGTTGCTCCTCTCAGATTACAGAACTTTCTGTCACCGAAATGTGAGGAAAATGTGTTTTTTTAGCCAAAATTTGAGGTTTGCAAAGGATTCTGGGTAACAGAACCTGGTCAAAGCCCCACAAGTCACCCCATCTTGGATTCCCCTAGGTCTCTAGTTTCCAAAAATGCACAGGTTTGGTAGGTTTCCCTAGGTGACGGCTGAGCTAGAGGCCAAAATCTACAGGTAGGCACTTTGCAAAAAACAGCTCTGTTTTCTGTGATGTGTCCATGTTGTGTTTTGGGGCATATCTTGTCGTGGGCGCTAGGTCTACCCACACAAGTGAGGTATCATTTTTTTTGGGAGACTTGGGGGAACATAGAATAGCAAAACAAGTGTTATTGCCCCTTGTCTTTCTCTACATTTTTCCCTTCCAAATGTAAGACAGTGTGTTAAAAAGACGTCTATTTGAGAAATGCCCTGTAATTCACATGCTAGTATGGGCACCCCGGAATTCAGAGATGTGCAAATAACCACTGCTTCTCAACACCTTATCTTGTGCCCATTTTGGAAATACAAAGGTTTTCTTGATAGCTATTTTTTACTCTTTATATTTCAGCAAATGAATTGCTGTATACCCGGTATAGAATAAAAACCCACTGCAGGGTGCAGGTCATTTATTGGCTCTGGGTACCTAGAGTTCTTGATGAACCTACAAGCCCTATATATCCCCGCAACCAGAAGAGTCCAGCAGACGTAACAGTGCATTGCTTTTGAAAATCTGACATTGCAGGAAAAAGTTACAGAGTAAAACGTAGAGAAAAATTGATGTTGTTTTCACCTCAATTTCAATATTTTTCTTTTTCAGTTGTTATTTTCTGTAGGAAACCCTTGTAGGATCTACACAAATTACCCCTTGCTGAATTCAGAATCTTGTCTACTTTTCAGAAATGTTGCGGTTTCTGGGATCCCGCATTGGTTTCATGCCCATTTCTGTCACTGATTGGAAGGAGGCTGAAAGCACAAAAAATCGTAAAAATGGGGTATGTCCCAGTAAAATGCCAAAATTGTGTTGAAAAATTGGGTTTTCTGATTCAAGTCTGCCTGTTCCTGAAAGCTGGGAAACTGGTGATTTTAGCACCGCAAACTCTTTGTTGATGCCCTTTTCAGGGAAAAAACCACAAGCCTTCTTCTGCAGCCCCTTTTTTAAAAAAAACAACATTTTCACTGTATTTTGGCTAATTTCTTGGCCTCCTTCTGGGGAACCCACAAAGTCTGGGTACCTCTAGAATCCCTAGGATGTTGGAAAAAAAGGACGCAAATTTGGCTTGGCTAGCGTATGTGGACAAAAAGGTATGAGGGCCTAAGCGCGAACTGCCCCAAATAGCCGAAAAAAGGCTCGGCACAGGAGGGGGAAAATGCCTGGCAGCGAAGGGGTTACAAAATGTAAAAAATAAATAAAATTCAAAATAAATAATAACTAGGCCCATCCATAAAACTTCAGGCCACCCACCACTATACATTTTTAAAAACAAATTAAAGTACAAAGAAATACTGCTGCATGCCCATGCACACAGACAACACCCTTATTCAATAGTTTTAGAACTTAGTTGTGCGATATCACAAAAACAAAGGGACTTATTTTGACCCTGGCGGTCACCAGACTGCCAGGGTCATGGTTGCAGTCGGATCGCCGCCAAAGTGGCAGCCCAATCGCAACATTATGACCGTGGCAAAAGCCCCACAGTCAGACCACCGGCACCGCCAGGTTGCCACCAGTCGACAGCCTGACGGTCTCGGTGGTTGTACTCTGCCAATGCAGTGATGCTTGCAGCGCTGCCCTGGGAATTACGAGTCCCCTTTCCACCAGCCTTTGCATGGCAGTAGCCCCACCATGCAAAGGCTGGTGAAAAGGGGGTGCCAGTGGCCCCATGGGGGCCTATGCACTAGGCATGGGCGGTGCAGGGGCCCACATGGACAGTCCCGTTGCGCTTTTCACTGCCAGAATTACGGGCAGTGGAAAGGGCAATGGGTGCTGGTGCACCTGTCACACTGCCACATTGGCACCGGCTCGATTACGAGCTGGCATCAATGTTAAGGCCCTATTCACCACAGGGCCAGTGGGCGGAAACACTGATTCCACCTGCCAGCCCTGCGGTGAACTCCTAATAGGGCCGGCGGTGTTCTGGCCGCACAGACGGCCAATGGTGGTACAGGTTTGGCGGGCAGTCTCCGCCGCCCACTAAACTACGAATGAGGGCCATAGTTCTTAAATCCAAAGGTATATCAAGGAGATAAAGAGAGTGATCCTTCCACCTCGAAATCCAAGTGAAATGTGACCAGGTGATGGACAAAGCACTGGGAGGAGCCTGCTGGACAGGGAAAGGACTTTGAAGTCGTTGACAAACTTCCTTCCTGTTTGGAAAAAAAGGCTTCTCAGTCTGAAAAACAAATTCCAGGGTCCATTGGAGAAGAAAGTCTAATAAAAAAATATCTTTTTGACTAGATGTACTGGCTCTGGAGTGAAAAATCTACATCCGAAGTGGGTCGCTTGAGAGTGGCTGTTTTGACTGCTGGCGTGACTGGAAAAAATGTGAGAGAGCATGAAGTCTTGCACGTTCTCCTTAGTGGCCCAGGAGTATCATTGTGCTCACGAGGGAGCGCCAAAACCCAATCTTGCGCATGTGGATGAACTCCGCACTACTTCACGAAGAGTGCAGTGCCTGAATTCCACAAACTCCTCCGGCGAAGCAGAGTTATACACCTAGGCCTATAATTAACACCAAAAGAAATCCAAGAAGATAAATATCCAAAGAAAGTTATTTTACGTGCTTGTAGATGAATCATGTAGCATAAATGTTGTTTCTTTCTTATCCGTCACTAGAACTTCAATTGTTTAAAGATCATACCCAATGCATTTTGGGTGAACACACACTTCTTAAGGGGTACCTGTATGTCACAAATAAGTATATGCTTAAATGGCACCCCAGTTTCAAAACCAGACAAGCAAAAGAAAAAACAGAAAAAAGAAAGTAGAAAAAATAGAGGAAAAACCTCCCAGTAAAACGGATCCCTCCATTTAGGATATATAAAACATGCATGCAACTTAGAGGATTGAAACCTCCCAAACCAGAAGTGTTAATCAGTGCCAGTAATCCGGCAGCTCTAAGGAATTCTATAACTATACCACGACAGTTCAACCTAACGTGCCAAACAATAGTGCCAACCAAAATCTGTGAATGTGTGCTATACAGTGCTCATATTGAAGACTTACACTTGACTAAGTGAGCCTGAAAAAACAGCCCATTAATTAATGTTGCTAGCAGTAAAGCTACCTTAAGACAATCCTGTGGTCACGCATCACCAATAAGAATGAGTAGCCAAAATGCCAGCTCTGTAGATCATGTTGATCTGTTAGTACGAGAACAACAGGCTAAAACCAACTTATTAGAAATGTACTGCAAGCTGCTGCTTACCTTCAACCCATGAAAACACCAAATCCTTGTGACTGACTTAAAGGATTATGCTGATCAAAGCATGCTGGGTATTTGAGTCGGATGTGAGTAAGTTCACGTATATGGAAATTAAAATGTGCGACAGACTCTCCATGCCTGTTAGCAATCGAGTGTGATTTGTACAGTAGTCACCCCCCCCCAAAAAGATAATCAGAGAAAGGAAGTTCAGAATAAATAAACATTACACTATACAGCAATTTACTAATATGCCAGAAACATAACAGCAGCAAATTTAAGTGCCACACTCACATAATCTCGCTGAGAGTGCACATTTACAAATAAATGCAAGACTGACAAGTTCATAGACAACTGTGAGTTAATAAGAGAGCCATTACTATAGGATGTAAGTCAAATTGTAGACATGCAAACTCACATATTTATACAATCTCCATAGATTATCATGCTGTTCAGAGAATCATACATGAAAGAAATATTTACTAAATGTTAGCAAAATAGGAAGTTGTGCTGACAAGAAATCTAAAATCAACTCAAAGTGTATGAAAATGTGTGAAAGGGCCCCTAAGTGTGATATCAAAAGTTGGAAAAATATGTTAATCATGTCCATAGGACCAATGACTCATTGATCTGTTTTTTACAGAAAACATCTAGGGGCATATTTATACTCCGTCTGCGCCGAATGTGCGTCCAAAATTTGGACGCACATTCAGCGCAAACGTTGCCCCGTATTTAAACTTTGATTCCCACGGACGACAAAATTCCGCCGTGTGCTTCATTTTTTAGATGCAGCAACCCGCCTTGCATTAATCATATGCAAGGTAGGCGTACCCGTCCAAAAAATGACTTAAACTGCTGTGCGTCGTATTTATGCTTTCGGGCAAAAACGACGCACGGCCGAGAGGCGGAGCCGGAAAATGACGCACAGCCCGATTTGCATTAAAAATTAACGCCTGGGTCAGGGCAGGCATTAAAATGGGGCAAACACACCTGTATTTAATCAGAACACACAGAAGCAACAGCAGAGCAGCAGAGCAGCAGAGTAGCAACAGGGAGACATGGAGGTGATTCTAATCCAGCGTGCACGCAGACGCAGAGCCCAGCAACAACAAAAGCAGCTACAACAACACCAGCAGGGACCCCAAAGGCAGCGCAGAAGGCAGGAGAGGATATTCCACCCCAGAACAACCCTTCACGGCCTCAGGGAACACGACATCATCCAGAGGTACAGGTTGAAATGGCAAGCCGTTCAGCAGCTGCTGTGCAACATTGAACCGCAGTTGGCACCCACTTCGCTGACACCCCGCACCATCCCAACAGAAACCAAGCTGCTTGCCGTACTTCACATGCTGGAAAGTGTCTCTTTTCAAACAACTGGTGCCCTGGTTGCCGGAATATCACAACCATCATTCTCCGCCTTTTTGCCCAAAGTACTGGATGCCATCATTGGACTTACAGCCCGCCACATCTGCTTCCCTAACACACTGCAGAAGCAGCAGGAAACAAAACAGGGGTTCTATCTCATCAGTGGCTTCCCACATGTCCTTGGTGCAATCGACTGCACACATGTACACCTTGTGCCACCTGCTGCAACTGAACACCTCTACCGCAACAGGAAGCACACACATTCCATCAATGTGCAGGCCATTGTCGATCACCAGGGATTGATCACCAACATCGTGGCTAAATATCCTGGGAGTGTCCATGACTCCTTCATCTTCCGTCACTGCACCATCATGCAGGTAAGTACAAAAACCTACTTATATGCACACTGCACAGCAACCCTCTAGGACACACAACACATACACCACAACAGCAACATGTGAACAGGAACACACTGAGGTCGTGACATCGCTAGCTATGTTTCTTAGGTCACCATTGAACCTGTCACACATATGAAATTACTGTACAGCCTAATGTTAAGACGTCAAAGACCACAACGTGTGGAGTGGGTTGCCTAAATGTCACCTTGCAAAATGTAAGTGTCCCAATGACGTTTACATGAATCCATTGCATAAGTCTAAAGGTATGGGATGTCCAGGGTACATTGATATGAACGTGTTAACAACACTGTCAATTTTAACCTGTGTACGGAACTATCATCTCACCCCCAGTGAAGACACAGGGACACCTGTATCACAAGTCACAATGCTAGGGAGGGCACACTGTACCGCAAATCCCAAAACATACTGCTGACAAATGGCAGCAGACAAACACTTGTTCAGCCAAGGAAACAACACAATGCAGATGGTACATCCTACAAGCCTAGGATGCAACATTATAACACAAAAGAGTCACAGACAACACAAGACAACTACTGCCATGAAAGGTCATTTCAATAGGGCCAGCTACATCAACATGATCCCATTCATTTTCTCTTGCAGCTGATCAGGGGTATGGCATCCAGCCATGGATATAGACACCTATTGGCAACCCGAGTAGTGCTGTAGAGCGTGCCTACAACGACGCACATAGGAGGACACGCAGCATAGTCGAGAGGATCTCGGCATCCTCAAGTCAAGGTTCCGGTGCCTCGACATCACTGGTGGTAGCCTCCTATATTCCCTGGAGATGGTCTGTAAGATCATCCTAACATGTGCAAAATTGCACAACATTTGCATCAAAAGGAACATTCCCCTCCTGGAACCAGAGCCACACATGCCTGAAGAGGAGGAAGAGGAGGATGCTGGCCTGCAACATGAGGGGGAACTACAGAACACGGCTGCTGGTATTCGCAGGCGGCAACATATCGTCAACAATTTCTTTTAAATATAATCACCACTTTAGTTAACTAATTTAAATAAACACCTATAATAATCACCATATCATGGTCTGGCTAATCATTTTTGCACACTTTCATCTCTACTTATCAGAATAAGAGTGTTGCCTCATGGAGCATTGCTGAGATACTGATTAGGACACTGAAAATCCCAGAGCTAATGTGATGCCTAACATACAATGGTCACATACACACACACTGTAAATTAAATATATCATGTACATTTCTCCTTTGAAGGCCAATAGCAGAGGACCACACCTATTTCATAAATGTTGAAATCAAGGTCCAACGCAGCATATGGCACACAACTAAGACACCATCACTCAATAAGGGGAAAACAAGCCTCATACATGAGGCAGTCGATGTGCTTTTGCATCAATAACAGGAATGTCTGACCAGGCCCTTGACAGCAGTAAGTCCAACTGCATCCAATATTTGCTGGCTGTGGGTGTTCCGATGGCCCTGGCAGTACACTTAACAATCTGGACCTGCCCCAATCTCTGATCATTCACATCCACTTAAATGTATTTGACATGTGGCATATCCTATGCATAGCAATGTTATGACACAATATGGATGTTGGCATTTGTAATGTGTACTGCTGATGTTGGGGAATGTGTGTTACATTGGATTGCCCTGATAATCGTATCAGTGTCCTATTTGGTCCTCTGACTGTGCAGGCGTAGTTCAGTGACCAGTTACATGTGTCCCCCCCTCAATGCTGTTGTCTGAGCGGTATGACATTTGGGATGTTGCACTGTTACCCTGGCACAGGATGGACCCTGACATATGCAGCATGGGTGTGTCCTTAGTGCTGTGTAGCTCCTATTGTTGTTTACATTGGCTGATGTTTGCGACAACTATGGGCATTGACATTTGACAGTACTGGGGCCTTTGTCTTGTTTCAGGGGAATGTTGAAGTTGTCATCCTCAACCCCCTAATTTAGGTGTGTTTGATCCATGGGGAGGTTACTGCCATTGGCTACTTGAGCTGCACACAGAGCAGAGGTGGTAGTGGCAACTGTTGTCGCAGTTACATTCCAGTTGTCGGTATGGCTAGTGGTTGTAAGAGGGCCCTAGTTAATGTAGGGGGTATGGTGGCTGACGTGTGCCGGGATCTCAGGTTGACGTTGTGCCCTTCCCTCCTGGCACGGCTTTCCCTTTGCTCCATTGTTGGCATGACAGCATGCCCCCATGGGACTGTTGTTGGTGTAGTGTAATGGTGTGCCCCAGCTTCTGTTTGTGCATGCCATGCCCCCATGCCGTGCCCCTTTACCCATGCCACTCCATGTATGTGATGACTTCCATGCATTTTGTGGTCGGTATCCTCCCCGCTCACAGTTGACATTATTGCATTTTAATTCCCCATGCGACTTTCCCTGCATGTGCGTTGTCTCCTGGTAGTCTGCGCTGTCCTGTCCTTGAATCCCTGTGACGATCTCCTCAGGGATGACGGCTGCAACCATCTCCTCCATGTGGTCCAGGGCCTCCTGGTGTGCTGGACTCCCCCTCCAGTCTGCAGTGCTGTCTTCCTGTTCCTGGCCATCTTTTCCTTTGTCCTGCGCTTGCAGTCATGCCAGCGTTTCTTGCACTCGATGACTGTTCTGCGTACTTCTGCCACATTGTTAATCTTGTCGACAATTTGTTGCCATATAGCCTCTCTCCTACTAATTGGCAACTTTGAGGTGACAAACAGTTGGTGCTGGTGTTCCATCACCTCTTTAACCAGAATTTCCTGTTTCTCTGCACTGAAGCGACACTTTCTTTTCTTCTTATAAGTGTCCTGATTCTTGTGTGGGTCCTCCTGGCTGGTTCCTGGTCTGTTGTCATCTTCCTGGGGTCTGTAGTGGCATCTGGGATCCATTTTGGCTCTCCTCTGGTGAAATGGCAGTGTTCGTGGGTTTTTTGACGCTATTGCGTCAAAAAACAGCGCATATCTGGTTTGCGGGGTCGTAAATCGACCGACAGTCATTTCCGCCGCGTTAATGTCGTTTTGCTTTACGACTTGATGCTGTGGTGTGGGTCAAAAATAATGACTCCCACCTGTGGTTTGCGCTGCCATGCATCAAAGTATACATTTGACACCCGCACGGCGCACCAAAATGGCGTTAGCCGGCGGTAATATATTTGACGCAAAATTGCGCTAGCGCAGTTTTGCGTCAAAAAGTATAAATATGGCCCCTAATTTCTAGTTTGTCATTCAAACCAGCAGGAATAAAACTTTTCAAACACCTAATCCAATAGATTTCACATTGCAATAACTGTTTCTGAGAGTTCACCTTAGGATTTGTGATGATCGTTTCCAGTCATTGGTACTGCTACACACTCTCAAAAAATTTAGTAGACACAAGGAATACCACCAACACTACAAAGTATTAAAATAAATAGAGAACAAGCCATTTTAACTGTTTAAAATGAAATTCTATATTGTTTAATTACGGAAATACATTTTTCAAAAATGTCAGCAATATTTCCAAGGTGGAAGTGGTATAAATCACATAATCCAACCAAGCTTTAAACTCATCAACACACCTGCTTCTGCAAGAGGGGAAGGAGAGAACAATCAGGACTGTGTGCCTAATTAGGAGTCTGGTGGTCACTAGACCACCAGACTCACGGTGGCGGTATGGATCGCCACTACTGTGGCGGTCCGATCGCCACATTACGACCCTGGTGGTCTGACCTCTAGCGCACTGCCGGATCAGTGATCCCGACGGGCTGACAGCAGGTGCAGGTTGCAATCAGCCAGGCACTGCTGCACGCAGCACCACAGTGCTGATTACAGCCTGGTTCTATGCCAGCCTTTTCATGGTGGTTTCACCGCCATAAAAAGGCTGGTGCAGAACAGATGCAAGGGGCAACAGAGGGGCCCCTTAACTGCCTATGCCCATGGCATGGACAGTGAGTGCAAGGGGCCCCCTGCCCAGTGCGCATTACGAGGATGCTTGTGCCCCCTGAGGGTGGCAGCATTGCTGCCGGCTCAGTTCCAAGCCGGTGACAATGGTGCTGCCACTTTCATGCTGGACCGACAGGTAGAAACCTTGGTTTCTGTCTGTCAGCCCAGCAGGAAAGTCATAATGGGTCTGGCGGAGAGGTCGCCACTACAGTGGCAGCCACCCTGCCGAAGATTTGGAGGACAGGTGTTCCCATCCACCAAACTCGTTATGAGGGCCTCTGTCACACTCATCAACAGATTAAACCCATTACACATCAATCTATCACACACAGCCTGCCCACAACAGGCAGGCTGTGTGTGATAGACATGCTTGCAAAAACAATTGTTTCACTAAATCAGTGATCATTCTTGGTGCTTTGCCCTTCATTTTGAGAAACAATTATTTTATTAGACAGAGGAAAAGAAAGAAAGAAAGTACATTTACTTTGTACTCAGGAAGTTGGTGAGGTGTGCTTTATGTACTTTTAAGTATAAAATGTTGTTTTTGACTGTAATGTGTTGTTATATAGGCAACCATGTATGTGATATTTACCTGTCTGTGAGATTTATGAAAGACGGGCAGAGTGGCATGTGTGTCATTGTAAGATCTAGTTGAAGACAAAGGGGTGTTGACTTCTTATTTGATCTTACATTGGGGTTTACTGGTACAGGCAGGCCATGCAGCAGATCATTGTGCAAGGTGGTGAGAACACGGTAATCAAGGAGAATGAATTGGAGACAGGATATAGGTACAGTGATAGTTTAAGGATTTTTGGGGCC
The DNA here is from genome assembly GCF_031143425.1 of Pleurodeles waltl. Lineage (NCBI taxonomy): Eukaryota > Metazoa > Chordata > Amphibia > Caudata > Salamandridae > Pleurodeles > Pleurodeles waltl. Next base: position 525,212,222 of record NC_090449.1, read on the forward strand.
TGAGGCAAGACATATTTTAGAGCCCTTTGCTTGTAATGTCACCAACTTGATCTTGCTCTGCCTCTGTTTCTTGAGCTCTTTCAAGATGACTCTACCTTCTGTGCATTGACATAGGGCCTCATTACAAGGCGTGTGGTCTTAAGACTGCCACCCTCGCAGTGGCAGTCAGGATCACTGCTGCTGAGGCAATCCGACTTCTACATTAGGAAAGTGGCGGTCAGACCACCAGGGTTTCGCCATCTCCGCGGGAATCGGTAATCCTGACGCGTTGACATCGGGTGGAACTCGCAATCCGCCAGTCAGCTCTGCATGCAGCACTGCCCTGCGGATTACGACCTTGTTCTCCGCCAGCCTGTTCATGGTGGTTTCACCCCTGTGAAAAGACTGGCTGAGAACAGGTGCGGGGGCAACAGGGGGACCCTTGCACTGCCCATGCACTTAGCATGGGAAGTACAGGGGTCCCACTGTCCAGAATTCATGCTATGTTCACTGTCTTCTGTGTAGACAGTGAGCATTGCGAGGGTGCTGGAGCTCCCTGCAGCTGCAGCATTGCAACCGGCTCACTTTCCAGCTGGAGACAATGATGCCACTTGTTTCCCGCTAGGCTGATGTGTGGAAACTTTGGTTTCCTCCCATCAGCCTTGTGGGAAACTCCTAATAGGTCGGGCAGTGTGGTCGCTACTACTGTGACAGTCACCCTGTTGGGAGTTTGGTGGTCTGGTTATCCTGTCCTTCAAACTCATAATTAGTTCAGGAGTCTTTCAACTACTGCATGTGGCCACCTCCTCCGCTCCACTGACAGTGAATGGAGGCAGACCATGAAGCTTTCTTGTAATGATCAACAATAAAAATAAGCAGAAGGTCTGTATTCTCCTCAGTAAAAGTTTTCTTCCTTTTGAGTGCTGCTGCCCTATACCTTAGAATCTGCAAGTTTTGTGGGCAGTCCTGCTACGAAGTCCAAAGAGAACAGGGAAGAGCCTCGGATATGTGTTTTATTTATGTGTTTTCAGTATTTGAGTGTTATTGTATGTGAGGCATTTGTGACTTGTGTAATTTGTTTAGTGTTTCCCTATTCCCTTCAAAATGGAGCTCACGGGGAAGGGAATCTATCAAACAGATGTCTTGTAGAAATCCAGACACAAACTTATTACCATCATCCTCATAATTTTAATGGTAAGAAGCACCAACATTTCGTATGAGTGGGATGGAGACTTGTGAAACCTGCTACTCAGCAGATATTTCTGTCTGAAATTGGGGGAAACTACCTGGGCAGAGATCTTTGCTTAGGTGGGTAGAAACCTCTATGTGCGGAGATCTCTGCATATAGGTTTTTCTTTGCTAGCCAGGGCCAAATAAATTACAAATAATTTCAAAAAATGATTTTAACAAAGTGTATCAACTATCTCCATAACCATTCTCTGCCAGTGCAAAATGTGCAGCAATGGATTTCAAACTGCCACATGTCCTGCCACTGACTTACACATAGTAAATACTGCAAGGCAAAGAAAAAAACACCAGATTTCTGGAATATTTACTATTTAGAACTTATTTTCTATGGTAATCATTTGAAATAAAGTTCCTATGACTGGCAAGCTGGGACACAAAGTAAGTAATCATTCATCAGAATGGAACAGGGCCAAAGTAAATCTAGTGTTACTTTTTAACCCCTCGGATGCCTGGCATGAGCTGGTGTCGTCCTCTGCCAAGGTTGCCGTGTGCATTTCTCTTCTGACCGGGAGGTGGGGGCAGGCAGAGGCATGAAAGGAGAGCAAAGGCCTTTCCTTTCATTCATGTCTCTTTGCGCATTTCTGCAGCCCGATTGTGAAGCGATTAGGCTGCAGAAATACCGACTAGACACCATGGATGCTTTTTTTATATATATAAACAATGAAGGGGAGTGACCCTTTTGGCAAGGGCCGCTCCCCTGGTGGGAATTTTCTTAAAGCCTTTTCTGTCCCCCTAGGGGCAGATCGACATATTGTACTTATGCCAATCTTCCCCCAGTGGGGCAAGAAACCTCTAAATGCCAGGGATATTTTTTTTCAGTTTTTTTACAGAAGAGGAGCGACCCCTTAGGCAAGGGACACTCCCCTGGGGGGCAAATTATCTTTAGGCCATTTCAGCCCCCCTGGGGGTAATTTTATTGTAGGCTGTTTCTGCCTATCTTTTCTTAGGCCAATCTGCCCCCAAAGGGGGCAGAAACCACCAGAAACCAGGGATTGTTTTTGCACCCGTCTCACACAAAGGGAGCGACCCCTTAGGCAAGGGTCGCTCCCCTGGGTGAAAATGTATTTTATGCACATCTGCCCCCTGGGGGGGGGCAAAAACCACTGAGGTACAAGGGCTTGGAGTGTGTGTTTTGTTTGGGGGTAGCCCCTTGGGTTAGGGTCATTACTCATGGGGCACATTATTGTTGGCCATTTCTGCCCCCCTTGGGGGCAGATCAGCCTATTTTTGTAAGGCCCATCTGCTCCCAATGGGGCCAGAAAGCCCACCATAGACCAGGAAAGATAAAAAAAAATAAAAAAGGTTGGTTTATGGCCAAACCCCCAGTCCAAATAAATGTGGACAAAGTTGTTCTGCCCACTGGTGGGCAGATTGGGCAGTTACCCCCGATCCACCCCCTGGGGGGGCAGAAAGCCTACTAGATGCCAGGGAATAAAAATAAAAATAGTGGGTGGTGGCTACCAACCAGTTTGGGCATGGTTATGCCCTCACTCCAACTGAAGGGGGTAAGAGTCTTTCAGCTCACCCCCAGCACACTAAAATATCTTATCCCAATTGCAAGCAAGAGGACATTTGATTATATTGGGTTTTGGTTTTACATTTGGGTCATGAGAGCTTGTCTAACTCACAAAATCATCCCACTTTGAATGGTGAGGGCTGCACTTTTTGGATTTTGGGACGGTGTCATGTAGAAAAATCTATGAGACCTAAACACATCTGAAAGCGAAAGATCTGGGTGAGTCCAGGGTGTTATGCTTCACATGCACCCCACACCATTTCATACCCACAATGCACTGCAAACCTCCAACTTTGCTTGAAATCACACATATTCCCACATTGTTGTGATGGAAACTTCCGGAATCTGCGGGAATCCAAAAATTCCTATCACCAAGCATTGTTGCATCTATACCGATAAAACTTCTGCCCCACTTGTCAGCCTTTTGGACCTGCTTTGGTTCCCCCTCATTTTCCACATCTTTTTGGCTATTCCCTTTCACAGGCACTAGGCCCACCTACACAAGTGAGGTATTATTTTTACCGGGAGACTGAGGGGAACGTTGGGGGGTCGAAAATGTGTGCAGGTGCAGCGATCCCACACAGAAATGTGGGAAAATGTGATTTTCTTTTTTAGCTAAATTTGAGGTTTTCTGAGGATTCTGAGTAAGGAAACTCTGGGGGATCCACTCAAGTCACTTCTCCCTGGAATCCCTCAGGTGTCTAGTTTTCAGAAATGTTTGTGTTTGGTAGGTTTCCCTAGATGGCTGCTGAGACCAGGATAAAAAACGCAGGTCCCCCCCGCAAAAACAGGTAGTTTTGTATTTGATAATTTTGATGTGTCCACATAGTGTTTTGGGGCATTTCTTGTCATGGGCACTAGGCCTTCCCACACAAGTAAGGTACCATTTTTATCAGGAGACCTGGGGGAACGCTGGGTAGAAGGAAGTTTGTGGCTCCCCTCAGATTCCAGAACTTTGCAGCACTGAAATGTGAGGAAAAAGTGTTTTTTTGCCGAATTTTGAGGTTTGCTAAAGATTCTGGGTAACAGAACCTGGTGAGAGCGTCACAAGTTACCCCATCCTGGGTTCCCCTAGGTGTCCAGTTTTTAGAAATGTCCAGGTTTGCTTGGTTTTCCTAGGTTCCAGATGAGCTAGAGGTCAAAATCCACAGCTAGGCACTTTGCAAAAAACAGGTACGTTTTCTTTGGGAAAATGTGATGTGTCCACGTTGTGTTTTGGAGCATTCCCTGTCGCAGGCACTAGGCCTACCCGCACAAGTGAGGTACCATTTTTTTGGGGAGACTTGGAGGAATGCTGATTGGAAGGAAATTTGTGGCTCCTCTTAGATTCCAGATCTTTCTATCACCAAAATGTGAGGAAAACGTGTTTTTTGCCAAATTTTGAGGTTTGCAAAGGATTCTGGGTAACATAACCTGGTGAGAGGACCACAGGTTACCCCATTCTGGGTTCCCCTAGGTGTCTAGTTTTCTAAAATGCACAGATTTTGTAGGTTTTTATAGGTGCTGCCTCAGCTAGAGACCAAAATCCACAGCTAGGCACTTTCCAAAAAACACCTCAGTTGTCAATGTAAGAATGTGATGTATCCATGTTGCGTTTTGGGGAGTTTCCTCTCGCAGGCACTAGGCCTACCAAGATAAGTGAGGTACCATTTTTATCGGGAGACTTGGGGGAATGCTGGGTGGAAGGAAATTTATGGCTCCTCTCAAATTCCAGAACTTTCTATCACCGAAATGTACGGAAAAAGTTTTTTTTTGCCAAATTTTGAGATTTGCAAAGGATTCTGGGTAACAGAACCTGGTGAGTGCCCCACAAGTCACCCCATTCTGAATTCCCCTAGGTGTCTAGTTTTCAGAAATGTATAGGTTTGCTAGGTTCCTGAGGTGCTGGCTGAGCTAGAGGGCAAAATCCACAGCGAAGCACTTTGCAATAAACAGGTCAGTTTTCTTTGGGAAAATGTGATGTGTCCACGTGATTTCCAATCACGGGCACTAGGCCTACCCACAGAAGTGAGGTACCATTTTTATCGGGAGACTTGGGGGAATTCTGGCTCGATGGAAATTTGTGGCTCCTCTCAGATTCCAGATTTTTCTATCACTGAAATGTAAGGAAAAAGTGTTTTTTGCCAAATTTTTTGCTTTGCAAAGGATTCTGGGTAACAGAACCTGGTGAGTGCCCCACAAGTCACCCCATTCTGAATTCCCCTAGGTGTCTAGTTTTCAGAAATGTATAGGTTTGCTAGGTTCCTGAGGTGCTGGCTGAGCTAGAGGGCAAAATCCACAGCGAAGCACTTTGCAATAAACAGGTCAGTTTTCTTTGGGAAAATGTGATGTGTCCACGTGATTTCCTATCACGGGCACTATGCCTACCCACACAAGTGAGGTACCATTTTTGTCAGGAGACTTGGGGGAATTCTGGCTCGATGGAAATGTGTGGCTCTTCTCAGATTCCTGAACTTTCTATAAATGAAATGTGAGGAAAACGTTTTTTGCCTAATTTTGAGGTTTGCAAAAGATTCTGGGTAACAGAACCTGGTGAGAGCCCCACGTCACCCCATCTTAGATTTCCCTCGGTGTCTAGTTTTGGAAAATGCACAGGTTTGGTAGGTATCCCTCCTTGCTGGCTGAGCTAGAGGCCAAAATCCACAGCTAGGCACTTTAAAAAAACATGTCAGATTTCAATGTAAAAATGTGATGTGTTCATGTCGCGTTTCCTATCGCGGGCATTAGGCATACCCACACAAGTGAGGTTCTATTTTTATCAGGAGACTAGGGGCAACACAGAATAGCAGAAGAAATGTTAATGCTCCTTGTCTTTCTCTACATTTTTTCCTTCCAAACGTATGACAGTGTGTAAAAAATACGTCTATTTGAGAAAAGCCCTTTATTTCACATGCTAGTATGTGGACCCGAGAATTCAGAGATGTGCTAATAACCACTGCTTCTCAACACCTTATCTTGTGCCCATTTTGGAAATACAAAGGTTTTCTTGATACCTATTTTTTACTCTTTATATTTCACCAAATGAATTGCTGTATACCTGATATACAATCAAAACCCAATTCAAGGTGCAGCTTCTGAATTAGCTCTGGGTACCTAGGGTTCTTGATGAACCTACAAGCCCTATATCTCCCTGCAACCAGAAGTGTCCAGCAGACGTAAAGGTATGTTGCTTTTGAAAATCTGTCATCACAGGAAAAAGTTACAGAGTAAAATGTGGAGAGAAATGTCAGGTTTTTTTAACCTCAGTGTCAATATTTTTTTATTTCAGCTGTTATTTCATGTAGGGAAACCTTGAAGGATCTACAAAAGACCCCTTTCTGAATTCGGAATTGTGTCTACTTTTCAGAATTGTTTAGCTATCCAGGATCCAATGTGGGTTTCACACCGATTTCTGTCACTAACTGGAAGGAGGCTGAAAGCACAAAAATAGTAAAAATGGCGTATGTCCCAGTAAAATGCCAAAATTGTGTTAAAAAATGTGGTTTTCTGATTCAAGTCTGCCTGTTCCTGAAAGCTAGTAAGATGGTGACAAAACACAGCCCTTTTTCCTATCTTTTTTTAAAAAAACATAATTTTCGCCGTATTTAGGCTCATTTCTTGGTTTCCTTTAGGGTAACCCACAAACTCTGGGTACCTCTAGAATCCTTAAGGCGTTGGAAAAAAAAGGACAGAAATTTGGTGTGGGTAGCCTATGTGGACAGAAAATTATGAGAGCCTAAGTGCAAACTGAACCTAATAGCCAACAAAAGGCATGGCCCCTGAGGGGGAAAAGGCCTGGCAGCGAAGGGTTTAAATGTCACATGTTGTTTGCAAAGCAACTGTACAAAAATCTCCTTTATGTTATTGATACACCCATTATTAATTTTCTACTGATAAAACTCTCCTGTGTATTCTTCGTTTCAGTTCTATGTCCTGAGTGATCCATTGATTTCCCATCTCCTGAATTGTTGCCCAGTCCCTTTGAAACAGTTGAGTTTAATTTTGTTTCTAGCAAATTTTCAAAGATACTGCTGGGCTGACTTCTTTCTGTTATCATGTCGCTGCAAGATTTTTTATTTTCCCTGTGAATCTCCCTGAAGTTAGGGGGGAGCAAAGTTGTTATTATGCAGGAGAAGTCTGGAGTACATCACGATTATTGATCTATCCATGGTTCCTGAGTTATCCCGCTTTTCAAGTGTCAACGCCCAGGTGTACTTTGTGCCTATCAAGTGGCTATATTTCATTGTTGGTTGCAGATGATAGTGAAAATACATAGGTTGTTTTCTAGCAAGCTTGAAACAGTTTTCTACACAACATTGAAGGTCCATAGACACTCGCAATCTTTTTTGTCTACAACTTAGATTTTCATGTGAGACACATTTGTGAACTGCCATAGGAAGCTTAGCATTCAAAACAACTGCGAAAAGCTTGCGTCAAAAAAACAGCACAACCAGTATAAAGTTAGGTTTGTTAAAATTCAACATTATGACATCAATGATAAAATAGAACTTATGAAGCTGTGGTTGTTTTTAAAGAAAATATTTAGTATTTGTATCAACATCAAAAACATGAAAGGCTAAGTTATCCTCTCATATAGTTGCTAGACACCAGAGCACATACAGATAGATAAACAATTGCAGTTCAAAAGTTCAAGTTAACCAAGTATGGTATTGTAAGGATTTATTCCAAAGATGAAGAAGTTATTCATTTAAAAAAAAAAAAAAACTGAAACGCTCGGCTGCCAGTTGCTTATAGGCTTATCAAGGCCTTTACCTTATGATATTCCATTGAATCGATGTCACTCAAACAATGCGCATAACTCTGATGACATTACTGTTGCTTAACAGGTTCCATAGATCTCAGGTACTCATTTGTTATCAAGTCTATACATCCAGTTACGCCCATCAGCCTTGAGAAAGTACAGGAGGTCGAAACACATGTGGGCTGCCAATTGGTTTTTGGAGTATGTAACTTCTTCATCTTTGGAATAAATCCATACAATGACTATAATTGGTTAACTTGAACTTTCGAACTGCAATTGTTTATCTCTATATGTGTGCTCCGGTGTCTAGTAACTGTATATTCCTGCTCTAATTCGAGATAGGGTTGCTCACTTTGTGGCAGGGTGATCCTCACCAAATCTGCACACATCTTTACATTATAATTGCTGTTCTCAAGTTATGTTTTCATGCCCAAAACCTAAGGTTAGGTGCTGGTGTTCAGACAATTTTGACTCTGCCATCTTGTTTTTTATTTGTATTATGCTCTCATGTTCTCAAAGTAGTGAACCTCAGGGTGCTTATAGATTTCAGCACTCGCTGCATTAAGCAATTGACCTGTGGTGTTGGCTTTTATTTAGTAGTTCCAGCTGATGGCATGCAAGTTACCACACCCGTGGTCTGCGCTGGACCTGGTGGTTATTGCTTTCCGATGTCTTTTCTCTCTCTGTGTTAGGTCTGGAAGTAGCGAAAGAACTGGGGCAAGCGATTCAAAGTTTCACTGAACAGTGCATTTTTTTTTTTTTTGCTGCCGTGGGGGTGAAAACTCTCTTCCATTAGAAAATATGTCTCACACTGATATATTGTTGTTCACAATCAAACAAGCTTAATGGCAACTGAACTGCATTTCCCCTTGCATATCAGCTCCCACACAGCTCAGATGAAAATCCTGTCGCCCACAGAAATTACCCTCATAACAGTGGCTTTGGGAACCTAGTGTTGCTGTGGAGAGGTCAATTGAAATCATTATGAACTGTCTGAGGCAGCATAGGGGCAAGTCTTTAACAATCAAATATCTATGAAATGTTCCATCATGTACGAAAAATGTAACTCAAATACAACAGATGGTAGAAATGCCTTTACTGGTAGCACTCGCGAACCCTGGCCATAATTCACTCTGGAAGAACAACATACTGCTATGATGGGCCAATATGTAATTTATCGATATAATCATTGCTGACTCTAAACATCTTTGCCATTGCGCCTTTGAAATGTCCTTCTTTGTGAGTCAGGACAGTTCTAAGAAAAGCCTTATTTTTAATTTAATTTTATTGTTGAGATCAGAAAAAAGCCTGAAAAGCCGCCGTTCCTCTGGAAGATGTGCGATAGGGATGCCCTGTCATTAAAAATAAAATTGCAAGAGAGGCAACACATTTAATCGCATATTTTACATCTTAATGGTCCTCACTTTATCGATCTTGAAAGAATACAAGACTGTTATTGTTAATTGGAATTGGAACCTCTGCTGCTGCGCTCAGATCTGCCCAGTGAATAATTTGTAAAATTAAATAACTAAATAAATAAACAAACAGATTAATTATTTAATTAATCAGTAATGTAGAGGTCAAAGTTTTTCTTAGGAGCCTGCCTATGGTACTGCTATATTGTCGTGGCTGCTTTATATCAAGGCTGTCTAGTCTTGATTCCACCTCATGCCACTTTTTTCCACCTAACACTTCCTATGCCATTATCTTACTCTTGCAGGTTCTTTTTCATATACAGACTGTTTCAGACTGTACATTTTAGTCATTAGCTACTTTGATTCAGCTAGCTTTACCTATTAGCTGACAATTTTGACTATCACCACTGGTATCAGCACATGGCATATCTCAGACCTGAACTACTTAAAAGTAGTTCACAACATTTATAAGCAGTGTAGTGGCGATAGGCGCCAAGGATTTTTATCAGATTCCTTATTTTTACTTTCACTTCGCCCGCTCGGTGGGCACTGTCATATTCACTGTGGAACCACAGGCACAACAAGAAAGAACATGGCAGCGCTACCTACAGACAGCTCTCCAACACCAAGCAAAAGCTAACTCACTCCGTGTGGATGACACCACAACAACCATATCCCATTGGCTGCCTAGCAGACTGCTCTTGGAAGCCTGCATCCATCGGTCACTAGTGGTGTCACTCCTCAGCTTGGCTGTGTGACTGGTACAGGACTGTGAGGAGAAATTGGACAAATTAATGGCACTGATACAAGTCTTGTGGACCTCCTGGCTCTGACCCAGGGCTCAATGATGCACCTTTTGCTTGCGGTGCCTGTCCTAAAAGTACTGTCCTAAATAACCGCTGCAGTGGCATCTCAAGCTGTACCTCACCAGACCGTTACCCCTCCCTCCACATAACCAGATCACTATTTGCTCCTCACTGAACACATAATGGTTTTCACCCTTTTACATATTAAAAAAAACGCTATTGTAATTAGCACAGAACTGACGCAGCTCTTATGAATATTTTGTGGGAAGTAAGACAATGAATGAGGACAGTGAGTACATTTTCACGACCACACAGGCAGTGTAGGTATACATTTTTTAACAATGGAAGTACCTTTATCTTGCCAACCAAGTGTTTGTTATGACGGGCATATTCACTGTACTTGAATTAGGCCCTATGAAACCTGCTTTTCCGCTGACCACATGCTAGAAATAAGGAAATTAAGGCTTCATTTACTCAGTTTTGGCGCTGGGCAGCGCTGCAAGCCTTTTTGCTGTGCCGTCCTGCATCAAAACAAAAGGGCGGAAATGCACCTCATCTATAAGATACAGGGCATTCCTGTCTCTGTCTCCTGCGCTGGAGCACAAATTGCTGCCTAGCACCAATGCAAGCACCCTTGCACCATGATGCAAGGGTGCCTGCGTTGCTGGGATAACTGTTTATGTGCAGGAAGGGACACCTCCCTGCACATAAACAATCATTAATGGTGGTTTCCTCTTTTTATGTGTGCTGCAGAATGCAGCACATATAGAAAGAGGTAAAAACGGGGGGGGCCTCCTTTACAAGAATCTGACGCATTGGCCTGAAGCTTCAGATTTCTTGCACTGCCCTATGATTCCTTAACAATGCCATGGATGTGCTGTGATTACAATACTGAGCTCCATGGCACACATTTTCACAGATGCAGAAGAAATGTGCATCTTTTAAGGCTAAACTCATACATTCCTGGACTAACATAAAAAAAGGATGCTTCTCCAGCAATACGAGGACTCCCTCTTAGAGAAAAGTCCTGTATCAATTTTATGCCTGCTCTGAGCAGGCGGTAAAATTCTGACAAAGTGAAGTCACAGAATGACACAGTGAAAAGTTTTAAATTTCACTACATCAGTTCAGCATGGTTTTTCCTGTGGAAACACCTACCGTGCGCACTTGATACCTGGTTGCAGTACAATGCTGCCTCTTCCAAAGAGAGTCGGAAACATAAATCCACAAGACTAAAAGTATTTATTTAAGTACAAGCTCAAAGAAGCCCACATCAAGCACGTCAAGCACACAGGAGCTTCTACTTGCCATTCATCAACCAACAGCTCCAACCACCCCCTTAAGCTCACGCACTAGCCACTGGAGAATAAACATATCTCGGAACTTAAGAACACAGTTGAAAACATAACTAAACACGTACACATAAGCCTATGGTTGCACACGCACATAACATAAATAATATCATACAACACTCCCCCTTTCAATAACACAAAATATGATTACAAACAAAGGCTTAAAAATAAACATAGCATAAAACTAAATATTAACATAATAATTCTTAAACATAGTGGGCATGCCCACATTCCTGTGTATTCCTTGCTTATTTACATTGAACTTAAAATCTAGTGAAATTACTTCTGAGCATGCATTCTCTTGACAATTTGAATTAGTTACTTCGGGCTCATTCACAGACATTGGAAGCACTTGATTAGTGAGATTGCTCTCTCATAAATCACCCACAAAATTGTACTCATACCTACTTCTAGCATTTTTGTACAATAGCACTTTTTCCACTTGTGTTTCTGTGATTTTTACTACATTCCATTTTCCCTTTTACTCCACCAACCTTTATTACGTAAACACACTGAACCTTTAGATACATTTTCTACTTGATAAGGCTTTGAAAATTTTGAGTCACCTTTCTTTACTCATGTGGGAATTTTCACATGCACCCAATCCCCATGTTGTATATCGACCATTTTAACACAGTGTTTTTTTCCATCAGTTTTGATTTTTTTCTGATTTTCTTCCACTTTAGGTATGACTTCAGAAACATCCTCAGATTTCCTTTTGTTCATTTCCCTTACCCAATCTGGTAATATGGCACATCATTCATTCAACTAACCAATTTGAAGATGGAGAATATAAAGCAACCTTAACCTGTGTAATATTGTGTTGAGTCAAAAATTCAGACATATTTTTAGAAATGAAATGTGTCCATTATCAGTTACAATTTCCTTTGGGGCACCTTCAATTGCAAAAATCCCCTGCAAAAAATTGATAACAGAATTTGTGTCAGGTTTAGATGTAAAGCCAACATAAACCCATTTTGAAAAATAATCAATTAGAACCATCAAATATTTTTGTGATATTGGAAGCAAATCAAAAGGGCCTGCAAAATCTAAGGCTAATTTCTGCCAAGGCATGTTCAGATATGACAAATTATGAAGAGGAGTTTCATGAAGTTTTCAATGCTTGTCAGAAACTAAGCAGCTAGTGCAATCTTCTACAAAAGCTGTTACCTAAGTTGCCATACCAGGCCACCAATAGAATTGTTTAAGAGATTTGCACCTACTAGTTATTCCTAGGTACCCTTTAGGGCCTCTTCAATTAAATTTTTCCTCACAAGAAACAGGAGGCACCAAATGATCCGCTCGTAATTGCACTCCATTAACCAATGATAACTTATCTGCTACTTCAATGTATGGGCCAACTGATGATTCCGCATTTCTTTCCAGAGGCCATCCCAGATTCATAAAAGATGTAAATTGAGACAAAATAGCAACCTTGCTTAGAGCTTTCACAGACAAACAATCTGCCTTAAAATATTTACCTCCAGGAATGTATTTGGTAATAAAATTGTATTCCTGCAGTTTAGAAAGTAGTCTAACTAGCTGTGCAGACGCTTTCCCCATGCCTTTACCATTATGGAGATGTAGGAGAGGTTTCTGGTCAGTGTACATGTCAAATTGATTTCCCCAAATATAGTTTTTGAACCTTTCCACAGCCCAAGAACATGCCAAAGCTTCACGTTCAATAGTGCTGTAATGTGATTCTGCAGAATTTAAACTTCTCAATGCAAACACAATGGTATTTTCATGCCTTTGAACCCATTGCGAAAGTACAGCGCCCAAACCAATCTGACTGGCATCAACAGTGATTAAACATCTTTGACTTGTCACAAAAGGTGATAATGCAGGTGCTGCTACTATCAATTTGTTAATATTTTGAAAAGCATCTTCAACCTCATCGGACCATATATACTTATTACCTTTCTTCAAAAGATTCCTTAAAGGTTGAACAATGTATGCATACCCTTTAATGAAAAGAGAGGAATATTCACGAAGGCCTAGACAAGTTCTAAGTGTATCCTTACCTAAGGGTCCATGATCATCCTGTATAGCTTTAACTAAAGAATAATTACGAGAAATACCACTTGGACTGATAGTGTGCCCTAAATATTTTAAATTTTTAACATTAAATTTGCATTTGTCAAAACGCAGAGTAATAGTCCTTAACTTTTTCAAAACATTTGTAACAATTTTGTTGTGTTCATCTAGTTTCTGCAAATGTGGGAATATCATCTTGGATGGCTTGTACTCCTTCAATACCCTCTAAAACCATACACATGAGCTTCTGAAACACACTGGCTTCAGAAGTCAAACCAAAAGGTAATCTGGTGAACCTGTAAGACCCAAAAAGTGTGACAAAGGTTGCAGGTTTTTGAGAAGTATGATTAAGAGCAATTTGATGATATGCTGATTTTAGATGTGACAGGGAAACAAACTGAGAATGACCAATGTTTGCAAGAAGTTCCTGTATTTTGGGTAAAGGATGACATTCAACCATAATGTTTTTATTAGGCGTGCGAAGATCAGCACACAATCTAATGCTGCCATGCTTTTTATGAACAATGTGTGAGGGACTGACCCATTCAGAGGGTCCACTTCCACAATTATACCATCTTCACAATTTCATCATGTAATTTTTTTAATTCTGTTCTAATGCTGAGGGGAACCGGTCGAAATTTATGAACGACTGGAAAATAATTTTTCTTTAATTTGATTGAATGTGTATAATTTTTTATGAACAAATTTCTTGAACAAATCAGGGTATTCTCTACAGATATGTTCTATTGAAAACTTATCCTGACATTGAATCATGAACACACCCAAACTGGTGGATCTAAACCAGGTACTAGGATAAGACCTAATTTGGCTAGATCACTCCATCCAACTATGTGTCTGCCAATATGGCAACATAGAATATTTTGAAAATACTTCTGCCTAGACATGATAATTTATTTTCAAAATAACAATGCATGTTAATAACCTGATCCCCATAAGCCTTTGGATGAACTATGGTTTTTTTCTAATCTCACTACAACCTTCCAATGTATGTTAAATAACGTGTCTAAAATAATAGTAATAGGTACTCCTGAATCACACATCATGTCCATATTGAGGGACTCCCCTAATTGTGCTTGGCGAACAGGATATTTTATACTAGTAATCAATTTTTTTTCAATTTCTGGACTAAGTACTACATTTGAGAAATCCAATGCATACTCATACTCTTCTAAACTAATACTATGAACCTTAATATTATTTTTACTCTTGCAGGCACTATAGAAATGTCCTATTTTTTTACAGTATATACATAGTTTACCACAAGCTGGGCATTGTTGAGCATTTCCTACATGTTTTTTTGAACCACTTTTAAAACATATTAAATCTGCTTTTATAGTATTAAACTTTCAACTTTTGCCCTGAGTTTTGCCCTCAACATGAACTAAGTCTTCTTGTTCTTCTTCATTAATAGCATTAAGAGAAATATTAGATGCAGTGTTCGTTTCTTGCAACATAATACATGATGGCATCAAGGATCTTTCAAAGTTCTTCGCTAAACTAATTACTTCAGTTATCGCAGGATCCCTATAGCTCAATAAACTTTCTTGAATTTTTTTAGAGTAGAACTGTAAACGAACTGATCACATAAGTAAATGTCTATCACTATGCCAAAATTGCATGTTGTGGCTAAAGCACTAAGGGCTACATGTACGTAGCAATTTGCACATCGCAAACAGCAAATCGTTTGCGACGTTCGAAATGCACTTTGGCATGTTCAAACCCATTTTTGCGATTCAGTAAACTATTTACCGAATTGCAAAAAGGGATTGCGAGTCGCAACTGGGAAAGGGTGTTCCCTTCCTAATTGCGAGTCGCAGTCTCATGTATGATTGTTTTGTGACCGTGAAAACCGTGGTCGCAAAACAATCACAGTTAGCACCAGTGTCTCACTGGTGCTAACCCATTAGCAAACGGGAAGGAGTCCCCATGGGTCCTCTTCCCCTTTGGGAATGGCAGTAAAAACAATTTTTCAGAGCACTGCCTTCTCAGAAAAAGTGGAACAAAAATGCTTCATTTTTTGTTTTTGAAATGCATCTCGTTTCCCTTTAAGGAAAACGGGCTACATTTAAAAAAAATAAAAAAACTGCTTTATTTAAAAGCAGTCACAGACATGGTGGTCTGCTGTCTCCAGCAGGCCACTATCCCTGTGAGGGCGGCCATACCCAAGGGGGTTGCAAATTGCGACCTACCTCATGAATATTCATGAGGTAGGGCATTTGCGACTCCCTTGCGAATCGCAAATAGTGTCATGGACACTGCAACATAAGGTTTTGCGACTCGCAAATTGTGAGTCGCTCTGACACGCAATTTGTGAGTCGCAAAACCGAACTTTCGCACATGTAGCCCAACACTTGGTTTCTCTGAAAACATTTTTTCCAAACGTGCGATCACTTCTGCAAAGACATTCCAATCTCCTGCTGCCTCCTCAGTAATAATGACTTTGGGTAAATCGTCAAACACCTGCTGACCTTCATTGCCAAGATGACTAAACAAAACTGCAGCCTTGCATAATCATCTGCTCCCACTGCCACTGACAGCCAAATTACTATTAACATGTAAACTTGCCATCTCTGAAAATTGTTTTTAAAACTGTCTACATTAGAAAACATAAAAGTACTGAACAAATAAATGAATAACCACAAAGTAAAACAAACGCAATGCCCCACGTCAATACTAACACTGTGAATGTAAATGTCAAAGGTGTGCCTGTCACCGACAAGCACATGCTGAAAATGTTTACTGTGCAGTTGGTGTGCCTGTCACCATAGCAACAAGCTGCTGGAAAAAAATGTAAACATGGCGTTTCTGTAACACGAAGAAATGCTTAGTATGACAAGTTGTTCCAATACTAAAGAATAAACGTGACAGAGTTAGAAATCCAGAAATCACCACCTCCTTAAATCTGCCATACTTTAGCTGCTTCGTGCCTGAAACTAATTTCAAAGTTAGCCTGCGCAGGCACCCAAACTCGCCTCTACACCCAATACGCATGTGCCATAAAAACAAAGATCAGATGAGTTATCAAAATGAAAATAATCCCCTCAGGAAATACTGCTGTGCCAACCACCGCCTGAAATGAAAGCTTTGCCAACAGATACTCGCAGTCGACAACTGCCCGTTTAAACATCTATGCGCCCAAGTGACAAAATAACCTCCAGTCTCCTCAAACAGCAAACAGGTACTCCATATAATTAAATGCTTTTAGTGTGGGCTGCAAAGATAAATCCTATCTCATCCCAATTTGTAGTAAAATGCTGCTTCTTCCAGAGAGCCGGAAACATAAATCCACAAGAGTAAAAGTATTTATTTAAGTACAAGCTCAAAGGAGCCCACAGAAAGCAGGTCAATCACACAGGAGTTTCTACTTGCCAGCTATCAACTGACTTTTCCAACTGCCCCCTTCAGCTTCGCGCTAGCCACTTGAGAACAAACACATCTCGGAACTCGAGAACATAGTTAAAAACATAACCAAACAAGTGTACATAAACCTTTGGTTGCACACACACACATAACATAAATAATATCATACAAAGCTGGTGCAGGTATAATTTGATGCAAGGGTTTGCAAACTGACGCAGTGGGCACAATGTGTCAGTTTGTAAATCTGAAGCAATGAAAAGCACTGCTAGTGCTACCACTGCGTCAAACAAAAATGATGCAACAGTGGCACAAAGGCCTTGTAAATGAGGCCCGGGGAGAAATAATAGTATCTCTCCCCATTGTGCCACTTTAATGTCACCCCTGAGGTGCTGTAGGAATCTGACACATTCCCAGACTTGTAAATCTGGGAATGCATCAGATTCCTTTGGATTCCATGGGTGTTGCGTGGGTGGGAACACCCACAGCAGCATCCATGGAAACTCCCCTTTTTACGCAGAGTTATGCATGAAAGGGGTCCATATTTACAAGGCCAAGAAAATCCATGCAAGGTGGCTTTGCCTTGCCTTGTAAATATTGGCTGGTACACTGCCCCACCAGAGTGTCCATAAATATGAATCTCCGGTAGCGAGGTGTGCCGCTGGGGCTTTGTAAATGAGGCCCTAAGTTTAATAGTAGAAGGAATTGACTAATTTCTTACGGCCTACCAATGTTATTCCTGAGGTAAGTAGCCTCTCCAGCAAGAGACTCTTTAAGGCATGAGCAAAGTCGGCAATTGTCCAAAGTCCCCCTTACAAGGGTCCCCTGGGAAAGCAAACTTTATCTCTGTTGAGCTCATCTCTGTCAGTTGCTATATCGGAACCACTCTGCTTCTCTCTGCCTACCTCTACCTCTGCCTCTCTTTGTCCCATCTTAAAGAATTGTGGGCCTTATTTATACTTTTTGGTGCAAAACTGCACTAAGGCAGTTTTGCCCCAAAAAGTTTTGCACCGGCTTGCACCATTTTTTAGCACCAGCTGGGCACCATATTTATGGAATGGTGCAAGCCGGTGCAAAGGGTAGGCTAGCTTAAAAAAAAATGACGTTAGGCAGTTTTGAGTCAAAATAAATGATTCTGACCAGATTAGCATCATTTTTTGACGCTAAGGGGCATATTTATACTCTGCTTGCACTGAATTAGCGTATTTTTTTTTTTACTCTAATTCAGTGCAAAACTAACTCCATATTTATACTTTGGTGCTAGACCCGTCTAGCACCAAATTTATGGAGTTAAAGTCATTTTTTGAAAGTGGAGACCTACTTTGCCTTAATGAGATGCAAGGTAGGCGTTCCAGGGCAAATAAATTGACTCTATGGCCTTAACACCATATTTATACTCCCATGTAAAAATGGTGCAAGGGAGGGAGGAGGGGTCAAAAAATGGGGCAAAGCTTGCTTTGCCCCATTTTTTAAGACCAGGGTCAGGGCAGGCGTTAGGGGACCTGTGGCCCTATTTCCATGGTGGAACACCATGGAATAAGCCCAGAGGTGCCCTCCCTAGGCCCTAGGGGCACCCCCACCCACACTAGAGGGACTGCGAGGATGGGGGACCCCATCCCAGATAAGTACAGGTAAATGCATTTTATTTTTGAAAGTGCCATAGGGGGCCCTGAAATGGGCCCCCATACATGGCACAGGGTGTAATGGCCATGCCCAGGGGACCCCTTTCCTCTGTGCTGGCCACTGGGGTGGTAGGCCTGACTCCTGCCTTTTCTAAGGCAGGAGTCATGTGGCATGGTAGGTTTAGCACCATAAAATTACGCTAATCTGGTTAGAGTCATTTTTTTTTACTCTCACCTGCCTAAAGCCATTTTTTGGTGCTAAACCCTCTTCTTCTATACTGCCAGCCCCACCCGACTAAAGTCATTTTTTTAAACTCTAGCCTTCCCTTTGCACCGGCTTGCACCATTCCATAAATATGGTGCCCGGCTGGTGCACAGAAATGGTGCAAGCCGGTGCTAAACTTTTTGGTGCAAAACTGAGTTAGTGCAGTTTTGCAGCAAAAAGTATAAATAAGGGCCAATATTTTGTAAGTTTGCGCCACTTTTGCATCATAAAATGACGTTAATGCAGTGCAAAAAAAGTTAAAATCAGGGCCTTGGTGCTAGATGGCTCTAGCACCAAAGTATAAATATGGAGTTAGTTTTGCACCGAATTAGAGTAAAAAAAAAATGACACTAATTCGGTGCAAACAGAGTATAAATATGCCGCAGAGTATAAATATGTCCCTAAATATGGCGTTAAGGCTATAGAGTCATTTTTTGCACGGGAACGCCTACCTTGCATCTCATTAAGGCAAAGTAGGTCTCCACTTTCAAAAAATGACTTTAACTCCATAAATTTGGTGCTAGAGGGGTCTAGCACCAAAGTATAAATATGGAGTTAGTTTTGCACCGAATTAGAGTAAAAAAAAAATGACACTAATTCGGTGCAAACAGAGTATAAATATGCCCCTGTGTGTCCTGGGAAAGACATATTTCAACTGTCTCTGGACTACAATTAGTACAAAAGTGGGTGATAAAATTCGAAGTTGTTATGAAGTGGGGGGGGGGCAAAATATGTCTTGCCCAGAGCCCAAAATATTCTTAAGATAGAGCTTCATTACAGAGGGGAGAACTGCTTGTTTTAAAAGCATATCTGGGGGCCATATCTGGTCAGGTGCACTGGCTCAGAGCAGAGATGAGCATCATTTTTTTAGCCTGTGGTGTCTAAAGTCCTCCAACTTAATGCGTGATCTTTAGAAAAGCAAGTCGGAAATGGTGAGCAGAGATCAATGGCGGCGAGTGACATTTTGAATAGGTGGGGCGTAAAGGTTTTGCATGAGTTTTAAGTGGTGAGCGAGCTAAAGGATGGAGTCAAACCGAGATGAGTAGCTTCAGGGGTTGTCTTCCTGAGAAAGTTTTGAAAAAAAGAGGGGCAAATGGCATGCTTTAAAGCTAAATTTAATGCAAACATTTGTGAAAAGCAAGGTTCATAATGCAATTCTGAATGTGTTGTGAAATATTTAAAACATTTAAGATTGACCCACATAGAATGGCATTAAATATGTTCAACAGCTCCAATCTGCCTCGACAAGTCTATCTGGGTGAGTTCAATTTATTGAGGGTGTTGATGGGGCAGTATTGAGAACTCTGGAGCTGAGCACCTATTAGTGGTTCATAAAGGAGTTCACACAACAGTCACATTGAATTCTTGGCCTATCTGCAGAGCACCTTGAATATGGTAACATGCCAATTGTGGGAAGCACATGAAGGAGGACATTCAGCTGTCAAAATAAGTACAGGAAGAAAGAAAAAGAGAACACAGTGCTCACAGGTGAGTGGAGTAGGCAGGTTCTGCGCACAGCAGAAAGTGGAGGAGATGAAAGAAGCATGCACATAAAGAAGAGAATAAACACTTTTGAAGAGGAAGACAACCACTTGAGAGGTATGCAGATGCAAGATTCCAGAAATATGTGGGGAGAAAATGGGTGCATGCTTCAAACAGAAAGAGACTGCAGTTAAAGAGATGAAAATAGTGTGAACAAGAGAATGAGAGTGGTTTATATACTTGAAGACCATTACCACTTACACAAAGCTCAGTAATATTTAATTAAAGTGCTGCACTTCGCTTGGAGAACACCCACAGTATTCATTCCACTAAAAGTCATTTTAGTTTTCACCTGGTTTTTGCTTATCATGAATTGATGTGACAATGAATTGGTCATTTTTTTGTCTTTAGAATGAAGGTGCGAAGGAACTGCTGTGTGCTCTCTGTAACACTACATAAATGTGATAAAACAACTATGCTTAATAATATGTAGAACACAAGTTACCACATAATGAGAGTAACTTCCCTGTAGCAGATGAGTTTAAAATTATTTTATCCATCTTGTAAGGATCATTAAAGGCCAATCAAGAAAATAACTTGTCTTTAAAACAATTAAGTGACTGACCAGCTAAAATATGCTAAACAAAGCAATTGAATTAATCATGCCTCTCAGGCAGGTCTCATGTTTATAAATCAGTGACAGTCTGCCCTGACAGTAACCTTTCACAAGCAAAGGAAAGAACATGTCTCTTCAGACATGTATACTGCTACAGAAATGTATAAATCAAAAGCTGAAATAATTGGAAGAATGAGAAAGTCTGGCACACAGACAAAATACTCTCCGAACATACAACCATGGAGAGGCACAAACCAATGTATGCCTGCACACACGAACATGCAGCAACATACTCATTCCTGTACACACAGTGCACATAGAGGCACACATGAACACACACAAATGTAGACACACACATACTTAATTTAATCATGTTTAGCAAGAGATCCAGGGCCAACAGTAGACGCAGGACATGATAAAACTGTTTATATTTAATGTTCCTTTCCATCGAGCATTCACATCTTCCATAGTAGCATTTCCACTTTTATCTGGAGGCCTGTTGTGGGTCATGCCAGGGTGATTGTAGGACACCACTTCTCTGTCCCTCATGCACATTGCCCTACCATTGGTGATGCACATGAAGGGAAGATATCATTGTGTCCAACGCAAGGGTGTGAACATGGGCAATCATTGCATGGCTTTACATAAAAGCTATACAGTGATTGGCCATGGTCTGTGAACATCCCACCCCATACTCATGTGTACTGCCTTTGCCTGACTTTTGCACCAATCCAGACACTGCTTTCTTGGTATTTGTGTTACTAAACAGCATGAAAACAGTACAAGGATTGGGTTGGGCAGACAAACCCAGCTCTCATTAGGAGACTGAGGGGCTATGGCTGTGTTTCTCCCCAGCTTTCTAATATTGCTCTGGAAGGAGATGGGTAAAGTGTGCATGTCTGGCTGAGCTCAGAAAGCCACCAGTCCAACCTGACATGCACACTTTACTTTAGGACTGCTTCTCTGGAGACACTGCATTCTTAATCAAGTCCCACCCTCACTCTGAGACAGGAAAACACCTGGTCCATGACTCAAATAAAAGAGTACTAAGGCTTGTGAAAATAAAAACACATAATGGAAATAGGGGAAAAGGACACTGTACAATGATTAAAGATCCCAATGGTAAGGGGAGTCAACATGCTTCTGCCGCAATGGAGAAACCACCCCTGTCAGAGATTGTCTTTCTCTGTTTCTGACTTGTTCTGTCTAAAGTTCATAGGCAAACTTTGAAAAATTCCGAGTTATGTATATGAACATTGTTCACCACAGTCACAACAAACATGAAATAAAATAGGTTCTCAGATTTGTGCTGAGCTAGCACAGATCATCATAATTTGGCCCCTGAAGCCCCTTCCTCAAGCCCTGAGAGAGTCAATTCCCATTCACCTAACCATGAGACAGCATAATAGAAAGGCCAGGATTCTTAATTAGCATAACACTGTGCCCTGAGTGCCTTAATCCCTTTTCCTCTTAGCAGCTGTGTTGTATGAGCTTCTGGAAATGGCAATTCAATGTCCAACAGCCCCCCATTAGGCCTTGGAAAGCACCCTAAAACAGAAGAGCCGTGCTTTAGAAAGACCTATAGCTATGTAGTGACTTTTTAAAAGTATTTATTTAGAGACAAAATGACATTCAAATCTAAAGATCGTATTAGAACTTAGGTACCATCACCTCAGACTTTAGGACTTTAAGAATCATAGTGGGTTGAAGGTTTTCCTAGATTATAACATGGCCCCACTAGCTAGGCATCTATATATTAAGTTTTGCTAAGGCACCCTACCTGTGAAGAGCTTTTTGAATAAATGGAGGGACACCATTGATTTAAGCATTGTTTGTCCAGTTTGCCTTAAAGCTGATAAAACACTGATACATTTTTTCTTTATTTGCCTGGGCTATGAGAGCTATTGAATTGTCCCAGTCTGTAGGCAACTTGGAATCAGACAATGCATGGGGGTACTTAGATTACTGCACACAGAAAGCACTAAGGTGTATGTCTGTACTGTTGTCAAATTCCTACATCAAAGTTGGTGTATAAGAGCAAATTTCATGGTTCAACTTTAATAGGCCCTGTCGTCTCACCCTGTGACTTATCCTGTATACACACTTATATAGATAGTTTTCAGTTATATATCAACTCTGCAGCCTTTTTGATCTTTGCCAGGGGAAGTCGCTTGTGATAGCTCCATAAGGTCATGTATGACACAGTGAGGAACACATTTTTATTTTTTATGTTTTATTGCAGTGGGGCTGTTGTAACGGTAGTTAGCTGGGGTACATTTTTATTGCATTTGTAGCACTTGCATGACCCTGACACTCCAACCGTTAGCATGGTTTTATACTGTGTATATACTACAGAGTTTTAATATGCCTCATCATTTTCCATAGGGCACACAGGAAATAATTGTAGTCCTCTAAAAGTATTAGGTAATCAAAGACAAATTACAATTTTCTGTAGATAGACACATTTTTCCCCTCAACTGATAATCAAAATGTGTTGACCATGTCTTCTTCTTCTATACAAAAGGCTTAACATTGTCATATGGGAAACTCAAGAAACCTGCATCTACCTATCTTCAGATGAAATGGAAGAGGATTGCTCAAAAGACGTAAAACACTGCTGTTACTCTGTATTTGATTTAAAAGGATGTGCTGTAGGCTCTGAAAATCTTTCTTACTTCAAGGTATGCATTGTAGAACTGTACCTTTTCCCTGGAATATGTAGATACTTTTTGGAGGCTGTCAAACCAATCTCCGACTCACCAATAAATACTCTGACAATGATTATTCAGTGTGACATCAAAAAATGTGTTTATGTCAACTACTCTGACTTTTCTCTGGCCACCAACCACTGCAAACTCCCATCACCCATGACTAAGGTCCTGAGTTACAGTTTGGTGGATGGGTTACTCCGTCACAAATGTAATGGATATTCCGTCCGCTGTATTATGATGTCCATATGATATAATGGCACTGTATTACTCCAGACAGGACCTACATCAAATTTGTGACATAGTAACCCCATCTGCCAAACTCTAAATCAGGCCCTAAGTCTTAGCCTTATTTCATTTGCAATTATATGTGTGTTTTATACAGAATGGCCCCTGTGAAAGCACATGTTTTTGCAGCAGTTACAATTACAATATGTTTGAGTTTACCACACATGGTAATTACCATGTGAGATAACCTTCACATCTTACCTGAAAAAATGTCAGCAAGTCTAATGGGGGATGAGAGTGTAGTACATAAAAAGACATGCAGGTTTTGGTGTGGTAAAGTACCAACATCTACTTGTATTCCCATTAGTGAGGGCACAACTTTACATTAAGTAGAATCAAGATCTTAGTCCTATATTCATGTTTATCTCCCTAAAATGACCAACTAATTTGCCCCATTAGCAGTCATACCAATGGCTATTTTGAATCTTTTGCCTCCCCACACAATGAGACCACCATGATCAAATTAAAAGAAACTGGCAGCAAGAGCATGGGAAGCAGGGTCAATACTGATTTGCATATGGCTGGGCCCAATCTGGGGTGACTTCGTGATCAAAATAACAATTGATTAAACCCAGATCTGTGACAGGGGGTGAGTGTTTGAAAAGTGTTACATTTTATTTTGTGGTATTGCTATGTGAGCCTTAAGTGGTGAGGGTATGCCCAGACGTGGGACCCTTGCTCGCCGCACCACTTGGATTCACACTAGTGTGGCTAATGAGAGGTCATACCCCAAAACCGGTCCCAGGATGCTTGTTTCTTGTCCAGGGAAGACCTGGCTTGGCAGTTAAGGCTGGACTGTTCCATTGGGGAGCAGGGTCAAGACTGATTTGCATATGGCTGGGTCTAAGCTGTGGTGACATGTTGAGTTAAATAGCAATGGATTAAATCGATCTGTGACTGGAGGCGAGTGTTTGAAAAGTGTCAACACTCCGGTCATCATTTTCTTGTGGTGTTGCCAAGCGAGAGTATGGTGCCTGAATATTATTCCTTAAATATTGTTGTACCAGAATATACGTTGAATTTTATATGTCATGCATCAATGTCATAATGTGTATGTTTATTGTATTTTGTGATATAAAAGGCGTTTTTGTTGTTCATTCTTGTTTTGAATATTATTTATCATTCACTGTTTCTTAGAATGTTTTGGCTTCTGGTGAGGCCTGTCTTCCTGCTCTACTTTTTATGTTGATGGTTCTTTTAGGAAATTACAATTGCTGCATTTGACCAGCTGTTTGTGCTGGCATAGTTTGTAAAGCCTCTATCTGTTGAAGCTGCAGAGGTGGAGTCTCCCCTAAATACTATGGGCTAGAGTTACTAAGTCCTTGAGATGCCCTTGCATCATGCAGGGTGACACAAGGCAACACAAGATTTACGAAGCCATGTAAAACCGCCTTTCATGGCTCAGTGTGGCTTAGTAAATCCAGAGTAAATCCAGAGTAACTTGAGGTTCCGCAAAATACTGCCTTGCGCTAATCTGCTTTGGCCAGATGTTCCATTTGTGGGGCATAGGTGTTTCTTTGCATCCACCCAATGGATTTTGGTGCATTTCCAGATTTAGAAAGACATGTAACCATGGGAATGCATCAAATGGGTATGCCTTCCTGGCAGTTGCCTAAAGAGGATAAATAATTGTATTCCTCTGCAGTGCATGTAGGAAGAGGGAAATGCCTCACAGGATTGTTTTGTGCAGGAAGGTGTCCCTACACAAAAGCAATCCTGTCTGTATCCCAGGCACCCTTGCAGCATGGAGTATGGGTACCTGCACTAGCACTAGGCAGCACTCAGTGCACCACTACAGGGATAAAGTAAGAATGCATTGTATCAAAGTAGATATGGCACATGCTTGCTCTTTCCTAGCAATTCAGTGCAGCACAGCAAATTGTCTTGCTTTGTTGTGTGACTTTTGTGACATTTTTATAAATCTGGCCCTGAATGTCTCATTAAACCATTGAAGGTGGACAATTATGACTCTGTTGTTTTGCATTACTAGTAGTAGCTTGACCATAACATCCATCCAGATATTATTAAGTGGATGTTGAATGTCTTTCTTAATTAACTGTGTCTGATTCCTCTATTTATTATAGCATTTTTGTATCAATATTCCTATTGTTGACATTATTGTCCTCTAAATAGGGTGTACTGGACATCAAAGGAGTTGTAGTCCATATTTTGGCAGTAATAATTTAGTACCACAGGCAGTGTTTTTCCCCACATTATTTTTGAGTCAATATTGTAACTCTCCTGAGGTCATCCCCACATATCTAGCTTATTTACATTATTGTCTAGAAATAATTTTCACACTGGTCTGCTATAAAAAACGTAAACTGCTCTTCAAACTAACTTTCAAACCTAATTCATATTCTTGTGCATCAAAATCCTAAACTAAACTCACTGTGCATGAATTTATAGCATATGTCTCATCAAAGATCATGCAGATTCATCATGAAACAATCATAATCCACACCAGGAATGAGTGTAAAAGTCCACTTATTAGGACAGGATTGCTAGAGCTTAAACATCATAAATATGTCATCATAAGATCAAAACATTTTGTATTGCACTTTCATTTATAATCCCCATCACATCCATTTACTTTGAACTTTCACTCCCACACACCTTCTCACTTTCTCAGCACCATCAACTCAATCACCACTTACCATTCCCCAACACTTTCTCATTTCCTTTACCCAAGCATCTTCCAGTGAAGCCTCATTCATTCCCCCCAACATCTCTCGCACCTTCATCATTCACCTGTGCTCTCTTCCTCCCTCTCCAAGAGGTGATTATTCCCTAATATGAGTCTCCACCCCCCCCAAACTACAGCCCACTAACCAGTGCATCTTGCAACCTGTCCTGTCATGGCAAAAGTAAACCAGGAAAAAAATAAACTTCACTCACCCCTACTCCCATGCCTTTGTAGGCTGGTGGGTGGACAACAATTCTAGCATCCTCCCAGGACTGCTGGTACTAAAGAAGACATTTGCACCCTCCCACAGCAAATATACCCTCACCTAATCCCCTTCACCAATTCAATGACCTATCCTGTTACTGGCCCACTCTTTGCTCATGAAGAATCCCAGGGGAAGACTAGGCTGTGCCCTTCACTTCCCCTGGGACCCTTCATCATGAAACAATCATTCTCCCCATCAGAAAGAAGTGTACATAGTCATTTATTAGGATGGGATTGCCACAGCTGAAACATCATGAACATATCATCATAACATTAAAACATATTTTTGGTACACTTTCATTCATAACCCTTCATATTCTATTAGCCCCAAACTTGGACTTCATCACTTAACACCATCCATTTGATAGTCACGTGCCATTCCCCATCACCTTCTCACTACCAGTAGCCAAGAATTATCCAGTGAAGCCTCCTTCATCCGTCCCAACACCTTTCACACCTTCATCATTCACCTGTGTTCTCTTCCTCCCTCTCCAAGGGGTGAATATGCTTGCATGTGACCCTCCACCCCCAAACTATAGCCATCCAGTAGAAACCCCAGAGGGTGTTTTACCTGCCCCCTACTTTTTTGCAACACTGCAATGCCTCTTTCACCTGTCACTGCGCCAGACCCTCTCATGCCACAATTTACCAAACAAGTCACATAACTCCAGTATGTAGGAAGCGTTGCCCAAGTTAGAGAGTTGCACCCCATCTGAACGAAACAGCCCCATTTCATCTTCTTTGATGCTGTTATGAGCCAAAACCTTGATCACTCCAGCCATGCAGAAAACTCTCATGGCCCTCTTGAGCTTCTGCATTGGCCTTGTCTATGGCCGGGCATTTTGTAGCCCATCTCCATCCCTGATGTGCCACAAACTTTGTCCACAGTAGGCAAGTCCCAGCCAAGTTCTGTTTCAACAGCAGCAGATCATGCTGCATGTGCTGCAGTAAAGTCAAGCTAGCCAATGGACCAGATCAATTTCCCCCAAGTGCATGCACGACAAATCTTGTAATTTCGACTTTGTAACCAACGTAACCAAAAGAGGTAACAAATCACCCCATCTCATTCCACTTTTACACTACCATAGGACCTCATGTCGGTTTCTAGGCCCAGTGAACAAAAAAATGTCCCACCATCCAGGTGACCACCTTCTGATTCCCTGGACTAGCCACACACCTTTTCACAACACCTTGACCTCCACTTGCCAATCCAGTGAATCTTCCCCCATTCCCAACCCAGCTGCACAGCCGCAGTTGCTGCATTGATCCTGAAAGAATGAGTCCTAATACCTGTGGGATTCCGCCCTTATTTCTTTAGCTCCATGAGCAACAGTGCCAGTAACTGGGCTGCTGTGATCCTTCGCCCATCCTTGTGACAGAAAAATATCACTTTGCCTGAGCTCTTGCAAACCTAAGAAAATGCGCCACTCTCTCACCGGGGAAGCCTCCTCTCAATCACCTTCTTGAAACTATATCCACTTGCCCCAACCGTTTTGGATTTCCTCAAACCATATACAGACCTCTACCTGTTCCAGCTTACATCCTCATGTAACACCCCTGATTCACGTCCCAGCAGCTCAGACACCTGAAAAAGCCCCCAAAACATCCAAACCATGCACAACCTGAACAGTGCAAACTCAAATACTACAATAACAACATTCTGGTAGTCTCATTAACCCTCACAACTGCAAATCAAAAGTGATAGCATCTCCCAAAACAGACGTACGGGCACTCTTCACACTACCCCAGCTCTTCAAAACCCTCCTCAAAAAGTCATCCCTCCCAGGAACAAACCCCCAATACAACTTGCAATAAAAGTACAAAACAGTTAACTTACCTGTGATAGTCACAGCCGACAAACCATTATCAATTAAGAACATCACAAAACGTAAAATCAGTACTTCCCTGTCACATTGTTCCTGATTCAGTGAGCTACCCATGCTCCCTTCAAAGGCTTCAGATTTACTGCAGTCCAGGCGATAACTTTGTTTGGTAGATTCAGCTAAAGATAGCTCCGCCAGTCTTATGATTCCCAAGCTGCCCCATTCCAAGATCTCTGCTGGAATGGATGTCTTGACCTTCTCTGCTCCTAGAGCCATTCTGCAAAATCAGTGCCACTGTAAATGAGATAATGAATCAGCTATAAAGTTGATCGTTCCAGGGATATGCTTAGCCTTAAGCACAATGTCCAACCTCAAGCATGCAATAGATGGAGAACACTCAAGCCTCTTGCTTTCTGCCTATTCACCAACTCCACAGCAGTCATATTGTCCACATCAAGAAGCACCGCCCTGTTTGCCTTCTCATTCCCTAGACCACCAGTGCCACCAACAAGGGAAAGAACTCCAAAAAGGCAATGCTCCTTCCCTGCCGCACCCATTGCTCTGGCCAACTTCGGCACACCATCTCCCATCCCAGAAGAGGCCAAAACCCTGACCCCCGATCCATCAGAAATTATCTGCCCCTTCCAGACTGTCTCCTCCTCCTGCAATAGAATTGAAAATCTATTTAATTTGTCTAAGAAAGACCTCCACACAGCCAGATCAGCCCTCATTGCAATTGAGATCCTCACTCAATGATGTGGCAGCGCCAATCCAGACAGCCATGGCCAGTCTCCTGCAAAATGTCCTAACAACCCTCACTAGTCTGCATGCAAAATTCAAAAGGCCCAAAAGTTGCTGCACCTTCCTCAACTCTAGTCATCTCTCCCCAATCACCTCTTCCAAAAAACTCTGCACCCCGCACACTTTCTTGCCCAGCATTCTTGTCACCACATTGACCATGTCAAGCTCAATCCCCAGGAAAGTCAACATTGTGTTGGGACCCTTCATTTTCTCCGGTGCAAGCAGAACCCCCAACTCATCCGCCAGGTGTTAAAAATGTCTGAGTGCCCCCTTAACCAATAAACAAGGAATCGTCACGAGAGTGTGACACCACCTGATGTCCACTCGTTCTGATGAGAAGCCAATGCAAAAAAGTGCTAAAAGTATTGAATGGTGCACAACACACTGTGCAACCCATAGGCAAATCTCTGTCGACATAAATGGCACCCCCAAATTGCATCCCTAGTAAAGAAAAATCTTTCAGATGAATGGCCAGCAACCGAAAGACTGACTTGGTGTCACATTTTGGCAATTCGGACCCACTTCACATCTCCTGACCAATCTGACCACATCATCAGCCAAAGCATAGACTACCTTGGTGTTCTCAGCAGCAATAACGTAATTCACCAATGTCCCCTCCAGCCATGACAATTGTTCAATCACGCGGAAATCCCTATCAACTTTCTCGGGAAACACACCAAGTGAGAGATAGTCAGATCCCCCAAGGGCTAGTCAAAGAAAGGTCCTGCAATTCTTTGTTTACTGACTTCTTTCTCAATCTTGGCTGCAGCCACCTCTGGGGCACCCTTTGTTGACCACAAATTGTCAGCCCATCTCCTGTTCCTTTGACCTTGATAGTCAACCTGAAACCCTTCATTAAAGTCCCATTCCAGTTTCAAAGCTATCTCCCTGTCTGGCTATTGATAACCATATCAGCATCTTTTCCAATTTAATTGGTGTATGCAATTTTTTCCCCAGGATCCCCAGGACCCCCCTGATGTCCCTTTTTCCTGGACTCCCTCCATTGTTCGGAGGGGCTGGCCAGGGTGTAACACTGTGGAATTGGATGCTTGCCCCGAAATTTTTAACACTCATGCTTGAACTCGCATGAGTATCTAGAGCAGAAACCCTTGTTAAAATTCCATCAAGCTCCAGTGTTACTACCCGTTGCCCTTGATCCATTACCTGCCCCTTGATGGGCAGGACTCTGGAAGAAATGTTTATAGGTGATTAGGAGGCCACTTGCAGTATGGGTCGATGTTGTAGATTCAGTGGAAGACATTTGCTGCATCCACAACTCTGAATCAGCATACCCTCATGGTTTGTCTGAGTTCAAACTCATGCTAACCCTAAATTCCATGACATAACTTAGCCAGGCGAAACCCACAAAAGGCATTTGCACCTTCCTTCTAATGCCCATGTATTTGAAAAGGGCAATGGCTTTGTCAGCGTATAACTCACAATATATGCTTGCGTAAATCAAAAACGCTGAAATCAGTTCTCTGTAGTAATGGGGATCCACGGCTACCTAGCTAGCCCCCATTTCTCCTCTTTGGAATCTTCCTTGGCTTGGATGTCCGTATGAAGGACTTTGAACATGTCTACATACTTGTCTTGCCATATCTTATTCTTTGTTATATCTGAAGTATGCCAATCCAATGGCATTGCCAAGCCAATGTAAGATAGCTGCTTCTTGTGTCCCCCACTGTCCTTTCTGCCCACGTTCTCCTCTTCCTTACCTGCGCGTGAGTGTCTCTCTGGGCGCCTGACTCCCCGGTGCCTTTCCCATCAAGTGATTTGCTCTGCTGTATACCCCCTTTCACCAAATCTGTACATGGTACTCCCTCTCCGATCAACCCATCTCCCACCACGACTGACTTACACACCTTGCTGTCAACCTCTTATCTTCCCGCCTCTTTCATCGACCACCATTCCTTTTTGCCTGCTACAACTCAGCTTCAGTCTGTCCTACCCTGTCTCAATTAATTCTCCTTTCTTCCCCCGTGGTGTCTCCATCACCCACTCTTGGTCTCTGTAGAACACCAACTGAGATCTTAGTTGTTTCCCCAATCTTGGCTGCCCCCACCAACACATTCACCTCACTCCTTTCCTGTATTTCACCATCCTCCCATTCATTGAGGCCATTGTCATAATCCAGTTTAAAGTCATCAACACCTGTAGATACCTCATGCATGACCCTGTATGCATTTATCCACTCACTCCTATCTGACCATCCAACAACATCCACCATAGAAGTTGTCTCCCCCCTCCCACTGAGAGGGAAAGTCATTGCTGGTACTGGGCTTGCAAGCCTATGTTGTAGGGTGAGCCACTGGAGACCTATTGCTTTCGACCAATGTGTAGGGGCTGTGATGTGCCGCATTGGTATAACCATGGTCCCATCAGCTGCCACTGCCATATGATTGCTGGGGATGTCTATCTCCTGGCAGCACTAACCAGACTGATAGACAGCACTACTGGGCCCCCGAGCCACACTAGCTCCCTGCTCAGATGAGTCTCTGTGATCTGTCTCTGGCACCCATACCCAACAACCTCTGTCGATGGAGGTGCCTAACTCTGCATCCCGATGCATGCAAAACTGCTCCCTCCCTTTCACTGGCTGTTGAGGCTCTCTCTCCAACCATGAATCATCCTAATAACAGCATTGCAATTGCTATTCTGCATCAGCTAAGGCCCTCCTCTCTTCCCTAATTCTTGTCTCAATACCAATGTGTTGCTATTCATGAACAGGGGCCTAGCCTGGGCCCTCCGGTCTGACCATAACCACATGTGAGGATGCTCAGTACCTTCTTCCTGCCCTCCTGACCCCTTTTGCACTGTCCCCATCAGCCATTCTGTGCCACCCATTAGTGGGTCTATAGACCACCTGGTCCTCTTTGCCCCACCTCACCCTCTACTCTGTTTCCCCTCCTGGCTTGTGTCTGGGAACCTCTCTGTGGGGCATTTCCATGGCACTTATGCCCCCTGTGCTGATTAGACTGTTAGGTCCGTAGACCCTTCTGCATTAGAGGGGCCAGTGTGCTCCTAGCTACTGCTTCGCCCCTACCCGCTTCTGCATACGACATATAAGATGCTGCGAGATGCTCTGCGGGTGGGCTGACACATGCCTACCCATGCCTCCTCCAAAACACTGGGCCGCAGGAACTCCTCACCCAACATGTGCAAGGCATTCCTCACTGCCTCAGCCTGCATGCTATCCGCATTGATAACTGCAATGCAACACATTAGCCACAACAATTTCTGCCTCCCCAGTGGTGCAGGTGCCAAAGAGGAAGTTCCCACCTTCCATCACCAAAGATACCCTCAGCTAACACCACCCCCGCCCATTGAACTACCTATCCTGTCACTGGCCCACTCTGTGCTCATGAAGAATCCCAGGGGAAGACTAAGATGCACCTTTCACTTCACATGGGACCCTTCATTGTCAGTTGTCTCTCTACTGATCACCCCTTGCCATCTTGACCCTGTTCCCAGTACATTTTCAATCTTGATCCTATCCAGTCAGTCAGTCAATCAGTCAGTCAGAATAGCATTATTCGGTTGATTAAAACCATAACAGCACACTTATATAACATAGCACTGTATAAATATTTAGTGTGATAAAAACAAATCACATGGTAAAAACATCACCTCATTAAATTCAAGTGCAAAGAATACAAACAAAATTGACAAATAAATAAAATCAACTCCCAATTAAAAATATACACAAAAGATCCAGAATTAAAATCTCGTATCTTAGCCACAGCTAAGTAAAAGTAGATCCCTGTATTGACCTTATGGGCCTGCCTTTTCCTACATCTAATCGCAGCAGTTCCCCTTTGGGAGTGACACAATGAACCATTAATATGAAACACAATAACGGTTGCAAAGCAATACAGTATCTTGTAAAGAAAAATTGTCGCAGACACAGGGGCACACATCCTCCAGTTTGTATGTCCCAAGAAGGGGTGGTTAACAACCAGTGTAAAAGATTTAGCCTAAAACTATTCAGAAGAAATCTGTGGTAACGTTTCATATTCTCAAGTGGTCTAAGAGGTGCCCCATCCCCAGTTGGTCATGAGCAATGTATGAAGCTCGTAATTGGGGCACCAAAAGTAACCTGCACAAAAAATGTATTCCGATTCTATCCTCCTGTCTATTTTCATTCCCAGTTTAAATTAGTTCTATCTTCAGAGGAGCTAACCCACTCTGTCCACCAGACTAAAATTTCAACCACCACCCTCCATATAATAAATCAGGTTCAATCCTGTCTCATTAACTTTTAAGTCACATTTTTCTCACTGGCTCCTCTTTATTTGGTAAACGCTTTTTTCTGTCAAATATTGTCTACTGCCTCTACTCGCTCAATTCACTAAAGCCCCGGAAATATTTATTGTCAACAGATTCATTTTTGTCTCCCTTTTAAAGTACCATTCAGGGCCACAATAACCTCTGTGGTGATTGTGTGCTGTATAACTCTGCAGAATATAACATATTATCTGATTAGTTGTCTTGACAAGTACGCCTCTGCTTTGCAGTTTATCAGTCATGCTCAGAATTTGTTTGAAATTTACACTTTATAAAATATCATGTTTCTGTGTCATATCGCTATTTAGTGTGTTTCCTATGGAAATTATAATATTAAATAAGCACATAAATGAATTAAAAGGCCATGCTTTAAATTTTTGCCAAGATGCAAAAAAAAAACAAGTTGAAAAGTAATATATAATTTGCAAAGAAGCCACAGTAGGTGTAGGAAAAAGAAGCAAAATCCTAAATTTCATACCAATGAAGTGGATTCTCATGATTAAGGATTATGTAATATGTAGCCATTCATTTTTTTAATGATCCCGGTGCTTATGTGATTATTAAAATGAAGTTCCAGCATTATGGTTAGTTATTTGAAACTTCTCAGTGTTTGTAATATTCATTGAGAAGGCTAACTGATTATCTGCAAATGATGGCAGCAGCAATTTCACAGCTCAAAGGGGTGACCTCCCATTAGGAAAGTTTGGTGGTGGACACTGTGAGGAAACTGCGCTGATTGCAGAAGCACCCTCATTTTTTGCCCTCATTTTTAACTAATACTAGTGTTTTCTGACTCTGATTGTGCCCTGGGCAATGCTAACACATCGCTTGGCCTATGTTTTGATTAAAATGCAATATTAAAATGAGGCAATAATATAATTGGCTCTGACAACCTACCTATAAATCCTTAGTATGTTGTAGGGCATGATGGTGTAGGGACCCCAATGTAGCCAGAACACCTATGGGTGAACTGTTGTGGTTTCTGGTGCCATTGTCAAGGCAGGCAGGCCTGCCTTGTAGGCGGTTTTTGAATTAAAATTAACCTCAAATTCTTCATTGGAATTAAATATAGTTCCAAAGTTCTAAACTACTTTATTTTTACTGATATTTCAGCCCTACGGTCTTCCCTAGGTCACCCAGGGGTGGGTGAATTAGAAATATAAGCTGGGACTTTATACAAGTTGTTTTATTAGCCCTGTTGAGGGAAAAACAGCCAAATTTATTTTCCCCATTGTAGTACGTTAGCTCCATAGGCTAACACTGGGAGGCATTGTTTAAAATTAATAAAGTCTCATTTCCACTAGAAAAGAACTAAATCTGTCAAGTTTGGTATCAAATTAAAAGGTAAAATAAATCCAACTACTTACCAAGGTTGAATTTATTATAACTAGTGCAAAGGAAGATTTATAAAACTCTTTCTTAAAGTTACCAAAATCAGCCCTTAAGTGCCCTTTCCTATTTGGACAGTCTTTGGCAACATGAGCCTTAATGAGGTGTGAAGTGGCCTGGACTGAATCAAAAAAATCATCTGGTGGGAAGAGCCCTGCTGCAGCAGATGTCAGGGAATGATGGGGGTAGAGTGGCCAAACTGATTTTCAAAGGAGGGAAAGCCACCTGGGACAGAAACTAGAGCTACCCCATTTCCTGCTCCCCCAGACAGATGGGAGCCCCAGTAATTAGATTAGGAGAGGGGGTGGAAGGAGTTTGTTAGGGAAACATAGCAACACCAGTGAGTGGGCTCAGCCAGATTTAACATTTAGGGAGAGATTTTCTACATGTTGGATTTTGAAAGAATGTTGCTTTCTGGGATTGATTTAGGCCATACTTCGTGGAAGTGGTCACCTTAGTGGGTGGCACCCTGCACCCCATTGGTCAGAGGTACTCTCCAGCTTACCAAGCCCGGAGCAAGGATACATGCGTCAGAGCTGCCCAACAGTTCAGAACTCTGCCTGAACCACAAGGAGAAGATGGACTGCTTTGTGGAACTCTGGTCTGCACCCCAAAGTACTGCACCTTCTACACACTGAAGAACTACAGCTCTAAGGACTTTGCCTGGCTTCAGGAGTGGAGCGGACTCCCTGACAGCAACAGGTTAACAGAACTTCACCTGCATCATCTTTATCAAGAATACCCCAGCTAGACAGCCGCAAGTGGCCTTTGAAGGAATTGGTCAGGTGCATTCTGGGAAACAGAGTACGACCATCCCAAGAACCACCTCAGAGCTTCTAGACCCTTGTACTGGTGTTGTGGGCGCCCAAAGATCCCCACCTGGAAAGAAGAAGAAGGACTGCCCTGCTCAACACCTGGTCTGCATCAATAATGACTGCACTCACAAGGACTGCACCAGCTGCACACTCTGGGCTTCCCAAAAGAGGACTTTGCCTGGCTTCTAATGGATTCAGGAGTGGACTCCCTGTAAGCGACAGGTTTAAAGGCGCTACCAATAGTTATCTGCATCAATTCCTTTAAGAAGAGCCCAGCTGGACAGCGTTAAGTAGACTTTTAAGGATTTGGCCCGGTGCATTGTGGGAATTGTAGTCCCAAGGACAACTTAAAGATTCTGGAACCTTGGAGTGGGGATGTGGACCACTTTTCGGCATCAAGAACACTTCTGGAAGTAAGTGAAAACTGTTACATCACAGACGGCTGGAACTCTTAATTGTGTCCCGATCCAGCATAACCTTTTTAAACTTTGTGAGTTCTATTTGCTTCTATGCATTAGTTTTACTTTATTCTTTAAAAATTCAAATCTCTGGTTCCCTACAATGGTTTTTGTCATTACAGTGACTTTTTAAAGATACAAATATTTCCTATTGTTACAAATTGCTGTTGGATTTTTATTGTGTGTTGTGCTTTACTTATTTGCTGTTTTGTTGATATTAAATGCTTTACATAACTGACTCCTAAGTTATGCCTAACTGCTCATGGGCCAAGTTACCACGAGTTGAGAAAGGATTAATTGATTGAGACCTTGACTGGACCTAGTGTGGGAATGTGTCCTGTTACTAAGTGTAGGTGTCTACCTGCTCTTACTGATAATCCACTTTCCAGAAGACACAAAGAGAATACATGATAGGTTAAAATTAAAAAACAAAGAAAATACTTTGTCAAGAGAACAAAATGCTTCTTTTAAAATGAATTCTTGTTTTCATAGATTGTTTTTCTCTACATGCTGTTTAATTACTGGGGCGGTTCCTCCGTTAGGGTGGAGGAGCGTTACCCCCCCCCAGTAGCAGGAGCTGCAAAACTTTATATAAGGGGATAATAAACGATAGCCCATATTTATACTTTTTGTGACCCTTTTGAGTAATTTGTTTGACGCAAATGCGGCGCAAACTTCACTCCATATTTATATTTTGACGTTGGACACGTCGAACTACAAAATATTGGAGTTTGCACCATTTTTTAGATGCATGGTCATTTTTTAGATACCTTGCGTCATGAGATGCAAGGTAGGTGTTCCCATCTAAAAAATGGTGCTGTACCCAAAGCCCCATATTCATCCTCCCGTGCTAAAAAGACGCACGGGTGGGAGGAGGGGCCAAATAATGGTGCAGGGCTTGCTCTGCACCATTATTTAATGCCTGGGTCAGACCAGGAGTTAGGGGACCTGGGGACCCATTTCCATGGTCAGACACCACATGGTCCACAGGTGCCCTCCCCAAGCCCCAGGAACACCCCACCCCCTACCAGAGGGACACCAGAGGGTGGGGGACGTCATCCCAGGTAAGTAGGGTATTTAGAGGTAAGTATTTTTAAAACTTTTTCAAAGTGCTATTGGGGGCCCTGAAATGGGCCCCCCTACGTGGCACTGGGTGCAATGGCCATCCTAGGGGACCCTCATCCCCTTTGCTGGCCATTAACGTGGTGGGCATGATGCCTGTCTGTCATAAGACAGGAGTCATGTGGTATGGATGGTTTTGCGTCAGAAAATGATACTATGCTGGTTAAAGGCTTTTTGTTTGCCTCTAACCAGCCTAACGTCTTTTTTGGTGCAAAACCGCCTGCTCCCATACCACCACTCCTACCCGGCTAACGTCATTTGTGTTTACGCTAGCTCATCCTTTGGGCCTGCTTGTGGGATTCCATAATTTTGGTGCCCGGCTGGTGCTCTGGAATGACGCAGGCCGGTGCTATACTTTTTGATGCAAA
Source organism: Pleurodeles waltl (assembly GCF_031143425.1). NCBI lineage: Eukaryota > Metazoa > Chordata > Amphibia > Caudata > Salamandridae > Pleurodeles > Pleurodeles waltl. Next base: position 525,249,688 of record NC_090449.1, read on the forward strand.
ACTGCATTTGTGCAGTTTTGCGTCAAAAAGTATAAATATAGGACTCTGTTTATTATCCCCTCATTGTGAAAGGGGCGGGGCATCTGAGGTGAGGAGCAGTGAGGGTTAGTACAAGCACTCCCCCTCAGAGTGCATGTGTGTTTGGCCGATCATCTCGGGCTGGCCAAACACACATGAGCTGTAGGCTCTCTCTAGTCCAGCAACACAGTGGCCGGACTGGAGAGAACTTGCACAGGTTCCCAGTCTGCCTGGGAATGCTCTGGATGGGTGCTCCAAGCCAATCCTGACACTGCTCTCAGCAGCATAAGGATTGGCCGCATTGCAGGCTGGGAGCTTGTACTTGAGAGCAGCCAGCAGAAGAGCGTGGCGCACCATTGAGAAGGTAAGTGTTTATTTTAAAAAAACATTGTATTACATTTTAGACCTCCTCCCACTGCCATCCACCGTGTGTCGCACCCGTGATTTAGACTTTAGAGCAAGTTAATTACTCTGTCAGGGTGACAGAGTAAAATACTCCATCGCCCTGTCGGGGGAAACAACCATTACAATGTGGACATTACCACAAACTATTGTTACAAAGAAGTCATTACAACGCAGTTTACTATTACCACCCATATCCTTCCCATGAGCGCCATTACCACAAAAATTTCATTACCGTGCATACAACGCATTGACTTTTGTGGGATAGTGTTTTGGTAAGTATTTGGTTCATATTTGTTTTTTTAAATGTTAATACCTGTGTATTCATTTATATTTAATATTTAGTAAAAAGAAGAAGTATTTACTAAAAGTCAGATTTTTTTTTTAAAGGGTGTACTACACACCTTTAGGGAAGAGATGTCAGGGATAAAGGAATATTGGGTGTGGAAGGGGTTTTTAATACACAGAAATTAATTTTAATAATTTATATGTAATGAAAAGAAAAAAGTCAAAAATATTTTCTGATTTGTTTTAAAAACGGTGCAATACACACCTTTAAGCACAGGATGTGAGGGGTATAGGGGTACTGGGTGGGGAAGTGTACTAATACCTAGGTATTAATTTTAATACTGGAATATTCCTTTATAAACATTAAAACCTCGAGGGAGGCTAGATGTGTGGGTGGAGGAAAATTAATGTTTCTGTCCCTTTCAGTATGGCTTTCGAATGGGCATAGGCACAGTGGAGCAGGCACTTCAGGCCTGATTGCGAGTGTGGCGGTCTCAGGACCGCCAGACTAACAGTGATTGTCGGATGCCTGCGGCTGTGGTGACTGCCATGTTATGACCCTGGCAGTCAGACTACCAGGGGACCGCCGTCTCCACCAGGATCTCTCATCCCGACAGTATGATGACCAGCTTGGTTGTGATCAGGCAGGGCGTTGCTGAAGTCAGCACCACCATGCTGATTACAACCTTGTCCTCTGCCAGCATTTTCATGGTGGTCTGAATGAGATGCGCAGCCCACAGGGGGGCATGGCCAGTGCAGGGTTCCCGCTGCCCAGCACCCTTGAAATGCACACTGTCTGCTGTGCAGGCAGTGCCATTTCAAGTATGCTGGTGCACACTGCGTGCAGAACATTGCTGCCAGCTCCATTATGAGCTGGGAATAATGCTGCTGCACCTTTCCCACTGGGCTGATTGGCAGAAACCTTGGTTCCTGCCCATCAGCCCAGTGGGAAAGTTGTAATGGGACCAGTGGAGAGACCGCCAGAACTGTGGCAGTCTCCCCATCGAGAGTTTGTCGTTTGGATGTTTCCGACCACCAAACTCATAATGAGCCCCTTAATATAGTACTTATTAAAGACAAAAATGTCCTGGCCAAGACAGGAGCAATGTATATGGCTTTCATGGACCTCTCCTGTGCTTTGATTTTGTTAACCGGGAGAGGCTATGGAACTCATCAGGTCAGGCAGGTATTTAGGCCCCCCCTCTCTTTTGGGTGTTTGCACTGATTCAATAGGAGTGAAAAGGGGTATCAGACAAGGATGTGTTCTAGCCCCTTTTTTTTTCTGGTGTACATTAATTAATTTGCACCCCATTTAGTTGCATACTCAGAGGATGTCCCTAGGATTGTCTCCCAACCATTACCTGTGTTACTTTATGTGGATGATGCTGTTCTGCTGGCACGCACAGGTAATGGTCTGCAAAAAACGTTATCTGGGTTTTCAAACTTTATGTCAGATCTTAGTTTAGAAATAAACCATGAGAAGTCTTTCTCTATGGTTTGGAAGCCTACCAAGAGCACAGCAAAAACGTTTTCTTGTGGAGGCAATACAATTTAGAGTGTTAAGACCTTTAATTATTTAGGTATTGTATTGCATGTAGGTGGGTGTTTGGACGCTCTAGTGGTGAATCAGGCCCAAAAAATGGAAGCAGCTATGAATGCCACTTTTAGGTTTGGAAAAAGTATGGCACAAAAAACAATCAGGGACTTAATCCAACTATATAGAAAGTGTTGAGCGGTGAGCTCATATGGTGCTGGGGCATGGGGTCACGGTCCAGTGGGCAAACTCCAGGTAGCCACAAACTTTTTTTGTGTAAACCTTTAGCCCTTTCAAGATCAACAGCCATCTTTATCTTGCTGAAGCAGGATTAAGGTATCTGAAGGATGACATCATGTTTGCACCCTTATCATTGTGGTTTAAGTTATGGGCACTCCAAATGTGACATTTTCTAGACAAGTCCTGGTTGACTGCCTCAGTTTTGAAAAAGCTGGCAATTCCCTGGATAGCTTACATCAAGGAAAACCTGACAATCCTGGGTTTCAAGCTTTTTTTTTTTGTGAACTGGAAACTATTAAATAAAAATCACAGGTACATATGAAGGAAGCCTTTATGTCTCATAGAGAGGAGATAAGGATCATAGGCGCCTTAGACAAGCCCTCAATAACAGCTGACATGTCGAGTTCTCCTCCTTCAACACTTGAACACTATTAATGTGGTTTGCACATTCTCAACACAGGTTTTAGCTCACATCTTTCCAGTTATATACTGTTCATTTTTTAGTAGCATTCCCAACCATGAACAAGTGGCATCCGTCCCTTCCTTGTTGCCCAGTGACTCTAAATCGCAGCAATCCATCCTGCACCTTATATTATTTTGTTTGTTATATGAATCGCCCCTGACTTGATTCTTGCGCACTTTTTTCTCTCTAATCTGAGTAACTCATATAAAGAGGTTTTTTATCTTTTACAGTCATTGTTGACTTTGGAATCCTGTGTTGCTTTCCTGAATTACATGATGATTGCAATCAAATTAAGAAGCTTTTATGAATATTAATTCTAATTTATTTGATTGTCTTAGATTGTTTTTTTTTTTGTTTTTATGGCATGCTGGTATTTATTGTATTAACCTTTTAAAGTGATTTAATTGTGCTTTTATGGCTGATATATTTGAAAGAAAGAAATAATTTTGACTGACAATAAACATTAAAACTAATTTAAGAAATTGTGATAACACATTAACTAAGTACGTTTATTGGTAACATTAGAACCACAAAAGTAATAAAATGTTAAAAATAATGAAATGCAAAATACAGCCACCACACATAAAGTAATACAATATTTTTTAAAACTTTTATTAGCATTTTCTCAATACATAACAATGTTTAAAAAAATTCCAAAAATGCAATAAATACTTAAGAGCATAAACTATTTCTTAAAAATAGTGTAACATTTTTATAAACATTAGAGTATTTTTAAAAATATTTATTAAAGATTTTTCCCACACTTTACCGTTATAGTCAGTGGGGAATATTGTCCTGTTTTACTTTTTACTTTTTGACTTGACGTGCGTATGTGGTTGTGGGTCTGTTTGTACAGTTGGCGGAATGTCGCAGTCAAGATGAGATGGAAGGAAATGCTGCATCCAGGTAAGAAAAATACTTATAATTCTAAGGCTATAGGTTGCATTGTTCTCTCTAAGGGGGGAGGTAGTTAAATGTATGTTAATTTATTATGTATTGTTTTTGATGTTGCAATCACAATTCAATTCCTATGCAGGTAGCGGTTGTAGGCCCACATCGGGATGAATTTGTTTTATTTTTGTCAAACATGTGTTTTGAGCAATGTGTTAGTGTGTTTTAGGAATGTAGTATGTGTGCAATATTTTCAGGTTAGTGTGAAGCCACCATCAATGAAAATTGTTGAATTTGGGCCAATATTTGGGCTCAGACATTTCTTTGCATTGTTTTAAACATGTGCATTTAGACTACCTGTTAAAGTCTGTGCTGTTCTCATATCTTAGAAAACTTCTTCAAAAGTTCCAAAAAATTATAGAAGTTGGGGTGTGGTCTACCAATAGATTTTGTTGAAGGAGTTGTGCCAAACCTCAATGGCATTGTTAGTTTTTGCACCTCCCTCTAATCAGGTTGTGTAACAATTTCCCACACTGAATTGAGAACTGTGGCTTCTTCCTGTGACCCAACTTGCTTAGATGGCAAATCCATATGTCCTCAAAATAATTTTATAATGGTGTCAATTTGCCTTCATGTTCTACAAAATATTCTGATTCAGTAACTGAAGTGTACAATTCATCAAAACTGTCAGAAGGTACAAAGCATAATGCAGTTAGTTTTTTTTTTGTTAAAATAGCAGTTTACTGTTAGATGCATAATCCACTACTAAGGATTTCTTCAGAATTCTCTGCCAATATGCCTGTGAAAAGTGAAAGAAACATCTTTGGGTATCAGGATATCATTAAGTGATAGTATTAATCATGGTTAATTCAAAATTAATTATTACTTTTCTAGGACTTTATCTAGTGTTTTCGATTTTACCTCTGTCAAATATTCAGTATAGGTTGAGGTATGCTTATCTGGCAGTAAACTAAAGTAACTGTGGTGTTATTGTTGTTGCCGTGAATAGTGTACATTTGGGCAAATGGATGAGGTGTGGATTTGAAGGTGCCATCTATCATCCAAATATCACTATTCTCCTTTATGACGAGATTATGGAATGTACTAAGGATTAGTATTCTTTTTTGAGGGTTTTTGTTGTTGTGTAATAGGAAAGTGTTGAGCAAGGCCCTTTTTGCTGCATTATCCCCAAACTTTTTGCCTCCTTCCTTTAACCATCGCTAAAGTGCCTATGCTCTCTATGTAATGGTATTAGTGATTGGTTTAGCCATGATTGGCATATTTGATTTACTAGTAAGTCCTGAGTAAAGTGTACTAGAGGTGCCCAGGGCCTGTAAATCAAATGCTACTAGTGGGCCTGTAGCACTGATTGTGCCACCCACATGAGTAGCCCTGTAAACGTGGTCAGACCTGTCTCTGCAGTATCAGTGTGTGCAGTATTAAACTGCCAATTCAACCTGGCAAGTGTACCCACTTGTCAGGCCCAAACCTTCCCTACTTATACATGTAAGGTCCCCCTAAGGTAGGCCATCGGTTGCTCCTGGGGCAGAGTGCAGTGTATGTTAAAGGTAGTACATGTACTGATGTGTTTTGCATGTCCTGACAGTGAAATACAGTCAAATTTGTTTTTCAATGTTTCAAGGCCCATCTCTCTCATTGGTTATTATGGAGGCTGCATTTAAAAAACTTTTAAGTGAGTTTCCCTTTGTCAGCAGATAGAGATATAGAGCTTGGGGTCTCTGAACTCACAATTTAAAATACATCTTTTGGGAAAGTTGATTTTGTATTTGTCAGTTTGAAAACACCACTTTTAGAAAGTGGGCATTTCCTTGCTTAAATCATTCTGTGACTCTGCCTGCTTGTGTATTACCTGTCTGGTCCCGATTGACAGTTGGGATGTTTTTGAATCTCCACTAGACAGTGACACAAAGGGAGATGAGTGTATCTGCATATCCTGATGGGTCCTCTGGGTAAGAGTGGAGGGAGGAGCTACCACTTATACCTGAATGGGATGTGCCTGCCCTTAAACAATGCAGTCTCCAACCTCCTGGTGGGTGTCTGGGACCTGGGCAAGGCAGGATCTTGTGAACAATAAAGACTTTCCTTTGAAGTTTGCCTACTTCAAAGGCCAAAAGGGGTATAAGTAGAGTACCCAAAAGCCCAGATTTGCAAAGGAAAAGAGCTGAAGAGCGGGATGAGGAGAAGTGCATGTGAAGTGTCTCCAAGGGCTTCGACTGAGCTTGCCTCCTATTTTGAAGTCTCAGGGCCATAAAAGACTTCCTCTGCCAGCACCTGGACTCTCTGCTGAGACTCTTACCCTGTCAAGTGGTGCGCTATCCAGCCCCTGGGCCCTTGAAAGGTGAAGCTGGTAGAACCAAGGTAGAAATCCAAGCACAGGAGCTGTGCGGGGAACATATTGATGCACCACCTACAATGTGGCTGTAAAAATGTCAACATCATTGTGGCTGCAATTCATACCCCAACTGCATTGCGGGTAGGAAATCGACGCATCACCTGCATTGCAGCTGGAGAAATAAAACAACACCTGCTTGCAGCTGCTGAAAACTATGCACACCCAACGCAGCGCAGATCCTCGTGTGGCCAGATTTCGCACACGTCGTCGATCGGTGTCAAAATCCATGTGAACTTTGCCAAACCCGGGAGAGAAAAAGGACGCATCACCTACCCAATCAAAGAAGAAACAACACATGGCCTCATTTGCAAGTAAGGAATCAACACATTGCTGATTTTTCTTATGCACGCTCACCTGTGTTTTCTATGGAGTAAGACTCTTATATTTTAAAAATTCATAACTTTACTTGTGTATGTTGGATTTTTTGTCTTTGTTTGGTTTAGATAAATATTGGCTATTTTTCTAACCTGTTGTGGTTTCCATTGTGTAGTGTTTTCACTGTATTACTGTGTGTGTGGGTAAAAATAGTTTACACATTGCCTTTGAGATAAGACTGATTGCTTGTGCCAAGCTACCAAGGGGGTGAGCAGAGGTTATATTAAGTTTGTATCTCCATTGCCCTGATTAGAGTGAGGGTCCCTGCTTGGACAGAGTGCAAACTGACTGCCAACCAAAGACCCCATTTCTAACAGAAAGTTTCAATAGTAAAGGTTCCAATTAGATTAGCTGGAAGGTTAACATCTGAGTAGGTCTGTGGTGTTACACATTGTGGGTTACTTGCCTGTTTATATCTCTGTATAATTCTATTAAGATTATGAAGTGTGGGCATACAACTGGCTACATGCATAGGAATGTTTTGGGATACCTCCCTCATACTGAGCCGAAGGGTTGATTGGTGGTGCATGCAAGTGTTTTTATTTGTTCAATGTTTTGTCTAACTTCAATCTCCATTGCAGAGGCAGATACGTTATTCTCGATTGTCCTCTCAACAGTGTCACCAAGAGTAACCGCTCTGCCTCTGCAATGTGATGAGAAATATTGCACAAACCTCGAATTACTCCTGGGCTGAGTTAATCTCTTCTTACATTAAAGGTAGCCACTGTACTTGAGAAGTCTATTTTCTCTCTTGGATTGGACATAGCTATCCTGTTTCTGGGTGCCATTCTGTATATGTCTGTAGAAACAGAAGGAAAAGAAGAAATTTGTCTAATTGTTTGGTTAAAAAAAAGTGCTTTACTTGCAACCTGTACATTAAAGTAAAATGCTCTTTAGGTTATTATTAGACTGCCAATTGACTATTGAAACAGAAAACTGAGTTAGTATTTGATGCCTGGAAAAAGAAAGTTACTTGTTTATGAGGACAGTTTTTTTGATGAAATTTACATTCAATTGTCTGTTATTCTAAGATGTGTAAATTTGGAAGGCGAGGGTATTCCTGAGCTTCTTTTTTGGGGTGTGTTGCACCTTTCATGGTTTTTGTGAGGTTGATCTGAAAAAGAATGTATAGAATTGTTAGGCTTTTACATATGCTTTTAGCCTACATGGATAAAGTGAAAAATATTTGTAATTACTGAAACTTGGTTGAGAGAAGATAATGTTAAGGTGCCCTGTTAAAAAAGAACAAGTTTCCTTGTTTTACAGCTTTTTTGTTGTGGAAGGAAACATAAGTATTTGACCAATACAAGTTGGTTTCATTTATACCTGGAGCTTTTTTGGGATGAAATTATTCAAGTTTTACTGGTATTTGTTTCAATTATTCTCTTGGTATTCTTTCTGTCAAAGCTGGAAATGCCCTTTGGTGAGATATCTATAGATGAGTAGAAAGATATGTTTCAGGAATGTTTGTTATGTTTTTGCAATGATGTATGAGGTATGCCCTCGGCAGAGTTAGAATAGTAAATTTGCCCCTAGTCACTGTCCATCACCTCCCTTGAGATATGCCGCCAGCGGAGTTAGAATAGTAAATATGCCCCCAATCTCTGTCCAGTTCCTACCCTGAGGTATGCCCCTGGCAATAGTAAATATGCCCCAGTCACTGTCCAGTTCCTACCCTAAGGTATGCCTCCAGCAGAGTTAGAATAGCATATTTGTCCCCAGTCACTGTGCAGTACTTGCCCTGAAGTGTGCCCCCGGCAGGGTTAGAATAGTAAATGAACCTCCATCACTGTCCCGCAACTGCACTGAGGGATGCTCGTGGCAGACTTAGAACACCAAAAATAGTAGTAAAAATAATGTTGTACCCACTCACTGTCCAGCACCTTTTTTGAGGAGGAAAAGGTCATTTTTAAGTTTATTTAATAAAAAAGATTGGATTTACATTGGTTGACCTGCAGGCTTTGTTTTGATATCTAGTATGGGTCCCGGTGTTCTCTGATAAACGTGCAATTTGTTAAGATAATAAATGTATTTACTATGATTTCTGATAACTCAGATGTTTTCTACATGTGATTATTGTAATTGTTTTACTTACTTCTGTAGACAGGAGGCAGTCTCTCCACCACAAACTGGCAGTACTTAGCTCATACCTCAGCAGCATGTGGTCACCAGTGATGTCAGTGTATCACCGAGCACAAAATGGTGGACTGCTCAATTTATATGTTTTAGTGGAATTCCATAAGTTAAAGTAATACAAAGTATGTTTTGGAATGCTTTTTTTTTGTGGGTTATAATTTGACTGAACATATATTTATTTGGCACAGTGGGATTTTTTTATTTTATTCCATTTTAGAACAGCAGCCATTTTCATAAGACACAGGCTGTACAGATAGTGTGGAAACAGAGAAAGGACTCCCGATGAGTTGCATATGTAAATGCATGCAGTGCTTTTGACATTATTGGGCATAGGTGGACCTCGCATAGTTTTACTCTGCGGAATTACGGAGTGTTACTGAAAAACTGAGTGGAATTCCACAGAGTTCCAGAAGCAGACAAAGTTTTGCTGGGCCACCCCTACTGATGTTATCTTGTACATTCCTCACACAGATCCCTCTTTTTAATTTGTAAAAGCTACCTCTTTAACATTGTCATCTGTTGCTTATTTTGACAGATCCTTTCTGGGTCCTGGAAGTGTCCACAAACTTGATCAAAGGTCCCAAAAGCTCTGAGTAGCTCCTTGGGAGTTGGGACTATAATTCCCAGAATGCACCTAGTCAGAATCCTCAAATGGCCACTGGACTATGGCCAGCTGGGCTCTCCTTGCAGGAATTGATGCAGGGGACTCCGGTAAGTTCCTTTGTACCTGTAGCTTACAGGGACTCCACTCCTGGAGTTGCAGAACAAAGGCAAAGTCCTTTTTCTTGGTTAAGTCCAAAGTGTACAGCTGGTTGAGAGTGCAGTTCTTAAGGTGCAGAGCAGGGGCTCAGCATGGCAGTCCTTCTTCTTCAGTATCTTCTTACAGCAGGGGACTCTGAATTGTGAGGCAGCTCTGCCATGTTTATCCTTGCTCCTGGGAGTGAGAAGCAGGGGATACTCCTGTCCAATGGAGTGCAGACCAACACCCACTGGGATGACCACTTCCTTTGAAGTGTGTCATAAATCAATCCCAGAAAGCAAGACTCTTTAACCGGTTCTGTGCCACGGATGTAACGGTTACGTCCTGCGGCACAGTGCTGCTGTGCCGAGGGCATAACCATTACGTCCTCGGCACACAGCTCAGAGGGAGCGCTCTCGCTCCCTCTGTGTGGTTTCCCCCCACCTCCCAAAGGCAGGGATGGAAGGGGAAGCCCTTCCCCTTCCACCCCCGCCCCCCCAATCCCCCTATAATGACGTCAGCGCGCAGATCGGCCTATTTTGTTTAGGTCCATCTGCCCCCAAGGGGGGCAGAAGCCACTTAGGCACCAGGGATTGTGTGTTTAGTGGATGGGGGGGCAGCCCCTTGGTCAAGGGTCGCTCCCTTTTGGGGTGCATGTCTTTTAGGGCCATTTTTGCCCCCCTTGGGGGCAGATCAGCCTATTATTTTTACGAAACCACAGGAACGCCAGGGATGTTTTTTTATTTGTTTATTTATGTGGGGGGTGTCCCCTTGGGCAACGGGTGCCCCCCCAAGGGGGGCATTGACCTGTTGGCCATTTCTGCCCCCCTTGGGGCAGATGGGCCTATTTGTTTAGGCCCATCTGGGCAGAAGCCACTTAGACACCAGGGATAGTGTGTGTGTCAGTGGATGGGGGGTGGCCCCTTGGGCAAGGGTCGCCCCCCCCCCCCTTTGGGGGCACATGTACCAAGGCCATTTCTTCACCCCTTGGGGACAGATCGGCCTATTATTTTTAGACTGATCTGCCCCCAAGGGGGGCAGAAACCACTAGAACGCCAGGGATTTTTTTTTATATGTTTATTTTTGTGGGGGGGCATCCCCTTGGCCAAGGGGTGCCCCCCCAAGCGGGGCATTGACCTGTTGGCCATTTCTGTCCCCCTTGGGGGAAGATGGGCCTATTCTGTGTGTGTTAGTGGATGGGAGGGAGGGCCCATGGGAAAGGGTCACCCCCCCCTTTGGGGGCACATGTACCAAGGCCATTTCTGCACCCCTTGGGGACAGATCGGCCTATTATTTTTAGGCTGATCTGCCCCCAAGGGGGGGCAGAAACCATTAGAAAGCCAGGGATTTTTTTAATGTTTATTTTTGTGGGGGGCATTGACCTGTTGGCCATTTCTGCCCCCCTTGGGAGCAGATGGGCTTATTGTTTTAGGCCCATCTGCCCCGAAGGGGGGCAGAAGCCACTTAGGCACCAGGGATAGTGTGTGTGTGTGTTTTTGATTTTTTTGTTTGGGGGCTGTCCCCTTGGGCAAGGGTCGCTCCCCATGGGGACACACTACTAAAGGTATTTTCTGCCCTCCTTGGGGCAGATAGGCCTATTTTTTTAGTAGGCCCATCTGCCCCTATGGTAGAATCCACTTAGGCACCAATTTCTAAATGTTTGATGGTGGGTTCTTTGTCAACTGATGAAGTATTTGCATTTGTGATAAAAAAATATTTTCCTCCTTTTTGTTCTAGTTCAAAGCTTTTGCTTTATTTGCTGTGGCTCCTTGCGGTTTTGGCGGTGGTTGACCTGCGGTTTGCATAGTTGCATGTTTTAGGTAAATAAAAACTATTTATTCCAAAGGAGTATTGTTGCCATGCATGAATGACATGTTTGTAGGGGGTGTACTAAATGCAGGATTGGGTGTGAAATTGTCCTTAGATTTGTGCACAATGATATTTGTTTTGTCTTATTTCTAATTTGCCTTTCTTTTTTCTTTTTAGTGGGATATCATTGGTGCTTGCTGTGTCTTTGCAGAGTAGTTTCTGGTGATTCAAGCTTTTTCAGGCAAGTGAGCGGTATAGTTTTTGAGTTTATAACTCTTACTAATAAAGCTACACTTTATTACTTATCTTACACAGTGCTGGTTGTTGGTGGTGAATTTGTCCAGTTAATTTTAGTAGGAAAGATCATGGCTAGCCGCAGGATGACCGCTCAGCAGGTAGTTGGTATGCTTTTTGAGTCATTGTCTGATCATGATTATGAGACGGACTCTGCATCTAAGGCAGAGGAGGAAGTGAGAGATTCTGGCAGTGATGTTTCTGTTGGAGAGGAATCTTCTGATGAGGAAGCCACACTCAGTGCAGATGAAGGGCCTGTTTTAGAGGAGGACACTGATGTGCCATTAGTGCAGCGACCTGGGGCTGAAAGGTTTCCCGCTATAAGACCTGATCTCTGGGTTGCCCCAAACATGGAGCAGCCAGAGTTGCCTGCCTTTACTGGTCTCCCGGGGTGTAGCGCCAATACCGAGAACTTTTTGCCTGTCAATTTCTTTGAGTTATTCATGGATGATGTGTTTTTGGAAGAGATTGTTGAGCAGACTAATTTGTATGCAGACCAGCATTTGAGGGACAACGCTGCTAGACTTAGGCCACACTCTAGAGCTGCCCAGTGGATTCCCACCCATTTGGAGGAGATAAAAAAGTTTTTGGGTTTTACTTTTTTGATGGGGTTGATAGGGAAGCCGTCACTGGCTTCTTATTGGTCTACTAGTCCCTTGATGGCAACAGCTATATTTCCTGTGACCATGAGTCGTAATCGGTATTTGCTTCTTCTTAGGATGCTGCATTTTGTTGACAATGCATTAGCCTTGCCACGAGATCACCCTGATTCTGAACGTCTTTTTAAGATTAGGCCTGTCCTTGATCATTTTGTAGATCGGTTTTCGGAGGTCTATGTTCCAGGCAAAGAGATAAGTGTGGACGAGTCTTTGGTCCTCTTCAAGGGTCGTTTGGTTTTTAGGCAGTACATTCCTAGCAAAAGGGCACGATACGGAATTAAATTGTATATGCTGTCTGAAAGTAGTACAGGATATGTGTATAGTTTCTGTGTCTACACTGGTAGGGATTCCAATATTGACCCCCCTGGTTGTCCTCCCACTTTTGGAGCCACTGAGAAAATTGTGTGGGATCTTGGTAGACGACTGTTCAACAAAGGTCACCATTTGTATGTAGATAACTTCTACACTGGAGTGCAGTTGTTCAAGGAATTGTTTAAAGTGGACACTGTTGCTTGTGGCACAACTCGTTGTAACCGGAAAGGCTATCCAAGGGAGCTTGTTTGTAAAAAAAATTGAGAGGGGACAGTGCTGTGCCTTGTGGAATGATGAGCTGCTAGCTTTGACATTTTCAGACAAGAGGGATGTCTACATGCTAAGTACCATCCATGATAAGAGTACTTCCCCCGTGACTGTTTGGGGCCAGGTTGCTGAAGTGTGCAAACCTGTGTGCATTTTAGATTATAATAAGCACATGGGAGGTGTAGATAGAGTTGATCAGAGGTTGGAACCTTATACTACTAGTCGTAAGTCTTACGTTTGGTATAAGAAGTTAGCAATTTACCTCTTCCACTTAGCAACCTTTAATGCTTTTATTGTGTTTAAGGATAGGTCTCCATAGTCAAAGATGACATTTGTGAAATTTCAGGAGTCAGTGATAGAGAGCCTTATTGTGGTGGAACAGGCCAGAGTTCCTAGAGAAGCAGTGGTGGGGGATGTTGCTAGATTGAAAGATCGCCACTTTGCTGAGCACATTCCTCCCACACCCAAAAAATATTTTCCAGCTAAGAAATGTCATTCAAAGCCTGGGCTGTGTGTGGGTGGTTGTTTTAAGAATTACCACACCCAGAAGAATTACTGGGAACAACCATGAGTGTAAACTCATGTCTGTTTTGTATTTTCATGTGTTCAGTTTCATGGTTAGCATTTCTGTCATGTACTTAGTTAGAGCTTTTGTGTTTGTAGTTTTGTAATTATTTCTACTTAGTTAGGGGTTCCTCTGTTTAAAAAAAATAAAAATAAAATGATGCCATTGTGTGTGGAGTGGGGCTTGGCTGAGGGTGTACATAGTATACATATTGACTTGCTGTTGGCTACTGCAACACACTGCCTGCCAAAACACCAGTCCACACACTCCCATCAGCTGGTGTGATTGTTGTATCAGGCATGTGGGCGTATGTAAGTGATGGGCCCTTGAGTGGCGCTGTCTGTTGATATGAGTGTTGTAATGTGCTGGGCCCGTGGCTGGCGGTGTGAATGGTCTTGTGCGTGTCATGTATGAAAGGTGTGTAAATGGACTGTAAAGCAGTTGGTGCCTTGTCGCGGCTTTACAGCTCACGAACTGTGAGTCATTGGTTCAGTTTTTTGCCTTTCAGTTATTAACAGTGCATTTCCTTTTTTGTGAAATCTCTTGTTAATAAAATTTTATCCACTGAACCATCACTCACCCTTGTGCCAAATCCAACCAGTATGTGTGGTAAAAAATGACAAAACCTGCTCCGCTGTAATCAGGCGTCGCAGCACACCTGTGACACGCTAGGTGCCTCGGGTGGGACCCCGATGATGAAGCATGCCACCAACTTGGTTGGTGGCTGAGGGGTCTTTTTCACATAACCTAAGTGTGTTTCTTTTCACAATTTTAGTGTTTGGCACATCACAGATGTATGTGGACACATCAAAATGATATATTACAAAACTACCTGTGTTTGGGGGGGAGGGGGAACCTATGTTTTTGGTCCTGGGTGTGGCCTTCATCTAGGGAAACCTACCAAACCCAGACATTTTTTAAAACTAGACACCCCAAGGTGGATCCCCAACATTTTCTTACCCAGACTCCTCTGTAAACCTCAAAATTGCTTAAAAAAGCATATTTTCCTAACTTTCGTTTGTACCATCACTGCTCCAGCACAAAATTCCTACTCCCCAGTGTTCCCCTCAGTCTCCCAAGTAAAATGACACCTCACTTATGTGGGTCCCCAAAGCAGAGTCAGCCTAAAGATGTATAAAAGAAGAATATGTCCTTATAAACTCGCTGTGCCATCCCCTCTATCTCTATAAGTTTTGGGCCTTATTCTGTTGCAGGCACCTTGCCCACCCACACAAGTGAGGTATCATTTTTACCGGGAGACTTGGGGGAACGCTGGGTGGAAGGAAATTTGTGGCTCCTCTCAGATTCCAGAACTTTCTGTCACCGAAATGTGAGGAAAATGTGTTTTTTTAGCCAAATGTTGAGGTTTGCAAAGGATTCTGGGTAACAGAACCTGGTCAGAGCCCCACAAGTCACCCCATCTTGGATTTCCCTAGGTCTCTAGTTTTCAAAAATGCACAGGTTTGGTAGGTTTCCCTAGGTGCCGGCTGAGCTAGAGGCCAAAATCTACTGGTAGGCACTTTGCAAAAAACAGCTCTGTTTTCTGTCAAAAAATGGGATGTGTCCACGTTGTGCTTTGGGGCATTTCCTGTCGCGGGCGATTGGCCTACCCACACAAGTGAGGTATAATTTTTATCAGGAGACTTGGGGGAACACTGGGTTGAAGGAAATTTGTGGCTCCTCTCAGATTCCAGAACTTTCTGTCACCGAAATGACAAGAAAAAGTGTTTATTTGCCAAATTTTGAGGTTTGCAAAGGATTCTGGGTAACAGAACCTGGTCAGAGCCCCACAAGTGAGGTACCATTTTTATCAGGAGACTTGGGGGAACACAGAATAGCAAAACAAGTGTTATTGTCCCTTGTCTATCTCTACATTTTTTCCTTCCAAATGTAAGACAATGTGTAAAAAAGACGTCTATTTGAGAAATGTTCTGTAATTCACATGCTAGTATGGGGACCCCAGAATTCAGAGATGTGCAAATAACCACTGCTTATCAACACCTTATCTTGTGGACATTTTGGAAATACAAAGGTTTTCTTGATACCTATTTTTCACTTTTTATATTTCAGCAAATTAATTGCTGTATACCCGGTATAGAATGAAAACCCATTGCAAGGTGCAGCTCATTTATTGGCTCTGGTTACCTAGGGTTCTTGATGAACCTACAAGCCCTATATATCCCCGCAACCAGAAGAGTCCAGCTGACGTAACGGTATATTGCTTTTAAGAATCTGACACTGCAGGAAAAAGTTACAGAGTAAAACGTGGAGAAAAATTGCTGTTTTTTTCACCTCAATTTCAATATTTTTTTATTTCATCTGTTATTTTCTGTAGGAAACCCTTGTGGGATCTACACAAATGACCCCTTGCTGAATTCAGAATTTTATCTACTTTTCAGAAATGTTTAGCTGTCTGCGATCCAGCATTGGTTTCACACCCATTTCTGTCACTAACTGGAAGGAGGCTGAAAGCGCAGAAAATAGTAAAAATGGGGTATGTTTCAGTAAAATGCCCAAATTGTGTTGAGAAATTGGGTTTTCTGATTCAAGTCTGCCTGTTCCTGAAAGCTGGGAAGATGTGGTTTTAGCACCGCAAACCCTTTGTTGATGCCATTTTCAGGGGAAAAACCACAAGCCTTCTTCTTCAGCCCTTTTTTCGCATTTAAAAAAAAAATGATTTTTTGCTGTATTTTGGCTAATTTCTTGGTCTCCTTCAGGGAAACCCACAAAGTCTGGGTACCTCTAGAATCCCTATGATGTTGGGAAAAAAAGGACGCAGATTTGGGGTGGGTAGCTTATGTGGAGAAAAAGTTATGAGGGCCAAAGCGCAAACTGACCCAAATAGCCAAAAAAAGGCTCGGCATTGGAGGGGGGAAAAGGCCTGGCAGCGAAGGGGTTAAAAATCCAACATGGAGGAAATCACTTTTTGAAGGTTACATCTGGCTGAGCCCACCCACTGGTGTGATCATGTTTCTCAAACACACCTCCTCCAGACCCTCTTCTAATTATAACCTAATTAGTGGGGCTCCTGCCTGGCTGGGGAAGCAGGAAATGGGAGAGGTCCAGTTTCTGTCCAACGTGGCTTTTCCTCCTTTGAAAACCAGTTTGTCTCTTCTCCCACATCCTGCTCTGTCATCTGCTGCAGCAGTTCCCCACCCACCAGATACTTCCTTTGATATCAAACTTGCTGAATTTAGCTCATCTATATGTGAAATAACACATTATTAGTTTTAAACTAAAGTCTTTCCATGTTAGCCTATGGGGCCCTTTCCCTACAATGGGGAAACAAATGTGCGATTTTCCCCCACCAGGGCTTATAAAACATCTTTTATACAGTCTCTGCTTATATTTACACTTTACCCAACCCTGGGGGCACCAAGGGCAGAGCTTAGGGGTAACCCATATGCAAAAATAAGGTAGTATGAGACTTTCAAAGTACTTTAATTCCAAAGTCAAATGTAGGGTTAATTTTAACTTAAAAGCAGCCATCAAGGAAGGCCTGCCTTTACACTGACACCAGGGACCACAGCAGTATACCCAGGGGTGCCCTGCCTATCCTGGGGTCTGTAACTCACATGTCCTACCATGTACTTGGGACATACAGTTAGGTTGTCAGAGCCAATTATAATTAGGCCTAATTTGCATATACCATTTTAAATAGATCACTGGCCCTGGGACTGGTTAGCAGTGCCCAGAGCACAGTCAGGATCAGAAAATGCCTGAATCAGCTAAACATTAGGGCAAAAAGTGAGGTGGCTTCTGCAATCAGATAAATTTCCCCACACCATCATTGAAAGTCTTGCTGCTACAGAAACAGCAGCTTCCACTTCATATGTTCTGGAACACGCTGCAAGGCTGCAGGGGCGACACTTTGCTGATTGTATTCGTGAAACATCTAAAAAGACTCAACAATGTCATTGTTGTAGGGTCTGGTTTAAACAGGGAAAGAGGCAGGAGAGTTGTGTTTACTGTCCTCAGTGCCCATCTCAGCCAGCCCTGTGTTTTTGTATTTGCTTTATGATGTTGCACCATAGAAAAAGTGAAGTACAGGAAAATTAACTGAGGTGGAGCTGCCCTTAGGTAAAACTTGCTATGACTGTGCATGGATATCTACCTACCATGGGCCACTACTTTGGCAAACAGCCACAGAATTTTAATTTGTCTACTTGAGGAAATCATAGACTTTCTCATGGACTGCTCGTCCCATTTATCCATGGTTAGAATGTGATAGGTGTTCTGTTTGCTGATTGACTTGTGTGTTATAGTCCCCACACTGCATATCATGGGGGATAGATCATAGGTCACGTTGTCACGGAGTATCCTGTGGGGCAAAATTGTAAAGACTTCAATAGATTTAGAATTGCTTTGTAGGGAACCTATGTATACAACACAATGATCACCCAGATTGCACACAAGATCCAGAGGAAGTGTAATAAGTCAAACAAATGTACTGTGGGATTTATTCACCAAAATTTCTACTTACTTTGAAAGTGTGCAAACTCAGTTAGTAACTTGCATCTTACCAATGTTATTGAAAAAGTGAACAGGAGACAATGGGCCAGATGTACATAGCTTTGTAATTTCCTAATAGCAAATTTTTGTGACTCGGGGTTAGGGAATCACAAACAGCTATGTACAACAGTGTGTTTCACACTGTTTGCTATTCCCAGTGGGTTGCAATTGGCATACCTCATTAATATTCATGAGTTAGGTCCCAATATGCAACACATTGGGAAATGCTAAAAACACAGGGATAGTGGTCTGTTGGGTCAGCAGACCACCATGTCAGTGTTTGTCTTTAAATAAAGCATTTCTTTTTTAAATACAGCCAGTTTCCCTTAAAAGAAAAGAGGATGCATTTTAAAAACAAAAATGACAAGTTTTCTTTTCATATTATAAGAGTTGGCAGTGGTCCGTTAGTTTCAAAGGTAGATATCCTCATTCGGTTTGAGGAATGACACCTCCGAGGCATACTTGCATCCACAAACTGGAAGGAATTAGATTTATCGCAGTGAGTACGCTAAAAACCCATGAACGACATGTCTTCCTGAACCTCATGTAGCTGTCATGAGAGCCATTAGTAAAGGTTGAATAGGCATGTATTCTGTAATGTTCAGAAAGAAGGAGGCCATTGCTTGATAGGTGGTGAAATATAGTCAAACTGATTCCATCCTGTGGCCTACGAATGTGATGGGCCCTTGTGTGGAGGTGATATGTTGATGTGAGTGCACTGATCAGTTGGGTTTAGCCTGTGGCCGGCGATATGAAAATCTTGTGTCTCATGAGTGAATGGCGTGTGAATGGACCATAAACAGGTTAGTGCCTTGACATGGCGTTATGACTCACCTTCAGAAATCTTGCTTTCAAATTTCAGATATTGTGATTAGCATTTGTGCCTTGAAGCCACCATTTCTGGAGGTACTAAAACCAACAAGCATAAGTGGTGGATTAACTTAAAAAAAATATTACCAGTTTTATATCTGTGGTGGTAAGATGGCTCCTACTGAGAACTCCTTATTTTGTTTCTCATTATTAGTGGTAGCTGTGGATTCTGGGCCCTAGCAGAGCCATTACCTAGAGAAATGTTCACAATTTTCAAAACTAGGCAGCCAGGGGAGTCCAGAGGTCCATGACCTACGTGGCACCAGGTAATCTTACCCGGAAACCTTTACAAACATCAAACGTTGGTAAGAAAGATATATTTTCATCATGTTTCTGTGACAGAAAGACAGAATCTGCAAGGAGCCACAGATTTCCTACCACCCTCCGTTTCCACATGTCTCCTCATAAGAACGGTACACACTTGTGTGGAAGGCCTGAGAGAAAACAACACAAAATGCCCTAAATCTCTATATTGAAAGATGAGCACTAGGGGTAGGTGTGGTATTTGTGGCAGTGCTGTGGCGCCACCTATGCAAACCTACAAACTACAGAGATTTTTGAAAACTAGACTTCCAGGGGTGCCTGGGGTGGTGTGCTTTGCATAGATCCCACAAGTTTTTGTTACAGACAATTCTCTACAAACCTCAAACTCTGACTGAAATCACACATTTGCCTAAAGTTTCTGTGCTAGAAAGTTCCGGAATTTGCAGGAATCCACAAAATGCCTATCACTCAGCATTACCCCACTTTTGCTGATAAAAAAGCTGACCCACCGTTGTGACGGGGCCAAGTGCCCACTACAGGAACAGCTCAAAACAAAGTCAATGGGAACCCTTGCAAGAAGACTCCCAATGATGTTGGTTTGATCTGCTTCTGTCACGAACACAAGGCCTCCCCACACAAGTGAGGTATATTTGTTTTGAGAGACTTAGGGAAATGCTGAGTGGGTGGAAGTTTGTGGCTCTCCGCAAATTCCAGAATTTTCCATCACAGAAATGTGTGGAAAATTTGTTTTTTTACTCAAAGTTTGAAGTTTGTAAGGGATCAGAGTAATAAAAACCTGGTAAAAACAACGGAAGGCAGCCACCCCTATATACCCCTAGGTGTCTAGTTTTAAAAAATATACAGTTTGGCTATGTTTCTCTAGGTGCTGGCTCAGCTAGGGTCCAAACCCTAGAGCTACCCACAATGGAATAAAGGGTCAGATTTCAGTGAAAAATGCAATGCTTCCATGTTGCGTTTTGGGATGTTTCCTTTCATAGGCACCAACCCTGCCCACACAAGTGAGGAGCAATTTTTGGGGAAGATTTGTGGGAGCCTAGAATAATAGAACATTTGTTATTACTAATTAGATTTTGCTGCAAATGTGAAGCAAGTCTAAGAAATAAGCCTCTTTGAAAAATACCCTCTAAATTATATGCTAGTATGATTGTCCAAATGCTCAGAGATGTATAAAAAACACTGTTCCTAAGCTCCATATCTTGTGCCCATTTCAGAAATACATAGGTTTCCTTGATAACCATTTTTCACTCTGCTTATTTCATTATATGAATTAGTCTATATGCGGTACTCAATGAAAGCCTTCAAATTCTATATATTCCCAACACCAGAAGGGTCTAGCGGACGTAATGGTATATTGCTTTTGTAAATTAACCATTTGATAAAGTCACATATGAAAGAGTTGTCTCAAATAATGTGTTTTTTTTAAACTCATTTTCATTATTTTATTTCAACAGTTATTTTCCTTGGGAAAACCTTGAGGGATAGACACTTATGATCCTTTGATCAATTTGGAATTTTGCCTACATTTCAGAAATCTATGGATTTCCTGCATCACCCATGGGTTTCATCCTGGTTTCCACCACAAACTGGAAGTACGTTAAGAGCAATAAAAATAGGAAAAACAGGGTACCTCTATGAGAAATGCCAAAAAGGTGGTACTAAATTAGGTTTTTTGATTCAGCGCTGCATGTTCCTTTAAGCTAGAATCATGGTGCCTTTTTCAGCAAACTATTCGTTGATGACATTTTTAGGGAAAAAGGAAACTTTCATCTGGAGCACCTTTTCCCTATTTTTCTCACAAAACTCAAGATGTTGTTATATCCTACCTACACAAGTTTGGTGTGGAAACCATTATGTGGAAAAAAATAGTTCTGAGCCCTAAGCGTGCAGTACCCCAAATAGCCAAAAAAGAGATCAGCATTGGGGGAGGCCCTGCAGCTAAGGGGTTAAAAGAACAAAGAAAGTATGTCCCAAACAGTTTCTCAAAAGCTATAAATTATATCAAACTGAATGACAACGTCAAGCACTGCTTCGAATGAAAAGCCTTTCCTTCCAGAAGCAGAATTCAGGACTGCTGTAAAAACGTTCTTGACCCATACACATCTATATAACAAATGTACTGTGGCAGGAATGGTAGAATTCTGCCTCTCAGAAACGTTTATTCCAGACAGCATGCATCCCACTTGATCTGTGGACTCCAACTGGTCAAAGGAATTACTAGCCAATTACTCTGCATTAACTCCAAAACATTTATAATTGCCTCCACTCAAATACATTTATTTTCTTATGTGGTCTCTGAAGTCAGAATCTCTAGAAGCATTCACAACTCCCAAAGCTGCAATAGTGAAAAACAAGCAAAGCAGGACGTCGAAAAAACTAATGTGAATGTTTGTTGTCATTTCTAGAGTATCTGCAACAATAGTGAGGCCAGTCATGATAGAACATTTGCCTTTCCTAGTCCTTTTCCACAAGAAAAAAAGACACTTCTCTTGACATAGCATCTAATCAATTTCCTAATAAATCCCCTCTGGCCACTCTTCTACTGGCTGACTAGTGTCTGGTGTTTTTACTCCTTTGACAATGATAAAAATGTGTTTGTCACAAGAACTTTTTGCCACATTTCCTGACCATTCTAAAGCAAAAAAAATACAACACAAAGCAATAAAACAGCACAAAACATAACCAGGCACAACACAGCAGTCAAAATAGAACACGAGGTTAGTAGTGCACTACAACAACAACACAATGCAATAATGCAGTACAAAAGCACAAGAGAATTTAAAGCAAACAACAGAACACTTCTGCAACATAACAAATAAGCAAAAACACCCTTGTTACAAATTTCCACCTTCAGAATTCTGCTTTAATAATAGGGCAGTAACATGCCCTTTATATAGTCTCAGTCAAACACATTTTCTGATCCGACCCTCCACCTATGTTATTCAGATATATAGAACTCTGTCATGAAGGCCTGCGCGGGTTCAGCCGCAGAGCAGAGCGTTTGTTTTTTGTGTTTGAGGTGTCTCCTTTAATACATGTAACTTAGAATTACTGTAGAAGTCGGAAACAGTGAGCAGGTATTGCATCTTGCTGTTTCTAGCTCGTGCTGTCTAAAGGTCATGCGTTATGGCTATTAATTTCAGACACCTCGAAGGCTAAAAAAAGAAAATATGGGTAAATTGCTCTGCATGTAGACAGCACATCCCTTCCTGACAGGGCCCTTCATCTGATTCTGTTTTTTGGATTTACCTTCGAGTTGTACTCACTTTCTAAGGTATTTTTGACTGATAAAGTCATAAAAGTTGTTTAATAGGAGTTTTATACGATTGAGTGGGTGATTTCCCTTTCCAGTTGGTTGAGGGAGAGACACCTTACATTTTATGATGAGCATGCGAGAAGTTATTATCTCATGTCTGTATGATTTGTGCTGTTGTAATGAAATAGCGGAATGCCTGATATTTTATGATTTTCCTTGTGCCTTACTTAACAAACTTCCCTACAGTAAATCTTTGATTCGTAGATTTGCCTCCTTTAGATGGTAGTTTCAATCTGACATCTTGGAAAATTAAAACTGCATTTTTAGCCATAGCTTTAAAAAAAAAAAAAGAGCTGCCATTTAAATTCTCCTTAGAGAGCCCTCTGCGCTTCCATCCGGTTGCAGTTTCAAATCCATTTTCTGCTGACCCAGACTTTTATCCTTGTAAAACTGATAAACAGTTCATCAGTGCACCGAACTAGTTATTTACAGTGTTACAAGATCGCAGAACTGTAGTGAGATTTGCGTGATAGCTATGGTTCAGCTGACAATTGTCCTGCTTGGTACAATCATTGAGGCACTGAGAAGATAACTGCACCGGATTATGCACAGGTTAATGTTGTCAATCTCTCGCTGAGAACAGTAGAATAAAGCGCAAAAAAGGTTAAAATTATCCTTAGTCCTTGTCCTTTGTACTAGCAGGTATGGACGTTATTAGCGAAAGCAACCTGTAAAATTGATACATTAAAACTGATAAATTATCATTTTTAGATCACGCCTTTTGAATATAAGTGGCATCACGGGATAACAAAAATGCAGTCTATCACCGGGTTTGGTTGAAATCAATTGTAGCCATATACACATGTAGTACAAACAAAATTTGTTATAGCCCTTTAATAATCGGTGCTTTGATAAGGAAGGCACAGACAGAAGGAGATTAGAACCAGTTTATTATGGTAATTAATTAGGACCGTTCTCAGAATAACACCTGTAGTGAAATAGAGGGTGCAAAGTACATCATAAGGAAATCGTGGCAACGGAAAATAGTCTCTGTTTTAAAAGAAAGTGAGTAATATGCTGAAAGCAAAGACAATTAAAGATGATTAGAAATGCATGTCCAAGGTGGCAACAGGTTATCAATTCTTTCACTTTTATCCAGAATGTACTTTTCAGGCAGCACATTAAGACAGGTTCCTAAGAGAAATCTACAACAGAAGCACTCCACGCATTATAGGCCCATTGTCAATCTCGTGACCCAATTTTTATGTCCACGGCTCAAGAAGTTAAGCGGCCCAAAGGCCTACTGACCACAAAACCCTTACAGTGTCCCATTTGGTATGTGTGTTTTGAAACTGCACCCAGCATTTTGTGGTTAATGTTTATTTAATATAAAATTATGACAGTATTTCACTGAACTATCCAGAATTGTCTTGAGTCGGTAGGCTTATATTCATTTAAAGGGCAGAAGCAATAATGTAAACAACTTGCACTTTTGCTTGGCGGTGAAGGTACATTTTTCTAATCTGTTGGACAATGGATTATTTGTAAGGGCAGGTAGGTATCTACACTTAGTAATAGGACAAAATCTCAAATAAAGCGCAGTCAAGGTCTCAATAAATGAATCCTTGCTCAACCCTTGATAGCTTGGACCACATTTTTAAACACAATTTTTGCATTTTACTGGGACATACCCCATTTTTACTATTTTTTGTGCTTTCAGCCTCCTTCCAGTTAGTGACAGAAATGGGTGTGAAACCAGTGCTGGATCCTGGACAGCTAAACATTTCTGAAAAGTATACAAAGTTCTGAATTCTGAATTCAGCAAGGGGTCATTAGTGTAGATCCATCAAGATTGTCCTACAGAAAGTAACAGCTAACTTTAAAAAAGTATTGGAATTGAGGTGAAAAAAGAGCCATTTCTGTCCACATTTTCTCCTATAACTTTTTTCAGCAATGGCAGATTTTTTAAAGCAATATACCGTTACATCTGCTGCACTCTTCTGGCTGTGGGGATATATAGAGCTTGTGTTTTCATCAAGAACCCTAGGTACCCAAAGCCAATAAATGAGCTGCACCTTGCAATGGGTTTTCCTTGTATGCCGGGTATACAGCAATTCATTTGGTGAAATATAAAGAGTGAAAAATAGGTATCAGAATACATTTGTATTTAGAAAATGATCACAAAATAAGGTGTTGAGAAGCAGTGATTATTTGCATGTCTCTGAATTCTGGGGTCCTAATACTAGCATATGAATTACAGGGCATTTCTCAAATAGACATCTTTTTTACTCACTGTCTTGCATTTGGAATGAAAATGTAGAGAAAGACAAGGTGCAATAACACTTGTTCTTCTTTTCTGCGTTCCCCCCAAGTCTCCCAATAAAGATGGTACCTCACTTGTGTGGGTAGGCCTAGTGCCCACGACAGGAAACGCAACATGGACACATCACATTCTTACATTGAAATCTGATGTGTTTTTTGGGAAAGTGCATAGCTGTGGATTTTGGCCTCTAGCTCAGCTGGCACCGACGGATACCTAGCAAACTGGTGCATTTTTTAACTCTAGACACCTAAGGGAACCAGGTTGGGGTGACTTGTGGGGCTCTCATCAGGCTCTTTAACCCAGAATCCTTTGCAAACCTCAGAATTTGGCCAAAAAACACTTTTCCCTCAAATTTCGATGCTGCAAAGTTCTGGAATCTGAGAGGAGCCACAAACCTCCTTCCACCCAGCATTCCCCAAATCTCCCAATAAAAATGGTATCTCACTTGTGTGGGTAGGCCTAGTGCCTGTGACAGGAAATTCCCCAAAACACAACATGGACACATCACATTTTCCCCAAAAAACGGACCTTTTTTTTGCACAGTGCCTGGCTATGGATTTTGGCCTCTAGCTCATCTGGCACCTAAGAAAAACTACCAAACCTGGACATTTCTGAAAACAAGACACCCAGGGGAATCCAGGATGGGGTAACGTGTGGCACTCTTACAAGGTTCTGTTATCCAGAATCCTTTGCAAACCTCAAAATTTGGCAAAAATACACTTTTCCCTCAAATTTCGGTGATAGGAAGTTCTGGAATCTGAGAGGAGCCACAAATTTCCTTCCACCCAGCATTACACCAAGTCTCCCGATAAAAATGGTACCTCACTTGTATGGGTAGGCCTAGTGCCCACAACAGGAAATACCCCAAAACACAACATGTACACATCACATTTTTCTTATGAAAACTTTCCTGTTTTTTGCAAAGTGCCTAGCTGTGGATTTTGGCCTCTGGTTCATCCGGCACCTAAGAAAGTCTAGCAAACCTTGATATTTCTGAAAACTAGACACATAGGGAAACCCAGGATGGGGTAACTTGTAGCACTCTTACCTGGTTTTGTTAACCATAATCCTTAGCAAACCTCACAATTTGGCAAAAAACACTTTTTCCTCACATTTCGATGCTGCAAAGTTCTGGAATCTGAGGGGAGCCATAAACTTCCTTCTACTCAACATTCCTCCACAAATCCCGATAAATATGGTACCTCACTTGTGTGGGTAGGCCTAGTGACTGCAGCAGGAAATACCCCAAAACCCTAGGTGGACACATCAAAATTATCAATTACAAAACAATCTGTTTTTGCAGGGAGGAGGTGGGCACCTGCGTTTTTGGTCCTGGGCTCAGCAGCCATCTAGGGAAACAAACCAAATCCAGACATTTCTGAAAACTAGACATACCAGGGAGTCCAAGGAGGTGTGACTTGCATGGAGCCACCAGTGTTTTCTTACCCAGAATCCTCAGCAAACCTCAAATTTAGCTAAAAAATAAAAGTTTCCTCACAATTCTGTGTGGGGTCACTGCACCGGCACAAATTTCCTACCACCCAACATTCCCATCAGTGTCCCGATAAAATTTTTACCTCACTTGTGTAGGTAGGCCAAGTTGAGGGGAACCATAGCGGGTCCAAAAGGGCTGTTGACAAAGGGCAGCTGACAAGTGGGGCAGACTTGTCATCGGTATAGATGTGGCAATGCTAGGTGGTAGGATTTTTGTGGATTTGAGGATTCCATAACAAAAATCTGTGGAAAAATGTGTGATTTCAAGCAAAGCTGAAGGTTTGCAGGGCATTGTGGGTAAAAAAAAATGGTGCGGGTGCATTTGAAGCACACCACCCTGGACTCACCTAGATGTTTAGTTTTCAGATGCGTCTAGGTCTCATATATTTTTCTGCATGGCAGCAAACCCAGAGTCCAAAAAGTGCAGCCCTCACCATTCAAAGTGGGCCGATTTGGAGAGTTAGCCAAGCTCTCATGGCCCAAATGTTAAACCAAAACCCAAAATAATCAAATGTCCTCTTGCTTGCAGTTGTGCTAAGATCTTTTAGTGTGTGGGGGAGAGCTGAAAGACTGTTACCCCCTTCAGTTTGGGTGGGGGCATAACCATGCCCATACTGGTTGGTAGCCACCACCGACTGTTTTTTTATTTTTTTGTATTCCTTGGCATCTAGTAGGTTTTCTGCCCCCCCCCCCCCAGAGAGTGAATCGGGGTAATTGCCTCATCTGCCCACCTTAGGGCAGAACAACTTTGTCCCCATTTATTTGGGGTGGGAGTATGGCCATACCCCCAACCTATTTGTTTGTTTGTTTATTTGTTTGTTTTTTAATTCTTTCCTGGTGGCTAGTGGGCTTTCTGTCCATCTTGGGGGCAGATTGGCCTTACAAAAATAGACCAATCTGCCCCAAGGGGGGAAGAAATGGCAAACAGTAATGTGCCCCCATGGGGAGCAACCCTTGCCCAAGGGGCTGTCTCCCAAATTAAACACACACACAGACACAAACCAATCCCTGGTGCCTAAGTGGTGTCTGCCACCCTGAGGGGGAGGTAGGGGGGGCAGATGGGCCTAATGTTTATAGGCCAATATGCCCCCAAGTGTAGCCTAAAATAAATTTGCCCTACCTTGGGAGCGACCCTTGCCTAAGGGATTGCTCCCTATCTGTAAAAAATAAAAACTCCTTTGTATCTAGTGGCTTCTGCCCCCCTTGGGGCAGGTTGGCCTAAGACAAATAGGCTGATATGCCCCAAGGTGGGCAGAAATGGCCTAAAATAAAATTGTCCCCAGGGGAGCGAACGTTCCCTAAGGGGCCGCTCCCATAGTGTAGATTATTTTTTTTTCTCCCTGGTGCCTAGTGGGTTCTGCCTCCCCTTGGGAGGAGTTCAGCCTTATTAGAATAGGCCGATCTGCCCAAAGGAGGGCAGAAATGGCCTAAAAAACATTTGGCCCCCCGGGAGCGACCCTCGCCTCAGGGGCCACTTCCCGAGTAGAAAACAAAAAAATATATATCCCTTGTGTCTAGTGTTTTCTACCCCCCTTGGGGGCAGATCAGCCTAATTAAAATAGGTTGATGGGGCAGAAATGGCCTAGAAATGAATTGGTCCCCTTGGGGAGCGGCTCTTGCTCAAGGGGCAGCTCCCCTCATGTGTTTACATCATGCAAGCAAACATCCCGGTATCTAGTGGTCGCTATGCGATAGTGCTGCAGGAATGCTCAGTAAGACATCAAAGGAAAGGAAAAAACTTTATTTTCCTTTGATGCCTCTCTGATCTCCCCCACCCTCCGATTGGAAGAGAAATGCTTGCAGTGTGAATGGGGTGACCTCTAATGAAACCAGCATGCAATTGCATGCTGACATCATCAGATGTCACTGGGGGGGTTTAGGGGGACGGGGTGGAAGGGGAAGTTATTCTCCTTCCATCCCTGCCCAGGGGAGGGGTCTGGGAGGCCCATTGGGCTTAGCACTAGCGCTCCCCCCTTGCAGGATGAACTAGTTAGGTCCTCTGCACCAGAGCGCCGTGGCCGAGGACCTAACAGCTCGTCCCAGGCAACCAAGGGATTAAATGACACCAAATCAACAAACATTCAATGTAGTGCCGACATCTGGTTGTACTTAACCAGAGCAAAGTCAAAGTTTGAGGCCAACTACGATGAAGACCAAGTCAGAAGCACTGAACGGGAGCCCTCATTCAAAATGTTACCTTCAAACTTAGGTCCTGATTTAGGTCTAGGCCTTGGTGGCTAACCCATTCTATTTCGGGGTCCCACAGACAAAAAAACACTGACGAACTCCAGTCACTACCATGGATCGCCACCTGTGTTGATGGTGCAATAGGCAAAAGCAGCTGATGATCGGACTCCAGCCAGCTTTACCACCGAGGCAATCATGATGTGCCTTCCCGCCAACGCAGCTGTCGCAGCTAAGTCTCCACACCAGAGTTGACGTACCTGGAGGGATGTAGGAACAAAACCTACATTTTCTCCAGGTTTTCTCATTTCCTGCTTCTGAGAACCTGTCATACATGCCCTGCTATTGCTGCTGGTCCTAGACCAAGATGAAAATCAACCCCACTGTTGCCAGAACAGAAGGTAAGTCACTGTATTCATTGTCAGTATCGAAACTGTTGGTGTTGTTAGCACCGGACTTGTGCATGTTTAAAATATATCTGCAAGCAATAGTACAATGATGTGCAATGCATCAGTGTGTAATGTTGTTTGACACAACTAAAAAACACACCCTAATATGTTTGTAACAGCTGCCAATCTTGTACTAACTGCCTTCATGGCAATGGACACCTACACAAAATGTCACCTCAGTCCCAAATAGAAACATGTCCATACAGGTGTGTGCAATAATTTACCCACAACTACCATAACATGATAAACCGGACACCTAATTTGAACAGCATAAACCCAATATAAAGTATCAAAAGTTCTACACAATGTTAAAAGTGAGTGTATACAGAACATACACCCAATCTAAGCTTTAAACTCCAAATGTGTCAGAGATGTATGACAGTCACATGTCCCCTTGGTCTGTCTAATTTATGTCAAACATTAGATGTGTTTTACCTCTAAAGTGTCATTTTCCCTGTGTAATTCGTATGTGCATATTAGTAACAAATCATGATAAAATAAACACACATTGCGTTCTCCATGCAAAATAAGAGAAACATTTACAATTAGGTGTAAGTGCCCAGCAACATGAAGAATGGTATCACCAAAAAAAACATGTCCATCACAAATGTACCACACAAATGTATGCAACATAAACAATATCTAAAAAATAAAACCTGTGTGTGTCACTGTCAGAAATGAGGGTAAGTGCATGGCACACACATAAGTAGAAATTACATTATAGTAAACAGTTAGTAGAAATTGTCAAAATAATGCCACGACATAGGTATAGTGAAGAAAATATTTTTTTTAATCAAAACTTTAGATACATCTCTCAATACATATATTTAAGCCAATACATTTTCATAACACAGAAATATTTTTTAAGAGTCCTAATTCTGGGTTGCATGTCCAAAGCATCCCTCCTATTTGCACCTCCAATTGCAACCTCCTCAGGAAGGGAGATCTATTGGGTAGAGAGCAGGCACCTCTATGATCTTTCTTAGGGGTGGAGTCTTTGGGTTTGGGATAGATGGGCTTGGTTTCGGGAGGGATTGGCTTGGATTTGGGAGGGTGGGTTTGGATTTGTGAGTGGGTTTGGATGTGAGAGGGGTGGTTTGGGGTTTGGGAGGCATGGGTTAGGGTATGGGAGGGGTAATTTTTCATTTTGGAGGAGTGATTTGGATGTGGAAGGGGTCAGGCCAGGGGAAATAGAAGATCTTCCAAGGGAAAATGGGTAGGGTGGGTGGCAGGGAGTGTGGGTTGAGAGGGAGAGGGATGGGCAGTGAGTGATGTGTTTGTGTCTGTTAATGGTGCAGTTACCTATGGGTCTGGTTATGTGTTGTAAGTTTTGGTTTATGTTTCTTTCTGGGTATGTGTTTGGGTGAGTGTGGGCATTTATGTACAGAGTGTGTAATGTCAAATGTATATGTGTGTGGAGATGGATGTGCAATGGAGGTGCAGTGTGTGGTTGTGGCACCTGAGGATGTGCTGGTGCATGTGCGTATGGTGGTGGTTATAGATGTTTGTCTGCTGGTAGGTGCGGGGTCTGCTGGTGTGGTGGTGGTGAATGTGCATGTTTGTGTGCTGGTGGGTGTGGTGTCTGCAGGTGTGGTGGGTATGCACATGGGTGTGGTGGTGGGTAGGGGTGGTGGCTGTGCATCTGGGTGTGGTGGTGTTTGTGGTATCTGTGGGTATGCTTGTGGTGGTGGTGAAGGGTATGGTGTCTATATTTTTGTGTGTGTGTCTGTTTTCTGATGTGTATGGGCTGCTTGTGTGACTCAGAGTGGGTGTATGCAAAGGAGTGTGTGTGCTTTGGATAGGCCTGGGAAAAGGGATTTGGGATGAGGAAGGGATGGGGGTTGGGGCCTGTGGGTTGGGATGAGTTGGAGGCTATGGACAGTGAGAAGGCCAGAACCTAGAATGACGTCTGTAGGCAAGACATGGCACTGTTAATGCAATCCAGGTAAGCTAGCATTTGTGTCATCTGGCCATCAAGCCCATGGATGGCATTCAGTAGTGCAGTCTGGCCTATAAAGAAGTCCACAAGAGGTTAACAACCTCCTCACTGAGTGCAACCTGGGAGACAGGGGCAGGGAGGAGTTGCCTGCAGTGAAGTTGATGCTACCCCTTCTAGGGGGGAGGGTACAGACAACTGGTGGGACCAAGAGGGAGGGAGGAAATAGGAACATGGGTGGCAGATGATGCAGGTAATAATGATGCAGTAAAGTCTTCCCCCACTAGGGACTGGTCTTCTATGGAGGCCTTTGAAGATGATGACAAATAAGTGGTCGCCTCTGTAACAGTCACCACACCCTTTGTGGCACTGAGTCCTTCGATGTCAGTGGTGTCTGCACTGGAACCACAGTGCCCAGATTCTTCTTTACCGACGTGGCCAATGTCACCCTTGACTTGCCCATATGATGCTGAAAGCACACAGAGACAACAGTGTGAGTGTATCTGTGCAAAAAGAATAGAACATGAACTTTGCTCACAAAACATTTGACAGGTCAACATATTTAACCAGCTTCAAGGCTCCCAAATTTGACTTCTTTGCCATCAGTAGCTCATTCATGTAGGGAAGAATTCCACAAACCATTTGCTCACAGTTTAGAAATTCCCTATGCTAACTCCTATATCATGTTTGACCTAGTCTCTGTGAACTGTTTCACGCCTCTAATTGCTAGGCCTTTGATGTTAGAATGCTGAACATATGTCCCCAAAACTCACTGTAATCAGAAATACATCTGTACAGTGTGTTTATAAGGTCAAATAATCTGCATCAGGTACATTCCCCAAAAGTTACATAGTTATCAATGTGTGTCCACAAACACTGCAATGTTGTTCCAAAACGTTTGTGAACTGAAAGCATGTTTCCTTTGTCAGACCATGTCACAATAGTATCACACTTTAAGTAACTATAGTATATTTCAATTCTACCACATGTTATGTGGAATCTGTACTGAACTAGCTGAGCAATAGTAATATGTACTATGTACATACCTATGCTGTTGTAGATGTTTACTAAAATATTTATGTGGTGGATTGGCAAATTGCTTCCACAGCATGAGTAAATACATAGGTCTTCATACATTACTAATCCACTTCAGTACAGAGCAAAAACATATTCACATTTCCAAAAAAGTAATGTTTTGGGCCAGATATTCACTTTACAAGATGGGATACTCCAACATATATGTGCTGTAACATTCCATCTGCAGATGTCCCTTTAAGTATCACATTTCGCATTATCATTGATTTGTAATCAAAACATAACTAAGGACATTGGAATGTTGTTTGGGGTATGTGTAACTTTGTCACAAATGTTGACACATTCCTGTCTGTTTCAATCAATACAGTTTGGCTTACAATTTCATGTAGGCTGGTACAGACAGGACTAAGGGAACATACCAATCTGCTACTGTCCACATGAACCGACTTGAATCTTGCTATGAAAACATTTTTCTAACATGGTTAAGGTAAGTAATGATGCCATTGTATACATTTTCAATCCCTTCTTATCAGATTCTTGTTATTATTTTGTCAATGTACCAACTTAATAATGTAAAGTCTGAAACATCAACTGTATCGTAAGCACTTAATATGCCATATCACTAGTAATAGGGCCTACATTACCTACTCACATTTGTGATAGAGCATCACACCTGATCCAGTCCTCAAGTGGGGCATGTTTAGTACAACTCTCCTTCATAACAGAGAAAAAAATACAGGTCCTTCTTTTTTCGCATGTGTCTGCTCAAAACAGTAAGTGGCCTGTTATGAGGAATCTAGTGGCAAAGTTTAACACAAATCAATGTACCAAACACAGCATAAGACACTGTCTGATAATCTTACACCTCCAGAAATCCTGGTGGGCACTGAATGTGTATCAGCTGTCATGTTGATGCCATACAATATTGTTGTAATTAAAAAAAGTTAGACAACAAGAATAGCTACAAACAATACCTCATTTCATTGATGCTGCTGTTGGGCCCTGAACTGCCCCTCAAGCTTCGGGGAGGCCATTCCAAGGATGAGGGCCATCAGGGGAGCCACAGTGTTGCACACATGCTTGCCTCAGTGGGAGGACAGACTGAGCTGGACTTCAGCTGCTTTCTAGTCCAGTGTCAAAGATCCTACCACCTCTTCCAGCAATGCAGGCTGCACCGCTTATGGACCCCCAGGGTCCACACCTTTTTGGCCATGGCCTTCCAGTTGTCACGCTTTTGATGAGTGTTGAACTGTATGGAGGAGAAGAAATAAAATCTAGGTTTTGAATGATTTTCTTTGTCTGTAGTAGTGTGACACAATTTTGTTGCATCTCTCACATGCATTCCCAAAACAGTCAGTATAGCATATTTTCAAACATTTAAACGTTTCAAAGAAATACTAATTTGCAGTGATCTGTTGAGTACCCTCAACATATTCTATCTTCTCATGTTACCAGTCCAGGCCACAAACATCATTTATGCCAAGGCAATGAAACCTTTCCTGTAATGAGCTCCACGTCTGGTTAATCCAAATCACTGTGAGCTACTAAGGGCCAAACAACCTGTACATTATTTGCAAATAAACCCATGCACAGCTACATTGGCTTCATGCCAAATCTTCTAACAGCCCGATACTATGGTTTGCATCCCATACATTGACTAAGGGCAGTATAGAAGTGCTGCCATGTGTCAGTGAGAGCATAGTTTTGTAGGATGTATGAACAAGTGTGTGTGTAATGCGACATACTTACATTGATGATTGAGAACCTGTGTCATTTATACTTACAGCACAGGACATACCTTTCCCTATATGTGACACAGTGACACATTTGAAACATACAGATACTCTTATTTCAAAATATGGGATGTAATTTTACTTGACAGAACAGCATCAGGCAACTCCACAACTTTGAAGATTCTTCATACACTTAACATTTCGCTTGTTTTGACATGGGCTGTATGTTTTCACTTATACTAGTGGGACAGTGTCTACTAGGTACTGGAGGTAAGGGGCCTGCAGTTTGTCTAATGAAATCTGGAATTGTGAGGTAACATGAACTGAAATTCTATTCTTTTAGGTGACTTTTCATTTTAATGTACAGACATTTCTAACATTATCAAACAACATTCTGTACCCAGCTAAAACATTCAATTCACTACACTCCAATAACAACGCTTCACTCATGAACAAAAAGGGACACATTAACCTGTTTATAAAGAAGGTACAAATTACTTTAGAAAACATTTACCACTCAAACATGTACTTGTTCCTCTGGGTTCCCATACAGCTGTCAGGACAGGATTTCCCTTGTGAGAAGCTCCAACTCCTCAGGGGAGAAGGCAGGGGCCCTGTCACTTGCTTTGCCTAGCATCCTGGCTCCCAGAGTTCAGTAACAGCTGCAAAAGTCGAGGAGGTGTTGTTGGATGCAGTATTAGGAAGCAAAAGAGCTTTTTTTCCAGAAGCCACATACAAGTATACGGTGTACACCTTCTGCAATAGAGAAGGACACAGTCATTGGCTTTCATGCATAGCCGTCACACACATTAGTCTATGGCAGTGTCTGTCATGGAATGTTACACCTACTATGCGGTCAACTGCCTCCGCAAGTCATTGGATAGCCAATGTCCCAACAGCAAGGTAAGACACCCGTCATTTTAGGACCTGAAGCTGTATATTTTTTAATTGTTTGCACATCACCACCACTCAAAATGGTGGCTACTTTGTATACCAGTGTTACATGTATACAACACTGTGTTTGTCAAAATATGACGCATGGAAAAGTGAACCATTACTGTGTTTGACATTGATAGAGCAGTGGTGTAAATTGCATAACAAATACAAAATAATGTGCATATAATACATTTCAAGTGTATTATTTACACATTATTTGAAAAAAAATGTCAGACGTAAAAAAAAGGAATCTTATAGTTGCAAAAAAAAATTAAAATTGTGGGCCAGGTTTATACTTTTTCACGCAAAACAGTGCTAATGCAGTTTGGCATGAAAAAGTATACAACCGTCTAGCGCCATTCCAAGATGCCAGCCAGATGTCATATTTATGGAATGATGGTAGCCGGCTGTAAGGCCCGGCTAGCGTTTTAGAAAAGGATGCTAGCTGGGGGGAACAGGAGGTTGTGTGTCAAAGGATGACGCTAGTCTGGTTAGAGGCATAAAAATGATGTACAACCCCCATGGACATGATTACTGTCTTAGTAAAGACAGGAGTCACGCCCACCACCCCAATGGCCATGCCCAGGGGACATATGCCCCCTGGGTATGCCATTGGGCCCAATGCTATGTAGGGAGGTCCAAGTTAGGCCCCCTATGGCACTTAATCTTTTTGTTGAAAATACTCACCTGTACTTACCATACTTACCTTAGATGGGGTCCCCCCTCTTGTGTCCCTCTGGTGTGGGTGGGGGTGTGCCTGGGGCTAGGGAAGGGCACCTCTGGATCCATTCCATGGTCTCTGACCATGGAAATAGACCCACAGGTCCCCTAACGCCTGCCCTGACCCAGGCGTTAAATAATGGCGCTAAGTGCTATTATTTAAGGCCCCCTTCCCCATGCTTGATTTTAGCATGGGGCGATAATTATGGCGCTAAGGCCCCATGGTCATTTTTTGCATGGGAATGCCTACCTTGCATCTCATTTACGCTAGGTAGTTTCCCCAAGCAAAAAATGACTTTAACTCCAAAACTTTGGTTCTAGATGGGTCTGGCGCCAAAGTATAAGTATGGAGTTACGTGTGCGCTAAATTTGCATTAAAAAAATGTATGCAAATTTGGAGCAAACAGAGTATAAATCTGGGCCCTAGAGTTCCAATCAGCACTCTGATTCTGCTGACTTGGAATGAACTCTGCGTTCAACACAATTTTTGGTCCCATCAAAAATACCAAATCTTCTTGGCTAGATCCGACAAACGTTTTGACCTTGGTCCCCCGAAATGACTGTTGTAAGATACGCCAGTGAAACTGTCCATTCGGATCAATACTACACTGTTTGTTAAGGGAGATTTGAAATTCATCACGGAGGTCAGACCCGCTAACATTTCTAAACAGTTTATGTGCAACAACCTTTCCCCCCTGGAACATCTCCCTCTACTCTTTGCCTCTCCTAATCTTGCACCACAACCGAGGCTGCTTGCTTCCGAATCCACAGTAAATTCTGGGACATTCCCAAATATTGCCTTGCAATTCCAACTACCTCGGTTGTTTAACCACCATTCTAAGTCTCTTGAGCATCCTGGGATGGGGGGACCAAATCTGCATACCAAAGACCCTTCCTCAAACCCTTCATCTTCAGTTTCTGTAGATCAGTGTAGGACAAAGGACTGGGAGAAACAGCACGAATGGAGGAAGACATAGAATCCTATCACTCTTGCTAGATCTCTAAGGGTCACCATTACCTTCGTAAACACATGATCTACTTCTTTCCTTATCTTTGAAAGTTTTTTCTGAGGAAGGAAAAGTTGTGTCAGATTGGTATTTACCTGAAAACCCAGAAACTCCAAAACCAGGGAAGGGTAAACTTTTCTGAATTGATAATGAACCCTAATGATTCCAGGTGCTCTCTGATGCACCTCATGTGTCTCAAAGGCTCCCCTTGATCTTGAGACATCAGCAATATATCGTTCAGATAAATTATTAGTTGCCCATCCCTTTTCCTCAAAAAGGTGACCACTGGATGAATCACTTTGGTAAAATACCAAGGGGCCAATGAGTGACCCAAAGGTTGACAAGAGAACTGGAAAAAATGCCTCTTCATCTGAATTGCAAAACTCTCTGAGAGCCTGCTTCCATGGGGATTGGGAAGTATGCCTCTTTTTGATCCAGCTTCACCATCCAGTCTCCGTGTTGCAGGATGTCTCGTAGAAGATGGATTCCTTCCATCTTGAAATGTCTGTACACTAGGAATTTGTTTAATTCCTTTCAATTTATT
This sequence comes from Pleurodeles waltl, assembly GCF_031143425.1. Taxonomy (NCBI): domain Eukaryota; kingdom Metazoa; phylum Chordata; class Amphibia; order Caudata; family Salamandridae; genus Pleurodeles; species Pleurodeles waltl. The sequence continues at coordinate 525,286,374 of NC_090449.1, forward strand.
ACTGGACCCCAACCTTTGTCCTTTTCTTGACCAAAAAAAAGAGTGCTTACAAAGCCTATCTCTGATTCCAAAAACTCAGAAATTGCCCTTGTTTGTATCATGAGAGCAACCTCTGAATCTACCAGTGGCATTTGCTCCTGATCCAAAGATAAATCTCTTGGTTGACAGATTTGGAAAGGGATATCCTAAAAATCTATTTTGAAACCCTTCACGGTTCGAAATACCATGAATCTTTGGTACGGTTAGCCAATTTTGAGCGAAGATCATTAATTTTCCCCCTGCCTTTGTGTGGGAAGGACCAACTGAAGGAAGTACACTTACCATGATCTCTAGCTCCTTAAGGTTTTCCTCTGCCACCGGGGCAGGATGCGCGGCCTCTCTGAGGAAAGAAGTTGGGGCGGGAAGCCCTTCCATAGCCACGTGGGTCTTCGTAAAAGTATTGGGCCTTTTGTTTACCAAAGCCAACAGAGAGTTCCATCCTGTCAGCCCTCCGAAAAACTTTATATTGAACATGCAACACATGTTATATTGGGCCTTGCTAAAGGCAGTAAAGGTTGAAACATACTTTCCTAAGGTCTTAATGAATCTTTCCCTAAAAAGCAGACCATTAGGATCAATGGACGATTCTTTGTTTGCTAAATTCCCTAGATTTATTGGCATATGGATAGCCCTCCTTCTGTCAGCTATAAGGCCTGCATTAGCATTGCCAAGCAGGCATGAAGCCCATTAGCTCCAACCCCTAAATAACTCAGAGTCAACGGGGACTTGTTTGAAACTAGGTTCTTCCGCCATATCCAAAATCCTAGAGAGGAGGCCCAGGATGTCCAGCACTCTATCTTGGCATTGCTTAAGGCACCGTTCAAGTCCTTTTCTTGGATCATTTACTGATTTGAACAGGAAGGTCAATACGATTAGGAGTAATTCCTGCCTCATTATCCAGGAAAGGTCCAGGGCACTCCGCTTTCATTAAATTATGAGACTCTCTATCCAGAGACTTGCAGATCAATAATGTAAGAAAATAATTAAGGTGGTCCATAGGCCACAAGTTCGATCCCCTTGGGATTGCAATAAGAGTAAGGTTAAACATATCTGCATCCATTGGATCCCTAATAGGCTTAGAAGTTGAAGCCTGTCCAAGTCAACCTCAAGGGAGTCAGTATCTAGAATTTCCTGTGGATCAAACACATATATATTCACTATATCCAAATCACTGTCATAAAATAAATCATCGCTAGATGTATGTTGGGAGACAAAGCCATCTCTTCTGCCATGAAGGTCACTCATTCCGCTTGTGCAGAGAGGGATACCTATCTCCATTGCACCACATTGGTCCCTCCTCCTAATTATGCCGTGTTGGGCACCCTGTTCTTTTGTAGTGCTCAGGCTACCCTTCCTCATGTCTTTATTGACATTAGGCATCTCCCTTTATAAATGTTTACTTTTACTTAAAGCCATACCCCTTTTCTTAGTGACAACAGTAGACTCCTCCTTAGATAGAGAAAAGTATTCCTCCTCTGAGAGTGGGCCTCTTTTTCTTTTATTAAAAATAGCTTCAACAGTTTGTTTAAGAGAATTTGTTTACTCTTTATCTAAATAATTTTTAACAACATCCTCACTGCAGGACATGGCAGAAGGCATCAAAGTGGATGATGGCTCAGACATGATTAATGAGAGGTCTGATAACTCAGGATCAGCTTATGTAAATAAAAGTCTCTCTTAAACCCTTACTTAACATTTCTCTTATATTGTTTAAAAAGGTGCCAGGAAGCCCTGTTGCCCATCACGTCTGTCATCTGAAAAAAATGAAAAAATAATTTTAATCCTCTATTTTATTGCTTTAAAGTAGGAGACTTGGGGTATTCTAACAGATCATTGTTGGTGGCATCGCTGAGGATTCCAACAACGCAATGGGAATTCCGTCTTGAGGAGCCCCATGGAAAAAAACAGAGGCCAGTGGAGCGGCGTTTAGGCTCCTGAAAGCCAGATTTCAGTATCTGGGCAGGACCAGTAGAGCCCTCCATTGCTCTACTGATAAGCTGTGCTAAATCACAGTTTCTTGCTGCATGCTGCACAACATCGCCTTGTGACAATACAGGGTATGAAGACTGTATAGAGCCACTGGGTGAAGATTTTGAAATGATGAATCAAGATGACAGTGGTGAAGAAGATGGAACTGACCTATGTCAAGATGTCATTGACCACTTCTTCACCTTACTGTAAGTGTACCCTTACATATTGTAACATCCAACGTCAGAACAACTTCTGACATACTGAATGTATCAGTCTGTGATGGTAATTGAGTAGGAATGGTCAGTTCAGGAAGGACCAAGTCAAATATGTCTGTAGATCAAGGTTTCCCTACTTTGACTACTATATTTATTGACATAGATTAACTTTGCTTGTGCTAAGTAAATGTGTCCTCCTAACATCATTTGAGTCAAACGTAATATGCAGAGTAATTAATTTTCCCATTTTATAGTTTTTAGGATCCTTCACCATGTCATCTTCATTTGGACATTTTAAAGTAGCAACATTTGCAGTGGCATGTTGCTTTTAGAAAGTACAAAGGAAATATGGGTTGGTCCTGGGACAGACACCCACTTTGGATGGACAGATCTTGCAGAGAGCCAACTTGCACTGTGATTCAATGAAAGTTCTTGAGATTGTATCAGACCTGTTTCTGTTGGATGTTGCCACCAAGGGAATATGTGCTACCTAACTTGCTCTAACCACATGTATATGTCAAGCCATAGCATACTGGTCTCCCTTCACATTGGCTAAATCTTCAAATTGGGTTCAGTGTAGGAAGCTGTTAATGTATCTCCTCATAGTTGAAAGAACATTTTAGCACCCCACTGAACGGTGGTTGTGACATTGACCTAAATACTGCAACGGTGTCCTAAAATGGTCATGAGGCCTCACTTTTTGTTACTGCCATCATGTAGAGTTTTTTGTGTTATTGATGTAGGATTCCTATTGTGAGGGCAGGATTTCTGCCTCCAGCTGAGGTCATGAATTAATAATAGTTTGCCCATTTGATTTGATGTTATGAGATAGTCCCCTCCTTCCATGCTGTCAAGGATTGGAGTGTCAACTTCTAAATGGCGCAGACAGTTTGGGTTCTGCATGGTTTGTAAAAAGCATCTTTGATTTTGTCACAGACATCCCACCTACAAATGTATGACACCAATACATTGTAAATTCATTGTTTCTTTTTCCATCTTTTTTTAAAATGGGAAACACATAACCAAGTTGGTAACTAATATTTGTTTTAGAATCATATTGTTTGACTGCTTTAAAAAATGATGGTATACGGAAGGAAAAGGAAAATGAATTACCACAATAAATACTACACCAGTCTTGGACTTTGTCTTATGTGCATTTATTTAGAACAAAAAATGAATGCAATATCTTTGAAATCAGAATGGAGAAGATCAAGAATCAAAAACTGAAGTCCATCATGGTGGATGAAACCATGTTTGTTGAGGACAAATTGTTTGGAGCTCAATGTACAAAAACAACTCTCCTCAAAAAAGGAAAAGGTGCCCATGAAATAGTGCACAGAGTGAATGGGAAACACACACTAGAGGAAATTAGGTTCAGCTGCTCTTGGAGGTCGTAAGAGTGGTCTTGCCATCCTTTCCTGGTGGTCCAGATGAATTCCCCCTATCCAGGGGTGGGGCACATGTACAGAGAGTGGGGTGGGTGGAGCAGTTTCCTATTGTGGCAGAGACTCCCTGTCTGTGGCTAAGTAAAGTGTATTTTATCCTGATGTTGAAGGACCACAGACAGGAGTTGATGGTACAAGAAAAGTCCTGCACAAATGATGATACATGTCAATCATCACCCCAGTCAAGGAGCACAAATTTAATTTGTGATTCTGTAGCTCAACAATGTGCTCCCCCTGCACCTGTGTAAGGTCCTAGATCTCTACTAGAACCTGGCCCATCGAGTCTTGGGACTGTTGTAGTACTCGCAAAACTCAGCCAATGGTGGTCTGGATGACAATGATGCCAGTGGCTTGACTTTGCTGGCCCACTGATTCACTACCATGACCCTTACCCCCACTACCCTGTACCCTTGAGGCAGTGTAGCCCATTCCACTGGGTCCTGGCACAGCTGAAGGTGGTGGTGGTCATAGTTGTTCAAAAGTAGCCAGGATCGGTGGGTGTGGGCAAGAGATGGGAGTTGTGTTCCTCTGGACATAGGAATGAGAGTTATCCGTAAGCTGAGTTGGTAGAGCTGCTGGGGTAGAAGATATAGGTGAGGCCCACGTGTGTCTCACTCTCAGCGATGTCTGCCCAGACAAGCCAGTTGGACCAAGCATCCCCTCATCATCTGGACATGCAAGAGTGGTGTCCTCACTGAAGGCTTGTTCATGGCCTGTAATGAAGGGCTCTTTGGTTGCAGATGGCGGTTCCCTGGCCCTAATATGAATTATTAAAAACATGATTATAAAGGTCTATATTGTACCTCATATGTGTCCTCAGCTACAAATGAACCAACCAAAAAAAAAAAAAAATCCATGATTACCAAAATATTTAGATCTTTGTGTGATCTTTTTACTCATGCAGGTTAATGTGCACGGATGCAAACTTCAGTAACAATGATGGAAAGGTGTCCTGAAAAGTAAAATGTTATTTAGAAAGTGCCTGACATGCAACTCAACATACTGTAGTAGAGAGGAGATTTGAGAACTGAGCCATTTCAGGACCTAGCAGCCTCAAAAACAAACCATGGTACTACTTTTTGGATTAAATGGCACTGGTCATCATATGAACACTGCAATGTAAATTGTGTATCAATGCTACATATAATCCTTATGCCAGAGAACATGATTGGAAACATTTGAATACACAAACTATGATTTATGCAAGCAAGTAGATCAATTCAATGGAGTAACACAAAGGTCACAATATACTGGACCAAAACAGCAGATGAAATGCTAATACATACCATGAAATGGTAAATGACAACCACATAAAGCTTTGACTTTTGTGCATATGTGAAAAAAAGAGAGGTTGAGCTACATCACAATGCACTATTGTTTTGCAGAGACAAAAGCAGGGCATCATTGTAGGTATAGTGATTTTAAAACACCATTGCCAACACTTGTGAAAAAGTGAGCAACATACCTATATAAATTACTACAGTGAAAATGAGCACATATATAATATGTACACACATATGTGTGTAATGTGAATAGGTTAACACACCACTTTCAAGCACTATCTCTTCATGTGCATGTGGATGGGGTTTGGAACTTGTTTATTGGAGCACAACAACCTACATTCAGATAAAGCAAGGGGGCAGGGAAATGCAAGGGGTAATCCATGGAGAGCAACACACAATCTGAAAATACATACTGTTTATCATTAAATAGGGAGAAACAAATCAACAACAACATAAACAACCTTCCAACCTTAAACTAAAAGAGAACAATTTGTATAAATAGATAAATATTATCTAAATAATATCTCTCACTGTAGCAACCAAAGTAAAATTAGAAACAAACCTGCGTATCACATAATGTTATTAGATGCATAATTTCATTACAGCACACAAACATATATCACAATAAATCATCAATTTGCATAATTTCTTTTTATGAATATGTAAACATAGATTTGAGCTAGAAAGACTACCCTGAATTCCACTAATATGTCTAAATGTCTGGGAAACAGACACTTCTAATGTATAAATACACCATTCAAGCACTCACATACAAACATACCCCATACACAACCAAAACAACATATCTTCAAGCCAGAATTAAAACAATACTAATCATGTACAGGGGTAAATTAAGGTCACTATTACATATATGTAGAAATTGAGTCTCTAATAGGCAGAGGTATACACCCTTGTCCAAATAGGGACCACAATCCTAATCAGGGTGAGCTACAACACAATCGAAATTAACCTGTGCTCGCCCTCTGGTAGCTTGGCACAGAACAGGCAGGGTTAACTTAGATGGCAATGTGTAAAGTTTTTGTGCAATAACTCATACAGTAACACAGTGAAAACACCACAAAAAACCTCCACACCACTGTAGATAAATAGATAAAATGTATCTGAATACAATAAGATCAAAATGACAAAAAAAACAATATGCACAAGTCAAGCTATCACTTTTTAAAGGTTTAAATGAGTCTCAATCCTTAAGAATCAGTGGTTGTATCCTTGTAACACACAGTACCTGAGATGCGTCAAAAATAACGATGCATGGGAGCTGCAGAGGAGGAAATGCATTGAAAAATAAGGCGCTGCATCAGATTTTCCAGAGGAGCACAGATGATGTGTCGCTTTCTTTCCACGTTACAAGGTGATGCATCAATTTCCATGAGAACAGGCTTGGTTCCTCACTGGGATGCAAGGGTATTTTGATGCCCAGGATGATGCGTTGAAAATCCTTGACTCGCTGGTAGAAGAAGCAGGTGGTGCATTGATCCGGTAAGTGATGAGGTGAATCTTTAGCCACGAGGAAGGTGCTGCATCAATTTCTGCAGGCATTGCATCAATTTTCCAATGCACAGGGATTTCCTTCTCTGGGGTGAAGTCTTTGTGGCCTTGAGACTTCAGAGCAGGAGGTAGGCTCAATCCATGCCTTTGGAGAACACTTGTGGGGAAGGTAGAGTCATTTCAGCAGAGTCAGTGGCCAGCAGGCAACATGGCGACAAGCAGGGCAGAAGTCCTTCTGAGCAAAGCAGTCCACATGGGTTCTTTTGGCAGCCAGGCAGACCCTCTAACAGAGTCCAGGTGTAGATCCAGAAGTGTCTGATTTGGTGTGGTCAGAAACCCAGTATATAGACCCACAAATGCCTTTGAAATAGGGGGAAGATTCAAAGAGTGGTTCTGAAGTACACAACTTTCCCTTTCATCCCAGTCCTGTCTGCCAGGATCCCTGGGCGGGGATATCAGTCCTTTGTGGGGGGACAGGCCACTGACCTTTGAAGTGTAAGAGAGAGACCCTCCACCCTTCCTGCTCAGGGAGACCCATTCAGTATGCAAATGAATGCAGAAGCGACTGAGTATCTTGTGTTTATGGCTGTCTTGGGTGGAATGCACAAGGAGTGCTGTCAACAAGCACTGGCCTGACGTGGATTGTAGACTGTGTTGTAAGGCACAGATGGCAGTAAGCGCAGAGAAATGTCCACTTTCCATAAGTGGCATTTCTAAAATAGTAATATTAAATCCAACTTCACCAATGAGCACGACTTTCTATTACCATTCTGGCCATAATAAACATGACAGGGCTACTCCTTTCAGATCAGAATCTACCACTTAAAAGTATATAAGGGCAGTTGTAACGCTGACCTACGAGAGGAGCAGGCCTTACAGCAGTGGAAAATGGATTTGTAAGTTTGCCTCTACCAGGACATGTAAAACACATAGGTACATGTCCTGCCTTTTACTTACATAGCACACTGTCCTATGGTTTACCTAGGGCCTGCCTTAGGGGTGACTTATATACAGAAAAAAAAAGAGTTTAAGGCTTGGAAAGTAGTTTTAAATGGCAAGCTGAGGTGGCAGTGAAACTGCAAACACCGGCCTTGCAATGAAGGGCCTGAGACATGGTTAAGGGGCTACTTATGTGGGTGGCACAACCAGTGCTGCAGGACCACTAGAAGCATTTCATTTACAGGCCCTGGGCACCCCTAGTGCACACTTACTAGGGACTTACAAGTAAATTAAATATGCCAATTGGGTAGGAACCAATGTTACAGTATTTGGGGAGAAAGCACATACACTTTAGCACTGGTCAGAAGTGGTAAAGTGCGCAGAGTCCTAAAACCAGCAAAAATAGGGTCCGAAAAAGGGAGGGAGGGAGGTAGGTAAAAAGTTGGGGGTTGACCACCCTAAGGCTGTCAGGTCTAACAATATAGCATATAAGACAAATACATCCACAAAAACAAAAAATCACAATGTGAATAATGTACACATTTTAAAATTAATTTAGTCCATATAGCAAAAACTAGACAATATAACACGTATTTAGGTACAGGTCCTATTCTGGTATATATATGCATGGAATAGATACAACAACCAATAAATAATTAGTGATCCTTTCATCCCGTGTGTCAAACAGCACACGTTTTGGTGGAGCCGCACAGTGGGAGCCAAGTTCTTCAGGGCACTAACGGATATAGAAAGGTAATACACATGGAGGCTGTAACCCAGAGCATAATATCCTACAAGCAGCATAACTTAAAACACCATCTTGACTAACAGTCTCTTCAACAAATCCACATCTAAAGAAGGGGGTTCCTCATTGGAGGAGACCTCAGTAAAAATAGGACTTGATAATCAGATAGCAAGATTCTAATGTCTTTCATGGGTACTGAATGCCCATGAAGGAAAATAATGAGACATCAAAGCAGGAATAATAAGTCCAACAAAGTGTTTAATTCTGAAAGAATGTATCAGATGGTTCTCCCATATGTACGCCAGGAACCTCATAAGGTAGATCCGATAGAAACAACCGTAATGCTACTAATTTGGATAACAAGAAATATTTGAAACTGAAGTTCAAATATATATATGTTTTGATAGGTGTCTAGAAACATTCTGAACAGACAGGTTAAGGGCAAGGCCTCCATTTGTGACTGGTGAGACATGCATAGGTGTAACATACTACTCTTCACCCCCCCAGTGATTCCTGTCAAGCCACCAGGATGTAGGATCTGCAAGACCTTCTCCTCCCAGGGAAAGAGCTGTAATGGGAGATGGGAGAACCACCACCCATCCTCTAGTCCTCCTGGTGACACTTGGAGGCTGAGGAGCAGACTCTCCCCGCAGGTTGTTCCACCTCTTACTAATTTCCTCCTGTATGCGCAGATTGTTAGCTACAGCATTCCCTGTGTTGACTATTCTGGCCTACATTTGCCTCTTCTGAGATATGGTCTTATTTGGTACTTATGCTCCAAACAGTTGTGGCTCTACTCTAATAGTTTCATCCACCATGACTGTCAGTTCTCCTTCTGTAAAAACGTGTTTTCCTCCTCCCTGTTATAGTGATTACAAAAATATATACTATTGCCCCTAAAGTGATTTGTAAAATAATGAAAAAATAAAAAAGTGAAAAGTGAAAAAAGTGAAAAAAACAGAGGGAGAAGTGATAAAAGAAACTAACCTGACTGTTCAGTGGCAAGGTCATCCTCGGATTGGTGGTCAGCAGTGGAATGACAAAGGATCATAGTCGGAAATGGAGTGTTCTTTATAGTGTGTTTTGAAGGTGTTCACAATGGTCCAATATACATCAGGTGAGGACCGCTAACATCCATCCAATAGCCACAGTCAGAGACAAATGTTGAATGGATCCCACAACGGCCTGCCGTTGTCGTGGGACCACCGCTGGTACACCACCAGCACAATTGTGGTTATCTAAATATGGTCAGTGCAATGCCGCCGTCCTGACGGCGATAGTGTGATATTCACCAGCATCAGAGTCTGCCACATCAGCTGCGGGATGCAGCTAGCATGATGGAGTACACTCTGTCAATCTGGATGGCAGTTAAACAGCCATTCGATCTAAATACAGTGGTCAGAACACCTTCAGCTTGATAGAGTACTTGGGACTGCGGTGGCAGCGGGACAGCGGTATAACCATCAATTTTTTTCTGGAGCTTTTTCTCTTGTCATTGAGTGAGGCTTCTCTCCAGGTCGGCTTTCAATGTGACGACAGTGGCTGGGCTCAGCGTGAGGTCCCTGTCAACTCCTGGAAGTTAAGTTGATGGGGAGAAGCTCCAGAGCTTCAGCGGGATGAACCTGAAAAATCAGGCTGGGTCGCGGTTCTACGTCACACGCTTGATCCTTGTCAACAGGTAGGTCACCTTATGGAGCTTTTTCCCAAAGTTGCTCCAAACTTCTAGATCTTCTTCCAGAAGTCCTTTTTAGGGTCCTGCAGTGTCCACAAACTTGGTTCAAGGTTCCAGAAGCTCTGAGTTGCTCCTTGGGAGTTTGGACTATAATTCCCCGATTGCACCTGCTCAGAATCCTCAAAAGGCCACTGGACGCTGGTCAGATGGACTCTTCTTGCAGGACTTGATACAGAGGACTCTTGGTAGCTCCTATGTACATGTTGCTTACAAGGAGTCCACTCCTCATTCTTTAGAAGCAAGGCAAAGTTATTTTTGTGAGAAAAGCCCAGAGTGCAGCTGGTGCAGTCCCTGTGAGCATAGTACTTCAGGTAACAGCCAGATGTTCAGCTAGGCAGTCCTTCTTCTTATGATTTTCATCCTGTGGGGATTTGAGTTGTTGGGCATCCCTCACATATTTATTAATCCTTCTGGGTTCACAAGCAGCGGGGGGCCCAGACCAATAGGGTGCAGGGTGCCACCCTATGGGGTGACCACTTCCTGTCAACTGTGTCAAAATTCATTCCCAGAGAGCACTGTTCCTTAAAAATCCAAGATGCAGAAAATCTCTCCTGGAGGTGCAGGTCTGGCTAGGCCCACCCACTGGTTTGGCTAACTTTCTCTAACACTCTCTTTCAGCCCCTCTCCTAATCTAATTATGGGGGCTCCCATGTGGCCAGGGGGCACGAAATGGGGGTGGTCTGGTTTCTCTCCTGAATGTGTCTCCCTCCTGTGAAGACCAGTTTGGCAAACCAGCCCCCTTCCTGCTCTGCCACCTGCTGTTGCAGATATCTACCCAACAGATCCTTCGATTGTCACAGCCCAGGCCACCTCACACCTCATTAAGGTAGCTTGATTCAGCTCAATCAGAAAAGTCTACTACAGAGATTTAGGTGACTTTTTGAAAGAGATCTTAAACTCTTTCACTACAATAGTTATGATAAATCCAACATTGGCAAGTTGGTGTATATAGTCTAACCATGAATTAGGTATCTTGATTGACATATTTAGCTCATTCCTATCCACAATAAAACTGAATCAATTTACAACAAAGCCTTCTAATGTTAGCCTATGAAGCTAAGGGACTATAATGAGGAAAAACAAAAATTGCAGTTTTTTCCTCACCAAGACCTATAAAACAACTTGTATAATGTCCCTGTTTATATTTACACTGCACCCTACACTTGGGGTACCTAGGGCAGACATTAGGAGTGACATATGTAAAACTAAGGTAGTTTAAGACTTAGGACGTACCTTTATTTCCAAAGTCGAATTAGGGCTTAACCTTTTTTTAAAGCAGAAAACAAGGCAGGTCTGCCTCTAGAATAACACAAGACACCACAGCAGTGCACCCATGGGGGTCCTTAAGCCCACATGCCCTACCATATACTAGGGACTTACAGGTTGTTTGGGTTGTCAGAGTCAATTATAATTATACCTAATTAGTATATACCTTTTAAACAGAGCACTGGCCCTGGGCCTGTTTTTAGCTGAGCCCAGGGCACAGTTAGAGTCAGTAACCACCGGTATCAGTAAAACAAGGGGGGGTGATCAGGGCCAAAAGAATGATGTTCTCATATAATCATTTTATTATAACTTAAGTAATTGCTCACTGGTAACACCCTTGTACCATGTAGAAAGACCAGTTTACATGCTAGTATGAATTAATAATATACTATAGCTCTTTGGTCTCTGGCACAAAACACTGTTAGGTCCACCTGCTGAAAGTTGTATTGTGTCCTATCTGAAAAAGTTAAAACAAATCAGCAGAATCAGAAAAAAAAAATGGGAGTGACCATACAAAAAGAGGCATTTTCTTACACACTCCAATACATGACTTCTGGCAACATATATGTTGGGGATTTATTATTCTCCTTGTTGTCAGTAGGTATCCCTAAAAGACCTTTACCTCACTACCTGGATCCCCAGGAAGCCATACAGAGGGGGTCATTCCAACCCTGGCGGTCGGTGTTAAAGCGGCGGCCAACCCGCCAACAGGCAGGCGGTAAAAAAAATGGAATTCTGACCCTGGCGGGATCCGCCAACACAGACCGCCACTTTAACACTCCGACCGCCACGGCGGGACAAACAAACAGCGCGACGGTCACCGGCAACAGACAGACGGGAGCCAATGTACCGCCCACCCTATCACAACCCACCAATCCGCCACCTTTTCCGGGGTGGTAGCCCCGCCGATAAAAACACGGCGGAAACAGACATTACGAACGGAAAACGCACACCTCTACACACTCCACGAGGAATCTGGACAGCATGGAACCCGAACTACACATCCTACCAGCTATTGTCTTCCTGCTCCTCTACCAGGAGCACGAACGCCGGCGCAGAAGACACCGGTGAGTACTGCACCTACGACACAGGGGAGGGAAAAAATTACGGGGACACACATACACGACACACCCACCCTCACCCACAACTACATACACATCAATGCAGAGCAACAACTCAGAGTGACACCCCCCAAACCCCTCGGAAGAATGCAAAGCCAAAATAAAATGTTCATGAATTTTGAAGTATATTGAACGGCTAAGTAAAAAAATATATCCAACATCTATAACCATATATGCAAATGTAAATTGTCCTGTGCAAATTGGGTATCAGCCATTGTTCGTGGGCCAATGGGCCTAAACACATGGGCAAAGCCCACACACGATACCCGAATCCATTGGAGAGAACACTGCAGGGGCATCAGATAGCAAAACTACAGGCACCTCAGGGGGAAGGGAAGGGGGGGCACCTCAGCCAGATGAGTCCACGGCGCCAGATCCACGAGGGGCCTCCGTGCCCACTGTTCAATCCTGGGGAGTGCAAAGCCACAGTCTCACAAGTCACTACAGTGGGTGGATTGCCCACTGTGCCATCCTGGGGAGTGCAAAGCCACAGTCTCACAAGTCTCTACAGTGGGTGGATTGCCCACTGTGCCATCCTGGGGAGTGCAAAGCCACTGTCTCACAAGTCTCTACAGTGGGTGGATTGCCCACTGTGCCATCCTGGGGAGTGCAAAGCCACAGTCTCACAAGTCACTACAGTGGGTGGATTGCCCACTGTGCCATCCTGGGGAGTGCAAAGCCACAGTCTCACAAGTCTCTACAGTGGGTGGATTGCCCACTGTGCCATCCTGGGGAGTGCAAAGCCAAAGTCAATCAAGTGGATTACAGACTCCACTGGTTCTGGAGGAGGCATGGTGCCCAGAGTGCTTCGTGCAGCCCTGCCCGACACAGATCCGGCCCTGCCCCTTCTGCCAATGGGCCAGCGGTGCATGAGACTGCGGTGCCCTGTCCAGCGGTGCTTGACTTGAAGGGCCCAGCGGAGCGGTGCTTGACTTGAAGGGCCCAGCGGAGCGGTGCTTGACTTGAAGGGCCCAGCGGAGCGGTGCAGAGACGGCGGGGCCCAGCGGAGCGCTGCTTGACTTGAAGGGCCCAGCGGAGCAGTGCTTGACTTGAAGGGCCCAGTGGAGCGCTGCTTGACTTGAAGGGCCCAGCGGAGCGGTGCAGAGATGGCGGTGCCCAGCGGAGCGGTGCTTGACTTGAAGGGCCCAGCGGAGCAGTGCTTGACTTGAAGGGCCCAGAGGAGCGGTGCAGAGACGGCGGGGCGCAGCGGAGCGGTGCTTGACTTGAAGGGCCCAGCGGAGCGGTGCTTGACTTGAAGGGCCCAGCGGAGCGGTCCTTGACTTGAAGGGCCCAGCGGAGCGGTGCAGAGACGGCGGGGCCCAGCGGAGCGGTGCTTGACTTGAAGGGCCCAGCGGAGCGGTGCTTGACTTGAAGGGCCCAGGGGAGCGGTGCTTGACTTGAAGGGCCTAGCCGAGCGGTGCAGAGACGGCGGTGCCCAGCCGAGCGGTGCTTGACTTGAAGGGCCCTGTTCAGCGGTTCTTGAGACGGCGGTGCCCTGTTCAGCGGTGCTTGTCTTGAAGGGCCCTGTTCAGCGGTTCTTGAGACAGCGGTGCCCTGTTCAGCGGTTCTTGAGACGGCCGTGCCCTGTTCAGCGGTTGTTGTCTTGAAGGGCCCTGTTCAGCGGTTCTTGAGACGGCAGTGCCCTGTTTAGCGGTTCTTGAGACGGCGGTTCCCTGTTCAGCGGTGCTTGTCTTGAAGGGCCCTGTTCAGCGGTTCTTGAGACGGCGGTGCCCTGTTCAGCGGTGCTTGACATGTGTCTCCAGGGCAACCGATCCGGCCATGACATGGATCTCACTCGCCACCCGACATGTGGCTGCCGTGCCCTTCGTACACATCTGTCTTCTCGCTTGCGGGCCCTCCTGTGCTGCCGTCCCAGGCCCGTGGGTGTCCTCCTTCACCCCTGGAATGGGGCTGGTGGGGCCCTCCTGGGCAGCTCGCCTGCTGCCGGACTTGTCGGGCGTGTTGCCCTTCCCACCCTTCCCTGCTCCTCTGTGGCCCTTTCCTCCCTTTGTTGGTGTGCCAGGTGGCACCCCACTTCCTGATGGTGCCAGGGTAGTGCCCTTGGAGCCTGCTGTCTCTGGCCTCTCGCGCGGGGCACTGGCTTTTTTGGCTTTCTTTCCAGGGGGTGGGCTGGCTGTATCTTTACTGCTAGCCGAAGTAGCTGGCCTTGAAGGTGGTGGACTCCAAAATCCTTGGACTATTGTCCTTGTAGGTCCAGGTTTTGTGGTGGCTGAGGTGCTGGTTGGAGTCTTATGAGAAATGGGGTGTGGGTCAGGTGATGGAAAGAGGTTAATTTTGGACAGGAAAAACTTTTTGGGAGCAGTGGGAAGGGTAGGTGTAGTGGGTATGGGAGTGGAGGAAGAGGATGTGGTTGTAGGTGAGTCAAGTCTGGTGTCTTTGGGTGCAGGTGCTTGTGCTGGAGGCTGTCGTGAGGTGGATGGCTGTTGGGTGGGTGGCTGCCTGCGTCTGTGTGGTTTGGAAGAGGGGGTGACAGACACACTGGGAGAGGACACAGGGGACGTGTAAATGGTAGTGGGGGTGGTGACTGCACGTGTGCGGAGTGTTCTGGTGGGTGTGCTGGTAATGGACGTAGTGGCTGATGATGTTGTGCATGCAAGTGTGAGTGGAGACGTCACAAGGAGGGAGGAGGGAGACGAGGAGGAGGGGGACACAGAGGAGGCAGTGGCTGTTGGCATGTCTGCATGTGGATGTTGCTTGGGTGAATGCTTGTGTGATGTGTGGTGCTTATGTCTGGATGAGCTTCCCTTGGGTGTTGAGGTGTGTGCAGGCTGGTCTGTAGGTATGTCTGGGATAGGCAGAGGTACACGGGAGTGGGACTGGGTTGAGGAAGTTGGAGGAGGGAGGCAGGAGACAGGGACAATGGCTGCCGTCAGTGCTGAGGCCAGAGCGTTGAACGATCGCTGATGGGCAGCCTGACCCGAATGAATGCCCTCCAGGTATGCATTACTCCGGTGCATGTCCCTTTCTACACCCTGGATGGCATTCAAAAGGGTAGACTGCCCAACAATGAGCGTCCTCAGCAGGTCAATGACCTCCTCACTGAGGGCAGCAGGGGTAACTGGGGCAGGGCCTGAGGTGCCTGGGGCGAAGGAGATGCCCACCTTCCTGGGTGAGAGGGCACGGGGCGAAGGCTGAGGGGCTGCTGGGAGGGCGGAGCAGGTGCGCTGGGTGGCGGCTGTACCTGTTGTTGCGGTGGGCACGGATGTTGCCGCCACCACAAGGGAGCTCCCTTCCGAGGACGTGTCTGTGTCGCTGGTGTCACCACGTGTCCCCGCTGTGGAGCTCCCATCGCCCTCCGTCTCACTGGTGAACTCCGAGTCGGTTGCATGGCCCTCCATGGCCATGTGAGATGCAGCTCCCTCGTGCTCCGATGCCACTTCTCCTCCGCCTGATGATGCAAATGCACACATGAACAGGAAGACCACCAAAAGAAGGGGGGGGGAGAAATAAAGGCATGTTGAGTGCATGCATTGGCGACACAGTTGGCAGAGAGGACAGACACAGAAGCCCCCTGCACTACGCCGCGCACTTGGGGTACACTACTCAATCCGTGGGACATGGCCTACAAGCCTATGGATGACAAATCCACACATAGGTGACACAGGGCCATGATTAGCTGTACTAGGCAACCTACAGAGGTGGGGGGCGGGGGCACAGGGCCATGCCTAACGGAGGGGCCTAGCCTACGGAAATCGCGCTGGCCTAGGGTTAGCCTCAGCCCTCCTCCCCCACCCAGACACCTCCACTGCGCGCAAAGTCAGCAGAATGTGCTTGTACTCACCCCCTTGTGTCTGCTGTGATGTCCTCACGCGCCCATCCACATCGGGGTAGGCCACCGCCAGAATCCGGGACATCAGGGGGATCAATTGACGAGTGCCACCCCTCCTACGTTGGGAGGCCATCCCCAGCAGAGCCTCCGTGGTCTTCCTGCTCCCGCGGCGGATGTCCTCCCACCTCTTGCGGCAGTGGGTGCCCCGTCTGTTGTGGACCCCCAGGGTCCGTACGTCCTTGGCGATGGCACGCCAAATGTCGATTTAATGATGGGCGCTGACCTATGTGACATGTACAGGGGGAGAAAAATAAACAATCTTTTTCTGCATGCTCGATGTGAGTGGCCCCCATCCCCACCCTTGCCATGTGGCACATGCTCTCATCTGTCGTTTGATGCATGCCTCATTCGCTCCTCTCCCCACCATCATCCATTCACCCAACTCAACCCAGCCATTGGCCACAAAGCATGGTCCCAGTGTACTTACCTGTTGGTCTGGAGGACCGTAGAGTAGCGCATACTGGGGGAGGACCCCATCCACGAGTTTCTCCAATTCTTCAGAAGTGAAGGTAGGGGCCCTTTCCCAATCGCAGCAGCCATTGTCTCTTCCAGACCAAGGTCACAGCAGCACTTGCAGTATAGGTCCTCTCCTGTGGATGATCAGGTATCGAGTGATTAAGCAGATAGAAAATGGCGGTCACGCCCGCGGCGGTGCGTACCGCGGCGGTGCGTACTGCGACCGCCGGCGCACATCGTCATTGGCTCCTGAGACCCATAGGGTTCAATGTTAACCAATGCGGCTTTGCGCCGCGGTCTTCGACAGCCTCCCGCCACGGTGTGCCACGCCAGCGCATTGACCTGACATCCCACTGTCGCACTTCACAGGTCAGGCAGCCGCCATTTCAAGGGCCCACATGGCTTAAAATCTACTGCGTCACACATACCTAGGCCTTGCATCAACACTCATACAAGCCATTCAATGCATTGAGAATCGTGTACTGTGCAAGCTGTGGGAACGTACCTGTGGGTTGATTGACTCTGTGCTCCATGTTGTCCTCCCTAGGCACCGTCCGCTGGGACTTGCGAGGAGATGGAGGAATCTTCCCGTGTACAGACCGCTGGTGGACCTGTCGACAATGGAAGAAAGACATGTCATACTGACATACAGGCTTGACAGAGCCACTATACAGGAACTGTGTGCCCAACTGGAGCCAGACCTGATGTCACCCATCCGCCAACCCACAGGGATTCCCCCTCTAGTGCAGGTTCTGTCAGTACTCCATTTCTTGGCAAGTGGGTCATTCCAAACTACAGTGGCCATTTCATCAGGGATGTCACAGCCTATGTTTTCCAAGGTGTTGTCCAGAGTGTTGTCTGCCCTGTTGAAATACATGCAGAGCTACATTGTTTTCCCTGAGGTGGGCGATTTGGCTACGGTGAAGGGTGATTTCTATGCACTTGGACATATTCCCAACATCATTGGTCAATTGATGGGACACATGTTGCTTTGGTCCCCCCCAGCACGAGTGAACAGGTGTGCAGGAACAGAAAAAGTTATCATTCCATGAATGTCCAGGTGGTCTGTTTGGCTGACCGGTACATCTCCCATGTAAATGCCAAGTTCCCTGGGTCAGTGCATGACACGTACATCATGCGAAATAGCAGCATCCCTTACCTGATGGAACTACTTCAGAGACACCGTGTGTGGCTAATTGGTGACTCTGGTTACCCTAACCTGTCATGGCTACTGACCCCAGTGAGGAATCCCAGGACAAGGGCAGAGGAACGGTACAATGAGTCCCATGGGCGTACTAGGAGGGTGATCGAGCGGACCTTCGGCCTCCTGAAGGCCAGGTTTAGGTGCCTCCATATGACAGGTGGATCCCTAATGTACTCACCAAAGAAGGTGTGCCATATCATCGTGGCCTGCTGTATGCTTCACAACCTGGCTTTGCGCCGCCAGGTGCCTTTCCTGCAGGAGGATGGTCCAGATGGTGGTGTTGTGGCAGCAGTGGAGCTTGCGGAGAGTGAAGAGGAGGAAGACGAAGAGGACGACACAGACAACAGGTACAGAGTAATACAGCAGTATTTCCAATAACATGCAGGTAAGAATCAACACCGGAATTTACATTTACTTAAAGTCTCCTGCCTCTCTACTGTCTGAGTTTCCACCCAGTGTATGTTCACTGAGTTGTGTCTTTCCCTTCCAATTTCAGAGATGTGGGCCCCACTCCGTGACCTCTGCTTTGTTTCCCCATGGACTACAGCTGTGTGACAGTGGTATATTGTCATCACAATGTAACTGGACATTTTGGCACAGTTCTGTGTAATACATTTGTTCAAAAATACAGACAGACTCCAGATTATTTTTGTGCAATAAGTGTGTTTATTAAATTGCTCAATTTTGGGTAATGGTTGCAATTCGGTGATGGGTGATGGTGGAGGAATGTCCATGGCAGAGTCCAGATTTTGAGTCTCACAGGTGCATTGTCCATATGCCTGTTGAAGGTGGAGCAGGGGCAGTTTAAGGTTGGACAGGGTGACAATGTGGGACAGTGGGATGACAATCAGGGGGTATCCTTTTCTGGCGGGGGTCTTGGCATCCTACTCTGTCTTCTTCCTAGATCTCAGGCACCGCTTGCGGGGTGGTTCTCCTTCTGCAGGGGGTGGGGTTCTGGTGGCCTGTTGTTCTTGTGTCGGGGCCTCCTGTCCACTAGCGCCGGCGGAGGTGGTAGCCTGTTCTTGGTCCATGCTAGTGACAGGGGCCCTTTGTGGTGCCACATGGTCCCGTAATGTGCTGACAATCTGATTGAGAGCCACAACGATGGTGCCCATTGCGGAACTGATATTTCTGAGTTCTTCCCTGAACCCCATAAACTGTTCCTCCTGCAGTACCTGGATCTCCTGGAACCTGGCCAGGACCGTCGCCATCGTCTCCTGGGAGCGGTGGTATGCTCCCATGATGGAGGATAGGGCCTCGTGGAGAGTGGGTTCCCTTGGCCTGTCCTCCCCCTGTCGCACAGTAGCCCTCCCAGTTGCCCTGTTTCCCTGGGCCTCTGTCCCCTGGACCGTGTGCCCACTACCACTGCCCCCAGGTCCCTGTTGTTGTTGGGGTGGTGGGTTAACCTGGGTGCCCTGTAGTGGTGGACACACCGCTGATTGACGTGTCCTGGAGACAGAGGCATGGGCCCGCTGGGTGGGTGCTGTGCTGGTGTTCCCAGAGGGGGGTAGGTCTGCTGTGGCCTGTGGCTGTCTGAGGGGAACCGACTGTCTCGAGGTCCCCGATGGGCCGGGCTGGTCATCTGGGTCAAGGGAGACAGAGCTGCTGTCATCACTGTGGGCCTCTTCTGGGGGTGGAATGGACATTTCTGGACACTCCTGGGCGGTATCGTGGCGTTCGGGTCCTGCAGGGGTATAAGAGTATAGTTATTGCTTCTATGTGTGCCATAGCGTGCAATGGGTGGGTGCCCGTGTACCCCAGTGCTGGCATTCCCTTGTGGGGGCTGTTGTGACAGTGGTTTGGGGGGGATGGGTATGTGCAGTGGGCATGCTTAGGTGAGGGGTGTCCATGGTTTGTGGTCGCATGCAGGGCTTGGTGTTGGGATGGGTGGGTTGTGATGGTGAGACATTAGCAAGGAGGATGTGTGATGGGGGTGGGGGCGGAGGGTGGGGGTATGATTTGGCATGCCGGTGGGTGTGGGGGGATGAAGTAGTTGAGATTAAACTTACCAGAGTCCATTCCTCCGCATACTCCTGCGAGGCCCTCAGGATGCAGGAATGCCAAGACCTGTTCCTCCCATGTTGTAAATTCTGGGGGTTGAGGTGGGGGTCCGCCGCCAGTCTTCTGCACCGCGATGTTGTGTGTGGATACCATGGAATGCACCTTTCCCCGTAGGTCGTTCCACCGCTTCCTGATGTCGTCCCGATTTCGTGGATGCTGTCCCACAGCGTTGACCCTGTCCACTATTCTTTGCCATAGCTCCATCTTCCTGGCAATGGTGTTGTGCTGCACCTGTGCCCCGAAGAGCTGGGGCTCTACCCGAACTATTTCCTCCACCATGACCCTGAGTTCAGCGTCTGAAAACCTGGGGTGTCTTTGGGGTGCCATGGGGTGGTGTGGATGAGGTGTGGGGTGGCGTTTGTGGTGATGAGTGTGGTGAGTGTGGTGGTGTGTGGTGTTTTGTGCGTGGATGTTGTGTGAGTGATGGTGTTATGTGCCTGTGAATGCTCTGTACTAGCTGGTGGTGTCTCTCTCTGGCCTTAGTCAATAAATGGTGGTCGTAGGGGTTTGTGGGTGATGTGGGTGTGTGTTTTATATTGTGTTGGGTGTGTGGGAGTGGTGTTTGTATGTGTATCAGGTGTGTGTGTTTCAAAATGACCAATGTGGCAGTGTTTTGGAGCTGTGTGTGTATTTTGACCGCGGCGGTGTGTACCGCCAATGAAATACCGCAGTTGAAAGACCGCTGCGTGGATTCGTGGGGCGGAATGGAATGGGCGTATTTCTGTTGGCGTGACGGTGGAGGTTTGGTCATCGCCAGTTTCTCGCTGGCCGTTGGTGTGGCGGACTTTTGTGGATGTCGGGTTTTTGGCGTTTTGCCTGTTGCGGGTCAGAATGACCGTGGCGGTTTCCCGCGGCCGCGGCGGTGTTATGGCGGTCTTCTGACCGGCGGTAAGCGCCTTTTACCGCCGAGGTCAGAATGACCCCCAGAGTTGCCATATTAGTTTCGGATGCTTTAGTCTTTTTCTAAGTACTTGCAACTTCCCTATTTAAATTGTCACATGATGTGGAAGAGCAGCAGATAGCCTGAATTTTAACTGGTGAGCCCACTGCTGAAATGATCCCCTAACTTTGCGATCCCTGACAATTGTGATAACTATGTGAATTTTTGGAATGTGATGGTGGGAAAATCCTTTTAAAAAGAAAGTAAGTTTAAAGTATTTTTAGGCACCTGATAATTTTTACTTTGCACACACATCTTTACCTCACTTCCTGGTTCCCAAGGAAGCCATACAGAGTCACCATATTGGTTTTGAGCACACTGGTCTTTTCTTAAGTGCTTTCAACTTCCCTATTTAAATTCCCAAATGCTATGGACGTGCAGTGGACAGCCTGATTTTTAACTGGTGAGCCCGCTGCTAAAACAATCCCCTAACTTTGAAATCCCTGACAATTGTGATAACTTTAGACATTTTGGGATTTTTATGGTGGAAGAATTTTATTTTAAAAAGAAAGTCACTTTTGAATGTTTTTGGCCACCTGACATTTTTTACTTTGCACCCACTCCTTTACCTCACTTCCTGATTCCCTAGGAAGCCGTGAAGAGCCACCATATTGGTTCTGGGTGCTCTAGCCTTTTCCTAAATGCTTGAAACTTCCTTATTTAATTTGCCAAAAAACGTGGAAGTGTGCTGCTGCGCAAAGGCAAGCCTGTCTGCGCCCATCCCCGACCGGATGCGACCAACGCCATCCACGGTGCCCCTTTTCTACCAGGTATTCCTATGTCAACAAACTTTAAAAAAACTTTTCATAAAGTTACTTTACATAGTGATATTACTATCTCCCTAAGTGAACCAGAGCGTCCTGTTTCTTGTACGAAATGTAAAGCACACTTTGGGAAATTAGATCCCTTATTCCAACACCTTCGTTGGTTCAAAATACATGCACACTGCAGGGTCTCCTGATTAAAGCCCGTTCCCTCAGTAAACATACCTAAGAAGGCTACAACCTCATCACAGAGCTGCAGGTTTACTTCTTGTTTGTTACTGAATCCTGGTTAAAGGAATGGAGTAACACTGATATTGCTCTTGCTCTTCCACCAGGTTACACTATCTCCAGGCACGACAGGCCTGGTCGTCAGTGAGGAGGGCTTGCTATTATCTTCAGAGACACTTTCCAGGTAGACACTTTCAATGTAAGCTCCCTATCAGGAGCTGAAAGTTTAGTGTTCTGTTTTAGGATCAGCCCCTCCCAGCCCTTTGCGTTAGCTCTGATCTATCATCTGCCTGGCACAGGCTCAATGTTCCTGGCCTCACTTGGTGAAGCTTGGTCTCCCCTGGTTCTTCGATACTCTAATTTCACCATTCTTGGAGACTTTAATTTTCACCTTGAGTATGCAAATGACCTGGAGGAAAGCAATTTCCTTGATATCCTAAGCACCCTAGGATTATGCAATCTGGTTTCAGGACCTACTCATGAACACAGCCTCACGCTAGGCTCTATCTGCACTAATAACACCAATCTAGATGCAGAAGTTTCTATTCAGCTCAGCTGGTCAGATCATGTGTTAATTCCCTTTAAAATCACCTTTGAGCAGGACAATCAGCCCTCCATAGACCCTTACATGGTTCCCTCCACTACTTGAAGGTGGAGAAAGCTGGCTATGTATCCCAGATACTCGAAATCTCTACTTGAATCTACTCCCACACTACAAGGTTGAACCTCTGATAATGTTGAATCCTTCAATTGGTGAATATGTCAAGCAGCCACCAGATTAACACCCATTATACCACACAAGAAAATGCCAAACTCTTAACCTTCAGCCCCTTGGTTTGAATCAGCCCTACAAGAGCAACATTTGGTCTGTAAGCAATTTGAAAGGAAATGGCATAAGGCATATGATTCAGAAGTCATAGTGCAATTCAGAACAGCACTGAAAGTCTGTCATAAGCAGATTACAATGCTGAAAAAGCCTACTTTTCCACCCAAATAGAGGATGCCAAATTTGATCAAAAGCTTATTTTTAAGATTTCAAACTACTTCCTTAAACCGAAGACACTGGACAAGCAGATCCCACCATCTCAGACATTATGCAACCAGATTTCATCTTACTTTATCGAGAAAGTACAGCATAACACAAGCAATTTAATCACACCTGGTCCCCCTTCTATAGGTATTGAGGCAAATAAACCGTTGAGTGAAAGTATGAGCAAATTGACGACTTTTCAAACAACGTCATTGGCCCGGTCCCGTCAGGCCATTCTGGCTTGTAAATCAGGATTGCCCAACAACCCTTGTCCCCCCTTGATCGTTTACAAGTTGGTATACATAGTTAACCCAGTGATAAATCAAATTCTGAACAACTCCCTGGTGACAACAGAGGTCCTGGAGGACTGGAAGTTGGCAGCAGTCAAACATATAAATAAAAAACCTCTTGCAAACCCCACAGCTTTATTTAATTTATGCCCTATATCTTTGCTGCCAATTATGAGTAAAATAATTGAGAAACATCCAACTAATAGCCTTTACAGAAAAGGCCAATGTACTTCATCCCCTTCAATCAAGTTTCTACCCTAAGCACTCAACTAACCAGGTCTGCTGGAAATCGCAGACACCTTAAAACTAACACTTGATGCGGGGAAGAATGCTGTTCTGATTTTATTAGCCCTATCGGCAGCATTCAATACTGTTAGTCCTGGCATCTTTTGGCCTGCTTCCCCAGTCTTTTTGCCTTCTGACCTCCTGTTTTTATGGTATGTTGGACTTGGTTTTTGCTGGTTTATTGTTTCTGCACACTTTACCACTGCAGATCAGTGCTAAAGTGCACATGTTCCCTGTATAACTTGTATTGGTGATTAGTTTATCCCTGATTGGCAGATTTGAGGTACTAGTAAGTCCCTAGTAAAATACACTAGAGGTAACCAGGGTCTATATATCACATGCTACTAGTGGGCCAATAGTACTGATTGTGCTACCCACATGAGTAGCTTTCAAACATGTCTCAGACCTGCCATTGCAGTATCTGTGTGTGTGTGTAATTTTGCTCTGCCAATTCGAACTGGCAAGTGTACTCACTTGCCAGAACCCAAACCTTCCCTTTTACTACATGTAAGTCACCCCTAAGGTAGGTCCTAGTTAGCCCCATGGGTAGGGTGCAGTGTATTTAAAAAGTAGGGCATGTGCTGGTGTGTTTTACATGTCCTGATAGTGAAATACTGCCAAATAAATTTTTTACTATTGCACTCCCATAGGTTAACATGGGCACTACCTTTAAATATCTTTTAAATGTAGCTTCCTATTTGGGAGATGATAGAGATTTGGAGTTTGGGGTCTCTGAACTCACAATTTAAAAATACATATTTTGGTAGAGTTGGTTTTTAGATTGTCTGTTTGAAAATACCACTTTTAAAAAGTGGTCATTTTCTTGCTTAACCATTCTGTGCCTCTGCCTGCCTGTGGAATCCATGGACTGACAGTTGAGCTGTTTGTGAATTCCCTTTAAACAGTGTTACAAAGGTAGCTGAGGTATGTCCTGTATATCCTGATGAGTCTTCCTGGGCTAGAGTAGGGAGGGAGGAGCTGGCACCTCACACAATGCAGTCTCCAACCCCCTGGAGTGTGTCTGGGGCCAGGCCTGGACAAGGCAGGATCTTGGGAACAACAGAGACTTTCCTTTGAAGTTTGCTTACTTCAAAGGCAGAAATGAGTACAAGTAGTGAACCCAAAACCCCAGACTTCTAGAACACTTCTAGATCAAGAGTAACCTCTGCCAAGGAGAGGAGCTGAAGAGCTAGAGGAGAAATACTGACCCTTTGCTGTGTGTGCTTTGCTGGGTTGGCCTGTAGTTGCTGCTTCTGCATTAAAGAGGAAAAAGACTGCACTTTGCTGTGTATCCTGCTGGTGAGGTTTCTCCAAGGTCTTGAAGTAGAGCTTGCCTCCTGTTGGAAGTCTCAGGGATATCAAAGACTTCAGGTTCATCTCCCTATAGCACTGAGAACTATGGGCCTCATTCTGACTTTGGCGGGCGGCAGAGGCCGCCCGCCAAAGTACCGCCGTCAGAATACCGCTGCGCGGTCAAAAGACCGCCGCAGTAATTCTGAGTTTCCCGCTGGGCTGGCGGGCGACCGCCAGAAGGCCTCCCGCCAGTCCAGCTGGAAACCCCCTTCCACGAGGATGCCGGCTCTGAATGGAGCCGGCGGAGTGGAAAGGGTGCGACGGGTGCAGTTGCACCCGTCGCGATTTTCAGTGTCTGCTATGCAGACACTGAAAATCTTGGTGGGGCCCTGTTAGGGGGCCCCTGCAGTGCCCATGCCATTGGCATGGGCACTGCAGGGGCCCCCAGGGGCCCCACGACACCCGTTACCGCCAACCAGGTTCTGGCGGTCAAAACCACCAGAACCAGGCTGACGGTAAGGGGGTCGGAATCCCCATGGCGGCGCTGCCTGCAGCGCCGCCATGGAGGATTCCTCAGGCCAGGGGAAAACCGGCGGGAAACCGCCGGTTTCCCTTTTCTGACCGCGGCTTTACCGCCGCGGTCAGAATAGGCCTGGATGCACCGTCAGCCTGTTGGCGGTGCATCCGCGGTCCCCGGCCCTGGCGGTCCATGACCGCCAGGGTCGTAATGACCCCCTATGTTTTTTGTGCTGCAACAGAAGAAAAACCACAACGCCGTCAATTATGCCAGAGCCTGCACCGTGACCTTACGAGGCCGCACGGAGCCGTGCCCCACTTTCCACAGCAACCCTGGTCACACTGCCAATTCCACTGCCACCTGACCCCATCACTGAGCTGCTGCTTGCACCGTGGCCTGTGGGCCCCACACTCCACATCATCTCGCTCACACCACAGCCCTGGTATCCCTGACACTGCTATTCAATGCTGACACCAATGCCACTGCCTACACTGTCGACTGAGGACACTGCTCATAAGGTACAAGAAGCACTGTCCTATCCTGCACTCCAGCCCTGGCCCACTGACGCCAGCACCATCGACTCCAGCATCGTCAACAGATGCCCCTGTCTGCACCTTGATCTGTGGGCCTGCACAGAACCCACCCCATGTCATACCGCTGCCTGCACCGTGATCTGGAGACCCCGCAGTCGGCCTAAACTGTTCGATTTGTTGTTCACAATGCCGTGATAGCTCCAGACAGAGCTATTGACTGCAAGGAACTGTATTGCTAATTCATTCTTGCAAAATCCGTATCTTTATTACTGTATGCTAGATTTTTCTCGTTTTGGTCTTGTTTTACACAGATAAATATTGGTTATTTTTCTAAAGCTGATGTGGTGTCCTTTTGTAGTGTTTTCACTGTATTACTGTGTGTGTTATGTGTAAATGGTTTAAACATTGCTTCTGAGATAAGCCTGACTGCTCGTACCTAGCTACCCAGGGGGTGAGCAGAGGTTACCTGAGCTGGGTATTTCCCTTACCTTGACTAGAATGATTGTCCCTACTTGGACAGGGTGTAAACTGACTGCCAACTACGGATCCCATTTCTAACAGATACCATCTCCCATGACATCTTTCTCCATCATACCAGAGAGTGTGGGATTGGAGGGGTGGCCTTTTCTTGGTTAAGGAAACAGCTGGTGAATTTTGGCCCTTAAAAGTTGGAAGAAACCACAGTCACCTCTGGCATTCCACAGGGCTCTTCACTAAGCTGGGTATTGTTTAATATCTACATGGCTCCTTTAATTTCCCCTGTAACATAATTTGGAATAGATGCCATCTCATATGCAGATGATACCCAGTTGGTATTATCATTAGATTAATCTTCTCTGGGTTCAGGGCTGAACTTTAAAAATTGCTTGACTGCCCTTATCAAGTTGATACATGCTACTGACCATAAGTGTAACTCAGATAAAACCGAGATCATGCTACTTGGCAGTACAAATGGCTTTATTCCCTCTCTTTAATGGCCAGCTGCAGCCCTCACCCCCACCACAGTGGAGGTTGTCAGAAACCTGGGGATTAAATTTGATTCTCTGCTGTTGTTTCTGCCTCAGGTGAAGAGGACTGGCACCGATTGGAAGAAGAGCTGGCACAATTGCAAGTACAGAACTATGGAGAAACTGGCTAGGAACCGAAAGGTAGTACTGCAGTCTGGAGTTGGAAGTCCCGCACCACAGGAGGACCTGGATGAGCTTGAGGAGATGGTGGTAGCATTCATCCCAGAGGAGCTTCTCACTAGAATTGCAGGACAGAGCAGACTACCACAAATGCAAAATAAGTTGTGGGGGGACTATCTGGAACCTCACAAATGGCAGAAGGGGGAGGCACATAGGGCACACTCAATGCATGCTAAAGGGGGTGCATCCGGACACATAGGCCCTGAATCAAAATGCCCCATCGCCACTCAAGCCATACTTGTAGTGACGCTCTGGTGGCACAATGCACTCTGACAAATACACAATGTGATCTTAAGCCACTTACTGTGGCTTTTCACCACACCACCTTTTAAATATGCAGCACATTGCCTTTAAGGGATGTGCAATTAGTGTGGCTGTGCCACAACAACACCCATTGCATATCGTCATTGCACCAGATCCAAGACAACATGTTCACCAGAGACCATGACTGAAGTCAACACCACCCCAGGAGTGGTGTCAGGATGGCGCAAAAAGGCAAAATGCTTTCCATCCTTCTTGTTTCGTTGCCCTTCTCATGTGTGCTGCATCCTGCAGCACACATAGAAATGCCACCTTGCCATAAACGATTGTTTATGTGCAGAAAGGGGCACCTTCCTACATATAAACGATCTATCCCCTCAATGGCTGCTTGGGTGCAGGGAGAACAAATTTGCACAGTCACTGGGGGAAACACAGGGGTGTGCTGTATTCCAGCAAACATGGAGCACCCCTGCATTTCAAAAGTGGCGCGGCACCATGAAACTAATATTGTGGCTGCACCGAGCTGTGCCACTTGAGAAAAAATCAGGGCTAAGTGTGCAACTTGCGGAATGCAAACCGCACAGGGTGGACCAACAGCAACTCTCACACACCTCCATGTGTCATTTGGGAATGGGCAGAAAAGTTAACTTATACATCACATAGGGCATGTCTGTGACCATCATTTGTGCTGCTGTACAAGTGGCTTCAATGTCACCATGTAACAAAGTTGACTGTGTTGTGTGAATGGTTGGTGTTCTGCATAAAGGGACATCTACATGTGGAAAAACTGGCACAAGTGGCATCAAAGTTGCACTACCGGCAAAATGTCACTAGCCCCTAATGCAACTGTTCCATCATACAAATAGTTGCCCATATGGATCCAAGCTGCACATTCCCCTTGCGTCACATCAACAAAGTTTAAAAATGCATGCATTGATCCACATTCTGCATCCTTACATCAACATATGCCTGTGGCAGATATGCTGTATGCAGGGAAATGTTGCAAATGTAGGGAGGGACAAACAAATGGGGCAGACAATCCTTAATGGTTGCACCGTCCCATCCAATTAGCACATGTGTGGGGCCTGCTAAAGGCAAATTTCAAAGTAACACAAGCATTGTAAGCAATGGAACTACCTGTGATTTGCTGCACTAGTGTTATCATTCATCGTGCCAATGCATTATAGCACCAAAAGAGTGACAGCACACATCACACTACTCTGGGAATGTCCACCATGGTGACTAGGAAGGTAAATCACATGCTACCATGGTGTCAGTGTTAGGGGAAAGGGGCCTGCAAGGAAGATGGTGATGTGGGATCAAAATACCTTGAAAGGTTGCCCCATGGGTGATGCATAATGCAACACATAATTTGCAACTACAACCTGGAGTCTGTAACATGTCACTGAGCCTCAAGTAGCAAGTAACTGATGAGCCATGTCAACAGCCGCCACAGTCAAAGATTGACATTTCTCTGTCTCATTGCAGAGAATAATGCGTTACCTCCCGCTGAGTTGTCTGTTCTGGATTTTACAGATGACGTGGATGACCATGTCGACCATCAATAAAGAGACTCTCCAGGATTTCATAGGTTTCCTCCAGACACCACCATCAGTCGCAGGGAGGACACACATCCTTACAGGGTCTCCACATGAACCACCCAGCTACCAACACAGATCACCAATCAGTTCTGCCACAGCCCTGCCACAACCCTAGACTCCGAGGACCCAGACATCACCTTTAAGAGGACAGTGGTAGGAGTCCAGTGAGAGTCGACCAATCAGTTGCAGGTGGGGATGGTGATCATGGTAAGGAGCCTAGAGGAAGTGCAGACATGTCTCAGTTCAAATAAGGACAACTTAGCTGCCATCAGATGCACCCACTCCCTGCTACTCGGACTCCAGTACCTGGCAGACAAGCTGCTGCCATGAGGCTTCAACAATTGCCCTCCCAAAGTGGCAGCAGCATGATAGACAACAGGCTGGGGGCTATAAAGAATACCATGGAGTCCATATGGTGAGAAGTGGCCTCCCTCAGGGAAAACATGGCTGCCCTACCACAGTGATGTTGCTGTAGTGTTGAGAAATCAGCAGTTCCTCCTTGCTGCAGTGATACCTTATGTGTTCCCACAGATGGCAGTTGGGACCTTTGACTCCACATCTCTATCCCCTGATGTGCCTGTGGCCCCTCAGCTTCAACAATAGCACCACCCATGGCACAGGAGGCACTACACACATCAGAGGATGACGATGTGGAAGGAACAACATTCAAACAAAAAACACCCGGTAGCACCAGTCTGTGCCACATGGACAGTATCTCCTTAGGTCTGTGCTTAAGATCATGCCAGTGTTGTGAAAGCTTGCAATGTGCCCTCTTCACTCAACCACCTTTCTGCTATATACTGTCATCGTATCAATTCCAATCTATTGCCAATGTGGACACCTCCTCACTAATATACACTTCTCCTACCCATGTGTCATGACATGTCCCTCACCCTTGGACTCTTAGGGCCTTATTTATACTTTTTTGTGCAAAACTGCACTAAGGCAGTTTTGCCCCAAAAAGTTTTGCACCGGCTTGCACCATTTTTTAGCACCAGCTGGGCACCATATTTATGGAATGGTGCAAGCCAGTGCAAAAAATGACGTTAGGCAGTTTTGAGTTAAAATAAATGATTCTGACCAGATTAGCCTAATTTTTGGACGCTAAGGGGCATATTTATACTCTGTTTGCACTGAATTAGCGTATTTTTTTTTTAACTCTAATTCAGTGCAAAACTAACTCCATATTTATACTTTGTTGCTAGACCCGTCTAGCACCAAATTTATGGAGTTAAAGTCATTTTTTGGAAGTGGAAACCTACCTTGCCTTAATGAGATGCAAGGTAGGCGTTCCCGTGCAAAAAAAATGACTCTATGGCCTTAACACCATATTTATACTCCCATGTAAAAATGGTGCAAGGGAGGGAGGAGGGGTCAAAAAATGGGGCAAAGCTTGCTTTGCCCCATTTTTTAAGACCTGGGTCAGAGCAGGCGTTAGGGGACCTGTGGCCCTATTTCCATGGTGGAACACCATGGAATAAGCCCAGAGGTGCCCTCCCTAGGCCCTAGGGGCACCCCCACCCACACTAGAGGGACTGCGAGGATGGGGGACCCCATCCCAGGTAAGTGCATTTTATTTTTGAAAGTGCCATAGGGGGCCCTGAAATAGGCCCCCATACATGGCACAGGGTGCAATGGCCATGCCCAGGGGACCCCTGTCCTCTGTGTTGGCCACTGGGGTGGTGGGCATGACTCCTGCCTTTTCTAAGTGGTATGGCAGGTTTAGCACCATAAAATGACGCTAATCTGGTTAGAGTCATTTTGTTTTACTCTAACCTGCCTAAAGCCATTTTTTGGTGCTAAACCCTCTTCTTCTATACTGCCAGCCCCACCCGACTAAAGTAATTTTTTAAAACTCTAGCCTACCCTTTGCACCGGCTTGCACCATTCCATAAATATGGTGCCCGGCTGGTGCACAGAAATGGTGCAAGCCGGTGCTAAACTTTTTGGTGCAAAACTGAGTTAGTGCAGTTTTGCAGCAAAAAGTATAAATAAGGGCCAATATTTTGTAAGTTTGTGCCACTTTTGCATCATAAAATGACGTTAATGCGGTGCAAAAAAAGTTTAAATCAGGGCCTTGGTGCTAGATGGGTCTAGCACCAAAGTATAAATATGGAGTTAGTTTTATCACCGAATTAGAGTAAAAAAAAATGACACTAATTCGGTGCAAACAGAGTATAAATATGCCGCAGAGTATAAATATGCCCCTAAATATGGCGTTAAAGCCATAGAGTCATTTTTTGCACGGGAACGCCTACCTTGCATCTCATTAAGGCAAAGTAGGTCTCCACTTTCAAAAAATGACTTTAACTCCATAAATTTGGTGCTAGACGGGTCTAGCACCAAAGTATAAATATGGAGTTAGTTTTGCACCGAATTAGAGTAAAAAAAAAAGACTCTAATTCGGTGCAAACAGAGTATAAATATGCCCCTTAATGTACAGCAAATGGCTCAGGATCTCTCATGGGGTCTGTGAACTGGAAATTGTATTGCATTGGAATATACACTTGCACACGTAAATAAATCTCCATATTCACATGTATCATGTCAACTTTTACTGTGATCAATTAACTCATCTGAATGTATGCATTGTGTGAAGCTATGTCAATGAGAACAGAACCTAATTATATGTGTGTCTTACTGTCAGACACAAAGCCGTACAGTAGGACTGTAACATGAAAAAGGTGACTGATGGTGTTGTAGGCTAAAACCAACTTTCAGAGCCTTAAAAATGTGTATTGAACAATGTTGAAAAGTGGATTATTTGTAAGGGCAGGTAAGTACCTATACCTAGCAGTAGGCCACTAACCCCCACTTAGGTCCAGTTAGGTCTCAATAAATGAAACCCAAATCAACCCTTTGTAGCTTGGCAACAAGGCCTAATGTAGGAGATAAGTGTGTAAAGTATCTGTAAGGCATTTAAAAATCACAAAACAGTAAATAAATATAACACAAATAAAATAAAGTACATACAAAATACAAGGATATTTATATTCTTAAAATTACATTAAAACGACAAAAATCCAATGTAGGGAACCAGAGATATGAATTGTTTAAGATGAAAAGCAATTATAGCGCTTAGCAGCAAATAGCACTCAAAGGATTAAAAAAGGTGACACTATACAGCGACATAGTCTTGAGCTCAGGCCACCCAAGATGTAACACTGTTACTTTCAGAAGTGTTTCTTGATACAGTAGAGTGGTCCACTGCACAAGCCAAGGGTTCAGAGGCTCCGGTTTGCCTCTTGGGGTCTAGAACTACAACTCCCACAATGCATCCCTTCAACTTATGGAGTTGCTCCAAATGTCTCCAAACTTCTGGATCTTCTTTTAGAGGTGGTCATTTTTGGGTTTGTTTGGGTCCTTGAAGTGTCCACAACTTGATCCAAGGTTCTAGAAGCTCTGATGTGCTCCTTGGGAGTTGGGACACCAATTCCCAGAATGCACCTGGTCAAAATCCTCAAATGGCCACTAGACACTGGTCAGCTGAGCTCTGCTTGCAGGACTTGATGCAGGGGACTCTGAGCAGCTCCTTTGTATCTATAGCAAACAGGAAGTCCCTTGTTGAAGCAGTAGTAAACAGGCAATGTCCTTTTGGTGGTGAAGAGCAAGTTTGCAGCTGGTGCAGTTCTTCAGAGTGCAGTGTCCAGGTGCAGGTCAGGGGTCCAGCAGGGCAGTCCTTCTTCTTCTTTGTCTTGTTCTTTGAAGGGATCTGAGGTGTGTGTGCAGCTCTGCCAAATTTATACATCCTTTGTGTTCAGCCCAGGCAACTTCACACCTCATCAAGGAAGCCTAGCCAGGCTAACAGAGGCTGGCCAATCACAGAAGGGCACCACAGAACTGAAGTTGGCTACTTTCACGAAGAGTTTTAAAACTCTTTCTCTGAACTAGTTATATTAATTCTAACAATGACAAGTTGTGGGATTTATTATAACAATTCATTTGATACCAAACTCAAGATATCTTGCTCTTATGGGGACCTTGTTAATTAAAATAAAGGGGGTCATTCCGACCTTCATGCGGCCGTCAATGCGGCCACACTCACGCGGCCCCCAGTCCGACATTCCGGCTGGGCCGGCGGGAATGAGGCTGCAACACAGAAGCCGGCTCCGAATGGAGCCGGCGGTGTTGCGGCCGTGCGACGGGTGCAGTTGCACCCGTCGCGCTTTACAAAGCTGGCTGGGGCCCTGTTAGGGGGCCCCAGGACACCCCTTACCGCCAGCCTCTTCCTGGCGGTGAAAACCACCAGAAACAGGCTGGCGGTAAGGGGGTCATAATCCCCAGGGCAGGGCTGCAAGCAGCGCTGCCCTGGCGGATTATCGCCGCCGGGGCAGAAATGGCGGAAAATCGCCGGCCCCGGCGGTCCGACCGCGGCTTTACCGCTGCGGTCAGAATGGGGAAAAAAGCACCGCCAGCATGTTGGCGGTGCTTTGGTCTTTTTTGCCCTGGCGGTCTCGGACCGCTAGGGTCAGAATGACCCCCAAAGTCTCCCCATTTTAGCCTATGGGGGTTATCCACTACAGTGAGGGGAAACTGATTTGGCTATTTTATCTCACCAGGGCTTATAAAACGATTTTGATAAGGTCCCTGCTTATAGTTACTTTTCACCCAACCCTAGGGACACTGAGGGCACACCTTAGGGGTGACTTATATGTAAAAATAAGGCAGTTTAAGACTTTGGAATTAGTTTTAAATCCAATGTCAAATTTGCATATATCTTTAAGTTAAAAGCAGCCAGCAAGGCAGGCCTGCCTTTACAATTACCATGGGTACCTCAGCAGTGTACCTATGGATGCACCACCTGTGCTGGGGTCCCTAAACCTGCATGACCTACCACATACTAGGGACTTATAGGTAGGTTGACATAGTCAATTATAGTTAGCCTAATTTGCATACTCATTCTACTCAGAACACAGGCCCTGGGACTCTTTAGCAGTACCCAGGGCACTATCAGAGTCAGGAAAACAACAGCAAAAAGTGAAAATGGGGGCAAAACGTTAGGGGGCCTCTGCTATCAGCCCTGTTTTCTAACAAACAGATATCCATGCAAGTTGACATATGGCATGTATGGGTCAGAACCAAGTGTCAGGAATTTTCTCAGGTGAGGGCACCAGTACAACTAATATGTGTAGAGCAGAAGAGGTAAATTTAATCAGTGATGGGCAGCTGTCATTGTGCCAGGATACAAAACCTAAATTAGGGCCAGATGTAGCAAACGTTTTGCGACTCGCAAACGGCAAAATTTGCCGTTTGCGAGTCGCAAAACGCGTATCCCAATGCAGAAATGCATTTTGCGAGTTGTTACCGACTCGCAAAATGCATTTCAGACTCGCAAATAGGAAGGGGTGTTCCCTTCCTATTTGCGAGTCGCATTGGGATGCAATACCATTTGCGACCGCATATGCGGTCGCAAATGGCATCGCAGTTACCATCCACTTCAAGTGGATGGTAACCCAATCGCAAATTGGAAGGGGTCCCCATGGGACCCCTTCCAGTTTGTGACTGGAGCCCAAAATATTTCTTCAGGGCAGGGAGTGGTCCAAAGGACCACTCCCTGCCCTGAAAAAAACCGAAACTAAAGGTTTCGGTTTTTTTTAAAGTGCAGCTCGTTTTCCCTTAGGGAAAACGGGCTACACTTCAAAAAAAAAAACTGCTTTATTTAAAAGCAGGTCGCTAACATGGAGGTCTGCTGACGCCAGCAGGCCTCCATGTTAGCGAGTGCCTATACTCGCAATGGGGCCGCAATTTGCGACCCACCTCATGAATATTCATGAGGTGGGTCATTGCGACCCCATTGCGAGTTGCAGTCGGTGTCTGAGACACCGTACTGCATAGCAATTTGCGACTTGCAAATTGCGAGTCGCAGGGACTCGCAATTTGCAAGTCGCAAATTGCTTTTTTCCTACATCTGGCCCTTAGTTCATGTAATATGTGCCACGCTTTCCAACATTATTTCTGATAGCCCTATGTGAAGACAGTTGAAGTTCCATACTTACCTTTCAAAGATTCCATAAACATACAAAATATGAATGTCTGAAACTGGGGATGACAAATCTTTTGAGTAACGATGTCATATTGCAGCCAATCTGACAGTTCTTTGATCATAGGAAATATACATTGTCATACATGTGAATCAATACAGAAAGAATACCCTAAGGCATTCCTCTAATTTGCCCAGTGCACACATGAGAACACCTAGATACTCAATCAACATGGAGACATAATTGTCTAAAACTAATTAGATTTATTTAAACATTAAAAGACCACCTTATTAAAATCTAACCTAGACACTACCCTACACTGAGCTACCTACACTAGCTTATCTTAACTTACCTCTACAGCTATCTATCCTAATTTAAACTTATCTTAAACATTTAATGCCAAACACTAAACATTGTACCCTCACCCTCCTTGAGAGGCAAGGTACGAGTAGGACAACATAAACTAAGGCTACACATATACTATCTTAACCTATATCCTAACCACATATATATATATATATATATATATATATATATATATATATATATATATGGAAATGTTTTATTTTATTTTTGTAAATAAATGTATAATCATAGAAACCCATACATTACACCCCACCCAACGCCCTCCCAAAAAATATTAATAAAAGCCACCCCCCAACTATACTTACTCCATCTTACAACAAACCTGATCTATATATCTAACATATCACTACCCACCTAAAACCCACCAAAAACTCAAACAATATAAAACGGGGGAAAGGAAGGAACTGGGAAGTTGTGCTACAACATGTTACATCTTCTTAATTTTTTTTCTGGCAGGTAAAACATGAGGAGAACATGGCATCAAATACAGCATTGTGTAGAGGTTGAAAAAACATGCAATTTACACAGCATCCTCATATGACACATGCTGTCCACCTGACATTCCACAACAATGTCAATCTCCAAATCAAGACTAAATGTCCTACCAGTCATCTACGGTATCACGTACATGTCACTGGGTCAACCGCTATCCATTGTTGACCATTAGGGCCCAAGGGTAAGTGGACTATGGCGTCCTTGTGCAACATTTGTGTCATCATACTAGTGAGGATCCAGTGGCCAAACAAGTCCCAAATACCTGTGTAATAGCCAAAAAGCAGCACAATGTATTTAAGCCTTAACTTTGACACTACTAGCTCTCCATCAGGCCTTGACCAGGCACCATGGATGCAAAGTAGGGTTCATCTGGTAGAGGGACAGAAAAATTGGCCCCGGGAATTCTAAGGAATGCCAATGCATCATTCATGTGTCCTTGGGTTAACACCTACTCAGAGCACACGTTACAAGGGGGCACATCATTGCTAACAATGGGCCCCTATATACAATTCAGGGTTAGTGCCCATATAGTTTTCTTTAAGCCAGAACAGTACATCTACATTGTCTACAGAGTTTGTAGCTATTGCTCCCTACCCTGTGGTTGGTTTGCAACATATCTAATGCGGCTTACATGTGGTGGCTGTATGGGTGCCCTAAGGGGAACAAGAAGAGTAGCACTGCACTAGGTGCAGCTACAATAGTCCTTCCTTTTAAACTATCAGTGCACATGCATGTCTAACATCTCCTAAGTACTAGGTATACACTCAGCATTCACATTATAAGCACATGTGATGTGACCAAGCTCACTCACAATGATCATGATGGGTAAATCATGTTGGTAAATCTGCACACATCTAGTTTGCTACAATCGGTAGACATGTTCTACATCCATCTGGTGCAGAATTGTATTCATAGTGTACTCAACTGACTGTTGCCCAGCAGAATAAGGCTTCTTGCATGAACGCTGCCTCATTGAAATTCTGAACATTAATGAGGCACCGGAGGTAAAAGTGTCTCCTACATAATCATCCCCCCCCTCAGAGACCTCAACACATGTACATCATGTGTATCATTACCCGAGTAACTGACAGCAACGTGTGGCACACAGTGCTGTAAAAAGTGCTGTGACAAATATGTTAACAACAGGCATGCTAATCAGATTAACCACACCTTTGACACATATCTTGTCTGGCATCACTGTGTATATGGGCATGCTTTCCTTTTCATAACACCCACAATTCCACAGTAGCACAAGGCACTTATGCAACAATCAACTCATTCTCAATCCTTAACATTGCATCAGACATGATGTCCACATCCTAACTCAGATGATGTCATCTCATTGGTCACACATTATATTTCAACATTGCATTGCACACATCATACCCTCTCACACCAAACCCTGGAATTATACATGTGATGCAGAAGGTGACACTTTCTGGCTGCATCAGGGTCTTCAAATTGGGACACTTCTTCAACGGTGTAGGGTAGAGGTCAACCTGCAAGACATGAAAGAAACACTTAGCTTAGTGATTTTGGAACATTTATGTGTATGGACAACTGTTACACATTCAACTTGTTAAGGTGAGTAAGCAAGTCAGCTTTGTGCTAGGACTGAACAACTGCCAAACATTACAAATTTGTCAGTAAGACAAAGGGCCAGATAATAGAGGCACTGGCACCACCAAAGCCCCACTTTACCTGACGCTCCAGTGGTGCATTTCACTGCACCATATGTACAATGATTTGCCATGCAGCATTTTGTAGCGTTACACCTCCATGTACATATGGAGCAGCATGACACAGTATTCTGCATCAGAGGGGCATGGAATGGTTGTTGCAGTGGCTGTCCTATTGTAACACCCATTAGTTTTGACACTGCCCCATATGTTGAAGACATCTTACTTATAATCAGCACCAAAAGACTAACAAATCCCGAGGGGTGGATAAAGCATAGCAAAGTCTTGAGGAATGCATTGATATTTCCTTGTTTCTTGCTTCTTCAATGTGTGCGCATCATTTGAAGGCACACACAGTAGAGCTAAAGTGCCAAAGATATTTGCTTATGGGTACGTAGTTGTCCCTTCCTGCACATTAAGAAAATAACATAACGAATGTCTTGTAACAAGTATGTGGGCAGCTATTGCTGCCAGCGTAGACTGTTTATTTCCTCGAAGGGATACCAACCTGCACATACACACTCCTCTCAACACAGACACACTTGCACTGTGGTCCAAGTAAGCCTGTGTTGGTGCAGTCTGTTGAGTTATGTGCCAGTGCAGGCACAGACAGAGGCCTGCCCTGTACTCTTGGTAATACAGGGCAGGCCTGTGTTACAAATTCAGCACATGTGTGTCTGATATTTGACCCTTTATGGGGTGTATGTGATACACAATGCACACAAAGAAGAATATTCAAGTGGTGTGCACCCAGTGCATAGCTAAGCTCACTTAAATTCAGTTTGCAAAGACAAAAAGGGACAGATTTCAGAAAAGTGGCTCTGCACCAAGTGCAGCACCACTTTCCTTGCACCCCTTAGAGTCCCACTACAGCCACAATGGGTGCGCTGTTACACGCATTACAGTGCACCATAGCGCAGGGTAGGGGGCATTAGCGACAATCATTTCTGATGTTATTGATGTACTCTGCAGGAGTAGCACCCAAAATTTGGTGCTAGTCCTGCAGAGTAGATAGGGGCCCATTATACGTGATGGTATGCCCTCTTTTAACACCTGCTCCGAGCAGGCGTAAAAATTTCCAAAAAGAATTGTGCAAGAAAGTCTTCTAGATTTTCTTGTGGCATTTTTTTGCCCCTACCCCCCCAACCGGGGAATACATCTATAAAGGCTGGTGCAGGTATGATGTGGCTCAAGTCTTTACAAAGTGGCGCAATGCATGCATAAATATGGGTGGAGAAAATGCCACTTTTGCACCACCTTAGGATAAAAATAATGATGCTATGATGGCGCTAAGGTGGTGCTAGGGGCTCTTAAATCTGCCCCAAGACTTCCTATCCTGACCCTTGACAAAACATGCTGCAGACAATCTTATGTGCCCCTGTCACATACATGCAACTGAGAATGTTGCAATGCAAATGGGGTACTTACCAACTGATCCACCAATCTGAATCCCTAGGTGATCAAGTAGATCTTGCTCTTGTGCATTCAGGTCTGTCCAACGGTGTTTGATCAGGTGGTCGGTGCACACTACTCCAAATATCCGTCTTCGATGGTGGAGAACCTTTCCCTACCACAGCTTCAGTGCCTCTGTTGGGTAGTCCTACATGACCCAGCCACCCAAAGTTAACATCAAGGGGAGGTAATGTCTCACCAGCCAGATGAACCCTCCCAGCTCATCAGCACTCATCCTCTGTGCTCTCCCTTTCCATGACATTTTGCAGTTTCCACTCACTGCAAAT
Source organism: Pleurodeles waltl (assembly GCF_031143425.1). Lineage (NCBI taxonomy): Eukaryota > Metazoa > Chordata > Amphibia > Caudata > Salamandridae > Pleurodeles > Pleurodeles waltl. The sequence goes on from NC_090449.1 coordinate 525,325,399, forward strand.
CAAATAGCCCCCAAATAAAATAAGAAACTACCCCACCCAACCCCAAATACCCCCAACAGATTATGCTACCCCAAAGCAAACACCCCACCATACAATAATAATAACAGGACAAATACACTACACTTGACTCAGTAAAATGACAAAATGCACAGGACAGCAACACGACACAGCCCAAAATGCTCAATAACCACCACTCCTCGACCAGCACCGGCTCCACACACCCTCTCACAATCACAGACAAAAAAACTGTAAAGTAAAAGTGAAAGTGAAATCACAGTACCTTATATGCAAGTTTCAACACTTCCTGGGCCTGTGCATCACTTTTTCTGATGTGCGTTGTTTTTTTGACGCATGACGGTCATGTATGTTTTTTCTCATTAAGGCTGACAAGGCCTGTCGACTTTGAATTGACGCGCAGGTGCCAGGAGTAATTTTTGGGAATTGCGTAGTATGGAGTATTGGTGTTTGTGTCAACCATTTTGGGAATGCGTGGATTGTGACAGTGCTCCCAGATTCACAGACCATGTCACAAGGGCTATGCATGTATGTAGTCAGTATGGTATGGGTACGTGTGTCTGCATGTGCATTTATATTGTAACAGTAACATCTGAATATGTTACCATATGTTTGTATGTGTGTGTGATGCAGGCAATGACTGATACTGTTTACATATGTGCATGTGTTGGTAGACATGATTGTCTATGTGCAATATGTGTTCATGCATGTGATACACTTGACAATTTGTACTCAGAGGATGCAGTGGACTATGGCTGGACAGACTTCACGTAACCCATGGCTATGTGAGTGCATGTGTGTACACACTGCCGTGTGCTGCATAGTTCAGGGTTCATGAGGCTATGATACACTTGTAATATATGGTTCCACCTGCATCTATGAAGGATGGTATGTGACATGAATGTGAAAAGACGTGTAGTTTAAAATGTATACAGAATACCAAAGCGTTGTGTTAATGGGATATGAAACCTCACAAATCTAGCATGAACTTGTGTTGGAGATTGTATGATGACTGTGTAGTCATATTTATTGCCAGCTATGTTTCCGTATAAGGGAACACATCTGAAGGTCATTTATGTCTATGTATGAACATGTGATACAAATACATTTTCATGACTGGACAGTAGACTTTTTTGTATACTCCAATACACAATACCAGGCCTGTACCATTGAAGTGGTGCATGTGTGCAGAGAAATCAGACATGTGGGTTTAAGGCACAAGCTAGGTACATGCAGTGAATCTTTATTGCATGATTAATTACAATCATTACAACATATTAAAATAAATAAAAAGGAAAAATAAAAGTAAACAGCAAAAAACACCTTTCAAATGCCAAAGCTCTTAAGCAGCAAAGTCCTGCCTCGTGCCTATAAGGGTGCCTGATCATAGCACCTTCTATCTAAGTACAGTAAAATACAATAAAAGCCCGGAAGAGAGTCCCACCCTGGGGTCCCCTAAAACACCAGCTGTTACACAAAATAGGTACCCATTATGCCTCCTTCTGCGGCCACCAACTCATTGTTCACCTATTGACCCAGTACCATATCTGACGTTCCCCGGGACCAACTTAACAACATGCATACCAGCCATGGAGCTGCTACGCATAGATTACCTCTCTCAGCATGTCCTCCAGGGCCGTTAAGTGGAAGTGAGGGATAGCTTAGGTGAAAGGAGCCATTTCGTCAGAGCCGTTTCATAGATTCCCCTCCCTCCGTGAATACCCTTGATAGTTTGGCTCCTTGCTAGATCTCACCCCATGTTTCAGGAACAAAGGTTTTAGCAGTAGGTGCCTTTCAGATGGCAATCATGGGCAACAGCATAGAAGATGTATTATCTATTAAGTATGGTATTTACACAGCGTGCTTTCATGCAAGTGCCCTTATGCGATATTCCACTTCCGTTGATATTCCCAGGCAGGTAAAGTTAAAAGACGCATCTGCAGAATGTTCTGGAACACTTGCTCTTCTAAAGGTGCTTTTAGATAGGGCTGGCCTTTGGTGGTTACATAAGATTCAAGCAAGCCATCGGCTCCACGGATGTCCAAGACTGTTGAGATGTCTTTGTCTCTAGAGGCTTGCACGCCAAGCTCTTTCAGTTTTTTCTTCAGTACCACTTTCGTGATGGCAGGGTCTGTGGAATAGAAGGGGGCCAGGTTGAACTGTTCATCAGCCTGTGTTAAATAGATGGCCCAACTACTTGTTTTATTTTAGAAAATTTCTTTCAAGAACCCCTGCGTGCCTCTGCCCTGCAGGCACTTTGATAAAGCTTTATCATATCCATTTTGCACGTTAAGTCCATGCTTATCATGTCTAATTCCAGATGTATCCTTGCATGCCTTGTTGGTCTGGGGATCTTGAGAATCCTTTTGCAGAATCTCACAGGGCATTCGCTAGTGTGGCTGTCAATTTCCCTGGACATGCCAAATGGCCATAGGTAATTGCGGGTAGCAATTTTGCTCTTATCACCCTCGTTAATGCCTTAAGCCGTTGGTAGAGTTTTGCTAATGCATAAGAGAATTTCACTGCTTTGGAAGTCATTGCCGCTGCCTGGTGTGTAGTTCTCCCCGTATTTGATAGCCAAACCCCCAAGTAGTGATATTTATCTTCCATCTCTATGCTTAAAGGTCCAAGTTTCCATATTCTATGCAGATATTTTGTCTGACGGCTGAAGACCAGGACTTTAGTTTTTTCTGCATTTGCTTTTAAGGCATTTCTTTCATTGTAGTCATGCACTATGTCAAGACCCCTTTTGAGCCCAATCTGGGTTCCGGCGAGCAAGACCATATTGTCAGCGTATTGTATTATGGGGAGCACCAGTTGCACCAGCCTTGGAGGAAACATATTTCACACAGATCAGCTGTGTGTAAGTTAAAGAGGGTGGGGGCGAACACAAAGCCCTGTTTTAGGCCTTTGTTGGTAAAAATCTTCCTGGTCACGTGTGTTTTTGTGATTTTTATTCTCACCCAAGTGTCAGAGTATAGGGCCATTACTGAAGGTAGCAATTTTCTTGGAATCCCCCAGGACACTAATTTCTTCCAAAGGATGTGTTGCACCACCCCATCGCAAGCCGCGCTATAATCAATAAAACATGCAAAGAGCAGAGGAGGTGTTGGTTTTAGTGTTTGTTTCCCAAAATATACGAGTGCCAGGACAGTGTCTAACGTAGAGGAGCTAGGTCTAAAGCCTGTTTGATATGGTGTGATGATTCCATTTGTTGAGATAAAATCTTCTAACTCTTGTAGCAAAACCCTTGCATATGCTTTGCCATCTATTTCCAATCAGCCTATAGTTTTTAGGGCAGGTAGTACCCCCTTTTTCATAAATGGGTTGAAGTATTGAGCCCTTCCAAGCCGCCAGAACAAAGTGTAAGCAATCATTAAATAGAGGGGTCAGGGGTACGTCCCAGTAAGCTTGATCTTCTCTAAAGATACTCCCTGGTAGACCATTGGGACCAGGAGCCCCATCCCGCCTCATTTTGTCAAGGATTGTTTGCACTGTTTTAATGGTAATAGGAGCAGTTTTATCATCTAGCTCGTCCAAATCATTGAGACCAGCATTGAGATTTTGATCCCCTACATATTTTGAGTCTACATAGGGATTTCCCACATGCCTTTCCCAATCGTTGGCAGAGATCACATTAGTGCTTGTTTCAGAATCATAGAGCACTGTACTGATGTAATCCCCAAATTCTCTGCTTTTATTAGATGGCACCAATGTTACCAGGTGTTTCCAGCATTCTTCCGTCTCTTTAACCTTCATTATCCATAGTGCTCTTTTATAGTCTTTCAGTGCCGACTTCCTTAGTGCATCTGAGGCCAGAGTTTTGATCCTCTTTTAGCACCTTTCTGCCTGCTGATATCTCTTTTTATGTTGTAACCAGTCCTTGGATACTAGCTTATTTTCCACCATATTCTTTTTCCCCCAGTTTGACCGGGCAGCACTCTGTTGCAAAGATGAGCTTGGAGTTTTTTGAGCACCAGCCCCCATTGATTAGTTATTTGACCAACACCCTGATGAAAAATGTATTGCGCCATTAGCCTGCTTCCATGCCTCAACTTTATTTTGCAGGCAGCAGACCATTTAATGAGCTTTGTTAAGGGTCCTTCGGTGAGTTGACGGCCACTTGCTTTATACAGGTTGTGTCTCAAATCTCCTAGATCAACTTTTGTTACCACCGGGTTATGGTCACTTTTAGTTCTATTAACCACCTTGTGGCTTAAGCACCTGCTCAGGAGTGTTGGGCTTAGAAAGATATAGGCCCTCATTACGAGCCTGGCGGGGGAGGCCGGCAGAAAAACAAAATGGAATTATGACCATGGTGGTTACCGCCATGGGCATCCGCCACTTCTCCACTCTGACTGCCAGGGCGGTGACAACCGCTGGGCTGGAGACTTCGGTCTCCAGCCCGGCGGCCATCACCAGACCGCCGACGGTATCAGGACTCTGCATACCGCCATGGATTTCATGTTGTTTGGAACCGCCACGAAATCCATGGCGGTAAGCACTATCAGTGTCAGGGAATTCCTTCCACCCCCTCCCCTAACGGATGATCACCTTACCTTGTCCGGTGATCCTCCGTGAGGGAACAGGATCCATGGGGGCTGCTCCACTTCTAGCTCCCCGTCACCAGAACACCACCACACTGAATCCTGGCTTGAGATTCGGTGGGCGCTGTTATGATGACGGAGCGGTGGAGGTGGAGCAACCTCCACTTCCCCGCCGACCGCCAATATGGCTGCTGGCGGCTCTCCAACCAAAATAGGACAGAGGGCTGCCAGCAGTCATGATGAGCTGTGTGGAAAACCACCTGCACTGGCGGTCTTCAGCACGGCAGTACCTCCGCGGTCTTGAAAAAAGACCGCTGAGGTTGAAATGAGGCCCATAATCTATTGTGGATATATTTCTTAAAGTAGGGATGCACATGGCTGCTACTAGGTCACTGTGATCCGTCGTTTTTAGGTCATGTTCCTTGAGGAAAGATTCTATGGCCAATCTTACTGGATCTCGGCAAAGCCCCCTTCCTGGCCAAGCTGGCTAATATTAAAAGGTACATGCAATGGAGCACCACATGTTTGATATGACTGTTACATACAATGGCATAAAACTGTGTAGCAGAGTTACAGGCAGGCAATCATGGCACCCTAGTCATCATTGCTCCTGTGGGACTTTGTGTGTACACACAGAGCCATGGTTGCATGTTTTGATGCAGGTTCATGGTGCTCCACTTAGCTCAGTCCACTGTGCACATGCATCCAGCCCCTGACTATGTCAAGAGTCAATGTAGCCCCAGCAAGAGAGTTAGGGGTGTTGGGCGGGGATGTATCCTCACCATGATAGCTCTTCAGCTGCCCAATGATCAGTCCCCTCCTGACAGACAACTGCACACATGTGATCCTATGGCCAAGGATTTTCAATTTCCTTTGGGGTACTTGACGACAGGCTTGCCCTAGCTTGAACAGGTGACTGACTGCTCGTACATGAAGGGCATGTCTCATTATTTGGCATGGTCTGACACAAATGGTGATACATTGTTAGTACTTTCCAAATCCAGCTTGGTTGGGGCATGTATCTCTAGTGTAACTTGTTTATGTTTTCTGACAGAGGGGACAAATGATGTCAACTGTCACTGCCTTCTGTCAGAATAGCATACAACAGGCAACTACATTTTTGTTGTTGTTGGACACATGAATGGATTATGTACTGGCCTAGACATCCTCTGTGAATATATGTTTGGGTGATCAGATGTTAACACTGTTGTTTTGCACAGTCAGTATTGGTCTATGTGTGTACCTTCTCCTACATTAACAGCATATCTTGTTTGGAATTGATTTGGTCCTACATTGTTGGCATTCTTTATGCTGCTTACACTTTGTACACATCTTCCACTGCAATATTGTCCAGTCAGACATGGACAGGATGCTACGTGTGGCCTGTGTAACTTGAAGATGTACACACCTTCTACTACTGGCTGTGTGATAGGAATTTGTAAAGCGCACTACACACCTGTGAGGGTATCAAGGCACTGAGGAGGGGGGGAGAAGTGGGGAATGTGCTGCTACTGCTCGAATAGTCAGGTCTTGAGAAGTTTCCTGAAGGTAAGGAGGTCTTTGGTCTGGCGCAGGTGGGTGGGAAGAGTGTTCCACGTTTTGGAGGCGAGGTGCGAGAATGAACTATGGCCAGTTGTAGTTCTGTGGACGCGTGGGACGGTTGCGAGGGCGAGGTCAGCGGAGCGGAGATGCCGGGTCAGGGTGTAGAAGGAGAGCCATCTGTTGAGGTATTCTGGTCCAGTGTTGTGCAGTGATTGTGAGCATGGATGAGGAGTTTGAAGGTGATTCTTTTGTTGACTGGGAGCCAGTGCAGGTTTCTCAGGTGGTGTGTGATGTGGCAGTGGCGGGGGATGTCCAGGATGAGACATGCAGAGGCGTTCTGGATGCGTTGTAGCCTCTTCTGGAGTTTGGTTGTAGTTCCTGCGTAGAGGGCATTGCCGTACTCCAGTTTGCTGCTTACGAGGGCTTGGGTGACTGTCCTTCCAGTTTCGGTGGGTATCCATTTGTAGATCTTTCGGAAGATGCAGAGCAGGAGGAGAAGATGGCATTGACCTGCTAGGTCATGGATAATGAGAAGTCAGGATAAATCCTGGGTTGCGTGCGTGGTCGGTGGGAGTTGGAGCGGCTCCGAGAGTGGCAGGCCACCAGGAGTCATCCCATGCAGAGGGGGTGGAGCCAAAGATGAGGACTTCTGTCTTGTCGGAATTGAGTTTGAGGCAGCTGCTCTTCATCCATTTGGCGATGGCCTTCATTCCTTCGTGGAGGTTGGTCTTGGTGGAGTCTTTGGTGAGGGAGAGGATCAGCTGGGTGTCATCGGCATATGAGATGATGTTGAGGTTGTGGGATCGGGCGATGTTAGCAAGCGGGCCATGTAGAGGTTGAAGAGGGTCGGGCTGAAGGACGTACCCTGGGGTAAGCCGCAGATGATTTTGGTGGCCTCCGAGCAGAAAGGGGGGAGGCGGACTCTCTGGGTTCTGCCGGTGAGATAGGAGGAGACCCAGTCCAGGGCCATGTCGTGGATTCCTGCATTGCTGAGGTGTGAGCGCAGGGTGTGGTGGCAGATGGTGTCAAACACAGCCGAGAGGTCCAGGGGGATGAGGGCCACGGAGAGGAAATTCGATTTTTAATACGATCGTATCGACCCGCCATTTTGTGGCCCGCCGCCATTTTATGTTGCCTTCACTCAGGCAGCACAGCGAACGAAGTCCATTCTGCCTTTTCTGCTTATTCTGCAACATGGTGTTCAAAACAGTCTTCTGCCTCTATCTTTACAAGGCTGGTATTAAGGTCTGACCGAGTACACTAATCCCTGTCTGGTTTTCTAATCCTTGTTTCAACTATCTGTAGGCTCACACTATTCTCCGCCGATCTTATCTTATCGTCTGTCCTTCGCTGTCCTTTGCTAGTATTCTCTCATTTCACAACTGTCCTCCAAACGCACACAAACTTATCGCACCACATGCAACTTCGTTGTGGATCGGTTAATGAATTAGTTCAAGGGAGGGGTGACAAACACAGCTGGAGGGGAGGCAACCTTAAGTCACTTGATACTTTGTTCTGTCTTGTTTTCCGACATTTCTATTGACTCTGTTCTATCTTTACATCATTCTTACTGGCTCCTTTCTATGTGTTCTGGGAGTGTATGTAGTTAATAAATGTTTTTATACGGTATATAAGATTGTGCGCCACAAAGTAAAGTGGCAGTCTCCTGAGAACATACCTTGTGTACTTCTTGGACAACTGTACTAGCTGCAGCTAATAAAATCTGATCTTTTACGCCTGACAGAGTGTCCCGTGTCTCTGTTAGTTGAGGCAGGTGAATCCAAGGAGATTTCAGGCGTACCCTGCGCCGCCAGGCCCATAAGGTTCTGGTTCTTCAACTGGCGCCCAACGTGGGGCGGCTTCAGCGGTACCGGTTTCTGCCTGAAGGTTGTGAGGAACCCCGCAAGAAAATTCTGGAGGAATCGCGAGCCACGTCAAGAGACCCCTGTATGTCGAAGTGGTCCGAAGGTATTTTTCAGCGCGGTTACTCCTTCCTGACGGCTACTGACGACTGCTGCCCTGACTGCCGCCCTGCCTTGGCCCTTTCTTTGATGATGTATGGTAAAGCGAGACGATAGACGGGCCTCTGTTGGTGTAAGAAGACATCCTTAGTTAAGTATTTGGTGGGTCGCGCCCACAAATTTTGGTCTTTGTTTTGTCCTTAGGTCCTTAGATTTGGCCATTGCAGTGGCCAAAGCCGAGGGGTAAGTGCATTTGTGCTGTGTAAACTGAAAGTTTTACCCCCTTGATGTTTGTGAACAGCCAGTAAAAATCGTGAGATGTCTGGTCTGACTAAGTTTGGAAAACTTTGTTGCTTTGGTTGTAATAGGGACTCCCAGCTTGAGGACTCCTGTCCGATTCCTTCGGTTGGAACTCCCACATATGAGCTCTATTCTAAACATGGTGTTGGTCCTATTGCCTTTAATAAGACATGGACCCGATATACAAAGAAAGATGGTGTTTTAAAATGGCCAGAAAATGGTAGTTTCGAAACTGATGTGCTAGATAATTTAGAAGCAACGTTATTTAAAAGAAAAGCCCGGCCGGCAATGTTTGACTCTTTTCGCCTTTGGCGTAAGGAAGCCAAACAGAGAGAAATTAAACAAGCGAAACGAGATAGGAAAACACAGGGAATGACGATTATACAGGCTGCTCAGCAATTCAAAGATGTTGAAATAGATAATGCAATGGAAATTTCAGACAGACAGCATCGAATGGCAATAGATAAATGCTATCCGACGTTGCCTATCTCTTCCCTTGATAAAAGAAAAGATTTTGAGGAAGATTCCTTAATGTCCCACTTATTGAAATTGCCTCCGCCCTATGTACAAGGTGCTAATGCACCCCCGATGTTACAGCCTGTTCAGCCGCCAGTTGTGCTTCCGCCTGCTCCAGCTTTTCCACATTTGCCTCCTCAAGCATTGCCTATGCCAGCTTTGCCTTTAACTCCTTTGCCTTCTGCTCCTTTGGCAATTCCTAATGCTCCTTTAGTTAATTCACCTAATACCTTGTCCCCTATCCTTATGTCAAATTCTCCATCTACGCGTAAGCGATTTACCGATACTGTCTCTGGTCTCTTATCACCTTTCTTTGAAGCTTTAAACGTGTCTCCAGCTTTTTCTCGAAGACAGTCTCGTAGTCAATTCCCAGACTCCGAAGAGCGAGAAAAATTGGACTCACTTGCTTGTAGATGGATCAAGAAGGGTCCTCAATATAGTACGTCTGATATTATGTCCACCTTTCTGCAATGGAATGCACCTACGCAGAGATATGTTTTTAAAGTTATGTGCGATACTCTCGCTAAAGAATGGGAGGATATGAATTTGGGTTCGGTCCCACAGGATCTGTTAGATGTTCAGGCTGACTTTGACAAAGGACTTATTGTGGGTCCTAAGGTTGAAAACGCTGTCAGAACACTTATTTCTTTCAGATCCCTATTGTTCTCACAGACTTTTCCTGATTCTGATCCTTCAGTTAGGACAGCACTGAAAAACTATCCCATGAGAGAGGTTTCTCCAATATGGAAGGAAGAAGTTGCAGCAGCAGGTGCTAATCCAGCTATTCCTGCGCATTTTCAGCGCATATGGATACATGTCCCCTGGAAAAGGTCTGAAGTTTTAGCACTTAAACAGTCACTACCAGATCCACGCAAAAATCCTGCTGGTTACTATAAAGAGTTGTCGCAAACAGTTGATGCATGTACTATGAATCTAGCAGATATTGACATGTTGATGGGAAATGTAGTTCCACAGACAATATGGGCTAAAATTCGTAGAGAGGATCACGCTCAAGAATTAGGCGGCGATTGGAACGCTATTATTGCCGCAGATAGAGGTCAAGTAGGTGGTGCAAAGCCCGACGCTTTGATCTCAGAACTCCCTGGTAGGATTATTACATTAATGAAAACAATGATGCCTGCTTTGAGAGTTAATTGGGATAAGTTAGCAGCATGTAAACAAAAGAAAGATGAAAGTGTTTCCGATTTCTTTACCCGATTCGAGGAGACATTCATTGATCACAGTGGTCAAGATATGGCTACAGAAGGGGGACAGCGATTATTTGTGGATAAGTTCGTATATAACTTGCTTCCTGAACTATCACACAAGCTAAAAGACTCCGAGAGTTCATGGGCAGTTTCTTCTTCCGCCCAGATATTGGCTACTGCACAATATTATGAAAATAGAGACAAAGAAGAAAGGGAAAAACAAGAGAAAAAGACGAAAGAATTAAAAACTAAAGTTCTCTTGCAACAGGCTTATCCTCCTCGTTATGTTCAGCCTCAGTTTCAACAGCCTCCGCAGTTTCAGAGGTTGTATCAAAAGCCTGAACCATTCATTCCAAGACCTTTGCTAGGTCCCAATCAATGTGCTTATTGTAGGGAGGAAGGTCATTTTAAGAACAGTTGTCCGGCATTGTTGCAGCGTAATGGAGCAACATCTGCTTCACGAGGTCGTGGTGGTCCTCAGTCAGCAAATAGAGGTAGAGGTCGAGGTGTGTTAACCCAAGAGCAGCGTTCTTTTGTTCCCGGAAATTACTTTGACCAGCAAAATGTTAGGTCTACACAGTATTACAGTGAGGATCAGTATATTGAAGGAGGGAATGAAAGTCTTCATTTTGAATAGGACAGCCATGGACAAAGTAAGGGGGTTACGTCAATTCCAGTGGATCAGAATGGACCTTATGTTAATGTCACTACAATGGGTGTTTCAGAGCCATTTCTTTTAGATACTGGTGCCATGAGAAGCTCTATCATTCATTCTAAACTCCCTGGCGCACCTTTGTCTGCCTTAACGAATGTATCTGTAGGATTTTCTGGCGCCCCTGTTCGCAATCCAGTTTCTTGCCCTTTGCCTGTTTCAATAGGCCCTTATGATTTAGAAGCTCCGCTTCTTCTGACGAATGGTTGTGGTGAAAATCTGTTGGGTTTAGATCTATTAAAAAGAATGCATGCTACGATATATTGTTCACCTTCTGGTGTATACCTCACTCTAGGACAGAAAATGACTAGTCCAATGTACTTATCAAAAGATCAATTCCCACCTGAATTGCTTTCTCTTCCCGAAACGCTTTGGGCTACGGGTCCAAATGACGTTGGTTGTCTTGAGATCCCACCTTATGTTGTTACTCTTAAGCCCAATGCTGAAATGCCACGTATTCCGCAATACAGAATCTCTACTGAAGGTGAGAAAGCACTTCTGGAAATTGTCCATGATTTGATTCAGAAGGGTGTGGTTGAGGAAACGAGAGGAAATACATGTAACAGTCCTGTTCTTCCGGTTCTTAAACGCACTGATCCTTCTCAGCCTCCTGTTTATCGTTTTGTAATTGATCTTCGGGAGGTAAACAAGATTGTTGTACCGCAGTTTCCTGTAGTCCCAGATATCACTGCTCTGTTGACGATGATACCTTCTACAGCGACTTGGTTTTCAGTTATCGATTTCAAGAATGCTTTCTTTAGTATTCCCATCGCCGAAGAGAGTAGAGATATTTTTGGTTTTTCCCTCGGAGGCCGAAGCTTCCGGTTTAAACGCGCACCTCAAGGTTATTGTGAAAGTCCCTCTGTTTACAGTCAAGCTCTAAAATGTCATCTTGATGCCTTTTCCTTACCGTCCGGTGCCGCTCTCATTCAGTACATGGATGACTTATTAGTTGCCGCTGATTCAGAGGAGATTTGCAAAAACGTGACCGTTGCACTGTTGCGTCATTTGTTTGATCTGAATCACAAGGTTTCTCCTTCTAAATTACAATATGTCTGTCGCGAGGTGACTTATTTGGGTCATCTCTTGTCAAAGGAGGGACGACGATTGACCCCCGAACGAATTCAGGCAATTGCACAAATGTCAGTGCCATCCACACAAAGAGAGGTACGTGCCTTTTTGGGCATTACTTCTTATTGTAGACAGTGGATTCCGAGTTTCTCTTTATTGGCTAAACCGCTGTTGGCGCTAACTTTAAAAGATACGCCTCAGCCTCTTCCGTGGACTGACGAATGTCAGAAGAGTTTTACTGATTTGCGTATTGCTTTGTGTTCTGCTCCTGTATTGGGTACTCCTGATTACAGTAAGCCCTTTACGCTCTATGTCCACGAAAGAGAGGGTAGTGCATTGTCAGTCTTAATGCAGCGTTTTGGAGATCAACAGCGACCATGCGCATATTTCTCAGCTACGTTAGATCCAGTAGCTAAAGCATTGCCTAGTTGTCTTAAGGCGACAGCGGCAGCAGCAATTTCTATTCGACAGTCTGCTGGAGTAGTGCTAGATAATACTCTCATTGTTATGGTGCCACATGCAGTGGATACTTTACTAAATAGGACAAAAACGCAGCATCTTACGAGTGCTCGGTTGTCCGGATATGAGCTGACGCTTTTGGCTAGTCACATACACATCAAACGATGTAATACCCTGAATCCAGCTACTTTGTTGCCTCTTCCAGAAGAGAGAGATGTCTCTGAACAGCATGATTGTTTTCTCCGTACTGAAGAAGAGACTAAGGGTGGAATTGACCTAAAAGACACGCCATTAGTGAATCCAGATGGAACACTATGGGTAGATGGTTCTTGTTTCAAGCTCCCGAATGGAGATACAGTTTCAGCCTACGCTATTACTACTTTGCATACGATTGTGGAGACAGCACGCATTAGACATAATTCAGCTCAGGCAGCTGAATTGATAGCCTTAACTAGAGCGTGTGTGTTATCCGAAGGAAAAAGAGTAAACGTGTACACTGATAGCCAATACGCTTTTGGTGTAGCGTTTAACTTTGGGCGTTTATGGAAGGAAAGAGGATTCTTTACTTCCCATGGTACTAAGATACAACATGGTCAATTAGTGACTGAACTTCTTGAGTCACTTACAATGCCTACTCAGATAGCGATTGTGAAGTGTAGTGCACACAAAAAGATTGTGGACGATGTTGGTCGAGGAAATGCATTTGCAGATGAGGTAGCGAAAAAGACAGCCAGAGACAACACAAGTCGAATGTATGTTGCAGGTCCCGCAAACTGCGTAAGAGAAAAGGGAATGTGTGAAGATACAGTAGAGAGTGTGAAATCAATTCAAGGAGAGGCTACGGAGAATGAGTTGAGAAAGTGGAAGGAAAGTACAGGAATGTTAGATGAGATGGGATGTTGGGTTGAATTATCAGAACATCAACGTTGGCTGTTACCAGATGCTTATGTACTACCTGTAGTTACTATGGCACATGGTCCAGCTCACCTAAGTGCAAAAGGAATATGTAAACTTCTGGCTCCAGTGTGGCAAAATGAGGGGATTCCAAAGTGTGCAAATAATGTAGTAAAACATTGTATTGTTTGCTTGATGTACAATCCGGGAAAGGGAACCCCAACTCCAGCAGGTCATTTTGCTCCTCCGACATATCCATTTGAGGTGTTGCAGATCGATTATATTCACATGGAACGATGCAACAACCTCAAATATGTTCTGGTGGTAGTATGTGCTTTTTCTAGATGGGTAGAAGCCTACCCTCTGAAGGACAATACTGCTTTATCAACTGCCAAAATACTTTTGAAAGAATTCTTCCCTAGGTTTGGTTTGCCGCGCATTGTCTGGAGTGACAATGGGAGCGAATTTGTGGGTCAAGTTATGCAAAAAGTTTGTGCAGGTCTTGGCATAAAACAGAAGTTCCACGCGGCGAATCACCCACAGTCGGCTGGTTTAGTAGAATGCTACAATGGAACCTTGAAGCTTAAAATTGCTAAGGTGCAAGCTAGCACAGGACTTAATTGGCCTGATGCTTTACCATTGGCTCTTCTGTCCACCAGAACAGCAGTACACTCTCGTTTGGGGCTTAGCCCTTACGAAGTGATATTTGGTCGCCCAGCTAATGTATGGGGAGTTCCTCGCCCTAAGAAATACTCAGACTTGCCATACCCGATGTTGATTGACTACTTGCATGACCTTACAACTAAATTGCGTGTTCTTCATCAACAGGTTCAGAGTGCTCTACCAGAGGCTTCCACAGACCCAGGTCATTCCATCCGACCAGGTGACTGGGTCTGCACGAAAAATTTCCAACGACAGAGAAATTTGGAGCCCAGATGGAGAGAGCCACGCCTGGTTCTTTTGACCACAAGAACAGCAGTTAAAGTCGAAGGAAAGAAAAACTGGGTGCATGCCGTGCACTGCAAGAAAGTGCCTTTGCCCTTGCCTTTCGATCAGTGGGTCCGTAGAGGCATCAGTGACTCTGAAAGTGAGAAAGTTCCGCAATTTGTACCATTCAGTGATGCGCGTCTAATTGGAACACTTTCTGAGAAAGAGGACGACGACATCCTTCAAGAAGCAATACCATCGCATCGTCGCTTGAACACGACAAATCCAGGAACATTGTTTCAAAACCAGACTGCCTCTGGACAGGAACGCTATAATTTGAGACCAAGACCAAAGAACTTGTAACTTTCTCTCCTATGTAGTACTCTATCCCGGTTGCAGGGTCACGGTAGGAGTCTTAGTCACGACCTGAGTAAGTGGCAATAGGCCTGCAGGACCTCACAGTGTCATAGGACGGTAGATAATCGTGACTACAGTGATTGAGGAAGATTGCCGTGAGCATCCACTTAGAAGATGGAGGCTACATTAGATAAAAGAGAAAGTAAAAATGTAAAGAATAATTGTAAAGAAATATGTAGTCGTTGTAGTATTGCTCTATGCGTCATTATATTGTCGTGTATTCTTTTGGCATCTGTAAACTGGATCATTATTACTCTGCAGCAAAAAGTTGTCTCTTCTCCTACCTCCACATCTTCTTCTACTATCTCTCAGCACCTATTCCACACTCTTCCCCAGCATGAACTCATCAGAAGAACTGAATACTTTAACAATTCCTTCGTCCAGTTGTTACATCAACATCAGTTAGTGATCAATACAACTGACTGTTGGGTGTGTGGACTCATACCACATACAGTAGAAAAAGGAATGCCATATTTAGTTCTTCCATTCTCCTATGAAGGTTCCGCTTGGGCTTATTTTGTCATTTTCAATAATGCATATCAAAGTAAAATTAAACAACCTGTCAGTTCACATAGTGTTGGTTCAGATTTCAGTCATAGTTTATTGATAAAGGGAATGGTAGCTATGGCTAAAATCATGGAAAAAAGTGAAGCTTCCATAGATGAAAGAAAAGCATATACCAATTGGAACATAACTAATTACATTTCCAGCCTCAATGATAAGATTGAGCAAGGAAAATCTCCTCCGATACGGGTCATACCCCAACAAGGAAATTTCTGTCTGCAAATAAATGGTAGAACTCCAAACACCAGACAAAGAGAAAGTTTATGTTCCCATACATATGTTTATTCAGCCCTGAATTCACTGCCGTTAGTACCATCTCAAGGTACATACTTCGTTTGCCACGATAGGGCTTATACATGGTTGCCAGCTGATTTCTCTGGTACTTGTTATATAGCCTTTCTTCTTCCCCCTACATACACCGCTCCTGCGAACCATCATAAAAATAGATATGGCAGAGGGATTGTGGATTCGAAAGACACAGCAGGACAAGAGGGAGGAGATTTCCTCAAAGGATTTCTTCCCTTCTGGGGTCCAATGGCCAACAGCAGAAATATAAGGCAATTGGTTCGTGTCGTAGAAACCACCATAGACATCACTGTAGGAGCTTTAAGTAACATTACAGCTGAACTACAGGCTGATCGTCTTATGACCTTGCAGAACCGTGTTGCCTTAGACTTTGTTCTTGCGGACCGTGGTGGAGTATGCAAATTGATCGGATCAAGTTGCTGTATTTTCATACCTAATGACGCTCCGACAGTATACCAAGCTATCTCTAAGTTACACATAATCTCCGAGTCGATTCATCAGGACGAAGGAGATTGGTCCTTTTCAGAGTGGTTTTGGGGATTACTGTCCAAATGGGGTTGGAAGGTATTGACATTCTTTGGAGTAATTTTAGCTTTTATATTCTCTTGTTGTCTTTGTATGCACTGCGGTCCTGCCATCTGCAACCTATGTGCTACTGCATGTATTCCCAAACCCAAGTCACAAAGAGCAGAGAATATCAAAATGATGGTACAGCAACAGCTTGATGACCTCATGGCCATAGACATCGACTCAGATTAACATGAGTTTGTGTATCTTGCCTGAGTTCTGGCAAAAGGAGGGTCTGAGGAAATTCGATTTTTAATACGATCGTATCGACCCGCCATTTTGTGGCCCGCCGCCATTTTATGTTGCCTTCACTCAGGCAGCACAGCGAACGAAGTCCATTCTGCCTTTTCTGCTTATTCTGCAACATGGTGTTCAAAACAGTCTTCTGCCTCTATCTTTACAAGGCTGGTATTAAGGTCTGACCGAGTACACTAATCCCTGTCTGGTTTTCTAATCCTTGTTTCAACTATCTGTAGGCTCACACTATTCTCCGCCGATCTTATCTTATCGTCTGTCCTTCGCTGTCCTTTGCTAGTATTCTCTCATTTCACAACTGTCCTCCAAACGCACACAAACTTATCGCACCACATGCAACTTCGTTGTGGATCGGTTAATGAATTAGTTCAAGGGAGGGGTGACAAACACAGCTGGAGGGGAGGCAACCTTAAGTCACTTGATACTTTGTTCTGTCTTGTTTTCCGACATTTCTATTGACTCTGTTCTATCTTTACATCATTCTTACTGGCTCCTTTCTATGTGTTCTGGGAGTGTATGTAGTTAATAAATGTTTTTATACGGTATATAAGATTGTGCGCCACAAAGTAAAGTGGCAGTCTCCTGAGAACATACCTTGTGTACTTCTTGGACAACTGTACTAGCTGCAGCTAATAAAATCTGATCTTTTACGCCTGACAGAGTGTCCCGTGTCTCTGTTAGTTGAGGCAGGTGAATCCAAGGAGATTTCAGGCGTACCCTGCGCCGCCAGGCCCATAAGGTTCTGGTTCTTCAACGGTTTCACCACTGTCCAGTATGGTTCTGATGTTGTTGTTGGTGGCGCTGAGGGCTGTTTCGGTACTGTGGTTGCTGCGGAATCCAGATGGGGAAGGGTCAAGGGTGCAGTTCTCCTCTAGGAAGTGGGTTAGTTGTCTGTTGACAGCCATCTCGATCACTTTTGCCAGGAAGGGGAGCAAGGAGACAGGCCGGAAGTTCTTTAGGTCCTTTGGGTCCGCCTTGGGTTTTTTGAGGAGGGCATTGATTTCAGTGTGTCTCCAGCTCTCCGGGAAGGTAGCACAATCAAAGGAGCTGTTGATGATCTTCCGTAGTTGGGATGCGATGGCCCAGCTTGCTTTGTTGAGGATGTGGTGAGGGCAGGGGTCAGATGGAGAGCCAGAGTGGATGGTGTTCATGATTCCGATGGTGTCATTGTTGTTGACAGGGGTCCAGGAGATCTGGAGGTTGGTCGGAGGTGAATCTGTGGTGTTGGTGGTTGCCGGGGCATTTGGGTGCTGAAGCTGTCATGGATGTCTGCAATCTTGCGGTGGAAGTACGAGGCTAGGGAGTCACAGAGGTCTTGGGATGGTGGGATGTCGTTGGCGTTGGATCTGGGGTTGGAGAGTTCCTTCATGTCATTGAAGAGCTCCTTGTGACTGCATGCATTGTTGTTGATTTGGTCTTTGAAGGCGGTTCTCTTGGTGGCTCAGATGAGTTGGTGGTGTCTGCGGATGGCGTTTTTGAAGGCTGTGTGGTTGTACAGAGTCTGATCTTGGCACCACTTTCTTTCGAGTCTTCGGCAGGTTTGCTTAGATGCGTGGAGGTCGGCGGTAAACCAGAAGGCCTTTCTGTCGGTGCGTCTGTTGGAGGGATTCTTGATTGAGGCGAGAGTATTGGCACAGGTGTCGACCCATTGCCTGAAGTTGCGGGCAGCTGCGTCAGTGTCGGTGGTGTCGATGGGTGGGTTCCAGGAGAGGGTCGTGATAAGTTGGTCTCCGGTGACCTTGTTCCAACTGCAATGGGGATCTGTTGTGGATGGTGGTGTGTTGTGGGTTTCTTGAAGGAGAAGTGAATGCAGCTGTGATCTGTCCAGTGGAATTCGGTGTTGTTGTCGTTGGTGTTCCCGAGGTGGAAGTTGAAGTCCCCGAGCAGTATGTAGTCAGTTGATGCGAGAGCATGCGTGCTGATGACATCGGTGATGGAGTCGCTGAACTGTTGTCACGGGCAGGGGGTCCTGTAGATGAGGGCCCCTCAGAGGGTGGTATTTGGGTCAGTGTGGATCTGGAAGTGCAGGTGTTCGGCAGTGCTGAGGGTGTCTTTTGTGCGGGTCGTGATCCTGAGGGTGTTCTTGTGGATGATGGCAAGGCCTCCTCCTGATTTGTTGTAGCGGTCCCTGTGGGAGATCTTATAGCCGTCCGGGATGTCTATGATGATGTCAGGCGCTGAGGAGGGGTTCATCCAGTTCTCGGTAAGGAAGGCGATGTCTGGGGAGGCTGAGTTGAGTAGATTCCATAGCTCTACTACATGCTTGTGGACGAAGCGGGTGTTGCAGAGGATACATCTGAGATGGGTGTGTCCTGCCTTGGCGGGTGGGTCGTTGGCGTGGAGGTTGGTGAAGGTGTAGTTCCAGCAGGAGAAGGATCCGCGGGTGGTCTGCGGGGAGTCTTGAAGGCAGGTGGGAGAGCGGCCAGTGTTGAGGGCACGGAGGGTAGCTGGGGAGCCAGAGGTTCTGGCGCTGGGCGCGGTCCAGGCGCAGATGGGTGCAGACGGCCTTGCCTTTGGCATGCCGTCGGCACTCCAGCAGCGCGCCTGCAGCACACGGCCGCCATCAAGTATGAAGGTGGGGGGGAGGAGAGGACAGCTGGGAGTCGGGGCAAAAAAAGGCGCGAAAAAGGGAGTGGGCCGTAAAAAGGGGGGACCGTGGGGGCAGCAGTGGCGGGGAGAGAGAGAGGGGGGAGAGTAAAAGTGAGAGAAAGAGAGCAGAGTGAGAGAAAAACTAGGAAGAGAGTAGCGCAAAGCAAAAGGAGCACAAAGGGACAGAAGTGAAGCAGAGCAGACAGCAAAGCAGAGAAAGGAGGAGCAAAAGAGGAGAGAGGCAGAAGGTAGCCTAGTAGGAAAGCAGAGCTCTCCCACTAGACACCAGGGATGAGGCGCAGGCAGAAGCCTGTGGGTGGAGGAGGTCCTCGAACTCCTGTCAGGGGTCAGGAGTTCAGAGGAGCCAGGGAAAGGGCTCTACTTGCAAGTTGGAGCCACGGGAGTAAGAGCAGTGCACTGACCAGGTCAGTGGTATTGCTCAGCCTACCACGCAGCAGCCGCCATTAAGTAGGAAGGTGGGGGGAGGAGAGGACAGCTGGGAGGTGGGAGTAGGAGTGAAAAACGGCACGAAAAAGGGGGCAGGGCCGCAAAAAGGGGGCTGGGCTGCAGGGGCAGCAGCGGCCGGGGAGAGAGAGAGATGGGAGAGTAAAAGTGAGAGAGAGCGGAGTGAGAGAAAAACGAGGGAGAGAGTAGCGCAAAGCAAAAGGAGCAAAAATGGACAGAAGTGAAGCAGAGCAGAGAGCAAAGCAGAGAAAGGAGGAGAAAAGAAGGAGAGAGACAGAAGGTAGCCTAGTAGGAAAGCAGAGCTCTCCCACTAGACACCAGGGATGAGGCGCTGGCAGAAGCCTGAGGGTGGAGGAGGGCCTTGAACGCTTGACAGGGGTCAGGAGTTCAGAGGAGCCAGGGAAAGGGCTCTACTTGCAAGGTGGAGCCACGGGAGGCAGAGCAGCCGCACTGGTCACACACACATGGCAGTACACCAGCCACAGCACTTGCGTAGTGTCCGAATGACCTCCCCATGTTGTATCTCCAAGTGTCTGAGGGAGTCTCTCAGCTGTTCTACAACATCCTTTGGTGTACATGAGCATGCACTCACATCTGCATTCCACAGCCTACGTCACTGTGTGTGTATCTTGTTAGTGTGTGAAATCATCTCAGCTATACATTTTTGATTTGCCACATGAAACATATCTGCTTCCTTCTTCACCGATAGAATTTAGGGTGGGAATGTGGCATGTTTGGACATTGCTAGATTTACAGCCACATCGCACACCGGATTGACATGTGGGAGACCTAGACATTTTAGGGTATTGGTCCTAGTAGGTCACCTTCTCTTGGTCAGTCATGTGAGTGTCAATTGGAATTGTGTTTTCATATGTGGTGTGTGATGGTATCATATAGACTGTACTGGGTTACCTTGCTGAAACATATCACCCGTAGTAGGTAATTTCAAACACTTTCCTACCGAAGCCATACACTGGTACATCAGTCTTCACATGTATTTCTGGATTAGCTGCAGGCATATATCAAGACAGCACAATTGTGTGACATGTGTGTTAGAATGTACATAGGAAGTGCTACAGACTCTGGCTACATTCCACCCACACATTCATGTGGTGATGCATGATCTCATTTTATTGATCATTCCTGGTTGTGGGGTATATGTGTGGAGAGTAGATGAGCACCCATTGCTCCTTTACTTGTCTAGCGGCCCTTAGCGCACCCCACAGCCACCAAGTGTGTGCTATTTTGGAGGTACAGCGCACCATGTGGCAGGTTTGGGGCCAATAGCGCTCACGGTATGTAACACCATTGATATATGGTGCAGGGTTAGGCTCAAACTTTTGGCCCTCACCCTGTACAGTCCATGAAGTTCCATTGATACCAACAATGGTCACCCTTGAAACACGTGCTCAGTGTTGGTGTTACAGCTACCCGCCTGAGATGTGACACTGTTTATTTCCTTATTTTCAAATACATAATTTGGAAACAGCCCCTACCGTATTTATGCCATCCTTGCCTACATCTTGGCTGGTGTAGCCATGATGTAGTGAAAGGGGTAGGAATTTGTACTATTCCTACTTAATGGCACTTACTTTTTCTTTCTGGTGCGTTGATCTAGGCCTTCGAGAGCCACCTGAGTGTGAGTTATGTGAAGCTGATGTGTTGCATGGAGGCGTAGACCCTCTTACATCACAACATACATTCCCACAATCTTTCTAACTGTTGTTTTTTTGTTCCTGCTCTCTGAGGTATGAGCAACATTTCAATAGTATATGTAGTAGAGAATAAGTACACCATGGACAATCTGGTGCAAAGTGATTTAATGGTGATATGTACAAGGTGATATCAGTTGTACATTGTCTAGGTGTAGAGGTACTGTATAATTTGTTGCATCCTGCGAACTCCAGCAGCAGAGGTTTGTTGTTCCCCCTCCACCTGTGCTGCACCATTGTCATCCTCCTCCTTGTGGACATCTAACAATTCATCCCAGGGGAAATTAGTCTGAATACATATGTTATGCAAGATTGCGCATACAAGGATCATCTAGCATACCATGGGTGGTGCATACAAAAGGCTTCCTCCTGGCAGGGCAAGGCACCTAAACCTTGACTTCAGGAGCCCAAATGTCCTCTCCGCCACCTTTTGTGTCCTTCTGTGCCCTTCATTGTATGCCCCCTCTTCCACCATTGTCTTGTTGCCAAAAAGAGTCATTACCCATGTATGGATGCCGTAAACTTGGTCGGCTGCAAAGGAATGAGAGAACATGTGTCAGTCATGCATTTTAGTGGTTTTGTATGTGCCATGGCAGATGTTATTTTTAGATGAAGTGGTGACTCAGACTTGCTTCTGGTATTGAGTGTGCTCGTGTTTTGTTGATTGCTGGAATTGGTGTGTGGTGGTAGTCAATACTATCATGGGTTGCGGCTCAGGGACCTGGCGGTTGTCAAATATAATATGGACTGGACTTTTCAACCATGTAAAATATGTGTTGTGTTGTCTATTTTCGAGGCTGTGTCCTATTGTTAGTGGAACCTAAAACTTTCTTTCACCACAATAGTGTCATTTCTATTGACACTATGGTAGCCCTACAAGGCCAAACTGAGGCCTCCATGTTACCATGTGGCACTAATCATGTAGTGACACTTAGTGACCCTTTGTGGCAGATTATGCCTGTGCCAGCCATCATGTGTACAAGGGTGAGATTCACCCAATAAGAGGAGAAGCAAAATTAGCTACAGAGGAATCTCCAAGGTTCCTAGACATGATTTATCATAGACACTTTCAACACCTGCATAGAGCAGGAGTTAGGAGGAGGCACACCATAGTTTTGAATGGGTCCTTATGTGTTGTGCATGAAATTGTCAGGTATATTCTCAATACTCCTACAGAGTTCTACTATGGCATCTATTACCTTTATACTATTGCACCTAGTCTGCACCATGGTGCGCCGTTTATTGTACACGGCCCACACATGGTGGCATTACAGAGGAGCTGAGGGGAACAAGAAAACTGGTGCTGGAATAGGTGCAGTACCACTTTTCATATATCTGCCCCATGGTCTTTCATGGTTGGTGATGTTGTATTCCCATGCGTGTATCACAATGCACCAGACAGGTAAAGGTTCACACAATGGGTACGTCTGGTATGTTTAGGTGATATGTAGTTGGTGATGTCAACACTTGGAAGGTATTTGATATTGGTGCTGCTGGAGGCTTCGCACGATGACAAATGTGGGGCTGTGCCTATATGTGACATTCTTACATTGACATGGCCAATGCCATTCACATAGCTGAGCTATTTATTGTTAGGTGTTATGTGTGTGGCATCTGTATTAAGCTGTCAACCAGTGGATACCTGTAGTGTTTTGGGCCCAGCAGGTTTTGCCTGTTATGTACATATAGGTGTATGTGTGTGCGATGTGCATTGAATATGGTGAACTGTGGCATGTGGCATATGTGTTGGTGTCTGTATATCTGTGTTCTCCTGTCTATGTGTGTTTAGTGTAGTGTATGTGTTGTTTGTCCTACAAGATTGCTATGTTGTCTGTGTAGTGATTGGTATGGTGGCTTACCTACGAGAAGCCCATTGCGATATTGCGCATCTTGGAAACTCTCGTTGATGGCAGATTGGTGGAATATGTAGACATCATGAATTTTTGGCTTGGATGTTTGTTATGAGCCCACGGTGCTCCACAGTAGCATGCACATTTATAAAATGGGTGTTCCGTTGCAGCAGGTTGCACAAGTTGGACATGGGTGCAATCCATTGCACCCAGCACATGCGAGAACCCATCAACTTGGTAGAAACCTTGCTTGGTCTCCTGCTGCACTTGCTGGGTTTTGGGGAAGCAGATGTAGTGTGTGAGGCGAATGATTGTGTCCAGAACGTTTGGTAGAAAGGCCAAGAAGGATTGCTGGGGGATGCCAGCCACTTGTGCACCCATTGTCTGGAATGATCCTGCCACCAGCATATGGAGGACAGCCAGGAGTTTGGTCATGACTGGAGTAGTCGTAGGAGTTTCCACACTTGCTGAGATGTCTGGTGCAATGTAGTGCAGCAGGCATACAATGGAATCCCACTTCAAATGGTAGGTTCTGATCACATCTTGTTCCCTGAGCACAAGCATTGGTTGTGCCCTGTTGAAATATCCTCTCCCGCCTTTTGCGCCACCTTTGTGGCTGCTGTGGTGGTGTTTGGAGTTGCAGCAGTGGTGCTGGTGGGACCTGTTGTCCTCACTGTCATCTGCGGTGTGTGTCAAGCTGGAGCATTAACAGTTCCATTTTATCCAGAGGGTTGCCTAATGCTCCTTCTGTATATTTTCCCTAAGTAGGAGTGTGTCAGCCTCATTTTAATGCCCTATCTGATTAGGCATTAAAATTTGACGTTAATCAAGACTTTGAGTCATTTTTTGGGTCCGCCTCCTTCATGAGTGTCATTTTTGCGTTGGCAGTAAATATGGCCTTGGATGGTTAGCATCATTTATTGGGAGGGATCCCCCTACCTTGCATATCACTGTTGCAAAATGATGCAAGGTGGGGTGGAGCTCCTAAAAAATTACAGTAACTCAGAAACGTTGCCACTAGACGGGTCTAACGAGAAAATATAAATTAAAGGTTAGTGCAGTTTTTGTATTTAAAAAAAGGCATGAAGGCGGTGCTAACTTTTCTTAAATGTGGGCCTAAATGTTTCCCTCCATTAGTGCTTAATTTTTGCTGATGGTCTAAGGTGGTGTACATCAGCACTTATTTTTGGGACTTGGTGTTATTATTCATTCAAGAAATTTTTAAAAAGCAATAGAAAGGTGGGGGATAATTACTGGAAAACAGTGGCAAAGGGACGAAATAAGGAAGACAAAGAACATCAAGACTGAGACAGAGAGACTTGAACTTTAGGGTGGTAGATGAAAGAAGAATGAGGTCATATAAAGACTTTTTTGTCGGAACTCCAGCATTTGGCAATGACATCAACAGGTTCTGGGCTCCTACGAAAAACATTTGGCACCTGCTCTTACATATTTATTATGCAACTCCCTATACACTTTGCTTGGTTCATCAATCTTTTGAACATAGTGAATCCTTTCTGTATTTCTCAGGTGAGTTCATTGAGGTTTGAAAACGTCATGTAAATGTATTTCAGGTGGTTGATGGTAAAGGCCAATGATGATGGGGATTTTAAAAAAAAGGAGACTGCAGTCATACATCAGTCTATATCATATTGGTATCCAGTATTTATAGCCAGGCCCATATGTATAAAAAATGATGCACAACTGCGCTAGCACAGAAGTGCGTCAAAAAAATTACAGCGAGCTAACATCATTTCCTAGCGCCATCTGTGCACCATATTTTAAAAATGACTCAACTCGGCACAAAAGAATGGTTAGCGTAAAAAAAAAGACGATAACCACAGTGACATGCTGTAAGTAAAAACGGCGCTAAAGCTGCAAAAGTGGTGTTAGAACATTTTGGGCATGTTTTTTGACAAAAAACGGGTTAGCACCATATTTAACAGCATTATCGTAAAACAAAACAATGTGCAAGCCATAAAAAAAAATTGGGATGACAAGATGGAGAATGCAGGACAGGAGAGACCTCAGGGTGAACCCAATAAGCCAAGGACCAGCCAGGAGGGTTCAGAAATGTCCTGGGAGAAGTGGCAGAGGAAGCAGAAGTGTTGCTTTAGTGAGGAGTATGACATCTTGGTCAGAGAGGTGATGGAACATCAACACCAGCTTTTCGTCACCTCCAAATTGCCAGTAGGTAGGTGTAGTGCTTTCCTCTTATTTAGTCTCTAAGCACTAACATAACACAACAGAAATGCACTTCTGAGGTCAAAGAAGACTTTTATTGTTATTTTATTCTTCCCCAACCACAATGTTTATGAATGAATGACGAATTAGTAGCTTTCAAGTCCGCGTTAATCAAACAAAATATATCAGTTTGCAATATACACAGCAGGTTATATTTATAAGATATTGAATGCAAAGCAAAACAAATACTTCACCGTGTGGGAACTATTCACAGCTTCATCTTTCTAAGGTCTGCAAGCTGAGGACCCCTGTCAGCCGCGAGAAAGAGAGATTCATCTACCCACACGGGATTGCTGGCAGCCTGCGCCAAGCTCCAGCACGAGGTCCGGCAGATTCGAATCTCACTCTCTGCAGCCTCTTACATTCGTTACAAAGGTGTGCCCCCTCCTCTCAGACCTGGGAAACTGAGCAAGCCTTTTGGAGACTGGCCAGGTCTCCAAGACTACTCCTGTTCCCAAGCTCAAGGGAAGAGAAACGACGCCCATGTACTCTCTCTTATCAGGTCTAGTCTACTGTGAGAGCAAAACATCTTGGTTCTCTGGTGCAAATACACAGCTTGGAAAAATACAGAACTCCACGTTAAAGGCAATGGGCAGCTAACCTAAATATCAAATGCAATGTCATGTTAAAGGCAATAGGCAGCTAACCTAAATATCAAATGCAATGTCTAGTGTCATGTCAAAGCCAATAGGCATCTAAGCTGAATACAAAATACAATGTGTTATATCATGTCAAAGCCCATAGGCAGCTGAGCTGAATACAAAATGCAATGTATAATATCATGTCAAAGCCAAAAGGCAGCGGAGCTGAATACAAAGTGTAATGTATAATATCATGTCAAAGCCAATAGGCAGTTAAGCTGAATACAAAATGTAATATATGATATCATGTCAAAGCCAATAGGCAGAATATCTAATAGCATGTCAAAGTCAATAGGCAGCTAAATTGAATACATCATGTCAAAGTCAATAGGCATGCAATGTCAAAGCCAATAGGCGGCTAGACTGGATACAGCATGTCAAAGCCAATAGGCAGAATACAGAATGTAATGGCTAATGCAATGTCAAAGCCCATAGGCGGCTAAACTGAACAAAACATACCATGTGCTACTGGTGAACATTGAGCAACTAATATGCGCAGTGGTGAAACACAAAGTCATTGGTCAAAACAAACTTTATCAAATGGCAGGACATTCCGCCCTTTGACCAATGAATTTTTGTTTCACATATCTCATATTTCAAACAAAAAAAAAACATCAGCACAAAAAAAAAACATTATCAGCCAATCAGATTTGAATGATCAAAACAATCCCTGTAAAGCAATAGAAGTGAATTAACACATTGATTTCATAACCTTTCACATCAGATACATCTACATAGAAAAGACTGGGCAATTTATTTTATTTTTTTTTCTGAATGAGTCTCTAATTCAACAGTGTTAGCAATTTGATGTTGCATGAGTTCTGCTCATGTAAAGGTGCACGGTCCACCTGAAAGGTTTTCTGGAAGGTAAGCAAAAGTCAGAGTTCCATAAGAGAGGCAAAAAAAAAAAACACAGCAAACAAGTTGAACTTGAACTGAAGGCGCAGTTTGCGCAAAATGGATCCATGGTGCTGGCACTTTACTCAGCCAGGTTCAGGTTGGGGATTCGGTCCCTTCCCCGACCCCACACGCACACACCGGAAGGGGGACCACACAGCGCACTCAGGGACAGTGGCGAAACGTGGTAGGATCTGCAAAAGAAACATGACTTTTCTTGCAAATAACATTTTTCATTTAAACTGCACCCTTCCTCTTTCTTTCCCTGTTTTATAATCAGCAGGACGTTTTTGGGGCCCTTTGTTATATTTTCTGCAGGTTCTGGAGGGTCACTTGGGGCTTCAGCCCACACATCAGTACTGAGGTTTTTATCTGCTGCGCCACAGCTTCCTTTTTCTTGCACTGTCAGAAGGGCTGGGGCAGACTCATTCTTTACCAAACCTCCATTCACTGCACTTTTGTCAATTTGGGCCATTCTGTCTCCAATTTGTATGAATGAATCAGATTCTTTTCTAGGTATCAGCATAATTTCGATTTTTCCTTGGTAATTTGCAGCAATCACTCTCCCTAAAACCTGATCAATTTGCCATTTCTGTTCTGGTAACTTTCCTCTCCCCAACTGCTCTGTGACTGCTTGCATGACAGATTGCTTTTGTGCGTGCTGCACAGTTTTTATCAAATCTAGGGGAATGTGCATCTCTCTCATCTCTGCCCACCTGTAAGTGGCCTTTTCACATTTCTGGGGCACCCACATAGCCATCCCCACTAAGGCAGAATTCTGGGTGAACACTTCTCTCTCTGAATTTTTCTGATTAACATCTGCAAGGTAATTGAACCAGTTAGGTGCTAAAACATTATCAAAGAACCAAAAATCAGCATAAAAATGACACATCTCACGTAGCTCTTGCTTTAAAATCTGACACACATTATACAACCCTGTTCCTTCTACTGTGCCAGAAAGCAACATTTCAGTCAATGAATCATTAGTAAAACAAACATGCTTTTTATCTTCAGTAGACACGAATTCAAATGGTGCACACAATTTCATTGATAATTCTTTTACCTGTGGTACTCTAGCCCTGTCTTGCAAGTACCAGATCCATTGTATGACTCTAGCTAGGGGCACTATTTTCTTTCCTTGTTCTTGATTTAAATATACATAAGTATTTCCTTCTTGCACTGCGCAGAAACCTAAAGTCTGCATTATTTCATTTGCCAAATCACAAGCGCGCAGCTGCATATTATTTTTCACAGTGACCATGTACAAAAGTGTTAGGATTTCTCTCAAATGAGGGCTATTCTTTTTCCAAAAATCAAACAAGCTAATGAAACTCGGGGTGTCTTGCTCTAAAATCTTTCGTTTTACTTGTGCATTTTGCAACGGTAACTCGTAAATCACATTCTGGTCTCTCTCCTCCGTGTTATCAGTTAAGGAATGCATTTTGTTTGCCAAAAACCCTGGCTCACACGGAAACTCAGTGCAGCTCGGAGCTGTCTTAACCTCCTCATTACTGGAATGGGACAAGAAAGATTCTTCATTTTTATAACTTTCAGCATAATTTTGAATTATCGTATCCTGGCTAATTTGCTCACGTAAATTCCTATTTTCATGTTCCAACTTCCTACATTTCTCCTGCATTTCTCTGTAAGCAGATAAAGGTATCCAGACCTTTCTGTCATCATTACTTCCAAAACACACTTTTTCCACATATATACAACGGGAATTATTTCTCAAAACAACATCAGGCATTTTAGCTACACATGCATTTTCTTCTGTAATTCCCCAAACAGAAAACAATTCACAGTTTTTCTTAGCACCATCAGGCAGTTCATCAACACATGTATTCTCAGACATGGTCTGCCGTGCTACTGTGATTCTCCAAACAGAAAACAATTTCTGTAATTCTCCAAACAACAAAAAAACAATTACACTTTTAAAGTGTGCACTTAGAAATCTACTAACTCGTCAAACCCCTTTTAATCACCTCTTAATGACCGACCCCACGACTCCAGGTACCAATTGTAGTGCTTTCCTCTTATTTAGTCTCTAAGCACTAACATAACACAACAGAAATGCACTTCTGAGGTCAAAGAAGACTTTTATTGTTATTTTATTCTTCCCCAACCACAATGTTTATGAATGAATGACGAATTAGTAGCTTTCAAGTCCGCGTTAATCAAACAAAATATATCAGTTTGCAATATACACAGCAGGTTATATTTATAAGATATTGAATGCAAAGCAAAACAAATACTTCACCGTGTGGGAACTATTCACAGCTTCATCTTTCTAAGGTCTGCAAGCTGAGGACCCCTGTCAGCCGCGAGAAAGAGAGATTCATCTACCCACACGGGATTGCTGGCAGCCTGCGCCAAGCTCCAGCACGAGGTCCGGCAGATTCGAATCTCACTCTCTGCAGCCTGTTACATTCGTTACAAAGGTGTGCCCCCTCCTCTCAGACCTGGGAAACTGAGCAAGCCTTTTGGAGACTGGCCAGGTCTCCAAGACTACTCCTGTTCCCAAGCTCAAGGGAAGAGAAACGACGCCCATGTACTCTCTCTTATCAGGTCTAGTCTACTGTGAGAGCAAAACATCTTGGTTCTCTGGTGCAAATACACAGCTTGGAAAAATACAGAACTCCACGTTAAAGGCAATGGGCAGCTAACCTAAATATCAAATGCAATGTCATGTTAAAGGCAATAGGCAGCTAACCTAAATATCAAATGCAATGTCTAGTGTCATGTCAAAGCCAATAGGCATCTAAGCTGAATACAAAATACAATGTGTTATATCATGTCAAAGCCCATAGGCAGCTGAGCTGAATACAAAATGCAATGTATAATATCATGTCAAAGCCAAAAGGCAGCGGAGCTGAATACAAAGTGTAATGTATAATATCATGTCAAAGCCAATAGGCAGTTAAGCTGAATACAAAATGTAATATATGATATCATGTCAAAGCCAATAGGCAGAATATCTAATAGCATGTCAAAGTCAATAGGCAGCTAAATTGAATACATCATGTCAAAGTCAATAGGCATGCAATGTCAAAGCCAATAGGCGGCTAGACTGGATACAGCATGTCAAAGCCAATAGGCAGAATACAGAATGTAATGGCTAATGCAATGTCAAAGCCCATAGGCGGCTAAACTGAACAAAACATACCATGTGCTACTGGTGAACATTGAGCAACTAATATGCGCAGTGGTGAAACACAAAGTCATTGGTCAAAACAAACTTTATCAAATGGCAGGACAGTAGGAGAGAGGCTATATGGCAGGCAGTGGTAGATAAAGTCAACAGTGTGGCAGAGGTGAAGAGGACTGTCACTGATTGCAAGAAGCGCTGGCATGATTGCAAGCACAGAACTAAGGAGAAACTGTCCAGGAACCAAAAGGCAGCACTGCAAACTTGAGGTGGAAGTCCTGTACCCCAGGAGGACCGGGATGAGCTGAAGGAGATGGTGGCAGTGGTCATCCCAGAGGAGCTGGTCACAGGAATTGCAGGACAGGACGGCACAGGCTACCAAGAACTACCACAAATGCAGGGTAAGTTGCAGAGGGGAACTATCTGGAATCTCACAATTGGCAAAAGGGGGAGGCAGATCAAACACACTGAATGCATGCAAAAGGGTTGCATCTGGACACATAGGCCAAAATCAAAAGGCCCCATTGCCCCCCAACACTCACTTTTAGTGACGCTCTGTTGGCACTATGCACTCCGAAATATAGACAATGTGCTCTTAAGCAACTTACTGTGACTTAACACCACCTTGTAAATAATGCCCCAGCACATGCAGCACTTTGCCTAGAAGGGGCGCTCAATCAGTGTGGCTGTAGCTGTGTCACAACAACACCCATTGCATGTTGTTGTTGCCCCAGATCCACGACAACATGTTCACCAGAAACTGTGACTAAAGTCAACACCACCCCAGGGGTGGTGTCCGGATGGTGCAACAAGACCAAATGATTTCCATCCTCCTTGTGTCATTGCCCTTCTTATGTGTGCTGTATCCTCCAGTACACTTAGAAATGCCACCTTGCCATAATAGATTGTTTATATGGAGGAAGGGCACCTTCCTCCATATAAACAATCTATCCCCTCAACACAGGCACCTTTGCACGATGGTTAAAGGATGTCTGCATTGGTACTGGGAGAACAAATCTGCACAGGCGCTGTGAGAAATGCAGGAGTGTGCCGTATTCCAGAAAACACGGTTCACCCCTGCATCTCAAAAGTGGTGCAGGGTGTTGCAACTATTATTGTTGTTGGACAGAGCTGCGCCACTTAAGAAAAAATCAGGTTCTCAGTGTGCAACATGTAGAACACAAGCCACGCAGAGTGGTCCAACAACTCTCACACACCTCCATGCAAGATTTGGGAATGGTCACAAAAGTGAATTCATGCAGCATATTGGGCATGTCTGTGATCATCATATGTGCTGCTGTACAAGTAGTACAAGCACCTATAATTTCACCTTGTAAAAAGGTTGTCTGTGTTATGTGAATGGTTGGTGTTATGCATAAAGGGAAACATTCATGTGTAATAACTGGCACAAATGGCATCAATGTTGCACTATGGGCACAATGTCACTAGTCCATAATTCAACTGCACCACAATACAAATAGTTGCCCATGTGAATCCAAGCTGTCCATTCCCCTCGTTCAACATTAACAAAGTCTCAAAATGCACGCATTGATCCACATTGTAAATCCTTACACCAAAACATGCCTGTGGTGGGTATGCTGTATACAAGTAAATGTCCCTAATGCAAGGAGGGACGAACTAATGGGGCTGACAATCCATAAGGGTTGCACTGAGCCATCCAAGTGGCACACGTGAGGGGCCTGCTAAAGACAGATGACAAAGTAACACAAGCATTGTAAACAACGGACCTACATGTGCTTTGCTGCACTAGTGCCATCAATCATGGTGCTAATGCAGTAAAGCACCAAAAAAGTGACAACACTCATTACACTACTGTGGTAATATCCAGCATGGTAAATAGGAAGGTAAATGATGTGCTACCATGGTGTCATTGGCAGGGTCAAGGGGCTTGCAAGGTATATGGTGGTGTGGGATCAATGCACAAAATACCTTAAAAGGTTGCCCCATGTGTGATGCACAGTGCAACACATAATTTACAACTGGGGTCTGTAGCATGTCACTGAGGCCTCCAGTACCAAGTAAATGATGAGCCATATCAATAGCCACTACAGTCAAAGATAGACCGTTCACTGTCTAATTGTAGAGGATAATGCCTTACCTTCTGCTGACCTATCTGTCCTGGATTTTACAGATGACATGGATGACCAGCTGCCGACCCTCAATGAAGAGTCTCTACAGGATATTACAGGTTCCCTCCAGACACCACCTCCAGTTGTAGGGAAGACAAACAGCATTGCGGGGTCCCACCCAACTAGCAACACACTGCACCAACCAGTCCTGTCACAGCCCTAGACTCCGACGACCCAGACATCACCTTTCAGAGGACAGCAGTGGGAGTTCAGTGGGAGCTGGCCAATCAGATGTTGGTGGAGATGGAAACCATGGCAGGCAGCCTAGAGGGAGTGCAGCGGTACATCTGTCCAAATAGGGGACAACTCAGCTGCCATGAGACACACCCACTCCCCGCTATGTGGACTCCAGCAGTCCCTGGCCAACATAGCTGCTGTCATGAAGCAGAGACTTCAATAGTTGAACTCCCAAAGTGGCAGCAGCATGATAGATAACATGATCAGGGGCTACACAAAATACCTTGGAGTGGCCTCCCTCAAGGAAAACATGGCTGCCTAACACTGTGGTGTTGCTGCGCTGTTGAGAAATCGGCAGTTCCTCCATTGTGCAGTGATGCCTTATGTGTTCCCACAAATGGCAGCTGCCGGGACCTTTGACACCCACATCTCTCTCCCCTGATGTGTGTGTGTGTGACCCCCTCAACTTCAACAACAGCACCACCCATGGCACTGGAGGGACCATAAACATCAGAGGATGAAGATGTGGAAGGAACAGAATTCACACGGAATACCACCCGGAAGAACCAGTCTATGCCGTATGGACAGTTTCTCCTTAGTTGTGTGCTTAAGGTCATGCCAGTGTTGTGACAGCTGGCAATGTGCCCTCTTCACTCAACCACTGTTAACGTATCTGCTATAGCCTGTCATTATCTCAATTCTTACCTGTTGCCAATTTGGACACCACCTTGCTAATGCACACTTCTCCTAACCATATCTCATGACGTGTCCCTCACCCTTGGACTTTGAATGTTCAACACATGGCTCAGGATCTCTCATCGGTCTGTGAACTGGGCATTGTATTGCACTGGAAATACACTTGCATATGTAAATAAATTTCCATAACCACAGCATCATATCAACTTTTACTGTGATCGTTCAACTCATCTAAATGTATGCATTGTGTGAAGCTTTGTCAATGAGAATAGAACCTAATTACATGTCAGGCTTACTGTCAGACACAAAGCTACACACTAGGACTCTAACATGAAAAAGGTGACTGAATGTGTCATGGGCTGCATCCTACTTACAGAGCCTTTAAAGCATGTATTGAACAAATATCCATGCAAGTTGACATATGGCATGTCATGGTCCGACCCATGTGTCTCGAATTTTCCCTAATGAGAACACCAGTTCAACTAATATGTGTGGAATAGACGTGATAAATTTGATCAGTGATAAACTGTTGTCATGGTCAGGCTACATACCCCAAATATGTTTAAGTAATATGTGCCACAATTTACAAGATTATTTCTGACAAACCTCAGCAATGACACTTGAAGTTCCATACTCACCTGTCAATGATTCTGTATACATATACAATGTGCATGTCAGGAACTGGGGATGACAAATGTTTTAAGTAACTGAAGTTATATTGCAGCCAATCTGACATCTCCTTGGTCATAGGGGATACACAGAGTCATACATGTAAATCAATACAGATAGCATACCCTAAGGCTTCCCTCTAACTTGGCAAGTGCACATACGAGAACACCCAGCCACTGAATCGGCATGGACACCTACTTGTCAAAAACCAACAGGATTTATTGAAACATTAAAACATAAGCTATATACTATCCTACACTAAACTAACCCATGCTAACATCTAAACGTTCCCCTACAGCTATGTATCCTAATCTAAAATGATCTTAAACAAGTAACTCCACGCACTAAACATTGTCCCCCCACCTCTCTTAAGAGATAAGATAAGAGTAGGAAAACATAAACTGAGGCTACACATATACTAATATCCTAAAACAATATAATTTTTGTATTTTTTTAAATTCTATATACACATAGAACCCCATACATAACCCCCACCCAACCCACAAAACAAAAACCAATACTAAAACCCACCCCCCAACTATACTTACAGAATCCTACCACTAACCTAATCTATTTAACTAACTTATCAGTACCCACCTAAAACCCATTAAAACTGATAACAATATACAATGGGAGAAGGGAAGGAACTGAGAGGCTGTGCATCAACATGTTTAAAGCTTCTTCAGCTTTTTTTACAAAACTTAAGCAACTTGTAATTTCTAGCATTGTCCTTCTCATGTTGGTCCAGCCTTGCTATTATGGCTGCTATGTTCCTCTTCATTTTCGTCTAAAAAGTTTGAGTATGTGGCTCTGCAGGTGGCTGTTGCGGTGGCTGAGCAGGCATAGGTGGTGATAATGTGGAGGGGGTTGGACCAGCTGAGGCCCCACTGACCGTAGATGTTGTGCTCCATGTGCCGTGCGCAGTTGCGGACGGTTTTGGAGGTCCCCTATGTTGAAAGGCAAACCAAGCCCCCAATTTTTCTGCCGATCCCTCATGCCCATCTTGTAGCACACTACCTGTACCTCCATGATATGGCGGAAACGATCATCCCTCTTTTCTAAAGCATGCTTCTGTGCTGTGGTCATAGTGGCAGACAAACCATGAGGAGAACATGGCATCAAATACTGTATTGGATAGAGGTAGAACAAACATGCAATGTACACAGCATCCACAGATTACACATGCTGTCCACCAGACATTCCACAACAATGTAAATTTCAAATTCAAGACTAAACTTCCTACCAGCCATGTACCCTACTGCTTACAATGAGCCCCTATGTACAGTTCAGGGTTAGTGCCCATATAGTTTGCCCTGAGCCTGAACAGTATATCTATATTATCTACAGATGCTGTACCTATTGCCCCCTACCCTGTGGTATGGTGTGGACAATGTCTTATGCAGTGCACACATGGAGGCTGTGGGGGGGCCCTAAGCGTCACAGGAAGAGTGGTGCTGCACTGGGTGCAGCTACAGTATTCCTCCTCATTGAAGTATCTGTGCACTTGCATGTTTAACATCTCGTAAGTACCAGAGATACTCTCAGCATTCTATACACACGTATTGTGACCAAGCTCACTCACAATTATCATGATGAAGAGATCATGTTGGTAAATCTGCAAACATCTAGTTTGCTACAGTCCGTAGACATGTCCCACATCTATCTGGAACAGAGTTGTATTCTCATAGAGTACTCAACTGAATATTGCCCAGCACAGTAAGGCTCCTTGCACGGCCGCTGCCTCACTAAATTTCTGAAGAGTAGTGAGGGACCAGTGGTGCAAGTGCCTTCCTCATAAGCCCCTAGAGACCTCAACACATGTACATCATCTGTACCATTTCCTAAGTAACTTAAAGCAACGTGTGGCACATAGTGTGTGAAAGGTGCTGTGCAAATATGTTGGCAACAGGCATGCTAATCAGATAAACAGCAGCTCTGACACATATCTTGACTGACATCACTGTGTATGTGGGCATGCTTTCCCTTTCCTAATACCCACAATTCCATAGTAGCACAGTTTGCCACTTGTGCACAATCAGCTTAATCTGCATCTTCAACAATGCATCAGACATGGGCCCTTATTATGACCTTGGCGGCCAGCTGAAGCCACCCGCCAATATCGGACCGCCGGGCGGCCGCCAATGCTGCTGCACCCCCACCGCGGCCATTTGGAGAACCCCGCTGGGCTGGTGGGCGGAAACCTAGTTTCCTCCCGCCAGCCCAGCGGGGATCTCGTCTGCAACACAGGAGCCGGCTCCAAATGGAGCCGGCGGTGTTGCGGACGTGCAACAGGTGCAGTTGCACCCGTCGCGCTTTTCGCTGTCTGCATAGACAGTGCCCATTGCCCTGGGAAGCACCGCCAGCCTGTTGGCGGTGCTTCCTCTGGTTGTAATGAGGGCCATGATGTCAATATCCTGACTAGGAGGATGTCATCTCATTGCTCACACATAACATTTCAACATTGCATTGCACACATCATATCCTCTCACATAAAACCCTGGAATTACGAACAAGGTGACACTTACTGTTTGCATCAGGGTCTTCAAACTGGGACACCTTTCCAATTGTGTGGGGTAGAGACATGACAGGAACACATAGCTTAGTGATTTTTGAACATTTCTGTGCATGAACAACTGTTACACTTTCAACTTGTTAAGCTGAGTAAGCAAGCCAACTTTGTGTTAGGACTGAACAACTGCCAAAATTACAATTCTGTCTCTAAGACAAAGGGACAGAATATAAAAGCTGTGGCACCACCAGAGCATCACTTTCCCTGACGCTCCTGAAGGAACACACAGTAGAGGTAAAATGCCATGGATGTTTGCTTATGTGCATGTAGGTATCCCTTCCTGCACATTAACAAAATAACATAACAAATGTCTACGCGCTACGATGTGTGCTGAACTCTGCAGCACGCATAGAAGTGGCATACTGTTTATGCCCAGGAAGGGACACCTACCTGCCCATAGAAATTCCTTTCAATATAGACACACTTGCACTGCGGTCTAAGTATGCCTGCGTTGGTGCAGGCTGCTGAATTATGTGCAAGTGTAGGCTCAGACACAGTCCTGCCCCATAACCTCGGTAATACGGGGCAGGACTGTGTTACAAATCCAGCACAGTGCAGTGCTGCTGATGTTGACACAGCACAAGAACATGCACAGATTTGGGTGGCAGACATATGTACATGTTTCAGATACCTATATATATTAAAATAGGGTGACAGGATACTGGCTATTGGCTAAAACATTGACTCTTGTAATTGAGCTATGTTGATTTATGTGAAGAAGCAGCCAACCACTTAGATGCTTGCCTGTTTTCATACACATAGCACCAACACATACCTCCATCATGTGTGCCATATGTAACATATGGCACACCATGGTGTATGTCAGGACACTGATGTTGGGAACCATGTCAATATGGTTGCACTTTTCATGTTTGGCACCATACATGAATATGCTATGCATGTAAAGTAGACATAGGCTTCTTGATGACAAGGGAACATTCATGTAATCAACCAGCCTTCCGCAGATAGATAAGTTGACTTCAATGAAGGAACACTGTAACCACGTTGATATTGATGCTATATTTCTTTAGTGCCACCTACAGCAGGAATACACAGCTTCCATTCGGCAGGCCTGGTTATGCCGTCCTGTGGCACCAGCCTTTGTCACTGCCACAATGCTTGAACTTGTCAAATAGTTTAAATATGGTTAGGTAGTAGTTGCCTCCATTGGCAACATTACCTATAAAAAACCTTAGACACAGATGTAGCATCATGAGGCAATCACTCCTGCTTACAAATGTGTAAATGTCATGTCACTCTGCACACACATGACTCTGGGCACACACACCCATGACTGACAATACTCCTGCATCATGTTTCCGATCGCTTCAATTTTCCTTACTCCTTTTATACTGTTGTAAGGACCATGATGGACTTGTACTTTTGTGCTTATGAAACAGACCTTTGCACCATTGCACATGTGTGTCTGACATTTGGCACTTTAATGGGTATATGTGAACATTAGTCTGAATGCATATGTTACACAAAATTACACATACAAGGGGCATCTTGCATACAAGGGGTGGTGCATACAACAGGCTTCCTCCTGTCGGGGTCAAGCACCTGAACTTTGCCTTCAGGAGCCCAAGTGTCCTCTCCACCAAATTTTGTGTCCTTCTGTACCCTTTATTGTATGTCCACTCTTCCTCCATTGTCGAGTTGCCAATAGGAGTCATTACCCATGGCTGGATCCTGTAACCTTGGTTGGCTGCAAAGGAATGTGGGAACATATGCATGCTGTGCATGTTTGTGGTGTCATTTGTGCCATGGCAGATGTTAGTTTTAGGTAGAGTGGTAAATCAGACTTGTATCTGGTATTGTGTGTTCCTATTGTGTTGAATGGTTGCATTGGTGTGTGGTGGTGGACATTGCTATCATGGGTTGTGGCCCAGGAACCTGCTGATTGTTAGATTGACTCTGGACTGACAGGTCAACCATGCATATTATGTGTTGTGTTGTTCATATTTGAGTCTGTGCGCTAATGTTAGTGGAACCTACCACCTCCTTGCACCACAATAGCATCATTTGTATTGATGCTATCGTAGCCCTACAAGGCCAAACTCAGGCCACCATGTTACCATGTGGCACCATGCACGCAGGTGCAACACTAAGTGACCCTTTGTGGCAGTTTATGCCTGTGCCAGCCAGCATGTGTACAAGTGTGAGATTCACACAATAGTAGGACTAGCAAAATTGGTGCAGAGGATTCTCCAAGGTTCCTAGACATGATTTATCACAGACACTTTCAACACCTACATATGGCAGGGGCTGGGTTGGGGCACACCAAAGTTTTGAATGGGTCCCTATGTACTGTAAATGATATGGTCATATATGTTATCAATACTCCTACAGAGTCAAACTATGGCCTCCATTATCTTGACACTATTGCACCTACTCTGCACCATGGTGCACCATTTATTGTATTTGAGGCCCACATGGTGGCTGTAGGGTGTGGCAAAGAGGCACAATTACAGTGGCGCTCCTGTTGATGCTGCATCACCTTCCTGACATGTGGCTCTCAGTCCCTTCACTTTAGACCTAAAGATGAGTGGTATTCTGGGACCTTTAACCTATTTTGTGTGTTGTGTGCCATGACACAGGTGTTGTGACCTGTGTGTAGCATGTGATTCCCACCACTTTTCCCTTGGAAAAACTCCCTTCCGCAAAGTTTTGTTGTTGGGAATTTCTGGCTGCCATATGTATCTGCATGTGGATCATGGGCACAGTGTGGCACCGTTGTGTGGTTTGTTTAGTGAGGTATGCATGCATTTTCAGAACCTGTGTGACAGGAGAGGTAATGATGTGTTTTGCAGCAATGCCCTGCATCACGTGACCAGTCCTGCTAAGTCCCATATCACCTCATGCACATGCATCTCTGGCCTCTCCCAGCACATTGTCAGTAGTCCACCTCCCACAGTGCCCTGTTGGTATCCTGGTATCATGTTAAGGAGTTGTTGATTACAAGATATGATTGTAGGAGTGGTATAAGATGTCCATACCTACTCATGGTCTTTCATCGCTAGTGATGTTGTATTCCTATGTGTGCAGCACAATGCACCAGATATGTGAAGGTGGACACAATCAGTACATCTGGTATGTGTAGGTGATATGTAGTTGGTGATGTCAACACTTGGATAGCATTTGATATTGGTGCCGGCAGAGGCTTCAACACCATGACAAATGTGGGGTTGTGCCTATATGCAAATTTCTTTATGTAGACAAGCCAATGACATTCACATCACTGAGCTCTTTCTTGGTAGGTGTAATGTGTTTGGGATCTGAATTTTGTTGTCAGCCAGTGGACACTTCCAGTGGTGTGGGCACAGCTTCTGTATGCAAAGGGGTCATAACTCCACCTGTCCTTCAGGTGGTGTGCCAGTCAGGTTGTGGCTACAGTATGTACATATAGGTGTATGTGGGTGTGATGCGCATTGAATGTGGTGTAGTGTGGCATGTGGCATATGTATTGTTCTTTGTATATCTGTGTTCCCGTGTGCATATCAGTTTAATGAAGTGTATCTATTGTTTGTCCTACAAGGTTGGGTTGTTGTCTGTGCAATGATTGGTATGGTGGCTTACCGGCAAGAAGGCCATTGCCATATTGTCCATCCTGGAACCACTCATCGATGGTGGAGTTCCAGACTATCTAGGAATCATGGACGCTATCAGGATATTTGGCTGGGATGTTTGTGAAGAGCCCAGGGTCCACAGTGGCCTGCGCATTTATAGAATGGGTGTGTTTGTGGTTCCTGTAGAGGTGTTCCTTTGCAGCAGCTGGCACAAGTTGAACATGGGTGCAGTCCATTGTACCTAAAACATGATGTGGGAAGCCAGCAATTTGGTAGAAACCTTGCTTGACCTCCTGCTGCAGTTGCTGGTTGTTGGGAAAGCACATGTGGTGGGGTGTTAGGCGGATGAATGTATCCTGGAATTTTGTGGAAGGAAGGAGAGAAGGATGGCTGGGAGAAACCACGTACTTGTGCC
This sequence comes from Pleurodeles waltl, assembly GCF_031143425.1. NCBI lineage: Eukaryota > Metazoa > Chordata > Amphibia > Caudata > Salamandridae > Pleurodeles > Pleurodeles waltl. Next base: position 525,365,451 of record NC_090449.1, read on the forward strand.
CCAGTTGTCTGGAATGATCCTGATACCAGCATAAGGAGGACAGCCAGGAGTCTGGCCATCGGCAGAGTAGTTGTTGGAGTTTCCACCCTTGCTGTGATGTCTAGCACTATGGGGTGCAGCAGGCGTAAAATGGTCTCCCGCTTCAGACCGTAGGTCCTGATGACATCTTGTTCCTGAGCACAAGGATGCTGGTACACTGGTGAAATATTCTCTCCCACCTTCTGTGCTGCCTTTGTGGCTGCGGTGGTGGTGTTGCTGCAGTGGTGCTGGTAAGACCTGTTGTCATCACTGTCGTCTGTGGCATGTGCCAAGCTGGAGCATTAACAGTTCTGTGTTGTCCAGGGGGTTGCCAATGTTTCTGTGTGCTTTCCTCATGTAGTAATGTGTGGGCCTTATTTTAATGCCTGGTCTGACCAAACATTACGTTTTGATGCTAATCAGACTTTCATTAATGTGCATAATTTCTTCGTTGTGCAATAAATATGGCGCTGGAGGGCTAGCGTCATCTTTTGGAAGGGAATGCCTACCTTGCATATCATTGTCACTAAATGATGCAAGGTGGGCTGGCGCTCCTAAAAAATGACACAAAGTCTAACATCTTGTCGCTAGACGGGGCAAGTGGCAAAATATAAATATGGTGCTAGGTTAGTGCAGCTTTTGCGTAAAAGAAATTATGCAAAGGCAGTGCTATGTTTCCTTAGATTTGGGCCTCAGTTTTTAATACCTGTCTTCTCTAATAACCCCACTGATGAAAGGTTGTAAGTTCTAAGAGTTAAATAAATTTGTCAATCCAAACGACTGACACACGCTCAGGACTGGATTCAGAAGGTGTTTATTGAAAAGGTGCAATTAGCAAGATGCAACATGTTTCGGCCAATCTGGTCTCGTTCCCGCATCAAGATAGTGAAACAATACACCGTAATAAGTGCAAACCAGCATGGACATAGAGGATGGACTAAACACATTCAAAAGGGCCAAATCATGCAAAATTGTGGCAGCCATCTTGTACTATATACATCAAAGTTCAAAAACATTACACATTGTGAAATGAAAATGAATTAGAAGGGAATTCCCAATGTATAATCCTTAAGCAACAAATATTCAATTAACCCCTTCTGTGCCCAGGACGTAATGGTTACGTCCTGAGGCACAGTGCTGCTGTGCCCAGGACGTAACCATTACGTCCTGTGCACAGAGCCCAGAGGGAGCGCTAGCGCTCCCTCTGTAGGGTTCCCCCCCACCCCCCAAGTCAGGGATGGAAGGGGAAGCCGAGCTTCCAGCGCGATTGAAAGAGAAATGCTTTTGCATTTCTCTTTCAATCCCATGGGGGAGGCCCCGAGAGGCTTCAAAGGGAAGGAAATGTATTTCCTTCCATTTGAAATCTCTCACAGGGTTTCAAAAGCCGGATTGCTTGCAATCCGGCTTTTGAAACCCCACTAGACACCAGGGATTTTTTTTTCTTTTTCTGAAACTGTCAAAAGGGAGCGACCCCTTGGGCAAGGGTCACTCCCAGAGGGGGCATTGTTTTGGGAAAAAAACGAAATTTTCAATGTATTTTGGCTAATTTCTTGGCCTCCTTCTGGGGAACCCACAAAGTCTGGGTACCTCTAGAATCCCTAGGATGTTGGAAAAAAAGGACGCAAATTTGGCATGGGTAGCTTATTTGAACAAAAAGTTATTAGGGCCTAAGCGCGAACTGCTCCAAATAGCCAAAAAAAGGCTCGGCACAGGAGGGGGAAAAGGCCTGGCAGCGAAGGGGTTAATACAATTACTACTATACAAAAATGTAAACAGGAAAAATAATGAGAGAGAATTTAAATTTACATTTTCAATTAATATATAACAACATTCTCTGTCACAATACCTAGAGTGCCATGATTTGTGCTAACATCAGGTTTAATTTACAGACTGGATACAATTCTGGCAATAAAATTTAACCCCAGTGGGTACATGACACATTAAACAAAAGGAGCTATCATTTTGTAAACAATCAATGTGGTTATCAATCAAGCCCAAGTGGGCAACCCCATATGTTAAGATTTGAATTGCTAAAAAATAATTCATAGCCTCTAACCATAAACTACACCCAACTAGCCACAATGGGCATCATTGTACGACTGGTTTCACAACACTAGTCATCATAGTTGACAGTGTCCCTACACATACTCAGGCTGAGAACAGTAATAATGTGCTGAAGACTGGATATAACAAAAAAGTGAAAGTATAATCAAACCCTCCATATGTGAATCACTGATTCTTCTCTGGAATTGTAGGGCAGGGTGCGTACACTTTGACAGCCTCTTAACACCTGATTGTTCCCAGTATAGAGAGTCCTTTTCTCTCCTCCTACAATAAAATAAGGGGTAAAGATAGTGTTAAAATCCAAAACTCACACATCACTCACAATAAAATCAAGAAGTTATTTTCAAACAGAAGGGAAAATATTGTGACATTTTGGCCCTTTTGAATGTGTGTAATCCAACCTATATGTCCATGCTGGATTGCATTTATTACGGTGTGTTGTTCATTATCTTGATGTGTGATCAAGGCAAGAGTGGCTGACATGCGCATCTTGCTGGCTGCACCTTTGCAAAAAACACTTTCTGAACCCTATCCAGAGCACATGTGAGTCATTTGAATTAATGTCTTTATTGGATTTAATCGGGTCCTATAAACACTTGCCACCCCTATGGGGAGCAGCAAGCTCTAGTGCATGTGATTAACTGGGACAAGTTCTAAGAGTTGCAAACATTTTGAGAACAAAGATCTAGCTTTCTCTTGTCTCTATTGTAATGCATGACTATTGATCTTGCTATGACAATTTTAGATTGAAGCCCATTTAAACATTTTGAGGCTTCATACGGGTTCATTTAAAAGCATGCTCTTGTATTCCTTTTAAATCCTGCTTAAGTTGAGAGGATGTTTACCTTTTGCTACTATAGTACCGAAAGTGAAAGAATTTCAGTTGTAGCAACGTTTGTACCAAGATAACAGCAGCTTCTCATAGGCCGAGTGATCAGTTATATGTAAGAATACCTATGACAAAAATATTGCCTGACATAAATATTGTAGCCTAAGTATTGTTCACAAACTAATGTTTCTTACTGGGTGTAAATACTCTATTAGCAACGGCCATGAGAAATATTTTTGTAGAGAATATTTAAGATATAATATTATTGTTATTCTGATACCATACTGAGTGATCTAATTCCATGACACTACATTTGTGTACATATTTTGATGCCTGTGAATTCATAATCCTGCTGAATTTTTACTAATAAATATTCATGTATTCTGAATGTTGAATCTGCATAGAATTTTGATTTAATAGAGAAAATAAGGCATGACTTGGAAAATGCGCTTACATGAGTGGCCCTCAGTAATCACAAAGTGTCCTTATTAATTGTTTGACGTGCTCATGTTTAGATTAATGTAATAGTATGTTATAATACTGATTTCTTATTATGTATTTGCTTTATAAATTGTTGCCCTTAAGTTAGTGAGGTTTTGGGTTTAATTGCGCAGCCTCATGTTAAACTGTACTGTTAAGATAATGCTGTGACAAAATGTTCGTTTGAAGAAATTAATATGTGAATTGTTTTTTTCCACTGAGTTGACCAGACGATAGCAAATGTTTTTCGTTTCTCATGAGCACTGCTTGTTAGAATGGGCTATAATAGTTATTGTTACACTGTATAGTTTAGTGTGTGAGAAGATGTTCCCATGAGCTAACAATGGATCACTGACTGAAGGACAGAAGGATACAAATTTGTTACCTGACGAGTCCTATGATGTGAACAGGAGAAGAGGAGCTAATCATTGACATGTGAAAAACAGTTCAGTTATAGCTTAGATTTGAAATTCTACTTTCATTGGACTAAATGTAAACATACGAATGGGAAACATCTTAAATGATTTCAACTTAGCCCGACTGCGCAGAGAGGAATGCGTGATTTCCATTTTCCACCGATGAGGTGTACTCGCCTTTGATTCTCATGCTTAGAGAATTCTCTCTTTAACTCTATTGCTTAAACTTCTGGTACTGAATGCTGATCCTTAGACATTGCTTTACAAATGGTTTGGATAGCTTAGAGTCCTGTGTTCTGAACCATTCCCTTTCATGGTCCGATGCTGATGCTGACCAACCAGATGTCCAATTGACGAAGACAATCGCAGCTTGCTGATCCATACTAAGGAGAGGTATTAATCAGTTGTTGTTGTTTGATGTAATTTGTCTTTTGTTCCTAGGTACCAACCGTTATTTTGATAAATACGTAGTTAGTTGTTTTTCTAAATTTGTGTAGACTAAATTGTTTTGCTTGAAGTCCAAACATTCCATTCTAATCCGAAAGTTAGTGAGGGATGACCCTAAATGCTAGTAGGTGTCCATTAATAAATAATTGATGTTACTCAGTTGCTGAATATAAATGTATGCTATTTCTATTGTTAAGTTGTTCTTGTTATTGATTTGTACCGTAACTTTAGAATGTGTAGTACTTCATGCTTCGGTTAAGTTGAGATTTTTTAGAAGATTTGGTCACCTAGTGTTGTTTCTATATGTATAGCATTTGATTTTGAGACAGTTAAGTGATATTAGTACTGTTAATATAGGGAAATAAACATTCTAACCTTTACAAGAAAGGTGTGGTTATTCATGGGCAAAAGGGTCATGGTGTGTGAAATTACTGACTCCAAAGATTATTGATACTGTTGATTGATATTGTTATTGATTTGTATTCAAATTGAGTCCTATGGTGGTATTTACTCTAAGCGAAGTCAAAAGGTCGATGAAACCTCTAAAGCTTCCCCTTATGAATTAAAGATGAGAACCAAAATAAGGTCAGATGCGCTAACACAAGTCTCCATTTTTCACTCCAGCAGCTTTAATGTCCCCTCACGCCTGTAATCATTAATTCCTCTGTTGTTGTTTGGCATTGCTCCTTTACTCCTTTGCCGTCATTCGTTCTTTTCATTTTCTTTAACCAAGCCTTTGTGCTTATCTTCCCCATTCAATCCTGCCCTCTGTTTTGAAGCAGGCACAATTACAAAGTAACAAGTCTCTCCTGCAGTCCTCTAATGTGGCAGCCATTTTGATATGTTTTTGCTTTTAAATGTATATTTCATGTTTTTCTCTTTTAAAAGGGAAACAAAGCCTTTTGAGAGTACCTCGTGGCTTTTGCTGCCTACAGTCTAGCATTGTGGTCTACATCATTTAAGTTTGTGACTTTTCTGTAGCAATTTATATTTGTAAACTTTTTTTACTGCAAATGTTTTGGAAAGGGCAGGGCACAGGCTCATTATACATGTTTCTACCTTCTTTTCTTTTCGTTGCTAGTATAATAAATGCATAGGACCTAGATCACAAAATGTGTTCCTTGATTGTGTCTTACACGTGAAAAGTTTTCGAAGCAACCCTTTTGTGTTGGATATTTGGTTTGTTGATTTGTTTTCCTTTAGTTTGTATTTCTCAGTGAACTCTGAACATATCTTACATTTTCGACCAGACAATTGACTTTAAACATATAGGCCCTCATTATGACATTGATTGTAAGTGCCGCTTACCGTCATGCTGACTGCCTCCAACATACCGCAACTGTGGCGGTATACCGCTACGCGTATTATGACCCACACATAAAAATCCACCATTATGCAGATACACACACAAGTCTCCCAACCCAAAGGTCAGTGATAAACTGGTGGTACCAGAAATACGCCCACAGCATCATGACCCACGAATCACTGCGGCGGACATTCAACTGCGGTAAACCATTGGCGGTACAGACCGCTGCGCTCATAATACACATACACTAACAAAACACAACTACATTGGACAATTCAAACTACAGACTCCTGACACACATATACACACCACACCCACACCAAAATAAAGCACACACTCACACTCCCCACAACCCTTTATGACCCAAAGAATTTGACAACTGAGAGAGAGACAAGCCAGGAGCACCCACTGAATCAGAGCCACAGAACACCATCACCCATATTCCATCCACGCACCTCACAGCACAGACCCCAACACATCACCCCACACACCCTCACACACACCACTCACACTACACCCATGGCACAACAAAGACACCCCAGGTTCTCAGAGGGGGAGCTAACGTCATGGTGGAGAAAATTATCCGGGTAGAGCCACAGCTATTTGAAACAAAGGTGCACCAGACGTCTATTGCTAGGAAGATGGAGCTATGGTGGAGAGTTGTGGACAGGGTCAATGCCGTGGGAGAGCACCCCAAAACAAAGGATGATATCAGGAAGAGGTGGAACGACCTACGGGGTAAGGTGTGTTCTGTGGTTGCAAGACACCAGATAGCTGTACAGAGGACTGGCGGTGGACCCCCACCTCCTCCCCCGCAACTAACAACATGGGAGGAGCAAGTCTTGGTGATCATGCATCCTGAGGGCCTTGCAGGAATTGCAGGAGGACTGAACTCTGGTAAGTCAAATCTTTATTATTTCACCCCCCTACCTGCATTCCATCACAAACTCCTACCCCTACCCTCACCCCCGTCACTCCACCACCTCACATATACCCCACCATCACAACCCACCCATCACAATACCAGGCCCTGCATGCTACACCAGTGCATGGACACCCATCACCACAGCATGCACACTAGTGACAATCACTTAGCCAACCAAATCACAAATCACACAAGGCAAAGCTGCCTTGGTAATAACAGCCATAGAGGGAAACATACCCGTGCACAGATGTCACACACAGAAACAATAACACTGCATTTACATCCCCACAGGACCCCAAACGTCACCGGAGAGGAAGTGACAGCCACATCCAGTCCCCCCCAGAAGATGCCCACAGTGATGAAAGCAGATCTGCACGCCTGGATCAGGATGACCAACCTGGCCCATATGGGACCTCTGGACAGTCGGTGACCCAGCCACATTCCCAAACCACCACATAGCCTCCCCTCTCAGGAAACACCACCACAGCACCCACCCAGCGGGTCCATCCCTCTGTCTCCAGGACAAGTCAATCAGCAGTGTGTCCACCACTACAGGGACCCCAGGCAACCCCACAAACACAGGATGATCAGTGATCTGGGGTCAGTGGCAGTGGGCACACGATTCAGGGGACAGATGCAGAGAACAACAGGGAAGATGGGAGGAGTGCTGTGCCACAGGGGAGGACAGGCCCAGGGAACCGACTCTCCATGAGACACTCATAAACATCTTGCAAGCATACCACTATTCCCAGGAGACCATGGGCCAGATACTGGCCAAGTTGCAGGAGACCCAGCGGCTGCAGGAGGGACAGTACCTGGGGATCAGGGAGGACCTGAGAGACATCCACACCACCCTGGTCACCATTGCAAGGGTGCTGGCAGACATGGTCAACTCCATGAGGGAGGTAGTGGCACACCAACGGGCCCCTGAAACTAGCCACACCAAAGAACAGCCCTCCACCTCTGCCGACGCTAATGGACAGGTGGCCCCGCCACAGGAACAACAGGCCACCAACACCCCTCCTCCTACAGAAGGAGAACCACCATGCAAAAGGTCCCTGTGATCCAGGCAGAAGCCAGAGAACATTGACAAGACCCCCACCAGGGAAAAAGGCTCTCCTGATTGTTACCTTTGTGTCCCAATCTGTCACCATGTCCACCGTGAACTGACATTGCTCCATTTCCTATGCCACCTTGGACAATGTATCTCTGATACCAATAGACTGGACTCAATCCTGGACACTTCTCCACCATCAACCCAGCCCTTTGTAATACACCCTACACTTATTATCACAGAAATAAACACCCTTGGAACTAATACAAGTATGGAGTCTGTCAGTTGATTGAAATGTGTATTAGTTTAAAAAGCTGCAAACAATGTAATTGAAATGTACAGTTATATTTACAGAGGTATGACATGTAGTGGGCAGCAGTAAACACACCAGGAGCCAGAGTGGGGCACAGATATCTGAAAATAGAGATGCCAAAGGGTACAGTAAGTGGCCATAGAAATAGGAAAATCAGGCTGCCATATACAATGTCCAACACAAAACTGTAATGGAAGGTGAAGTAACAGTGTCTTACCTGTGTGTCACTGGAAGTACTGTTGAATTATAGTATTTCTGTTGTACACATCCTCTTCCTCTGCCTCCTCTTCGTCACTGTCCACAGGCTCCTCCACTGCCACCTGATCATCTCCAGCCTTATCCACCTGCAGAAAAGGCACCTGGCCTCTCAAGGCCAGGTTGTGCAACATGCAACATGTAACGATGATCGGGCACACCTTCTTGGATGAGTAGTACAGGGATCCACCTGTCAGATGGAGGCACCGAAACCTGGCCTTCAGGAAGCCAAAGGTGCGCTCAATGATGCTCCTTGTTTGCCCATGTGCCTCACTGTAACGTTCTTCTGCCCTTGTCCTGGCATTCCTCACTGGGGTCAGTAGCCATGAGATGTTGGGGTAACTAGAGTCACCCATAAATATTGAGGGATACCTGTTAGCCACACACTCACCCTTAGGGCCAAACCCACACCCATATACCTACATCAACTGGGAGGGGACCCTGGGCTCCCCTATTAGCCACACCCTGTGCCTCTGGAGTTGAGACATCACATATGGGATGCGGCTATTGCTCAAGATAAAGGCATCATGCACAGAGCCAGGATACTTTGCATTGACATGGGAGATGTACTGGTCCACCAGACACACCATCTGCACATTCAGAGAGTGAAAGCTCTTTCGATTTCTGAATACCTGTTCATTTCTCCAGGGAGGGGACAAAGGCAATATGTGTACCATCAATGGCACCAATGATATTGGGGATGTGTCCCATTGCATAGAGGTCAGGTTCACTGTCACCAAATCCTCCACCTGGGGGAGTACGATGTAGCTGTGCATGTGTTTAATCAGGGCAGACAACACTCTGGTCAGCACAGTTGAGAACATAGGCTGTGACATCCCTGATGCCATGGCCACTGTCGCTTGGAAGGAACCACTTGCCAAGAAATGGAGCACTGACAGGTTCTGCACTAGAGGGGGTATACCTGTGGGGTGGTTTAAAGTTGAGATCAGGTCTGGCTCTAATTGGGCACACAGCTCTTGGGTTGTGGCCCTATCAAGTCTGTAGGTTAGGAGAATGTGCCTGTCCTCCATTGTCGCCAGGTCCACCAGGAGTCTGTACACGGGGGTATGTCTCCATCTCCTATTCATCCTCAGCGGTTGAACTCTAGGGTGAAAAACAGTGAGTAGAAGGTCATATTCAAACATATACTCAGATTAATATGCTATTTTTGTTTTACAGAAACAGCATGTGAACTTGTAAGTCAGTTGATCGGCCTAAATCTGGTGTGACGCAGTTAGGTGCCATGGCCTGTGCCCCCCTGAAATGGCAGCCGCCTGACCTGTGAGCAGGACTAGTGAAAATGAGGTAATTCAGCTGGCGTTGTGTGCCGTTGCGGGCTGCGGTCGACGACTGCCGTGCAACACCGCATTGGTTATCATTGGGGCCTACGGGTTCCTGGAGCCAATGGTGATGTACGCCGACGGTGATGGTACACAGCGCCGCGGACGTCACCACCATTTTCTATCTGTTCACACACTTGCTAACTGACCTTCAGCAGGGGAGGATCTACACTGCAAGTGCTGCTGTGACCTGTGTCTGGAAGCGATCATGGCTTGAGTGTCTGGGAAAGGGCCCCTGCCTTCACTTCGAAGGAGTTGGAGAGACTGGTGGATGGGGTCCTACCCCAGTACCGTTTACTTTATGGTCCTCCAAACCAACAGGTAAGTACACTGTGAGCACGATGAAAGGGGCATGAATGTATGGATGTATGTGCGTAAGGGGATGGGAGGGATATGGTGGGCCATGAGAATGACAGTCCGAACGGTATGAATAATACCTTTTCTGCTGTATTTTTTTCTGCAGGTCAGCGCCCATCAGAAAAAGGTTATTTGGCGTGCCATCGCCAAGGAGGTGCAGACCCTGTGGGTCTTTGACAGGCAGAGCACCCACTGTCGCAAACGGTGGGAGGACCTGTGCCGCTGGGCAAGGAAAATGGCAGAGGCCCAGCTGGGGCTGGCCTCCCAACGAGGAAGGGATGCCTGTCGTACCCTGACCCCCCTGATGTTCCGCATGATGCCGGTGGCCTATCTGGAGTTGGATGGGCACTTGAAGGCATCACAGCAGCCACAAGGGGGTTAGTACAGATTCGGATTCATGACTTTGCGCATATTAATGTGTTACCTGGGTGGGGGATGTAGGCTGTGGGTGCCCCTAAGCCAGGGCGAACATGGCAGGGGAGGTTCCATGATGGGCAAACCCAGATGCACTCCAACCCCAATAATGTTAGTGGGCATCTACTACTGGGCAGGGTGCTGTGGGTTTCAGGTGTGCAGCTAATGGCATTAGGCATTGTACCCCATGGGCTGGTGCCTAGCATTGTAACTGGTAGTGCATGGCCTAGTGCATAGGGCTGTTTCCTGTGAGGTGTGTTTGCCAACAGTAGTATTGTTGCTGGCATTGACCAAGTATATCCTCTGTCTCTTCCCACCCCTTTTTGTTTTGTCACCCTGTCCTTGTGTGCATCAGCATCACATGTCGGAGGAGCAGAGGCACTGGTGACGGAGGGAGCTGCATCCCTTATGAGCATGGAGGCCGAATCCACTGATGGTGAGGGTACCACTGGGGTGGAGGGCCAGGGGAGCACCACGACGGAGACAGGAGGGGACAGTACAGACAGCGACTCCTCCTCCGATGGAAGCTCCCTGGTGGTGGCGGACACCTCTGTGCCCTCCACAACTACAGGTACAGCTGCCACCCCGTACCAGCACCGCTCTCCTAGCAGTAGCTCAGTGTGTTTCCCGGCTCTGGCCAACTCACTGATGGCAGCCATTGTCCCTGTCTCCAGTCTCCCCCCTCCAACTTCCTCTACACAGTCCCAATCCCCTCAACCCCAGCCTATCCCAAGCACACCTTCAGACCTGCATTTACCCAAATCAACACACAGAAGTGGATCAGGCAAACACAAGCACCACACTTCATCCCACAGGCACTCACACAAGCACCATCCAGATGCAGACACACCAACATCCACTGCCTCCACTGTGTTCCCCTCCTCCTTGTCTTCCACCTCCGTCCCAGTAGCATCTCCACTCACACCTGCATGCATTACATCCTCATCTACTACCTCCATCACCAGCACACCTATCACTACACGCCCCTCACTGGCAGTCACCACCCCCCCATCCATGCACACGTCCCCTGTGTCCTCGCCTACTGTGTCTGTGACCCCTCCTCCCAAAGTACACAAACGCAAGCACTCCGACACCCAACAGCCATCCACCTCAAACAGCATCCAGCCCCAAAACACAGCAGTGAGACACCTCCTACAACCACTCCGTCTTCCTCCACTGCCAAACCTTAACCCTCTTCCCACCCCAGTGTCCCTAAGAAGCTTTTCCTCGCCACCCTTGACCTATACCCTAACCCTCCCCCCTTCCTTCACTTCGGATCATAGTGGCCAGAACCCAGCCCATATCTAGTCTGGAAGCGACAAGCACCTCAGCCACCCAGTCCACGGCCACTGTGGTTTCTGCAGCTACTGCAGGTGTGAGAGGCTTCTAGGAAGCACCCATCAGCACAGCCAGTGTGCCTGCACCACCTGCCAAGGGCAAGGAGGGGCTGCCACCTAGCAAGGGCACGAAGGGGACACCAGCCAGCAAGGGGAAGGAGGCACCACCAGCCAGCAAGGGCAGGAAAGGAACACCAGCTGGCAGAAGCAAGGAGGCACCACCATCTGCCAAGGGCAGGAAGGGGCACACAACACCAGCCATGGCACTGCAGCCATCTACGGCTGCAAGGGAAGGGTTGGAGCCTCCCCCACCACTGACAGCACCGCCACCTGCACCACTGACAGCACCACCACCGGCACCGTGGTCAGCACCACCACCTGCACCACCAGCAGTACCACTGCCAGCAGCTGCAGCCCCAGTGGGAAGCCACCCGAGGCTGCAGAGGAAGGGCCGGAGCATCCTCCCACCAATGACAGCATCACCACCTGTACTGCTGTCACCACTGCCACCTGCACCGCGGTCACCACCACTGCCAGCAGAAGCAGCCCCAGTGGGCAGCCGTCCAAGGCTTCAGGGGAAGGGCTGGAGCCTCCCCCCACCACTGACAGCACCGCCACCTGCACCGCAACTGCTATCCACTGAGCAGCCGGCGAGCAGTGTGTAGTCGTGACTACATGGGCTGCAGTGCATCCTGGCCCCTGCAACACCTGTAGGTGTGACACCCAGGTGAGAGACTGTGACCTTGCACCACCCAGGATGAAGCACACTGGGCACAAGGCCCCCTCCAGAACCAGTGGAAGAAGGCATCCACTCACCCCCTCCTTGACAGGATGAAACACACTGGGCATAAAGCCCCCTACAGAACCAGTGGAAGAAGCCACCCGGTCAGAGACTGTGGCTTTGCACTCCGCAGGACCAAGCAGTGGGCAACCCACCCACTAGAGAGACTGTGGCTTTGCACTGCCCAGGACCAAGCAGTGGGAAACCCACCCACTAGAGAGACTGTGGCTTTGCACTTCCCAGGACCAAACAGTGGGCCTGTATCCCCCTCTAGGAGCAGTGGCGTTGTACCATCTTCTAGATGAGGTGCACCCATTCCCTGTCCCCCTGAGGTGCCTGTGTGTTTTCGATCTGATGCCCCTGCAGTGTTCTCTCCGTATTGAGGCACAAGTCAAGTGTGGCCTTGGCCTATGTGTTATGGCTCCGTGGGCCACGGACATTTTGGAGTGGAGATCGTCCCTCCTTTTTAGGGTCGAGCCTGCGTTGAATGCGCTCGCGCATGCGTATCGCAGCGAGGCGCTTTCGTTATTAGACTATTCACTACACATTCTAAGGTACCATTTCACTTCAGAATCTCCCTGTTCTTAAAAAGATACACATTTTCAAAAGTGTAAGTTTTAATTGCATTTAATTTACATTGCAAAATCCAATTTCAGTTACCAAACAATTCTTTTCTTATTGACGATTTAACTTGAAACATTTAACCCCTCTATTTTCAAGTATTTTCTACACACATCGTTAATACGATCTAAAACTGACATAAAGTAGAACACATCCTTATATTTCAGTGTATTTGCAATATATAAACACAATTTCTGATGTGCCTTTAGTAAGGCACCACAATATTCTAGTATCTGTAGTCTTTTCATCTTCCATTTCTTTTTTAATCTTCATTCAGCAACAAAATAGTGACCAATTTTCATGAGTTAGGCTTCTGTCATTTACACAGTTGGTACAGGTAAATTTTCATTGATGTAACTGTGGTATATTTAGATACCCCCATGTATGATGTAAATAATTCCTATATTCGGACTCTACTGTTTGTTGTGTATGAATCAGAGCGAAAATTAGAGCGCTGCTTTCATTGTAGTGACGGCTCTCTGCAGAGCGACCATAATCTTGATTATGAATTATCAGTAAAGTACCAGGAGAACTCGTCTTTTGAAGTTCAACTTTATTTAGTACACTGGCATGGAGGTTTATGCTGAGAGTTGTATGGGGGTTGTGCCGAACAACCTGAAGTCAAGAATCTTTAGCTTCTACAGTGTAGAGCAGGAAGAAAGTAGTCATCGGTTATTGGAGGTACTGGGAATGATAACAGGTTTTCTGTAAAATCCAGAGAATTCGATGCAAATAAATAAAACAATGAAAGGATATATTATACAAGTTTAACATTACCTTTTCTTGCTTGCAAAACCACTCTGCTTGTGAAGTATTCTCATGTCTTTGATTGTTACTTCAATCCGACTGTTTCCCACTGATGCTTCAGTGCCTGTTTTCTTCACTAAACGTACCTGGCTAGCATACCTCATAACCATGTTATGTCGTCTGATGACAATCAATATGCATCGTGGTGCGTAACGTATGTCGGGAAGACATCTTTGTTCTGTAGTGCCAGAAGTTGCTCGAGGCTGCCTCTGAGGAGGGAATTTTACGACTGCTCAACTAGCGTTAACCTAGTAGTTAAAGTTTCAAACAAAGAAGGGTACCCCATGGTGGCTTGGGGTAGCAATGACTAGCTGAGAAACTTAACCATGTCCATTGACAAAGCATTAATTCAACAGTCAACATTTCTGGTCATCTAAATAAGATAAAACAATTGCATTTGTCAATTTCATTAATGCATAGTTAATTAAAACCGTCGCACAATAAATAAACAAGTCAATGTAGTTTTTTTATTTATGTTTTGGAACTCAACTGAGGTCCACATAAGAATAAACAATAAAACAATACTTTTGTCTCTACCACTCCTTACATCTAAAATCCAGTTGGACATGTTTAACATTTTTACAGTAAAAAAAATCTATACAAATGCTCAATAATACTTTTTCCGAACTTAAAGTTGCACGCTGCGTCACTCTTATAAAAATACAAAAAGTAAAATGGTGCAAATACTCGCATCAGTGCAGTTACAATATCGTTAAGTGCAAGAATATTAGGCTGTTCATGGTCATTTCCAGACATATTTGACATAAGAGTGTCGAGTGCCAAGGTATAAATAAAACACTATAAATGAAGGGGTGGAATACAATGTGTACGAACACAGACAGTCTAAAAGGTTTCCTATCTGCCTATAATACTGCAAATATAAACATGTGCACAAAATGGAATATTCATAGGCCAAACCCAATTCTTACTTATGTGCTTCTTACTGAGGTGCTTCGCTTCCTAAGCATCGCTACTTACTGAGGTGCTTCGCTTCCCAAGCCACGTATAAATCATGAAATTACAGACGAATAGGAACATCATTTGCCTTGTTCGACCTTACCACAAAACCCCACATATGGACATATGACAGATACTATTGCCCTCTCCCTTATGAGATCCAGGTATAATAAAGTGCATCATTACACCGGAGCCACCTAATTATTTTGTCTCGTATAACACCCAATGACAGTTTACTTATGGATCAGTTAACTTGCTTTTCAGCATATACACTTAGAATAAATATAAAAAACATTTGAAGAAATAAAAAATTCTGAAACAAAATAATTCATTAGGTGGATCATACAAGGCTCGGAGGAACTCAGATGAGGACAGCAGAGAGAGCTGAAGACAAATTGATTTTAGCCATTTACGCCGAGATGAGGCAAGGGAAGGGCAGACAAATAATACTTGGATTAAATCTTGAGTTTCTGCAAGGCAAAAATTGCACTCTTTAGCTCTTTTACTGTGCCATTTTGCCAGTTGCCAGTAGTGAATTCAAGGGGAGCAAACCCTGGCGAAGCAACATCCAAAAACACCTAACTCTGTTGAATATTCCATGTAATATAAGGTTGTGTTTTTGTTATTGCTAGGGTATTTGCTAAATTCATAAAATACCTTTTTTTTTTACAGCTCTCTACGTCCAAGTGAAAACTCAATGCCCACGTTGCCTGCTTCAGGTTAACTTTCAAATGCAATTGAGGTAGTTCCGGGACCAGACTTCGGTCCAGCGCCAATCTTTCAAGAGCGTAAGAAAAGTTCTTACAAAAGGAGTATTTGGCTATACTCTTTTCTGAGAATAGTTCTTTCTTTAGTATAGATCTTATGGTGTTTTCCTCACTCCTTAAAAGCGAAACGGGCAAACAAATAACCCCTGCTAAACCTTGAACATACACACTTTGGAGCCCCATTTCCAGCCTTAAGGCTACCACTGGAACAGCAGTGTTGACAGACATGAGTTTTCTAGGGATTTTTCCTTCTGACTGATTCAGGAACCCCCATTTAGAAATGTCTCTGAATTCCACACCATACAGAAGGGATGCAGGAATTTTGACTCGATATCCTGATAAGAGATATGAAAAGTGCCTTCTCCCTGTAGCTGTATCTAGGGCCCCGAGACCTCTTGCCTGACAGTCAGCCTTCAATTTATTAGAGGCACTGTGAGCGACATCACTAAGGTTCCCGCAAACTATTTTCCCTAAAAAGGGATATGATTTCACTATTTCTAGTTCTTGCTTTTCCAATGACCAATGGAAATTGGGAAAAGTCATCTTTTTTTTTCCCCAAGAGGCAAAGAACCTTACTTTTTGATCTTCAGGAAATGGGATTCAGAGCATTTTGATAAGAGCTGAAGACGATTCTGTAGACTTTTAGGGGTTAGATAAAAAATTATGATGTTGTCAGCGTATAACAGGCAACATATTGGGTACCCACCTAATTGCGGGGGAAATCCCTTGCCCTAAGAAAGGGAAAAGGGAAGGTCTGAGATGTATAAAGAAAAAGCAAGAGCACCAATAGGTAACCTTGCTTTATCCCATTCGAAGTGTATATCTTATGGGATAGACCTTTATCACCCCCTAGAAGGATTCTACATCAAGTATTGGAGTGGAAAACTATGACTAGCTCTAGGACGAGTCTAGGCATCCCCTTACAGGTCAGCTTTGCCCATATTAGATCTCTATACCCTTAATCGAAGGCAGTGGAAAAATCAATGAAGACGGCGGATATTATCCCACCTCTCAGTTTCATGTATTTTTCTGAGATAACTTGTAACACGGCAATGTTGTCCAGGGTATTATGCTTACGTCTAAATCCAAATTGTTCCAGGGGGATGATGTTATTCTACTCTGTCCAGGCCATGAGTCTGGAGAGCAGACATTTGGTGACATTTTTACCCCCTGCGTCCAAAAGGGCGATATGCCGGTGATATTGGGGCAATTGTGGTTGCCCTTTTTAAATAAGGGTACCATGGTACTCCCAACCCAAGAAGGAGGTTGCTTCTGGAGAGACAACATCTTCGAAGGACCGCATATAAGATCTTGCTCCAAGAGCTGCAGTCTTGTTTTATTACTGAGATGGGAAGTTCATCAGGTCCAATTACAGCAGAGGAACGCATAGAATGAATTGCAAACTCTATCTCCTTTATTGATGGAGGAATAATATAGTGTGTCCCCTTATTTTCAGGGATCCGGAACGGTTCCATTCCATTTGAAGCAGACAGGGCGGCAATAAATTCAGACCAGCGGGCTTTGGCAATAGTGACAGGTGATGGACGGACTCTAGACCAGCAGCCATCCCCCACCATTGCCCAAAAGTACCTTGCCTGACCCTTAGTTGCTGCTTCGTGGAGATGGATCCAAAGCCTGTCCCCAGATTCTTTTGCGAGGTGGGCCTTCAAACGCCTCTTTCTCCTTTTTAACAGAGTGACCCTTATTTTCCTTTCCCCAGAATAAATTAAATACTGGGATCTGATCAATTTATTTATTTGTCTGTTTAGATCAAGCAGTGTACGGGGAATCATTTTCTGGGCAATTTTTAACTCTCCGGAGGAGATGTTAACTAACAGCTGCTTCATATATTTGGAAAATGTTTGCAATTCCATCCTCTCCCAGCTATTCAGATCATCAACCACAGATACTAGCATCGCTGATACACTTGCAACCCTTTTAAAATTCCACTGTGTCCTCCCTTTCTTTTTATCGAAAGTCTGAGTTAGCCCACCAAACTTTGAGGGTTCTATAGGTGGTATGTTTGTTTCTACAGTAATATAAAGCAAATTATAGTCGCTGTGGGGGGTGTTTATAATCCTAACATGCTCCAGTAAACTGAAGGAAGAATAACCAAGCACCAAATAATCTAAGATTGCCCTTTCCCCCAAAGATAAGTGTGTAAAAGAGGCAGGAGAATCGAAGGGAGGCCTATCATTGGCAATAATGAAATCATTTTTCTTAAGAAGGCTGAGGAGAAGTTTCCCTCTTTTATTAGTTTTTATTGAGGGGAGGAACGCAAGCTGGAATTCGAAGCGCAATTTCTCCCTCCGCATCACACATTTGGCATATGGCAAGGTTGGAAATTTAGATCTCCCACTAGTGCTATAGATGGGGGGAACTCACTGTCTAAGGCATCATCAAGATAGGCGAAGACCCTCTGTAACAAAGAATCATAGGCTGCCTCGGGAGGAACATAAACATTAATTAATAACAGTTGTGTGGAGCCTCACGCAGTATTATGCAATTGAATGGTTAAGGCTATAAAAAGGCTACTGGGATCTTTATAACCGGCATAATCCCATTTAAATGTATTGGACAGTAGGCAGGCTATTCCCCTTTGGCATGCCCCTTCGAGACGTGGATGCCTTACAATCAATAACAAAGTAATCATCCCGTAATAAGTCCTTATCTGACCAAGTTTTCTGAAGGTAGAACCTGCCTATCTTTCCCTATTAGGGAGCCTGTAGATTGATTCTAGATTTAAACACTGTTCAGTACATTTAAAATGCTCAAGAGATAAGGGGCTATTAAGGACCTGATTTGCTACTTTATCCCTACAAAAATTAGAATAAGACAAAAAAGGAACAACATCAATCCCACAACATTGAAAAAAGTCTGTTTGTAAAAGGACCAGGTTCGCCAAGCGCATGAAGTGGAAAGTGATCCTAGCTCTAAGTACTGCGTTAGACGCCAAACGGGAAACAAAGTCAACGTCTTGGCTTGAAATATTTTTCAATGAACTAGATTCTGAGAAACATCTTGGCAAAGTGGATCTGTTTAAGATTAAGGGGGTCATTCCGACCTCGGCGGTAAAAGTCGCTTACCGCCGGCCAGAAGGCCGCCATAACACCGCCGCCGCCGCGGTAAACCGCCACGGTCATTCTGACCCGCAACTGGCAAACCGCCAAAAACCCGACATCCACAATATTCCGCCACACCAAAGGTCAGCAGGAAACTGGCGATGACCAAACCTCCACCGTCACGCCAACAGAAATACGCCCATGCCATTCCGACCCACAAATCCCCGCAGCGGTCTTTCAACTGCGGTATTCCATTGGCGGTACACACCGCCGCGGTCAAAATACACACACCTTTACAAAACACAGCCACATTGGATAATTCAAAATACACACACCTGAGACACATACACACACCACTCCCACACACCCAATTAACTATAAAACACACACCCACATCACCCACAAACCCCTACGACCACAATTGCGAGTGAAGGACAGAGAGAGAGAGCACAGCATAGAGTACACCATCACACAGGGGCAAATCACAACATCACCCACACACTTTCCACGCACAAAACACCATACACCACCACACTCACCACACTCTACAACACATACACCACCCCTCACCTCATCCACACCACCCCATGGCACCCCAAAGACACCCCAGGTTCTCTGACGCAGAACTCAGGGTCATGGTGGAGGAAATAGTACGTGTAGAGCCCCAGCTCTTCGGGGCACAGGTGCAGCACACCACCATTGCCAGGAAGATGGAGCTATGGCAACGAATAGTGGACAGGGTCAACGCTGTGTGACAGCATCCACGCAATCGGGACGACATCAGGAAGCGGTGGAACGACCTACGGGGGAAGGTGCGTTCCATGGTATCAAGGCACAACATTGCGGTGCAGAAGACTGGCGGCGGACCCCCACCTACTCCCCCAGAATTCACAGCATGGGAGGAGGAAGTCTTGCACATCCTGCATCCTGAGGGCCTCGCAGGAGTAGGCGGAGGAATGGACTCTGGTAAGGCAAATCTTCACTACTTCATTCCCCCCACCCCACCTCATGCCAAATCATACCCCCACCCTCACCCCCACCCCCATCACACCGACTCCTTGCTAATGGCTCACCATCACAACCCACCCATCCCAAAACCCAGCCCTGCATGCCTCCCCAAAGCATGGACGTCCATCCCCAAAGCATGCCCACTGCACACACCCATCACACCCACAAGCCACCGTCACAAAAGCCCCCACAAGGGAATGCCAGCACTGGGGGACACGGCCACCCACCCATTACACGAAATGCCACACACAGAAGCAATAACCATACTCTTACACCCCTGCAGGACCCGAACGCCACCACACCGCCACGGAGGGTCCAGAGATGTCCATCCCACCCCCAGAAGAGGCCCCCAGTGATGACAGCAGCTCTGTCTCCCTGGACCCTGATGACCAGCCCGGCCCATCGGGGACCTCGGGACAGTCGGTTCCCCACAGACAGCCACAGGCTACACCAGACCTAACCCCCTCTGGGAACACCAGCACAGCTCCCACCCAGCGGGCCCATGCCTCTGTCTCCAGGACACGTCAATCAGCGGTGTGTCCACCACTACAGGGCACCCAGGTTGACCCACCACCCCAACAACAACTGGAACCTGGGGGCAGTGGTAGTGGGCACACCGTCCAGGGGACAGAGGCCCAGGGAAACAGGGGAACTGGGAGGGCTGCTGTGCGACAGGGGGGGGACAGGCCCAGGGAACCGACTCTCCAAGAAGCCCTCTCCTCCATCATGGGAGCATACCACCGCTCCCAGGAGACGATGGCTACGGTACTGGCCAGGTTCCAGGAGATCCAGGTCATGCAGGAGGAACAGTACATGGGGTTCAGAGAGGAACTAAGGAACATTAGTTCCGCAATGGTGACCATTGTCGTGGCCCTAACCCAGATAGTCACCACATTGCGGGACCATGTGGCACCACAAAGGGCCCCTGTCACTAGCCTGGACCAGGAACAGCCTACCACCTCCGCCGGTGCTAGTGGACAGGAGGCCCCCACACAACGACGGGCCACCAGAACCCCACCTCCTGCAGAAGAAGAACCACCCCACAAGCGGAACCTGAGATCTCACAAGAAGACAGAGTAGGATTGCAAGACCCCCGCCAGCAAACGATACCCCCTGATGTCATCCCACTGTCCCACATTGTCACCCTGTCCAACCTTGAACTGCCCCTGCTCCATCCTTCCACAGGCATATGGACAATGCACCTGTGCGACTGAGAACTGGACTCTGCCATGGACATTACTCCACCATCACCCATCCCCGTTTTACAATCATGTTCCATAAATTTAGCACTTGAATAAAATCACTTTTTGCACTAAAAAATCTGGAGTCTGCATGTAATTTGAACAAATGTATTAGACATAACAGTGCCAAAATGTTCAGTTACATTGTGATGACAACATACCACTGTCACACAGCTGTAGTCCATGGGCAAACAAAGCAGAGGTCACGCAGTGGGGCCCACAGCTCTGAAAACGGAAGGGAAAGTCACAACTCAGTTAACAGGAACTGGGGGGGAACTCAGACAGTAGAGAGGCAGGAGACTTTAAGTAAATGTAAAATGGCGGGGTTGAGTCGTACCTGTGTGCTACTGAAAATACTGTTGTATCACTGTGTCCCTGTTGTCTGTGTCGTCCCCGTCGTCCTCCTCCTCTTCACTCTCCACAGGCTCCACAGCTGCTACAACACCACCATCTGGACCATCCTCCTGCAGGAAAGGCACCTGGCGTCGCAAAGCCAGGTTGTGAAGCATACAGCAGGCCACGATGATATGGCACACCTTCTTTGGTGAGTACATTAGGGATCCCTGTGTCATATGCATGCACCTAAACCTGGCCTTCAGGAGGCCGAAGGTTCTTTCTATAATCCTCCTAGTTTGCCCATGGGCCTCATTGTAGCGTTCCTCTGCCCTTGTCCTGGGATTCCTCACTGGGGTAAGTAGCCACGACAGGTTGGGGTAACCAGAGTCACCTATTAGCCACACACGGTGTCTCTGTAGCTGTTCCATCACATAAGGGATGCTGCTATTTCGCATGATGTACGCGTCATGCACTGACCCTGGGAACTTGGCATTTACATGGGAGATGTACTGGTCAGCCAAACAGACCACCTGGACATTCATAGAATGATAACTTTTTCTGTTCCTGTACACCTGCTCACTGCCACTGGGGGGAACCAAGGTCACATGTGTCCCATCAATGGCCTCAATGATGTTGGGGATATGTCCAAGGGCATAGAAATCACCCTTCACTGTAGCCAAATCGGCCACCTCAGGGAAAACAATGTAGCTCCGCATGTGTTTCTTCAGGGCAGACAACACTCTGGACAAAACCTTAGAAAACATAGGCTGAGACATCCCTGATGATATGGCCACTGTTGTTTGGAATGATCCACTTGCCAAAAAATGGAGTACTGACAGAACCTGCACTAGAGGGGGAATCCCTGTGGGTTGGCGAATGGGGGACATCAGGTCTGGCTCCAGCTGGGCACACAGTTCCTGTATAGTGGCTCGGTCAAGTCTGTATGTCAGTATGACATGTCGTTCTTCCATTGTCGACAGGTCTACCAGCGGTCTGTACACGGGAGGATTCCTCCATCTCCTCGCAAGTCCCAGCGGACGGTGCCTAGGAAGGACAACATGGAGCACAGAGTCAAGCAACCCACAGGTACGTAACCACAGCTTGCACAGTACACGATTCGCTATGCATTGAATGGCTTGTATGAGTGGCAATGCAAGGCCTAGGCCTGTGTGACGCCGTAGAAATTCAGCCATGTGGGCCCTTGAAATGGCGGCTGCCTGACCTGTGAAGTGTGACAATGGGATGTGAGGTCAATGCGCTGGCGTGGCACGCCGTGGCGGTAGGCGGTTGAAGACCGCGGCGCAAAGCAGCATTGGTTAACATAGAACCCTATGGGTCTCAGGAGCCAATGACGATGTGCGCCGGCGGTCGCGGTACGCACCGCCGCGGTACGCACCGCCGTGGGCGTGACCGCCATTTTCTAACTGCTTAATCACTCGAGACCTGATCATCCACAGGAGAGGACCTATACTGCAAGGCTGCTGTGAACTCGGTCTGGAAGAGACAATGGCTGCTGCGACTGGGGAAAGGGCCCCTGCCTTCACATCTGAGGAATTGGATAAACTCGTTGAAGGGGTCCTCCCCCAGTATGCGCTACTCTACGGTCCTCCAGACCAACAGGTAAGTACACTGGGAGCACGTAGTATGGGCTATGCCTGTGTTGAGTGGGGTGGATGTAAGATGGTGGGGAGGCGAGCGTATGAGGATAGCAACGCACCACAGATGAGAGCATGTGCCACATAGCAAGGTTGGGGAGGGGGGGCCACTCACATTGACCATGCAGAAAAGTGATGATATTTCTTTTTCCACCCTGTCCATGTCACATCAGAAGATCGACATTTGGCGTGCCATCGCCAAGGACGTCCGGGCCCTGGGGGTCCACAACAGACGGGGCACCCACTGCCGCAAGAGGTGGGAGGACATCCGCTGCGGGAGCAGAAAGACCGCCGAGGCTCTGCTGGGGATGGCCTCCCAACGTAGGAGGGGTGCCAGTCGTCAATTGACCCCCTTGATGTCCCGGATCCTGACGGTGGCCTACCCCGATTTGGATGGGCGCGTGAGGACATCACAGCAGACACAAGGGGGTGAGTATCAGCACATTCTGCTATATTAGAGCACAGTGGAGGCGTCTGGGTGGGGGAGGAGGGCTGTGGCTATCTCTAGGCCAGGGCGGTTTCTATAGGCTAGGCCCCTCCATTAGACATGGCCCTGTGCCCCGCCCCCCACCTCTGTAGGGTGCTAAGTACAGCTATCCATGGCCCGGGCTCACCTATGTGTGCATTTGTCGTCCATAGACTTGTAGGCCAAGTCACAATAATTGAGTAGTGTACCCCGAGTGCGCGGCGTAGTGCAGGGGGCTTCTGTGTCTGTCCTCTCCGCCAACGGTGCCACCAATGCATGCACTCAACATGTCTTTCTTTCTTTTCTCCCCCCTTATTTCTTGGTTTTCCTGCTCATGTGTGCATTAGCATCATCAGGCGGAGGAGAAGTGGCATCGGCGCACGAGGGAGCTGCATCTCACATGGGCCCGGAGGGCCCTGCAACCGACTCGGACTTAACCAGTGAGACGGAGGGCGAGGGGGGCTCCACAACGGGGACCCGTGGAGACGTCAGCGACACCGACACGTCCTCGGAAGGGAGCTCCCTTGTGGTGGCGGCAACATCCGTGCCCACCGCTACAACAGGTACAGCCGCCACCCAGCGCACCAGCTCCGCCCTCCCAGCAGCCCCTCAGCTTTCGCCCCATGCCCGCTCGGCCAGGAAGCCGGCCATCTCCTTCGCCCCTGGCACCTCAGGTCCAGCCCCAGTTACCCCTGCTGCCCTCAGTGAGGAGGTCATTGACCTCCTCCGGACACTCATTGTTGGGCAGTCTACCCTTTTGAATGCCATCCAGGGGGTGGAAAGGGAGGTGCATCGGAGCAATGCATACCTGGAGGGCATTCATTCGGGTCAGACTGCCCATCAGCGATCGTTCAACGCTCTGGCCTCAGCACTGACGGCAGCAATTGTCCCTGTGTCTAGCCTCCCCCCTCCAACTTCCCCCACCAGTCCCACTCCCCTGTTCCTCTGCCTATCCCAGACACTCCTACAGACCAGCCTGCACCCACATCAACACCCAAGGGCAGCTCATCCAGACATAAGCACCACAGATCACACAAACATTCACCCAAGCAACATCCACATGCAGACACAGCAACACCCACTGCCTCCACTGTGTCCCCCTCCTCCTCGTCTCCCTCCTCCCTCCCTGTGACGTCTCCACTCACACCTGCATGCACACCACCATCAGCCAGTACGTCCATCACCACCACACCCACCAGAACAGTCCGCACACGTGCAGTCACCACCCCACTACCATTTACACGTCCCCTGTGTCCTCTCCCAGTGTGTCTGTCACCCCCTCTTCCAAACCACACAAACGCAGGCAGCCACCCACCCAACAGCCATCCACCTCACGACATATGT
Source organism: Pleurodeles waltl (assembly GCF_031143425.1). NCBI lineage: Eukaryota > Metazoa > Chordata > Amphibia > Caudata > Salamandridae > Pleurodeles > Pleurodeles waltl. The sequence continues at coordinate 525,390,051 of NC_090449.1, forward strand.
CACAAGCACCTGCACTCAAAGACAGCACACTTGACTCTCCTACAACCACATCCTCTTCCTCCACTCCCATACCCACTACAACTACCTGTCCCTGTCTTTCGAAATTGATTTTCCTTTCCAACCTTGACCTCTTTCCAACAACTGACCCACCCCCTCCATCTCGTAAGAGTCCAACCAGCACCTCAGGCACCACAAGCCCTGCACCTACTAGGACCATCGTTCAGGGCTATTGGAGTCCACCAGCTCCTAGGGCAGGAACATCAGCCAGCAGCAAGGGGACAGCCAGCCCACCCCCTGGGAAAAGAAGCAAAAAAGTCAAGGGCCGGCGCCACAGGCCTGAGACGGCTGCCCCCAAGGACACCAGCCTTGCACCGTCACCTGGCCCATCCACCAAGGGAGGCAAGGGCCCCAGAGATTCTTCCAAGGAGGGCAAGGGCCCCAGAGAAACTTCCAAGGGAGGCAAGGGCCCCAGAGATTCATCCAAGGAGGGCAAGGGCCCCAGAGAAACTTCCAAGGGAGGCAAGGGCCCCAGAGAAACTTCCAAGGGAGGCAAGGGCCCCAGAGATTCGTCCAAGGAGGGCAAGGGCAGCAGGGCAAAGAAGTCCGGCAGCAGGCGAGCTGCCCAGGAGGGCCCCACCAGCCCCATTTGGGGTGTGACGGAGGACACCCACGGGCCCAGGAGTCCAACACAGGAGGGCCCCGCAAGCGATAGGTCGGATGGCGACTGAGTGGGAATGATTGCCCAGATCTGGTTCCCTAGGAACACAAGACAAGCACAGCTGAACAGGGCCCCGCCGTGAGAAGAACCGCTCCGCTGGGCCCCGCCATGAGAAGAACCGCTGAACAGGGCCCCGCCGTGAAAAGAACCGCTGAACAGGGCCCCGCCATGAGAGGCACCGCTCCGCTGGGCCCCGCCGTGAGAAGAACCGCTGAACAGGGCCCCGCCGTGAGAAGAACCGCTGAACAGGGCCCTGCCGTGAGAAGAACCACTGAACAGGGCCCCGCCGCGAGAAGAACCGCTGAACAGGGCCCCGCCGTGAGAGGCACCGCTCCGCTGGGCCCTTCCTGTCAAGTACCGCTCCGCTGGGGCCTTCCTCTCAAGCACCGCTCCGTTGGGCCCTTCCGGTCAACCACCGCTCCTCTGGGGCCTTCCTCTCAAGCACCGCTCCGCTGGGCCCGCCGTCTCTGCACCGCTCTGCTGGGCCCTTCCTGTCACGCACCGCTCCGCTGGGGCCTTCCTCTCAAGCACAGCTCCGCTGGGCCCGTCCTCTCAAGCACCGCTCCGCTGGGCCCTTCCTGTAAAGCACCGCTCCGCTGGGCCCTTCCGGTCAAGCACCGCTCCGCTGGGGCCTTCCTCTCAAGCACCGCTCCGCTGGGCCCTTACTCTCAAGCACCGCTACGCTGGGCCCCGCCGTCTCTGCACCGCTCCGCTGGGCCCTTCCTGTCAAGCACCGCTCCGCTGGGGCCTTCCTCTCAAGCACCGCTCCGCTGGGCCCTTCCTCTCAAGCACCGCTCCGCTGGGCCCCGCCGTCTCTGCACCGCTCCGCTGGGCCCTTCCTGTCAAGCACCGCTCCGCTGGGCCCTTCCTGTCAAGCACCGCTCCGTTGGTCCCTTCCGGTCAAGCACCGCTCGCTGGGGCCTTCCTGTCAAGCACCACTCCGCTGGGGCCTTCCTCTCAAGCACCGCTCCGCTGGGCCCTTCCTGTCAAGCACCGCTCCGCTGGGCCCTTCCGGTCAAGCACCGCTCCGCTGGGGCCTTCCTCTCAAGCACCGCTCCGCTGGGCCCTTCCTCTCAAGCACCGCTCCGCTGGGCCCTTCCGGTCAAGCACTGCTCCGCTGGGGCCTTCCTCTCAAGCACCGCTCCGCTGGGCCCCGGCGTCTCTGCACCGCTCCGCTGGGCCCTTCCTGTCATGCACCGCTCCGCTGGGCCCTTCCTCTCAAGCACCGCTCCGCTGGGCCCTTCCTGTCAAGCACCGCTCCGCTGGGGCCTTCCTCTCAAGCACCGCTCCGCTGGGCCCTTCCGGTCAAGCACCGCTCCGCTGGGGCCTTCCTCTCAAGCACCGCTCCGCTGGGCCCTTCCTCTGAAGCACCGCTCCGCTGGGCCCGCCGTCTCTGCACCGCTCCGCTGGGCCCTTCCTGTCAAGCACCGCTCCGCTGGGGCCTTCCTCTCAAGCACCTCTCCGCTGGGCCCTTCCTCTCAAGCACCGCTCCGCTGGGCCCCGCCGTCTCTGCACCCCTCCGCTGGGCCCTTCCTGTCAAGCACCGCTCCGCTGGGCCCTTCCTCTTAAGCACCGCTCCGCTGGGCCCGCCGTCTCTGCACCGCTCCCCTGGGCCCTTCCTGTCAAGCACCGCTCCGCTGGGGCCTTCCTCTCAAGCACCTCTCCGCTGGGCCCTTCCTCTCAAGCACCGCTCCGCTGGGCCCTGCCGTCTCTGCACCCCTCCGCTGGGACCTTCCTGTCAAGCACCGCTCCGCTGGGCCCTTCCTCTCAAGCACCGCTCCGCTGGGCCCTTCCGGTCAAGCACCGCTCCGCTGGGCCCTTCCGGTCAAGCACTGCTCCGCTGGGCCCTTCCTGTCACGCACCGCTCCGCTGGGCCCTTCCTCTCAAGCACCGCTCCGCTGGGCCCTTCCTGTCAAGCACCACTCTGCTGGGCCCTTCCTGTCAAGCACCGCTGCGCTGGGGCCTTCCTCTCAAGCACCGCTCCGCTGGGCCCTTCCGGTCAAGCACCGCTCCGCTGGGGACTTCCTCTCAAGCACCGCTCCGCTGGGCCCTTCCTCTTAAGCACCGCTCCGCTGGGCCCCGCCGTCTCTGCACCGCTCCGCTGGGACCTTCCTGTCACGCACCGCTCCGCTGGGCCCTTCCTCTCAAGCACCGCTCCGCTGGGGCCCGCCGTCTCTGCACCGCTCCGCTGGGCCCTTCCTGTCAAGCACCGCTCCGCTGGGCCCTTCCTGTCAAGCACCGCTCCGCTGGGACCTTCCTCTCAAGCACCGCTCCGCTGGGCCCTTACTCTCAAGCACCGCTCCGCTGGGCCCCGCCGTCTCTGCACCGCTCCGCTGGGCCCTTCCTGTCAAGCACCGCTCCGCTGGGGCCTTCCTCTCAAGCACCGCTCCGCTGGGCCCTTCCTCTCAAGCACCGCTCCGCTGGGCCCCGCTGTCTCTGCACCGCTCCGATGGGCCCTTCCGGTCAAGCACCGCTCGCTGGGGCCTTCCTCTCAAGCACCGCTCCGCTGGGCCCTTCCTATCAAGCACCGCTCCGCTGGGCCCTTCCTGTCAAGCACCGCTACGCTGGGCCCTTCCGGTCAAGCACTGCTCCGCTGGGGCCTTCCTCTCAAGCACCGCTCCGCTGGGCCCTTCCTCTCAAGCACCGCTCCGCTGGGCCCGCCGTCTCTGCACCGCTCCGCTGGGCCCTTCCTGTCAAGCACCACTCCGCTGGGCCCTTCCTCTCAAGCACCGCTCCGCTGGGCCCTTCCGGTCAAGCACCGCTCTGCTGGGGCCTTCCTCTCAAGCACCGCTCCACTGGGGCCTTCCTCTCAAGCACCGCTCCGCTGGGCCCTTCCTGTCCTGCACCGCTCCGCTGGGCCCTTCCGGTCAAGCAACGCTCCGCTGGGGCCTTCCTCTCAAGCACCGCTCCGCTGGGCCCTTCCTCTCAAGCACCGCTCCGCTTGGACCCGCCGTCTCTGCACCGCTCCGCTGGGCCCTTCCTGTCAAGCACCGCTCCGCTGGGGCCTTCCTCTCAAGCACCTCTCCGCTGGGCCCTTCCTCTCAAGCACCGCTCCGCTGGGCCCCGCCGTCTCTGCACCCCTCCGCTGGGCCCTTCCTGTCAAGCACCGTTCCGCTGGGCCCTTCCTCTCAAGCACCGCTCCGCTGGGCCCTTCCGGTCAAGCACTGCTCCGCTGGGGCCTTCCTCTCAAACACCGCTCCGCTGGGCTCCGCCGTCTCTGCACCGCTCCGCTGGGCCCTTCCTGTCACGCACCGCTCCGCTGGGCGCTTCCTGTCAAGCACCGCTCCGCTGGGCCCTTCCTGTCAAGCACCGCTCCGCTGGGGCCTTCCCCTCAAGCACCGCTCCGCTGGGCCCTTCCGGTCAAGCACCGCTCCGCTGGGGCCTTCCTCTCAAGCACCGCTCCGCTGAGCCCTTCCTCTCAAGCACCGCTCCGCTGGGCCCCGCCGTCTCTGCACTGCTCCGCTGGGCCCTTCCTGTCACGCACCGCTCCGCTGGGCCCTTCCTCTCAAGCACCGCTCCGCTGGGGCCCGCAGTCTCTACACCGCTCCGCTGGGCCCTTCCTGTCAAGCACCGCTCCGCTGGGCCCTTCCTCTCAAGCACCGCTCCGCTGGGCCCCGCCGTCTTTGCACCGCTCCGCTGGGCCCTTCCTGTCACGCACCGCTCCGCTGGGCCCTTCCTCTCAAGGACCGCTCCGCTGGGGCCTTCCTCTCAAGCACTGCTCCGCTGGGCCCTTCCGGTCAAGCACCGCTCCGCTGGGGCCTTCATCTCAGGCACCGCTCCGCTGGGGCCTTCATCTCAAGCACCGCTCTGCTGGGGCCTTCATCTCAAGCACCGCTCCGCTGGGCCCTTCCTCTCAAGCACCGCTCCGCTGGGCCCCGCCGTCTCTGCACCGCTCCGCTGGGCCCTTCCTGTCAAGCACCGCTCCGCTGGGGCCTTCCTCTCAAGCACCGCTCCGCTGGGCCCTTCCTCTCAAAGCACCGCTCCGCTGGGCCCCGCCGTCTCTGCACCGCTCCGCTGGGCCCTTCCTGTCAAGCACCGCTCCGCTGGGTCCTTCCTCTCAAGCACCGCTCCCCTGGGCCCTTCTGGTCAAGCACCGCTCCGCTGGGGCCTTCCTCTCAAGCACCGCTCCGCTGGGCCCTTCCTCTCAAGCACCGCTCCGCTGGGCCCCGCCGTCTCTGCACCGCTCCGCTGGGCCCTTCCTGTCACGCACCGCTCCGCTGGGCCCTTCCTCTCAAGCACTGCTCCGCTGGGGCCCGCAGTCTCTACACCGCTCCGCTGGGCCCTTCCTGTCAAGCACCGCTCCGCTGGGCCCTTCCTCTCAAGCACCGCTCCGCTGGGCCCCGCCGTCTTTGCACCGCTCCGCTGGGCCCTTCCTGTCACGCACTGCTCCGCTGGGCCCTTCCTCTCAAGCACCGCTCCGCTGGGGCCTTCCTCTCAAGCACTGCTCCGCTGGGCCCTTCCGGTCAAGCACCGCTCCGCTGGGGCCTTCATCTCAGGCACCGCTCCGCTGGGGCCTTCATCTCAAGCACCGCTCCGCTGGGCCCTTCCTCTCAAGCACCGCTCCGCTGGGCCCCGCCGTCTCTGCACCGCTCCGCTGGGCCCTTCCTGTCAAGCACCGCTCCGCTGGGGCCTTCCTCTCAAGCACCGCTCCGCTGGGCCCTTCCTCTCAAAGCACCGCTCCGCTGGGCCCCGCCGTCTCTGCACTGCTCCGCTGGGCCCTTCCTGTCAAGCACCGCTCCGCTGGGCCCTTCCTCTCAAGCACCGCTCCGCTGGGCCCTTCTGGTCAAGCACCGCTCCGCTGGGGCCTTCCTCTCAAGCACCGCTCCGCTGGGCCCTTCCTCTCAAGCACCGCTCCGCTGGGCCCTTCCGGTCAAGCACCGCTCCGCTGGGGCCTTCCTCTCAAGCACCGCTCCGCTGGGCCCTTCCTCTCAAGCACCGCTCCGCTGGGCCCCACCGTCTCTGCACCGCTCCGCTGGGCCCTTCCTGTCAAGCACCGCTCCACTGGGGCCTTCCTCTCAAGCACCTCTCCGCTGGGCCCTTCCTCTCAAGCACCGCTCCGCTGGGCCCCGCCGTCTCTGCACCCCTCCGCTGGGCCCTTCCTGTCAAGCACCGCTCCGCTGGGCCCTTCCTCTCAAGCACCCCTCCGCTGGGCCCTTCCGTTCAAGCACTGCTCCGCTGGGGCCTTCCTCTCAAGCACCGCTCCGCTGGGCCCCGCCGTCTCTGCACCGCTCCGCTGGGCCCTTCCTGTCACGCACCGCTCCGCTGGGCCCTTCCTCTCAAGCACCGCTCCGCTGGGCCCTTCCTGTCAAGCACCGCTCCGCTGGGCCCTTCCTGTCAAGCACCGCTCCGCTGGGGCCTTCCTCTCAAGCACCGCTCCGCTGGGCCCTTCCGGTCAAGCACCGCTCCGCTGGGGCCTTCCTCTCAAGCACCGCTCCGCTGGGCCCTTCCTCTCAAGCACCGCTCCGCTGGGCCCCGCCGTCTCTGCACCGCTCCGCTGGGACCTTCCTGTCACGCACCACTCCGCTGGGCCCTTCCTCTCAAGCACCGCTCCGCTGGGGCCCGCCGTCTCTGCACCGCTCCACTGGGCCCTTCCTGTCAAGCACCGCTCCGCTGGGGCCTTCCTCTCAAGCACCGCTCCGCTGGGCCCTTCCGGTCAAGCACCGCTCCACTGGGGCCTTCATCTCAGGCACCGCTCTGCTGGGGCCTTCATCTCAAGCACCGCTCCGCTGGGACCTTCATCTCAGGCACCGCTGGCCCATTGGCAGGGCCGGATCTGTGTTGGGCAGGGCTTCACGAAGCACTCTGGGCACCATGCCTCCTCCATAACCAGTGGAGTCTGTAATCCACCAGATGGACTGTGGCTTTGCACTCCCCAGGATGGTACAGTGGGCAATCCACCCACTGAAAAGACTTGTGAGACTGTGGCTTTGCACTCCCCAGGATGGTACAGTGGGCAATCCACCCACTGTAGAGACTTGTGAGACTGTGGCTTTGCACTCCCCAGGATGGGACAGTGGGCATGGAGGCCCCTCGTGGATCTGGCGTCGTGGACTCATGTGGCTGAGGTGCCCCCCCTTCCCTTCCCCCTGAGGTGCCTGTGGTTTTATTATCTGATGCCCCAGTAGTGTTCTCTCCAATGGAATCGGGTTTCGTGTGTGGGCTTTGCCCATGTGTTTATGCACATTGGCCCACGGACAATGGCATGTAGCCAATATGTGCCAGACTTTTGGACTATGTTAATATTCTTCATGTTGTGATTTTTTTTTTTTTATAATCTAATATTTCACTTAAGTTCACATATGCTTTAATATACTTCTATTTCAATGATCATTTTATTTTGTCTTTGAATTATTCCGGGGGGTGTAGATCTGACTTGTTGCTCTGCATTGGTGTGTGGGGATTGGGGAGGGGGGGGGGTGTCGCGTATGTGTGTGCCCGTAATCTTTTCTCCTCCCCCCTCCCCTGTGTCATAGGTGCAGTACTCACCGTTGTCTCCTGCGGCGGCGTTCGTGCTCCTGGTAGAGGAGCAGGTAGACAATCGCTGGTAGGATGTTTAATTCGGGTTCCATGCTGTCCAGATTCCTCGTGGAGTGTATAGAGGTGAGCGTTTTCCCGTTCGTGATCTGTTTCCGCCGTGTTTTTATCGGCAGGGCTCCCGCCCCGGAAAAGGTGGCGGATTGGTGGGTCGTGATAGGGTGGGCGGTACATTGTCTGCCACCTGTCTGTTGGCGGTGACCGCCGCGCTGTTTGTTTGCCCCGCCGTGGCGGTCGGAGTGTTAAAGTGGCGGGCTGTGTTGGCGGGTCCCGCCAGGGTCAGAATTCAATTTTTTGGACCGCCTGCCTGTTGGCGGGTTGGCCGCCGCTTTAACACCGACCGCCAGGGTCGGAATGACCCCCTAAGTCTGCATCAAAGATAGACAACACGTCTTCTATATGGGTATCCACGTTATGACCAATTGAAGGTGCTCCTTCCCCAGCAGAAGAGTTGTTGATATCATTGGGGTCAACCACCAGACTAGGAGGCAAGAAAGGCCTGACTGTTGGATTCAAGGCTGGAGGGAATCCCAAGGGGGTAAGTAGGAGACAAGTCAGTTTTAAGCTCCTTTCCAAACTCCCTGCTGGAAACGTTAGGCTGTGGCGGTGGGAGCGACTTTATGTGTAGCTCCGTCTGTATTTGAGGGGAGGTTGTCACCTCAGGAAACAGTACCTTCCTTTTACCTTTCTTATTAATCCAGTGATTTGATTTTTTAGATTTTTTAGTTCTTTTCCCCCTTTTAGCATTGTTTCCCTTCTTCATTCCATCTCCCATGGGTGATACAGAAGGAGATTTCATGGGACCATTCTTTGGTTGGAGGTTTTTTCAAAGATTGAGGATACCTTCAGTGTGGGCTGATTGCACTTTGCTAACTGATTGCGTTTCAACGTTGGAGTATCAAAAATAAATCAAATAAAATCTACAGGGATGTCCAGCAGTGTTTTTGTCTCGCTGGGGCAATTACATTGAGGTTTACCAGCTTGCGTACTCACATCCTCACTCGGGCGCACCCTCGAGGGCTCCCTGGGGGGCATGCTAGAGGACCCTTGATCTTTAACTAGCTGCGAGGAGGCATCACTGTTCCGTAAAGGGTCAGAGGTCAAGCCCCCCTTTTTGTCTTTAGTCAATTGCATTAAAATTGCTGTCACAGAGTCGAGGATGCAATCTGAGCCACCTACACATTTCTCCAGGAGCTTTAAGATTGATGCAAGAAGATTTTCTAGGCTAAACAGTGAGGCTGAGAGCCTAACCTCTGGTTCATGAGGTTGAATGGGCTGGATACCACTTACTTCTAGAGTAGGTGTCACTGACAGATGAGAATGGGGGTATAACGAATCTTGTAGGGAGGGGGTACTATTAAACAGCTGCAAGCCAGTGGACGGCAGTATACACTTGGACCTGGAATTCTCAGGGGGAGGAGAAAAGTCATTAGCCTGGAAACCATATCTCTGGTATAGGACTGGATCCAGATCCGGCAGCGTAAAATCTTGAAGCTGAAAGGCTACAGATGCTGTTGGTAGGGTGGCACCACTTTCCTTGGGGCTTTTAAGTGCCGTGACAGCTGGTGGAAGTGGGCTGACTGATCGGAGGGATGTGGAGGGTGGGGAGGAACAAAGCTGTGGCCCAGACAGACTCCGGGAAACCCGAGCATGCTGGATATTTTCTGCATTCTCCACAGAGGGCCCCAAGTAACCCTGTTCCAAATCCTTGATTCCTTTTTTCTGACTTAATTCCGCCTCATGTAATTCCTTGAAAACTCCTTTGAGGGCTCCCTTGTAGGCCCCTTAGGTGGCTCTATGTCATAAGTTGTATTAGAGGGGGCTACTCCATTTGTATCCTGTAATGAGTTTTTTTCTTTTCCCCAGAAGGTAAATAATTGCTTCTGTGTTAGGTCCTTCAGCACTGCTACAGGATTTGTCTTGTTCCGTAGGGGATTAGATTTAGTTTTTAGGCATGATCTTCCTAGGAGTAGGTGCCCTGAATGTAGCTTCTTCATGGTCATCGTTGTATATACACCCTCTGGCAACTCGGACAAAGCAAACAAGGTAACTCCCCCTCGATCACCACCCTCTTCACCAACTGGCCCGGCCTGGTGTAAAAGTCTCCTGGGACCTGTTTTAGACCCCTCAAGCCTCTTAAAGCTGTGTGCCTCTTGCCCAAATTCAATCACTGCTTTCCAGTTTCGCAGCTTCATGGCACTTTGGTCCCTGGTGCTACTGGTTCAGGACTCCTGGGCTCTTCGACCCCAGCTCCTGGAATGCCGCTCCTTTTGTTGCTTCAAATCACCACCCCAAACGCCAGACCATGCTTCAGCCCCTAGCTCCGCTCTCTTAAAAGCCACTGGAAGAAGATTCTGCGGCTACAGCTGCTCACTGTTGAGACGCCCACGACTCCTGCGGGCCCCACTTGCTCCTCACCTGTTGATCAGAGGCCGTTTATGTTACAACTGAAACATGTAACTGCAACCACCTCCCTCCACCTCGCTCCAGCTTATGCAGCTTACACAGCGGTACGCAGCGGAGGCCTCCACTTATGCCTCGGCCGAGTGATTTCGGGACTCTGCCCTCCGTAAGCCTGGTAAAGAAGGCCCCCACTTCAGCACAACACCGTGAGACACCGCGGGACGCAGCGCTATTAAGCGTGAGCCGTACCTGCACCTCAACCCAGCAAGTGGGGCTGCATGGGGGGGCGCTCTGCACTCAGCGCTCACAGCGCCTGCGTCTGAAGTCCCACAGGCGACCCGGCGACTGCTTCCGGGTCAGAGGGCGATTTCCAGTTCCGGCTCCGGGGCACAGCATCTCACTGCATCTCCACCAACATTCAGTCAGCTCGAGTGTAAGGATCTGTGACACACCTCTGCAGTGAGACAACACAACTCCACAAACCGATGCCTTGCAGGCGTCCTGCAGACACCTATGATGCTAGTCAGGTGATGCAACAAGCTCAAAAGATCATCGCTCAGGCTTTGCAGTGATGCAATATGCTTAGTCAAACACTGCTCTGGCTTTGAACTGATGCAACAAGCTGAAAAAATCACTGCGCTCAAAAAGCTAAAAATCAGTACTTCAAAAACCAAAAGCAATGACCATCCAGCAGCGTCTAACTCACACAATACATATACAAGATAAAAGAGAGTAAAAGAAAATAATAAAAATGTCATCATACTACACTGTATTGTCACTGAAGCATATAGTTTAACTGATTGGGTTAATAGGAGATTGAAATATACTTTAATAACAAGAAATTCAGAACTGAATTTTTAAACAGAAAAACCTAATGGATTAGTGACCCAAGCCTAAAGAAGTGAGGGAGCTCATCGCTTAAAGTGCCAAGGGAAACAGATGTTTGATTGTTCAGGACCAGATTAGAAAGCCCTCCTATTTCTCAGCCAGTTGTGATAACCATTTTTTAACATACAAGAAGAACTTAGGAGCTCTGGCCTCAGGCTGAATGTTTTGCCCATCTAGGAGCACCATCACTCCTGAACAACAAGTTCTAATTCGAAGGGCTTTCAGTGCGGAACGTAGCAGTTTCATTCTCATTAACAGGACACCGGACAAACAGTGTAAAATACTTTCGGACGACAAGCCATAGAGGTGGCAATAAAGGTCTGGTTAAGATTGCTTCTACGGTGGGGTCAAGTCCTTGGATGGGAAAATACCCATACAGATTTAAAGAAGAGAGTGTTGGTTGGAGCAGGCTAGATGAGTCGTGAGGTAAAGCTAGTGGTGCCAGGCTGAATAAATATGCAGGACAGTCCAGCCGTGATGTTGGGTCGCTACATCAGCTTTGTCAGTTGTCCAAGAATGAAGTTTGGAAGCCTTGTTGATAATTTTGTTCAGCAAAGCGATGGCAGGGTTCGAATCCCAGGCAGCCTGTAGGCTTAAGTTAGTCAGGGCTTGCCTGAGTACGGACAACCAACTTGAGCTATCATCAGGTTGGACCCCCATTTCCTTCCAACATAGGGCGGCCAGTGAGTCGGCGGGGCGGCTCTTAGTTTCCAACACATTTTTATTATTGCCTCTCAATGCATCGGAGCTTGATGGAACAGTCCAAATTCCAACCTCACCTGAGTTTGAGATGAATGCTTTGGTAAATGAAAAAGGCGTTTGAACAAGACTGACTGTAGGCAGTTGAGAAGAGAGGTGTCACACCCTTTGAGAAGCTCCAGTCCTTATGTTAGCGATGGAAGGAATTTTGATCTGATTACCTGCAAAAGATAGCTCTGCGATGTGCTGCTCAGCTTTTTTTTGAGCTGTGTGAAAGTAAAACATAGTTTGTGAGCCACCCCTTGTATTTGCGATGAGTGGTATTTGTAAGATAGAGATGCGTCCAATGTTACGCCAAGGTATTTGTAGTGTTTGACCAGCGCTATGTTTTTTGCCAGCTGCCATCCATTTAAATTTAACACTACTGACGTTATGGGAGCCCGAGAAACAGATCACTTTGGTCTTGTTGTGATTCAGATCGAGGCCCAATGTAGTCAGGTATTCCACCAGTTTGGTAATAGAGCACTGGAGGTCCAACTGAGTCTAGCTGAAGAGGACGAGGTTGTCTGCATATTATTGAACGTCTACCTGTTTGTTTGCTAATTGCTTGCTAATTGTGCGGAGTTACTTGCCACTTCTGCTAAATTGAAGTCATGGTCTGACACATAGATGTTGAATAGAGCAGGCTCGAGCACGCACCCTTGTTTTAGACTGTTGTGCGTGGGGATCTTTTGAGTGATTCTGTCGCCATTTCCAATTTTAACCTGAACCCAGGTAACTGTGCGTAGGTTTCTGATTATGTCTAGAAGGTTTGTGGAATACACTAGCTAGCCGTTTTCGACCATAGTTTCTGGTGTGGCACCTTATGAAAAGCAGCCTTTAAGTCAACGAAGCAGGTAGAAAGTGGCATGTGTTTTCTTTTGGCTTTTTCAGCAAGGAGTGAGATGGCTAAAAGATTGATTGTGGTGTTCATTCCTTCCCTGAAACTGGTGTGTGTTTTTGGTATGAGGTTAGAGGCGGAAGTCCATGCTTTCTAGTCCAATAGCAGGCTGGAGGCAAAGAGTTTGTATTCCACATCCATCAAGGCAATTAAGGGGCAGACCTTATCAGTTTAATGCCCCATCTTAAGAAACTGTCCCTGTATTGCCAAAATAATTCGGCTGTCCTGCTATCAGACCAGGTGACCACAGTTGTTTCTCTTCCGGGTGTTGCTGAATTGGCCTTAAATTGAATGCACTCTATGTGATCAGATTGTAGGTGGTTGGGGTTGGGGTTGGCGTTGGCCTGGACCAGCTTTTAAATGGCTGCCCTATTTAGGAGGGTGTACCCTCCTCTGGACTTGTAGTGAGCAATCATCTCGGTCCTCAGTGTTTCTGGCTCCAAACTACCTCTATACCATTGATAGATTCCCTGGGGGGCTATATGGGCAATAAGAAAGATGTTCTGGGCCGCTGACAGGTCACGGGGATGTTCAGAACTGGAATCCTGGGTTAGATGGCTTGCCAAAACTGCATGGTGGAGGGAATTTTGGTGGTGCTGGACATAGCTGAGGTTAGAAAGCTGATCTTTGGCCATTGCAGGAGGGCCTGAGTGAAAATCTGAGGATACCTACATATACTATGGGTTGGCAGTTCCGTGCCTTTGTTTACTAACGGGTCTCGGGTGGGTTCCGGAATGACTACTGGGAGGTCTACCATGGCTGCATGGCAAGGGAGGGAGGCTGATGTTGAACTTGGCTGTGATTATGGGTTTGAACATTAGCCAGGCCGAGTGCGGGGTTGTTACTTGAACCTGAATGTGGGGGCCTGCCGCAGGTAGAGGCCCATTTGTTGGTGGCCACAGTACTTTGAACTGTTATGAAAAGGCACCTTACCCGGATCCTCTGAACTTGGGACCTGGGGTGCTGATGGAACTCTGTCTGCTGACCGGTCTGTAGTGTCTGTAACTATATGGGCCATATCAGACCTTTCCATTTGATTTGGCTGTGATGGTGTGAGCTCTTTGGGTTGTGGGGGTTGTGTGGTACCTTTTGTTGAAAGAGCGGGTAAAGTGACTGTTATTTTGGCTCCTTTGAAAGCTGAGGACATCCAGGGGTGAAAGTGTAGGAGCTATTTCTTTATTCTGTTTGTTGTTCCTGGCCTTACTGAGGTGTTTGTACTCTCTCTTAGTAATAGCGGTTTTTGCTTTTTCGATGTTTCGCTCCTGGGACCTCAAAAGGGAGCTCTGTGGAGGGCTGTAGACCAGAAGATCTTGTATTGTCACAATGTTTCCTTGCAGAGAAGACCTGTCTTCTTTAATCCCTGCATACAGCACTGCACTGTAGTGGAGCTCAAGAGTTAGTTCCGAGTCAGATGTGTCCTGCACCTTCTCAAGCCAACTTGCTCCATATTTTTCCTTCTTAAGGTTCTCACTGTTGAATTTTGTGACAGGATGTAGCGCCAAAAAGGATTTTTGGAGCTTGATGGCAGCCAAGACTTCTGCCAGAATGGACGGCAAGTTTCTAGATGGTCCAAAAAAGAAGAACAATGATAAGACTGCCCATAGAGGCAGCAGCACAAGTGCGTTATCCCCCATGACGTTTGTGGCCCAATGGTTGTTGAACAGCATCCTTGCGCGCTTCGATGGGACCTACTGAGGTGATGAAAGCTGTGCAGGGTCCCCAACTTGCTGCCAAGTTCAATGACAGACACTTCATTGCTATGGACCTTGTGGGGGGAATGAGACTGTAATAAGCTCTAGGCTACCTTTAAGAGTTGCACTCCCTGGGAAGCCGAAGGTCGATTGGGCAGGTACATTTGGCTGTTTGATCTTAATTGGAGAGAGCAGGAGGTTGTAATCATGTTTCAGACCTGAAATTATAGCTGTGTCCTGCTGCACGGTGTGGCCTTTGTGGCTGTCCTCGAATGGGCTCCGTAGGAGCTCTTGCATAAGGCAGAGGACTCCAGAGATTTTCTTGTGGAGGAGTTTGCTTGATGTGATTTAAGTGAGAGATTAAGGGGACTCTGTTGAGAGGCATGCTGGAGGATGGTGTTATTTCCTTCAATGACGCTGGAGGGTGACCCATCAAGAGCAGGTTTTTGTCAAAAGCGTGCACATCGGCGTGGAAATCCAGTGGCTTTGGCCTGTTTTGATTGAGGGTGCCTTTCCTGGCAATGTAGGGCAAGTCTCAGCCAGCATGCTGACTGATGGATGGCAATGGGCAGGGGCAGGAGATCCTACAGAAGTTTTAATGAAGTCAGTACTCTTCTCCTTCCTCAGTTTTTTAGGCACTGGACTGGAAGTGGCAGATGTGCATTTGCTGGGGCCATCACTAAGTGTGGGGATGACTTTTACCTTTGGCCCATGTTTTTAGCGGGTTTCAATACACTGCGCAGCTTGCCAGACATCATTACACAGAGACGTTGCCACACCCCACCTACACTTTGGTGGGGAACATGAGCGTGCCACAGGCTTTCATTTCGGATACTGCCTCACCTCACCTTTGTTGGGGGGAGCACGAGCATGCCTGTTGGAAATGGCCTATCTGCAGGGTCATGCCAAACTTTTTGCCTTCCTCCTCCACTTTTCTGATCTAATTTTTGCTGGCTTTAGGATTCTGTGCACTTTACCACTGCTAACCACTTCTAAAGTGCATATGCTCCCTCCCTTAAAACAGGATAATATTGGTTCATACCCAATTGGCATATTTAATCTACTTGTACGTCCCTAGTAAAGTGCACTACATGTGACCAGGGCCTGTAAATTGAATGCTACCAGTAGGTCTGCAGCATCCTTGTGCGGTGAAAATTGATGCACAGCCTACCAGAATCAATGCACAGCCTGCCCAGCAGTGAGAAAATCGTTGCATCGCCAAACCGGAACTGCAGAACCTAACTCCCCGAGTGGAGATCGACACAGTGCTTGCGTTGCGACCAGAACTTCAACGCACACCCATACTGGATCTACGCATTGCTGTGCCAGAACAACGCAGCCCGACTTCCTGCACGAGGAATCGAAGCAGTGCCTGCCGTGCAACAGAAAGTCCAACGCATTGCTATACCGGATTGATGCAGCACCTGTCATTTCATCTGCCACGCCCAGGATCTCCACGCATCGTCCCTGCCCGTCAAAAGACCCTGCATCTCATTGAGGATCTAAGACGTTGCACCAGCAATTGACACTAGGCCCTTGCAGCATGGGAAGAAACGACGCATTGTCTGTTCCGCATCTGGAAATCTGACACACACCTTTCTTTTTCCACGCATTTCCACCTCAGCGGTCTTTGTGTGTGTAATTTTGATGCAAAACAGATACTTTGTGCACACAAGAGACAATTGTTGATTTTTAAGAACTTATGACTCTTCTTATCATTGCAAAAGTGATATTTCAACTTGTTCTTATCAAATCTTGATTGTTTTGACCTTAATTTAATCAGATAAATATCTTATATTTTTCTAAGCCTTTGTGGTTCATTTTTGTTGTGTTTTCACTGTGTTATTGCATGATTTATTACACAAATACTTTAAACATTGCCTTCTAAGTTAAGCCTGACTGCTCTGTGCCAAGCTACCAGAGGGTGGGCAAAGAATAATTTGGCGTATGTGTGAATTACCCTGACAAGGATTGTGGTCCCTACTTGGACAAGGGTATACCTCTGCCAACTAGAGACCCTATTTCTAACATTGGTGATCAGCGGTGAGGATAGGACTTGTGTTTGTGCAGTAACACGCAATAGATACGTGTACACTACCTACCCACAGTTCAAGGTCAATTTGATTTTTCTCTTTTGGCTGCAATTTCTTTTTCCTGCTTGACATATTAACGTAACCTTCAACAACATGTCTCTGGCTGGGTCTCAAGGAGGAGCTGGAGAGTTTAACCTAGCCAAGCTGGGGACATACACTGTCAGCCAGGTGAAAGGGTTCTGCAATGGGATGGAAGTACCTACGGGGATGCCTCCAAGAAAGAGGAGTACCAAAAGGCGCTGGGGGCCTCTGCATAAGCCCGTTCACAAGAGAATGTTAAATTAGGAGAGCAAGAGGTGTGCTCTCCAGAAGATTTGCCACCAGCAGTAGGGGATGTCACCCCTGGAATTGTGCCCTCTGTTAAACCAGGGAACAGTGTCTCCAGTCATGGCCTGACCACAGAGGAAAGGAGGCAGGAGAGAGAGTTCCAAATGCAACTGGTAAGGTTAACATTGAAGGGAAAGAAGAGGAAAGCTGAAAGAGAAGCCAAGCAAACTGAGGCTGAAAGGGTCTTGACTGAAAAGAAACTACTCCTGGCTCATGAACTGAATCTGAAAGAGCTGGAGCTCGAGTCTTGGCAGTCTGAGATCAGCAGTGATGGTGGCAGCAGACATACAGGACCAGGTAATGGTTTGTTATGCCCGAAGATGTGGTGCCAAGTTATGTGGTGGGAGATGACATTGATAAATGGTTTGATGCCTATGAAGCTTCACTAAGGACCCATGGGGTATCTGAAGATCAATGGGGGGGGCGGGTCTGTGGAAACATGTTCCAGTAATTGGGAGGGACACACTCCTCACATTAGAACCAGAGGACCGTAACACATACCCACTCATCAAAGCCCCCGAGAGATACCATCAGAGGTTCAAGGACAGCACCAAACTTTCCATACAAACCTGAGTAGACTTTTTAGATTTTTCTAGCAAGGCACAGAATGGATGGGGTGGGGCAGTAAAGTAAGTGACTATAAGGGGTTAAATGATTTGATCCTGAGAGAGCATATGCTCAGTATTTGCTTTACAGAGTTGCTCCAACACCTGATTGACAGTAAGCTGACTGATCCCAGAAAGCTTGCTGAGGAGGCAGACCCCAGGGCTAGTACCAGAGTATCCAAGGAGGTACTTGGGGGTGACCGCAAAAAGGGTGGTTCCGGTTCCCCCCAACAGGGTGAGGGGGAGGTTATAGATGACCCAGACAAGTCCTAGAGTGAGGGGGGAGGAACGGTCCCCATGCCCCATCTGAGACACAGGGTGCTGGTTCTGGTCGGCGGTGGCCCAGGGCATCCCATTCCCAAGCCTGCTGCTTTGAGCGCTCCAGCTAGGACACACAAAGGGGGACTCTGTCTGTCCAAAGAAACCACCCACTGGTGAGACCTCTACAGGGGTGGCCAATGTGACCTTAGGGGGAAGTGGTCACCTGGGGAAGGTCATACGCCATGCCCTAATCACCTTCTGTTGGGAGATAGACTCAAAGGGTAAATTGGTGATCCCTGAGGGTGGGAGTCGTCACTTCCACCTGGTGGGAGTGAATGGGGCTCCAGTCAATGCTCTGAGGGACAAAGGGGCTAGGCATACTATGATGGTGGAGAGACTAGTTTCCCCAGAGCAGTACACCAGCCAGGTATGCAAGTGACTCCAGCCCATGGGGAGGATTTCTTCCACCCCATGGATCTGTTACCTCTACAGTGGGGTGGGGAGGTGACCCAGAGGTGGGTCATAGTTAGTTCCCAGATGCCCATTGACTGCATTCTGGTGAATGAGTTACCCCTGACTTCCAAACCCACTACCGGGACCCTGGCAGACAGACCTGTACTGAAAGGGGACCTTGCACACTTCCAAATATTCTTTGAAGTCGCCCCCACTTCAGAGGCATTATTGGGTATATAAACTGGGTCCCTGACCACACCAAGTCAGACACTTCCTGGGACAGACACTCTGAACCAGACCCGGCAACCTGTCAAGAGGAGCTGCCTGGCTGCCCAAAGGAGTCTCCTGGACTGCTTTGCTGTGAAGGACTGCGGCTTTGCTGTTACCCTGCTGCCTTGCTGGCCTCTGACTCTGCTGAGAAGTGCTCTCCAAGGGCTTGGATTGAGCTTGCCTCCTGTTCCTGAAGTCTCAGGGCCAAAAAGACTTCTCCTCTTCAAGGAAAATACTTGTGTGGCGAAAATTGATGCACAGCCTGGCAGAATCAACGCACAACCTGCCCAGCGGTGAGAAGATCATTGCATTGCCAAACTGGAACGGCGCAGCCTCGTTCCCCGAGTGGAGATCGATGCAGTACCTGCGTTGCGAGCGGAACTTTGAGAGACAGCTATACCGGATTGACGCATTGCTGTGCCAGAACAATGCAGCCTGACTTCCTGCATGAGGAATCGACGCAGTGCCTTCCTTGCAACAGAAACTCCAAAGCATTGCCATACCGGATTGACACAGCACTTGTCATTTCATCCCCCACGCCCGGGATTTCCACGCATTGTCTGTCAAAAGACCCCGCATCGCAGTGAGGATCTAAGACTGCATGCCAGAAATTGACGTAAAGCCCTTGCAGCGTGGGGAGAATCGATGCATCGTCTGTGCCACTCCAGAAAACTGACACACACCTTCCTTTTTCCACACATTTCTACCTCTGCGGTCTTCATGCGCGTAATTTTGCCGCAAACCAGGTACCTTGTGCACACGAGAGGCAACTGTTGGTTTTTAAGAACTTAACAGTATTCTTATCATTGCAAAAGTGATATTTCAACTTGTGCTTATCAAATGTTGACCGTTTTGACCTTAATTAAATCAGACAAATATCTTATTTTTTTTTCTAAACCTGTGTGGTGTATTTTTGTGGTGTTTTCACTGTGCTATTGCATGATTTATCACACAAATTCTTTACACAATGCCTTCTAAGTTAAGCTTGATGGCTCAGAGCCAGGATCATTTGGTTTGTGTATGACTTACTCTGACTAGGATTGTGGTCCGTACTTGGACAGGGTGTATACCTCAGCCAATTAGAGACCCTATTTCTAACAATGCCCTTAACATGTTGCTCATTGCACCAGTATGAAGATTTGTGGTTTTGAAGAAGAAAGAAAAAAAGAAATGGCAAGCGAGCACTGCAAGCCCCCTGCAAGCCGCACCCGAACTGATCGGCCCACTTCCGCTGGGGTCCAGGGCATGCACTCCACAGTTGTCAGCTACAACCACTGTGCTCACACCAGAGACACGAAGACACAGTTTGAATCTCCATGAGAGCAGCTGGTAGGCAGAAGCAAATGTGAAAGTAATACGGGGGCTGGGCACAAAGTCTCAGCAACACGGGCTGCCAAAAAGGAGAAAGAGTTTGTAGGGAGCTGTGGGCACGCTGGAGCGTCCCGAGGGACTGGGGACGCCGAGGAAGGCGAAGGGGAGGCAGTCCTTCTCACCCCTCTCACCTCCCCAGCTCTCCACACACACCGCTCTGGCCCCACAGACCTCGCAGACCCTGGCTGTCCGGCACTCGAGGCACCTGAAGCTGGGCTGAGGTGGAGAGGGAGGCCAGAGGTGCAGCAGGAGCAGGGCGGGAGTAGGGTGGTGCTCTCGTGCTAAGGGAAGGTGGGCACAGTATCCGATAGTCTGCAAGGGTGCCTGGCCTCACCACTCGCACTTCGCACTTCTTTACCCTTCATTGCCCTTGGAGCTCACGTTGCCCTCCGGAGCTTGTGACCGTCTCTACCAACTGGCCTGCCTGGCCTGCCCGGCCTGCTGGTTTGGGTAGAGTCCTCCTCCCGGCATCCTCCTCCCGGGGAGCTGGGGACTGAGATCCACATCCTCCCGGCATTCCCTGCGGCTGTGGCAACTCCTCCTCCAAGTCAGCGTCAGTGCAGCGTACAGTGGAACCTGGCTGAGTTCTGCTAACAGTCTTTCAGGAATATTTTGCAATTGCATTTGGCTTTACACTATTAGTGAACCATTATGAAAATAATCCTTGATATACTGCATCAGTTAGAAAACATATTTTGCGTGCCCTTGCTTTAAAATGACTGTGAGAGATTGGCTGCTCGATCAAGTCCCAGAGGTTTTCCTTTCAGTACAGGCATTATGCGTACCCTTTCAGGTACTGAAGCAAGAAATTAATCGCATTCTCTAGGTCAGTAGTTCTTAAGCTTGTGGCTCCTGTGGACCCCCACTTAAGCATTAAATAGAATCCAGGTACCCCCACTGAATTGTTGTTAGCATCTGGAGACCCGCACCCAATCATTATTTGGAATCCAGAGACCCAGGCCCAAGCAATTTCGATGATTTGAACAGCAAAACAGTACACAAAATATGGAAACATCCATTCATGAAATAAATACACAAGTGATGAAAAATGTTATTTCAGTCACAAACAAATAAAAAAAGCAAACGTTTACCTTTAATGGGAAGGTTGGAGCTTTTCTAAATTCACTTAAGGCCACCAATCAGTCATACTATGTTCTGTCTGATACACTTGCACTGCTCCCTAGAATACATTTAAGGGTGCTAACTTAGGCCCTCATTACAACATTGGCGGTAAAAGCCGCATACCGCTGTGCAGAAGACCGCCAACACACCACTGCAGCCGCGGAATTCCGCCACAGCCATTACGACCTGCAGCTTGGAAACCGCCAAAATTCAGACACCCACACAAGTCCGCCACACCAAAGGTCTGTGATAAACTGGCGAAAACAAAACCTCCACCGTCACGCCAACAGATATACGCCCACACTATCACGACCCACAAATCCACGAGGCGGTCTTTCAACCACGGTATTCTATTGGCGGTACACACCGCTGCGCTCAAAATACACACACATTTACAAAACACTGCCACAGTGGACAAATCGAAATACACACACCTGATACACATACACACACCACTCCCACACACACAATACAATATAAAACACACACCCACATCACCCACAAACCCCTATGACCAAAATACCAAAAGAAGGCCAGAGAGAGACACTACAAACTACTACCAAGCATCCACAGGCACACAATACCATTACCCACATAACTTCCACACACCTCACACAACACACTACTAAATATCACCCCAAACATCACAAGACGCACCACCCCACACATCACCCACATCACCACATGGCACCGCAAAGACACCCCAGGTTCTCTGAGGAGGAGGTCAAGGTCATGGTGGAGGAAATTGTCCGGATAGAGCCACAGCTATTCGGTTCACAGGAGCAGCACACCTCCATAGCTAGGAAGATGGAGCTATGGCAAAGAATAGTGGACAGGGTTAACGCAGTGGGACAGCACCCAAGAAATAGGGATGACATCAGGAAGAGGTGGAACGACCTACGGGGAAAGATGCGTTCCGTGGTCTCAAGACACCACATCGCAGTTCAGCGGACTGGCGGCGGACCCCCACCTCCTCCCCCACAACTAACAACATGGGAGGAGCAGGTCTTGGCGATTCTGCATCCTGAGGGCCTCGCAGGAGTAGAAGGAGGAATGGACTCTGGTAAGTCAAATCTGAACTATTACATCCCCCACCCTACCTGCATGGTATCACATACCCTCACTCTCGCCCTGACCCCATCACTCCAACTCCTCAAAAATGTCCCAATATCACAAACCACACATCCCAACACCAAGCCCTGCATACAACAACAAAGCATGGACACCCATCACCAAAGCGTGGCCACTGCACATACCCATACACCCCCATAAA
Source organism: Pleurodeles waltl (assembly GCF_031143425.1). Lineage (NCBI taxonomy): Eukaryota > Metazoa > Chordata > Amphibia > Caudata > Salamandridae > Pleurodeles > Pleurodeles waltl. The sequence goes on from NC_090449.1 coordinate 525,411,699, forward strand.
CCATTATCACACAAGGTCCCGAACAGGAATACAAGCACTGGGGTACATGGTCACCCAACCATTGCACACCATGACACACACAGATGCAATAAACATCCTTTTATACCCATGCAGGACCCCTACCCAACGTCACCGGACAGGAGGTTCCACACATGTCCACACCACCAACAGAAGAGGCCCACAGTGATGACAGCAGCTCTGTCCAACTGGATCTAGATGACCAGCCTGGCCCATCTGGGACCTCGGGACAGTCGGTTCCCCTCACACAGTCACAGGCCACCACAGAGCTTCCCCCCTCTGCAAACACCGGCACATCACCCACCCAGCGGGCCCATACCTCTGTCCCCAGGACACGTCAATCAGCAATGTGCCCACCACTACAGGGAAGCCAGGCTAACCCACCACCCCAACAACAACAGGGACCTGGGGGCAGTGGCAGTGGGAACACTGTCCAGGGGACAGAGGCCCAGGAACACAGGGGAACTGGGAGGACTGCTGTGCGACAGGGGGAGGACAGGCCAGGGGAACCCACCCTCCACGATGCCCAATCCAACATCATGGGAGCCTACCACCACTCCCAGGAGACGATGGCAACGGTACTGGCCAGGTTTCACGAGACCCAGCGCCTGCAGGAGGAACAGAATATGGGCTTCAGGGAGGAACTCAGAACCATCAGCTCCACCCTGGGCAACATTGTAGGGGTGCTGAAGGAACTACTCAACACCAGGAGGGACACTGTGGCACTACAAGGGGCCCCTGACACTAGCATGGATGATGAACAGCCCACCACCTCCGTTGACGCTAGTAGACAGGAGGCACCGCCACAGGACCACCACATCAGCACCCCACCCCCTGCAGAGGGAGAACCACCCCGCAAATGGTCCCTGAGATCCAGGACAAAGACAGAGAACGATGCCAAGACCCCTACCAAGAAATTAGAGCGCCCTGATTGTCATCCTTCTGTCCCACCTTGTCACCCTGTCCATCCTCAAACTGCCCCAGCTCCACTTCCTATGCCCATTTGGGCAATGCACCAGTGAGACTAAAAGACTGGACTCTGCCATGGACAGTTCTCCACCATTACCCCTCACCATTTTACAGCACCCTCCAATATTGAGCACTTAAATAAACACCCTAAAGCACAAAACAATCTGGAGTCTGTCTGTGATTTTGAAATAGTGTATTAGCAATTATAGTGACAAAAAGCTCTTTCAATTGTAATGTCAACATATCTATGTCACACAGCTCTAGTCCATGAGGAAACAAAGCAGATGTCACACAGTGGGACCCACATCTGTGAAATCGTAAGGGAAAGTGAAAACTCAGTGGCCATACACTGGGTGAAAACGACAGACAGTAGAGAGGTAGTAGTGTCAAAGTACATGTAGTAGGCAGGTTTCTATTCTGACCTGTGTCTCACTGGAAGTATTGCAGGATCACAGAGTTCCTGTTGTCGATGTCCTCTTCTTCTGCTTCCTCGTCTTCACTGTCCACAGGCTCCATAGCTGCCACAACACCTCCATCTGGACCATCCTCCTGCAGAAAAGGCACCTGTCGCAGCAAAGCTAAGTTGTGAAGCATACAGCAGGCCACGATGATCTGGCACACCTTCTTTGGTGAGTAGAATAGGGATCCACCTGTCATATGGAGGCACCTGAACCTGGCCTTCAGGAGGCCAAAGGTCCGCTCTATAATCCCCTGAGTTCACCCATGGGCCTCATTGTAGCGTTCCTCTGCCCTTGTCCTGGGATTCCTCACTGGGGGTCAGTAGCCATGACAGGTTGGGGTAACCAGAGTCACCTGCATAGTGCGAGGGACAAGTGTCAGACACACACTAACCTGTAGGGATATCCCCAGACCCAGACAACCATTCCCACTGACTTGCTTCCAGGTGCTCACCTAATAGCCACACACGGTGCCTCTGGAGTTGCCCCATCACATAAGGGATGCTGCTATTCCTTAAAAATGTGAGCGTCATGCAGTGAGCCAGGGAATTTGGCATTAACATGGGAGATGTGCTAGTCGACCAAACACACCATCTGCACATTCATCGAATGATAACTCTTCCGGTTTCTGTACACCTGTTCACTCCTGCGAGGGGAGACCAAGGCCACATGTGTCCCATCAATGGCACCTATGATGATGGGGATATGTCCCAGGGCATAGAAATCACCTTTCACTGTAGGCAAATCCTCCACCTGAGGGAAAACGATGTAGCAGCGCATGTGTTTCAGCAGGGCAGACAACACTATGGACAACACGTTGGAAAACATAGGCTGGGACATCCCTGATTCTATGGCCACTGTTGTTTGAAATGACCCACTTGCAAGGAAATGGAGTACTGACAGCACCTGCACTTGAGGGGGGATTCCTGAGGGATGGCGGATAGCTGACATCTGGTCTGGCTCCAACTCGGCACACAGTTCCAAGATTGTGGCACGATCAAGCCTGTAGGTGATGATCACATGTCTTTCCTCTATTGTCGACATGTTCACCAGCGGTCTGTACACCGGAGGATGCCGCCATCTCCTCACATGTCCCAGCGGACAATGCCTATGAAGGACAACAGAGAGCACAGAGTCAACCAACTCAGAGGTACGTAGCCACAGCTTACACAGTACACAATTCATAATCCAAAATAAGCATGTATGAGTGTTGAGGCAAGGCCTAGGTATGTGTGACGCAGTAAAAAATTAAGCCATGTGGGCTCCTGAAATAGCAGCTGCCTGACCTGTAAAGTGGGACAATGGGATATGAGATAACTGCGCTGGCGTTGTACACCGTCGCGGTAGGCGGTCGAAGGCCGCTGTGCAATTCTGCATTGGTTAATATTGGACCCTATGGGTCCCAGGAGCCAATGACGATGTACGCCGGCGGTGACGGTACGCACCTCCGCGGATGTGATCACCATTTTCTATCTGTTCATTTACTCGATACCTGATCTTCGACAGGAGAGGACCTACACTGCAAGTGCTGCTGTGACCTCAGTCTGGAAGAGACAAGGGCTTGTGCGTCTGGGAAAGGGCCCCTGCCTTCACATCGGAGGAGTTGGAGAAACTAGTGGATGGGGTCCTCCACAAGTACACGCTACTCTACGGCCCTCCAGACAACAAGTAAGTACATTGGGAGCATGCTGTATGGGCTATGCCTGTGTGGAGTGGGGTAGATGAAAGATGGGGGGGAGATTGAGGCGTGCATGTAACGACGGTGACTGCATGTGCCACATGGCAAGGGTAGGGATGGGGGCCAAAGACTGTGATGGTGCAGTTGATAATAACTTTTCTTTTTCCCCTGTACAAATCATGTAGGTCAGCGCCCACCAGAAGAAGGACATTTGGCGTGCCATCGCCAAGGACATCCGGACCCTGGGGGTCTATCTCAGACAGAGCACCCACTGCCATAAGAGATGGGAGGACATTTGCCTTTGGAGCAAGAAGACGGCAGAGGCCCAGCTGGGGATGGCCTCCCAATGTGGGAGGGGTGCCCGTCGCTCCATGACCCCACTGATGTTCAGGATCCTGGCGGTGGCGTACCTGGAGTTGGATGAGCGCTTGAGGGCATCACAGCAGCCACAAAGGGGTGAGTACACTCTCATTCAGCTGATTCAGCGCACAGTGGAGGTGTCTGAGTGGGGGAGGTGGGCTGAGGGTTTCCCTAGGCCAGGGCGAGTGTGCTAGTTAGGTCCCCTTCTTCTGGCAGACCCTGTGGCACCCAACTCCACCTGCGTACAGTGCTAACTACACCTAGTCAGGCTCCTGTGACATCCATGTGTGCAGATGCTGGCCATAGCCTTGTAGGCCATGTCCCAGGGATTGAAGAGTGGACTCCAAGTGCGCAGCGTAGTGCAGGGGGCTTCTGTGTCTGTTGTGTCTGCCAACCAACGGTAGCGGTAATGCATGCACTCAACATGTCTTTTCTCTGTCGTCCCCCTCCCCCTTTTTGTGGTCTCCCTGTTCTTGTGTGCATTAGCATCATCAGGCAGAGGAACAGTGGCACCGGAGCAGGAGGGAGCTGCATCCCACATGGCCCTGGAGGGCGAGACAACAGACTCGGAATTCACCAGTGGGACGGAGGGCGAGTGGAGCTCCACGGCCGGGACAGGAGCTGAGACCAGTGATACGGACTCATGCTCTGATGGGAGCTCCCTTGTGGAGGTGGCCACATCTGTGCCCCCGCATCTACAGGTACAGCTGCCACCCCCCCACCAGCACCGCCCTCCCAGCAGTCCCTCAGCCTTTGCCCCGTGCCCGCTCACCCAGGAGGGTGGGCATCACCTTCGCCCCAGGCACTTCAGGCCCTGCCCCAGTCACCCCTGCTGCCCTCAGTGAGGAGGCCATTGACCTCCTCAGGTCCCTCACTGTTGGGCAGTCTACCATTTTGAATGCCATCCAGGGTGTAGAGAGGCAGTTGCAACAAACAAATGCATTCCTGGAGGGCATTTATTCTGGTCAGGCAGCCCTTCAGCAAGCTTTTTAGACTCTGGCCTCAGCACTGATGGCAGCTATTGTCCCTGTCTCTAGCCTCCCGCCTCCAACTATCTCCACCCAGACCCATACCCCTGTACCTCAGCCTATCCCAAGCACACCATCAGACCAGCATGCACACACCTCAACACACAAGGGGAGCTCTGGCAAACATAAGCACCACACATCCCACAGGCACTCACGCAAGCATCACACACATGCAGACACACAAACATCCACTGCCTCCACTGTGTCCCACTCCTCCTCGTCTCCCTCCCCCTCCCAGTCTCGTCTCCACTGACAAGTGCATGCACTACAACTACAGCCACTACTTCCATCACCAGCACACACACCACCACACCACGCTCATGTGCAGTCACCACCCCCACTACCATTCACACATCCCCTGTGTCCTCTCCCAGTGTATCTGTGACGCCACCTCCCAAGATACACATACGCAGGCACACACCCACCCAACAGCCATCCACCTCACAACAGCCTCCAGCGCATGCACCTTCACCCAAAGTCACCAAACGTACACCTCCTACAACCTCAACCTCTTAATCCACTCCCAAACCCCCTCCAGCTACCCGTCCCAGTGTTCCCAAGAAACTTTTCCTGTCCACCCTTGACCTCTTTCCCTCACTTCCCCCACCCCGTCAGTCTCCTAGGGCCCGACTCTCCAGGTCCCAAACTAGCACCTCAGCCACAACATCACCGGGACCAGTGGTGCTAGTAGTCCTCAGATTCTGCAGTGCACCAGGCAGCAGGGCAACCAGTGTGGCAAGGAGCCACAGCACTGACAGTCCCCCACCTGTCAAGCATCAAAAGTTGGCCAGTGCCCGGCGGGAGAGGGGGAAGACTCCAGCCACCAAAGCCGCTCGCAGGGGTACAGGTGGGAGTGTGGAGTCAGCTGCGACACCTTCCAAGGTGGGGAAGGGGCACAAGAAACTCAGCAAGTCTGGGAAGGGCAGCACGGCGGAAAAGACCGCTATCATCCCCGCTGCCCAGGAGGCCAGCGCCATCATCCCCGCTGCCCAGGAGGCCACCGCCATCAGTCCCGCTGCCTAGGAGGCCACTGCCATCATCCCTGCTCCACAGGAGGCCACAGCCATCATTCCCACTGCCCAGGAGGCCACCGCCATCAGCCCCGCTGGGCCAGACAGGAACGCCAGCACCAGCCCCGCTGGGCCAGAAAGGACTGCCAGCACCAGCCCCGCTGGGCCAGAAAGGACCGCCAGCACCAGCCCCGCTGTGCCAGACAGGACTGCCTGCAACAACCCCGCTGGGCCAGAAAGGACCGCCAGCACCAGCCCCGCTGGGCCAGAAAGGACTGCCAGCACCAGCCCCGCTGGTCCAGAAAGGACCGCCAGCACCAGCCCCGCTGTGCCAGACAGGACTGCCTGCACCAACCCCACTGGGCCAGAAAGGACTGCTAGCACCAGCCCCGCTGGGCCAGACAGGTCCGCCAGCACCAGCCCCGCTGGGCCAGAAAGGACCGCCAGCACCAGCCCCGCTGGGCCAGAAAGGACCGCCAGCAGCTGAGACGCTGGGCCAGACAGCACCGCCAGCAGCTGAGTCGCTGCCAAGGACCCCGCCGCAACAAGCACTGCTGAACAGGACACCACTGCCACAAGCACCGCTGAACAGGACACTGCCGCCACAAGCACCGCTGGCCCATGAGCGCCAAGGGCACTGACGCTACTGTGTCCGCCACAAGCAGGATGAAGCACTCTGGGCACAAAGCCCTGATGACGCGGAAATGAAGGTTTTACATTTATTAGCGCATAAACGTAGTGCCGCAATACTCAAGTGTGACTTTAACCGAACTAATAAAGATTGTACGGGGACAAATGTGCCCTCAGAGTAGTTCGGCAACATTTATAAGCGTGCTTTATATAACGTGATGTATTAGAATTGTACTAATCTGACATAATCGTAAACGTGTGCCATGATTTGCTTGTTTGAAATGTTTTAACTTAGCATAACTTTAGTGGAGGCTTCGGCCTAGTTGCCTTGTCTCACGGTTTAGATGCTCGTGTTTTTCTAATGTGCTAATAAAACGTGTATTCTTGCTTGAAGCTGTACTTTTCCAGTGAGATCGGTTCACATGCTTATCTTTAAGGTTTCGTGCCAGCCTGGCATCTTCTTCTTTGCTCCAAGGTCAATCTGCAGGTGCAGACAATGGAAGCTCTGAAAGTGAGTTAATTGGTAAAATATGTTGCAACTTACGTTCCCGACTCCAAGGATAATGTATGCCTAGGTAGAAGCTTGTGAACTGTTGTTTTTGATTGGACAATTTGAAGCCAACCTATGAACCCTCCAATGGAAGACCCTACTGGATTTGAACTGTTGTTTATTTAAACCTGGTGCACAGGAAGAAAGCAGCCATTACCCGCCATTTGCAGGACATTGCAGCCATTATGGCCCATCTTGCCGACCTCGTCATTTTGCCATCTTCTACGATGCCAATTGATGTTCGACGCCATTTTGAATGAGACTTTGATGCTTTCTCTAATCGAGAGAGAGAGACTTTAAGTAATTCTCGCCCTAGAGACTTTAACTTTGATCTGCCCCTTTGCATGAAGTAGTAGTTTTGTCCTTTTATCTTGCTGCTGTGAGGCAATTGCCCTGTCCACCCTGCCCCTTTGCCCCCGTCCCATGCTGATCGAAACCGGTACCTGTGAGACGAAGACTTCCTTGAATGCTGATTGAATTTGGTAAATATGAAAGGAAAATGTACAATTGCATTGTGTTTCTTTTTAGATAACCAACTGCTGATTTTTGATAAGAGCCCTAGTTAGGAGTTTTCCAAATCAATGTTGCTAAATTGTTTTAGCATGAAATCCCACATGCAGATGCTAATTTGAGGTTAGATGAGGATTCATTTGTTGCACGATGCAATTTGAGACCTTGTTATGCTGACTAATGTATGCAATTAGCCCATTACAGATTATAGTTTTAGTGGTTTGCGTTGCTATTATCGAATGCATTGTTATTCAAATGCTGCATAGATTGCATCTTTTTCGCCGTTATGGACAGCTATTAATGTTCATTTACATATATCATTTGGTGTTGAGACACATTTATATTGTGCTAGCTTTGTTAATATAGGGAAATAAATTCATTAACTTTGAATGAACTGGTGTGGTTATTCATGGCCGAAAGGTCATGGTTCGCCGAAATGTTTTCTGGATTAATTGTGAAGTGTTATGTTGATCAGGGCATTGCTTATGTTCGTTATTGATTATTGATTTGATTAACTTGACTAATCTCGGGTGAAGAGAGCCCCACTTGGTCAAAAGATTCATCGACCCAAGAGCGTCCAAATACGGGTAATTTATTAGGTCGGAACGCTCTATCAGTAGATGGTAGCAGAGGATGGTTACGCCCTTTGGGACCTCACTCGAGAGATAACGGTTACGCCCTTTGGGACCTCACTCGAGAGGTAACGGTTTCGCCCTTTGGGACCCCACTCGAGAGGTAACGGTTTTGCCCTTTGGGACCCCACTCGAGAGGTAACGGTTTCGCCCTTTGGGACCCCACTCGAGAGGTAACGGTTTCGCCCTTTGGGACCCCGCTCGAGAGGTAACGGGTTGTGCTCTTTGAGACCCCACTCGAGAGGTATATGGTGTTGAATTAGATTTTTCTTGGGTAAAACAGATTGAGAGAATGATGATGCCCTAAGTCCCCCGCGACTTTCCCGGGATCTCGGAGCTTGCGAATGGAGAGAATGGAGGTGTGAAATCGGCGTTGGCGGTACTAGTGACGGTATGAGTGAAGTCAGGGTTTTGGGCTTGCACAGCTTATTGCCGCAGATTGTTTGAAAAGGTTGCGAGGATTTTAGAGAATAGTGGAGGTGCGACTCCGAGTGTGAGAGTAGGGAAGTCGTCGAACTTCATGTGCATGTGGCGCTTTGTGCAGAAAAAGGTCCACGTGGTTGTTGTTGTTGAGACGGGCCCTGCGAGGTCAAGAGACTCCGGAGTATGTTGAAAAGTGTATGAGACACTTGTTTTATGTTGTGGTCTGGTCGGTTTAATAGGTTGACCGGGCGTGGTCAACGAGTCGGTACGTGTGTTAAGGGAGTGAAAGAAAACTTCGACTTCGGGCTTTGACAAATTCTAAGTGCACTAGAATAGATCATTGACAAGTTGAGAGCAGAGTCTGCGGGTCAGATTTGCTTGCGAAAGTGGGGACCGAGAAAGATGGAATAACTGCCGAGGCTAGCGAAAAATCCCTAAGGTCCTGAAGCGATTGTGTTACCCTTCCTGTAAAAAACCGACAGATCTGTTTTATTATTATTTGGTTGCTCGCGATACATGCCAGAAGTTGTTACGAGAGGAGCTGAGTGAAGGAGGACAAGCCGCGAGGCTTTGTCAGCCGCAGTGTGTGTGAGTGTGACGTCACTAGGAGCCGCGCTGGGATAGGTTGGTTGCAAAGAAGGGCCGCGCACGGATTGGACGCAGTCCGTGGGGCTCGATTGGAAGGGGAAAGGCAAGCGAAGAGTATTCCGGGAATTAAAGTCACTTATTGATTACAAACTTTGTGAAATAAAAGACGAGAAAATGAAATTTTTTAAAGCATTAAAGAGTGCGATGAAGGGGGAGTCTTACATTAAAGCGAGCGTAGGAGAGGAGACGCCACCCGAAGGTACACCAGCTTACATTGTAATGGAGGAAAGGGGGGTAGCTCCATGCCTTTGGCTAAAGCAATGGCACAAGCTGACAGAGAGACATGGGAGCGTAGCGTTCCCGATCCATGGGACATTCAATATAAGGATCCTAGAGAATTTGAGATTCGCGATGTACGACATGAAGGTACCTCCAAGGCCAGCACAGTTTGAGGCTCTAGCGATTTGGGAACTAATGACTAGACAGCAACAGCAAAAGAAGTTCGAGACCAGGATAAGAAAGGGAGAAAAGACACTAGCGGACGCTAGGTGGGATAATGCACAGAAGGTGTGAAGGTCAGATATATTGCAGGGGATAAAATTGTTTCCCGCAATTGCTAAGGAAGAAGAGGCGACAGGCAAGAAAGCTACCTGTAAGACAAACAGGAGGTGTTCCAAAGATAGAGAGGACGTGGAAAAGTTAAGGAGAGAAGACGAGTCAGAGGATGAGGAGTTCATCATGCAATTGCTGAACGACCGTCCACCCCCTTATGCAGAGAGTGGACAAGGTCCAAGTACCAGTTCTGCCCCTCCGGCACCGGTACAGCATAATGAAACTCCGAGTTCAGAAATGCCATCGGGATCTAAGGACCCGAGTTTACTGTTCACCCCGCAGATACCGCAGGTTAGGAGAATATATCCAGATGTGCCTATATTGAAAACAGCAGAAAATTATCAGCCGCAGGTTCCAAGGTACTACAGCAGTGACAACAGTACGGGAATGATTCTAGATCCAACCGTAATGGGAGTACAGAATGGTCGCAACCCAACATTGGCACAAGCTGAATCAACCCAGCTTTTGATGTCTCAAAAGCAGATGCGGGGGGGGACCGCACATGCTCAGATGACGGGGAGTCAGACGGGCATGCCAGCAATGATGACCCATAGTGTGGGAATGAACATGCCTCAGAACCTGGGGAATGGACAGAACCCAGATGCGATATCCCTACCCATTACTGTAGGTCCACCGGTACCTTTGTACATTCAGCCTAACTCAGGTATGAGCGGTCAAGGATCAATGGTGCAGAGTGGGACGGAAAGGAGGTGCATAGAAAACACTCCAGAGACAACTCCGATAGCGGCTCTGCCAACTGGATCTGGGTCCTTGATGGAGTTTAGTCCCATATGTGCTCAGTCAACAGTGGTGAGGTCGAGTCCCCCACTGATGATACCGCTATCATCGAACACTGAAAAGTTGCCGCAACCATCGATGGCAGTCGATGTGAATGCTACACTGATGGGGTTGAATGCGCAACAGCTGACACAGTGGTTCAACAGTCTGAATTCCACACAAAGCTCAGCCAGTGGGAAGGGAGAAGACTATCTGAATAGGGTCAGGTTGAACATGGAAGCAGAAGAATTGGTGGAAGGGACTATGGGTTTGAATAGGTTAGAGTCCTACTCGGAAGAAGAGCTGAGGTATCTATGTCCTAGGATTACGAGAGAAGTGAACAAAGTACATAGAAGGTTGCAAGAAATAGCTGACAAAAATGGGGTTGAGATAGACAAGACAAAACACTTGAGCAGGAGCTATAGGTTGGATTTCGGGACCACAGACTTTGAACACATGAGGTCAGCAGGCATGAAAACGCACCTTAGAGAATTGCTGCAGAGTGCACAAGTGTGGAGGTGCTTAGACAAATGGGAAAGCAGATGGGCAAAGAAAAAGGAAAAGAGGAAAGACAGTGTCCCAGAGCACAAGGAGAAAAGACCACAGAGTAGTGATGCAATAACCATGTTACCAATGAGGGAGACAGCAGGGGGAAAATTAATACATGTACTGTGGCACAGAAGCGACATTCAGTCTTTTACGGATGATTTTCCCAAACTGAGAGAGAAACCGATTGAATGGTATCAACAGACTGATAGGTTTGTGAAGCTTGCAAAATGTCTTTGGGAAGACCTGAACACCCTCTTTGAGATTGTGGTTCCGGCAGATTTGTGGGAAGACTGCAAAAGGGCTGTAGGTTGGCCGACAAGTGAACCAGAGAGAGACAGGGATACGGGTGCACCATCACCTATGGTAATGAGCTTGTACTATAAGGTGATTGAGCATTTGAAGACGAAGGTTGCCGCGAAAAATGTGGATTGGCAGAAGATTGATCGAACTGCCCAAGAGGCTAAAGAGTCGATTCATGGTTACTATGAGAGGTTGTTGAAGGCGTTCAAGAACTACAGTGGCACGGAAACAATAGAGGCGAAAGACATGCTTCATTTTGTGTTTAGATTTGTGGAAGGGCTGAGACCAGAGATAGGTCAGATGATAAAGACGCATTTGATTTGTTGGCAGTCGAAACCTATTGATGAGGTGTTGAATTATGCGAAATACTGTAGCGACGAAATTGAAGTGAAACAGAAAAGGTTGAAAGAGAAAGTGATGATGATGCAACTTAAAGCAGCTCAGACAGGCTTGCAAGGGTTGCAAGGGTTCCAACAGCAGATACCGCAGCCGCAGCCGCAGGGAAATATGGTGTTTCAGCCACAGGCGAGAGGCAGAGGCAGAGGAGGCTTTGGGAGTAATGGTCCGGATTTGAACACTGTTGCGATTCCGAATGGTGTGCAGGCAATGAAAAGGGTGATGCCGTGTCACGTGTGCGGAATCGTCGGACATTGGAAACGCGAGTGCCCGATGGTGGTGCAGGAAGGTGCAGGTGTTGGTCAGCAGAACAATGATGTCAATGCATTCCAGACAATGAGGGGACCGAAAATGAGAGGTCCAAACCCAAATTTTCAGACCATAAATCAGCTGCAGGGATTACAGCCCATGCAGCCGCAGCAGATGCAGATGCCCCGTATGCAGATGACGCAAATGCAGCCAATGCAACAGCAGTTTCCCATGGTACCTAATCAGCAAATGCAAATACCTTTGGTACCAGTGAGTCAGCAGCAAGTGATGGTTCCTCCACAGGTCTCGGGTCAGGTGATGAATACTAATGGCACCGTACAACAGTTCCCATTACACAGTGAGAATGGAATAAACAATGTATGGGAGAGTGAAAGTTCAGATGAGGAGGGAAATTGTGTGCTTGCAGCATCCTTGGAAGTTGATCAAAAGGGTCCATATGTGGAGGGAAGAGTTATGGGCCATCGTGTTTCATTCTTGGATGACACAGGAGCCACACGTTCAACTGTTAGGAGCATTGAAGTACCAAATTTGCCACTCTCAGGGAGAACAGTTCAAGTAGTGGGAGTAGCAAACAGGCACCTGACGAACCCAATCACAGACCCAGTACCAGTCAGAATTGGTAACTATCAAGGGTCACATAATTTTGTGGTGTGTGACTCAAGCCCGATAGCACTGTTAGGGACAGACCTATTGTGCAAATTGGGATGTTTGATTATGTGTTCGCATGATGGAATTGGAATTCAGATGAGCAGTGATGGGGAAGAAGAGGACAGTGTAGAAGGGGATGAGATGGAAACTGTCGATGAAGAATATCCTCTGATTAACCTTTTTCCGATGATAACTGAAGAAGATATTCCAGCTGAATTACGGGAAACAGTCGGGATTGGTGAAAGGAGTGGAACCAGTGAAAGTGACCGTAAAACCCAATGTAACCTTTCCCCAGACCCCACAATACCACATGGCACAAGACACCCTCATGAAAGTCGCCCAACTCATTGACGAGTTTGTAAAACAGGGAGTACTGAAAGAAGTGTTAAGCAGTCCATGTAATTCACCAATCATGGGACTAATAAAGCCGAGTGGGAAGGTCCGAATCGTGCAGGACTTGAGGAAAATAAATGACATCATAATTAAATGCTGCCCTGTAGTACCGAATCCAGCTGTGATAATGTTTCAAGTCCCTTGCGATGCCGAGTGGTTCTCAGTCATCGACTTGTCACAAGCATTCTTTTCGGTGCCTCTTCATGAGGACAGCCAATTTCTCTTTTGTTTCAAATTCTTAGACAGAGTTTACAGTTGGTGTCGAATTCCTCAAGGGTTTTCGGAGTCACCGTCAATTTTCAATCAGATTCTAAAGAAAGACTTGGAAGCGTTAGAATTGCCATTCGAGTCAACCCTAGTACAGTACATCGATGACTTACTGATTGCATCTAAGACAGAAAGTGGCTGCACAGCCGACACCATTGCTCTACTGAACCATTTGGGAAGGAATGGACACAAGGTGTCTCCTTCAAAGTTGCAGTTCTGTCAGAAGAAAGTTAAATACTTGGGTCATCAAATAGAGAAAGGGTCACGGAGAATAATGAAGGAAAGAATAACAAGTGTACTTCAAATGAGTCCACCAAAGACGAGGAGGGAGGTGAGGAAGTTTTTGGGGATGGTGAGCTACTGTCGCCAGTGGATTCCCAACTTTTCAACTCTAGCAAAGCCTTTACTGAAACTGACCCAGAAGGATGCCTTGGATGAAATTGAGCTGAAAGGAGATGAGATGGATGCTTTTATTGAATTGAAAGAATGCATGTGCAGGGCTCCAGCTTTAGGTATGCCTGATTACACAAAGCCTTTCACATTGTTTTGTCATGAACGTGATGCATGTTCTTTGTCTGTCTTGACCCAAGCCCATGGTGGCATAAACAGACCCTTAGCGTATTTTTCAGCTACTTTGGATCCGGTCGCAGCAGCACTGCCAGGGTGTTTGCGCGCCGTAGCAGCAGTTGGTATCAGCCTCACTCAGAGTGAAGGAATAGTGATGGGACACCCATTAACAGTCATGATCCCTCACTCAGTTGAGATACTTTTGACCCGCTCCCGAACGCAACACATGACTGGAGCAAGACTCACAAGGTATGAAACAATAATTCTGGGCTCACCGAATGTGCAGCTGAAAAGGTGCACTACGTTAAATCCAGCAACCTTGCTTCCCGGTGAAAATGCTGAAATTGAGAACGCTGAAGACGTCGAGCATGACTGCCTTCAGGTGACTGAATTTTGCACAAAACCCCGACCTGACATTAAGGATACTAAGCTTGATGAAAATGACCAAATTGTTTTTGTTGATGGGTCATGTTTAAGAGATGCATTGGGAATTTTGAAAGCAGGATATGCTGTATGTACTGTAACAGGTGTCTTGGAAGCGTCCTGGCTCCAAGGAGTCTATTCCGCACAAGTAGCAGAGCTTGTAGCCCTTACAAGAGCATGCCAACTGTCTACATTGATGAAGGTTACCATTTACACTGATAGTCAGTACGGGTTTGGAATTGTGCACGACTTTGGGCAACTATGGTCACAGAGAGGTTTCCTGACCTCTTCAGGGTCCCCAGTGAAAAACGGGGAGAGAATAAGGGAATTGTTACACGCCATTCAGATGCCAGACGAAATTGCAGTGGTAAAGTGTAGTGCTCATACAAAAGGACAGGACTATGTTTCCCTGGGAAATGCATATGCGGATCAAGTCGCAAGATTTTGTGCCTTGAACTGTATATTGCTCAGGGATGAATGGAATTTGATAAGTGAACCAGAACTCGAACCAGCTGAAGCATTTGCCTTGAAGGTCGTGGATACAATGGATGAACTAAAAGCATTACAGAATAGCGTCAGGGAGGATGAAAGAGTTTCCTGGATTAAGTCACAATGTACAAAGAGACCAGATGAGTTATGGGTTTCAAATTAAGGAAAATGTGTTTTACCAAATAGTCTCTTATCGCAGCTAGCGCGGTTCTATCATGGGCAGGCTCACCTAGGGAGAGATGCCATGATAAGATTGTTCAAAACTGATTGGTTTAACCCCAGATTCCGTCAAGTTGCAGAAGCAGTTTGCCATTGTTGTGTCATTTGTCAGCAGATGAACCCAGGAAAGGGAACGGTTGTGAACGTGAGCCACATTGGCAGGGCGGGTGGCCCGTTCAGCAGAATGCAGATGGACTTTATTGAGATGCCTGTGCATGGAGGTCTGAAGTATGTGTTGGTGATTGTGTGCATTTTTAGTCACTGGATTGAAGTATACCCCACACGTAGAAATGACAGCCTTACAGTTGCAAAACTATTGTTGAGGGAGTTGATACCACGTTTCGGATTCCCGATCTCTTTAGAATCAGATAGAGGAAGTCACTTCAATAACGAGGTGATAAAGTTACTTTGCGCAGCGCTGAACATTGAGCAAAAACTGCATTGTAGCTATCGCCCTGAGGCCTCAGGACTGGTGGAACAGATGAATGGTACACTGAAATCAAGAATGGCGAAAATATGTGCATCGACAAATTTGAAATGGCCTGACGCATTGCCTTTGGTGTTAATGTCAATGAGAAACACCCCTGACAGAAAGACTGGATTGTCCCCGCACGAAATTCTCATGGGCAGGGCCATGAGACTTCCTGCAGTTCCCGCAAACGCGCTTTTGAATATTACAGATGATATGGTGTTAGACTACTGCAAAGGTCTGGCTGACGTGGTTCGCTCTTTCTCTCACCAGGTGGAAGCAACCACCTTGTCACCGATCCAAGGTCCAGGACACACACTGAAAGCAGGTGACTGGGTCGTGATAAAGAAGCACGTGAGGAAGTCGTGTCTGGAACCCCGTTGGAAAGGCCCTTTCCAAGTGATCCTGACGACCACTACCGCTGTGAAGTGTGCGGGAGTTCCCAACTGGATTCACGCCAGTCATACAAAGAAAGTGTTGTGTCCCACAGATGAGGAAGTTGAAGCGCTGAAACTGCCAGTACCTGATAACAAAGTGCCGAGCGCTGAGACAGAGCAAAACAGAACTAGAAGCGAACAGGCAGAAATAGAGGAGAGAGAAATATTCTCTGAGGACTAAATAACCGATTCACTTGGGGAAGACCAAGGAGAAACCTCAGACAGCGACGAAGCAGCTGAAGGTAACAAAGAGCCTGAAGCAGCTGAAGGTAACAAAGAGCCTGAAGAAAGTAACGGTGACAAAGGGCTCAAAAGAGGTGAAGAAGCAGGAGAGCCTGATCAGAGGAGGGCTTTCCCAGAAGCAGACGGTACAGAAAAAGAAAAGGAAAACCTGATTGACTCCCCAGAAGGAGGGGACAAGGCAGAACAGAACGAAACTGTTCAAACTTCCTCAGAAGAGATCGCAGGTCCATCAGGTGAACACAGTGCAAAGAGAAGACCAAGTATATCACCAGTAAAGCTAAGAACTAGAGAAAAGTTGAACGACAGTGAAGGGCCAAGAGTGAAAGAGAAAAGAAAGGAAGTGTCTGTCGTGGTACCAACATCAAGTGAAGAAAAAGACTTGGCCAAAGAGGAAAGTACCAGTGAGGCAGAATCAAAGAGAGATGCAAAATTGAAAAGGAAAAGGATACCAAACAGGAGATACTCCGGTCCAGAATGGGCATATGTAGTCAATGACGATTGGACCGACGAATTTGTATCTCTTAGCCTCGAGAACGAAGAAGAAGAGATACCAATAGAAAAGAAAAGTTTTATGGACACTATTGACTGAAAAAAAAAAAAAAAAAGATAAATGACATTGCTTGCTATAATCTAACGTGATACAACCAGCTGAGACATTGCTAAACCGGATGAGACATTTGCTAACTTGATAAGACTTTGATAACCTGATTGACTCTTAAACCCGATTTGAGACAACGTTGCTAACTGATAAAAGACTGAGTTATTGCCGAATTGAGACAAATGCTGCTAACCGATAAGTGACTGGGCTCCTGAAGAAAACTGTGTGAACATTGCGCTCGTTCAGCTTTGTAACTAATTGCTAAATCGTTTCTTTATAGGTGCTTCTAGCTCTCTGATTCTATACAGATCATGACTAAGTACGCTACACAAAACAGTAGAGTGAAATATTGTAAATATGCGTGTATAGGCTTGATAACTGCATGTGTACTAATAATAATGGCAATAGTGCTTGCAACGCGTGGTAAGGGTGAGAATGAGAAAATTGATGCTTCTACTTCTGCTCCTGTTACTGTCACTGAACTAACCGCATTGAAAAGACTAGAATTAGATGAGAGACACTTGCATGATAAGAAGGAACTTTCGTATAATGTTTTCTATCGCCTACTAACAGAATATGTTGAGACTATGGATGCGAAAGATTGTTATGTGTGTACACAGATACCGACATCGGTAACGGAAGGGGTGACTTATCACCACATGCCTCTTACATATGGGATTACATGTAGTTTAGTAACTTCTAGATTTTATGGTCAAACTAACATACAGTATTTTTATTCAAATTATGATGTTACCTTTGCATATGTTCCTATAATAACGCAACTAAGCCAGATTGCTAAAGATTGGGATGCTAAAATAATGAGGGAATTTTTCGAGCCAATGCAACCTTTTGAAACAGCTCACGCTCATAGGGAAAATCTTACCTGCTCGCTCTCTACAGTGGAAATAAGCTTTTTAGATCGCACAGATGATAGAAGGGCACAAATGAATGCGAAATTAGAAAAAGAGCTAAGTAAGAGGACTTCAGTAGATAATTATGCTTTTGCCGCAATAAAAACACAAGGGAAAATAGCTTTAGACGCTTGGCATGTAGGGAAATTTTGTATATATCGTGGTGAATCCTATTATGATAACATTTTCGTGGGAGCGAGTGAATGTAAACATACGTTTATCTTTAAGGCCAAATGGACATTCATGCTGAACGGACTTGACCCTGTCATACCTGGTGTATATTACATTTGTGGGCATAATGCCTATTATCGTCTTCCAAAGGGATGGTGGGGGAGATGTTATTTGGGTATAGTGTTCCCAAAGGTTTATCAACTGGATGACCTATCGGTGATTCCAAAGACATCTGGATCTCATCGTATCCAGAAAAGAGAGACTGCAGCTGCTGTGGTAGGAGATATATTTGGAGCCATGATTCCTTCATTGGGAGTTGTGTTGAATTCCATCAAAATAAGAAAGTTGTCTACTATAGTGGATAACATGTTGACAAAGTTTTCAGGTGCTATAATCCTGATGGATGCTGAACTTGCAGCAGAAAGAGCTATGACTCTTCAAAACAGGCTTGCCCTAGACATTCTTTTAGCAAAGGATGGCGGCGTTTGCAAAATGCTTGGTGCGCGTCACTGTTGTACGTATATACCAGACAACAGTGTGAAGATTAAAACAATGCTTGCAAATCTAACAAAAGAGAGTGCAGACTTGAAGGAATTGAAAGAACCAGGAGTGTGGGAGAAGGTTGGAAAGGGAGTTGCTTCAGTGGGAAATTGGCTTGGTGGCATTTGGAATGGAATATTACTAAAAATAATACAGGGAATACTAATAGTACTAATTTGCATCTTTGGGATTTGGGGAATAAAGAGGGGAATACTAATGATCATGGCAAGAATTAAGAGAAGGAAGGAAGAGAAAATGATGAAAAGAATGGCAGAAGAATACAAGGCAAGAACAAGGGGAACTAAAAGGCAAAGAGAACTGACAGAATTTTAATGGAATAAAATTTGTGGGAATAGTTTTGTGTGATGACAAGTAGTCATCAGAGGAGGGATTGATGACGCGGAAATGAAGGTTTTACATTTATTAGCGCATAAACGTAGTGCCGCAATACTCAAGTGTGACTTTAACCGAGCTAATAAAGATTGTACGGGGACAAATGTGCCCTCAGAGTAGTTCGGCAACATTTATAAGCGTGCTTTATATAACGTGATGTATTAGAATTGTACTAATCTGACATAATCGTAAACGTGTGCCATGATTTGCTTGTTTGAAATGTTTTAACTTAGCATAACTTTAGTGGAGGCTTCGGCCTAGTTGCCTTGTCTCACGGTTTAGATGCTCGTGTTTTTCTAATGTGCTAATAAAACGTGTATTCATGCTTGAAGCTGTACTTTTCCAGTGAGATCGGTTCACATGCTTATCTTTAAGGTTTCGTGCCAGCCTGGCATCTTCTTCTTTGCTCCAAGGTCAATCTGCAGGTGCAGACAATGGAAGCTCTGAAAGTGAGTTAATTGGTAAAATATGTTGCAACTTACGTTCCCGACTCCAAGGATAATGTATGCCTAGGTAGTAGCTTGTGAACTGTTGTTTTTGATTGGACAATTTGAAGCCAACCTATGAACCCTCCAATGGAAGACCCTACTGGATTTGAACTGTTGTTTATTTAAACCTGGTGCACAGGAAGAAAGCAGCCATTACCCGCCATTTGCAGGACATTGCAGCCATTATGGCCCATCTTGCCGACCTCGTCATTTTGCCATCTTCTACGATGCCAATTGATGTTCGACGCCATTTTGAATGAGACTTTGATGCTTTCTCTAATCGAGAGAAAGAGACTTTAAGTAATTCTCGCCCTAGAGACTTTAACTTTGATCTGCCCCTTTGCATGAAGTAGTAGTTTTGTCCTTTTATCTTGCCGCTGTGAGGCAATTGCCCTGTCCACCCTGCCCCTTTGCCCCCGTCCCATGCTGATCGAAACCGGTACCTGTGAGACGAAGACTTCCTTGAATGCTGATTGAATTTGGTAAATATGAAAGGAAAATGTACAATTGCATTGTGTTTCTTTTTAGGTAACCAACTGCTGATTTTTGATAAGAGCCCTAGTTAGGAGTTTTCCAAATCAATGTTGCTAAATTGTTTTTGCATGAAATCCCACATGCAGATGCTAATTTGAGGTTAGATGAGGATTCATTTGTTGCACGATGCAATTTGAGACCTTGTTATGCTGACTAATGTATGCAATTAGCCCATTACAGATTATAGTTTTAGTGGTTTGCGTTGCTATTATCGAATGCATTGTTATTCAAATGCTGCATAGGTTGCATCTTTTTCGCCGTTATGGACAGCTATTAATGTTCATTTACATATATCATTTGGTGTTGAGACACATTTATATCGTGCTAGCTTTGTTAATATAGGGAAATAAATTCATTAACTTTGAATGAACTGGTGTGGTTATTCATGGCCGAAAGGTCATGGTTCGCCGAAATGTTTTCTGGATTAATTGTGAAGTGTTATGTTGATCAGGGCATTGCTTATATTCGTTATTGATTATTGATTTGATTAACTTGACTAATCTCGGGTGAAGAGAGCCCCACTTGGTCAAAAGATTCATCGACCCAAGAGCGTCCAAATACAGGTAATTTATTAGGTCGGAACGCTCTATCAGCCCCCTCCAGAGCCAGTGGAGAAAGGCATCCCCTACCTTTGTCCTTAGCAGGATGAAGCACTCTGGGCACAAAGCCCCCTCCAGAACCAGTGGAGAGATACATCCACTCACACAGTCCTTGGCAGGATGAAGCACTCTGGGCACAAAGCCCCCTCCAGAACCAGTGGAGAAAGGCATCCACTACCTCTGTCCTTGGCAGGATGAAGCACTCTGGGCACAAAGCCCCTCCAGAAACGGTGGAGACTGTTATCCACTTGAGAGACTGTGGCTTTGCACTCCCCAGGATTGAAGAGTTGGTATCCCACCCACTGTAGAGACTTGAGAGACTGTGGCTTTGCACTCCCCAGGATTGAACAGTGGGCAACCCACCCTCTGTAGAGACTTGAAAGACTGTGGCTTTGCACTCCCCAGGATTGAAAAGTGGGCCACCCACCCACTGTAGAGACTTGTGAGACTGCGGCTTTGCACTCCCCAGGATTGAACAGTGGGCAACTCACCCACTGTAGAGACTTGAGAGACTGTGGCTTTGCACTCCCCAGGATAGAGCAGTGGGCAAACCACCCACTGTTATCCACTTGAGAGACTGTGGCTTTGCACTCCCCAGGATATAGCAGTGGGCAAACCACCCACTGTAGAGACTTGAGAGACTGTGGCTTTGCACTCCCCAGGATACAGCAGTGGGCAACCCACCCACTGTAGAGACTTGAGAGACTGTGGCTTTGCACTCCCCAGGATACGGCAATGGGCAACCCACCCACTGTAGAGACTTGAGAGACTGTGGCTTTGCACTCCCCAGGATTGAACAGTGGGCATGTGGCCCCCTTGTGGATTTGGCGTTGTGCACTGAATTGGCTGAGGTGCCCCCCTTTTCCCTTCCCCCAAGGTGCCTGTTTTATTGCTATCTGATGCCCCTGCAGTGTTCTCTCCATCATGTTCGGGTATTGAGTTTGGGCCTCGCCCATGCCATGTGGGCCCAGTGTTCCACGGACTTCAATGGAGCAATACCTGGACTACTATTCTTGGTGTATATATTTGTGAATAGTGTATATATATTTTTGCATACTGGATTTTATTATATTACAATGATTGCACTCATTTCCTTTTGTCTTTGCATTCTTCCGGGGTGTTTGGGGGGTGTAACTGTAATGTTTCATGCTGTATTAGTGTGTGTGTTGTAGTGGGTGAGGGTGGGGGTGGGGGTGTTGCGGGTTGCGTGTGTGTGTTCCTGTTTTTTCCCTCCCCCCTCCACTGTGTCGTAGGTGCAGTACTCACTGTGGTCTTCGCCGCCGACGTTCGTGCTCCTTGTTGAGGAGCAAGAAGGTAAGGGCAGGGAGAATGTGCAGCTCTGGTTCCATGGCGTCCTGCTTCCTTGTGGGGCCTGTAGAGGTGAACGTTTTCCCTTTGAAGTCCAGTTTCCGCCGTGTTTTTGTTCGTGGGGAATCCACCCCGGAAAAGGTGGCGGATTGGTAGGTTGTGATTCTGTGGGAGGTACATTGTCTTCCGCCTGTCTGTTGGCGGTGACCACCATGCTGTTTGTTTGTACCGCTGTGGCAGTCGGAGTGTTAAAGTGGCTGTCTTTGTTGGCGGTTTCCGCCACGGTCGTGATTCAATTTTTTCCCGCCGGCCTGTTGGCGGTCTTACCGCTACTTTAACACCGACCGCCAGGGTTGTAATGACCACCTTAATCTTTAGCCTCCAATTCCAAACTCCTCCACATTTACGCAACATTTTACAATTTTCAATTTTAGATTTTGCTTCTTTATTTGTATGCACGTTATCAATCTGTGAATATTATTTATTTTTCCAAGCAGTCGAGGACCCCCTGAATAGGTGAGTGCCTGGATCAAAGGTTTAGAACTACTGCTCTAGCTCGTGTACCCAATTGGGTACTCATATGACAGTTTATATTTTTTGCCTTTGTAGCTAGGCGATTACATTTTTATTTTACAATATTTTATGTGTTTTCAACTGGTTTAAAAAGTTTTTTTGTATCAATCGCAGCATCTAGCATGTAGAGCATACAAGCTCCACAATTATTTTTTAACCACCCAGAATAGGGTACATTGAAAGGGTATAATTGGTTAAAGATATTTATGCACCATACCCCCACGCAATTAACCTATCAAATATACCATTTTCCATTTATTTTACTGTCAGTCTCAGCTCCATGTGTTTTTTTTTAATGTGGTTTTGAATGTCAGTCTATTGACTATATATGTCAGTGCTAATGTACCGTGTATACAATTTAGCTTTACATTGTCAATGGCAAAGTGGCAAATAAGGTTTCTGTGATTTAACATGCTAGTTAGAAATCACATATGACTGCGCCCTCATTAACGTTCTATTAAATCATGTTTTTCGTTTTCCAGCACATTTGCTCTGAAATGTTTACTGAACATGAGTGTGATATGCACTCATTGTTCCTCATCAGACGGTTGGTAAAATTCTAGTCTTTGCAGATACTTAATTCACACTGTTGTCCATCGTTGGTTAAATGCGAGGGGCATCATGAGCTCGCTGAAAATGATGGAAACTACAGTTTGTCATATATCAGAAAGACGACTTTTTGCAACCGGGGGAAAAGTCTGCGGCTGCTCAAGCCAATATTTTGGCCACCTAGTCGTATTTGCCAAATTAACTAAAAACCTGTGGATGGCGATGAGGGAAAAATTAGCCCAGCTGACACGATGGCATGCTCATTTTGAAAGCTCCACTGTATGCTGCTTCTAAGAGTTTTTTTACATCTTATATACATGTTCTTTTGTAAACAACATGGACTAGTTTGACTCGGTACAATGGTAAGGTCGGGTTCATAAGGCAGTTTGCAAAACTACTATAATGAATGACTCTAGTCTCCTTTACAGAGTGGCTATGCCATGGAATCTATGTGTAACTTGGGGATTAGTGGGAGAAAGCTAGTAAAACAACATCAATCTGTCCTCACCCATGAGCTTGACACTGCCCACTTATCACATCCCCCTCTCATCCTTAATCAGTTTCTGCCTGGGCACTAAACACTAGGAAGACGCTTAGAGAAACCCCACACTTTCCTCGGGGGATTGAAGTAATGGTCGTGCACACATAATTCTCCTAACACCATAGAGGCTGGAATGCTTTCAAAGATGCTGCAATAATTCAGTCTGTGAATGAAATCCTAGGCATGGTATTTTGATATCAACAAAGTCATCTACATAAAAACAACTGATATCAGAGCCCTGAGTTAGGTACTTGTTTAGGCAAGAGTATTTTCAACCATATTCTCTCAGTCTATGATTAAGCCGAGCTGCTAGATCTGTGCAACATAATAAAATCACACCTCTGGTCATCATGCAAGACCCAGAAAACACCCCTTCATAGGCAACATTAGAAATCAACCAAAGACAACATTGATATGCAAAACCATAGCAAACTTTACCTGTCACTCTTCCTCACACCATTCGATGTCAAGTTTAATTTTATGTGACGTAATCGTAGCCTTACTCTGGTCCTCGTGGTCATCATAAAGTAACCTCCATCTTTGGCAACATTATTTACTAACTCACACTCTTCCAACCAAGCACAACCAGAAGCGCTGCATGCTACTTGTCCACGCAATGCATTTTGGGGGATTGATACAGTTATGCTGTACTATACAAATTTAACAACAATATTATGATATATAATACAGACCCCAAACAATGGAATAATTTAGAGAAATCCAGCTCATGTTAATTTAATGACATATTCACCCTCTGACAAGTGTATGTGAATACAGATTCCATGTTTATTGAGAAGCAAAATAGAGCACAAAATTAGTTATAAATACATTGGGGGAACCAGCGACCGCAATTAATCAAGAGCACCACAAATAAAAGACCCAGATATTTCACAAGAACTTATAATATTAAGTGACAAAACAATTAAAACATATCTTTCGTTTTGCTCACTCGTTGGACTAAAATAAAAACTATACATTTTTCCCAGAGAGCCGAGTTCTCACCGGAAACCCTCATAGAGAGAAGGAAACCTTCAGCTCAGAAATCATTCCAGTTTCCACTGAGGTAACTGTATATCTCTAGCCGTGTATCTCCGTAAATTCTCCGCCGCTCTAGCGTTTAGGAGAAAGAGCATTAGACTTGCACTTTTGCCCTAGCGTTGATATAAGCATGGGAAAACCCGTAGTCCGTTGCGATGAATATATTTAATTTAAATAAACGAATTCGATACTTATATAACATATAAGTTAACTGATAATAACATATAGCATTTTTTAACCAATGCTTCATACATACGGCTCTTCAATAGGTCATTTTTAACTGTTACCCATGTGAAGTGTGTAAGTGTGAGTGTGCGTGTGTGAGGTAGAGAAAACGAGAGAGCGAAAGAAGACAATAGATTTAACAAGACGTCACTCAACATTTCCGTATTTTTTTTTCACGTCTTCCTCTCTGCATTATCCTCCCTTGTTCCTTTCCCCTCATTTGGACTTTCCGATCTTCTGTATCATAGCAAGCAGAGAGGGTTCTGACAAAAAGTGGGATTCTGGTTGCGTGCGGTCCCTGAGGAATTGGGCCCTGATAGAATAAGAGCACATAATCATTGCACCCGGTAAACTCATATCCAGAATGGCTGCTGAACGATTTGTGTAAAATGATGGCCATAATGAAGTAGTGTTGGACTTTTGCTTTTGCAGGGTCATCCCCAGACTTTTTTGCCTCCTGCCTCCTATATTTTTCTGACATGTTGCTGTTGGCTTTTCAACTCTGAGCACTTTACCACTGCTAATCAGTGCTAAAGTGCATATGCTCTCCTGTTTAAATTGTATGTAAGTGGTTTATCCATGATTGGCATATTTGATTTACTAGTAAGTCCCTAGTAAGGGGCACTAGAGGTGCCAGGGCCTGTAAATCAAATGCTACTAGTGGGCCTGCAGCACTGGTTGTGCCACCCACATAAGTAGCTCTGTAATCATGTCTCAGACATGCCACTGCAGTGTCTGTGTGTGTATTTTTACACTGTAAATTCGACTTGGCAAGTGTACCCACTTGCCAGGCCTAAACCTTCCCTTTCCTTACATGTAAGGCACCCCTAAGGTATGCCCTAGGTAGCCCCAAGGGCAGGGTGCAGTGTATGGATAAGGTAGGACATATAGTAATGTGGTTTATATGTCCTGACAGTGAAATACTGCCAATTTCGTTTTCACTGTTGCAAGGTCTGTCTCTCTCTCATAGGATAATATGGGGGCTACCTTTAAATATGATTAAAGTGTAGATTCCCCTAGAGAAGAGATGGACAGGTGGAGTTTGGGATCCCTAAACTCACAATTTAAAAATGCATCTTTTAGTAAAGTTGATTTTGAGATTGTGCGTTTGAAAATGCCACTTTTAGAAAGTGAGCATTTTCTTGCTTAAACCATTCTGTGACTCTGCCTTGTTTGTGGATTCCCTGTCTGGGTCAGTTTGACAGTTGGGTTGTTTTTCACCTCACACCAGACAGTGACACAAAGGGAGCTGGGGTGTGATCTGCATTTCCTGATTAGCCATCTCTGCTAGGAGGGAGGGGTGGAGTGGTCACTCTCATCTGAAAGGACTGTGCCTGCCTCTGACAATGCTGTCTCCAGCCCCCTGGTGTGTGTCTGAGGCCTTGCCTGGGCAAGGCAGGATTTCACAAGAAGGTGTGAGTCCCCTTTGAAGAAAGGTGACTTCAAAGACTAAAATGGGTATAAGAAGGGCATCCAAACTTACAAACTTTAGAAACACTTCTGGAATCAAGGGGAACCTCTGCCTGGAGAAGAGCTGATCGCTGAGGAACAAGTGCTGCCCTGCCTGTGACTGTGCTTTGTGGAGCTTTCCTGCAGTGCTGCTTCTGCCAGAGTAAGAGGGCAAAGACTGGACTTTGTGTGCCTTCCATCTTGAAGAAGAAATCTCCAAGGGCTTGATGTAGAGCTTGCCTCCTGTTATTGAAGTCTCAGGGATAGCAAAGACTTCTTCCTGCCAGCACCTGGAGTCTCTGGAGAGACCCCTACTCTGCTCTGTGGTGCCCTTCCAGTTCCTGGGACCCTGAAAGGAGAGGCTGGCAGCCTAAGGACAAAAATACACGCACCGAGCGCCGTGCGGAGAAAAGATCGACGCGAATCCGATCGCGGCTGAGAAAACGACGCGACGCTGGTTCCGCAGCTGAGAAACGACGCCGCAGGAAACGCGACCGAAGAATCGACGCCCGGAGCAGGAGAAACGACGCGCAGCATCGCTGACGAAGGCTGAGAGATCGCAACCTGCGCCGTGGGACTTTCGGACCGTCGCGTGGCTGGCTGTTTCGACGCGCATCGCCGTGCCGAGTTGTTTTCGACGCATATAACCGTGCAGGGTTATTTTCGACGCGCACAGCCCGTGCGGGGTTATTTTTGACGCAAACCAGGTACATTTACACGCTAGCAGCGCTAGTGTGTTGTTACAACTACCTAAAGACTCTTTTTATTTTAAACCTTTTAAAAATCATAACTTGACTTGTGTATGTTGGATTTTTGTCGTTTTGGTCTTGTTTTGTCTAGATAAATATTTCCTATTTTTCTAAACTGGTGTTGTGTCATTTCGTAGTGTTTTCATTAAGTTACTGTGTGTGTTGGTACAAATACTTTACGCCCAGCACTCTGAGGTTAAGCCTACTGCTCTGCCAAGCTACCAAGGGGGTAAGCAGGGGTTAGCTGAGGGTGATTCTCTTTTATCCTAACTAGAGTGAGGGTCCTTGCTTGAACAGGGGGTAACCTGACTGTCAACCAAAGACCCCATTTCTAACATTGGTGACCAGCGGTCGGGATTTGGACTTGTATTTGTACTTGACATACAGTAATTAAGTGTACACTACTGTTTTGATCTCAGACCACTACGTGACCACATACTACTTGTCTTGTGATTCTGCTTTTTGTTCTCTGATGTCCTCCTGGAAGTATTGATGATATTTTTGGACTTTGTTTTTTGGTTGTGAAGCCTTTGCAGAATGGAAGTCAATTTCTGGCACCTATTTATGTATAAAAAGTGGCAGCTTAAAGCATTTTGCATGGAAAGGGGACTGGCTGTGAACAAGAAATCCAGAAGGGAGGATCTTGAGTCAGCCCTGTTTCAGTATGAATTGAAACGTTGTCAGGCAACACCACCAAATGAGTCTGAGGAGGATGACTACTCCGAAGAGGAGGGAACAGAAAGAGATGAGTGGCTACTAGCTCGAATCCGGAGTCTGGAAGAGCTAGATGCAGAGCTTGAGAGGGCTGAGGAGCAGAGAGCCTTAGTCCTGGAAAAAGAAAGGATTGCAGCTCAAGAGCTGAGCTGTGAAGAGCTGAAGCTGGAGGCCATGAGGGCTGAATCCAGTTCAGATGGTGGCAGCAAAAATCTTGTATCCAGTACTGCTGAAGAAGTGCACATGCCCAGAGAGGTGGTGCCCTACTTGAAGGAGGGAGTTAACACACGCCAGGAGGTTCAGGGGTATGAGGTAGCTCCAGTGATGCACAGGGTCTCTGAGGTAGATTGGGGAACTGGCATGGGGAGTCATATTCCTACTGGTGGGAGGGACACTCTACTGACTCTAGTTGAGAGTGACAGGGAGAGGGGTTCCCCCCAGGTAGAAGTCCTGGTTATGGAGTGTGAAAACATCCCAGAAGAGTGTGGGTTGAGTGTCAGGGACAGTCAGGTACTGTCTCACCAGTCTCAGGAGGGTGATGTGGGGTGCTTTTTCAAAGCAGAGTCACTGGATGGTTGGGTGAAGGGTACTTTGGTTAATTCATGTGAGGGGCTGAGTGATGTAATTGCTGGAGAGCATATGTCTAGTCCTTATTTTCCAGAGCTATGCCAACACCAGGTGGAGTGTGAGTTCTCTGACCCCAGGGAGCTTACAATGGAGGCAGACTTCTGGGTGAGTACCAGAGAGTCTGAAGAGGCATTTGGGGGTGCTCCTGAGAGGAGTGGTCTAGGTAGTTCCCAACCAGGTGAGGTAGGGAAGGATTGTAGTGTCCCAGGTAGGTCCCAGTGTAGTGGGATGGGTGAGGGACCCCATGTCCAGTCTCAGAGGAGAGGGAATGGGGATGGGTTGAGGCCCAAGGTGCCCGAGATCCGGTCCCAGGTCCTGGAGGGTTCCCTGCGGGAACCCCAGGAGGGGAGCCTAGCCTGTACCATAGGGCCATCTGTTGAGGGAGACCCCACAGTGTCAGGAGAACTTGGGGGGGCGGCTGTAGCCAGCGTCCCACCAGTTCTGGTGTCTGGCAGTACCACTCCTAGTGAGGGGTTGCAGAAGTCCAGACAGAGGGTTGAGAGGGGGTTGCGGACCCCAGTGGAGAACCTGGAGGGTCAGGGGTCAGCTCTGAGAGCAGAGCCCCCCATGAATGACCTTGGTGAGACCATTTCTGGGTTGGGGGGAATCCAGACTCTGTCAGATGGGCAGAGGTCAGGAGACCTGCGCCAGCCAGACTCTTGTGTGGCCCTTCGGGACAGTGTATCCCTTGAGGGGGGTAAGTGTGCCCCCCTGGAAGTCCTGGTGTGCCAGGCAATGGTTCAACCGCAGGGTGGTGACTCTGGGTTGAATGATCAGGTTCAGGGGGTAAACTCTGACCTGAGGGGGGGTAAGTGTGCTCCCAAGGAAGTCCTGGTGTGCCAGGCAATGGTTCAACCGCAGGGTGGTGACTCTGGGTTGAATGATCAGGTTCAGGGGGTAAACTCTGACCTGATGGGGGGTAAATGTGCTCCCAAGGAAGTCCTGGTGTGCCAGGCAATGGTTCAACCGCAGGGTGGTGACTCTGGGTTGAATGATCAGGTTCAGGGGGTAAACTCTGACCTGATGGGGGGTAAATGTGCTCCCAAGGAAGTCCTGGTGTGCCAGGCAGTGGTTCAACCGCAGGGTGGTGACCCTGGGTTGGATGACCAGGTTCAGAGGGTAAACTCTGACCTGGTAGGGGGTAGGTATGCCCCCCAGGAAGTCCTGGGTTGCCAGGCAGTGATCCAGTCTGTGGGTACAGGCCCTGGATTGGGAGGCCAGGTTAAGGGTGTCCCCCCTGACCTGGAGGAAGGGGCTACTGCTAACGGTGCCCCTACCATGTTGTCTTCTGGGGGGGCCACTCCTAGTTGGGTGGTTCAGGACCCCAGAAGAGAGGGCAGGGGGAGGGAAGCCTCACCCCTGGCCCTGGTCCAACCTGAAGGTACAGACCCCAGGTTGGAGGATCAGTTGCAGGTTAACATCCCTGCACTGATAGAAGAATTGTGCAGGACTGCTTCTACAAGCACCCTGACAGTTTTTGACTCTGGGGGTGCCTCTTCTGCAGGGAGGGTACAGAGCCCCAGAGGGGAGGACCAGGGTCAGGTTGTCATCCCTGACCTGGTGGAAGAGAGAGTGGTCAAAGGGTGCCAGGCACCTGGGGCTACCACCCCCCACTCTCCACAGTCACAGTGGTTAGAGAGGCCTGAGGTCGGGCTCTCATCCCTGACAGTTGTCTGGGGCCACTGTGGCTTGCTGTCCTGGTGGACAGAGTTGCCCCTGGGGGGGGGAGGACGAGAGTCACACCCCGGGGGTGGAGTGGGCAACACCACTGTGTTGGCCCTGGTGGTACTATCTGCCCATTGCAATACATCTGTGAGCAAAGTAAAGTTAGGTGTTGCACAGATGGTGTCTGTAGATGTGGAGAAGGGTTCCCCATGGGTTAGCTTAGTGGGCCCTGAGAGTATGGACAGAGGGATCCAACTGGAGTCAGGAAGGCGTAGAACTGGAGCATGCCCCTGCTGTTGTGGGCCTGGGTCCCTGTTCTATCGCCCCAATCAGGGAAGTACATCAAGGTATTGATTGTTCTCCCCTGGCTTTAGGCTGGTAGGGGGTCGTGTTGGACTTTTGCTTTTGCAGGGTCATCCCCAGACTTTTTTGCCTCCTGCCTCCTATATTTTTCTGACATGTTGCTGTTGGCTTTTCAACTCTGAGCACTTTACCACTGCTAATCAGTGCTAAAGTGCATATGCTCTCCTGTTTAAATTGTATGTAAGTGGTTTATCCATGATTGGCATATTTGATTTACTAGTAAGTCCCTAGTAAGGGGCACTAGAGGTGCCAGGGCCTGTAAATCAAATGCTACTAGTGGGCCTGCAGCACTGGTTGTGCCACCCACATAAGTAGCTCTGTAATCATGTCTCAGACCTGCCACTGCAGTGTCTGTGTGTGTATTTTTACACTGTAAATTCGACTTGGCAAGTGTACCCACTTGCCAGGCCTAAACCTTCCCTTTCCTTACATGTAAGGCACCCCTAAGGTATGCCCTAGGTAGCCCCAAGGGCAGGGTGCAGTGTATGGATAAGGTAGGACATATAGTAATGTGGTTTATATGTCCTGACAGTGAAATACTGCCAATTTCGTTTTCACTGTTGCAAGGTCTGTCTCTCTCTCATAGGATAATATGGGGGCTACCTTTAAATATGATTAAAGTGTAGATTCCCCTAGAGAAGAGATGGACAGGTGGAGTTTGGGATCCCTAAACTCACAATTTAAAAATGCATCTTTTAGTAAAGTTGATTTTGAGATTGTGCGTTTGAAAATGCCACTTTTAGAAAGTGAGCATTTTCTTGCTTAAACCATTCTGTGACTCTGCCTTGTTTGTGGATTCCCTGTCTGGGTCAGTTTGACAGTTGGGTTGTTTTTCACCTCACACCAGACAGTGACACAAAGGGAGCTGGGGTGTGATCTGCATTTCCTGATTAGCCATCTCTGCTAGGAGGGAGGGGTGGAGTGGTCACTCTCATCTGAAAGGACTGTGCCTGCCTCTGACAATGCTGTCTCCAGCCCCCTGGTGTGTGTCTGAGGCCTTGCCTGGGCAAGGCAGGATTTCACAAGAAGGTGTGAGTCCCCTTTGAAGAAAGGTGACTTCAAAGACTAAAATGGGTATAAGAAGGGCATCCAAACTTACAAACTTTAGAAACACTTCTGGAATCAAGGGGAACCTCTGCCTGGAGAAGAGCTGATCGCTGAGGAACAAGTGCTGCCCTGCCTGTGACTGTGCTTTGTGGAGCTTTCCTGCAGTGCTGCTTCTGCCAGAGTAAGAGGGCAAAGACTGGACTTTGTGTGCCTTCCATCTTGAAGAAGAAATCTCCAAGGGCTTGATGTAGAGCTTGCCTCCTGTTATTGAAGTCTCAGGGATAGCAAAGACTTCTTCCTGCCAGCACCTGGAGTCTCTGGAGAGACCCCTACTCTGCTCTGTGGTGCCCTTCCAGTTCCTGGGACCCTGAAAGGAGAGGCTGGCAGCCTAAGGACAAAAATACACGCACCGAGCGCCGTGCGGAGAAAAGATCGACGCGAATCCGATCGCGGCTGAGAAAACGACGCGACGCCGGTTCCGCAGCTGAGAAACGACGCCGCAGGAAACGCGACCGAAGAATCGACGCCCGGAGCAGGAGAAACGACGCGCAGCATCGCTGACGAAGGCTGAGAGATCGCAACCTGCGCCGTGGGACTTTCGGACCGTCGCGTGGCTGGCTGTTTCGACGCGCATCGCCGTGCCGAGTTGTTTTCGACGCATATAACCGTGCAGGGTTATTTTCGACGCGCACAGCCCGTGCGGGGTTATTTTTGACGCAAACCAGGTACATTTACACGCTAGCAGCGCTAGTGTGTTGTTACAACTACCTAAAGACTCTTTTTATTTTAAACCTTTTAAAAATCATAACTTGACTTGTGTATGTTGGATTTTTGTCGTTTTGGTCTTGTTTTGTCTAGATAAATATTTCCTATTTTTCTAAACTGGTGTTGTGTCATTTCGTAGTGTTTTCATTAAGTTACTGTGTGTGTTGGTACAAATACTTTACGCCCAGCACTCTGAGGTTAAGCCTACTGCTCTGCCAAGCTACCAAGGGGGTAAGCAGGGGTTAGCTGAGGGTGATTCTCTTTTATCCTAACTAGAGTGAGGGTCCTTGCTTGAACAGGGGGTAACCTGACTGTCAACCAAAGACCCCATTTCTAACAAGTAGGAATTGCTTTGTCAAGTCCGGAAATAGCAGCATAAACTGAAAGGGTAGGACAGTTACAATTCAGGGCTACAACTCTCCCATCTGTGCAGCTATGTCCAGGGTGGAATCCATTTTATTTTCTGGTTCAACCAAATCATTTTCCTTGTATGACTCTTAAGAGCATATTCACAATCCACTTGTGCCTCCTTGCACCACACTAGTGTCACTTTTTTTACGCTACTGTGGCCTTAAGAGGCAATTCCCCTGCGCCATATTTACAAAGTGGTGCAATGCATGCATTGCTCCACTTTGTAAACCCTTGTGCCACATTATGACTGTGCCAGAAATAATGTATGCAAGAGGGGTTGTGCCCATGCAAGGAGGCCCAAAAAAATGGCACAGTGAAATTTACTAGATTTCACTGTGCCATTTTTGGCGTAATTTTTGCTCAGGGTAGGCCTTACAATGATGCACCCATAATCTCCTATGGGCCTCCCTGTGATTTGCTGAACTGCTGAACTAGTGTCAACATGTTTGGCATTACTGCAGCAAAGTGCTACAACAGTTCCAAAAATGTTGACGCTATTGTAGTATTGTGCGAAATGGTGCCCCTTATTTACAATATGGTGCACCCATGGTGCCATTAGATTAGGCGCAAGAAAAATGGCATATCAATACAGATGCGCCACTTTCTTATAAATATTTCCCTTAGCTGCTCATTTACAAGCCCCTGGTGGCACCAGAGTGTCACTTTTTGTGACTTTCAGGTGGCGCTGTGCATTGCGCCGTATTTACAAGGTGGCGTTAAGTCACTTTTTGTGACTTAAAGGCACCTTGTAAATACGGCCCATTCACACGCAGCACGTTGCGTGGAAGGGGCGTGCAATGAGTGTGCTTTGCTGCACCAGCGCCATAAATTATATCACTAATGCAGCAAAGCACAGGGAGACCCACTGTTTTCAATGGGAGTGTCATCTTAATGCTTAACTAATAATGACGTCAAAAATGGTGCAGTGAAATCTAGTAATTTTCACTGTGACATTTTTCTGAGCCTCCTTACACAGAAACTCCCCCATGCATGCATTAAGCCTGAGGCAGGCATTATGCGGCCCAAGGGTTTACATGGCGTATGCTTGCACTGTTCCCACTTTGTAAACATGGCGCATGGGAAATGCCACCTTAACGCCACATCGGAAAATAAAATATGCAAACGTGGCGCAAGGTGGTGCTAGGGGCATCATAAATATGCCCCTGAGTATTTCTAGAGGCCCACCTTCAGTCTCTGTTATAGTTCTAAGTAAGGATTCTTATCTCCTCGAGGATACTTTAACGGTGACCCAGCAAAGGTGAAGGTTTTTCTGACTCAAATCCAGTTACATTTTATGGTCCGTCCAAAAGTCTTTCCAGACGCCCAGTTACAGGTAGCGTTCCTGATTTTATGTTTTGGGGGCACAGCCTTGTGGCCGGTTATTTCGTTAATAATGATGATTCTATAATTAGGTAACATTAAAGCACGAATTTGAAAACCTGTATGATCTGCCAACTATTCCAGTTGTCAGTAGATAGAGGTTTGCGTGCGTTACGGTTTGATGTGTCAGATTTGGTCACATATTTAAACCAATTTAATTTGTTAGCCTCTCACAAAACAGAGCAAGATCAAAGGAGAGCAGCATTATTAGACCTGGGTCTCAAAGATAACATTACGCAGGTTCTAGGCCAAATAGAACCACAACCTGTCACTCCAGCTGTTCGTATTAGCCTGACACTTTGAATAAACCATCATTTAGCAGGACAAAGGGGAGACAGGAAAAGAGTAGATCAGGAACCTTCAATATGAAATGAAAGACCAAGGGACAAATCCAGTCCAAGCAATAAACGAATGGACGTAGGGGTAGTTTGAGATTCTTCACAAAATGAGGAAAGGGAGAACCGAAGAAAGAACGGACAATGCTTACACTATGTGAAAATGGGACACATGGTTAAGTACTGTCCTGCTTGTTCTAAGATGTTGGACCAGTGAGGGAAAACTGTGAAAGTCGTAACTGAACGAGAGCCAGTACAGTATTGTGATAAGTACCTCTGGTCATGACGTAGCTAATATTCTAATATATATTCTGATCTGTTCCTTGCTCCTGTTAACATTTCATATCTATATTTTTCTTTTATTTCTACTAATTTTTCACATGAAGGAAAAGTATACTAGATTCTGCCTCCAAACTAGATGAAGACTTTATGTCCACCCATCATTAGATAGAGCAGATCATAAGCAGTATGGACAGCACATTGACCCATGTTAAATGCAGGGCTTATTCATTGTTCAGCGTCTTTGGCACTGCTTTTTAGCAAGGAGCATAAAGGCCACAGGAAAGATATTCAGAAGCATATTTACAAAGGTGAATTTATCCATGTAGATTTACTCATGTTTAATGCACTGCTAGACTCGGAGCACTTTTACTACTTTTCACTATTCACTATTGCTGAGTGTAAAGTTTTTGCATGTCTCTACCTAAACTCCTCCTTACCCCTTCCTAAACCCTAAACGGTGGAAGAATACAACTTATCCAGACACCTTTCCTATGTCTTTTCTGCTTTGGTTGGAGCATCCCAGTGCGTTGGGCAGCCAGAGGTGTCAGAGGAGTGGAGCAAACGGGGCCCCTGAGCTTCAGGGCTATGAACTGCACCTTGTTAGCGTGTCTGACCTTAATAAGTAAACTTACAAGGGGACGTGAATAGGTCAATGAACCTTTTGACTAGCAATTAAGATATTCCAACCATAGATCCAGTGCAGGCACATCAATAATCAATTGATAAGATCAATAACCATTGACATTCAATAACATTAGTAATCAATGGAGTCAGGAATTGTCACACACAATGACCCCTCAGTCATGAATACCCACACCTTTTAGTAAAAAGTTAGAATATTTATTTCCCTAAATTAGCAATGCTAACGTCATGTAAATTAATCTCCAAATCTAATGATATACGTACAGAAACAACACTACATGTCCGAACCTGCGGAGAAGCGCAATCTAATCAAAGGTTGAACTACTACACATTCTAATGTTACAGTGCAAATGAATAACGAGAACAATTACGCAAACTATATCACATACATTTAGGTTCAGCAGAGAAATTCATCAAACCTTATTCCCTATTGGCAGATTTTCATTAGTGAGAATCCTTAACTAACATCAGATTATCATCAGTGTGTTGGGTTTCATGCAAAACAATTTAGTAAACACAAATTTGGAAAACATCTAACTATGGCTCTATCAAAACAGTGTGGTTGGTACTTAGAAAGAAAAAGCAAATATGCATAACATACTCATGGGTACAATAATACCTCTCCTCAATTGGATCGGCAAGCTAAGATAGTCTTCGTCATCAGGACATCAGTGGATCAGCAAGGCATCAGGATACAGCATCAAAGTTCAGAAACGTAAAGTCTTTAAGCAACTCGAAAGAATAGAGGTAAACTCTCAAGAAGAATAGAGAGAATGCTTGCTTTCTCTTAAACCTACTGCCAAAGTCCCTATTGGTCAAGGCATTGCATGTTCATACTTTGTCCAATAATACTAACACTTCAAATCCATGAATTCTACCACTACTCCATTTGCATGTCCCTGATTGGTATTTCCTGCAATGTCCTCATCATCCGGCTCGTCAGGTAACAATGTTGTTGCAGCTTCTACTCCAATCAGTGTCTCCATTGTTTTCCTCTTGAGAAAGTCAGTCTTACATGCATTACACACATAATATTACATTTAGCAAGAACAGCATCTTCTAGCAATCAGTTCTCATGAGAAAACTGTTAGGTCTGTGCACATTTAAACAATGCAATGGAAAATCACAGTTTAATGCTCTAGGACAGCCATTTATTAAACATTAAGAAATACAGCTTGACATGAGGCAGGGCAACTAGGCCAAGACCTTTGCTAAGTTAAGGCCTGCATTTAACAAAGCTAATACATAATGCATAACCCTTAATATGACATATTATTACATTAGTCAAACATATGCTCAACATTTCATATTAATAAACTATTAGTAAGTACACTTCGTGAACTTGGGCGGCCACTCATCGTGATCACATTTTTAAATATGTGCATTATGTTTCTACGTTATTATGTTTTCTACACAAACCTATTACTCATAATACATGAACACTTATTAATAATTTTTATCAAAACACCTGCACTAACAATCCCTCCTTTGATGACTAACTACCACCCACAAATATTAGCATTAGCTAAAATTCTGTCAATTCAATCCCTTTATATTTGTGTTTCCTTTTTGACCTTTCCCTAAACAATTTTTCCCTTTTCTTTTCTTCCCTCCTCTGATCATTCTTTGACCCTTTCAATTTAATTATTTTGCATAATTTACACAGTCTCATATTCCAATTAGGCAAACCACAATAAGTAATATCCCCTGGAAGATATTCAATAGAATCCCATTCCAGATGTTGCTGAGACAATTTCCCACTTAAGCTAAACCTTTGCCAACCTTCTCCCAAATACCGGGTTCTTTCAATTCCTTTCAAATCAGCACTTTCATTAGCCAGATTAGTAATCAAGCCTCTAATTTCTCTACTATTATCAGGAATGTACAAGCAACAATGCCTAGAATTAATCATTCTACAAACTCCACCATCCTTCGCTAAAAGAATGTCTTAAGCAAGACGACTCTGGAGAGTTATAGCTCTTTCAGCTGCTAATTCAGTATCTATCAGGAGTATGGCCCCTCGAAAAATTTGTCAGCATGTCATCCACATAAGTAGACAACTTTCAAATCTTTATCGATTTCAGAACAACTCCCACTGAAGGAATCATTGCTCCAAATGTATCTCCCCTATATCAGAAGAAGACTCCCTCCTCTGTCTCATGTGATGTAATTCAGTCACTTTCAGAAATGTCTTCAAATCATTCATTTGATCAATCTTTGGGAAAACTATCCCCAAGTGACATGTCCCATACCATCCTCATTGAAGATGGCAATAAGCATTAGGACCATAGATTTAATAAATCCCAGGAATTGCTGGGTCCTGTCCATTCAACGTAAATGTCCATTTACTCTGAAACAAAAACACATGTCTACTTTCACTTGTTCCCACAAATACAGAGTCAATGAGTGATCTAGGCCTATATATACACAGTTTCCCTACGTGTTGCACATCTCAAGGTAATTTCCCCTGTGTTTTACTTGCACTATAAGCATAAACATTCCTGTAAGTCCTTTTCTCTAAGCCTTTTTCTAACTTCTCTTTCAATGCCTTTCTCCGTTCATCTGTGTGATCTAAGAAGCTTTTCTCTACAGGTGTAAGCAAGCATGTCAGATTATTCCTGTAAGCATAAACTGTGCCAAATGTCAATGTAGGTTCGAAGAAACCTCTAAATAATATTATGTCATTATCCTTAGCTACTCTACTCAAATATCTAATTATGGAAACAAATGAAAACACCACAACGTAATTTGAGTAAAAGTACTGGATGTACTCTTGGTTATAGAATCTTGTTAGTAGGAGACTACAACATATTCCTTACGTTAGAGGCAGACTATGGTAAGTAACTCCTTCCCCAACTTATGAAGGAATCAGCGTACACACATAACAATTCCTCCCATCCATCATCTCAACATACTCACTCAACAAGCAATAGACGATATTGGAAGAAAGTTCTCCTTGCGCATTAGTACCCTCATGCAAATACTTCTCATCTAACCTAAATCTTTCTATTGCCGTTAATGGAGTAGTTGTCTCAAAAGCAGAAGTATGGTTGGCTTCATCCTTATCAAGAACAGACATACCCACAATCAATACCACAAACAATATCCCACACATGATCGCCAAACCAATACTCATATATTTACAGCGCCTAGTATTTTTACCCTGCTGGTTAATATTACTCATGATCTGTAAAGAATCAGAAAGCAGAAGAAAAATGTAGAAAAAACTGCAGCAAAAATCAAAAACAAACAAACTCTTCTTTCAGCAGTTATTTACAGCTCTCATTTTCACTTCCAGGATCCCTTGTCAAGATCGGTAAGCAGCTTTTCAAAATCAAGTTTCAAAAGTCAAATCAGGTTATCAATGTCTTTTCTGGTTATTTTCAACAGTCTCCTTCTCAAATATTTTCTCAGATTGTTTCAACAGTTCAGCACATCAATTTTCTTCAAGTGCCAAAATATTGACCCGGAATGTCTCTATCAAAACAAAAAGACAAAAAATCTTGTTGCCATTCACTTGTAGTTGCATACGCACATTCAGGACGGGCGTATCTTTGACCTGCTATATTCTTTCTTTTCAACTGTTGATCACCATTTAATTCTCCTTCACTTAGATCTTCTCTCCTTGTTGTATCCACTTCTTCCTCAATTGATGTTCCAACAACCATTTCCTTTCCGTTTGCTTGTGACTCCCGCCACTTATCTCCTTTCAGTGGACCCTTTGTCAGTGTTCTTTTCAGAATCAAACTCAAAGCTTCTCCTTGCTCTATGGTGTTTTCTCTTGGTGGGCCTGCAACTGGTTCAGGAGGAGCCAGATCACAGTGACTTTGATAGACCTCAACTCCTTCCCCCCTGGGGTCTGGCAATGGCTCAGTTTGTCTCTCAAGATCATCTTCTTCTGGGAAAGCCCTCCTCCGACTAGGCTCTCCTGCTGCCTCACTTGACATAGGCTCTCCGTCACCCTCCTGGAGGCCTTCTCCTTCGTCTCTTACAGGAGTGACTGAACCGTCCTCAATGGGTTCAGATCCGATCTCAGTTCTTCTTTGTTCTTTTTCCGGCCCTGAGACTTGTTTTGCTGTTGTTGGTACTTTTAACAACTCTTCTTCCTCAAGATCCAGTGGACATGCCACTTTCTTCCTGTGACTGGCATGGATCCAAGTCGGAATTCCAGCATACTTCACAGCTGTGGTAGTTGTCAGAACTACCTGACACAGTCCTTTCCAATGAGACTCCAAATACATTTTCCTCACGTGTTTCCAGACCACAACCCAGTCTCCGGCTCTCAGGTTGTGCCCTGGGTCATAGATCAGTGGCAATGTGGGAGCCTCCACCTGCTGAGAGAAAGAGCGAACCACATCAGCCAGACCTTTGCAGTAGTCCAACACCATACCATCTGTAATGTTGACAAGTGCATTTGCAGGCACCGTTGGCAACCTCATGGCTCGGCCCATAAGGATCTTATGCAGCGACAAACCTGTCTTCCTGTCAGGTGTGTTTCTCATTGACATCAAAACTAAAGGCAATGCGTCAGGCCATTTCAAATTTTGTGGATGGACAAATCTTTGCAACTCTTGACTTCAAGGTACCATTCATTTGTTTCACTTGTCCTGATGCTTCAGGGTGGTAACTACAATGCAACTTCTGCTCAATGTTCAATGCTGCACACAGTAATTTAATTACTTCATTGTTGAAGTGACGTCCCCTGTCTGATTCTAAAGAGATCGGAAACCTGAAACGAGGTATCAGTTCCCTAAGCAGTAGTTGCGTTACTGTGAGACTGTCATTTCTCTGAGTAGGGTAAGCTTCAATCCAGTGGCTAAAAATGCAAACAATCACCAACACATATCTCAAACCTCCACACATAAGCATCTTAATAAAATCCATCTGCATTCTGCTGAATGGACCGCCTGCTCTTCCAATGTGGCTCAAATTAACCACTATCCCTTTCTCTGTATTCAATTGTTGGCAAATGAGACAACAATGGCAAACGGCTTCAGCAACCTGTTTAAACTTTGAGTTGAACCAATCATGTTTGAACAACCGAATCATGGCGTCCCTCCCATCATGTGCTTGACCATGATAACACCTAGCCATTTGAGGCAACAGGCTATTTGGCAAAACCAATTGACCCTCTCCTGAAACCCACAATTCATCTTGTCTGTCCACACATTTCATTTTACTCCATGAACGTTGTTCCTCCCTGTCAACATTATTCTGCAACATTTTCAATTCCTCCAAGGTGTCAATTACTTTCAATGCAAAACTTGGACATATTTTGTCTTCTTCAGGT
This sequence comes from Pleurodeles waltl, assembly GCF_031143425.1. NCBI lineage: Eukaryota > Metazoa > Chordata > Amphibia > Caudata > Salamandridae > Pleurodeles > Pleurodeles waltl. The sequence continues at coordinate 525,451,799 of NC_090449.1, forward strand.
GACAGCTCCCACTTATCTTTGAACGATATACACTTCAATGCACAAAACCTTGCAACTTGATCCGCAGATCCATTTCCCAATGATATCAAGTCCTGCGACTTCAGATGTGCACTGCATTTCACCATGGCAATCTTTTCAGCCATATGGATGGCATGTAACAATTCTTTAATCCTTTCACCATTTCTCACTGGTGATCTCTGTGACCACAACTGGCCAAAATCATGGATGATTCCAAATCTATACTGGCTATCCTTATAGATTGCAACTTTCAGCTGAGTAGAAACATGGCACGCTCTAGTAAGGGCTACCAAGTTCTGCTACTTGGGCAGAGTACATTCCTCGAAGCCAGGAAGCTTCCAGAATACCAGTAATTGTGCACATGGCATATCCTGCTCTCAGTGTCCCTGTATTGTGTCTCAGACAAGAACCATCAACAAAAATAATTTGGTCATTGTCTTCCAATCGGGTATCTCTAATGTCAGGTCTCGGTTTTGTGCACAAGTCAGTTACTTCAAAACAATCATGCTCAACGTCTTCCATCTTTTCAATTTCAACATTTTCATGTGGGAGTAAGGTTGCCGGGTTCAGCACTGTACATATTTTCAATGACACATTTGGTGACCCTAGAACACTCGTTTCATATCTGGCCAATCTCACACCAGTCAAATATTGGGTTTTCGTCTTTGTAAGTAGGATCTCAATAGAGTGAGGGAACTACATAGTCAGGGGATGTCCCATCATAATGCCTTCACAATGTGTAAGGCTTTGACCAACTGCTGCAACTGCGTGCAAACAACCTGGTAAGGCTGATGCAACTGGGTCCAAAGTAGCTGAAAAATATGCTACTGGGCAGTTTACACCTCCATGGACCTGTGTCAAGACAGACAATGAACATGCAACAGGCTCATGACAAAATAATGTGAAAGGTTGTGTGTAGTCAGGCATACCCAAAGCTGGAGCCTTGCACAGACTCTCTCTCAATTCAGTGAACGCTTCCCTTCCAGCCTGGTTTTACATATGGGATCTGTAAATTCCTTGGGAGTGAGCTTCTGCAATGGTCTCAAAATGACTGAAAAATTTGGAAGCCATTGGCGACAGTGGCCTACCATCCCTAAAACATTCTGACATCTCTCTGTGTGGGCATGGGATTTATCTACAATATAGTTGTAATCCTTTCCCTGGATATCTTTCTTGTTCCTTTCTCAATCTGGTGACCCAAGTATTTCACTATTTTTTGAAAATATTGCAATTTAAGCAGAGACACTTGTGCCCTCATTATGACCCTGGTGGTAAATCCCGCTGACAGCCGCCAACTTACCGCTGCAGCGGCGGATATCTGTTCATCATATTATGACACACACACACCAATCTGACAGAATTCAGCCACAGACACAAATCCGCCAGACAAAAGGTCAGTGATAAACTGGCGGTGTCAAAAACCACAGTATTACGCCAACAGAACAATGCACACCACATTATGACCCATGAATCACCACAGCGGACATTCAACAATGGTAAACTGTTGGCGGTACATACTCCCTAACTCACAATGGACACCCACAGACAAAACAACACCACATTGGACAATTCAAACAACACACACCTGACACCCATACACAAACCACACCCACACCACTATAAAACACACACCCACAACCCCTTACAAATAGAAATCATTGGCACGAGACTGACACAAAGACCACTGCGAGAACTAGAGCCACACACCACTCACACCCATACATCCCTCACACACCCCACTTCACATGCCCCAACACATTACCCAACACACCCTCATCAACACACATCACATAACACCCGTGGCACCACAAAGGCACCCTGTTTCACTGAAGAGCAGTTAAGGGACATGATGGAGGAAATCGTCAGGGTAGAGCCACAGCTATGTGGAGCACAGGTGCTGCAGATATTATAGCCAGGAAGAAGGAGCTATGGCGGAGAATCGTGGACAGGGTCAAGGCCGTGGGACAGCACACCCAAAACAAGGGACAACATCAGGAAGAGGTGGAATGACCTATGGGGGAAGGTACGTTCCATTGCAGCAAGACATCAGTTTGCTAACCAGGACTGGTGGAGACCCCCACCTCCACCCCCACAACTCACAGAATGGGCGGAGCAAGTCTTGGCAATACTGCATCCTCAGGGCCTGGCCGGAGTCAGAGGAGGACTGGACTCTGGTAAGTCAACTCTCTACTATTATACTCTATTGTGCCTCCTATCTGCATGCCATCACATATCCTCACCCTCACTCCCATTACTCCACTACATCCCACACACTCCACCATCACATCTCTTCAATCCCAATGCCAAGCCCTGCAGGCGGTACCAATGCATGGACACCCCTCAAAGGCCCGCATGAACACTCATCACTAAGGCATGTACAGCATAGAGAATTAACAATCCCACCATACACCAACATACACAAGTGAAAGCTGGCAGGGCAACACCAACCATAGATGGGAAGCCAGTGATGTACAGTATGTCATACACATTAACCATAACACTTCATTTACATCCCACAGGTACTCCACCCATTGTCACCGGAGAGGAGGTACCAGCACCATCCAGTCCCCCAGCTGAAGAGGCCCACAGTGATGACAGTAACTCTGGTCTTCAGGATCTGGACGATCTACCTGGCCCATAAGGAACCTCTGGACAGCCAGTTACCCAAGCCCAGTCACAGACCGACACAGAGCATCCCCCATCAGGAACCAACATCACAGTACCCACCTAGCGTCCACAAACCTCTGTCCCCAGGACACATCAATCAGCAGTGTGCCCACCTGTACAGGGACCCCAGGCCACACCTCGCACACAAAACAATCAGGGACCTGGGGTCAGTGGCAGTGGGCACACCATTCAGGGGACAGAGGCACAGGACAACAGGGACACTGGGAGGACTGCTGTGCACCAGGGGGAGGACAGGTCCAGGGAACCGACTGTCCAGGAGGTACTCTCCGAGATCCTGGAAGCCTATCAACATTCCCAGGACACGATGGGTCAGATCCTAGTCAACGTGCAGGACAACAGGCGGCTGCAGGAGGGATAGTACCAGGGGAGCAGGGAGGACTTTCAGGCCATCAACAACACCCTGATCTCCATAGAAGGGGTGCTGGCACACATGGCCAACATTATGAATGAGGCAGTGTCACACCAGCGGGCCCTTGCCACTAGCCAGTCATCTGAACAGCCTTCCACTTCTGCTGCCACTAGTGGCCATGAGTCCCCGCAACAGGACTCACAGGCCACCAGCACCCCTTCCCCTGCAAAAGGTAAACCATCCCGCAAACATTCCCTGCAATCCAGACAGAAGCCAGAGACACTTGCCAGACCCCACCAGGAAATGAGACTTTCCTGATTGTCCTCCTTGTGTCCCACTCAGTCACCATGTCCACCTTGAACTGCCATTGCTCCCCTTCCTATGTCCCCATGGACAATGCACCTGTGCTACAAACAGGCTGGAACAATACCCTGGACTTTCCTCCATCATCACCCCATCCAATTGCAGTTTCCCCTCTATATATTAGCACTATAATAAACACCCTTTGATAAAAATCGATTTTGATTATGTCATGTATTTCAAATATGTATTGATTGAAACAGATATAGGCATTGCAAATGAACTGTACATAGAATGAGCTTAGCATTAATGGCCTGTAGCTGGCTGTTGCGATCACACCAGGAGTATTTGTCAAATCACCAACATCTGCAAAATGAATATCCAGAGGTAACAGTAAGTGGGCATAGAAGTGGGAAATACCAGCATGCCAATACCACACAGAATACAACCAAAGTCATTGAAATGTAAAGTTGCACTGTATCACCTGTGTGTCATTGGAAGTACTGATGGATTACAGATGTTCTGTTGTCCACATCTTTATCCTCTGCCTCCTCATCCTCACTGCCCACAGGGTCCACTGCTGCCCCCTGGGGCATCTCCAGTCTCCTCTTCCTGCAGAAAAGGGACATAGCTTCTGAGGACCAGGTTGTGCAACATGCAGCATGCCACCACTATCTGGCAGACCTTCTTGGGTGAGTAGCACAAGGATCCACCTATTAAATGAAGGCACTGGAACCTGGCCTTCATGAGGCCAAAGGTCAGTTCAATGATCCTTCTGGCTCGCCCATGTGCCTCATTATAACGTTCTTCTGACCTTGTCCTGACATTCCTCACAGGGGTCAGCAGCCATGATAGGTTTGGGTAACGAGAGTCACCTGTAAATATTGAAGGACAACATTTAGCCACACACTATCCCATATGGCCAACACTATAGCCATACACCAACATATACTGGGTGGGAACCCGGGCTCACCTATTAGCCACACCCTGTGCCTCTGTAGTTGGGCCATCACATTTGGGATGCTACTATTCCTTAGGAAAAAGGCATCATGCACCGACCCAGTATACTTAGCATTGATATGGGAGCTATACTGGTCCGCCAAGCACACCATCTGCACATTCATAGAGTGGAAACTCTTATGATTCCTGAACACCTGTTCATTCTGGCGGGGGGGACAAAAGCAATAGGTGTTCCGCCACTCGCCCCAATTATATTGGAGATATGTTCCATTGCATAAAACACGGCCTTCACAGTGGCCAAATCCTCAACCTGGGGGAATGCAATGTAGCTGCACATTGGTTTTATCAGGACAAACAACACTCTTGTCAGCACTATTGAGAACATTGGCTGTGACATTCCTGCTGCCAAGCCCATTGTCACTTGGAAAGAACCAGTTGCCAGGAAATGGAGAACTGATAGCACTTGCACAAGAGGGGGGATCCCAGTGGGATAACAGACAGCAGATATCAGGTCAGGATTTAATTGGGCACACAGCTGTGTGATTGTGGCCCTGTCCAGTCTATAGGTGTGATAATGTGCCTGTCCTCCAGTGTAGCCAAGTCCACCAGAGGTCTGTACATGGGGGTATGTCCCCATCTCCTATATATCCACAGCAGTAGGAATCGATGGGACAAAAGATTGAGGAGGCTGTCACAAACTGAACAACAGTATTCTGCAATCTGTAAACATGTTATGGGACAATGTGATTTGTCAAGTATGTGCCGATTTATCCTTTGATGCAGCATTATTCCATAGGCCTGCCTCCCCTGGAATGGCGTCCGCCTGTCCTGTGTGGAGGGACAGGTGGAAGTGAGGTAATTTCACTGATGTTGTGCACCATGGCGGGAAGCGGTCGGGAACCGCCGTGCAATTCCTCATTGGTTAATATTGGACCCCATGAGGTACAGTGGCCAATAGTGATCTAAGCCGGAGGTGACGGTGTGCACCGCTGCAGATGTGACTCCCATTTTCTATCTGATTCCTCACTTATTTCCTGATCTTCCATAGGAGAGGACATACACTGCATGTGCTGCATGGTAGGAGAACCTACCATGGCCCGTGTGACCGGGGAACAGGCCCCAGCTTTCACTTCAGAGGATTTGGAAAAACTGGTGGATGGGGTCCTACCCCAGTACGGACTGCTGTAGGGCCTCCAGACCAACAGGTGAGTACACTGTGGGCACGATGCATGTGGCATGAATGTATGGAGGTGTGTGTGAAGGCATTGTATGGGGGGAGGGATGTCCTCTAGGCTGGGTACAAGTTGAGTGGTGGGCTATGTGTGTGTCAATAGTGATGGAAATGGGTATGGTTGGTCATTTGTGCTACAAGCTGGACTGTTTGTCTAATGGTGTTTTCCTGTCTGTATTGCCTCTGCAGGTCAGCGCCCATCAAAAGAAGGGTATATGGCGTGCCATCGGCAAGTAGGGGCGGACCCTGGGGGTCTATGGCAGGTATCGCACCCACTGTCGGAAACGTTGGGAGGACCTGAGACGCTGGGCATGGAAGACTGCGGAGACCCAGCTGGGGATGGCCTCCCAATGAGGAAGGGGTGCCCATCGAACCCTGAACCCCCTGATGGCACGCATACTAGTGGTAGCCTATCCAGAGTTGGATGGGCAATTGAGGGCATCACAGCAGCCACAAGGGGGTGAGTACAGTGGCCACCATTGAAGGAAACGGCTGGATGGGTGGTATACGGCTGATGGTTGTGTGTCAGTGGGTGCCCCTAGGCCAGGCCAGACATAGCAGCGTAGGTCCTCTGGTGGCTAAGGGTCTGAAGGGGAAATACTGCTTTCCTAGCTTGTTAGCATCCACTACTGGTCACGGCTGCGTGGGTCCCAGGTGTGCTGCAGTTGGCAGTGTGTGCTCCTCTGCATGCCTTGGTGGCTAGCAATATCACTAGTAGTGCAATGCATAGTGCGTAGGTCTGTGTCCTGTGAGCGAGGGTGCTGTGTACTCCAACGGTGGTGTTGGTGCAGTCATTGACCCAGTGTATCCTTTGTCTCTTCCCCCCTTTCTTGTTTTGTCATCCTGTCCTTATGTGCATCAGCATCATCTGGTGGAGGAGCAAAGGCAACGGCAATGGAGGGAGCTGCATCCCACAGGACTCTGGAGACAGAGTCCACCGATGCTGAGGGCACCAGTGGGAAAGAGGGCGAGAGGAGCACCTGCATTCCTGCATGAATGAAGACATTCACAGTGGATTGGCCACCCAACAAAGATCAATCCAGGCTCTGGCCTCCTCTCTGATGGCAGCCATTGTCCTTGTTTCAACTGTCCCCCCTCCAACTACCACTTCCCAGTCCCATTCCCCTCAACCCCAACCCATCCCAAGCACACAGTCAGACGAGCATGCACATAGGACAACACCCAAGAGTGTCACAGGCAAACACAAGCACCACACTTCATCCCACAGGCACTCACACAAACACCATCCAGTTGCAGATACAACAACATCCACTATTTCCACTGTCTCCCCTCCTCCTCCTTCTGCACCTCCCACCTAGTTACATCCACACTCACACCTGCATGCACTACATCATCATCCACTACCTGCATCATCACCACACCGAGCAGAACACACACCTCACTGGCAGACACCTCCACAACATCCATGCACACGTTCCCTGTGTCCTCTCCCACCGTGTGTGTTCTCCTTAAAGTACACAAACGCACGCACTCAGACACTCAACAGCCATCCACCTCACAACAGCATACAACCCATGCACCTGCACCCAAATCCAGCAGACAAACACCTCCAACAACCACTCCCTCATCCTCCATTCCCATTACGTCTGCCTCTTCCTGCCGCAATGTCCCTAAAAAGCTTTTCCTTTCCACCATTGACCTCTTTTCTACCCCTCCCCTCCATCCTGCACGTATGGCCAGGGTATCAAGAACCCAGACAAGCACCTCAGCCAAACAGTCCATGGGCCCAGTTTCATCAGCACCTACTCATGGTGGAAAGGATTCCAGGCCACAAATCCTAAAGGGGAAGGATCCTGCTCCAGCCAGCAAAAAGTGGAAGGATCCTGCACTAGCCAGCAAAAAGGGGAAGGAGCCTGCACCAGCAGCTGTCACAGAGCCCCAACCTCCAGCCATGGTTGTGTAGCTATCAGTGAGTGCAGGGGCTGAGCATGAGCCTCCCACAACCACCACCACAGTGCAGCAATTGAAGGGTGGAGGGGCTGAGCAGGAGCCTCCCACAACCATCACAGTGCAGCCATCAGAAGGTACAGGGGCTGAACAGGAGCCTCCCACAACCACCACAGTGCAGCCATTGGAGGGTGCATTGGCTGAGCAGGAGTCTCCCACAACCACCACCACCACAGTGCAGCCATCGGAGGGTGCAGGGGCTGAGCAGGAGCCTCCCACTACCACCACCACAGTGCAGCCGTCACCGCCAGCGGACGCTATATGATCCAGCATCAATGGGCTGCTGTGCAGCCTGCCACCATCAGAACCAGTGGGTAAGTCACCCGCCTGAGAGACTGTGGCCTTGCACTCCCCAGGACCAAGCACAGGGCATGTTGCCCGCTCCAGAACCAGTGGGCAAGTCACCCACCTGAGAAACTGTGGCCTTGCACTCCCCAGGACAAAGCACAGGGCATGTTGCCCCCTCCAGAACCAGTGGGCAAGTCACCCGCTTGAGAGTCTGTGGCCTAGCACTCCCCAGGACAGAGTAATGGGCATGTTTCCCCCTCCAGAACCAGTGGGCAAGTCACCCACCTAAGAGACTGTGGCCTTGCACTCCTCAGGACAAAGCACAGGGCATGTTGCCCCCTCCAGAACCAGTAGGCAAGTCACCCACCCGAGAGACTGTGGCCTTGCACTCCCCAGGACCAAGCACAGGGCATGTTGCCCCCTCCAGAACCAGTGGTCTTTGTTCTGCATCAGGCTGAGATGCCCCCCCACCCGAGGTACGTGCCTATTTGCCAACTGATGCTCCTGCAGTGTTCTCTCTGTATTGGTGCAGGAATCAAGTGGGGCCTTGGACTTTGCACTGTGGCCATGTCGCCCCTGTGAAATGTGGACGGGGCAGTGTCCCTTTTTTCTACATTTGTACATATCTGTTGCATTGCCACATTGACTTATTATTTTTGATGTTGATCTTATTACAACCACTTTAGTCAATTCCTGTTGTCCTTGCATTATTCAGCTGATTCACGGGGATAAATAGTTTTTTTGGTGCAGCTGGTTGTGTGTATGGTGTGTGTGTATGGGGTGTGTGTGGTGTGAGTGTGTGTCACTCTCATTTTCCTCCCCCCCTCCCTTGTGTGCTAGGTGGCTGTACTCACCGTCGTCATCTTCGCCAGCGTTGTTGTTCGTGGTGGAGCATAACTTAAAAGATCATCGGAAAGACTTGCAGTTCTGGTTCCATGGCGTTGTGGTTCTTCCCTGTGTCTCCAATGGTGAGTCCTTTCACTTCTGAGCTCTGTTTCAGCCAGGCTTTGGATGGCATTCGTACCACCCTGGAAAAGGTGGCGGTTTGGCATGTAATAATATGGTGTGCGGAACTTTGTCTTCCGTCTGGCTGTAGGCGGCTGCCACCGTGGTGCCTGTTGCTTCCCCCCTGGAGGTGGGTGTGGTACTTTGGCTGTCTTTCGGAGATATCATCGCCATGGTCATACATTGGCGGTAGTTACCGCCAGCCTGTTAGCGGTATTAACGCCACCTTATCACCGGCCGCCAGGGTCATAATGAGGTAATTTATGACCATTCTTTCTCAAATGGTTCAACAGGGCAATTGTATCATACTTGTACTAGTCCCTTGTATTGGATGCAATCAGCAAGTCGTCAATGTACTGTACAAGGTCGATTAGAAAGGCAATTCCAATGACTCCAAATTATTTTTCAAGATCCGAATGTATATGGAAGGTGACTCTGAAAACCATTGAGGAATTCTGCACCAACAATTAACTCGATCCAGAAATTTGACACAAAAGAGAAACTGACTGTTCTCCTGAAGAGTCACAGAAAAGAAGGCTTGCAACAAATCAATGACAGTGAACAACTCAGCATCACATGGAATCTGGAAATATATCACAGCTGGATTTTGTACCACGGGACAACATTTGACCACAATTTCGTTTATTTTCCACAAATCCTGGACAATTCGAACTTTTCCACATGGCTTTTGCAAACCCATTATCAGTTAATTACATGGGCTACTCAATACTTCTTTCAGAACCCCTTTCTTTACAAAGTCTGCAATTATCTGGGCGACCTTCATAGGGACATCTTGCGGCATGTGGTACTGCGGAAGTTGAGAGAAAACTGCCTGTGGTTTTACAGTAACTTTAACTAGCTCAGCTCCCTTCATCAGACCTACTTCTTTTCCTGTCAAATCCCACACTTTCACTATAACAGTTCCTTGCAAATCAGTATGAACCTCCTTCACTGTAAACATCGGGAAAAATTAAATCAGAAGGTACTCCTCATGCATAGTTTCACCCGCTATCTCTGGGGCTTGTTCATCTTCATCATCACTATTTGTCTGAATCTCAATTCCATCATTTGAACAAGTAATCGGGCATTTGTTCTTACACAGCAAGTTTCTTCCCAGTAGGGATACCGGACTTGAATCGCAGATGACGAATTTGTGCAATTCCTGAAAGTTACCAATTTTAACCTGAACTGGTTCTGTAATTGGGCTGGTCAAATACTGATTGTCTACTCCTACAATCTGAACTGTTTTGCTTGAAAGTGGCAAGTTTGGAACCTCTGCACTTCTCACTGTAGAGCGTGTAGCTCCCTTGTCAACCAAGAATGAAACTTTGTGACCCATAACCTTTCCCTTCACATTGGGACCTCGCTGATCTACTTGTAAGGAAGTTGCAAGCACACAAGGCTCCTCATCTGAACTGTCACTCATCCAATCATTGTTTATTTCATTCTCACGGTGTAACGGGAATTGGTGCACTGTGTTGTTACTTTGGTTATGCCTCTGACCTGTGACTTGTTGAGAAAGCATCATCTGTTGCTGTTCCATTGGGGCTTGAGGTATTTGAATTTGCTGTCAAGGTACCATGGGAACCTGCTGCTGCATTGACTGCCACTGTGTCATTTGGGCACGTGGCATTTGCACCTGCTGCATGGGTTGAAAGTTCTGAACTTGATTCACATTATTTTGAAAATTTGGATTAGAACCTCTCACTCTCGGTCCTCTCATGTTCTGGAACAACTTGATGTCATTACTTTGCTCAATAACTCCTTCCCCACACCATCATCAGACACTCCGTTTCCAATGTCCATTGGCTCTGCAAACGTGACATGGCAATAATTTCTTCATTCCCTGCACATCATTTTGGACCCCTACAGTACCCAAATCTGGACCAGGTTTCAAATTACCTCTGTGACCTCTACCTCTCATCTAGGGCTAAAACACCATGGCCCATATTTATACTTTTTTAGCGCCACATTTGCGTCGCTTTTTTATGCAAATGCAAATGCAAAATCGTCGCAAACTTACAAAATACAGTTGTATTTTGTAAGTTTGCAACGATTTTGCATAAAAAAATGGCGCAAATGCAGCGCTAAAAAGAGTATAAATATGGGCCCATGTTTCCCTGCTGCTGCAGTAACTGTTGTGGAAAATTCCCTTGCATGCCTGTCCGAGCAGCTTTTACCTGCAGCACCATCGCTTTTTCTTTCAGCTTTCTCTGTTTCAACTCAATCTCATCAATACAGTACTTGACATACTGCAACACCTCATCAATCAGCTTTGTTTGCCAGCACATCAAATGACTCCTAATCATCTGGCTAATTTCAGGTCTCAACTGTAGGAGGCTGGCCTGTCTTATAGTGGGTACCTTGTGGAACTTACACCTTGTGCCATGTCCAATTATCCCTTATTAGTAGATTAGAAGGGTTCTAGCAGCTTAGGCTGATAGAGGTAGCTATACAAGAGCAGCTTAGGCTGAACTAGGAGACATGCAAAGCTCCTACTATACCACTTATAGCACTATATAACAAGAAAACACAATACTCAGAGTTACTAAAAATAAAGGGACTTTATTTTAGTGATAATATGCCAAAAGTATCTCAGAGGATATACTCCCTTAGGAGGCAAGTAATATACACAAAATATACACACACACCAAAATCAGGTAAGTAAACAGTTAGAAAAGTAGTGAAAACACTGTAGAACACAATAGAATACAATAGGAGACAATAGGCCTGGGGCAACACAAACCATATACTCCATAAATGGAATGCGAACCACGAATGGACCCCAGGCCTAGTGTAGTTTGTAGAGGGTCACTGGGAGTGTAAGAAAACACTAAGGGTGTCCAAGATACCCCACCCCAAGACCCTGAAAAGTAGGAGTAAAGTTACCCTACTACCCCAGAAAGACAGTAAAGTCAAGATAGGGGATTCTGCAAAGACAGCAATGGACTGCAAAGTACTGAACACGGATTCCTGGACCTGAGGATCGTCTCACAGTGGTCGTCTCAGCACAACAAAAGAGGGTCCCACGAAGTCGGAGCACAACTCAGCGAGTTGGGCAATGCAGGACAGAGTGCTGGGGACCTGGGCTGTGCTGTGTATGAAGGAAGTTTTGCAAACGTGCACAGGAGCCCTAGCAGCTGCAGTTCATGCAGTACACATGATTACTGTGTGGCGTGGGGAGGCAAGGACTTACCTCCACCAAATTTGGACAGAAGGGCCAATGTACTGTCGGGACACTTGGATCTAGCTCCTGTATTCCAGAGACCACGCTCGTCAAGATGAGAGGGGACCCAGAGGACTGGTGATGCAGAAGTTTGGTGCCTGCGTTAGCAGGGGAAGATTCCGTCGACCCACAGGAGGTTTCTTCTTGGCTTCCAGTGCAGGGTGAAGGCAGACAGCCCTCAGAGCATGCACCGCCAGGAAACAGTCAAGAAAGCCGGCAGGATGAGGCGCTACAATGTTGCTGGTAGTCTTCTTGCTACTTTGTTGCAGTTTTGCAGGCGTCCTGGAGCAGTCAGCAGTCGATCCTTGGCAGAAGTCAAAGAGAGAAGTGCAGAGGAACTCTGGTGAGCTCTTGCATTCATTATCTGAAGAGAAGCCCATAGGAGAGACCCTAAATAGCCCTCAGAGGAGGATTGGCTACCTAACTAGGTAAGAATCTATCAGGAGGGGTCTCTGACGTCATCTGCTGGCACTGGCCACTCAGAGGTCTCCATTGTGCCCTCACACCTCTGTATTCAAGATGGCAGAGGTCTGGGACACACTGGAGGAGCTCTGGGCACCACCCCTGGGGTGGTGATGGACAGGGGAGTGGTCACTCCCCTTTCCTTTGTCCATTTTCATGTCAGAGCAGGGGCTGGGGGCTCACTGAACCGGTGTAGACTGGCTTATGCAAGGAGGGCACCATCTGTGCCCTTCAAAGCATTTCCAGAGGCTGGGGAAGGCTATTCCTCCCCAGCCCTTAACACCTATTTCCAAAGGGAGAGGGTGTAACACCCTCTCTCAGAGGAAATACTTTGTTCTGCTTTCCTGGGACTGGGCTGCCCAGACCCCAGGAGGGCAGAAACCTGTCTGAGGGTTGGCAGCAGTGGTAGCTGCAATGAAAACCCCAGAGAGCTAGTTTGGCAGGACCCTGGGTCCATGCTGGAGTCCCGGGATGCATGGAATTGTCACCCCAATATCAGAATGGTATTGGGGTGACAATTCCATGATCCTAGACATGTTACATGGCCATGTTCGGAGTTATCATTATGACGCTACACATAGGTATTGACCCATATGTAGTTCACATGTGTAATGGTGTCCCCTCACTCACAAAGTCCGGGGAATTTGCCCTGAACAATGTGGGGGCCCTCACACTAAGTAACTTTGCACCTAACCTTCACTAAGTGAGGGTTAGACATATACGTGACTTATAAGTTACTTAAGTGCAGTGTAAAATGGCTGTGAAATAACGTGGACGTTATTTCACTCAGGCTGCAGTGGCAGTCCTGTGTAAGAATTGTCTGAGCTCCCTGTGGGTGGCAAAAAAATGCTACAGCCCATAGGGATCTCCTGGAACTCCAATACCCTGGGTACCTAGGTACCATATACTAGGGAATTATAAGGGTGTTCCAGTGTGCCAATCAGAATTGGTAAAATTTGTCACTAGCCTGCAGTGACAATTTTAAAAGAAGAGAGAGCATAAACACTGACGTTCTGGTTAGCAGAGCCTCAGTGATACAGTTAGGGACCACACAGGGAACAGATACAGGGCACACTTTATGAGGACTAGTGTCCTGGCTGGCAGGATCCCAGTGACACAGGCAAAAACAAACATACATACAAGTAAAGATGGGGGTAACATGCAAGGCAGGATGGTACTTTCCGACATCAATCCTTCCACAAATCTGAACACAAAATGAATTATGTCTTTCGCCTCAATTGTTTCTGCACCACTGTAATGCTTGAACGCCTGCAACAATCTCTCATAATACGCATGTATCGACTCCTTTGCTTCCTGAGCTGTCCTGTCAAACCTTTGCCAATCAATGTTCTTGGGCGAAATTCTCTTTTTAAAAAATTCAATCACCTCATAGTGATATTTTATTACCTCAGGAGACGGTGCACCTGTATTCTTGTCTCTCTCTGGTTCGCTTGTTGGCTAATCTACACTTCTCTTACACTCTATCCACAAATCAGCTGGAACCACTATCTCTAGTAATGTGTTCAAGTCCTCCCACAGGCACTTTGCAAGTTTCACAAACCTGTCTGCTGATACCACTCTACTGGCTTCTCTCTCAATTTTGGATAATCATTTGTAAATGATAGACTGTCACTTCTGTTTCAAGTGACATGAACAAAATTACCTCCTGGAATCTCTCTCATTGGGAAAATCTTCACAGGATCTGGGCTTTGCTGCACGTTTGCAGTCAGCTCCGCAGAATCCCTTTTCCTTTTGTCTCTTTTCTTCACCCATCTGCCTTCCCATTTGTATAATGCTCCCCAAGTCTGGGCTCTTTGAAGCAATTCCTTAAGGTGTGCCTTTATTCCGGCTGATCTCATGTGTTCAAAATCTTTAGTCTCCAAATCTAATCTGTAACTCCTTTTCAAATGCTTTGTGTTATCTGTTTCTATGCCATACTTCTCTGCCATGTCTGCTAGTTTCTGATGCACATTGCTCACCTCCCTTGTAATCTTCGGGCAAAAATATCTCAACTCTGCTTCTGTGTAAGATTCTAACCTGTTCACGCCCATAGTTCCCTCAATGAGTTCACCTGCTTCCATGCTTAGCGTAGCATAATTCAAACACTCCTCTCCCTTAGGAGCACTCTGAGGGGTATTAAGCTTGTCTAACCATTTAGTACATTTTTGAGCTGTCAAACCTTGCAACGAAATGTTACTGGCTTGGAGTGGTGGCACCTGCTGTACAACTGCATTCGGGGTCTGTGGTGTCAACAATTTCAAACTCTGGCTAACATTTGACCCTACCATAGTGTCTGGAAGTGTTCCAAATGGACTAAGGTCTAACATTGATCTCTATCCGTCAAAAGTCTGTCCCACAGTAGAGACTACTCGATCATTTTCATTATGTCCTCCCCTCAATATGTTCTGGGATATGGCACCCTGTTCACCTATAGTAGGTTTCTTCTGTGCAAATAGGGATACGGCTGGACGAACAATAATAGGTAGCGATATAGCATCTGGGGTCTGTCTGGCACTTACGATCTGTGGGAGAGTAACTCCCATCTTCTGATTCATCATTGAAGACAAGATTGTGTGCCTGTTACTGGAGTGAATCTCGGCATGACTTGTGGCTTTACTTGGGGCAGTAAAAGTGGAGTTGGTATTGCCTGAACCAACATCGGTCTCGGGTGAACCTGTTCCATAGGCACCATTAAGTTTGAAGTCTTTTCCATAATGGGCACTTCAAGGTAAATTCTCTGAACCTGTGGTAGTTGCACCTGGCCCTGTAGTACGGGAGTTGTGGGTGCATTAGGAACACTCTGCATCGTATTCTGTTTCAGGCTAGCACTAACCTGCATCAGACTCATTATCCTATTAATCTGCGTCAGGGCTGTCGGATCAGCTCTGGTACTCGGACCACTTGCATGTGCTGCATGTGGGTGTGGGTGATTTCTCAATAACTGTGTAAAATACTCATCATCATCTGTTTAGTCCTCCATTGACGAAGACTTGCTAGCCTCCCTACCTTCGGACGGACTTCTGTTAGTCTTTCTAGTAGCTTTCCTTCTTTCCTTCTCATGGTCCTGCGTAATTGCCGGAAACATCTTAATTCCGTGCAAAGTCTCCATCCTCCAAACTCTCTGATCACTGTCCCACCTAACCTCTAATAAAGTATTTTCTGCCTTTCTCATCCTCCTCTCAAATTTCTGTTGCTGTTGCTGTCTGGCTACTAGCTCCCAAGTCACTAATGCCTCAAACTTTGCTGGTTTCAGAAAGGGCTTTGATTCATATAGTACCATCCTTAAATGCTCTAGAACCCTCAAATTGAATGTCGCATTTGTAGGAAATGCTAAGTTCCCATCTTTCTCTGTCACTTTGCACCATTGCTTTAGCCGAAGACATGGCGAGACAACCTTCTCTTCCATTACAATTTAAGCTGGTGTACCTTCTGGCGGTGTAGCCTCGCCTATACTCATTGTAATATATGTATCTTCCTTAAAGCTCTTTTTAAAGCTTTGAAAAATTTCATCTTTTCGACCTTTTGCTTTTAATCCCAGAATTCCCTTCACCTACTTTCTCAACCAATTGCCTCTCACAAACGGCTGCCAATCCGTGCTTGACCCTTCACATACCTATCCCAATGCGGCTTGACCTATCCCACCGCGGCTCCAATGATGTCACACTCACATGTACTGCAGCTGACAAAGTCTTGAGGCTTGTCCTCCCAAAAACATCGATTCACACAAAACAAATGCAAAAATTGGGAGCACTAAACGCAAAATCAAAAACCAAATCTGCTGGTTTCCTACAGAAAAGGTAACGCAATCGATTCAGAAACTTTACGGATTTTTCACTGATGGCTCTTCCTGCACTTACAGCTATTCCTTCTTTCTCAGTTTTCCTAATTCGCAAGCAAAATTCGACCTGCACATTTTACTCTCAACTGATCAGTGAGTCTGAGAAAATTGAGAGCACATAGGAAGCAAGTCATAGGATATGGGCGCTCACAGTGAGTCAATATAATAGCATTAACATTCCAATTTTAACATGGTGCTCCTGGCAAGAGGATCTTCCTAACTCCTCTAATGTTTCCAGGGAAACTCACAATGACAAAACCACAGCTGTCAGGGCACCCATGAATATATAATTTCAAGTAAGTAATATATCAATATGTAATGTATAATGGCATTAATACCATGGAGAGTTTCAAGCTCAATTTATTGTTCAACAAAAAAGTTCATCATAGTAACCACAGAATTGTCCTTTGACATCCATGTTCATGTAGTAAACACAGTATTGAAGTCAGTATCCATGTAGCACATACAGCCACAGCTGTGGATGTCAAAGGACAATTCTGTGGTTACTATGATGAACTTTTTTGTTGAACAATAAATTGAGCTTGAAACTCTCCATGGTATTAATGCCATTATACATTACATATTGATATATTACTTACTTGAAATTATATATTCATGGGTGCCCTGACAGCTGTGGTTTTGATCAGTGAGTCTGTCCTGGTGCACATAAGACTCACCAGATCTCAGCCGAAATTTTCTTTCTTTCACTCACTTTGACTCACACTCTGACTTGTCGACCACGCCTGATCGACCTACTAAACCAGACAAATTACAACACAAAACCAAGTGTTTCATACACTTTTCAATCTACTCCAGAGTCTTAGACCAAGCAGGGTCCGTACATCAACAACCACGTGGACAATTTTTTAGGACAAAGCACCTCACACATGTAAAGTTTGACGACTTCCCTACTCTCACACTGCAGAGTACACACACTCCTTCTATAATTTCATTTGGAGTACGCGAACTCCCTAAACCCTCACAAACATCACAATTCACCTGCGATTTTCATAAGCTGGGCAAGCGCAACCTACTTCACTCACACTGTCACTAGAACACCGAGAACATCCTCAAATAACCTCAAATAACCATTAGCAAGATCTGAGATTCTGGGAAAGTCATTTCTGGACTTAGGGAAACATTTTCTCTCCAATTATCATAATTGAAAAATAAAATCCAAATCTCAGTAATAATGAACTCTCAAAGGACCAAATCAGCAAGCTACCACTATCTCTGGGATCACCTACAATGGGCGCTTGGGGAGACAAACCATCCGTCTCTGCTATCTTCTCTGTACCGGACACCTATGGTTTAAGTTGACAAACCATCACCTCTGCTGCCATCACTGTTAGCGTGTCTGACCTTAATAAGTAAACTTACAAGGGGACGTGAATAGATTGATTAACCTTTTGACTCGCAATAAGATGTTCCCACCATAGATCCAGTGCAGGCAGATCAATAATCAATCGATAACATCAATAACCCTTGACATTCAATAACATTAGTAATCAGTGGAATCAGTAATTATAACACACCATGACCCCTCAGTCATAAATAACCACACCTTTTAGTAAAAAGTTAGAATATGTATTTACCTATATTAACAATGCTAACGTCATGTAAATTAATCTCAAAATCAAATAATACACATACAGAAGCAACACTGGCTATCCAAACCTGCGAAAGGTCACAGCTTGAACTAGTACACATCTAAGGTTACAGTGCAAATGAATAACAAGACCAATTGTGCAAACAATATCACATGCATTTAAGTTCAGCAGAGAAATTCATCAAACCTTATTCCCTATTGGCAGATTTTCATTAGTGCGAATCCTTAACTAACATTAGATTAGCATCAGCGTGTTGGCCTTCATGCAAAACAATTTAGTAAACACAAATTTGGAAAACATCTAACTATGGCTCTATCAAAACAGTGTGGTTGGTACCTAGAAAGAAAAAGCAACTATGCATGACATACACATGGGTACAATAATACCTCTCCACAATTGGATCGGCAAGCTAAGATAGTCTTTGCCATCAGGACATTAGTCGATCAGGCAGGCATCAGGATTCAGCATCTAAGTTCAGAAACGCAAAGTCTTTAAACAACTGGAAAGAATAGAGGCAAACCCTCAAGAAGAATAGAGAGAATGCTTATCTTCTCTTGGTGCAGTTCCGTTAAGTTAAATTCACTAAAACTACTTCCCAAGTCCCTATTGGTCAAGGGATCGCATGTTCACACTTTGTCCAATAACACTAAAACTTCAAATGTATGAATTCTACCACCACTCCATTCACATGTCGCTGATTGTTTTTTCCTGCAATGTTCTCATCATCCGGCTTGTCAAGTAACAATATTGTTGCAGCTTCTACTTCAGTCAGTGTCTCCATTGTTTTCCTCCTGAAAAAGTCAGTCTTACACGCATTACACACATAATATTACATTTTGCAAGAACAGTATCATCTAGCAATAGGTTCTCATGAGAAAACTGTTAGGTCCGTGCACATTTAAACAATACAATGAAAAATCACAGTTTAACTCTCTAGGATAGCCATTTATTCAACCATAAGAAATACAGCTTGACATGAGGTCGGGCAGTTAAGGCCTGCAATTAATACGTCTAATACATGATGCATAACCCTTAATATGACATATTACTACATTAGTCAAACATATACTCAACATT
Organism: Pleurodeles waltl; assembly: GCF_031143425.1. NCBI lineage: Eukaryota > Metazoa > Chordata > Amphibia > Caudata > Salamandridae > Pleurodeles > Pleurodeles waltl. The sequence continues at coordinate 525,470,819 of NC_090449.1, forward strand.
TCATATTAATTAATAAACTATTAGTAAGCACACTTCATGAACCTGCGCAGCCACTCATCATGGTCACATTTTCAAATACGTGCAATATTTTTCTATGTTATTATGTTTTCTACACTAACACTTCACTAATATTACATGAACACCTATTAATAATTTTTATTAAAACACCTGCACTAGCGCCCTCACCGCTCTCTATCCCGCACCTGGCAAAATGTGGCAGGAGTGCCAGTTCTGGAGTTCCCAGCAACGAGAGCTCTGAGTTCCTGTGGCCCGTCAAGGTAAGTGCGGTGAGAGCAGCAACTGTAGTAAGCTGCTACTGAGATAGAGCCCCAGGTCTCAGCTGAAGTGGCCCAGCTGGGTCTGGGTGCGGCTTGTGGGTGATCCCTGAGCTACTTCGTTCCAGCCCCCCACCCCGGGGTTTTCTGAAGATTTCACTGCTGCTTTGCAGAGCCCCCACCCCACTCCAGGTTGGGCAAGGCCAGGTGATTTTCTGGTCACTTAGCGTTTGGTTCTGGCCGCTTGACCTGGTGCAATTGTGCCCTGGGCTATTCAACATTGGTGAATGCCAAAAGCCAGTGGTGCTAACAAAGTGGAGCAGAGGGGGGAGTGAATCAAATAATAACAAATAGTTTTTCAGCCAGTAACTTTAGAATGCACACAAGAAGCTCCCTGCTCCTACAAGCATGTGCCTCTAGGCCCATGAAGATAGCTAAGAGGAAGCTACACCCCTATAAACACAATAAGCTGCACGAGAAGCATACAATGCCAATACAACCATCCATGAAGAATGCTGCTGGTAATTAGGGGAAGTACTACTGTAGGAAAGTGCCTCTTTTGACATTATCCCCCCCTATTTGGTCTGGCTTTTGGTGTAATTTTGACTGAAAATGTACTAAGTCCCTGCTAAACAGGACCCCAGTGCCAGATCTCTTTCTCTAAAATTGCACAGTCGTTTTTGCCAATTGGCAAACCTTTATTTGCCAATGGAAGTCCCTAGTAAATGGTACCCGTGGTACCCAGGGCATGGGGATTTAAAGGAAGGCCCTTGAGAGATGCAGCACTGTTTGAGCTACCCTCAAGGATCCTCTCACCTAAGTGCACACATTACTGCCTTTGCAGACTGAATATCTTGGTGCAGACAAAAAATGAAAACATGACCTGGCACAAATCCGGTGTGCCCTGTAAACCCACACTGCGTGCAATGTATGTAAGTCACCCCTCTGGTACGCCTTCCAGCCCTCAAGGCAGGGTGCATTATATTACATGTGAGGGCATACCTGCAAGAGCAGAAATGCCTCTTCTATGTCTTTGTAGATTCTCAGACATAGTCGGTGAACTGTAAAGCCATTTTAAGTATATGTGCTGGACACTGGTCATTACGAGTTTCCCAGCTACATGATGGCTTCACTGAAAATAGTGATGTTTGGTGTCAAACATCTCATATTAATAAATCCTCACTGATTCTAGTAATGGATTTATTAATACGTGCACTTAAAGGGCACCTTGGTCAGCAGACCTGTCCTGAAGAAACCATCTTAAAAGAAGAGGAAGCCTGCCTGAGAAACCGCGAAACCCGACACCAGAAGTGACCACTGCACCCATGTGAGAAAGTAGCCTCTTTCTAGCATGGTTACCCCCATTTGAGGCCTGTTTGTCAGTGCGTTTTGACTGTGTCACTGGGAGCCTGCTAGATAGGACTCCAGTGCCTATGGGTTGTGCCCTATTAGTCAGTATGTTTCACTGTTTTTGTCAGTATGCTTGACTGTGTCACTGGAGTCCTGCTAATCAGCACTCCAGTGCTCATGCTCTCTCTGGTTCCAAATTTGTACTTGCATAGTGGTAATCTGGTATTCCACTCCTAACTGGCATACTGGACCCCCCCTATAAGTCCCTAGTATATGGTACCTAGGTACCCAGGTCATTGGTGTTCCAGGGGATCCATATGGGATGAAGCATTTCTTTTGCCACCTATAGGGAGCCCATACAAAGACTTCTTCAGGACTGCCATTGCAGACTGTGTGAAATAGTGCAAGCACTATTTCACAGCCATTTTCACAGCACAGGTCACTTATAAGTCACCTATATGTCAGGCCTTCAGACCCTGAAAGCTGGGTGAAAAGTAACCGTGTGTGAAAGCACCCTGCACTAGCAGAGATGCTCCCACGTTGTCCAGGCCCATTTTCCCTGACTTCATGAGTGCAGGGACGCCATTATAAGTGTGCACTCTTCACAGGTCAATACCTCTGTACAGCTTCGCAATGGTAACCCCGAATTTGGCCATGTAAGGTGTCTAACAACTGGGAATTGTACCCCAATACTGATTCCAGTATTAGTTGCACAATCCCATGCACTCTGGGTGCTCCACAGTAGCCCCCCAGTACTGCCATACCAGCCTTCTGAGGTTTTCACTGCAGCCCCAGCTGCTGCCATCTCATAGACAGGCTTCTGCCTTCCTGGGGCTCGAGCAGCTCCACCCCAGGATGCAGAACAAAGCATTTCCTTTGGGACTTGTGTTTTACACCCTCTCTCTTTGAAAATAGGTGTTACAGGCATGGGAGGGGCATCCTGCCTGAGCTTCTGGAAGTGCCCTCCTTGCATAATCCAGTCTACACTGGTTCAGGGACCCCCAGTCCCTGCTTTGGTGCGAAACTGGACAAAGGAAAGGGAAGTGACCAGAGCTCCTCCAGAGTGTCCCTGGGTTTTGCCATCTTGGATTCCAAGGTGGTGGGTCACTCTGGGAGCATCTGAATGGCCAGTGCCAGCAGGTGACATCAGAGACCTCTCCTGATAGGTCCTTACCTAGTTAGGTGACCAATCCCCTTCTCAGGGCTATTTAGGGTCTCTCCTGTGGGTGTTTCTTCAGATTCAAATTGTAAGACTCCAGCAGGACTCCTCTGCATCCTTTACTTCACCGTCTACTGTTGGATCAATTGCAGAACTCCTCCAGGAACTCTATAACTTGCAACAAAGTATCCAAGACGACTTCTGCAAATCTGTAACTCCAGCTCCTGCCAGCAACTGCAACAGTTTCCAGGTTGTGCATCCACAGAGGACTGCCTGTCTTCAGCCTGCACCAGAAGAATTGAGGGAATCTCCTGTGGAGTGACAGAGTCAATTCCCTGCTTCAGCAGGCACCCCTCTGCAGCAACGACTGGTACTCTGGATCCCCTCTCCTGATGGTGAGCGTGAATCCTGGAACACAGGTGATAGACTAAAGTGACCCTGACTGTCCAAAGGTCCAGCTGCCCAAATTTGGTGGAGGTAAGAGCTTGCCTCTCCGTGCCAGACAGTACCCCTGTGCACTGCATGCTTTGCAGCTCCCAGAGCTTCTGTGCACTCTTTCTAAAATTCCTTTGTGCACATCTTAGCCCAGGTCCTCAGTACTCTATCCTGTGATGCTCAGCTCCCTGAGTTGTTCTCCGGTGGCATAGGACCCCCTTGTGTAGTGCTGCAATGACCCTATTTGCAGCTCCTTTGTCCCCATGTTGTGAGACTGCTGTGGGTGCTGCCTGGTCTTCTTAGGGCTCTCTGAAGTGCTGAGATCCCTCTCTGTCTCCTCATACTGAGTTGAGACCCCCAGCTCCCTCCTGAGCCCAGGCAGCACATTTTCCTGCCATAAATATATCTTGCCTGAGCCAAGGCTTGTTGGCGGAATCCAGCAACAAAAAACAGCCTGAATCCATTTCTCAACTTGGGATATCTCCTGCACCAACCAGGACCCCGCAGCTGTCTTCTTTGAGGTATTTCTGACTTTTTCTTCCAACCAGAGGTTCCACTTTTGCACCTTCTTCCGGGTTAGCAGGGGCTCCTGTTCTCCCTGGACTCTTCTGTGGTTCTTGGTCTTGGTCCCCTCTCTCCACAGGTCTTCAAGTTCAGGAATCCATCATTGGTGTCTTGCAGTACTGTCTGTTTTTTGCATAATCTTCTATCACGACTTCTAGTGTGTTTCAGGAAACTTGTACTTTACTCCTGCTTTCGGGGGCTCTGGGGTGCGGTATTTTACTTACCTTTAATGTTTTCGTACACTCCCCCTGCCCCTCTACACACTACACTTGCCTAGGTGGGAAACCGACTTTTGCATTCCACTATTTTAGTATATGGGTGTGTTCCCCCTAGGCCCTTTGCAACCTATTGCGATTTTCACTATTACACACTATCACTATTTTCTGACTATTTACTTACCTGTTTTTGGTTACTATTGTATATTTTGTGTATAATACTTACCTCCTAAGTGAGTATAGCTTCTAAGATATATTTGACATTGTGTCACTAAAATAACGTACCTTTATTTTTGGTAACACTGAGTATTGTCTTTCATGTGTGTGGGTACTGTATGACTATAGCGGTATTGCAAGAGCTTTGCATGTCTCCTAGTTCAGCCTTGCTGCTCTGACTACCACTACCTCTAGACAGACTGGCTTCTAGACACTGACTACATTCCACTAATAAGGGATAATTGGACCTGGTATAATGTGTAAGTACCTTTGGTACCCACTACAAATCAGGCCAGCCTCCTACAACCTGACACCCCTGTACCCATCCTGTGAAGGTTCCTTGGTGCTTCCAACCAAAAGTCCACCGTAGGCTGACCCCTGCTGGACTCCCAAGCAATGCCTGCAGCCTAAATCTGAGGGATCACTCGAGCACAACCTGCTTGGTGAGCTGATTCTGACATCTAAAGACACCCCTGCATCTGGAACCCATAGGCCTTGGGGAGCTGAACTGATGGTGTCCCTGTGAGCCCTTGCATCTTAACTTACCTAGGCAGCTGTGGGTTGACCCCTCCCGACCTCCTGGCCAGAGTCTGCAGCCAGTTTCTGGAAGCCATCTCCTCCATTAATTTACATTGAGCGCCCAACCCTGTGTTGGCACTCTGCACACAGCTGATGAGAGTGTGAGTTTGATACTGTCTTGTGGCCCACTTGTATTTACCTCAGTGCCAGGAAATCACCCCTGACCCTGCTTTGCTCACCTGTGGGCAGCACTGCAGCGGGCAGCATTGCAGCAGATATCCCCTGTCTCCATTGGAAAGTATTAGCCATCCAACACTGTATTGGCACTCTGCACTTGGCTGCCCCTGTGCCACTGAGGGTCTATGTTTGGTGCTGACCTGTGGCCCCTTGGTGCTCACCTCAACTCCTAGAGACCAACCTCTGCCCCCACTGGTGCTTACCTGTGAGCTTTGTGTCAACTTCCACCCCAGCTTCCCTTGACTAACCTGCGGCACTGACCTCAACTTTAACCTCTGCACCCAGCTGCTCACGTGTCTGTGTGTGCACCTTGAATTCTGACCCGAACCTTGCCCAGTGCTAGTCTGAACTCCTGAAGACTAGGACCAAAAGTCATGTACTTACCTGTGAACCTGCATCTTTGATTTTAATTTGAAACATGCTTTTCCTATTAATGAAGTTCTTCGGTTCAAAACATATATAGAAGCAACTGTTATTTTTCCAAATTGGTCTCTGATTTATTCTTTGTGTGAGTGTGTCATTTATTGCCTCTGTGAGTACAACAACTGCTTAACACAACTCCTCTGTAAGCCTAGCTGCTCGCCCACACTACCACAAATAGATCTCTAGAACTGTCTATTTCTGCCTCTGCACATCTTTGGGGAGCCACTGAACTCTCTGCACTGTGTACATCATTTTAGTACACTATATAGAGAGCCAGCACCCTACAACTACAAATTGAAAAAGCTACTTCCTCCTTGTGAGGAGGATATCACTGTTCAACCTAACCAAGTTACCAAAGCCAGTCAACTAGACATCAGCATGTAGGACGCTGTGCCCCTGGGGGTCTCAAGGGGAACTGACAGAGGGTAAAATGCAGGCTCAAGAGTTTCACATCAAGAACTGCTGGAATAAAACCACAGAATGTGCAGGTCAAAGCCCAGTCACCATAGTGGAGGAACCCCTAGAAAAGAAGGCCCCACCATTGGGAGGAGGCAAGGTGGGACTGGCAAATGGACAAGCCCTCGTGGCTGTTCTCTCATGAAATTTTGATGATGGCACTGAAAACTTTGACACCTTTTTTTTACATCCAACCTTAAAGAGAAGATTTCCTAGGCAAGCCTCAAGTATGGAAGCCATCTTGAAGAGGCAATTTCTTTCCCATTGTCTATGTGTGGTAACATTAGGTCACCCAGTCTTGATGGCAGGCCACCCTTACCTTTGGGTCCTATAAAAAATAAGCAGGTAGTGACCCCTTGTGAAGCGATATATCATTCTGACTTTGATAGGTACTGGAGAGTCCCAGATGATCACTATATTAATGATAAGGAGATTCTAAGTGTTATGGATTTTGACAACAACCAGAAGCAAAACTGTAGTCTGGGCTTTTCATCAGCTAACCCACTGGGTAAAAAAGAGCTTCAGAAACGTCCTGCTCCTAACTGTCATGGCAAATTTAGGCATAAATTATTAAATTCACTAGAGCGTTTGGCCAACTCAAAACATTCTCCATGGACTATCTGTCAGTTCTCAAAAAGGTCCAGGTTGATAATGGCCCCTTGCTCTGGACAGAACCCTTATGACTCTTGGTCAGGCATCAGTAATGCATGTAGAAAAGTGGGATGTGCAAATAAACGTCCTCCAGTCACTTTCGGAGCATGTTAAGAACACTGACACTTGGATTAATAAACTTAAAGACTTACTCAATAGGGTGGAGAAATCTATGATACCATGTTATTGCTCTCATCTATTAGAAAAAACTGTTGTTCTTCCAGCTATTATGACTGAATTGGTCCATGAATGTAAGGTATTGGCCAAGACTAAGTGCCCACATCAGTCCCTTCAAATGAGCCATCAAACTTTCTGGGGTCTCATCGTAATTCCGAAGGGCATACAATGAAGAATGTTCCCCCAGTTCAAACTTCATTCTCTTGACAAAGTGATACTAGTCGCCACGGCACAGACCTCCTTGTCTCTAAAAGTCCTGGGGGAACTAAGAGGAATCCTCCCACCTTGTCAAGGAAAAACAAAAAGTGTCTACGGAAACTTAATAAAAGTTCAAAACGGTGCACTGGAGCGGCTCAGAAACTCTATCCAATCTTTTCCGATCCACAACTAAAAGAACAACGATCTTCTGCGAAGTGATGGCAGTCAAAGCTCACAAGGTAGAAAAGATGTTAGCCTTTCCCAGGGGCATAATAAAGACTTAGAAGATCCTATGGGACAAATAGCAGCTAACAATGGGCCTAGTAGGTCCCCGGTTGACGCAATGGCGAAATCTCCTTTGACGGTGGTGGTGGACTCTAGAGGGTAATTTGGGTCCCCAGGTAATGAATCCATGTGACTTGTAATGACATCAGAGTTATTAAGATCTAATAAAGAGTGTCAAGGAAGGTCCAGTACAACAGGGAGCAAAGCTTTAAGATTATCTAAAGAGTGTCAAACCCTACTACAGACAAGCCAGGAAGAAATTCTATCTGCCAGGCAAGGGACTCCAATAAGCCCATTTTGTTGGACATGGTTAGAATAAGAAACCCAAAGTCATCAACAGCTGTACCCCTTGGGCCTCTAAGAGTCTCTAAACAACGCCAAACAAAGCCTCAAAAGTCATGGAGAGAGGTCCGAAACATGAGTCCCCTAGCTTTCCATGCTATCAAGAACTTGACTAAAATGAGACATGCCAATTTAAGAATACTCTCTTTCCCATGTGCAGATGAATGGTTGGAGGATAGTGTGCTGGGGGAATTGGAAAAAAGGACCCAGTAACTTCACTTGGAGGGGGGAGACCCAACCCCAGTGAGATAAATGGGTTACGGAAACTACTGGGGCGTGGAACTCACCTTAACGTCTCTAGTAATATTAGCTCCCCAGGAAATAAAGCACCAGAGGGCGTCACACTAATTTTCCACCCAGAATATGTCTCCCGCGGACAAGAAGACATTCTTAGTTGTGGGAATTTTTTTTAACTAATCTCTGCACTTCCTGAAATGGGAAGGATCGAATCGAAAGAGATTGAGTATTTAGCTTTCATTCCCAGAACCCATGATAACCCAAGAGAGGCTTATAAAGTTCAGTTTTGCCATCCAGATACTCTAAGAAAAATTTAAATGCATGCTAATGTATTGTCACAACGGGGCATTTCACTTAGTAAGCCGTCTCCCCCTAAGTACCACTGAATTTTGGCCGATACTTGCTCTACTCCATCCGCAAGAAGTCTGTCGTACACAGTCCAAAAGGTGCAGAAGACAGAAGGTGCAGGAGTGTAACTAAGGGATATAAAGGATTTCTCCAGATATTAGAGGGAATGTCGGTTAATAAGTAATCTGCACCAAATATCCTTTGGCTCCCAACGAGCTGGGGGTTCCCAGAATCAATCTACCACTAATTTACCAACATTGTAGTTCTGCTCAAGGAATATTTGGGGTTGAAGGACATTGCTGGCCAATGATGAGGTACTTCAGAAAATCAGTAGGAAGGAAATAATCTGCTTACAGGAAACCTGACAGTTAGGTCCAGCAGTGTGGCCAGATCATCTTGAAGTTTTTTCTGCTGCCAATCCATCTTCCAAGGGCGCCACCCTTTTGCTTGGGTCTCCATTTTAATTCATAAGTTGCTAGCAACACGCAATGCAATTTTGGCCAGTAACCTGGAAGCATATATCATTATAAAAATAGTATGCCCCTTCAATCATAATTCTAGGGGTTTGTCTATGATCATCATAGGGTCAATTAATATCTCTCCAAAGCAACCGAAGAAAAAATGGCTGTGGCTGAACTGTCAAATATTATAAGACCTTTAAGAGGGTCATATTTGGAAGTTATGTGGTTTCTTGCTAGTGATCTTAATATGTTTCTTCTTGACTCACCCGGCCATTGATTTGGGTTCAAGAGGAAGCTGTAGCCTGGTCCATACCAGAACTTATGTCAGGCACAATTAAGAAGGAAGTGGCAGGAAAGAGATTTGCCACCCTTCTTAATCAACTTGGTCTAAGGTCAATAAATGGCAGAAGTGTTTTAGATATTTCTCCCACCCGTGCATTTAACTTGCAAAACAACTCTTCTTTAATAGACTAACTTTGGGTAAAAGCCCAGCATTTAACCAAATGAGTGGCTTTGAGATGATCCTGGACCTGTTTAGGTACTGTGCTATGTTAATATGTTCCATCTCGATGGGCATGTCCAGATGGCACATTTTGAAGGTAACTGGTGCTCAAGACGGCATATGTGTATTGCCCAGAAATAAGTGGAGCTCCAAAATTCCAGCTGAAAATGTTGAAACGCTGAGGCCGGTTTTTATAGCTGTCCAGGTGGACGAGGTTGCATCTCCCTTGCAGTGGTATAACTTGACTATAGCACTGTTAACTCAATTTTCCCCACACATTACTACACTGGGCCTGTGCAAGGCTCTCCCGCATAGGCATTTATGTGCTGAGCTAAGAAAGCTTAAGCAGCAGTTGAATAAGCACCTGAGAAAGAGTCAAACTATCAACAACTCAAGCACACTTACTGAGTAGATACAACAAATAAGAAGGTCATATAAAGTAAAAGCATGAACCCAAACCAAACAAAAAAAGAAGAAAAACAATGGGTGTAGTTGCAAGAGGCATCAAAGCAAAACAACTCTAGTAAATTTTGAAGATTAGTCCAGCAGACGTCAAGCGGAGCCCATTCAAATGTTCAGCAGCCTATATCAGCTGAGAGTTGGTTGCATTATGTTTCAAACCTTTATGATTCACACATGGCTAGCCAGTGGGAAGAGACTTGGGCCCTCATTACAACCCTGGTGGTCGGTGTTAAAGCGGCGCTCTGTCGCACAGCAGTCCTCCCAGTTCCCCAGTTTTCCTGTTCCTCTGTCCCCTCAACTGTGTGTCCACTGCCACTGCCCCCAGGTCCCTGATGTTCTTGGGTTGGTGGGTTTGCCTGGGTTCCCTGTAGTGGTGGACACACTGCTGCTTGACGTGTCCTATGGACAGAGGTATGGGCCCGCTGGGTGGGTGCTGTTCTGGTGTTTCCTGAGGGGGTGGCTCTGTGGTGGCATGTGCCAGTGTGCGGGGAACCGACTGTCCCGAGGTCGCAGATGTGCCGGGCTGGTCATCTAGATCCAGTTGGACAGAGCTGCTGTCATCACTTTGGGCCTCTTCTGTGGGGGGTGTGCACATGTCTGGAACCTCCTGTCTGGTGACGTTGGGCAGGGGTCCTGCAGGGTTGTAAAGGCATGATTATTGCATCTCTGTGTGCCATGGTGTGCAATGGGTGGGTGACCCTGTACCCCAGTGCTTACATTTTTGTGTAGGACCTTGTGTGATATTTGGTTTGGGGATCTGTGTGGGTATCTTTAGTGGACATGCTTTGGTGATGGGTGTCCATGCTTTGTTGTTGCATGCAGGGCATGGTATTGGAATGTGTGGGTTGTGCTAGTGGGACGTTTGTGAGGTGTTGGAGAGATGGGGGTGAGGGTGAGGGTGGGGTATGGTATAGCATGCAGGTAGGGTGGGGGATGTAATAGTTAAGATTTGACTTACCAGAGTCCATTCCTCCAGCTACTCCTGCGAGGCCCTCAGGGTGCAGTATAGCCAATACCTGCTCCTCCCATGTTGTTAGTAGTGGGGGAGGAGGTGGGGGTCCGCCACCAGTCCTCTGAACTTCAATCTGATGTCTTGAGACCACGGAACGCAACTTCCCCCATAGGTCGTTCCACCTCTTCCTGATGTCATCCAGTATTCTTGGATGCTGTCCCACTGCATTGACCCTGTCTACGATTCTGCACCATAGCTCCATCTTCCTAGCTATGGAGGTGGGCTGCACCTGTGATCCGAATAGCTGTGGCTCTACCCGGACGATTTCCTCCACCACGACCCTGAGCTCCTCCTCAGAGAACCTGGGGTATCTTTGTGGTACCATGGTGTGGCATGGGTGATGTGTGAGGGGATGTGTTTGTGTGTGTTGTGTGCGGTGCGTGAATGTTGTGTGAGTGATGGTGTTGTGTGCCTGTGGATGCTAGTTTGTTGAAGATGGTGTCTCTCTCTGTGCTTCATTCTCAATTTTTGGTAGTAAGGGTTTGTAGATGATGTGGGTGTGTGTTATATATTGTATTGAGTGTGTGGGAGTGGTGTGTGTATGTGTATCAGGTGTGTGTATTTCAAATTGTCCAATGTGGTTGTGTTTTGTAAAAGTGTGTGTATTTTGAGCGCGGCGGTGTGTACCGCCAATGGAATACCGTGGTTGAAAGACCGCCGCGTGGATTCGTGGGTCGTGATAGTGTGGGCGGTTTTTTTGTTGGCGTGACGGTGGAGGTTTTGTTATCGCCAGTTTATCACTGACCTTTGGTGTGGCGCACTTGTGTGGGTGTCTAGATTTTGGCGGATTCCGGCCTGTGGGTCGTAATAGCTGTAGTGGAATTCCGACACCGCAGCGGTGTGTTGGCAGTCTTCTGCACGGCGGTAAGCAGGATTTACCGCCAATGTTGTAATGAGGGCCTTGGTCTCTGAGTATGGAGTCCCATCATCTAGATATGTGGGGTGTTGGGGAGAATGAGTGGATTAAAGAGAACACCTTGCAATCAACAATAGCCTCCCTACTACTCGCAGGGGCCCCTGGTCCAAATGGGTTGCCAGCTAGGCCATTTAAAATGGCACTAGCTGTTTGGTCACATTTCTTAGGCCCATTATTCAAGCAATGTTTTATTACAAATGATGTTCCAGATAGCTGTAGGGGAGCAATATGATCCCCTAGTCACAAAAAGGTCTCTCCTGACCTGCCAGCAAATTTTTGAGTAATAGTCCTTCCTGATGTAGCTAAGAAATGTTATGCAAAAGTCCTGAACTATGAGCTTGAAGAGTGGGCATCAGCTAATGCACTAATCGAAATTACACAGTCTGGTTTCAGGCAGGGTACCAGCATGGAGAATACATTGCTGATCTTCTCTTCAGTGATTGAGGCAGCAAACAAAAAGCAAGCACCAATGCTGTATGCTGCCTTTATCAATTATACTACAGCTTTCAATAAGGTGGACAGAGCAAAGCTTTGGCGAAAGCTTCATAATTGAGGTATTACTCCCACATTGTTGCTTGCCAGTATGAGGTTGTATGTGAAAACAAGGGTTAGAATTAAGGTCTTGGGGAATAGGGTGACCCAAAAAATCCAAATCAAGCAAGTGCTGAAACATGGGTGTATTTTGGCTCCCCTACTATTTAATCTTTATTTGTCTGACCTTAATAATGCTTTGTCGGGAGTGTATGCCTTTCCACCTTAGTGTGCTGGTGTACATTTGCAATGTCTGCAGTATGCAGATGACACTATGCTTTTTGACCATACACCAGATGGTATGCAAAGGCTGCTGCATGCGCTGTCACATTCTTGCAATGAAAATAAGATCTCCATTAACACCTCAAAGACTGAAATTATAATTTTCAGGAGAAAGAAAAAGTAACTTTGAATTGGACCAGGTCAACATTGAGCAGGTATCCAGCTTCAAATATCTAGGTGTTTATTTTAATGTGCATGGCTCACACCATGCGTATTTTGAGGCTATTAAAGCTAAGGCGGTAGCACTGATTACCGGCTTCCAGAAACTGCTGAAACAAAAGTCAGGGCCAGACTTGACCACAATTTTCCAAGTAATTGACTTTACATTTATTCCAACATTGACACATGGCTTGTTGATCTTTAAAGGCAGTCTGGGTCCCTGGCTAGACAGGAACCAGTGCCTTTGTTTTGGAAGATTAATCCAGCTCCCGGATGCATCCCAGTCTTCACAAAGTTGTTTAGAATTAAACTTAAGCAACCAAGTAATTATGGAGGGTACAAGGTTTTTATATTCTTACTTAAGGCTCAAGGTGGCTTCCCCCAGGTCGCTAAGGGGTTTGATCTGGTAGAGCATGCAGAATAGTAAGTTGTCATGGAAGGAATACGCTAGTAAACTAGTTCAGGTTGAGGGTGTGGATTAAATTATTAGTCTGAGCCTACCACCAAGGCAACGTGCTTAAGAAAAATGCAAGGCTGAGATCTGCAGGTGAAGATCGCCAATATCTGGCCACAGAGGCTCATGCTGATTTATGCACTTCCTTATATCAATCTAATGGGAGGGTCCCTTATTTAGCTTGCCCCTGAAGCTGAGTTGGAAAAATACCTATTAGGTTGAGGTGCAGAATCATACCCCTAAAAGCCTACAAACACGGCTGTTTGAGTGGCTCCGAAACCCTGCATTGCTGGCTATGCAAGTATAAATTAGAACCTTTACTGCACATAGTGTGTGTTTGTAAAAAATGAGTGGGCTGAGATGTTATTGGCTGATTCTTGTCTTTTGCATGCTAGTTATTAGGAAATGTCTGAATGCTTTTGTGGCATGTTTAAGTGGGTTACATCCTCAGCTAACTGTAATATATTTTATATTTTTGAAGGATGTTGGTATAGTCTTGAATAGGATCTCTTTGTCCCTCTTAACAACTTCATTTTCAGGGTTTTTAAGGCACTTTGCACTTTTCTTGATCCCTGCACTTTATAAATACTGTTTTGGAGGTCAGAATGTAGTAGGAGCGACCAGTGGTATGTATTGAAGCATTTTCAATAATTGAGGAGTGTAAAGTTTTCACTGCATGTAACAAAGAGACAATACTTATTATGTTTTACTTTTAGTGTGTAGCTTGGGCTCATTTCAAAGATTAGGTAATTTAAAAAAAAATAACTGAATTTTTAGATTAAAATGTTGGTTAGCATACTGTAATTATGTCTTTAAGAACTGAATGATTTAGTGGCCTCATTAGCCTTCCTATGTTGTAATATGAGAAATATATGTATATATATATATATATATATATGTATGAGATGCAAATCAAATGTCGTTTTTATTGCACATTTTGATATTATGCTATTGGGGGCTTTATTTTTTGAAGTGTTGATTAATTCATGTATTTGACTGATATTTGTTCTTTTATATTGTTAGTTTTAAGTAACTAAACAATACATTTTACCTTACCTTACCTTCCTAAAACTCTCCTTACTTTCCCTAATCCTACAATTTACAATTTCTGACGCATTAATATACCAGCCACTGGGACACGCTGGCAATTGGTGCACGTTGCTGCCTGACCCCCTTGTCCCACTCTTTCTTAGATCTGCCAATGTTATATTATTAAGGATGACCATAATTGAGGACCTCAGGGCATTGAATATGAATCTCACTAACTCCAGGGCTTGGTCTATGACCAGGGCTTGGTCGAGACTGGACATCACAGCCCTCAACAGGAGCACAATGCATAATTTAGTACAGGTGGTCGAGCTAGATCATCCCAGGATTGATGGTTGAATGCGGGACTCACTATACACTGTTCTGCAAACTAAAATTTGTCATCCAGCTAGGTCTCACCCTCTGACCCCATGTTTTATAGAGGCACTATGAGTAGAGAAATCTGGATGTAATTGAGTGGCTCGTATATGATGAGGACTCCACGCTCAAATACAAAACGTCACTAAGACACTAGCACAGTCTCTGTAGAGCTGCTCAGGCAATGGAGCGGGACTCACCTGGGAAAAGCCCAGGTCAAGGGCATGCATGTCCCACACCCTTCAGCGTAAGGAAGAGACAGGGCATGGGTTCCCCCCTTGGTTTGGTTTGTGAGTATTGACTCTTGACATTGCTTGTCTGCTTCTTCTTTCTTGTTTTTGGTAGCATTATGCTTTTTCCACTCTAAGTGTTTGGGTTAATGGGTTGGACAATGGTGAAGCATAAAATTCATACACTGAAGGCTGTGATTGAACTCACAGTGCCACAAGTCTCCACTATTGATGGTTTCCTGAACCGGGAAGTAGGATTGGTCTCCAAAGAGATTGAGTTGGCTGAAAGATGGCTCTCTTTTTCGAGAGATGGCCCACCCTTGACCGCTGCCTCCTCCCTTTGCCCCGGGCTTGTCACCTTATCCTTTCATGAGATTGGGAAGGGAGGGATTACAGGGGAGGGGTGTATTGAGGGTTGTGCTCCTTTTGTGAGGGTGGTGGAGTTTCTGATTCTCATTTGAGGATGTAAGGGGAGGAAGAACAAGATTCATGCCCTGCTCCCTTAAGCCTGCCTGCAAGTCCTAAGTGCAAATGGAGGAAGCGAGCAGTCATCTTCTCCCAGTGGGTACAGTCGGCTAATAAGGCGGTTCAGACAGAGAGACACAGCCTCTGTGCTCAGGATGTGGCTCCACCTTTGGGAACGTCTATTGTTACAACTTGGTAAGATGATTAATGATAATTTGGACCCTTGTATGGCAAGAATTTATTCTATTGAACAAAACATGACCCTAGTGCGAGTTCAACTCACGAGGGGGGAGTCATGGGTGGTGTGTGGTGCATACCAATGGCTCCGGTATGTAGCGCTGTTCCTGTTGCAGTTCAGACTGATGGCCCTAGTTTGCTATCAAAGGTATTGCCCCCCCCAAGGCATACTCGGAACCTTTTAGAACATCCTGGTTCAGCCCCTTTCGTCCAGGTAGCCGTGGAAGTCAGGGTCAGACCTCAGGATGTGTCCTTTAAACAACGGGGTGGTTCTGAACCTTCCCCCGGCAGCCACTCCATTTGTGGTAGTGCTAGGGAATGTGCCCCCTCAGTTTAACTCCTCCCCGGAGCCCTATGAGGAGCTGAAAAATAAGGTTGTACATTGACTAACACTCCATCTGATGTGGGAACCGTTATATATGATTAAATTTTACTGGTTCATAGGTTGGGTTGGGTGGGCCTGGATAGGAAGCAATGAGATGGGGACTGTGTGGTGCTTCATTATAATTGACTGTCCATCGCTGCACACATCTTGGCCTTGTGAGCCCTTTTGGGACCTTTAACTATACCAGTATTTTAGCACTTTCATTGTGTTACTTTTACAAGCCGGGGATAGTGTGTCGCCCCGGGTGGACAACGGTTCAACATAGGAGGAATTCTTGAGGTAGTCCTCTGCTGGATACTACAGGATCGTCTGTCCTGCTATCTTCAAACAGGTGTGTCCCTTTAAGTGACTTAGAGTCATGTTATTGACAGAGTACCTTTGGGTCTGCATCTGACCCCCATTTTCTGATCCCCCACTGTTCCTCCTTTAGCTGGGAAGTTGGAGGAATGTCTGATGGATATGAATTTATTTTCCTGGAACATTGTGGGGTTATCAGCCAAGTATAAAGATATAGCATGGCTAGAATTTGTGAGGGATTATCAGATTGCCTGTCTCAAAGAAACCTGGGAAGTTCACAATATTTTTTTAATAGAGGGATATAAAACCTTTTTCTCTCCAGCCATGCCTTCTGGTGTGGGGAGGGTGAGGTAGGATCTAATGATTTTTGTTGCTTTAGAATTCTGTGGGTTGATCATGGATCTTAAATTGGATACCAACGTAGAACAAGGTTTGAGGCTGATGGTCTCAGGTGTTCCACCCTTCGTACTGATTAATTTCTAACACACTCAAAGTGGTGAATCTGGGACTCCCAGTTCACTTGTGTGATGTTCCTTTCTTGGGTCTGTGTCTAAACAGTGTTCTAAGAGGAAGTTGATTGTAATTGTGGGGGATTCTTAATTGTCATTTGAGCAATTGTCAGTTTGATTCAGGGGTAGGTTTATAGCTGCACACTTAAGGCGGGGCTTCACTTGGTTTACAATAGGGAGGGAACAAAGTTTAAGTCCATTTTGGATTCTTATAATTTGGGTTTTGCTTTGGAGAAGCTGTCAAACTCCCCAAATAAAGTTTTTTGCAAACATTTAAATGAAGTGGGTGTAGAACTATACTGGATAATATCTTGCTTTCGGCACCCCTGTTTGGTTATATTTCCAATCATCAAGTTATTCTCAGCCCCTTCAGTGACCATCACCCCCAGTCCATAGATTTTGTCAAAAAGGTCAGGTCCGGCGGGAACATTATAAGGAGGATTAGTATAACTCATCAAGGTCACAGACTTAAGTGAACTCAGGTCGACTCCACACTTTTTGAAAGCTACTCTTTTTTCCATTTGTCAGCAGGAACTGCCTGCTTGTTGGTCCTAGGTGCTGTGGATAGGAAAATCCTTTCAGCTTTTGCTCATCTCACTTATAGAGCATCTGAGTTATTGCAGGCTCCAGGTCAAGGCAGGTTAAGCAGGACCCCTAAAATGGTTTGACAGGAACTGTTCTGGGTGTCTTCTACAGTTAAAGGCGGCATTGAAGCAGGTTCCCACAGATAGGAACTTGGTTGTTTTGCATCATAGTGTGTATGAAAAAG
This sequence comes from Pleurodeles waltl, assembly GCF_031143425.1. Lineage (NCBI taxonomy): Eukaryota > Metazoa > Chordata > Amphibia > Caudata > Salamandridae > Pleurodeles > Pleurodeles waltl. The sequence goes on from NC_090449.1 coordinate 525,487,981, forward strand.
GCCCTAGCCACTCGCAAATCTGTACTGAGAGCAGCAGTATGGGAGGAGTTGGACGTGGCATGTGACCTTACAGATAGTTCCCAGTCCTGGAAGTTGGGTAATAGGCCTTGCTTTATAGATGGCACAGGCCCAGACCTATGTTATCATATCTCTGAGCAGCAGTGGATTGACCACTTTGAAGGGGTGTATAATTTTGGGGAAAGTGATGATGGTGAAGGCATGACGGAAGGGGTGTATGGGCTAGGTAGTTCAGTTTTTTCACTTGAGGAAATTTCCCAAGGTATTATAACGCTATCACAAAATAAGGCCTGGGGCCCAATGGAATTCCCCCAGATTTACTGATGGATGAGGTTGTGGGGCCCTATTCTGACCCAACTTTTTGAATGCCGCGACACAAATAGGGGTCATGCCTTGTTGGTCTACCTCAGTTATAGTGCCAGTATTTATGAAGGAGGTAAAGATAACTTCTAGTGCTATCGGCCTATCTCGTTGCTTGATGCAGTTGCAAAAGTCTTGGGAAGAGTAATTTTAAACAGGCTGCTGGGCGCTAATAATATTCTCACTGAGGTACAGAATGGTTTTAGATCAGGAAGGTTGACTGTAGATCAGTGGCTGAAACTTCATTTAATCTTGAATGAATATGCAGTTGCTCGGACGGAATATTTATAGTTGGCCATTTGGCCTTTATGAACCTTACGTCAGCTTTTGATAGGATAAATCAGGCAAAGTTGTGGGGATTGTTAGTTGAGTTAGGTGTTGACCCAAATCTGGTGCCATCCTAGCTGACATGCATGCAGGCACTATGCTGTCAGTGCAGTTCATCTTGTAAGCTGGTCACTTGCGACCTTTCCCTACAAGAAGAGGTGTCCAACAAGGGAATATTCTTGTGCCCTTCATGTGTATCCTTTATATTAATGGTCTGGAGAAAGCTCTTTTTGTTGATGCATGCTGCCGAAGAGCAGGCTCCCAGTTTTGCTCTATGCCAATGATGCTGTTGTTATGGTGCACACAGCAGTGGGTTTGCAACTTCTTTTGGGCATGTTTGTAGAGTTTGTGGGGTCTCAGGATGTGGCTGTTAATTTTACCAAGTCTTTTTTCATAGTTGTTCGTGCCCGTACCACTTGATCTAATTAGTTTAAGGTTGGTAATCCTACCCTACCCAAAGTTTCACCTCTTCCTTATTTGGGGGTGCTATTTGGTGTTTGGAAACATTGCTTGATGGTAGACGGTCTGGGCTTTTAAAGGACCATAAGTGCAGTGATTGCTATTGCCCAGAGGCTGGGCTCATGGCTGCTGTGTAACCTTCTCAAAATGTGCCAGGATAAATGTGTCACAGGTGCTCTACGGCTGTGAGGTCTGGGGTTATGTGAGGCTTGATAATCTTCAAAGGATTGGAAAACTGTTCTTTAGACATTTGGCTCAGTACTCCTGCCTTTATGGTGCATGAGGAACTAGGGTCCCCAAGCTTAGTCGATAAGGCCCCCTCCTATGCTGGATTAAGATCTGGGTGAGGGAGGGCTTAAACCTTAAAAGAGCAGTTTTCCAAAACTGTTTGGTGCTACATGAGGCATATAAAAGTTTCTGTCTGATTCACATAAAAAAATTGTGGCCATGATAGGGCATGCAGATATGTTCACTGATCCGCATTCGTTGTCTCTTTTGCACCTGAAGAGGGTGAAATCACTATTTGTGGAGCATGTTAGGTTCACCATGGAACAGACTGAGTTGGCTAAGACCACAGTAAGGAGATATATTCTATTGAAAACTGTGGACGGCATGGAACCTTAACTTTGGTCCCTGATAGGAGGGATAGGTTTGTTTTGAACAGGTTCAGGTTTAACTTGCTGCATTACTTACTGGCTTCACCCAAGGGATGCATGAGCCATAGTTCGTTGTTGCCCTGTGGCTGCAACAATAGGTCTCAGCAGAACATAATGTAATTTGTTATGTTCTGTCATTTTTTTAGTTGTACGAGAAAGCTGTTTCTGGTCCAAGTATTGAAGAGGTTGGATGTTTTACTGCTGCACCCAGAACTCATTTATCTTCAGATGCTACCAAATGAATTTATTCTCTGTTGTTTTAGATTTTGTTAGAGCTGTTCTAAGCTCCATTCAGTCTAGACCTGACTGATCTGAATGGATTTATTGTTAGGTTACTCCTTTTTAAAATTGCCATTTGCTTCCAGCGCGATTGGAGAAAGGATGTCTTTCAGGTGAGGCCTTCTCCTTAGGTTGTTTGGAGGGGGTAAAACAGACACAGGGGGAAAGGAAAGAGTTTTTACTTTCCACCGTGCCTGTTTTGTGTGGATTCCTGCTCCACGATCGTGGGTGAGGTGTGCGATCTTGGAGCAGGAATCCACCCACTAGACACCAGGGAGTGCTTTATGTGTATTTTGGGGAGTGACCCCTTAGGCAAGGGTCGCTTTCCTGGGGGCATTATTCTATCCATGTTTAGGCCCCCTCTCGGGGCTAGATCGGCCATTTTTTCGGCCCATCTAGCCCCCAGGGGTGGTCGAGACCCACTAGACACCAGGGAAGTTTTTGACCTTATGTTTTAGGGCAGCAACCCCTAAGGCAAGGGTCGCTACCCTGGAGGCAATATTTTTGTTTGTGTTTTGCCCCCCCTGGGGCTAGATTGGCCATGTTTTCGGCCGATCTAGCCCTCAGGGGTGTTGAAACACAATAGGCCCCAGGGATTGTGTTGTGTGTGTTTTTTTTGTATCTTGGGGCATCCCCTTGGCAAGGGCCACCCCTCAAAGGAGGAACAGAACTGTTGGCCTCTTCTGCCCTCCTTGGGGGTGGTTCAGCCTGTTCTTTTAGGGACATCTGCCTCTAATGGAGGCTGAATCATTTTAGGCAACCAGGGATCTTGTGTGTGTGTTTTGTGTGAGGGGGTGGCCCATTTGGCAAGGGTCGCCCCCCAAAAGGGGCACATTACTGATGGCCATTTCTGCCCCCCTTGGGGGCAGATCGGCCTATTTTTTTTGGCCCTTCTGCCCTCAAAGGGTGGCAGAAGGGCCAACCAGACTCCAGGGAATTTTTTTTTGTTCCCCTTTCTTTTTTTGTGCTGGGGGTCGCCCCCCCCCAAAGGGGCACTGAACTGTTGGCCATTTCTGCCCTCCCCCCTCCCCCCCCCCGGGTGCAGATCAGTCAATTGTTTTGGTCCATCTGCCCCCAAGAGAAGCCAAATCCACTTAGGCACCAGGAATCTTGTCTGTGTGTGTGTGGCACATTACTGTTGGCCATTTCTGCCCCCCTTGGGGGCAGATCAGCTTATGTTTTGTATCCCCATCTGCCCCCAAGGGGGCAGAATCTACTTAGGCACCAGGGAAAATTTGTAAATGCTTGGTGGCTGGGTGTTTGTCAACTGGCGAAGTATTTGTATTTGTGATTATAACAGTTTATTTCTCTTTCTTATTCTAGTTCAAAGCTTTTGCTTCCTTTGCAGTGGATCCTTGTGGTTTTTGCAGTATTTGACCTGTGGTTTGCATAGTTGCTTGTTTTAGGTAAGTAAAAGCAATTTACTCCAAAGGAGTATTGTTGACATGCATGAATAACATGTTTGTAGGTGGTGTACTAAATGCAGGTTTGTATGTGAAAGTTTCCTTAGATTTGTGCACAATTATATTTGTGTTGTCTTATGTCTAATTTGCTTTTCTTTTTTTCTTTTTAGTTGGATATCATTGTTGATTACTGTGTCTGTGCAGAGTAGTTGCTGGTGAGTAGCTTTTTCAGGCAAGTGATTGGTATTGTTTTTTAGTACATAACTCTTTAAGATAAAGCCACACTTTGTTTATTACTTATTTTGGACAGTGCTGATTGTTGTTGGCAATCCATTTGTTGTTAGAGAGGATAATGGCTAGCTGCAGAGTGACTGCTCAGCAGGTTGTTGGCATGCTTTTTGAGTCGCCTTCTGACCATGATTATGAGATTGACTCTGCATCTGAGGCAGAGGAGGAAGTGAGAGATTATGGCAGTGAGTTTTCTGTCCGAGAGGAATCTTCTGATGAGGAAGCCACTCTCAGTGCAAATGAAGAGCCTGTTTTAGAGGAGGGCATTGATGTGCTTCCTACAACCACTACCTCTTCCTCCACTCCCAAACCCCCTCCATCTTCCCGTCCCAGTGTGTCTAAAAAACTTTTCCTAGCTAACATTGACCTATTCCCTACACTTCCCCCCGTCCTTCCCCTAGGGCCTGGATGTCCAGATCCCAGCCCAACACGTCAGCCACAAAATCCACGAGCACTGTGGTCCCTCAAGTCCAGGAACATCGAAGGCGGCACCCACCAGGGCTGCCAGTGCGCCACCTAATGAGGCCAAGGATCACCCTATTCCACCACCTGCCAAGGTGAAGAAGTGGCCCACATGCCATAGGGAAAAGCCACACCAACCACCCAGCAAGGCCTCATCCAAGACAAAAGAGGACAGTGCCAAGGTCCCAGAAGTGATTTCCAAGGTGGGGAAGGGACACAAGGCCAAAGGGAAGTCAGCTCAGGGCACGGAGCCTCCGGGTGAGGACTGGTGTGACCCCTTCTGCAAGACAGAACAGCAACCTGTCCGGCGGTAGCCACCGCCGCAACCACCGCCACCTGCACTGCCACCTGCACCGCAACCTGCACATCTGCTGCCTCTGCTACAGTCCCCAGCATCATCCCCAGTGGGCAGCCATCTGAGACTGCAGGAGACGTCCTTCCACAGGTGCTGACACCTGCACCACCGGCAGCATCTCCGCCGCGGACACAGTCGCAGCCACCGCCTCCTGCCCCGTGGCATGCCCAGCCAGTGCCACCACAGCGGACATCAGCAGCATCCCCAGTGGGCAGCCTTCCGAGGCTGCAGGAGACGTCCTGGACCCTGCACACAGTTCATGAGGCACCACAACCAGCACTGGCAGTACTAGCAGTTGGCAGGCTAAGTCGCTGCAGGGTAGAGTGTGTTTCTGCCTCCATGAAGTATCATGATACCTGTTCCCAGAAACTCTCGTGGCTCAGACACCCAGGTGAGGGAATGGGAACTGCCACATCCCAGGTACAGCACTCTGGGCACCAAGGGCCAGATGTAGCAAAGGTTTAGTGAGTCGCAAACGGCGAAAATCGCCGTTTGCAAGTCGCTAAAGCCACTTTGCTATGTAGAAATGCATTTTGTGAGTTGGAACGACTCTCAAAATGCATTTCCGACTCGCAAATAGGAAGGGGTGTTCCATTCCTATTTGCGACTCGCAATGGTATGCATTTTCATTTGCGACCGTGATTGCGGTCGCAAATGAAAGCGCAGTTACCATCCACTTGAAGTGGATGGTAACCCAGGCGCAAACGGGAAGGGGTCCCCATGGGACCCCTTCCCCTTTGTGTCTGGCAAAAAAATATATTTTTCAGGGCAGGCAGTGGTCCAATGGACCACTACCTGCCCTGAAAAATACAGAAACTAAAGGTTTCGGTTTTTTTTTCAAAGTGCAGCTCGTTTTCCTAGCAGGCCACCATCCCCGTGAGTGCCCTGAATCGCTATTAATGAGGTGGGTCTTTACGACCCCATAGCTACTCGCAGAAGGTGTCTGAGACACCTTTCTGCATTCCAAATTGCGAGTTGCAATTTGCGAGTCGCTGGGACTCGCAAATTGCAACTCGCAATTTGGAACCTTGCTACATCTGGCCCCAAGTCCCCTCCAGAACCAGTGGAGAACTGCATCCACTACCCCAGTCCTTGGCAGGATGAAGCACTCTGGGCACTAATCCCCCTCCAGAACCAGTGGAGAACTGCATCCACTACCCCAGTCCTTGGCAGAATGAAGCACTCTGGGCACAAAGCCCCCTCTAGAACCAGTGGAGAACTTCATCCACCCCAGATACTGTGGCTTTGCACTCCCCAGGACCAAGCAGTGGGCAAACTACCGACTTGTGAGACTATGGCTTTGCACTCCCCAGGAGCAAGCAGTGGGCAAACCACCCACTTGAGAGACTGTGGCTTTGCACTCTCCAGGACCAATCAGTGGGCAAACCACCCACTTGTGAGACTGTGGCTTTGCACTCCCCATGAGCAAGCAGTGGGCAAACCACCCACTTGAGAGACTGTGGCTTTGCACTCCCCGGGACCAAGCAGTGGGCAAACCACCCACTTGAGAGACTGTGACTTTGCACTCCCCAGGACCAAGCAGTGGGCATGGAGCCCCCTCGTGAAGCAGTGGTGTCATCCTGTCATCCAGCTGAGGTGCCCCCCTCCCCTTCCCCCTGAGGTACCTGTTTTTTTTCAACCTAGTGCCCCAGCAGTGTTCTCTCCGTTTTGAGGCAGGTGTCATGTGTGGGCTTCACCCATGCTTTTTGGAACCACTGGTTCACGGACATGTAATGGAACAGTATACGGACTTGTGTACTTGCTGTAAATATTTGATTTACTGATATTTTAAAGTTATGTTGGCCTATCTGGATTTTCAATGATTACACTTGTTACAATCATTTCATTTGGTCCTTGCGTTCTTCCAGGGGGTTACGGGGTTTAAATGTAATGTTGATGCATGTGTTTGTGTGTCTGTGTTGTTGTGGGTGAGGGGTGGGGGTTTTGCGTGTGTGTGACACTCTCTTTTTCCTCCCCCTTCCCCTGTGTGCTAGGTGCAGTACTCTCCGTGGTCGTCGCCGCCATCTTTGATGTTCCTGGCAGAAGAAGAGGTAAACCAACCTTGGTAACACCTGTAACTCGAGCTCCATGGCGTCCTGGTTCCTCGTTGGGTGTCGAGAGGTGAGTGGTTTCCGTTCCAGAGGCTGTTTCCGACGTGCTTTTGATGGCGTTGGTACCGCCTTGGAAAAGCTGGCGGATTGGTGCCTTGTAATAGTGTGGGCGGTATACTGTCTTCCGCCTGTCTGTTGGCGGTGACTGCTGCAGTGTTTGTTGCTACCGCTGTGGCGGACGGGGTGTTAAAGTGGCTGTCTGTGTTGCCGGTTTCCACCATGGTCGTGATTCCATTTTTGTCACCATTGGCCTGCTGGCGGAATTAACACCGCTTTATCACCGACCGCCAGGGTTGTAATGAGGGCCATAGACCCAAACATGATTAAGATGACCAATAGCATTGTGAACTATGATAAAATGTCTAAGTCTTCCAAGCATGTGACAAACAAGTTCACACATGGCATGTGTGGTTCAGAACACAAGTGTCTGGAAGTATCCCTGATGATTTTACCAGTACAACATTGATGTGACCAACAAAATAGACATATGTAAGACAGTGAGTGGCAGCCATTTGTTTGCCCATATCCATTCCCCAAATGAGGTCAATGCGATGTGCTTAACTTTTCAAGAATGACTGTTACAGAACGTAGCACAAACAATAGATGTTGCTTGATTATCTGTCCTAGAATTTATATCCGTACACAATCCGAGTGCCAGGAACTGTGCTGAAAAGTGTATTGAGTAGCTGATGTCATACAGCTGCCTATCAGACAGGTCTTTGGTCATAGGGGATACATATAGTCACACATGTCAATCAATACTGAATGCATATCCAAAGGCATTTGTTTAACGTGACCAGTGCAGACATGATAACACCCAGGCAGTCAATTATCGTGAACATCATATTGTCAAAAACGAACAAGATTTATTAATACTAAAACAACTACCTATTAAAAACTACACTAACCTTCACTAAGCTAACCTATACTAACTTATCTTAACGTATCCCTACAGCTATGTATCCTAATCTAACCTTATCTTATGCATGTAACACCACACAATAAACATTGTCCTCCCACCCCCTTAAGAGACTATAGACGAGTAGGACGCCATGAACTGAAGCTACACATAGACTAACGAAACCCATTGCCTAAACAAATACATATTATTTTGTAAAAACCCACCCCCTAACAATACTATGTCCTAACATATTCTATACCATCTAACCTATGCCTATCCACCTAAAACCCACTAAAACTATTTACAATGGAAACAAGGGTAAGGGAAGGAACTGGGAAGTGGTCACTGTCCACACTCATAGTTTCTTGAGATTCTTCATGATGTATTTCAAGAGTTTGCAATTACAGGCATTGTTTTGTCAACCTTTCCTTGACCTCTGCTATGTCCTTCTGCATATCTGCATCAAAGGAGTCAAAGGAGGATCCTGTGGTAGCTGGTGGTGGCTGTTACTGGACTGCTGGTGTAGTATAGGCTGTGGATATGTAAGGGGTGGGACCTGTTGAGGCACCCCTGACCCTTGGTGTTAAGGTCATACCTTTCTTGCCGTTGGTAGCAGGCTGTTTTGCTGGTCCCCCATGTGGGAATGCCACAATCTCGATACCTTCTCCCTACGGTACCTCATAGCCATCTTGCAGTAACCTGTCTTGAATTCGCAGATGTGGCAGAAACGCTCAGCCCTCTTCCCAAATGCACGCTTCTGTGCTTGGGTCATTGTGGCTGGTAAAACATGAGGAGAACATGTCATCAAAAACTGCATTGGGTAGAGGAAGAACAAGCATGCAATGGAAACAGCATCTTCAGATGACACGTGGTCCACCAGACATCCTAAAACAAGTATCTATGATATATTCTTCCTGTCGCAGGGATAACAGCTATCCAATGTTTCACACTATCTGTGCACAAGTTTGATACATCTCCTAAGTACCAGGTAAACATTTACCGTGCACATCTCATACGCATGTAATGCGACCATGCTTGTTCACAGTCATCATGATGGGAAGATCATGTTGGTTCTTTGGCACACATCTTGTTTGCTACAATCCTTAGACATGTCCCAAATCCATCTGGAGAAGAGCTGAAATCTTTATGTGTACTCAACTACCTGTTGACCTTCTCAAAAAGCTCCTTGAACTACCGGTGCCTCACTTCATTTCTGAAGAGTAGTGAAGCACCAGTGGTTCAAGTGTTTCATTTATAAGCCCCTTGGAGACCTCAACACTTGTACTTAATTATACCATGTCAGGAGTAAATTTGTGCATTGTGTGGCACACAGTGCAGTAACATGTGGTGTGACTAATGTGTTGCCAATATTCATTCATTTCTGAAAGCCAGCACCTCTGACACATATCTTGACTGACATCACTGTGTTTGTGGGCATAATTACCTTTTCCAAAGACTCACAAATCCATTGCAGCACATGGTGCCACCTGTGCATCATTCAGCTCATTCATCATCTTCAACATACCGTCAGACATGATCTCAATACCCAAGGATAGATTATGGTGTCCTAATTGACACACATGCCATTTGAACAAGGCATTGCACACGTCATACTCTCACACACAACCTTGATCTACACATGTGACATACAAGGTAACACTTACTGGCTGCATCAGGGTCTTCAAAACAGGAAACCTAAAGAATAGTGTAGGGTGAAGGTCCACCTACAAGACATGACTGGAATATATAGATGTGTGGTGGTTGAAAAAAGAAAAGCATGCACAGCTGTTACACATTCCACTTGTTTAGATGAGTGACTTAGTCAACTTAGTTTTAGGAATGACCAACTGGCACATATAACATGTCAGTCAGACAGACATAGTTAGCCCACAAAAACATTTACAGATATGAGATTCACCCATACATACATGTCTCAGATACATACTTTACAATTTCTTGGGGAAGGTATACTGTAAATTGATAAAAGCTTAGTACTTTGTAGTATATATATATATGCTGCCACTGTAGTTTGAAAAGACCCACTTGCCAGGAAATGGAGTACTGACAGGACCTGCACTAGAGGGGGGATACCTGTGGGATGGCAGATAGCTGACATCAGGTCTGGCTCCAACTGGGCACACAGTTCATGGATTGTAGCACGGTCAAGTCTGTAGGTGACAATTACATGTCGCTCTTCCATTGTCAACAGGTCCACCAGCGGTCTGTACAGCAGAGGATGCCGCCATCTCCTTACCTGCCCCAGCGGATGTGCTCTATGGATGAGAACAGCGAGAGGCTCAGCCAACACAGAGGTACGAAAACACAACTTTATTCCACACATTTGTAAATCCTCTATGTGCCTGTCTTAGTGTGCATGCAAGGCCTAGATATGTGTGACGCATTTAAAATGAATGCCATGTTGCCCCCTGAAATGACGGCTGCCTGACCTGTAAAGTGGGACAACGGGATATAAGGTAACTGCACTGGCATTTTACACCGTCGCGGTAGGCAGGCGAAGACCGCAGCGCAATCCTGCATTGGTTAACATTGGACCCTATTGGTCCCAGGAGCCAATGACGATGTACGCCGGCAGTGACGGTACGCACCGCTGTGGACGTCACCGCCATTTTCTGTCTGTTCACTCACTTGATACCTGATCTTCGACAGGAGAGGACCTACACTGCAAGTGCTGCTGTGACGTCAGTCTGGAAGCAACAATGGCTACAGTGTCTGGGGAAAGGGCCCCTGCCTTCACTTTGGAGGAACTTATGGATGGGGTCCTCACCCAGTACACGCTACTCTACGGTCCTCCAGACAAACAGGTGAGTACACTGTGAGAATGCTGTATGGGCAATGCCTGTTTGGAGTTGTGTGGATGGGAGATGGGGGGGGGGAAAGAGGCGTTCATGAAACAACAGTGAGTGTATGTGCGTCAGAGCTTGGGTGGGAACGTGGGCCAATGACTGTGATGGTCCAGACGGTTATATTTTCTCCTTTTCCCCTGTAGTATTCCTCTAGGTCAGCGCCCACCAGAAGAAGGATCTTTGGTGTGCCATCGCCAAGGAGGTCTGGGCCCTGGGGGTCCACCATAGCCCCACTGCCGTAAAAGATGGGAGGACATTCGCCACTGGAGCAAGAAGACGGCGGAGGCCCAGCTGGGGATGGCCTCCCAACGTGGGAGGGGTGCCCGTCGCACCATGACCCCCCTGATGTTCCAGATCCAGGCACTGGCGTATCCGGAGTTGGATGGGCACATTCATTCAGCTGATTCAGCGTGCATGGGAGGTGTCTGGGTTGGGGAGTTGGGCAGTGGGTTACCCTAGGCCGGGGTGAGTTTTGCAGGCAAGGACCCTTTGTGAGGCAGGCTCAGTGTCACCCCATCCCCACCAGTGGTAAGAGCCATCTACCCCTGGTCAGGCTCCTGTGACTTCCATGTGTGCAACAATTGGGCATAGGCCTTGTACCCCATGGTCCTGTGATTAATTATGGAACTCTAAGTGCATGGCGTAGTGCAGAGGGCTGCTGTGTCTGTAGTGTCCGCCAACGGTAGCGGTATTGCATGCACTGAACATGTCTTTCTACTTTCTTTCCCCCCCTTTTTTGTGGTCTCCCTGTTCTTATGTGCATTAGCATCATCAGGCAG